>NC_083110.1:61520024-62872571 GCF_949774975.1 Lagenorhynchus albirostris
ACTGAAATTGAGACTGTGATTAAAAACCTTCCAACAAACAAAAGCCCAGGACCAGATGGCTTCACAGGCGAATTCTATCAAACATTTAGATAGGAGCTAACACCTACCCTTCTCAAACTCTTCCAAAATATAGCAGAGGGAGGAACACTCCAAAACTCATTCTACAAGGCCACCATCACCCTGATACCAAAATCAGACAAGGATGTCACAAAGAAAAAAACTACAGGCCAATATCACTGATGAACATAGATGCAAAAATCCTCAACAAAATACTAGCAAACAGAATCCAACAGCACATTAAAAGGATCATACACCATCATCAAGTGGGGTTTATCCCAGAAATTCAAGGATTCTTCAATATATGCAAATCAATGTGATACACCATACTAACAAATTAAAGGAGAAAAAACATAGGATCATCTCAATATATGCTGAAAACCTTTCAACAAAATTCAACACTGATTTATGATAAAAAGCCTCCAGACATAGAGGGAACCTACTCAACATAATAAAGGCCATATATGACAAACCCACAGACAACATCATTCTCAATGGTGAAAAACTGAAGACATTTCCACTAAGATCAGGAAAAAGACAAGGTTGCCTGTTACTCAACATAGTTTTGGAAGTTTCAGCCACAAATATCAGAGACGAAAAAGAAATAAAAGGAATCCAAATCAGAAAAGAAGACATAAAACTGTCACTGTTTGCAATGACATTATATTATATATAGAGAATCCTAAAGATGCTACCAGAAAACTACTAGAGCTAATCAATGAATTTGGTAAAGTACCAGGATACCAAGTGAATGCACTGAAATCTCTTGCATTCCTGTACACTAATGATGAAAAATCTGAAAGAGAAATTAAGGAAATAATCCCGTTTACCACTGCAACGAAAAGAATAAAATACCTAGGAATAAACCTACCTAAGGAGACAAAAGACCTGTATGCAGAAAATGATAATACACTGATGAAAGAAATTAAAGATGCTACAAACAGATGGAGAGATATACCATGATCTTGGATTCTAAGAATCAACATTGTGAAAATGACTATACTACCCAAAGCAATCTACAGATTGAATGCAATCCTTATCAAACTACCAATGTATTTTTCACAGAAATAGAACAGAAAAATTCAAAATTTGCATGGAAACAAAACACTCTGAATAGCCAAAACAATCTTGAGGAAGAAAAATGGAGCTGGAGCATTCAGGCTCCCTGACTTCAGACCATAATACAAAGCTACAGTAACCAAGACAGTTTGGTACTGGCTCAACAACAGAAATATAGATCAATGGAATAGGATAGAAAGCCCAGAAATAAACCCATGCACATATGATCACCTTATCTTTGATAAAGGAGGCAAGAATATACAATGGAGAAAAGACAGCCTCTTCAATAAGTGGTGCTGGGAAAACTGGACAGCTACATGTAAAAGAATGAAATTAGAACACTTCCTAACACCATACACAAAAATAAACTCAAGATAGACTGAAGACCTAAATGTAAGGCCAGATGCTATAAAACTCTTAGAGGAAAACACAGGCAGAACACTCTAGGACATAAATCACAGCAAAATCCTTTTGACCCACCTCCTAGAGAAATGGAAGTAAAAACAAAAAGAAGCAAATGGGACCTAATGAAACTAAAAACTTTCGCACAGCAAAGGAAACCATAAACAAGATGAAAAGACAACCCTCAGAATGGGAGAAAATATTTGCAAACGAAGCAACTGACAAAGGATTAATCTCCAAAATCTACAAGCAGCTCATACAGCTCCATATCAAAAAAAAAACCCAAACAATGAAATCCAAAAAAGGGCAGAAGACCTAAATAGACATTTCTCCAAAGAAGATATACAGATTGGCAACAAACACATGAAAGGATGTTCAACATCACTAATCATTAGAGAAATGCAAATCAAACCTACAATGAGGTATCACCTCACACCAGTCAGGAGGGCCATCATCCAAATATCTACAAACAATAAATGCTGCAGAGGGTGTGGAGAAAAGTGAACCCTCTTGCACTGTTGGTGGGAATGTAAATTGATACAGTCACTATGGAGAACAGTATGGAGGTTCATTAAAAAACTAAAAATAGGGCTTCGCTGGTGGCGCAGTGGTTGAGAGTCCGCCTGCCGATGCAGGGGACACAGGTTTGTGCCCTGGTCCAGGAAGATCCCACATGCTACGGAGCGGCTAGGCCCATGAGCCATGGTCATTGAGCCTGCTCATCCGGAGCCTGTGCTCCGCAACAGGAGAGGCCACAACAGTGAGAGGCCTGCATACCGCAAAAAAAAAAAAAAAAAAAAAAAACCACTAAAAATAGAACTACCATATGCCCCAGCAATCCCACTACTGGGCATATACCCTGAGAAAACCATAATTCAAAAACAGTCATGTACCACAATGTGCATTGCAGCACTATTTACAATAGCCAGGACATGGAAGCAACCTAAGTGTCCGTTGACAGATGACTGGATAAAGATGTTGTGGCACATATATACAATGGAATATTACTCAGCCATAAAAAGAAACAAAATTGAGTTATTTGTACTGAGGTGGATGAACCTAGAATCTGTCATACAGAGTGAAGTAAGCCAGAAAGAGAAAAACAAATACCGTATGCTAACACATATATATGCAATCTAAAAGAAAAAAGAAAAAAAATCTGGTTCTGAAGAACCTAGGGGTAGGACAGGAATAAAGACCCAGACTTAGAGAATGGACTTGAGGATATGGGGAGGGGGAATGGTAAGCTGGGACCAAGTGAGAGAGTGGCATGGACATATATACACTACCAAATGTAAAATAGATAGCTAGTGTGAAGCAGCTGCATAGCACAGGGAGATCAGCTCTGTGCTTTGTGACCACCTAGAGGGGTGGGTTAGGGAGGGTGGGAGGGAGACGCAAGAGGGAGGGGATATGGGGATACATATATACGTATAGCTGATTGACTTTGTGATACAGTAGAAACTAACACACCATTGTAAAGCAGTTATACTCCAATAAAGATGTTAAAATAAAAAAGGATGGATAAAAATAAAATAAACCACAATTACAAAATAAGAGTTTGTGAATAATCATCTGAAAGTTAAACAAAGTAGAGTCCATAAATAAAGATGAATCTTTGAGATTTCAAACATAGAGGATGAGTTAAATAGCAAATCGATACTGCTGAAGAGAGCTTTGTAAAGTGAAAGATAAATTTGAGGAAATCATCTGAAATTCAGCAAAGAGATATGAAAGAATGGCAAATCTCAAAGTGTAATCTCTGGATCGGAAATATCAGCACCACCTGAAAACTTGATAGATATTGAGCCCCACCCTACATTTATGGAATGTGAGATTCTGGGGGTATGGACCATGCATCTGTCTTTTAATAAATTCTTCAGATGACTCTAATATGTGCTAAATTTGAGAATATCTGAACTAGAAATATAAAAAGGATAAACGAGCTATGGAAACATAGAAGTTTTTCAATATACTTCATATATTCCATGGTAGAAAGGAATAGGATGTTTTTAAAATGCAATACTGTAAACCATGGTGGCTATGAATATCACTAAACTGAAAAAATAAGAAAGAGCTTTCAAACTGGAGTAAGAAAATGATCCACTGATACTATAAATGAAAGCAAATCCAATTTATAAATTATGGTGAAACTGCTGAATATCAAAGACAATATATCATCTTAAAGGCAACGAGTGAGATTGACTTTAAAAGTGGCAGTGTGAGGAGCACAGTGGAGTCTTTCCTCAGTCAAGCAAACAAAAACATTTAACTGATATATTTTTTAAAATTAACAATTTAAAGTCTACAGAAATTCTCCTAAGGGTGTACAGCAAATGGCCAAACATCTATTCAAAACAAATGACTAAATATAGGTAAGAACACCAAAAATATGTGACATTTAAAGTATGACTCACCATCATTTCCTATCTTTCTCCTTCTCACCTCCAGCTCAGTGTGATGAAAGTGCTACTTCAGGCATCTGAAACCAAGAAGATGGGTCTTCCTTTCTATTAGATCTCAATCTAGGGACACAATTTGATCCAGGAGGGTACCAACATTCCACCCCAGCTCTGAACTGCAGAAGCTCTAGAAGTCTAGAAGACTGGTTTCTTTCCTCACGCAGCCTCCACGCAAATGGCAGAAGCTCTACTCCAAGCACAACAGGGAAAGAAAACTGGAACCCAGACACTCCTACCTAGCTTGCTTGTAGTGTAGAGGTTCCATGCCAAAAAGGAGAAGTCCAGAAGTTCAGGAGCTAATTCCCTGTTCACAGTCCCATTTGTTGAGCAGGGGTGTCACTCTAGGAGAGGTGGTCCATTTTCTTCACCCTCAGCCCAGATGCAGTGGCACAGAGTTTCAATAAGAGAGGCAGACGGTAAAAACAGAGTTCACAGCATTGCCTAACTAAGATTCACTTACTTAGGAAGAAGTTGTGGGAAAGTTCATGTCTAAGGGCATTGTCGAACACAACGATGATCATAAAATGAGCAGTTAAGAAGAGATCGGCAGCTCTCTGACACTAATAACAGAAAGCAAAACTGTAAACAAAAAAGAAGTTTAACAGAGAGAACCAGGAAAGAGACAATTAAGGAGAGCCTTCATGGGGTCAGATCAGCTTCAAAGACTGGCAAGCTTCTGCCCCTGTAAAGGGGTCTTACTTTAATTGGATCAGACTGTGGAACAGTTCATGCAAACAATACAGCCATCAGGTAACAGTGGAGACTAACAACTGGGTGTGATATTAATAGAGGTAGACCATCCCAGGTGTTCAGAGAGACTGTGCACACCCAAGGATGCATACTCCGAGAAGAAACATCAAAGACTTCACATGACTGGAAAAGTCAAATTCACTAAACTAGCCCAGTCATTAAAGAAATAAATATGCAAACAACAACAGGATATTCCAAAAGGTATAAGGAATATGGATCCAGAGTTGTTAAAATATATTACCTAAAATTTCTAGTTTTCAATGAAAAGAGGTGATTCATGTGAAGAAACAGTAAAGTATGACCCATAAACAGGAAGAAAAGCAGGGTTCAAAAGGATACATGCACCCCAACGTTCACTGCTGTGCTGTTTACAATAGCCAAGACATGGAAGCAACCTAAATGTCCATCAACAGATGAATGGATAAAGAAGATGTGGTACATATATACAATGCAATATTATTCAGCCATTAAAAAGAATGAAACAATGCCATTTGCAACAACATGGATGGTCCTGGAGATTATCATACTAAGTGAATTAAGTCAGACAAAGACAAATATCATATGATATTGCTTATGTGGAATTGAAAAAAAAATGATGCAAATGAACTTATTTACAAAACAGTAACAGACTCACAAACTTAGAAAACAAACTTATGGTTACCACAAGGGAAAGGTAAGGGGGTGAGGGATAAATTAGGAGTTTGGGATTGACATATACACACTACTGTATTTAAAATAGATAACCAACATGACCTACTGTATAGCACAGGAAACTCTGCTCAATACTCTGTAATAAGCTACATGGGAAAATAATTTGAAAAAGAATAGATAGAAGTATATGCATAACTGAATCACTTTGCTGTATACCTGAAACTAACACAACATTATAAGTCAACTATAGCCCAATATAAGATAAAAATTTTAAAAAAGCAGGCAACAAAATCTGCCTGTGAGAGGGCTCAAATAGCAAATATAACAGAGAAAAGTTCAACACATCAAGGATAAATATATTCAAAAAAATAAAGAGAACCATGCTTAAATAAAAGGAAGCTATGATGGTAATGTTTCTTCAAGTAGAGATGGTAATATGGAAATAGAAATTATATTTTAAATAATCAAATGGAAATTCTGAAAAGTTAAGTCACCAAAATGTAAAATTCACTAGAGGGCTTCAACAGTATATTTGAACTGATAGAAGATAGAATCAGCAAACGTGAAAATAAATTGATAGAGATTATTCAATTCAAAGAGCAGAAAGAAAATGTACAGAGCATCAGAGAAATGTGGAACACCATTAAGCACATCAACATATGTATAATGGAAGTACAGAAGAAGAGAAGAAAAAGAAAAGAGCAGAAAAAATATATTTGAAGAAATAGTGACTCAAGACTTCTAAAAATTGAGGAAAGATTAATCTGAACATCCATGAAGTATAATAAATTCCAAGTAGGATGAATTCAAAGAAATTCCAGACACACTAGAATAAGAAGGATGAAAGCTAAAGACACAGTGAAAATCGTGAAAGCAGCAAGACACAAATGACTTGTCATGTACAAAGGAACTCCCAAAAGCTTTTTAAAAACTGACTTCTCATCAGAAACAGTGGAGGCCAGGAGACAGTGGGTGACATATTCAAAGTAGTGAAAGGAAAAAAGATCCAGTCAACTAAGAATTGTATACCCAGCAATATTATCTTTCAAAAATGAAAGTGAAATAATTATATTTTCAAATAAAATAAAGAGAGAATTCATTGCTAGCATACCCATCTTAAAATAAAATACTAAGGGGATTTGTTTTGGCTGAATGAAAATGACAGGAGACAGTAATTCAAATCCACATGAAAAAATAATAAGCACCAGTAAAGGTAAGTATCTAATTTTTAAAGACAGCATAAGTGTATAATTCTCCTTACTTCTCTTAACTAATTGTAAAAGTAATTATATAATACAATATGCATAATTGTACTGGTTATGTTAAGCATATGGCATACAGAAATCTAATATATTTGAGAATAGCACAAAAGAGGCAGGTGAGGGCAAGGCTGTACTAAACTATGGAAATGCTACTTATTGTAATTTGAGTTCACAGAGACAAGAGGAGAGAACCAGAAATAGTAAATGAGAAGGATAATATAACAAACTCTGTAAGCTTATACTTCTCTTTCTTGGTTTTTTTTAATAAACATAAAACTATGTGAAATATTTAAAATAATGTATTATTGTGTTTATAACATATTTAGATGAAATATTTATAACAATCACAGCATAAAGAAGGAGAGAGGGAGTTAAGTTATACAGGAGTAATTTTTCTATATGTTATTGTAACTAAGTTAGTATAAATTGAAGTAAATTCTAATAACCTGTTTATGGTAAGCTCCAGACCAGTGACTAAGAAAAAAAAGTTTTTTAAAAAGCAATTAAGATGTTACACTAGAAAACCGTAATGCAAAGGAAAACAGAAAAAGAATACTAGGGAAGAAAAAATGATATGGGACATACAGAACACAAAAAGAAAAATGTCAGACATAAGCCCCAATATATCAATAACAACATTAAATGTCAGTAGATTAAGTAGTCCAATCAAAAGGCCGATCAAATAGTCCAAGCAAAAGAGGTTGTTAGACTTAATAATATTTTAAAAAATAAGAATGGAAAATATACTGTTCTCCATATTTAGGAGTCTATATTTTAGATTCAAAGATACAAATAGTCTGGGCATAAGAAAATGGAGAAAAATATGCCAGGACAAAGAGCAACCATAAAAGAGCTGAGGGACTATAGTAATGCTGGGCAAAATAGACTTTAAAACAAAAGTGTCACTGGAGAGATATTATATAATGGTAGAAGTACCAATGAAACCCAAAGACATAACAACTACAAATGCAGTGCTCTAAAATTCATAAAGCAAAATATGACAGAATTAAAGGGAGATATAGGCAATTCAATAATACAGTTAGGTACTTTAATACCTCAGTTTCAATAATGGATAGAACAACGAGACAGAAGAATAACAAATATATAGAGGACTTGAACCACAGTAAACCGACTAGACCTAACAAGTATCCATACAACACTCCACACAGCAGAATACAAATTCTTCTATACATTTTCCAAGACAGACCATCTGCTAGAGCACAAAACAGGTTTCAGTAAATTTAAACACACTAAAATCACGTAAAATAAATTCTCTAGCCACAATGATACTAAATTAGAAGTCAACAGAGAAAAATTGTGAAATTGACAAACATGTGGAAATTAAATGACACACCCCTAAATAACCAAAGAGTAAAAAAAGAAATCACAAGAGGGTTTAGAAAACTCTTTGAGATAAATGTAAATAATAAACACAACATACTCAAACTTATGAGATGCAACTAAAATAGTGCTGACAGAGAAATTATGGCTGAAAACATCTATATTTTAAAAAAGAAAGATAGCAAATTGAAAACCTACTACCTTAAGAAGTTGAAGAAAAGAAAAATAAACCCAAAATAAGCATGAGGAAGAAAATAATTTAAATGAGTGGAAATAAATGAAATAATCAAGAGAAACAATTAAAAAAACTGGCTTTTGAAAATATCACCTAATTGACAAAATTTTAACTAGACTTTCCAAAAATAAAAGTAAAATATTTAAATTCCTAAATCAGGAATGAATGAGAGAACATCAGTACCAACCAGAAATAAAAAGGATTATAAGAATATAAGAGCTGTATAACAATAAATTAAATAGCTTGGATAAAATCGGCACATTCCTAGAAAGACACAGATTCCTAAAACTGACTCAAGAATTAGAAAATATGAATAGATCTATAACATATAAAGATATTCAATTAAAAATTAAAACTTTTCAAAGCAAAACCTAAGACAGGACTCATTTTCATTTTCACCAAACATTTACAGTGCAGTTAATATCAATATTATAAAAATTCTTAAAATAAAAGAAAAACAGGAGAGAAAAGTCACCACCTCCTTCTATAAAGCCAGTATTACCTTGATACAAAAACCAAACAATGATATCACAGGGAAAAAATGTAAATGCATTAAAAAACACAGGCCAATACCACTTATGAAAATAAACATGAAAATCCTCAACAAAATACAAGCAAACCAAATCCAGCAACAAATAAGGATTTACACTATGATCAAGTGGGAATTATCCCAGGATTATAAAGTTGGTTTAATATCCAAAATTCAATTAATATATGATACCATATTAATAGAATAAAGGACAAAAATATATCATCTCAATAGATGCACGAAAGGTATTTGTATAAAAACCTAATATCACTTCATGATTATAAAGCATTCAGCAAGACAGGATTAAAAGAGAGTTTCCTCAACCTCATAATGGCATTTATGAAAGCCCATATACTTAATTATACTTAATGGTGAAAGACTGGATGCTTTCCCTAAAAAACAGAAGACAGACAAATAAATCAACTGAAATTATAACAAATGGAAACAAGGACGTAGGCACTACTTCAAAACAATATGATTGACTTTAGAAATGCAAGAAAATTAACTTTAAAATTCATGACTATTAAGAGATCATAAAGAGTAAGGATATAAAGGCTACTATTAGCTTTATGAATTTCTCACAGTCTTAAAACATGTTTAGAACCTAAGTCAATAAACTATACAACTTCACTAGTACACATTAAACAAGCTCATTAAATGGAGAAACATACCATTCATCTCACAGGGAAAATAAGTATTTCTAATACTGTGATAATTCCCCAATGTGTACATTTAACAAAATTAATTAAAACCTTAACAACATTTTAAAAAACATTATCTTAGAGTTCACTTTAAAAAGAAAAACTGAACTTCTGGAGATTTTTGAGCATTTTTATCTTACCAGATATTAACAATATTGTAAAGGCTTCCTGCTAGAAAGGTGTGCCACTAGACTTTAAATTGATTCATTTTCTTTTTAGTGAGCAGAGCCAACCTCTTCACAGTACAGGCTGAAGTTAAAAATATCAACTTGAATTCACAGTCATCTTCCTTGATTTTTGCTAGCCCTGACTGTCTAGAAAGAAGTGTGTAAGAAAATACACAGTTGGGAGATTAAGGGAAAGGAGTGGTTCTTGGATACAAGCCTTTGGGCTCAACTATTCTAGGGGTGATATTCCTCTACACCTTGTGTTTGAGAAATTCTTTTCCGCCAGGGAGTCTGAAATATAATACATTTCTGAATAGTCTCATGCCCAGTGGGCTAGACCTTGATGTGCAACAGAATCAGAGCACCATAACCAGATCTCTACCATTTTACTCCCACAAGGTAATAGAGGCTGTGACATTTTGTCTGGAAAACTGTTTCACCAAGGGTCTATAAACTCACTGAACTTTCATTTAAAGAAAGCTGGCCTTTAAAGCTAGGAACCTTAACTACTGTAGGGGATGACACCATTCCAGTATCTGTGCTAAGGATATGGCCAGTACTTGGTTCATCTTCTGTACTTTGGACAGAACATCCCAAGGCTGTTTTCAACTCAGCCACAATTCCCTTACTAAGATAAGGCAGAGCCAACCTGGGCATTCCCACTGTAGGTACTCATAGGCACTGTGGGACCCCTGAACAAATAGCAGGAGGAGATTGTAATCTTCGGATGGATGGGCTTCTGTTTCCCAGGTTATTACTATCATGTTAGAAGAGTTAGGAATTTGTACTCTCCTATCACTTATGAGAATGTCTGATTTCTCCATGAAGAGATGGGGAGCAGTGTTTATATGCCACACCTCTACCTGTACATTCTCATTTAATCTCACAGCATTTCTATAATGCCCAATAAGCTTTGTTAACTTTCTCTTCCAAACAAAGTAGTCCCTCAATTTTACTCCTGGCTCAGTTTTACTCCTAACGCACACACACAAACACACATACACTTCTCATTTAAGAGAAAATCTATCTTCAAACCAAACAAAGCCAATAAATACATCGTGCCATTCAGAAATTCCGAGAGCCTCAGTGAAATGTATCTTGCTTTCAGTTCTCCCATATCAAATATGTTTCTCAAATGCTCCAGAAAACTCCTCTTCATTTTCAAACTATTACAGAAATAAAAAAAGAAAATATTCACTGGGGGATAAGCTGGGGGATAAGAATTATTTCCCCCTAGAGCCTTTGACTCTTTATCTAGTTGCTTAGTTCAACTGTGAACTTGATCCTCAATGATATCTTGGGGGGCGGGGGGGGCTATTGACCACATTCATTGATAAGGATCTGATTAGACCTTACACTCTTGGAGTGTTCTCACTGGTAAGAAGGTTTTTTTCTTTTTGTTTTTTGCATTGTGCTGAAATCAATGGCCTAGTTGCTTCCCTACCTGGTTCTTAATGTGCCCTCTGGAGCAATGCAGGATAAACAGATAGAACCTTTGTCTCCTAGGTTCTGTAGCACAGATCCTTCACTCAGTCTTGCACATGGTGTCTCTTATTTTGTTTGTGCACTTTATCGACTACCATAGCCTGAAATATTCATGACTTATTACCCACGGAGCCATCACATGTGATCTTCTGCAAATCAGGAAAGGATCAGAGAAGCATGGTGCCAAAAGTTTGCAGAGTAAAGACTATTTTCTCAACCATTTCACAGCACCCTGAATTATTACTGTGCTTTACTAACCCTCACGCTGTTTGTTCATCTCAGTGTTTCAGTATGAGTTACTGTGAGCCTGGGTTTCTGCAAGGTAGCGATATGTTCTCAATTGCTAGTTATTTTCCAGGAATGTCATTTCTTGTATTCAATTAGTCATTTTTTTAAAAACACATTTATCGCTATAAAGCAAGGCTAGGATTAATGCTGACCTATTTCTTTCTCCTGGATTAGTGCATTTTTCCTTCTATTTGTGCCTCAGTACATGAACCCAATGTTCTTTTATTAAGGAAAAAAGAAAAAAAAATTATATTGGCCAACTTCACTATATTTTGCTCAATGCCATTTATTTCAAAGATGCTATCTGTGCTCTAACCAACACTATTTATATCTGAAGTGGTCATCATATTATTTAGTAAGACATTTCCTACTCCCTTTGGGATCTCCTTGGTCTAAACACTATCACACATCTTAAAACTTGTTTCATTTATTAATTTATTTCATGCTGAAACCAGATTTAGAAATGGTATTCTCAAACAAATCATAGTTGATGGCCAAAAAGTCAAAGTTACTTCCCAAATTGCTTAAGAGCTTTAAGATGCTGAGAACAGGATGCCTGTGGTGTTTAGGTAGACTATAATGTTTTCTGTGGAATCAATTTGTTTATTTTCTCTTGCGAGGCATAAAATTGACCATTCTCATAGGTGGCAGAATAGTCTAGTGTGGTATGATTCTGTTGCTAAAATAAACCTACTCGAGCCTATACTAACAACATCCTACTCCCTTTAACCTATGTGCAGCAGCTGAGAGATAACAGATGTCTCAATGAACATAAAATCTTGCCCAGAGAACGCATGCATTGCTCTTCCTATATATATATGAATTTCTCTTGGTTCCCCTACTCACACACATCTGCTGGGGTGTCATGGCTAACAAGAATGACAACAGCTCTTACTGAACGCCAAGGAAAAGCAGAAGTGGCCTTGGGACATTTTTGCATATAGAACCCTTGCTCTGGGCTGAGGACAAAGGGATAGAACTTTACAAGACGCTCTTACCAAAGAAACTCAGATGCTAATAACAACCACTAACATCTCTATGGCACCTTATAGCTATATAGAGGATATTCACAGATGCCATCTTACTTCAGTTTCACCACTGGGTGAGGTAAAACAGTAGACATTTTTTGTTACCCCCTTAGCATCCACCTAGCTGTTTACCCTTCTCCCAGCTCCAATTTCTATGGGGAAAATTATGTGGGTCCCAAGAAGCTGCTTCCTTTATCTGCTCTAGGGAGAAACCCATGAATCAATCTAAGCCCGCAGCATATGTCATTTCCCTGGTCACAGTGATTTGTAGCAGCATGGACATGAAACCTAAGCTTTAAGTTTCTAAGCATCTTGGGACGAAGGTATCCCTTTCATATCAAATGGCAAAATATCTATTCTGCAGGCCACTGAAACCCATCTTGACACCACGAAGGAGGTCAACCACAGGATGAAGCTGATACACTGGAAGTCCAGGTAGAATGATGGAGAGAAGGAAGATCTTTGGAATGTGGTAAAAGTGCAGGAATCAAGATTCACAAGAAACTAATCCTTCCTCTGAAAGTTCTATTTATATAAATCAATAAAACCCTTTTATTGTTTCCATCAGTTTTAATTTGGTGTTTGGTTACTTATAACTGAAAGCAATTTAATAAAGAGGGCTGTCTTTGATAATCTCCCCTAAAAACACAGCCTGAGACAAGGACTTCGGTATAAGTTGTCTATTTATGATAAAATTCTAAGTAAGATGATGAGAGAGACAACGTAGAGAGAAAGTCAGGGAAGGATAAAAGACAATAAAGGGAATGTTATAAAGTTGGTTACTGATATAGGAAACGGGGGTTAAAATCCAGGGGACTCTGAGGGACCATATAGAATGTGCCTCAGACTTGTCCCTCTGAAGGAGAGGAGGCTGCACATTTATCCAACAGCTCCCAAAACCCACTGATTGAGAGTAAGTGATGATACCCCTGCACTTCCAGATTGCACCTGAGGTCAGGATGAATGACTTCCAGTTGCAGGAAAGCCTTGAGACAGAAAAGCGAAGAAACTTTGCAGTGTCACTCAGATAATGTATCACTGAGTGCACTACCCTGTCCACAGCAGCAGTGCTGACATCAGAAGTTGGTTGAAGGGATGGATGTAAGGCAAAAAAAAAAAAAAAAGGAAGGAAAGGAAAAAAGAAAGAGCACATGCTGCCTACTGTAGTAGGCAGATCAAAAATTATTACCATGGGGCTTCCCTGGTGGCGCAGTGGTTGAGAGTCCACCTGCTGACGCAGGGGACACAGGTTCGTGCCCCGGTCTGGGAAGGTACCACATGCTGTGGAGCGGCTGGACCCGTGAGCCATGGCCGCTGAGCCAGCACGTCCGGAGCCTGTGCTCCGCAACGGGAGAGGCCACAACAGTGAGAGGCCCGCGTACCGCAAAAAAAAAAAAAAAAAAAAAAATTACCATTTTTGTATCAACCTGTTTTATAGAGGCTAAAATATATCTTCAAAATGAAAAAAACTAATTAATAGTGGTTGTGACACAACAGTACTGAAGACTGATATTTATTGAAATTTTCCTACAAACAGGACTCTGTGCTAAGTTCTTTTCATGTATTATCTCATTTAATCTTTAAAATAGTCTCGAGATAGTCATTTGTAGAAAAAGAAACCTAGGTAGAGAAAATTGTCTAATATACTCCCAACCCACATGTTAGACATGCCGGAGTGGATACCAGACTAAAGTCTGACTCCACAACACTAAGCATCATCACCCCATACCCAGCCACAGCAGGTAAGCAAGGAAGGGAAGAGACAGATACCAACAGAAAGGTACACTTTCATTACTAAAATACATGTTTATGTGAATGCTCTGAATTTCTTTGTCAAATTTAAAATAAACATGTCCTAATTGATTGAAGGCTCTATTTTATTCATTGATAACATGAAAGAGTTGGATTATATCTAAGGACCATAAAGAACTCTTGGATTATATAATTGTCTAACACAAACATTAAAAAATTAATATGTGTGCTTTAAAATATTGTCCATATATAAGTACATCTGAGAACACTTTTTTTTTAAAAAAATAAAGTTTCAATGTGTATTTGGGTTTTCTGGGACCTGAGGGAAAATGAGTATTATTTATGGAACCATAAATACAAATACAGATTTATAGCATCCAGTCTTTCAAGGATGTTTGAGTATCCACTCTGGGTCAGATACTATGTAGTCATTAAGGGGATAAAAAGATGCCCCCCAAAAGTCGATGGCAATAAATTGTATGTTTCCAAACAAAGTTTTGGGGTTTTCTTCTGCAATAGGATAAAGGTAATATATGTTGAGATCAGGAAAGAAAAATGAATAATCCAATTCTAATTTGCATCTCAGTTTTTCCCAAATCTTGAAGCTGGTTAGAGACTTGTCTAAGAGATAAGAAATTTTACATAAACCTGTACATACATATGTGCCTGAACACATGCACACACCTATAATGTGACAATTTCCTAATATGGTACTCTCTAAGGAGGCAGCATAACCTGGTGGAAAGAGCAGTGACTTGGGAATCAGGTGGACTGGCAATAAACCTCACCTGAGCCATTTTCTAGCTGAGTGACAAGTCACCACCTCTCTGGGCTTGAGTGATTTGTTGTAATTGGAAATTTGTCAGCTGGTGTTGATATATATATAGTGCCTGATCTAGGTACTCAAATAGAGGAATAATAATAATAACTACTATTAATTAAGTAGGTACTTTGGGAATCATTTAAAATGAGTTTTGAAAAACTGTTTCCTTGAGAAATATAGTTTCTTCAGCCCAAATCACAAAGTGAATTATAGTTTTTAAACATTTTAAATTCACAAATGATTGTATGTAATTAATGACCACCAACAAGATTTAAAAAAAATTCTAATGAGTGTTTCTCCCTGGGATCCAAAAGTTAATTTAAAAAATATTGGTACCCAAACTAAACTCATTTACTGAGTTTAGGAACTGTTTTTCTATTTTAGCAGCCTTCACCTTTGTTTTAATCAAATCAGTGTTTAAAAGTAAAGGACTTAGAAAGCTTACTCTTCTGAGCTAAAAAAATATAGCTGTTATACTTTTTTAATCCCTGAGATCAAAGACTAAAGCTTAAATTTTGGAAAATCATAGATACTGAAACAAAGTCACCTATATGTCTATCATTTTACCTTAGACTGTTAACTCTTATTATCAGAAATCAAATAGTTGTATAGGATAAAAATTTGTCCAAGAAATGGATTTAAATGATCTAATTTTCCCCCTAATGTTGGTGATACAGTCATACGATGTGTCTCTGTAGTTCTTCATGTATTGTGCTGTGACATTTTTGTTGCATTATCTTTTCTTGTTAATGTTTGTGTTAAAATCTAGCTTTATGTGCTGACATCTTTTCTCCCCCAAAAGATTACATGATTCTTGGTAACAAGTGCCGTGCCTTACACTGTTCCCGTTGTAGCCCCTGAGGTCACGTAGCACATACTCTTTATGCACAGCAGGGGCAGAGTGTATAATTTATTTAGTGTTTCGCTGATTATTTCACTGGTCTCTACACTCGTCTCTGTCTCTTCATGCTGATTTGTTTCTGCTCTGTAACCCCTGTTCTCCAATTTGACCTCTCCATCATAGTCTCTGTTTTATCAAATTCCCTCCTCATTTTAAATCAAAGCAAGTCCTTCTGTTTACTTTCCACTTACACTACTGACTACAAATGTCTATCAGGTATACTTATACCTAGATTATTTATGCTGGTCCTGTAACGCATTTCACATTACCATATGCATCAAAGATGCTTCCCAGAGCAAAACTCTTTTCCATTTTATTACATCTACTCAATTTTGCAAGCCCCAACTCCTCCCAGTTGTCATTTCCACAATAGTGCCAGGGAGGACACACTGATTGTATGAAAATTTTACAGGATGCCTCTCTGTCTAGTCCATTTGTTTAGTTAATCAGTTTATTTTTTCTGCTAGTCCCTGTCAGTCATCACCCACTCCACATTCTTCTGTATTTGAGAATTTCTACAGGCTCCTCCTCCTTTAATTTAAATTCAGTTCCTTTCAGTCATGAGTTTCTCTCCATGGACATTTAATAAGCTGTTCCATGTGCCAAGAAAATGTTTTGAAACATAAGCAGGCAGCATCACCCACATTATTAGAATTTAGGAATCGTTGCTGATTTATCTGCGCCTTAGTAATGGGCAAAGATGACAAAGGTAGATTGTAGCTAACCTGTTACAATTACTTTAAGGTAGATTGTAGCTAACCTGTTACAATTACTTTACCTGTTAGATTACACGAATCTGTCATAGTGACAACCAGTAACAATGTAACTTTCAGCAAATCCCTGGTCCTCACTAGACCTCAGTTTCCCTGTATATATGTAAGGGAATGGGGGGAGGGGCTAGAGGACTTGTTATCCTTATTTGTAGGTACTACCTAAACAGTGTCAGTTGCATGATATAAAACATACATAGTTTTTTTTCCTACTGACCATCTGTTAATTACATAATTATTCAGTGGTGAGAGAAGAGACTTTATAAAATTCTGACTGGAAGAATCAGAACATAGAGCAATGGGATGGTTTTTGGTGGGTGTTCTAATTTTTGAGTTTGATTTCAAAGGAAGTATCTCAAGGGTTAGGACATATCTTCTTCCTGAGATAGCTATAAGAGAGGCAGTGAAAGCTGATAAGGAGGACTTGCTCCTAAGATTCAGTCGCCAAGTCTTTGTACCATACTCTGGCTCATGAATAGGACATCTCCCAGGCCAAATACTTAAGAAGGGACTGAGCATCTCTTTTCATGCTATTGAGAGATGCCATGCATACTTGATTGAAAAGTAAATCAAGATTGTCTTTAAAATAAACTATTTTCAAATCTAAAAAGTTGCAACTTGAACTACAGAAATATGAATATACATGGGGGTAATTAAAATGGGCTATTTAAAATTATTTTTGTCCAGAAAAATTGGGGATATCTGGTCACTGCATGAGTCCCATCTCTTTCCATAAACTCCACCCCCTGGAATGTGTCTGTAGACATCCTAAGAAGCAACCCCGAATAGAGGGACCTTAGGACTAATCACATTTGGTAGGGACAATCTGCTTTCCTGTTCATACCTGGAGGGAGAAAAAAAATTAGACCTAAATGGACTGATGCAGAATTAAATACTTCACACATTTACAATATAAACAATGACACCTTGTTAGTGATCTATGTGACATATTTAACCATGCTATTTTTCTAAAAGTGTATTAGTGAATTCACCTGGCTTTTGGGGAATGCTGTTAACCACAGAGGCTGGTTGGAGAGGATTTCTATTTTGATGCAACTTTATTAAAAAGGCTTGAATTTAGACGTATCTAGAGAGTGCCACCTTGTGGACAAAAGGCAGTAAAGGTAGGGGGAGAAAAGCTTATACATAGGACATATAAATCCACACTATTTGCATGTGATTGCTGTCATTATATTAACCTTGACAATCCAAATATTTCTTCAGTCATACCCAGAGATCAAAGTCTAAGAGAAAGTGGTGCAGACTGACCTAAAGATTAAAGAGAAACCATTGTTTTCCCTGTTTCAATATCATTATGTAAGGAAAAATACAGGGCATTACGTAAAAGAGGAAACACGTATGTCTACGTTTATATAAAATGTCACTTTGGTAGCATTCATAAAATACAAAGAGAAAGAAAAGTCAGCAAATCTTACTTAAGATAGAAATACTAGATTCACCTTCTACCTTGACATTTTGGTTAGTCAGCCCACTAGCCCTCCCTCAGTCCCACATAATTATTAATTCTCATGTACATGGATTCTAAAACTCAGCAGACACACTGAATTCTTTTTATTGAGGACAAACATAGTTACAGAAAAAAAATACAGTATCGCTGCCGGTTTCCACTGGTGGCACCCTCTCCTTCGAACATCATGTTAACATGATGCAGTTTTAAAAGCTACGAAGGGAACACATCTCAATTCTGGGGAATACCTGGTTTGATCCAGATTTTTATAATATGTAAACACTGTAGTGGTTTCCATTCTAGAATGATAAGCTGGAAAGAAATCAAATAAAATCAAACCCTTCCAAATAAATATTAACCTCATTGTTGCTATCCATAGCTGTTTATATTTGTCTCATTTGTATATCTTAAATTCAAGAGGATTTGGATACAGGATGTTTTAATTATTATTATAAAGAAATCAATTTTTCCTGGTTTACCAACTCTTTTATGAACTGTGATTAAAAGGATCATGAATAAGTCATGATCGGAACTCTATTCCAACCCCAGATAAAAATATCTGGAGATGTATTTGGCTAATTTGTCTCAAAAAAACTGTCTTAGTTCTCTGTCTTTGAATGTCCACACTTGTATCCTTTCCTGCCAGATACCTTAACACCAAACCACAGGACATCCATGTCTCTCCTTGTCTCCTTGTCTCCATGCCAAGTCCCAGAGGAACATGTCACAAAGGAGAGAGCCAGAGAAGGTAGTTTTGTTAGAAAACACTTTCCAGTGCCCTTGCTAGCTCCCCTTTGTTTCTTCCCATCTCTTCCATGAAGTTACCCCTGACTTCTTCAGCCCTCATCCACCTCCCGCCCCTTAAATTTCTATAAATCTTCACCACCCAATTAAACCCTTAATTATATAAGGTTATGTTTCATCCTCTAATTGTTTTACAAGTGTTCATCTTGATTCCTCACTATATGGTGAGAAACTTGGGAACAGGGAAGATATATTTTATTTTTTCTAGGTCCTGCACAGCATCCATCACAGGACTGAACACAGATGGTGCTCTACAAATATTTTAAAATAGAATGAATTTGGAGTGTGGTAGGGTATTGGCCTTGCCTTGTTTAATATTTGGGAAAATGACATAGAAGACCTGAAAAAATGCCTTTGAAGTTTGCAGGTATCTCTCAGGAATAAGAGCTCATAGTCTAGTCTAGTTGGGGAGACAGATATGCATGCAACTGAATTACCATGCATAGTCAAATATTAGAGAGATGAAAAAATACTTGGGGGGAACTTAGGATGGAAGAACTGCCTGCCTGGGATGAGTCAGTAAATACTTAAGAGAGGACATTTGAGCTTGGAGAAAAGGGCATTCTGAACATAGGTGGCACGTGCAAAGCAACAGAATAGAGAATGACCCAGAATTATTTGAAGAATGGTATACTCAGATGGCAGAAATATAGGTGGGTAGTGGGCTTCGAAATATGCTACTGCAGGTGAGGTAAATTAAATACAGATTGTAAAGTACCTTATTTACCTTGCAAGATGGCTAGAATTCAACCCATGGATTCTTTCAATCTCAGTATTTTTCTCCTTTCTATTTCCTATGCCGCCACCCTAAAATTCCTTTTTCTGTCTTGAATGAAATATTGAAATGACCACTTAATTGGTCTCCCCATCCCCAGATTTTTTTCTATATAAGTCATACCCCCACTCAGTTGAACAATATCAAGCCACTTGTGGTTTTCTAGTTCCTACCAAATTGAGAATAACCTCTCCGGCAATAAGTGCTCTCTGCAATAGGACGATGACCTAAATATCCTGCATCATCTACACTACTATGAGATAGTCAAATCCAATTTCCCCTGGCTCCCAGAGATATTTCCATTTTGGGATATTATCCATGCTTTCCAATTACTCAAGCTTTTCATCTTGCTTCAAGTGTCTTACTATCTGCTTACCAAATTCTACCTCTGTCAAGTCCCATCTTGAGTGATAAATCCTACGTAAATTATCCTCAGAAACCCACTAAACCCAGATTTCTATCTCCTTTGAATCTCGCAAGCCTTCATTTCTAAGTATGACAACTTGACATACATCTTCTGTCCTGTATTAGTTATTTGTGTTCTTGTCTTCACATGATCACCTTATCAATCTCACCTCGTTCTCTCCTTGAAAGAAAAGATGTTGATTATAGCCATCTTTGCAGATCCTAAAGCAGTTGTCGTAGTACCTTGCTGATACCAGTTTTTAGCACTGTACAATTTTTGTTTGCTTGTTTTTGCTCTTGGTCATGGTGTGATGTGCACTGTGCTGACACTGAGGATATACTGCAGGATCTAACACCATATCCTCCACAGAGCCCACAACCTAGTGAGAGCTTGTCATGTATACACATAATAAAATAAGGTGAAAAATGAACTGGTGGGGCTGATGGAATTGCTAAGCATGAGTTCATTATGGAAGTAGCAAGATTCTACCATCCAAATTGAAATACTGTGGTCTGGTATAGACTTTGAGACTTATTTCACAGTCCGGTCAGTGGATTAAAACGATTTCCTAGGAAATCACATGTGAAGGTGTATATTTGATGGAAGGGGTTGAGGGCCATCCTAGAAGTCCAGGGGTAGCTAGGGCCAGTGACAATCCTTCCCAGTGTCTACAGGGTGAAAAAAGGGTCAATGGAGCCCTCTTTAAGAAGGGAGCAGTAACTGATTTTCTTTACGGTTATAAAGAAGCACATATGTCTTGTAGAAAATTTGGAAAATAGAGAAATATATCAATACAGAATTTTTAAAATCATTGTGATTATATTATTTGAGATTATACCACATGGTACCGTTTGAATCCTGTCTTTTCAGCTAACAAAATGTTGGAATGATTTCTCCATGTCATTAAACAGTCTTTAAAAATAATAGCTGCAGAGTAGTATACTTTATGTACCATAACTTACTTAACCAACTGAGTGGGGCCACTTTTAAATACTTCTGGGTGTGCAAAAAGGGGTAAACAATCGGTTGTATTTTCTAAATTGTATTAACTGGAAAGCGGTTGTTAGGGGAAAACTACCATGACTATGGCTACTTAGTCCCATCCCAAATTTACCTCAAGATGATTTAGTATTAATGGAGAATATTGTACAAAAGTTTTTTATTTTATATTTTGGAAATATCACCGAAGGAAGCATATAGTGGGATGGGTTGATGGGGTGTGTAGTAAAATAACTTTGTTAGTTCTATTCTTCTTCTGTAGTGAAATAACTGTTACCTTCAAAGGCAAATAGCTCAGAGCAGAGACTTCCCTGAGAAGAGAGAGCCCATCTATTTCTGTATTAATCACCAGCTGCTTTACCAAGATGGGCCACAAATAGGAACGCGAAGGAGCATTTGCCAAGGAAGTGACTGGAAAAGTGAAAATTTATCTTAATGACATAAACAACCCTCCTCCAAGCTCTTCTTTTCCAGAAAAAAACAAAAAAAAAAACAAAAAAAAACACCCACACAAGAGGTGTGAGGTAGGCTTTAAGCCACCCATCCCTGGGGTCAGTTTCACAAGCAGTTTCTTTTATCACCATGAAGATCTTATTTACAAAGTGCATCCGTTAATATCCACTTTGAATAATCAGTGTGGAGCTTGTAAGCTAATAATAATAACAACAACAACATTACCCTTAAAAGCGATGAGGGAAACAGTAATTAATATACTTCTCCAGAGACTGCCAGGAGAAGATTGTTTTTGTGGAATGAAATGTCAATTCTACCTGCATGTGGATGCTAGGGAAGCACATTTTTAGGTGGAAGAGGTCCAGAAAAATCTAAAGATAGACACAACCTCAAATTTATCCTAATAATGGATTTTATGATTCCTTTAAAGTCCTAAGATGTAATCCTATATGTCAGATAAAGGTGTATAGGTCTATATATATGTAGATGTTTAGACATGTATAGACATGTCTATGTATGTATAGACATGACCATATGCACAAACATAAAATTGAGTACCTAGCCACAAGCCAAAAAACTGTATTAAGTGCTTAATGTACCTTGTATCATTTAATTTAGCAACCCAAGGGAACTATTATATCCTTCATTCTCTGATGAAAAAAATGAATCGTGAATTTGCTACTGACTTACACCTAGCCTAGCTAAAGCTAAAGACCATGTCATCCTCATAGTAATAGTGTTATTGCTGCTATTGCTACGGGTAATAGTATTGATGCTATATTTACCCTATTTGTGGTATCACAATTTATTTCATACTTAGCATCTATTTGTTGAGTGTCTGCATTATGCATTAAGCTAAGCTATTGACATATGCTATCTTTCTAAAATTCTGCTGTGCCCCTAAGACTCAAGTGAAGTACATATTTCTTGTTTGTTTGATTGTTTTTCTTTTCTGGGGGAAAGTTTCCCTTCCCTATCCCATGACGTTCTTGTGGGGCTGCCAATCAAAGGGAGTTGCTCGCCTTGATACAAGGACAGGCACGAGACCCAAACTAGCACAATGAGATTCTCTCTCTCAGAAATTTGAACAACGTAAACAGAGAGATGGCATAGAGTTGGAGGCAAGTCATCTGTTCAGAAATACCCAGCTCTACTGTGGTTCTTGTTTTTCCCAACAGTGTTCAGTTGCTTAATTCTTCCTTTGACTCCATGAACTACAGTAAATGTATCTTTTATTGCATCCTTTCAATAAAATTCTTTTTCAAACGTTAGCCACTTGGAATTGGGAGACTGAGATTGACATAGATACACTAATATGTATAAAATAGATAACTAATAAAGAAAGAAAGAAAGAGGAAGCAAAGCCTCTAGGGGGAGAAAAAAAACGTAAGTTAGTCACTTGGATTCTGCTTCTTACGTTCAAACTACTACCCTCCAATTCACTGATGAGGCCACTGAGGTTCAGAGATAAAACCATGATAGAGAACAACCACAGAAGCTCACCCAACTAGTAATTAGGTTCTCAACACACCCAGAGAGCATTCCTTGAGATTTCTGCCTCTTGGGATGAACTGGCAGTGAGGAACAGTCTGTTAAGGATGTGCAGAAGCTCAAACTATCCCTCTCAGAGGCAAATTTTCCCTCCAAGCCTTTGTCTTGGAAAGAAACAGTGCTTTGCTTCCTGTTTGAAACTCTGTTTCTATAGGAATACACATACCCTTTTGTGCTACACTGATCCCTAGTGAAATAGACCACGTCTCCACGTGTTTGCCTTTTATGTGTGTATATTTCAAATACAGTGTCTGTCTAATGTCCACATAGAGGGCTTGGCACAGCCTGAAGCTCCCCAGGCCTCATTAGGAGACCTGTTCACAATACACAGTTCTTGCTTAAACAGAGAAGGCAGGCTCATGCCTTCTCTTCTCTTCGTTCATTTCTCTCCTGGGAAGTAGCAAATAGCTTGTTCCTCCACAGGGCTCTATATGAGTTCCCACTCTTCTATGTGATTTTCCTCCATAGAGCGGGTTAACTGGAGTCAGAAACAAAAGCAGATGAGTTGCACCTGTCGTACAATGACTCGTGCTCTCAGACAACCTCATTACTTTAATTACCTAAAAAATATAAATAGTTTGTCCAGGTAGGAATTTCATTCCTCAGCCTACATGACAGCAGTGGCTGGGAAAGATGGTTCCAAATTCTCCTGCTGATAGATTTGCCCTAAAAGTTTTTGTTTGTTTGTTTTGTTTTGTTTCTGCAAGTAGTGCCACTGACTTTTATGTGTACAGACAATATGTCCTTGAAAGTGGCTGAGGGGCTGGTTTTGGGCACCCACAGGATTAGGATAGGAAATGGGACTGAATATTTATTACAAGCCCACTATGTGCCATTCTTCCATTCAATGAATGGTTATTATGTAGCTACTTTGTGCCAGGCACTGCTAGGCACCAGAAATACAACAGCAGAAAGACACTCAAAGCCCTTGCTCTCATGACACTTATGTTCTAGTTAGGGTTGGAGAAACAGGAGAATATAATAATCAACTACACGGACACACTTTATCTAGATGTTTAGGGAGAGAGAAATGTGAAGATCTAGAGGAAGACCATTCCAGGGAGATAAAAGAGGTTGTAAAAATGGCCCCAAAGTGGGAGCCAGCTTGGCATGTTCAAGGCTGGCAAGTAAGGAGGTCTGAGCAGGTAAACAAGCATATTTGACAGCTTAGTTCTGCCCCTTACTAGCTGTGTGAACTTAGAAAAACCACTTCACATCTCTTACCTTCTGTTTCTACATCATTATCTGTGGTTACTAATGCTCTCCTTACAAGGTTTGTAAAGTTAAATTGCAGGACATATATCGACAACTTAATGCTTAATATAAAGATCTTCATGCTTAATGTAAAGATCAACTTAATATAAAGAACAAAATAAATGATATTAGCTGTCTCTGACTTTGGTGTTATTAATTTGTAATATCTTCCCTTGTCTTCCATAATATCCTATACTCCAAAGTAAATCATTAGTCTCTAAATATACTACTTTTCCTGAGATACCATCCCTCAACATGAGTGTCATACAATAACACTCCTACCATCTACCATCACCCTGCCATCTTTTCCATCAGCCTGCCCTAGAGCGCCATCATTCTGGATATCTCTTAAATGACACTCATCTGATCATGCCAGTTAATGGTGTATGTGTGTGTGTGTGTGTGTGTGTGTGTGTGTGTATGTGTGTATGTGTGTGTATAATAAATCTCAACTTAAATTTACATTGTCTTCACCAGCATTGAGCTACATCAGGGTATATCTCAAGGTTTTGTAGGTTTGGTGCTCCCAAGGTTTTTTTGGCATGGGACTATGTCAGGAAAGTAACACCCACTTCATGTAAACAGCAGGATTTTAATATAGAAAACTAGTTGCAAAGATATGGGAAGAGCTAAAATACCAAACAGTAGGCAGCTCAGAAATTAGTAAATTCAACAGCACCATCACCCTTAGGCTATGGGGATAAAGGGAGGAAACATTGCTAGACCCCAAGGACTGGCTATGTTATCTTGAGGGGGCAGAAATGATGGGAGTTGGGCCAAAGAGAGAAAAGAAGTCCAGCAATGGTGGGGTGCAGCCCTGCCAGGAACAGTGCCAATAAACACACAGAGAGTGAAAAATAATGCAGGTTCTTTTCTCCTCCCTGTAAGATCTTGTGTTTGCCACTGGCTAAACCTAGCTGGAGGCCAGAAGGAAAGGGAGTCTGGAAAATACAGTTTGCAGAGGTCAATCGTTTATAATATGCAGTGGAGCAGGGGGTGAGCAGGAAATGTATCTGAGCATAAACAAGCCGGATGAACACCATGGGAACAGACGCCAGGGCTGCCACACCTACACTGTACATCACAACCTGATTACTCAGCTACGGCATTTATGCAGCTCACATAGGCACCTTGGGAGGTGAATAGATACCTAGGAAACAATTCTTCCTCAAACCAGAGTCATTCCTGCCCGAGGGGAGGGATAATTCATGGGCAGTGCACGTTGCTAGACACTCAGCTTCTCCTTCCAGCCTGAGCTGAGCACCAGGATATAAGCTTGAGCCTTAGGAAGGGCAGTCTGCTAACCAAACCTAAAACAGCTGATTAATTAAAATCTGTAACGTATAAGGAGTCCCAAGCAGCACTGCTGTACGTTATAATTCCACAGTATGACACAAAGTTACATTCAAGACATCATTTCCATGTTAGCAGAAAAAAGTGATTTGGGCATAATAAGTACTAACCACTCTTGTAGTAATAGAAATGGCTGCTTTCTATAGATACCTTAATGCTCTAGACCTTGACTGCTAGACACCCCAGTGCGGGTGTCAGCAGCAGCACAAGCAGTTTTATTAGGTTCAAGCTGTAATGCCCACATCATTACATGAACCAGAACCTGAATGTCACATTGCCACACTGAACTGGATTAAGAAAGAAAAAAAGGGTAGAAATATTAAGGTAGCTGATAGCTACTCATGAGCCCATGATAATACACATTATTATAAATATGTTAGCATGTATATATGCATGATATACAAATATGAATTTTTTTTTTTTTTTTTTTTTGTGGTACGCGGTCCTCTCACTGTTGTGGCCTCTCCCATTGCGGAGCACAGGCTCCAGACGCGCAGGCTCAGCAGCCATGGCTCACGGGCCTAGCCGCTCCGCGGCATGTGGGATCTTCCCAGACCGGGGCACGAACCCGTGTCCCCTGCATCGGCAGGTGGACTCTCAACCACTGCGCCACCAGGGAAGCCCACAAATATGAATTTTATATAGTTATCTTTATTGTATTTAAGACACTGTGGCTTCAAATTCACATCCCAATTTCAGAGATGCTAAAATAGGAAAAGAACGCATCTCAGAGCTATCGAAACACAGTCCACATCATTATGCATATAATTATAATAAATGACTACTGAGGAGTTATTTTATATCAGGCACTATTCTAGGTGTTTTTACATTAATTGATCTTTATAACAAATCTGGAGAGAGAGGGTATGTACTTTGTTAATTTTCATTGTGCAGATGACGAAATCGAGGTTAAGGAACTTGTCCAAGGTTACAAATCTATTAAGTTGGGTAGACAGGGCTCAGACTCAAAACTCATGTTCGTATCCATGTGTTTACAGTGCTTCCATGTGAGATACTTCTTGAGAACTTCCAAAAACTGTTGGTCTGGGAAAGACTTTAAAGAGAGGATAATATTATCCTCTGAAAATAGTAGGTAGGAGACAGAGCTACTTAGGCTTTTTGTTCTGTTGTTGAGAATCAATAGATACATCTATCATTCATGAGCACACACACACACACCACATATACACTTAATGATGTGCACAAGGAAAGCTGGACTACATGTAGGCGTTTCAACATAATGACATCTGTATGTTGCTGGTAGGCTTCAACTATGTATGTCTCATCACTATATACCCCAAAACACTTAACAGTGACCTGCATGTGAGTAACCAATAAGTGTTTTCTCAGAGAGTAAATAAATTTCAAAAATTAAGCTGTTATGTGGGTGGCGGGAATGTTGTGGTTGCAATGATGCTGGGCACAGAGGCTCTCAGAGACTGTTCCGAGCTGGATCAGAATTTAGCTAATCGATGTAATACAGGTAAAGCAGAATGAGATGACAATTGGAGGGTTAGATCGTTTTTTAATTATACTGGGGTGCTTACAGAAAGGGGGTTGTGTCATACCTTTTTCACTAGCTAAAATGATAAAATATTGATTCAGAATTCACAATTAATCCTTATAAGTAGACTAGGTTTTTAATAATTCAGTCACATCTCTCAGTGGTCTTGTTTGATCCCTCTCCATGGCTGAGCAGAAAATGCTTGCTGAAAAGATGGGGACCATTTCTACCTTAGCATCAGTTCAAATTTCTGTAATTACACATCATGGTAAATGTTAACGCTAAGTACTTAGCTTCATTCCCAAAACACTTTCTAAAGGAGAAGTGCAGTCCATTCTTTTCCTTCCAAGCCCACCTGAAACCTGTTTTCTTTTGTATGTTCATTGAATGCATTCTTGTTTTGACTTCTAATCAGCTCTGAAGCTCTTTGACTTACAAAAGACACTATAGCTCTGAAGATGGAGACACAAAATGACAGGTGGATAGTCTCTTAAAGGGTCACAAATCAGGTGAATGGAAACTTCAAGCCCTGTCTGTCATCAATCTGCTTTGAGAACATATGGCTCCCTAGTTGACCTCAGTTACCTAATTTGGAAAATGTAGGACCCCTCAAGGCCTCTTTTGACTTAAATAAATAACTCACTTGAACTTAAGTCCCATTATCCTTTTGAGTTCAGGCACTGTGGTTCAAATACATTCTGTAGAGTGTAATAGAGACAGCATCTTAATCAATAAAAAGAATCTCTTATTTCCATAGAAGAGATGCCAGATGTGAGGTCCCTCAATTGCTAAAGATTTAAGGGTTTCTGGGATCTGGTGTTTTGTCTGCCTCAAAAATAAATAAATTCTCATTTAAGCTATGTGCTCAGTATATTCTGATGATATAATCCAGTCATTTCAAACACATGCATGTTAAATTTTTATTTAACATGTCTTAGTTGGCAGTCATCTTGGATTCACAGAATAAGAACACAGATCATCATATAATCTCTGATGTTTACAATCCCTATCCAAGAGTGTCAATTATTGATATATAGATGTAATCTTGAAGGTAAGGAGAGGTATAAGTTTCAAATGAGGTTTTAAAATACAGGAGTTTAAAAAATACTTTAGATCAAGCAGATAGGATCGTCTGGCTCTGTCCCCTAACCTTCTCTAAACTTACACAATTTCTTCTCTTCCTTCCCCTAATAATATTATTTGCTCTCACTCTTTGAGAACAAATAAATTCTCATAAGTTGAGGTTTACCTTTAATAATGCCACACTCTTACAGGATGACAATCTACATTCTTACTTTCTCCCTTCCTCATATCCACTAAGTTCACCAATAGGTCTAACTTTTTTGGTCCTCTTTTCTTATATATATGCAAATATGTATCTATCTTGCTATAAGTCTCCTCAAATGCTTTGTAGGGGAAAAAAGTTTCCGATGTGCTCTGAGCCATTTCCTTAGGTAAACTATAGCTGCAAGGGATGTACTTACAGAAAAGCCAACTGGAAAAAGTTTCAGAGATAGTAATTATGTTTATCAACTTCCTTGATAAATAACAACGCTTTTAAATAGTCACCTTGCATACATCACATTTAAAATACGAGGGAACTTTTCATCAACTTGTGACATGAGAAACCATTATTATTATCCTATTACTCATGCAAAAAGAATGATATCAACTTTCCCAATTGCGATGGGAGGCAGGGGCTACTTAGTTATCCAAGCAGATCTGGAGGCTAGGATTTTAACTCTTGGTCTTATATTTGATCCCTAGTTCAGCTCTTCCCAACCTGTGTTCCACAGGAGATAATATTCTGTAATATCTCCCTCTTGGAGAGTTATTACAAGACATAAACTTGCTTAAAATCATGTAACCCAGATTTCTCATGAATCCTATCCCACTCCTACCCACCCAGAACTACCCCTCAACTCCAGAACACCTGGTAACATCTTGCAGAAATATTAGTGTGTTGGGAATACAATCGGAGGAAGTCACATTAGACCATCACCAGAGCACTATAGGATGTTAACTGTAGTCCTGACAGTTTTCCAGGTACCAACCTGCCTCACTGTCCTGGATTCAAGTCTTACTTCTGCTATATACAAGCTTGGTCAACTCATTCTGGTATATTACTTAAATTCTCAAAAGCTGCTTCTTCATTAGTAAAAAGAGGATAATACAAATCTTTTGTGCTGGTTTTGAAAATTAAATGAAAGAATATGTATAGGATGCCTGAGTAATAACTCAATTAGCAATTATCTTTGCTGTTGCTACTACTATCATTATCATTTTCATCTGCTGCTGGCCTCTGACGTAAGGACATGGTCATGTAGGAATTTCTGCCCTCTACTGGAATTATTAGAGCCTGTTTTACCTCCTATGACAAATGAAGGTCATTGATCGTTTCACAAAACCTCTCAAATTCTTGTCAGCCCTTACCCAATACTGGACCTCTCAGAAGGTGATACACTGACCTTGCAAATGGTAAAAGATGGATAATTAGCCATTCTCTTAAGTCATCCAGACCATCATACTAGTCACTTTAATGTCGGGTGATAAAATTTGTAATTCTTATGAGGCTTACCCTGCAGATCCTAATGATAAAATATGCCACAGAAAGGCAGTGGATAACTGGAAGAAGTGCTACTTGAATTTTGAAATATGACCCTAACACACCCAGCTCAATCCCACAAGCCATGCTTCATGTGTCAGAATCAAAGAGAATGGGACAACAACAAAACATCCATAGGAAAATGTCCCCTTTTCCCTCCCACTCTCCTCTCCCTTATTTATGGGATGAGATTCTCTTAAAGTAGACTCACACATACTTGGTCAAAGTATATCACTTCATATTGGGCAAAACAGAGTGCATATCTAAGGACTTAATTATGAAAGTCGTTTTTCTCCTAATGGACAGACTCTATCACCAGGTCAAATCAGGTTTTATGACTATGGGATAAAGTAAAGGCTTAAGACCACTTATTTGTATTTTCCTGGTATTTTCACTTTTGACACCACAGACCTTCTTTTTTTTTTCCCCCAAAGTGTGTGTGTGTGTGTGTGTGTGTGTGTGTGTGTGTGTGTGTGTGTATGTATAAAACTTCTCTGCTCACAATTTGTCAACCATCACCACATTACTTTGTCCTGTTTCCTTTCTCCGTATCAGCTGGGGATTTAAACTTGCCTTACTGATTCTCTTATCATGCAATTCAGAAGCAAAACATATTAGCAAAGTTAAAGTACATACTGCAGGTGAATTAGAAAAAAGAAGTGACTAACGTGCTAATCCAAATTCTTTTCTGTTGGTGGAAAAAAACTGTTTTCCTTACCTTTTCTTCTCATAGCAGCTGCTAGGCGTCTGTGATTCTAACAGAGGATTAAAATGCTGGTGACTTCCTTTTAAAACACATCGTGACTTGGAGCCTGGTAACAGAAGATTTTCATGATTTCAGATTTTTTTGAATTGACAAAAACAAATGTCTCTATTTGAGTTTATTTTTCAACTATTAAGAGTCTCTGAAACTGAGTTCTCCTTTGTGTGGGCTAACACAAAGGAGCTCAAGACAGTTCCTAAAAACAAGACGCCCCGGGCTTCCCTCGTGGTGCAGTGGTTGAGAGTCCGCCTGCCGATGCAGGGGACACGGGTTCATGCCCCGGTGCGGGAGGATCCCGCGTCCGCGGAGCGGCTGGGCCCGTGAGCCATGGCCGCTGAGCCTGCGCATCTGGAGCCTGTGCTCCGCAACGGGAGAGGCCACAGCAGTGAGAGGCCCGCGTACCGCAAAAAAGCCCAAGATGCCCCAAAACCTAACTCAACCAACCCACCTGCTAGCAAAGAGATTGTCTTTCTAGAAGAAACCCACTCCTCCTCTTACTCTTGGGTTGGCTTTTAACTCCTAGGTCCTGATTGCTTAAGGCAATGATTCACAATTAAGTCTCCACATTAGGAACACCTGGCTTCTCCCCAGATTAATTCAATCAGATCTAGTCTAGCTCGTTGTTCAAAGTGAGGTCCGTGAACCAGGAGCATGGGTGTCACCTAAGAATTTATCAGAAATGCAAAACCTCAAGCCCCATCTCAGACCTACCACATCAGAATCTGCATTCTAACAAGACTCCCAGTGATTTGTACACTTATTTATTTGTTTGCTGATTTATTTAGGGCCGTGCCGTGCAGCAGGTGAGAACTTAGTTCCCCGACCAGGGATCGAACCTGTGCACCCTGCAGTAGAAGCACAGAGTCTTAACCACTGGACTGCCAGGGGAGTCCCTGTACACACATTTAAAACAATACTGATTCTTGGGTTCCGTCATCGGAGATTCTTATTTAATTGCTTTGAGATGGGGCTTGGGCAGCAGTACTCAGAGTGTGGTCCCTGGACTAGCATTATAATCATCACCTGGAGGAGTCTTAAAGATACAAATCACTGGGCCCCAGGCCTATTGAATCAGAAAGAATGGGAGTGGGGTCCACCAATCTGTGTTTTAACAGGTATTACAGATGACTCGAATGCATGCTAAAGATCAAAATCCCTTGTTCAGCAGGATATACCAAATTTATCAGTATACTCATAGTTTATTTCTCACATATTATGGGTCAGGGATGGGCTTATAACCCAGACTTACACAATCAGAACATCATGCATGTTATGTTAATCTCATGCATGAGATTTAACATGGTATAATTAATTGAAGCCAAGCGTCCTCTTGCTTAATATGAACAAAGATGAATGTAACTCAAAATCCATGCCAGCTTAGAGCCAACATGAGTGAAGCCAGATTGGAAAATGAAACTGTATCCCTGGTGACAGGGGTATGTGAACTTCTGGGTCTTAACACTCCTGAAGCATGCCCTCATGATTTCCGTTTATATAAGCTAATGACTTCCCTTAAAGGTAAACTGGTTTTAGTTGGATTCCATCCTGTTTGAAGCATAGAAAATCCTAACGTTAAGGCATTTTCCACATCCAATGGAAAAATTAAAGAGGGCAATACCTCTGAAGAGAGATTGTGAAACCTATATTTTGAAACCTCTAGTGAGCATAAATTCACCTACTTCAATGACAGTCCACTCCAACTTATAAGATGATTATTAGAAATGCCCTTTTCTATTGAACTGAACTCTGAAAAAGTTTCATTTTATGACTCAAAACACTTGATTTCCTCTATCATGTACGTAACAACCTTTTAAACATTTGAAGGCATGTCTGGTGCTCCCCACAAATCTTCCCTTCTTTAAATAAACATCCAGATTTCTTTTCCATCTTAACATGATTTTGAGTGCCCTAGCCATCCTAATAGCCTGCCCCTACATACCTGGAGCTTCATCAACTTCTCTTATTAACTAGTACCTCACAAACAGATGCTGTATTACAAGTATGATCTGACCCATGCAGAGAACACAGTAAATGTTCTTTTCTCTGGAACACTAAATTGAACTATGCATAAAAGTCTACTCTGCAAGTTGCTGCCAAACAATATTTGTGAGGCAGTGATTCTCAGCTGAGTAGGAGAGAGGTTACCAAAACCTTCTGGGGAAACTTTTTTTTTTCCCCAAATGTTATATAACTCCCTCACCCCTCACAATTACTGTTCTTTGACTAAAAACTAAAGAAGTTTCAATCTGTTGTATAACCTAGATCTGACACAATCACTCTTCTGATCTAATTGTTTCACTGATTCATTCACTCTGTAATTATCTGCAACTTCTTAGCATGTTAATTCAAACTTCCCTTCTCTATGTATTCTTATTCTACTTTACGAAAGTTTAGTTTCTGCCTTTATAATATGTGGATAGGAGTACCCTTATCTAAGGATGGTGCAGAGATTAACTGAGATATATTATACATAATATACACAGATAAATTTTGGTGTCTGGAATATATTCAGTGCTCAATAAATCTAAGCTTAAAAATAATGGCATACAGGGCTTTCGTGAGCTTGTTTATATGTACCTTCCCAACCTCATGTGCTTTCAGCTCTTGTATCCTAAATTCCAACCATTCTCAATAATGTATAATTTCTGTAACATGCAGATTTACTCTAAAATACCATAGTTTCCAGCCAAATACACCACCAAAGTCTTCTTTACTGATATTTCTATTCTACAACACAAACTTGCTATGCACTTTTGCTATAGTTTCTGTGGACCAAAAGGTAGTACTTTTACAATGATCAAAATTCAACTTCACCTCATCAGCTAAGGTCCATGATTTCAACATTTATTTTTTATTATTCTTTTTAATTTTTCCCAACTCCGTCATGTAGTATATTAATTATATATTTTCTGCCATCATTCTTTCAGCCCTAAACACTGATGGAATAAAGTTTCTGATATTAAGAAGCTTACACTCTAACTACGAAAAACACAATCCAACACAAGTATAGTGGTAACATAACACATTAACAAGTTAGAACATATATATGATAGAATAAATGTATGACAATGATTAGATATGTACTAAATGGGAATCCGAATAAATGAAGTTCAGAGTAGGAAAATCTTGAAAGATAACGTGGAGGAAACGATTTTGGGGATGGAATTTAAAGTAACCACTAAGTAAGGACCAATGAACAAGAGAGAAGAAGAGGGAATTATTTATTGTGAGGAGGTGTGTGAATAATGGTCAGAGGCAGGGATGAACAAGCCCTATATTATGGAATGAAGGTAGATATAAATCTTCCAACCTTCATTTTCCTAAGGCAAGTGAACACTTCCATTTAGATTCTTTACCTGTGCTTACCTAAAATTATCAGGGGTTCTGAAGACATACCACAGATTCATAGGTGAAACTTAAGTATATGCTAACCATTTTAGAGACCTCTGGCCTAGAAGGATATGTGATTGGTCCAAACTAGGAACTTAAATTCCAAAGAAAAATACTGCCAATGTGGGAAAATATTTTATCCTAATCTTTGGAGGTGGAGAAATGAGAGAATTGAAATTATGATTAAAAAAAGACATTTACGTGTTTTGCTCTTTTGATTAATCTTCTCTGTACTGTATGAATACCCACAGTATGCAATGTACCATCTGGAAAAATAAACACAAGAAAGCTGCAGGGTTAAGGTTTTATAAATCTATTGATTCCAACATTCTCTGGTCTCCAAAGTGATATAAAATAGATATAGAACCAGTGGACTCTTTTCTCCTTTCCAACTTTCTGACTCATAGTAACTAGTTTCTGTTATAAAACTTGGACTATTCCTGCAATTCCCCGAAACATCTAGATTAGAATATTTTAAGTAATTGTTTAAATATGGTATAAAAATTACAGCAAATCTTTTCATGTTCAACATTTTTCTATTAAAAATTATATTGGTAACTAATTTGTGCAAAGCTCTACTAGTTGCCACTGGAAGTTTATAATGCATTAAGGATACTAAAATATGTACAGCAGTATTAAAAATACATGACAGGGGCTTCCCTGGTGGCGCAGTGGTTGAGAGTCCGCCTGCCGATGCAGGGGACACGGGTTCGTGCCCCGGTCCGGGAAGATCCCACATGACGCGGAGCGGCTGGGCCCGCGAGCCATAGCCGCTGAGCCTGCGCGTCCGGAGCCTGTGCTCCACAACGGGAGAGGCCACAACAGTGAGAGGCCCGCGTACCCCCCCCCCAAAAAAATACATGACAATGTTGGATAAGAGATACAAGATTCAATTTCCAATCACTGCCGTTAAGGAAATCATTGGGAAAGAGGTGAAATTTGAACGAGGACTGGGTAAAAAAATAGCATGATTGAAGTTGGGAAGAACTTGCCAGGCACTGAAAATGGCAGGAGTAAGGTGAAAACTTAACTGTGAAAAACTTTCATGGATTCCTCACAAAATAAATTCAGGTAAGCTAGGTAGGCTCTCAAATATCGGCCAGTCAAAACTGCTAACAGACCAGCTATCTTTCGGTTTTGCGTTTAGAGGGTACGTTTTGTCTGGCAGGGACGTTTGTTGTGAACGGCATTTATCCTAAAATAGCAGGAATTTGTGAGGTTTTACATCTTGCCATCATAAACTACACTAATTATGCTATAAAGTTATACACACGTAGCTGAGAAAAATAAATTTAAAGTATATTATTACTTACAATAAAATTATGAAATCTTCACTTAAGAATAGGAAAAAAACAAGGAGAGGAATTATTAAATACTAACAGTTCTGCTAACTTGTGATAAAGATTTCACTCAGCTTCTTCTGTTGCTACATAACCATTTTACATTAAGATATATAAAACTGAGTATAGCTACATACTCCTAATTTAGAAAGCAATTCCTTGAGATAGAACCCAGGGAAAGCCCAATTCCCATTACAGATTTTTTTTTTTTCTGAATTAAACTTGGACAGAACTACCGCCAAAACTGTCAATTAAGCTGTTAAAATAATTATATCAGTTAATGAATGCATAAATATACATTGATCAGAAGGCTCTAAATTGGTAACTGAACTTAACGCAGAATAGAAGGTGTGACAATAGGACAGTCTTTTACGAACCTGGTTCTGTATGAGTGAGAACCCTCTCTTTTTGCAAGTTTCAGATATTTAGATTGTACCTAGCATCTGCTTCTGGGATGGTACCAAAGAGCAGTTTTATACATTATGCTTTATGCAGTTTTCCTTTTCTGTTCTTTATTCTTATTTCAAAGTATTTGCTTTTATAATGAATCAACTGTCATATTTTTAATCTGTATAACTGTAACATCACCTCTCTTCCCTCTTCATTCCCAATATATTGATGTCATTATTATTGTTTAGCGTCCATCCTTCCACGATGGCTTTTTATGTACATATAAATGCATATGTGTGCTTTTCTTCTTTTTATCCATTTTTTGATAAAATAGCATTATAAATATATGTTATACTGTACATTTTTCCTTGTTACCAATAATATGGCCCTCTTACCAGGTCAATACATGTAGACACAACCTGTTTTTATTAGCTTCATTCTGTTTCATAAAATGAACGCCCATAATTTCTTCCAGTATTTCCCATGTGAATGACTTCCCCCCGCAAGTATTTGCTGTTACAGTACAGTAATAAACATCCTTGTGTATACATCCTTAGATATTAATAACTTTATTTCATTGTGATAGGTAACTAATTATGGGATTGCAGAGGCAAAGCAAGGGCATATTTTGATTTTATGATTATAGATAAAGTCATTTTACTATCAAAGAAGGTGGCTGTGGAAATTTACACTCACACCAATGATCTATGATGAAGTTTCTCTCGCTGAACTTCTTTCATAACTGAGTAAAGGCAATCTTCCATTTTGTCAAGGAAAAATAAAATGACATTATTGTTTAAATTTGTGATTGCCCAGCTACTAATGAACTTGAACAATTTTTCATATATTTATTTGACATTTGCATTTAATTTCTTGTACATTTTCTGTTTAAATTTATTGTCCATTTTTCTGATTGATTTATTATAATAAATTTGTAGAATTTTGTGAATTGACATTAATATTTTCTCTATTTTATATGATGTCAATATTTTTCTCTATTTTTTAAATCTTCCATTTTTGACAATTTAGCTATGTAAATCTCCTAATTATAATGTCATTTAGTTTCTCAGGGTTTTTTTGTTTACCTGTTTTGATTTTTACTTTATGGCTTCTCAATTTTGTGCTTCTTCCCACAAAATTATGCAAAAATTTCTTTAAAATTTTATACCTTATATTTAAAGCTATAACACATCTGGTTGTGTTTGTGCATGTGCATTGCCTGTGATGTGTGATGTAGTATACTTTTACACTCTTTGAAGTGAATAACTTTATCAATTAGGATTCTGGCATAAAAAAGACGGCACAAACAGGGTAAATTAAAAGGTTTAGTAAAGGGACTATTTTAAAGATGAGGTAAAGTTGAGGAAAGACAACAAATAGTGAAAGACCTTTTTTACTCCTTCTACTTAGAGGGACAGGAAGGGTGAGGAAGGCAAGGGAAGAGAATGGTTATCAGAACACTGTAGGAGAGGGGCACCTAAAAGAAAGTGTATCCTTCAGGAGAGGGATGAAACCAACTCACAGCCCAGCAGGGAGATATATGGAAGAATAAATACACCAACTTCACTGTCCTTTTACTCTAAGTCCCTCTTATTTATGCCTCTCTTTGGCTGAACTCTACAAGAAATCATAGAACAAAGGGGCCTGATCAATGCAGTTTGCAGCACTGATTTCACCAAAGGGTGAATGGTGGAAAGAGGATCCAATATGGCAGCCATCAGTTACATGCTGCTGCTGAAGTCTGAGTTGAAATGTACTTTCTATGTAAAACAGATACTAATGTCAAAGAATTAGTAGGAAAAACAAAAAGAATAAGAAATATCTAATAATTGTTTTTATATTCATTGCATATTGAAATGGTAATATATTGGGTTAAATAAAATATATCTAAATTAATTTAACCTGTCTTTTCACTTTCTTGTTTTTCTGAGTTTTTTTCTTTTTACTTTTTAAATGTTGCTACTAGTTTGAAATTACATATGTGACAGAAAGTCAAACAAAATGAGGAGACAGTGGAGTATGTTCCAAGGTAAGAACAAGATAAACCACAGTTAAAAACCCTAATGAGGGCTTCCCTGGTGGCGCAGTGGTTGAGAGTCCGCCTGCCGATGCAGGGGACACGGGTTCGTGCCCCGGTCCGGGAGGATCCCACATGCTGCGGAGCGGTTGGGCCCGTAAGCCATGGCCGCTGAGCCTGTGCGTCCGGAGCCTGTGCTCCGCAACGGGAGAGGCCACAACAGTGAGAGGCCTGTGTACCGTAAAAAAAAAAAAAAAAAAAAAAAAACTAATGAAAAGGAGATAAGTAATTTACCTGATGAAGAGGTCAAAGTAATGGTCATAAAACTGCTAACTGAACTCAGGAGAAGAATGGAGGAACAGAGTGAGAACTTCAAAAAAGATTTAGAACATATAAGAAAGAACCAATCAGATATGAAGAATATAATAACTGAAATAGAAGATACAGTAGAAGGAATCAAGAACAGATTAGGTGATGCAGAAGAACAGATCTGTAATCTAGAAGTCAGAATATTGGAAATCACCCAATCGGAAAAATGCAAAGATAAAAAAAGATTTTTAAAAAAATGAGAATAGTTTAAGAGGCCTCTGCAAACATCAAGAGTACTAACATTCACATTACAGGAGTTCCAGAAAGAGAAGAGAGAGAAAAGACTAGAAAATTCATCTGAAGAAATAATGGATGAAAACCTCCCTAGCCTGCGGAAGGAAATAGATGCCCGGGTCCAGGAAGCAGAGAGAGTCACAAACAAGATGATCCCAAAGAGATCCACACCAAGACATATCATAATTAAAATGACAAAAGTTAAAGATAATGAGAGAATTTTAAAGGCAGAGAAAAACAAAGAGTCGCATACAAGGAAATCTCCATAAGATTATTAGCTGGTTTTTCAGTAGAAACTTTGCCGGATACATTTAAAGTTTTGAAAGGGAAAACTTCCACCCCAAAATATTCTACTCAGCAAGAATGAAACTAGACTATTTTCTTACACCATATACAAAACCCCCAAATGGACTAAAGACCTCAATGTAAGACCTGAAAGCATAAAAGTTCTAGAAGAAAACATAGACAGTAAGCTCTTTGACATCAGTCTTAGCAATATTTTTTTGAATCTGTCTCCTCAGGCAAGGGAAACAAAACCAAAAATAAACAAATGGGACTATATCGAACTAAAATGCTTTTGCACATTGAAGGAAACCATCAACAAAGCAAAAAGGCAACTACTGAACTGGAGAAGGCATTTGCAAATAATATGTCTGATATTTTGGTTAATATCCAAAATATATAAGCAGCTCACACAACTCAAGAGCAAAAAAAACAACCTACAACAATCCAATTAACAAATGGGCAGAGGACCCAAATGAACATTTTTCCAAAGAAGACTACAGATGACCAACAGACACATGAAAAGATGCTCAAAATCACTAATCATCTGGGAAATGCAAATCCAAAGTACAGTGAGATATCATCTCCCATCCGTCAAAGTGGCTGTCAGCAAAATGACAAGAAATAATGTGTTGGTGAGAATGCAGAGAAAAGGGAACCCTCATATTCTGTTGATGGGATTGAGAATTGGTGCACCCACTATGGAAAACAGCATGGAGTTTCCTCAAAAACTAAATAGAACTGCCATACAAATCAGCAATGTCTCTCCTGGGTATTAATCCAAAAAAACCCCAAAAACACTGATTTGAAAAGATATATGCACCCCTATCTTCACTGTAGCATTATTTACAATTGCCAAAACATGGCAGCAACCTAAGTGTCCATCAATAGATGAATGGATTAAGAAGATGTATGTATATATACATACAATGGAATACTACTTAGCCATAAAAAGAATGAAATCTTGCCATTTGCAACATGAATGGACCTAGAGGGTACTATGCTAAGGGATATAAGCCAGACAGAAAGACAAATACCACATGATTTCACTTGTATGTGAAATCTAAAAGACCAAACAAACAAACATAACAAAACAGAAACAGACTCTTAGATACTGAGAACAAACTGGAGGTTGCCAGAGAGAAGGGAGGTGGGGGGATGCGCCAAATAAGTGAATGGGGTTAAGAGGTTAACAAACTTCCAGTTATAAAATAAGTCACAGGGACGGAATATACAGCATAGGGAACATAACAATATTGCAATAACTTTGGTGACAGATAGTAACTAGACTTATTGTGATCATTTCATAATGTATAAACATACTGAATCACCAAGTTGTACACTTGAAACTAATACAATATTGTAAGTCAATTATACTTCAAGAAAAAAAAGGTAACAAAGTATATATGTATGTTTGGAAGAAGATGTCATTTTTATATTGCTAATTCATGCCACCTAGTGAAATGATCTGTTACTCCACTTAGCAAGATCTTATTTAATGCTCTTCTATAATATTTTATAGATTTCTTCAGGTTAGGTGTTATATATTTCTTATTATTAAATTCGTATCTTATACTTTTTGGTCATTATTATAATTTTTTTCATTTCCATTATTGACATAATATTATTGTTTGAATAGAGAAAACTATTTGGGTTTACAGATTTATTTTGTATTCAAACATCAAATTATTTATTAATTTTTACATCTTAGGTTTGCTTGGGTATTTTAAAAACACAGGCATGTTATCTGCATTCTAAGTTAATTTTCTTTTATTCATGTTATGACCTATTTTAAATTATGTTATATTAGATACAACTTCTAATGTTTAAAAGTACTGGACACCTGAAACTAATATTGTAAGTCAAGTATACTTACAATATTGATTAGTAATGCTGATTAGTCGTGATGATAGCAGTCATCCTTATTCTGATCCAGATTTTAATGAGAATGGCTTTATTATTTCATTCAAGATGATAATATGCTATTATTTGGGGGTAAATATTGATAAATAGGATCAGGTATAGGTAGTTTCCTGCTATTTCCATTTTCGTCACAATATTTTTCACAATGAACTTTTGTTCTCCTTTAACTTACTGATATATTCTTTAGTTAATAAGATGTCGATGTTATTTTTACTTCAAATATATTGTTCATATTTTGATAGATTTTATAACATTGAAATATATTGGCATTCCTAGAATAATCCCAACTTTCTTTTGGTATACCTTTCTTTGAATATATAATTTATTGATATTTTATTTAGAATTTTCACACCTGTATTTATAAATAAATTTTGTCTATGTTTTTTGTACCATATTTTTCAGGTTTGAGTGAGACAATTTGTGATAGGAAATTTCCAGATTTTTCTTTGGTATAGTATTATCAGCAATATAAATCAGCTTTCAACTCAATTCTTATGCAACTCTTGAGGAACCCATAATTCTTAACCCCACCTGAGGTTGTTAACTTTTAAATTGTAGTTACTCAAAAAACTCTTGAAATTTTCCTATGATTATTTGTCTGTTATGATTTTATAACTCTCTTTACCAAAGTGATATTTATATTTTGTTAAAAATAATTTATATTTCCTATAGCTTAAATCTATTTTCAAAGAGTTATTCACAATGTTATATTGTAACTTTCTATAGTTTTACGTCAGTCAGGTTAAAATATTTCATTGTTAATATGTGTCTATTTGTTTTCTTTCTCTATTTCCTGATTCAAACTGACCAACATTTCAAAGAATAGCTATTTATTGTATATAATCTTTCTACTTATTTCATTAATATCTATTTTTGTCTTTATTAACAAGTTCCTAGTTCCTTTCAATTTGGGGAGCTTATTTTTAGTTGTATTTTACTACTTGCTTAACAATAATAATTTCTTCACAACTTTAATTTCTTTTTTAATTAAAACATATTTAAAGCTACAAATATTCATCTGAGTATAGCTTCAACTTAAGCTCATGTTTATTACTATGATTTGTTACTTTCATTAATTTCTAGATAATTTTTAATGCTAGGTTTAACATTGCTTTGATTAGGAAATACTTGTAAGATTGTTTCTTAATTTTTTTTTTTTTTTTTTTTTTTGCGCAGGACTCTCACCGTCGTGGCCTCTCCCTCTGCGGAGCACAGGTTCCGGACGTGCAGGCTCAGCAGCCGTGGCTCACGGGCCCAGCCGCTCCGCGTCATGTGGGATCTTCCCGGACCGGGGCACGAACCCGCGTCCCCTGCATCGGCAGGTGGATTCCCAACCACTGCGCCACCAGGGAAGCCCCTGTTTCTCAATTTTTAAGGAGTAAAATTTTGTTCCCTTTTACTGTTATTTGGAATTTGTGTTTATTTCTTTGTTACATAGTCTTATTGGACTATGATCAAAGAATTTGGCTTATAAAGTATCTAATATTTGAAAATTTAGATTTTCTTTATTACAAATTATATATATATAGCAAATTATATATATATATAGCAAATTTTTCTACAAATATTCCATTGATTTAAGAAAAATATGTGTATATATGTGATTTCTTAGGAAATACTTGATTATATTATTCACATTTTTGTTTGATTTTTGCATACTGGATTTATCAAATTCTCTGAAAGACATATAAATACCTCCCTTTACACATTTTGCTGCTATAAATTCGGTACAATACAGTAATGACTAGTATATTACTATAGATTGTTTCTTTTACGGTAGATAGATATTCTTTTTCTTTAACTTAATGTAGTTAGTATTGAATAAGACACTGATATTAATAAAGCCAATTTCTTTTTTGCGCTTACATTATATAGATATATTAAGTACAAAATACATATTATAAATGTGTATGTTTGTATGTGAGTGTCTATGTGTTCATTTTAGGTAGACTTTTTTCAACAACTTTACTGAGTTATAATTGATAAGCAAAGAAGTGCAGCATTTAACATATACGATTTGATGAGTTATGATACGGGCAGTCTGATAACATCCCCACAATCAAGATAATAGGCATATATAACACCTTCCAGAGTTTCCTTGTCTCTTTCGTTTTTTGCTTTTGTGTGTGTGTGTGTGTGTGTGCGGTAAGAACACAACATGAGATCTGCTCTCAGAAATTTTCAAGGGCACAATACCATATTGTTCATTACAGGCACTATGTGGTACAGCAGATCTCTAGAATTTACCTCATCTAAGCATAAATGAAGCTTTATACCGTTTGAATAAAAACGTCCCAATTCCCCCACTACCCAGTTCCTGCTAACGTCTATTGTATTCTCTTCTTCTATGAGTCCATTTGAGATACCTCCTGTAAGTGGCAAAGGACTTGGCAAACGTTTCTCCAAAGAATACATACAAATGGCCAACAAGCATACAAAAAAATGCTCAACATAAGTAAACTTTTCATCAAAATGTAATATTCATAAAGGTCAAAAATCCAAAGTCCACAGCTTGCTACATTATTTTGAAATGACTATACTTCTGTTGCACCAATAAGATTACAAACTACAGTATTTCCAGTACCCAAAAAGCCACCTTTGTTTCTGATTCCAGTAACTTCTCCTTAAATAAATACTGTTGTATGAGTACCTGGGCAGAGAGAGGTGGTGCTTCTGCCACTTCTCCTCCCAAACTCCCACCCAGTGAACACTACCTTCTTGTGTTCCCCTCTCTGGATAATCCCATCCTACTGAGTGTGAATGGGACCTGTGACTTGCTTCTAAACGAAAGAAATGGTGAAGGTGATAAGATGTCTACTCTGCGCTTGTTACGTTGTTTACAACTTCGTCTTGTTAGTAAATTGGCTTTAGAGACTCATTACTACCTTGGCAAAGTAAGTGACTATGCTGGGAAAACCCACATAGTCAGAAACTGAGGGCAGCTTCTAGGAGCTGCCTGAAGCCTCTAGGACAGGAAGGCAACTTTCAGTTGACAGCCAGACAGAAACTGGGTCTCTCATTTTTACAACCACAAGGAAATACATTCTGCCAACAAACTGAATGAGTTTGGAAGCAGATTCTTCCCTAGTCAAGCCTCAAGACGACAACGTAACAGCGCAGATACCCTGATTGCTTCTTTGGGATACCTTAAGCAGAGGATCCAGCTAAGCCATGTTTGATCTCCAAACCCAAAGAAATTGTGAAATGATAAAGGTGTGGTGTTTTAAGTTTCTAAATTTGTATTACTTTGTTATGCAGTGATACATGATGAACACACGCCACTCTGAATTCTATCACCATTGTTTTGCCTGTTTAGTATTTTATATCAATAGACACCTTTAGTGTGTGGTCATTTGTGGCTGGCCTTTAAAACTCAGTATCATGTTGCTTCTGCAGCTCTTTGATGCCTTAGTGTATAAAAATTTTTAAATTTATCTGCTTTTTCCCTTTGTTTTTATGGGAGTATCAGCCTGTATATCTGGTTCTCTCCTAGGCATCTACAGTCAATCCTAGTTACTTTACGAGTTAAGAGTGCCAAGCAGGTGACAAAAAGTGCACATGAGGAACACCAATGTAACTGGCCATCTTCCCTGACTCCCCTCCATTTTATTTTATTACTAAATTGTGCCAAGTAAGAAATTATACCTTTTATTTGTTTATGTTTGAAATTATGCAGACAAATTTATCTTTAATTCAACTCACAATTTTAATATTTTCCCAAGTTATTTTGGATGAATGCTACTTAGAAATTCCTGGTTATAAGAGAGTTTAATTTTGCCACTAGCTCATATGGAGTGTTCTCATAGAGCTGTAAATGAGCTCAATATGCATTATGCAAATGAATAGACCCAGACAAAATTAAAAGGGTTTGGCTGTGTGGCATCATTTCAGGGATCTAATTTGGGGGTTTCAGGCCTTTTGGCTAAGAGAGCTAAGGGACTCACGTTAAGTTGCCCTTGATAAATAATAAAACATTTCAAACAGATATTGCACTGAAAGGGGTGTGGCCTAAAGAAAGGAAGGGGTACAGGGAGATGACACTAGGAACTGATGGTAACTTCATCTTACACTGCTCCATGCCTGAAGGCGACTTTAACAGTCCATTTCATCTTATTTGGTTCTGTGATCAACTCAGCCCTCAGTTTTTAAGGACCAATCATCTGTTCTTACCGGCTTCTTTCTAATAAACTAGGAGATACATATTCTTATCTATTTAAATTTTTGAGAGATGAGTCTAACAAGGGAACTTTCCTAATGTGTTTAGCACAAAACCAAATCTAGATACTATTGTTTTTCTGGTTCTGCTACCAAAAAAAAAGCTGTATATCTTTGAATAGATAACTTCAGCTTTCATGGTCTTGATTTCTTCCTTGATTAAATAGTAGTAGTAATAATAATAATAGTAATAATAATGAGAGGTGAGATGGATGGGCCAGATGATCTGATAGACAACTAAAACCTTAGACATTAAGATGGAAAGAATATTAAAGACCATCTAATTCTCACTCCTTATCTGCTTCAGGGTGAGCTGATGCTAGGCAAAATAAAGTAACATCTCGTGGGACCTAGTTAGTGACTAGGTTCCAGTTTTCTCAAATTCAATTTCCGATTTTTCTTTTACTATGACACTCTAATTTCTAAGTGTGTTTATTTAAGTTTCAAAAATATATACGTGATTCCACATTCTTTTCTAGACAACATAAAAACATCCAGAAGTATTTGCAAGATAATTGGCAGCTATATTAGAAAATACACCTGGAACTCTTTTTCTGAGCCAAATAAGTTAATCAAAGAATAAACATTTCTGTTTAATGGACAATATGTGAAGAATTCTATATTTTCTGTTTTTTTATTAGACAGTGTTTAACTGTTAAGAGAGAGATTAACTCCCTACAGGAAAGAAATATGTAAGGATACATTGTAACAATATGACCCTGAATATGGTTTAACAAAGGTGAAAGGTTTTACAGTGAGGAGTGACTCCTGGCCGATTTCTAATTTAAGAAATAAGTGAATGGATAAAAAAATAATAAATTCAACTTATTTTATGGTTATGAAAATGCTTTGTATATGTAATATTGTTTGATTTTCTACCAGTCAACCCATGAGAAGTAGATATTGTTGTTGTTATTATTATTATTATTATTGCTGCCAGTCATAAAATTCATCTGCATTTCTTCAGTGGGAATTTTGTCTCTATTTTTGTAGTATCACCAAGAAAAATAGGGGACCTCCTATAATCGGCTCACAACACCTAAGTAAGCCCAACTCTTTAGAGAGAGCTGTAATTACTTTGATAGGGTTGTCTAAACATCCAGCCATCCTGTCTCTGTAGGATTAAGCGCAAAAGAAGCAGTTACTTCTCGAATGCTTTCTGCTAATCTCAAGGCAGTGTTTTCAACTGAGAAGGAAAAGGTCATCATTTTTCTTACAACCTGTTTTAAAAGTATTATTATAAAAATAATTGCAATTTCAAACTAATCAAAAATGGGTTTGGTAGAACTAGCAAATGCTCAAGGCTAGCATTACGCTGGGGTGCTCACAGAATTTTGCATGCATATTATACTTTCCATCACTAGCTTCACGTGCCTAATTCCCCCAAATCCAGCTGGAAAAAAAAAAATCTCCTTTTTTTCTATTGGGTGTTGAGACCTTGAGATAAAACCAAAGTCAACTGCTGGCATAAGCCATTGGCAGGTCCCTGAGGAAGTCTGCATCTGTCAGGCAAAGCCTGATAGCACTTCTCCAGATCTCACTCCTGGGATTATTCTAACAAATAGCCATTTTCACTACGCCATGCCTTATATGTCACCTGCAGCAACATGCGTCATATAAGGCATATAAGGTGTTTGAACCTATGTATCACAGCCATAAGACAGCAGAAAGGTTTTAATGAGATCTTTTTCCCCAGCCTTAATGACTATTTTCAACTACCTTTTACAAGGATCCTGCACAGTTGTTTTGAAAATTAAACCACATAAAGTGAAGTTACCATAAATCAGGGTAGATTTTGGTGAGACGTTAGGAAGAATGTCTTACTTGCCTGGAATAAATAACAGAAATGAGTGACTGATGAAAGCTGAAAGTCTTCAAGAATGAAAGAGACAATATCCATTTCAGAGTAAGCCTGAAGGCAGGGCTTACATGAAATAGTCTCTTCAAATTTTAATCTGAGAAGTTATAGCTCACTTCAGGTATTAATTCTCAGCATGTAGGCAAGGAAACAGGCTCAGAGAAGAGCGTACTTAGAGGACTGTTTATTTTGTATACTAGAGAGTCACCTCCACTGCTTTTACAGAGTTTATGATCTTGGTCTTAAATGTATCCCCCAAATTTAGTCTATCCCATGTGTTCAAAACACATTAGTTGAAGAAAGTTATAAAGGAATTAAGCATTGTGCTTTATTTTATGGTAGAGGTATCTCAGTTCTAAAAAGATGAATGATCTATCCAAGGCCATACAGCAAACCCTGAAGCTCTCTCCTGTGGAGAAGGAGAAGGAGAAGGAGAAGGGGGGAGGGGGAGGAGGAAGAGGAAGAAGAAAATAATGATCATGTTAAAGCAGAACAGTGCATGGAGAAGGCCTACCAGGGGGTTTCTAAGTCAAACCCCCTATAATACAGGCCTGGGACTTGAAGATCAACTCTCCCCCCTCTACTCTTTACTCAGTTACTTTCTAACATAGCCATGCAGCAAATCCTGATATTGGCAATAATTCCTTCCTGAATCTTCCTTTACCGAGACCAACATCTCGAGACCCATTAGCCTATCAAGTTAGTAGCTCACCTTCACTGATTAAAGTGTTTTCCCCTTTTCCCCTAAAGAAGTAACAGCCAGCTCCTTATTTACACTTCTTGTGAAAAAGCTTTTGCTTAGACACCAGCTCGCTGTATGTGAAGTGTACGTATTTTTGAACCTAAGAGTTATTAATCACCCAGTTATCCTCTTAGGCGTTACTTAAGAACTTTGTTTTTCTTGTTTTCTGTGCACCTGATGTATCATGAAGCACTGGTTTGTGTAAGGGAATCAAGTAGGCTGTTGGCAAATATTTATCAAGATAATGATATTATCCAAACGGACCTAAGTGAAAGATACGAAACAGGTAGGTCCTTAAGAGATTAAGAAAAGAGATGAATCTTTGGACCTCTTGAGCCATCAAGTCCCAGGATGGAGAGAGACTCTAAGGGTCATCTTGTCCCTCTGTAATATCCCCAGTCTCTTGATTACTCTATGCTTGAAAACACCAATTTCCAGTCTCTACTATCCATTGTAGGTCTCCCCCACTCTTGGTCAGCACTTCAACTGATCCTAATGGCTTAGCTGGGGGGATGATTCAGGCACTTATCACTGATATATCTGTGCCTTAAATTGTTTTACTCTTTTAAAGTCAAGGTTTTTCAGACGTTCATCCACTCTTGTTGCTGACATCAGAAGTACAAGGTGCCAAGGTGAACCCCCGAGATTTAAGACATTCCTTCTGTCACCTACTATGTAGAATCAACCCTAGTTCACCATGATAATCAGGGTCTGTTACCCCCATCAATATAGTAACTTTTTTTTATGCCTGTTCTTCTGGCATAAAAAGCCCAAAGCAACCAGGAAAAAGTTAAAACTTAAAATTCAACAAAACTCTTAGTGTCTCTAAGATCTATGATTACTGACTTGGCAAAGCCTGAGGTCAGGGTCACAGAAAACACTAATTCCACAAGCAACTCAATAAGAGTAAACTGAGAAGAGCCAATCCTACTTCCACTGCTTGGTTCCCAGACTCATATGCACTAGCTGTTATGGACACTGTTGGCTCATCAAAAAGACTACATTCTGGGGGTCAGTGCCCCGATCCCCACAATATTGCTCCCAAACTGCCTCGTTAGCTGAACCTTTACAAATACATTCTACTGCTCTGTCTGCATGATGGGTTTATGGTAAGATCAATGTATCTACAATCCCACAGTCATTGCCATAGTTCCTTTGCTGTAAAAGGGCCCCATGTTCTGAAACGATCTTGTGTGAGCTACCTTGACAATGCATCAGGCACTTTGTTAACTTCTCAAGTGATGATGGTGGATGCACTGCTGATAGAGAAGGAAAATCCATCTATGTAGTAGGTGCCAATTCTTTCTCTTTCTTGGTGGAAGGAGTTCAATTTCATTGACCTGCTACCACGTGGATAGCTGGTTTCTGGAGGAATTATGCCATATGGTAGGGTCATCCTTACAGTGAGCCTAATGTTCACTGCAGTCTGGTTGTGGCTTCACAAGATGAAGATCTTCTTTAACATCTGCCCCAGAGGCTCTCTGGTCTTAGTGTGCTTTGAGATAGCCATCGGCTGCCCTGAACCCATCATCTCCTGATTTCAAGTTCTCCAATAAAGAATCAAACAATCCTTATAATAACTTCCCCCACATCATTCAAGCCCTCAGCCACTGCATAGTCAATGCCTTACCTTCCACCTGCCCTTCCTTCTGATTATTCACAAGTGAAAGCCTCAGTGATAATGACCACCCCACTAGGATCCTTATCGTCATCAGATCAGAGAGTAATCCAGCTCCAAATTCCCATCTTCTTTCTAGAGTCACTCCCAATGCCACTGTCTTAGTTTGCCTTCCTGTACAAGGCAGGATATAACATACAGATGTTTAAGTTATCCTTTATCAGGAATGCTATCTCAAGGACCAGATTGAGGGAAAGGAAATTGAGGTAGGAATCAAGGAAGAAAAAATGTGAGGTTGTTTCTTGAAGTGTATCTCATTCAACTGTCCCCCACAAACCATATCAATTCTGTATCTTGACAGACCACACAGAAGGGAATAGAGGAAAACATTTATACACTGGGTTTCATCCATCTCCGACTGATCACAGGTTTGCACCACAGTCCATGAATTCCCATATTTTTCTGGGTTTCACAAATCTGATCACAAAGTGCAGTCAGTGGCATCCAAATGGCCCCTTGTCACACAGAAGACCCAGGATGGGAGGCACAAACATGAGGCAGAGCACTGTCGGGTCAATCCAGGGTGAAGTTAGTTTAAGTCCATTCTGACAGAGGATGAGTGCATCACTGTCAGCCTGTACTGGACTAAGTATCAAGTAAGACCAAGAAGCTCTGAAGGTGTACACAATCAGTGCCTGATGCAGTGAATAAGATTGGGAACAGGCAAGTGCATCTATGACATATTGTGGCCTCACTGGCTCCCCTGAAACCATTCATCTTAGATATTCACCCACTCTATTTTATAATACTGCCCCTAATCAAATGACTGAATTTTTCCCAAACTTGTTGTGAATTAGAAAGGCCATGAAGTCTTCTGAAAGCCATTATACCCCCATATGGTAGGTGGGATTTCTTCTCTAATCTGATTTGTATATATAGCCATCCCTCCTGTTTATTGCCCAACCAGAAGTGCAAACACAGCAGAGAAACATAATGAACATCTTATTTTGATTGTCCAAGCTGAGAGTAATGAAAAAGGCAAACAGATAGAAAGGAGGAAATATAAATCCAACTTACAAAATTCTGCCACGGTTAGTAAAACAAGGTGTAACATCGGTTGCAGAACGAAAAGACTGCTATTTTATTGTCATTTTTATTGCACATGATTTTGACATGGACAACATTCTTTTAAATGTGCTCCTTATGTGAACATTCTAGTCAATGTTTAAATTTAAGAAGCTGTAGAAACAAAGATCACAGCACTCCATGACTGGTAAACTGTCACTAAACTGCATTATATATTGGGTTGGCCAAAAAGCTTGTTCAGGTTTTTCCAAAAAATGTTATGGAACAGTACATATCAAATGATATTATAAAACAAAAAACTTCAGAGGCCAAAGGTTTACATCATACTGAAGACTGTACATCCAACCTTCACGCTTACCCATTGTAAACAGACAAAAATGCCCACTCACATGGCAATTACACTCTAGATGTGGAAATATATACTAAGCATGTAAGTAAAATAGAGTATATAGTATGCCAGTTAATGATAAATGCTTTGGATAAAATAAAGTAGGGACTGTCAATAGGAATGAAGGGGGGATAATTGCAATTTGTAAAATGGAGGTCAAGGTGCTACTAAGAAAACATATGACCCAGCAATCCCACTACTGGGCATATACCCTGAGAAAACCATAATTCAAAAAGAGTCATGTACCAAAATGTTCATTGCAGCTCTATTTACAATAGCCCAGAGCTGGAAACAACCTAAGTGTCCATCATCGGATGAATGGATAAAGAAGATGTGGCACATATATACAATGGAATATTACTCAGCCATAAAAAGAGACGAAATTGAGCTATTTGTAATGAGGTGGATAGACCTAGAGTCTGTCATACAGAGTGAAGTAAGTCAGAAAGAGAGAGACAAATACCGTATGCTAACACATATATATGGAATTTTAAAAAAATGTCATGAAAAACCTAGGGGTGAAACAGGAATAAAGACACAGACTTACTAGAGAATGGACTTGAGGCTATGGGGAGGGGGAAGGGTAAACGGTGACAAAGCGATAAAGAGGCATGGACATATATACACTACCAAACGTAAGGTAGATAGCTAGTGGGAAGCAGCCGCATAGCACAGGGAGATCAGCTCGGTGCTTTGTGTCCGCCTGGAGGGGTGGGATAGGGAGGGAGGGAGGGAGGGAGACGCAAGAGGCAGGAGATATGGGGACATATGTATATGTATAGCTGATTCACTTTGTTGTGAAGCTGAAGCTAACATACCATTGTAAAGCAGTTATACTCCAATAAAGATGTTAAAAAAAAAAAAAAACAATGTTTAAAAAAAGTAAAAACAGGCAACAAGAGCAAAAACTGACAAGTGAGACGATATCAAACTTAAAAGTTCTAGCACAGCAAAAGAAACAATCAACAAAATAAAAAGACAACCCACGGAACGGAAAAAATTTGCAAATTATATAATTGACGGGATTAATAGAAAAATATAAGGAACTCCTACAACTTAATAGCCAAAAAAAAGAAGCTGATTTTAAAATGGGCAAAGGACTTAAATAGACATTTCTATAAAGGAGATACACAAATGGCCCAGCTGGTATATGAAAAGGTGTTTAACATCAATTATCAGGGAAATACAAAGTAAATCACAAGCAGGTATCACCTCATACCTGTTAGGATGGCTTTATCAAAACGAACAAAAGCTAATCAATATTGGTAAGAATATGGAGAAATTAAAACCCTTGTACACTGTTGATAGGAATGTAAATTGGTGCAGCCACTATGGAAAACAATACAGAGGTTCCTCAAAAAACTAAAAGTGGAACTAACATGAACGAGCAATACCACTCAGGGTATATATCCAAAAGAACTGAAGTCGGGATCTTCACTGCTGTACTACTCACGATCCCATCTTCATTGCAGCATTGCTCACAATAGCTAAGATATAGAAACAATCTAAATGTCCATCAGTGGATAAGTGGATAAAGAAAGTGTGATATATGCATGCAAATTGAATATTATTCAGCCTTAAAAAAGAAGGAAATCCTGCCATTTGTGACAACGTGGATGAACCTGCAAGACATAATGCTAAGGGAGATAAGCCAATCACAGAAGGACAAATGTTGCATAATTCCACATATATTAAGTACTAAAATAATCAAATTCATCGAAACAAAGAGTAGAATCATGGTTACCATGGGTTGGGCGGGGGGCAGGGGAAGAGGGAGTGGATTGCTTTTCATTGGGTATAAAGTTTTAGTTATGTAAGATGAATAGGTTCTAGAGATCTGCTATACAGCAATGTGACTATAGTTAACAATACTATACTGTATACATGGAATTTGCTAAGAGGGTTTACCTTAAGTATTCTCACCACTCAATGAATAAATAAATAAGAAAATTGTAACTATCTGATACCTTAATCATCTTGATCAGGGCGATTCCCTCACAGTGTATATGTATATCAAAACATCAAGTGTACATCTTAAATATATACACTTTTTGTCAATTATATCTCAGTAAAGCTGAAAAAAATAAAAATAAATTGGTAAAAATTGATTTGGAGTGGGAAGTTAGAGACGGGGGAGGGGAGAGCTATTCAGCTACTTAAGGGGAGACTGTTCCAAAGAGAAGAAAGAGCAAGAGCAGAGGCCCTCAGGTAACATTTGGATTGATGTGTTCCAGGTCCAGCAGAAAACCTGGTATGGTTAAAACAGAGTGAGTGAGAGAAAAGGTAGCTAGAAAAGAGGTCATGGAAGAAATAGGCACCCTGTCTGTTCTGCAAATCACAATGTGGCCTATCATAAGAACATTGATTTTCATTCTGAATAAAATAGTCTTTGGAAGACTTTAATAAGAGGTATAAAATTCTGACCTAGTGTCACTGAAAAACAGAACAGATCAAGTTCAGCATTCATTGAACATTTAAATGTCCACAGAATAATCTTAAGATTACAGTTCTCCAGGACCTTATTAAAGCCTCAAGGTCACAAAAAACACATAGTCTGAGGACTAGCTCACCAAAGAGCTGATAGATTGATAGAAAGATTTCCTGGGCATTAAATAAAACAGAGATGACCCCAACTCTATCACATACTTTTCTAGAAAAGTCTCTTTTCCCCACTTCCATCTATAATAGTGTAAGTCAGGCACAGTCAGGTTTTTATAACATAATTCTGCCTCTTGATCATAGTTGTAGGATTCATATTTGAGTTCTTTACCTGTAGTGCATCAATTGACACTTCTTCAAAACCTCTCTTTCACTCCAACCATTTTCCTATATGTATTTTAATCCAAAAAATTGTCTATTGTTAGAAGAATTCAGCAGAAGCTCAGAGTGCAATGAAAACAAAAGATGGAGAGAGAGGCATACTGCTTCCTTTCAACTATCTCTGCCCTGATTCCAAACTGTCCCTAAAGGCCAGAGGCTATGAGATAGCCACTTTACTGTCCATACATTATTTTATCGCTTAAGCTAGCTTTAATGAGACCAATACAAGAGGAAAAACAGCCCTAAGCAACTACTCACTACTCACGGCTAAAGTTTGTCTCCCAGAAAACTCCAGACCTCGGCCCTCTAATGGATATTGATGAGAGAGTAAAAGTGAAGTTAGGTGTTTGAAACTATTTTATGCACCTTTTTCAGAGGGAGCTTGTTTCCATTCTGCATAGTGTGGGACAGATTTTAAGTTGAACTCCATGAGCCCTGCCTTTGTGAAATCTCACCTTGAGTGGGAGTGGGACCTGGAACTTGTTTCTAATCAATGGAATGTGGCAAAGGTTAGGGGTGATTATATAAATATCTAGTACCTGTCTTGCTAGAGCATCTAGCTCTCCCTTGTTTGGCCTTGAAAAAGCAAGCTGCCATGTTGTAAGAGGGTCTAAGGTGAGGATCATATGACAAAGAACTGCACGTGACTTATAGCAGCTGAAAGCAGCCCCCTTCCAAAAGCCAGCAAGAAGCCTTGGACATACGTCCTTCAGCCACAAGGAGGTGAACTCTGCCAGCAATATGACTAGGCTTGGAGACAATTTCTTCTCCAGTCTAGCCTCCAGATGAGAACACATCCTGAGTACACCTCGATACAGCCTTGTGAGACCCTGAGCAGAGAACCTAACTAACCTATGCACAGACCCCTAACCCACAGAACTGTGAGTTAATTAATGTGTTGTAATAAGCTTCTAAGTGTGTGAGAATTTGTTACACAGCAGTGGAAAAGAAATACACATGAGGAATAGACTAAGCATTCAGACCACAATATCAGAATATGACTGCGACCCGAGTCATGGCACAGAGATATGGTAAAATGTACTAAGGTCAGGAGCCTGACTTACTACGTTTCCTTGAGTCACTCCTTACGGCTATTTCTAGGTGTCATCTTTTCAAGTTGGAGATTCAGAGCCACAACAAATTTCCTAAAGAAGAAGATATTTGCTCCTCATAACCCTGAAGCTTTTCTTCCTGTTTACTCCCCTGAACAAGTATGATATTAAAGATAAAACAAAAGAAAAGCAAAAAAACTTGTTCTTTCTAGAGTGTGAATCAATAACTAATTTGAAAACTAAATCACCAGGCCTGGTTTGTAAATAACAGCAGTGAGTAAGGACTGCCCAGGTAGTCTGCTCACTCAACTGATTCCAATGGTGTCACTTTTGATTTGTCAGAAGTGGAAGTTTTCCAGGAGATACACCTTAAACCTTTATGACTTAAACTGAGCACAATGAAAATAGCAGCTGATTTTTGTTCTAGGGGACTTCATTGGATGAAATGATACAACTGCAGAGCCTTTGTGCACTTCTTATTAGAAGTGTTGCTGGAGTCAACAACAACTTGATGTAGGCTTCAATTCCAGTTTTGTCCTTTATTAATTCTGGGAAACTGGGTGAGCCATATAATTTCTTGAAACACTTAACACACCTATGTAGTGGTAGCAATTCTTAAATCATGATCTGTGACAAAGCTTGAAAGTGAGAATATACTGTATTGGTTTGGAGTAGGACTTTTGACATCAGACAATCCTGCATTTGATTTAAAGCTCTAAAGTTTGTGAGTTTGTGTCCATGAATGACTGCATTAACACGCTAAGCCTCAACTTGTTATGTGTAACATGGGCCTTTTAATTCCTACCTGATAAAATGGTTATGAAGATTAAAGGACAATGTACAGAAGCATTTGGTCTAGAGTCTTATATATAATAAATGTTCAGTAAATGTTATCCAGCATACCTAGATAATATACTATCTAGCATATCATGCTCTCAATACTTAGTTCCTCTTTCCATATACGGTTATCACCCTTTCCTCTGTCTCACTCCCACCCTAACATTCAGAAATAATTCTTCCAGTAGGTCCTGGGATACTATAAAGTTGTAGGAGATTAAACAGAAAAAGATGTTCAATCAAACATTCTCTGAAAATGTAACCCTACTAAAATATAAAAGAAAGGTGTATTCGAATCTTCAAGCTGTTTGGAGAAATGGAGTATTTAAATTTCTCCTTCGACTTTGGACACTGTAAATAGCTATATTCCAAGCCATAATACATGCCTGTGATGTGTATGTCACTCTCCTAAGTACCATGTGTAATTAAAAAAAAATCGAAGTTGTTTCCTGCCATTATTTTATTTGTAATTTAGTTACAGAAAATATTTAATTATTACCACAGGGGAATTTATAAATGCTTAACAATATTATAGGCAGAGAGAATAAGTATTATATTTTGAGTTTCGTTAACTTCGTTTGCCTTAAAAATTTCAGAACTCTGAAAAACAAAAGCCTTTGCAAACATGTAGATCTGCTACTACTTTTTAGAGATCTGGGCAAAATGGAGGATAGAGAACAGTAAATCAATGTGATATTAATGTAGAAATTGAAAAATTGCAATTGAATTTTAAAGATTGCTGATGAGGATAGTGGAAATGTGCTTTACTGTATTGACTGAGAATAGAATAAAATGCCAATATTCCAGATAGATAAGATGGTGAATTGTGAACACTTGATTAGGAAGTATATCACCACCAACCTCCTCCTGGCATTTGAGAAGAAAAATAATGTGACCCATGTAACAAAGGCAAGTTTTGAATACCTCATAGAACATCTGTGGCTAAACATTTTTCATCGAAATGTAAGATGAAAGTACCTTAAAAAAGAACTTTTCATTAGAAAATCTCAGAATGTTTTTCATATATTTGAAATTTATGGCATTTCAAAACAAAGTAGTAAATTAAATTGTCATTATTTCTTTGATAGTTGAGGAGGAAGAAAATAAAAGAAGAAGGCAAGCAAAGAATCTATCAGATCAGTAGGTATCTAGCTAGCTTTATTGACAATGATAACAGATCCTCTTTTTTTTTTTTTTTTTTAACTTGTGCAACATGTTTTCCCTCTCTGTTCATCTGGTAACTTATATAATACTTTTGATCTCATAGGTTGTCAGGTGAGCCACTTCTGTAGAATCATAGTACCTAATTTTCCTGGTAACAGTGATTAAGATATGCGATAGTTATTCAAATTCAGGGGAATCTATCAGAGTTCATCCCCTGGATTGATATATGAACCCTAAGGAAAAGAAACTCATTCTGTTGGAGTTGTTAAACTGGAGCTGACCATGGTCATCCATCCCATAATGTTAGGGAAGGATTTCTCTAAGTAAAAGAGAATGACACCAACACATAGAGAAATTGGGAAAAACAGAGATGAAATGTGGGTGGAGTCAGAGAGACAGAGAAAGATCCTTTCTGGAATGGTGTCACAGATTTAAACGCTAGTTCCTACAGAACTTTCTTCATCCTGCTGATCCTCCAGTATCTTTCCTAACTTCATGAGCCAATAAACTCTTTTTTCATTAAGCTAGTATGAATTGGGTTTCTGTTACTTGCAACAGAAAAAGTCTTGACTGCTACAAGGATATAGTTTAAAAATGCATTCCAATAAGCTTTCTGACAGAGAATAATTTCACTCTACTCCAGAATAGCGTAAACCTGACTTCACTGTGATTTTCAGTATAAAAGAAGTTAGAAATTTTGAAAATCATTCTGATAAATGTCTAAACTTTTGCACGTCACCTCTATCCCACTATACTATTCCTCAGCATATGTTTTTTTCTCTCTGTCTAATCAAAAGAGTAGAAACCTCAATATAATTATATTTAGAAGTTTGGAATGATGGTTCAAAAGGCTAAGAATAGGACCGAATTATCTTTCTTAAAATAGTTACTGATTCAGAAAATGTACCTGTTCTATTCACAAGAAAACTCTCTCAACTGGTAATTTACATCCTAAGGCAAATGACAAGAACACAGTAGTTCCACAGCTGCTATGGTTCTCAAATTAAACTATTTGAAGATGTAAAAATGGGAGCCAAGGAAAGGGAAGAAAATCTCCAGAAAGAGAGCCATGTTCTGTGTCTTGGTTTCTGTCCATGGAGCAATGAGAAAGCTATTCCTTGGGTAGTATATTGTAGTGATTCAGAAATAGTTTGTATGGAGAGACTCTGGGTTCATATCTTGACTCTCCTGTTCATGAGATGCATGACCCATATGCGAATCACATGAATCAGTTCCCTCACCCATAAAAAAGTGCTAATATTAGCTATCGACAAGATGCGGCCATTGTGAGGATTAAATCAGTTCTCTACAGGACCACTTTGTGCTACATAGTTTTCACTCACTTCACTCTTCTCCCCTGACCTTGGTGCCTGGGAGGCAGACCTTACTATGCTGAAGCAGCCAGCTTCCTCCTCTGACTTGCAATTAGTTCTGTTGAATACAAGACTCATCTGCAGGACATGGGAGGGCACCAGGAAAGTGAGGTCTGTATACTTTTTCCCATATCAGCTCCCTGCCAGGCCGCAGATGGGCTGTGCTGCCATCTTCTACCAAAAGCCAAGTTGGTATTGAGAGGGATTCTTCACAACTACAGTTTTGCCAAGTTCTGGTACCCTCCCCCACCTCTTGCTCTTTCTAGCTTAGGAGGAGTAGCAGCTTCTCTCTGTTGTTAACCCTGGAGTCCTTCACTATCCCCTGTTGTTTTCCCTTAATCCTGCTCATATTGTTGTAAATAGTCCCTTCATTAAACTCTCTAATAATTGCTTTGGAGTACAACTCTTTCCAGGTGGGTCCCTGAACAACATACACTTAAAGACTGTCAGCCATACAGTAAATATTAAATAAATGTTATCTATTAGAGAAATTGTAGAGGTGAAAGTGGTTCCTTTTCTGATAAGTACACACACTCATAAGAACAAACAGGCATAAACTATTCTGGAACAAGATTATAATTCAAAGATTTAAGAGGACCAGAATAAATACTTTTTTCTAGAAGCAATGCCTAGGAAGATTACTGCTTGTAAAAAGCAAGACAAGCAACAAGGATTAAGATATGCATTAAATGAGAATATTTGAGTGAAAAAAATTAGTACTCTGTTATACCTAGAATTTTTAAATACTACATTCTCTTATGTCAATAAAACAAAATACATGAGGAACAAAAAAATACAATAAACTAAGAATTGTTTTGAAAAACAACATGCTAAATTATTTTAGAAAACAGGCACACTGGGGTAGGGTTAGTTCTTTTAACTTTTTTTTTACTACACTAACAGACAAACCTGCTATATAACTTTGCGGTAATCTTAGGGGAAATAAGCAAATATAGAGTAGGCTTGAAATCTGGTCTGACCACATGGTGACAATATTATGCCAGCTTATCTTACAGAACATATCAAGAGAAAAGATTATGGAAACAAGTAGTTGCAGAGATTTGCATCTTTCTTATTTAAGGACCAGGGGGAAGGAAGCACAATGGATAACAACAACATTGTTATCTGTTGACAAAACAAGTGATCATGAAAAATACAAATAATATGGATCAATGAATTCATCTTATATGCCATATATTTAAATGAGTAAACCATAACCCATGACTGTATAAATATTGAAATTTTAACTTATTAGGATTTTTATTTCCTTATAAGCACATAAGATTCAAGACCTTTAAAAGTCTTGCCATCTATTTTACAAAGTTGGATTGAATATTATCAGCAACTTACTCTAGAGAGAATTCCTATAAGTAGAAATAAGTGCCAGCCAAAACATTGCTGCGGGTTTGCTCCTGCCAGTCTGCCAAAAGGATTACATATTTACAAAGAAAATATATTCTATCATTAGTTTTTTTAGTATTACTGCAAAACTGCAATGATTTTCCATTTAATAGGGAAAAAATTCCCATTCCTAGAGAATTGTTTCTTCAGGGAAAAAGAAGAAGAAGAAAAAGAAGAAGAAAGAAGAAGAAGGAAGAAGGAAGGAGAAGGAAGAAGAAGAAGAAGGAGAAGGAGAAGGAGAAGGAGGAGGGGGAGGAGGAGGAGGAGGAGGAGGAGGAGGAGAGGAGGCGGAGGGGGAAGGGAGGGGGGAGGAGGGAAGGGGGAAGGGGAGAAGGAGAAGGAGGAGAAGGAGAGAAGATAAAGGAGGAGAAGAAGAAGAAGAAGGAAGAAGAAAGAAGAAGGAAGGAGAAGGAAGAAGAAGAAGGAGGAGGAGGAGGAGGAGGAGGGGAGGGGAGGAGGGGGAGGAGGGGGGAGGGGGAGGAGAAGAAGGAGGAGAAGGAGAGAAGAAAAAGGAGAAGAAGGAGGAGGAGGAGGAGAAGAAGAAGGGGGAAAAAAGACTGTGCTGTTCTCAGCAGAAATCACTGAGAAGGTAATATATTTCATCTTCCAGTCTATTACATTCTTGAAGGTTTTATTTATTTTTTTCCTTCTTCACGCTTCTTTTTTTCCAGCTGCCCGTTGTCTCACCAGTCCTTTTGCATTGATCAGATGTCATTGTCTTTATTTTCTCCTGTTAAAGGTGAGGGATATTTCTAGGATATTTGCTTTGCTATTTATGTTTTGGAAAAGAAAATACAAGTAGCTTCTCTTTAATCAAATCAAGCTTAACGTAAAATAGGGACCAGGTTCTACGTGCATAGGCAATTGGGGATACGCAGAATGGGATAGATAGAAGGCAGCATGTAAACTTACAGAGACTGGCTTTTATTAGAGCTGTTCAATGAACTGGTAAGCTATTTGTGTGCTAAGAATCCTATGAACTAAAGTAGCCTTTTCCTATTATGCACAAGTGGAGAGAGAATCTATATATTCAATGCTAACTATATAAAATAACCTAAGAGAATCTTCCTCTACAAAGTCCTAGAATAACATACCAGGTGCTGATGGAAAAAAAATCTAGAGCTATTACAAGTCATCCTGCTATTTTAATAAAACAGGAGGAAGGGCTTTTAGCAGGATATTGGTTTGAGAAACCATGTTTGCACATAGAGGCCTGGCTAATTCTACTCCATGACCAATCTCAATTCTGTTAGATTCAGATCATTCTCTGTGTTTGATACTGAAACTGAGCTTAGGCTCAGGGTAATGAAGTAAAGGAAGAGATGAACTTCAAGTCTTCCTCCTTGAAACCTGGCTAGTATATTCTATGTAAACACTTGCATTGAAGAATGACAAGTAACATCATGCTGATATTAGAATCAGCAGGTTTTAGTTTGCACAACTTGCAGGAACCGAGGGAGATAAAGGTTTGATAACAGACTGAAGGCATCTCAAAATAGGGAAAGCAGTGATTAGAAATTCTAGTTGGCACATTACTTCCCTGTGTTGTCAGCATGTGAAGTAAAGTAGCTGTGAATTACACCTGTGGTAGTTTAGTGGTTTATACCATTCAAGACTGAATTTCAATGTCATTGGGCTGTGGAGACTTCCCTATATTTGAGGGAAGTCCCTCAATGAAGTCCCTTCATTCCCACAATATCTCCCTCTCACCCCTTCAGGGAAGAGGGGATTGCCTTTTGTTGAAAGCTCAGTGCAATAAAAGACCTTCAAAACCAGCCAACATCTTATCTCTCATAAGGTCACTTTATAAAAAACACACCATTTTTCTTTTATAAACACCAATCCTTCCTCGTATAGCTTGAAAACAGGCAAAGCCCTGTAAATCCTTCAGATTGAGTGGAATTAAAGCTATTGATGGAGATCTCAATTTGCAGGGCATTGGACTGGTCATGGAATCCCTCAATGTTTGCCCATTGAATTAAACTTCCAACATAGAAAATCTAATTCCAGAGGAAATACAACTGCCCCTGTAAGGAGAATTTCCTAATTTTGTAAGAGCTTTTAGTTCATTGGAGCAGATATTTAAAAGCATGCAGCATGGGGCAGGAAATGGGTGGAGAGTTGGTGAAAAAGGGATGGGAAACAGGAAACAGAAGAGAAACATTCACACATTCATCATTTGATATACACACACACCACATCCCATACACAGCTCATACATCAGATGCTCCACTGGACACAGAGATAGAGAATGAACAGTCAACAAGATAGGCCCCTGCCCTCATGCATTTTTCATTTTAGTGAGAAGAGATGAACAATAAACAAACAGTAAATAAATAAGACAATGGGCAGATAGTGATAAATGCTGAGAAAGGAATGAGAGTCACTACTGTAGAATGTCTTGGGGGTGGCGGACAAGGGCAGATACTCTAGATGGAATGATCAGACATATCCTCTCTGATGAGGGGGCCTTTGAACTGAGACTTGTAGGAAAAGAGGGAACCAGTCTTGAAAACTACCAGAGAAAGAAAGTTCCAGATAGACAAACTTCAAGTACAGGGAACTTAATGACTATTTTTAATCCCTACAAATGTCAAAGTAATACAAGTCCACGTGGATGGAATTAAAGGTTATTGATGGTGATCTCAAATTGAGGGACATTGGACTAGTCATGATACCCCTCAAATCCCTCAATTAAACAACAGAAATGTTTTTCTCACAGTTTTGGATACTGGAAGTCCAAGATCAAGATGCCAGCAGGTTTGATTTCTAGTGAGACCTCCCTTCCAGGCTTCTCAATGGCCCCCTTCTCAATATGTCCTCACATGGCCTTTCCTTTATGCGAACAAACTCCGGATATGGCTTCCGCTTCTTAAAAGGATACTAGTTTTTATCAGATTAGAGCTCTACCCTGTGACCTCACTTAACTTTACCTCCTTAAAAGTCTTATCTTCAGATATAGTAACTTTGGGGATTACGGTTTCAACATATTAATTTGGGGTGGGGGGAATACAATTAAGTTCATAACAGAGGAGCTGAGTGATATAGTCTTATACTTATGAAATATCCCTCTGGCTGCCATGTAGAACTTGGATGGGGGAAGGGGTCATAGCAATACAGAGCTAAACACAATCTTCCTTTTCTTGTACTAATACTAATATCTAATTAGTTATAGGTAGTTATGTTAATAACTCCCAAAGACTCACCATTGTTAAAAGCAGGTAAACAAACAAAAAACTTTTTAGCTGTTCATGTTTAACATGAAGGTCAGTGTTCAATCCAAAGAAAAGAATCTTGGATACACTCAAACAAAACCCACAGAATTCATGTGTCAGTTTAGTTTCCTCCTGTTTTAAGGGTTACAAGGCCATGTTTTTTCCTTCTATAAATTTCAAGAAAGGTACTGTTGGATCATCATCAGCAATATGAACAGTGTAAATGCCTCCAAGACGAGAAAGGTCCTACCTCCCGCACAAGGCAGTGTGCTGTTGTCCTCCTATCAGCCCAGAAGCAATGATTTGTTGCCTGTGCCCTGTTTACCATGGCCCTTTCAGAGCTGGCATGATGGTTTCTAGACATATTGAAACAGGGAATTCCTTTCCCCCACCACGCCCAACTGGAGCAGAATGCAAAAGGAATAGGATAGTAATAACAGCTATAATTTTTGAGCCTTTAATATATGCCAGCTACGTGCTTTAAAACATATCATTGAATCCTGAGACCAAACCTCTGAGGCAGCTATTATTAACCCAATTTTAGAAATGAAGAAAATGAGACTCAGAGGGATGAAACAACTTGTCCAAAGACACAAGATGAGTAAGTACAGAGCTACATTCTGACTCTGAAATATCTCAAAACCCTGGATTCTAAGGCAAGTGCAATGGTACATAACTGCACACCGTTGGGGCTTCACTTCTGAAGTTACCCAACACGGCAAACATCAGCAAAGTTCTCCTCGGCTTGAAATAACCAAGAAACACAGCCAGATGTTGAACAAATTGTCTATTCTGATCAAAAATATATAATCTTTTATGTGTGTATATTGCTTTATAGCTTATGAAGTACTTTGACATACACAGACACGTTTGACTCTCAAAACAGTTCTGAGCATGTTGAATATATCTTGTTCTAGTTTACATCTAAGAGATTAGAGGCTCTAGAAGTCTAAGTGACTAGTACATGGTCATAAGGCTAGCAAATATCAGGGTGTGAACAGGACCAGGATCTTCTCTTACTTCTAAGGTCAGTATGTTTTCCACTAATCTCATTGTTCATCCTATAGCTCCTCCTCCCTCCCTCTGAGCCTGCTAAGTTTGGACCACATACAGCTTGTCAAAACTGAGCAGTAGAGAAGAGTGAAGGCTACGGACTAAGACAGTATTATTTGAATCCCTCCTTCCCCAATGACCTCTTTTGTAACCTTGGGTCAAACTGACTTTATTATAGAAGTCTCATACATCAGAAAAGTTCTGCCTTCCATAGAAAATGGCTTGTCATTTTTGCTGTATTAGACGAGAAAAAGTCATTTGTTGGCTGTACCCATTTATCTGGCTTTTAGTGATATACTGGAACCAGGAAGTTCAGGCTGTGTAAATGAGAATAACAAAAGCACTTATCTTACAATTGGTTATGTATTGACATGGAAGTATGCACATGGTATATTGAGAATAGGAGGCACGACATGACCCTAATTCTGTTTTTTAAAAAAGGGTGTGTGTGTAATCTCATAGACTGATTAGATCTAGGTGCAATAAGAAAATATTGCATTCTTCCCTTCCCCCTTCCCATATGAACCCTGTCTGTGAGGCTGGTTATACCTCTACTTCGTATTAAAATATCGAGCAGTCTCCATATGTTATTCAATCACACTCAGAGAAGATAATATTTTCCTACTGGTAGAAAAACCTCATTTAAGTAATTAAAATGTTCATGTTCATGTGGTAATTCCATGTGGTGATCAAAACTTTGAAATGTATTTAAGTTGATACCTCGCCCTTCTGCAAATGTAACTAGCCCCATGAGGAAGCCTGCACTGGGAAATGCTGGCATAGGCATTATCTTCTCACTTTACAGGAAGCTGCTTTTCTATTCTACCTTCACTTCTAGAAGAAGGGAGGAAAGCAAGAGTATAGGTAGGACAAGCAAAGCTCTTACTGCCCAGTATGAATGCCATTTGCCATTTGTTTTCTCTGAACCAGGTACATATCTAAAGCCAACTCTCCTCTCTGGGATTCTTTGTAGGTTCTACAGAAACACCTACCCCTGAAGATGTCTAGCTCTGTTGACTCATGGGAACATAACTCCACCAGTGGAGTTGTGGCATTTGGTGGCACACCCCCAATTCTTCCAGCTGAGGTTTCCTTGCTCCTCCAGGTGACTCTGTCAGACATTGCCCAGCCTGCTCTCTCTCACACATAGTTCATATCTGGCCAAGAGAAGACTTGCACATTTGTCCTGCCGTCTATAAGAATGGGCTTCTCAAATAGGCTTCTCATCAATAAGAGAGGGCTTCTCAAACATAGCCCTCTCCTCTGCTACTCCAGAAATCTTCATAGGAGACACATTTGACTTTCTCCTTAGGAGAAGACTTGAAATGAGAGAGTATCAACCCCTCCAACCTTCAAGCCTTGAATGGAAAGAACTCACAGAGCCAACAATTCTCTCCAAAGAACTCCCTTCTCCAAATTCCAGAATCTTCTCTCTTGACTTCTACAAAGTCTTAGAGGATGGAGATGGGTGGTCAATTGCCAATAACAGCATATCACAGAACATAAACCTAGAGAAAGTGGGAGTGACCCACTGAAATAATCCCTTTGCTTTAAAACAATAAAGATTTATGTTGCTTGTCCATTAATAAGCCCTGTGAAGATAAAGACAGTGACTGTCTTGTTGACTATTTTATCCCCAGAACTTAGAAAATAATCTGACACTAATTAAAGATTCAATAAAAGTGCCTGAATGAATGAATGGGTGGTTGATGTCAATATTTATAGTGGCTAAATGCTTGAGTTCTGGAATCTAACTGACCTATATATGAATCCTGACTTTCCAAATTTATTGGATGTGTGGCCTTGAACAAACAGATTTAACACTTAGAGGTAATGGCTAACTCAGGGAATGATGGATTCCCTGAAGGATGGCCTCCCAGAGCAGGAGTTGATCCTCTACTGAGCAGTACCATTGGAGAATTAAAAACTATTTCATGGAAACTGGTCACTGCTAGGAGCTTTAGGTAATTTATTATGGTTACAGCTCTGAGGCAGTAAATCATACTAGAGCCACACAGCCATATAATATTGAGAAAGGAATTGGGCCTCCTACCAAGAAACAGAGGCAGGAGAACCAACCACACAGCTGCAACCAATGCATGGACTCCTGCTCCTAGTTATGCCAGGGGAGGAGCCAGTGCTCTACCAACCCTGAACACTGAGGTGCAAGAACAGGGCTTAGAGGCCATTGATCTACCACGTTATAACAAGTCATCCTTATCATACACTTGAAAAACTCCATAACCTGGAACCATGGTTCCTCTCTGTATCTGACATCCGATCCTACCTAGACTCCTATGTGCTGCCCAGAACACAATGGGCAGTAGGTGATCACACATCTCTGTCTGGCTCTGAATGTGTTTCCCAACAAACACTATTCCAAACCCAGAGGGTCAGGTCATATTCAAACCTGTCATGTCATTTACCCTCTTTTTGCTCTTTACAACTTACTGCTTATCAGTAAATTATGTATAGAAATAATACCAATTTTGAGAACCCAAATAAAAAAATAAGATATGAAAAAGGTGAAATCTCAACTGATACCACAGGAATCCAAAAAACATAAGTGGATACTATGAACAATTATATGCCAACAAATTTCACAACCTAGAATAAATAGACAACTTTCTAGAAACATACAGCCCACCAAAATTGAATCAAGCAGAAACACATAATTTGAACAGACCAATTACTAGAAGTGAAATAGAAACTGTAATAATAATTTTAAAAAAAACTCTCTACAAACAAAAGTCCAGGCCAGATGGCTTCACAGGAGAATTCTACCAAACATACAAAGAAGAACTTATACCAATTTTTCTCAAACTCTTCCAAAAGATTGAAGAGGAGGAACATTCCCAGAGACATTCTATGAAGCCACCATCACCCTTATACCAAAACCAGACAAAGATGCCACCAAAAAAGAAAATTACAGGCCAATATCTTTCATGAATATAGATGCAAAAGTTCTCAACAAAATATTAGCAAACTGAATCCAACAACATATAAAAAAGATGATACACCATGACCAACTCACAAGGACGTTTCAACATACACAAATCAATGTAGTACACCATACTAACAAAAGAAAAGTCAAAAACCACAAGATCATCTCAATAGATGCAGAAAACGCATGTGAAAAAATTCAACATCCATTCATGATAAAAAAATCTTACCAAAGTGGGTATAAAGGTACCATATCTCAACATAATAAAAGATATTTATGACAAAACCACAGCCAATATAATACTCAACAGTAAAAAGCTGAAAGCCTTCCTGATAAAATCTGGAACAAGACAAGGATGCCCACTCTCACCACTTTTCTTCCAAATAATATTAGAATTCCTAGCCACAGCAATCAGACAAGAAAAAGAAATAAAATGTATCCGATTTGGAAGGGAAGAGGTAAAACTGTCACTCTATGCAAATGACATGATACTATATATAGAAAACCCTAAGGACTCCACACAAAAACTACTAGATCTAATAAATGAATTCAACAAAGTAGCAGGATACGAGATTAACGTTCAGAAATCAGTTGCATTTCTTTACACTAACAATGAAATATCAGAAAGGGAATGTAAAAAAATAATACCTTTTAAAATTGCACCAAAAAATAAATAAAATACCCAGGAGTAAACTTGGCCAGGGAGGTGAATGAATCATATGCTGAGAACTATAAAACATTAATAAAGGAAATTAAAGAGGATTCAAAGAAATGGAAAGATAATCCCATGCTCTTGGATTCGAAGAATTAATATTGTTAAAATGGCAATACTACCCAAAGCAATCTACAGATTAACGTGATCCCTATCAAATTACCCATGACATTTTTCACAGAACTAGAATAAATTTATATAGAACCATAAAAGACCCAGCATTGCAAAAGCAAACCTGAGCAACAAAAACAAAGCAGGAGGCATAACCCTCCCAGATTTCAGACAATACTACAAAGCGAGAGTAATCAAAACAGTGTGGTATTGGTACAAATACAGACATACGAATCAATGGAACAGAATAGAGAGACCAGAAATAAATCTGCACACCTACAGTCAATTCATCTTCAACAAAGGAGGCAAGAATATAAAATGGGAAAAAGTCTCTTCAGCAAGTGGTGCTGGAAAAGTTGGACAGCTGAATGTAAATCAGTGAAGTTAGAACACACCCTCACACTATGCACAAAAATAAACTCAAAATGGCTTAAAGACTTAAACATAAGACATGACACCATAAAGCTCCTAGAAGAGATCATAGGCAAAACATCCTCTGACATAAACCATACCAACGTTTTCTTAGGTCAGACTCCCACGGCAATAGAAATAAAAACAAAAGTAAACAAATTGGTCCTAATTAAACTTACAAGCTTTTGCACAACAAAGGAAACCTAAAAAAATGAAAAGACAACCTATGGAAGGGAAGAAAATATTTTTAAACCATGCGAATTACAAGGACTTAATGTCCAAAATATACAAACAGCTCATACAACTCAACAACAACAAAAAAAACAACACAATTGAAAAATGGGCAGAAGACCTTAATAGACATTTCTCCAAAGAAGGCATACGGATGGCCAGTAGGCATATGAAAAGACGCTCAACATCACTAATTATTAGAGAAATGCAAATTGAAACTACAATGAGGTACCACCTCACACCAGTCAGAATGGACATCATTAAAAAGTCTACAAATAACAGATGCTGGAGAGGGTGTGGAGAAAAGGGAACCCTCCTACACTGTTGGGGGGAATGTGAATTGATAGAGCCACTATGGAGAACAGTACAGAAGTTCCTCAGAAAACTAAAAATAGAATTACCATAATGATCCAGCAATCCCACTCCTGGGCATATACCCAGACAAAACTATAATTCAAAAAGATACATGCACACCAGTGTTCATAGCAGCACTATTCACAATAGGCAAAACATGGAAACAATCTAAATGTCCATCAACAGATGAATGGATAAAGAAGACGTGGTACATATATACAATGGAATACTATTCAGCCATAAAAAGGGCAAAATAATGCCATTTGCAGCAACATGGATGCAACTAGAGATTATCATACTAAGTGAAGTAAGTCAGAAAGAGAAAGACAAATGCCGTATGATATCACTTATATGTGGAATCTAAAATATGGCACAAATGAACCTATCTACAAAACAGAAACAGACTCACAGACATAGAGATCAGACTTGTGGTGGCCAAGGGGGAGGGGTGGAGGGAGAGGGATGGACTGGGAGTTTGGGGTTGGTAGATGCAAACTATTACATTTAGAATGCATAAAAAACAAGGTCCTACTGTATAGCACAGGGAAGTATATCCAATCTCCTGGGATAATCCATAATAGAAAATACTATTTTAAAAAGAATATACTTCCCATTTATTTGCTGCTATAGGCTTTCAATGATATAAGCAGTTATATGCATGGGATAAAATAGTGTTGGGCCATTGTAAATTGAGGTGAAGTAACCAGATCATCTCTTCTCCATGGTCTAGACACTGCTTCCATGTCTAAATGTCCTATGTAAGTAGGCTTTAATAAGGTACTTAGAGTGAATTTCTACATGGACTTATTAACTCATTGATTTAAGAATTTCACTGTTTTTTAAATAGCACTAAGTCTCATAACTCTGCATCAATCATCTCATGTATGTATCTATGTGTAAAACTGAGTCACTTTGCTGTACAGCAGAGATTTGCACACCATTGTAAATCAACTATACTTCAATAAAGAAAAAGAAATGAGTGTAACTTATTAGCAAAAATAATATAGTAATACCTGGAAAATTAGAAGTAAGTAGATTGGTTCAACTTTTTCCTGTAGTCAGTTTCACTGGGAAATTTTTTTAAATGTTTTTGTTTGCTGAATAAAGGCTTATAAAACAACCACAAAAAACACAATTTTATATGGTTGTTCGGATATTAAACCAGACAGCGTAGGTGGAGAGTTTAGCATCCTATAATTGACCTTGTCTTTATTTAATATTTTGATACTTTTTCAAAATGGGATTTTTCTATTAATTTTGATTTTTAAAATACTGCTTTAAAATATTATCTATCTTGGTGGCTGAGTTTTTTGGTATCTCCTTAAATTTCACTTCTGAAGTGAGTTACACACTTGCCTCACCCTAGTCTCAGTCCTGCCTTACCTGACATATTTAGGACACTAAATAAATATTATGCGTTATTTTTTTTGGCCGTGGTTACATTATATTACTAGGTTCTCTCTCTCTATTTCTCTATGTTTTGATCCATCTCTCTCTGTTTCTCTTTCCCCTCCTTCATATACACACATGCATACACATACACCCAAAAAGCCACTACTACAGTTGCACACTTGTTTCTTGAAATAGAGCTTAGTTTCTGGGGGAAAAAAAAAAAAAAGAACATTCATCATACATAGCCTTTTCATTTTTAATTACTCGCTATCACAACACACAGCACATGTTGGCGTATAAAGGATCCAATGCTGGAATTGCTGTGTAACGAGGCTTTACCTGTCACTAACATGTGCTGTTGCTATAAGCAACATTTCCATCTAATCTGGTCAGCTATTTCAACAATACTAGGATCGGGCCTCAGGAAACAGGGACAGATTTAGAGCTCTGCATTATCCCCTATAATGCCCAGCATGAGAAAGTAGCCAAGGAAAGCTTTCTCCAACTCTGTTGGCACTCTTGAAGGACACTGACAAGATTACGGGGGATATGCTTTAGGAAAGGAGCTATAAACAACATCCCTCTGCATCGAACAAATGTACTGACAGTTAAGCGAATGGCTGTCTACTTATTATCATGGATTTTTACTAATTTTTCCTACACGTTTTAAAAAATCTTAATAATTAATAGCAATACATTATTTCAGCAGCTATGAGGTTTAACCTTCATTCTCCATGACAATTGCATGCTAATGTTTTCGACATGTGCCATACCTAACTCTTGCCAAGTACAGTCATTACAAAGAAGACAGAGAGGTTGGGAAATGGGAGGAGAAAGCAAGAGGAGAGGGACGGGGAGGAAAAAGAGAGGCATGTGGAGGCAGAAGTAGGTGCTTATAAATAACAGAGCATGTGAAAATCAATTTTGGTCTTACAGAGAACAAATCTAAAATAAATCTGGAAGCATTATAGTCAAGATTGTAACAAAAATTAGATGTGAAAGTCACACCAATTCAGGTGATCATCCCTGGATTTTTCATACTTCCAGCCAACAAAAGGTTGTTCACTGATTAATCACACAATCTGAATCCTGCTTGAGATCTGATATTAAAAAAAAAAAAAAGTCTGGGAAGAATTAGGATTAAGGCAAACAAAAGACATGTGGAATCACTTTCAGTAAACGACCTTCTGTAGAGCAAGAATCAGGAACTGTGTATATGCTGGCAAAACACCCTAATCATCTTCATCTAGGTACTGTCTTGAGAGTGGAAGGAATTTATGAAGTCCCACACTGGATGCTGTAAAGACATCTCTATTATCAGGTTCTACAGAATTGGAGAGTACCAGTGGGAAGAGGCGGGGAGTCTTTCATGCACAATTAAACATTCAAAGGAAATAAAATGAAGATGAGCTGCCAGCAAACCCAGGACAGTCATATTATGGGAACAATAAAATCAACTTGATATAAAATCCTTAGAACTAGTTGCCAGATAAGCAGGGGGAAGAATTAATGCAATTGTTTCAGTTACTGACTTTCTCTAGACTTTGCATATGGGCAGTCTCCCTTAGGACCATTCTCTCCTCTTGTTATGCAGTCTATTCAGAATGGAACTCTCTTGTTCAGGGTACTCTGAGTCTCTCTAAAATGAATGAGATTTCAGATTTCACTGGTGAAGGGAATAGTTCCAGTTTCATCCTAAACACTAGGTCGATTTTAACTTACAGGAGGCGGGCCAAAGGGAAATTTGTTGTGGCTAGAGAGCTATGTTTTCATTTTATATTTGCCATCCATAATTTGTATTTATCTTCCCTGACCACAAAGTGACATACTGTCCTCTATTTACAAGCTAATAACAAACCCATTACAGGCGTCCTGTGTTCTAGCAGACTGTTAGTATAAAATAATTGTCTATAGATAGAATAAAATCTGAGATGTGCATTTTAACAGAAAATTAAGTCTAACAATTTGAGTTTTGGATAGTCTTAACATACACAGCGTTTTTAGATTGAATGTTCTAATAAAAGAAACAACTGGCCAAAGTTACGATAGGTTGAGTTTTTTAATATTGGGAGGTATTACATTTTACAGTAAATTAAGCTTTTATATAGTCTACATTCTTGGGATATTTTGTTACTAATGCTTATGAAATTTAGAACTTCTCCAAACTTACCAGTAAATAATCTTGAAGGAAATATTCAAGCATACCCCACCTCTTGGTTATTGGTTAACATTTAATAGAAAGAGAACCATTAATGGCTCATTTTTAGGCTTCCAATAAAATGTATCTAATTAGATAGTCACTGAATCTAGTGCCCAGCTATCAGTAAGACAATTAGGAACCACCTCTGCATTTGTCATTTGAGAAAGAATGAACATTACTTTGTATGTTCATTTTTTTTGTTTGGTTTTGAGTGAACTCAGAGTCCTATTTAGAAATTTAGTGGAAGATGTAAGTTGATTCTTTTTAATATTTACAAAAAAAGCAGTCAGTGCAGCGACAATACAAGCTTCAGGATTAGACACAAAATACTGTGGGTCTGATAACAGGAAGTAATTCCCCAGCCATCTGGAGAGCGAATAATTCTGAGACCTGTTGTAAACTGTACTCCACTGCTTGCAGAGACAGACGCTGACTGTACAACAGTTCTTCTTGATCTGGGTTCACAAACATGTTCTTGGGGATCAAAGGCATCGTTTCCCTTTTAAAAGGTATTCAGGGTCCACTGGCATTTAGATAGCACTGTGATGGAATAATTCTAGAAAGACACAAAACTTAAGACCTGTTATTATTTGTTTTCCTGTATTCTCTGAGATCTTCCAATGAAAGGGAAAATGGACAGTTAAAACAATATCCCCATATTCATTCTTGGAACCATTGGCTCAGATCCCAGAGGATTTTTTTTAAATCAAAAGAGAGAGCCTGTGGTTTGCTGGAATGGGCTCGAGGGTAGGGAGGAAGGCAACATGCAAGGAGTTTAGAGTATTTTCTTACATCTATCTAAGAGGCTGTGTCTGAGCTGCTCTGCTCCACAGACCCACCCTCATCAAGGTTATACACAGAGAGCAATGCAGTAACACAGGAAGCAATGTTTATCAGAGCTTACTTACATGTGGAACTGTGTGTCATGGCTTAACTAAAAGGAACAAAGTAGCCTGAAACTCTGTAGGACATACTGGAACACTGGGTCTAACGTATCTTAGAAGATGGGGGCTGGGGAGAGAACAAAAAATGAACCAATAGGATTAGACAACAAAGGCCAACCTAGAAAATGAGCCAGGAACCATTTTAAATCTTCTTCCCCCAAATTTCAGGGTCCTTGGTGCTGTCAACCAAGAACTTCAGTCAGACCCTCAGAATGGGAGAAAATATTTGCAAATGTAGCAACTGACAAAGGATTAATCTCCAAAATATACAAGCAGCTCATGCCGCTCAATATCAAATCAACAAACAACCCAATCCAAAAATGGGCAAAAGACCTAAATAGATATTTCTCCAAAGAAGATATACAGATTGTCAACAAACACATGAAAGGATGCTCAACATCACTAATCATTAGAGAAATGCAAATCGAAACTACAATGAGGTACCACCTCATACCAGTCAGAATGGACATCATTAAAAAGTCTACAAATAACAGATGCTGGAGAGGGGTGGAGAAAAGGGAACCCTCTTGCCCTGTTAGTGGGAATGTAAATTGATACAGCCACTATGGAGAACAGTATGGAGGTTCCTTAAAAAACTACAAATAGAACTACCATACGACTCAGCAATCCCACTACTGGGCATATACCCTGAGAAAACCATAATTCAAAAACAGTCATGTACCACAATGTCCATTGCAGCACTATTTACAATAGCCAGGACATGGAAGCAACCTAAGTGTCCAGCAACAGATGAATGGATAAAGAAGATGTGGCACATATATACAATGGAATATTACTCAGCCATAAAAAGAAATGAAATTGAGTTATTTGTAGTGAGGTGGATGGACCTCGGGTCTGTCGTACAGGGTGAAGTAAGTCAGAAAGAGAAAACAAATACCGTATGCTAACACATATATATGCAATCTAAAAAAAAAAAGGTTCTGAAGGACCAAGGGGCAGGACAGGAATAAAGACGCAGATGTAGAGAATGGACTTGGGGACACAGGGAGGGGGAAGGGTAAGCTGGAATGAAGTGAGAAAGTGGATTGACATATATACACTACCAAATGTAAAACAGATAGCTAGTGGGAAGCAGCCGCATAGCACGGGGAGATCAGCTCGGTGCTCTGTGACCACCTAGAGGGGTGGGATAGGGAAGGTGGGAGGGAGATGCAAGAGGGAAGAGATATGGGGATATATGTATATGTAGAGCTGATTCACTTTGTTATACAGCAGAAACTAACACACAATTGTAAAGCAATTACACTCCAATAAAGATGTTAAAAAAATTTTTTTAATTAAAAAAAAAGAACTTCAGGCAATTTGAAAGTGATGGGAAATTAATCTTTCCAAAGCACAATTCACAATACATCACTGCTTTGCTCAGAAACCTTTAATGCTGTACCCTCTGTCATTTGGCTATTAGTCTAAAATATTTACTTGGCCTGGTATTCAAAGCCTTGAACAAACTGTTTCAAACTACATTTCCACTCTTATTTTTCATCTCTTTACCTACACTATAAGTTTCAGTCTTACTATTCTTTTTGCAGTCTTCAGTTTTTCACTCTGTTTCTTTATCTATATTGCATTTTTTGCCTATAATATCCAATTCTGCTCTTCCTTGTCATATGTCCTAACCAGACCCAGCCTAAATGCCACCTCTTCCACATAACTCCACAAAAATTCCCCCCAGCAGGAAGTGCTTTCTCCTCCTTTGCTGCTTCTCTTTTCTTTATACATTCAAGGAGAGTCCACATGATGAGAAAGATCACACATAGGCTTTAAAGTGAACTGGGGTGGAGCAGACTTCACAGGGTGCTAAGTGTGTAATCTTTGACATTTTCACCTTGCTTCACTTCAGTTTCCTCATCTCTACAATGGGAACAAGGGGAAATTCCAAACTTACAAAGTTATTGTGAGGACTGAGGGCAGTAACATGGTAGCGTGACAGCCTAGTGCTTTCCCTGCATTCATCCACTTTTCCCTTCCCATGTAAACCCTCCTTCTGGAAGAGAGCCGATAAAGCCTTTCCCCTGTGGATTCAGCTCCTCTCCGTGTTAAATCTCTGTCTCTAGCCCTTGTTCCAAGCCAGGATTCTCCAAAGCCTGGTCCTAAATCAGATCCATGACCCCTCCATTGCCTTCCTCCAAATCTATGTATCATCTTGCATGCCCTGTTTCCCAGGGTTGTGACAAAAATAGAATCACAGATTATTAGTCAACTGACAGATAAGGAAATTGAGGGCCAGAGAGGAAAAGTAACCTGTCGAAGAACATACAGTAGTACAATCGTAAACCACTGAATATTCACTCCTTGAAATCAAAGACCTCGTTTTTCTTATCGAGGACTACATCTTTCAGAGCTGGTACACTGCCTAGTGCATTTCAGGAACTAAATACATGTTTCTAAATAAATGAATGGGGGGAGGAAGGAGTTCAGATACCTTGGCTTATAATTTGGTATAGTTAATATTGCATTACGCCATTAGACTTCTCAATCGTTTTTCCTGATTGTATTATTTTCTCTGGGCTTCTCTGGAGAGACGAGGGCCGGGGTTGGCACCATTCTTAAGACAGCCTTTCAGTCATGAAGTCTGCTTTCTTGGAGCGCCTCCGCACAATACCAGCGTTCTGACATGCTTACATTTTTATTGGTCATACATCAGTGGGTTTAATTAACTTTTCAAAATGGCATTAAATTCTGCTTCCCCAGGACTGGGTGTAGAGGCTGGTGGTCCACGGCAAAATCAATGTCTGTGTCTGGGTATTTTACAAAATATATAGCCCTTAACTTTGTCTTTCAGTGAGTGATGCAAATGACTTCCTTTAGGTCTTTAATCATCTCAGGCTGATAGCACCTCTAAATCTAGCCATTTCTGAAGCTCTCCTAACTAAAGAAACTGATTAAGCAAAGAATGTTTCCCCACGGGGAAGAGGCAAAATCTTTACATTAAAAAGACAAAACACAGTAGCTGTATATGGATGGCATACCCACTATTTGGTGGAAATTACATACCAAATGTTTTGTTATCAATGTTTCAAATTTGTAATGCAAAAATTTATTATCTTGATAGCACCTTTTCTCCCAAGCAAGGTGGGAAACCTCCCCAAAGGATTTCCTAGCCATATGTGGGGAAACAGAAGAGGATGCTTTCAATGTCCCTATAAATCTTTCTGTTGTCTCCAGTCACCACGAGGAATCTGCCCTTCTGTCCTTCCTCCCGTCTTCAAAATTCGAATTGCTTATGTGGCTGTTTGGAGAGGTCTCACAGCTGCTTCTACTAATCATGAGAAAACCAATATCTGTGCCAATATAAGAAAGAATCGCATGCCAGCATGTGGCGTGGAATCCGAGAGGGAGCATTCTTCCAGAAAGCATGTGGCCTCGAACAACATGGTCCGCAGCAACAACCATGCCAGACTGGAGGGTAGACTTGCTGGATTTTCCTAGAGGCATGTGAACCTTCCGCGAACGACTGGGAGAGAATTCCCTACCCATGTTCTCTTGCATGCTTGAGTTTGGGAACTAAGTCACATCTACCACATACGTTTCTCCAATAAAAGTAAATATTGATTTGCAGCTCTGTGAAAGAGAAAAACATATCTGCGAAGGGAACTGTTTGGACCTGGAAACAAGGAAAATAGAATCGTGCTGACAGATTTATCTCCAGCTGTTGCCCAGCAGTGTACCCTGAACCTGGCCACTTCAGGAAGCATCTCATTTTATCTCTGACCAGTTGTCAGACATCATTTTGTTTCCACAAAAAACCATAAACTTTTATCTGCTACTGTAAAGTTTCCCTGAAGCCATTCTGCTTTAATCAGAACCATAGAATAGGGAGAGATGTCAGAGGATGATTTGAATCTATGTAGTTCAGCCTGCCCAATGCACAGAGGCATGATTTGAAGTAACAATCCCGTTTCAGAAGTGTGTAAACAGTTCTGAATCACTGACATGAAAAGTTTTTTAAAAATTCTGTTGGATTTTTGACATTTTCCTCTGAAAGTACAATACTCCAGAAACATACTATGTGCCGTTTACTCCCCAGTTTAAAAAAATAAAAGTCACCTTATAAATCTCACACTATATGAGGTGGTTTCTGAATTCATTTTCTCCATCAAAGGACTGTCTGGGGAATGCATATTAGATTGAAGAGACCTCAAACAGTATTAGTTTTGATAACTATAAATTCCTGTTACTTTTGAAAGGAAAGGAATTTTGAAAGGAAACAAATACATTTAAGAGAAATTACTAATCATTACTTCCAATTGTAAATGCTGAATATTTTTAATGAGGTTTAATAAACCTGTTGAAGACTACTTTGAAAACAACATAGCAACTAGCTCCACCAATCAGCCCAACTTTTCAATTTAATTTTAGACGTATTTAAAAAAAAATTGTCCTGACTTCTCATGATTTAGTACCATGTCTCAGACTATAAATTTTAGGGGCAGCCTCAATGACAGACTCAAAAATAACTTAGAGAAAGAAAAATATTTACAGAAATAATAATTTATCTCAAATATTTTAGAGAAAAATAACAGTGGTATATTCCAGGTAAACGTGTTAGAAGACCCCAAAAAGTAACTTCAATCATAATGAAAACAGGAATGGCAAAGATGATTTAAAGAATTCAAATAATGCTGTTTTATGGCATGTGTGAAAAGGGTAATTATGTTATTTTAAACACGCATTGGTAACTGAATTAATTAGTAAATAGACATCTCTTTTATGTACAACTAGAAGACTTTAAATATTAGAGCTTGCAAACAAAAGAAAGACTTTTTAAAGCATATGCTCCATTGTGGAAAACCTTTCACTTGATGTTATTTTACGTGTACAGTTGTTGAATTTCTGATTCAAGGCGGTTTTCCTATCCTCGAATGCTTGTTTGAGCGTATTTAATTCTGTTTGGACTTTTATTGATATTTGCAGTTTTCTTCTGCTTCCTGTTTTTTCTGGAGAATTATCTGCAGTTGATGTGTTTGGAATTTGGTTTTCTGAATTTTTCAATAGATCTGTACGGTTTTGTTAATGTTGTGAATTTTTGTGGTGTTGTATTTTCTAAGATTCTTAAAGATATTTTATTCCATCTGTGTAGACACCGGAATAGATTTTCCTGTTGTTCTGGCGGTGGGGGTGGAGTTAAGTCCTTACATTTCTGTGGCTTGCAGACCCGCAATTTTATTTTGAAACCCTATATGTTGTCTTTTTGCTTATCTTCCCCTTCCCCCAGTTGTCAAAAGGTGTTTATTTTGGCCCTTTTCCTCCTTCAGAAGCTACGCCTATCAAACTGCCCTTTAAAAAAAAAAAAAAAAAAAAAAAAACTGCCCTTTAAATCATGCGTATTTTTAGGTCTCTTCGTGTAGTCCATGCTCTCATCTACCAAGAAACGCTTTTAGGATTTTTATACTAATAGTGGTGGTTTCAGAGTAAGCTTACGCTTTCTCTTCTCCACTGTTATTCTCCATATGTCTTCGCTTGTCACAAAGCTTTAAGCGGGGGCAGGAGTAGAGTGGGAGGATGAGCAATTACCGCTGGAATCTGGCTATTTTCTTCTTCTTACTTATTGTGAAAATCGGACATTCTTACCTTTAAATTACGCAGAGGGCATGATGTATATACCATGATATATATAAATGATATATCATGAGATATGTGTACAGATATATATGTATATCTACATCTGTATCTGTTCTCAATGGTCTGTATTGCTTGATAGGAAATACTGAGAGACAGAAGGGCAGGTAGGTAACTGCCTTTGTCTTCAGCTGTCTAGACAGTTTTTTTTTTTTTTAAGTATTCGTTATCTTTCTTTTCCTTTACCTTCTTTCTAATCTTTGTCTCTTTCTTCTTCCTAACTTCCTCCTTCACTCTGTATTATGAAATTAAAATATAAGCCTTCATGTTTATGACAGAACTCTTTATCCTTGGATTCTTCTTTTCAAAACAGCTGAACAAAGCAATTTTGCCATGAAAAAGAACAGTAGTGTTTCATAGCCATGTGGCCTTCATTTTCTACCCTCAAGACAGAAGAGACATAGCCATGTGGCCTTGAAACAGAAGAGAATAGAAATCAGCCCAATGTATGATTTAACTTTTTTTTTAATGAAGAAGGAACATCATGGCCCCAATTCTTATTTAACCTCTTTAAATACGGAAGTATGTGTTTAATTGCGTACTTTGAATCAAAGAACACAAGGTAACCAGATATGTTGTATTTTTACATGTTTTTTCACTTGTTTAGATTATTTGCATTATATAGTCAAAACATCAAGCCATTTAATGGAATTATTTTTCTCACCTCACTTCAATATGCAGTTCATGTCTTTTAGAGTGTTTATAGTTCCCATAAGTTTTTCAAAAATTTCTAGTCAGAAATAAAAGAAAATATTTAGACATTTTACAAATTATAAACTTCACTTTTTCAGTCTATCTTTATTGTATAGTATCATTCTTGCAAATGGTGTCTGTTTTGTGGTTCATTGTCTCTTGACTTTTCCATGTTTATCTGACACATAATAAATCCAACTCTCATATCAGCGTATGATTGGGGACAATTCCTAAGCCACTGTAATCATCAGGGTGACACCGGTATTGAAGGACCCATGCACAAAAATTGTAAGGAGCGGCCTCAGCAAAGAAGTGTTCAGAGTTCCCAAGTGATAAGGCTAGAATTTAGGCAAACACAGCTAAGGAAGGATAGAAAGCAAGTCAGGAGATGGGGATGGACAGACAGGAGAGTTGCTTGGAGGCAAGAATGATCGAGATTCCTCAAGGAGATCATAAATTCACATGGCCGCCAGTCTAGCCCAAAGATTTTTTTGTTTCCAATAGAACCCTATTTTTAGACAAAGTTGGCAAATATGTTTCAAGTTTCATGCTAACTCTAATCAATGGAACTTTTATGAGTGGAGAGACAATACATCCCGTGTTGCCTAGGATGCTCTCATTTCATACTTTTACTCAACCATTTATTAATAGCTCTCATTGTGACTCTCAGAAGAGCCCTAGCTTCAACAAGCAAATATGCTGTCACCTCACCTGTGAGAAAGCCCCTAAGTCTTCCTGAAGCTCTGTAAGAATGTTTTTGAGTGATTTGTGATGTCTCCCCAGGGTTAAGAGTAGTTTAAAAAGCCGGGAGGGTTGGCAGCATAGCATATGTACCTCGTGTTCGCCATGTCTAAGTTAATGGATGAGCCCGACGCAAATACCTTTGTTTAACCAAAAAAATAAGAAGAATAAAGGAAGTCAACAAATGGGAGTGTACAACTTGGCAACATATTCTATATGGGCACATGTAAAAAATATAAAAGGGAATGGTGGTGTTAGTAAGAATAAGTGCTTATTAAAATTTTAATATCATTTTCTGATTTCATCAGTTGGTAGATGAACATTGTCCACATTGTATCATAGTTGAAATCAAGAACCATCTTACAATTGAAGAACTATTGTCATTTAATTACCAGCACATTTTTTCTTAGTGCTACATAAAATAGTCGCACATTGTACCTTCCCTGATTTACTTGCTCTTTCAAAGGCCACCACCCTCTTCTTAAGAGCTGTGCCCTCCAGTTGCAAGTACCTAGGAATTTACTTCTCCCTGGAGTGACCCATATGGAAGAATTCTTAAGTGAATCTACACTCCTGCGTTTCTCTGCAGGCCTTTTTCTGAGATCACACCCTTACTAGGTTTTCTCCCTGTAGTGGGCAGAATAATAACCCCTCAAAATATTCATATCCTCATACCCAGAATAAACTGTGAGTATGTCGCATGAAAAAGGGAAATTAAGGTTGTAGATGGGCATAAGGTTGTTACATTGTTAATGAAATGATCTTAAACAGGGAGATTATAGTAGATGACCAGACTAGGCCTATTATAATCACAAGCATTATAATCACAGCTTATAATCACAAGCTGGAAAGTGAAGAAAATGCATTCTTTTCTACAGCCTCCAGACAGGAACACAGTCCTACCAACACTGATTTCATGTTAGTGAGACCTGCGTTGTGATTCTGGAAACGAAAACTGGCAGACTAGAAAAAATTGTGTTGTGTTAAGCCACTAAGTTGGCAGTAATTTATTACAACAGCAATAGAAAATGAACACACTCTTCTTTCCTGTACTGCTTAAAACCTTTCGGTGGTTTCTTACACTTAGGCAAAATCTAACATTCTCAGTTTGGCTGAGAAGGTTCTGCACAATCTACCCTGTGCCCACATCTGTCAGCTTCCCCTGTCCCGCCTTTGCTCTGGCCTTCCTCAGATGCTCAGGAAAATCAATCTCCTTTCTATTCACAACTTTTGCATCTGCTTTATCCTCTCCCTGGGACACTTTCCTCCTTTTCTCTCGGCCACCTTCTACTCATCATTCAAGTCCTAGTTTAATATTCTTTTTTCCTTAGGGAAGACTAACATGTTTTCCAGACTTATAAGCATTTCACTAAACTTGGTAAAAATTTAATAATCATTCTATGGGATTTATTCTTGCAAGTCTCTCTCCCCTGCTAAATGGTAAATTCCACGAGAGCACAAACATGCTCCTTGTTTGTTCCCAGGCCTATTACAAGAACTGGCACAAAAGTATTTCCTGATTGAATGATAACTTCTGTGAGGCAGACACAGATGAGACAGACTTGAGGATCAAAGAAGATAATAACTTGCCCCCAAATCACACAGCTGGTAAGGGGCAGATCTAGGATTCAAAGTAAGGGGTTTTTTTTGTTATTGTTGTCAAAGTATGAATGTTGACCAGAAAATACTCTATTATATTGCCTCTCATAGACTTAAGAAAAAACAACTTCTGAGTATAATAAATATATGCTCAGAAGTATATAAAGTATTCGGGAGGGCCAGGTATCTAGAAGACATTTAATATGCAAGCAGTGAATGCACAAAAAGGTAGCTGGAAAGAACATGTGCTAATAAGAGAAAATATATGAGTAAAGTAGCCATGAGAAAATGGCACTCTGGCCTCATCCGAAAGGCCTTTTAATCAAGTAGAAGCAACTGCTAATTCAACTTCTGATGGTTTCTCTGATTTGAAGATATTTTCTCAATATAAACAGTCACATCAACCATAGGTTGACCTGATTTTGCAGGCCCCATGCCCTACTGTGGTTTTATTAAATGCTAGTGAAAAAGTTAATTTCCCTCAATAAGTCAAGTTCAACTCCAATCCCTGAAAACAAAGTTATCCCTCCTAACCATTAATAAATTGGCTGAATGTTAAATCGCACCTTGATTTTGTTTCATTTGTTTAATGTTCATTAAACAACCAAAAAAGGAAAGAAGTTGATTATGTCAGGCTCACAATTTTAAATTAAAACGGAAAGAAGCAGGAGTTTCTAATTTGCAAACACAGAGCTTCAGACAGCAAACAGGTAAAGTTGACCGTGCATGCCGTGGGAAGAAAAAAATTAGTGATTAAAACTTTAGTCATTTAAAATGTCTCTACTGCAAACACAAATTGCTACTTTGCATCTTCCCATAAATCTCCAAACTCTATGAAATGTTTCATACGAAGAATCTTAAATATTGATGATGCATCTTGTTTTTGTGCTTTGAATCATGTGCACTTGAACACTTTATAGAGGAAGGACAATAGTGGAAGAAGTACCAGCTGGGGATCAAAAACTGTGGTTCTACTTCTGGCTTGTCTTTTTCCTCATTCATGGTGTGATTGGGAATACTATGTCACTAAATATTCCTGTGCCTCAGTTTCTAGTAAAATGAAATAATACTTGATCTTGAAAAAGCTGTTGTGTGTTTTTTATTATTTGATTTACCTTTATTTTCTTATTTATACATATTGGCAATAGGGGCTTGGGGCTGTGTTAGAACAGGGTCCTCATTCAAGCCAATTCAACACCAAGAAAGAATATTCATAGACTAATTCACTTTGTTAGCCTGACCCTTAAAAATTTGATTCTGATTCAAGGTGGCAGTCGGTCAACCAAACGGCTATCTAAAAACCACAGACATCCTTTCATCCTTACTATCTGAACAGACAAAGGAAATATGCCAACTTTTCAATCCTCCAGCCAAGGAAAGATGGAAAAGTTATGATTCCCTGAAAAGTAACCACTTTTCAGAGCATGACAAGTGAAAACACTTTTTTCCACGTGTTCATGGGAAAAAAAATGGTATAAAATTTGAATCCTATTTTAAATGCATTTGGAGAACTTGCTATTTAAGAAAGCCTTGCAGAGAACACATAAAAATACAAGAATTTTGTACATATATCACATAACTGATTTTACTTTTATCTTTTATCTGTACCTTATTTATGCCCTATTTCATTGTATTATTTTCCCTTCATTTCTCGTCACTACTGCTGTTGCCCTCCTTCTGAAAGGTGTTCACACTAGTGTTTTTAATCTATGTCTCTCCAATTTCCCTTCTGTGTACCTCTTTAGATACATGTGTATCCTTGAAAAATATATGGTATTAACATGTGTTTTTAATTTGCATAAATGGTGCTATAAATCTTACTCTTGCTCCCTTTTCTTATTAACATGTTTCCAAGATGTAGCCTAATTGCAATAAATCTAGTTCTTTGCTTCTGACTCTGCATCATATTTTATTTTGTGCATATACCACACCTATTTAATCATTCCCCTGGGAATGGACATGTAGGTTGCTTCTTACTAGGGACAGCCACCATCAAAAAATAAAGGTTGTTATGAAAAATTTGTGCATGTCCTTTTACAAATTTATGCAGGCTTTTTTGTTGGATATAAATCTTGGAATAAAATTTCTTGGTCTTAATGACATAAAAATATATCCTATATCCTAGGCATTGACACTCTGTTCTTCACAATGAACAGTTTAATCACCCACCAGCAATGGATAAGGCTTTATAATAGTCTCAGCAGTATGTTAATATATGCCAACTTTGTAATTTCGTGATTTTTAAATTAAGTTAAGAAAGTTATCTTTTGTTCAAAGTTGACTATTTTTATTATAAAATCATGTAGAACACTGTCATATTTCTGCACGTTTTGAGCTATCTGTGAGCATCCCTTCCCTATATTCCATTACTAACTACAATTATATTTTTCTAGTGTTAAAACATGATTACATTTCTGGAATAGACTCATTATTTCATGACGTATTTTTTAACATACTATTTGCTTCTGTTAGATTCATTTAATTCAGATTTTTTACATCTATATTTAATACTGAAATTGACCTATGATTTCTCTTCTTGTACTACCTTTGTTTGGGTATCAATAATAATTAATTTTATTAAAGTGACTGAATAACTTCCTTCATTATTCCATATTGTTTTACTTTTTATAACCTCTTATATAAGATTTGGATTATCTGTTTCTTGAAAAATTAGCAGAACTCACTTTTAAACCAGACTTGAGCTTTTTGATGGAAATGGAGTTAGAATTTTCATTACTAATTTAAGTTTTTGTTGCTATTATTGTGTTATTCTTTTTTGTTTCATTTTTAGCCAATTTTGGCATTTTATGTTTCTCAAAATGTATCAATTTTATCTAGATTTTCATGTTTATTGACATGTAAATTGCTAAAAGTATTCAAAAATCTATAAGGCATATAATTATTTAAGAACAGAAGAAAAATGCAAATAAATAGAAAAGAAGAAAATAACGAGTAAATGTATATTCCATCTTTGTTGATAGCTAGTACACGATATTCAAATTTCCTATATATTTGTGTTTGCTTGAATTCTTAATTTCAATAACGGATATTTTAAATTATTGAATATAATTATTCATTTATTTTTTCTGTTAATTTTTAATTATGGATTTTAAAATGATATTATTAAACACATATTCATTAATCATCATTTTTATCCTTCTGATGCAATTTCCCTTTCATCTGCTCTTATATTAAGCTTGGTTTGACATTAAAAGTCCTAACCTGGATTTCTTTGGGCTTATACATTATTTTCAGACAAATCAAAAGTGATTGTTTTAAATAAAAATGTGTATAACAATACTAATGTATCTTGATTTTTTCTCACTCTGACAGGCTATCATTTGGTCAGTGAATTGAGCCTATTTATATATATTGTAATTACTGGTGTATCTAGATTTATTTCTGAATCTTATTCTGTATTTTTTTTTTATATCTTTCTACTTTGCCCCATTTCTGCCTTTTCAAATAGATGTGGATTTCCTTCTGCCAATGTAAAAGTTACTGTTTAATTTTTATTCTTTGGGTGGGTCCCTTTTTACATACAGGTCCCAGTAGAAAGGTTCCCTATTAACCTCCTAAGCTCCAGAATATTTCTGCCTCCAAATTGTAATCAGACATGAACCTAACATACTCTTTTCTCTGATTTCTTCATCCCTAATATCCTCTCCCCACAACATCATGTAGGGAACTTGAGAGAAATGTCTGTTATAGGTTGAATTGTGTCCCTTCAATTAGGCATGGCTCTACCAATTATTAGGCATGTGACTTTGGACAAGAAAATAAAATGCTCCAAGCTGAATAACCTCATTTGTAAAGAGTAACGTTTTACGGACACATCTACCTCACACGACTTTTTGGTGAATCATACAATGCCAAGGAAGGGTAGGGGATTCATGCTCCGTGATACACCACGTGCATGGAATGCTTGATGTCCAGAGTCATATATTAGGCCATAATGTGATTTGTAAAAGAAGAGAGCAGGCACTTAACCACACACAGCAAAGATAGGTTTGATCATTGTGCTTGTTGCTTTAACCCTAGGACACTGCCTAAGAAAGGAAGGGTTGGAGTGTCCTGTCATGGTTGAGGAAAGCAATGTGGCACTCTGCATTTGGGCAGCACTAAAAACCTCTACCTAGTTCGTGTATTTCTATAATCAGCATACAGTTTCTCATTACACTTTAAACACATCATTAAAACAAAAGCATGATAACTGAGAAACTCTGAGCCTTTGTAGACTTACAATACTTTATGATATCAGGTAGTTCCAGACTGCTTCTGATATTATTTGGGGGGTGGGGCAGGGCTTAGGAACAAGAGTATAAATAAATGGCTCTCACCCTCCTCCCCTCCCTACCAGATCTGACTGGTATGTATACGGACACCTATCTTCAAGTCCAGGCTCCATCCCCACCCACTCTAGGATGAGCAGAGATATTTCTGGATCCCAGGTACCTGAAACATGGTCTAGAAGGGAACATACATGCATTTACCCTTGGTAAACATATCCTATTAGCTCCATGGACTTCTCATCCCAGAGAAGGTAATGGGGTACAGCTGCAGAAGGGCAAGAGGAGACCCTTATCATCAAGAGATTATCAAGAGATTATCATATTAAGTGAAGTAACTCAGATAGAGAAAGACACATATCATATGATATCCCTTATATGTAGAATCTAAAAAAAAGTGATACAAATGAACTCATTTACAAAACAGAAATAGACTCACAGACTTCGAAAACAAATTTATGGTTACCAGAAGGGGTAATGGGGAGGGGGGAAAATAAATTAGGAGTTTGGGATTAATTTATATACACTACTATATATAAAATAGGTAAGCAACAGGAACCTACAAGGAACTATACTCAATAACTTGTGATAATGGGTAATGGAAAAGAATCTGAAAAAGAATATATATATATATATATATATATATATATGTATGTATAACTGAATCACTTTGCTGTACACTTGAAACTAACACAACATTGTAAATTAACTATACTTCAATGAAAAAATAGTGTAACATAAAAAAGAAACGTAGTATACTTCATAGAACTTAGCACTTCATCAGAATATTAAAAATTATAAATTAGAAGGAGCTTTATAATGATATACAGGTTTAAAAAAAGCCTTTGAGTTAAGCTGTTAGTGAGATACACTAAAAAGACAAAAGAATATTGAACCAAAGTTTAGAAGAATCAAACTATCGAGATTCTAGTAAAAATAAACAACCACTAACTATTGGCTTTTCTGGGTAGCTCAACTGACTTTCCGGACCAAGTTCCCTCCGTGAAATGAGGGGTTTTAATTAGATAATAATTAAGTTTTCCTTTTATTCCTAAAATTTATAAAATGAACAAAAGTCTGCAATTCCGTATTAAATAAAGTTAAGTGCCCTTTCTTAAGCCATTCTTCCAATTACCAGGATCCCAGTGTAGGTTTTGGCAAAAAACAAAATGGCCTTCACCTTAAAATAGTCCACCTGATGGGACTGAACAGGAGGATTATTGCTTGGTGGCTCTCAACAAATGAATCTCAAAGGTGGGAAAAAGTCTAACCATATTTCATGTGTTCTGTCAACCAACTCAATTATATGTTTGAAGTCAATAGATACAGAGAATCACAGATGTAAGAATTTATCATGTTCTCCCACTCCAGAGCCTTCTATTTAGAATTCCATTCGAAGTTTCAATTGAACTTTGGGTTTTACAAGGGAAGATGGCGTGGTGAAAGGTACACCTGTGAATCAGGAGGCTTCACAGCCACCCTGTTTTTCGATGCTTGGCGTTCAAAGGAAGTTACCTCTCTGTCTAGACTTCTGCATCCTCATATGTTGAAGACAATAAAAGCCATCATATTAGAAAGAAAAGAGGTTCTCAGGCAAGACAGAATGAGAAATAAATGTGAAAGAGTTTTAAATTAGTTTTAAAAGCTGTAGACATTTATGCACTAATGATGCTATTGTGAAACCTGGAGAGAGTGGCACTTTAACCCATCCAGTGCTCTCTGGGCTAGGTCAGGCTGGCATATGTGTCTGTAGCGAAAGGGAATTGGAAAAAGAAGACAGAGAAGCAATACAAGGGTGCTCATTATAGTCACCAGGCTGACAGTAGAGAGAAGGAGTCACTGTGATGAAAGAATAGAGGCATGAGACCGTGAATTGGCTGATTTTAAACTTTTCTAAGACACTGATTTTTTTTTACCTTTCAATCATTAAACTTGATGCTTGCTGTCTTATTATTTCTATAAAGTTATACTCTAATAGAGTGCTAATGCATATGTAAAGCAAAAGGATTCATGTTGTTATGCATTTCCAAACAACATTAACCAGTCATATATATGACTGATATAGTCATATTTATTTTTATTTATATGCCATAACACATAGCACATGAAAGCAGTTGAATATGAAAGTGAGATTCTGACAACCAAGAAGAAAATTAGAGGGGTAGAATAGGCATGTGTTTCAAATACAAATGTGATGTGAGGATAGAGGGAAAAAAAAAACATTTATTACTACTGGGTAATCATTAAATCACTATGCCTGGCATATTTTATACATTATCTCATTTTATTCTGCCAACAAATATGTATTTATAGATGATGATTCTGAGATATGCTTAAGGTCACAGAACTATTCTAGTAAATGATACTAGAACTAAGATTTGAACCTAGGTTGATCCTGCTAAGCTGCATTCCAAAAGGTACATCAGTTATCTTCAGTTGTTTATGTCCGTGTGGCTTCCCTTTGCCTTTTTCCCAACCATCTCTAAGAAGAAGGAAAGGGTAATGAGGAAGGGTTCTATCTACTCAAGTTAATTCCTTTTACACACATTTTGATCTTTATCCTTTAATTCACCATGATGCTTATCATCACAGACAATGTTTCTGCTTCTTGTCATCCTAAGTAGAAAATTTTTGTGAAAACTAGGACACATAACCTCTGAACTCTCATTTCCTATGAATCATACATTAATTAGTGCCAGACTGCATACGGATGGTCATCATACCCAGATGAATCGCACAGATACCAAGGCTAATCAACACCTTATTTTGCTTTCAATCTGCTGAACAATGAGGTTAGCCACGTTCCATCAAAACTTACTAGACTGAAAAATGTACCAATCTAATGTAGCTATTGAACCTGTCATCATGTGCTCTAAAGAAAGGCATTCGTACTTGCTCATGATTTCCAAAACAACATTTATGCCTCAATCAAACTAGCAATAAGGGCATCCCCTCTTTCCCTTAAATATCAGACATAATTCATGAAGTTATCTTTCACTGCTCTGGATATTTTTTTGAAGGAATCCTTGTTCTGATGATTATGAGTATATAGACCAAGGGCTCTAGTTATATTATATACCAGGGCCATTAGGTAATGAAGTATTTCTGGGATTATGAAAACAGTGAAAAAATATACTTCACCAACAGGTTTAAAACAATCTTTTTTAACAAAAGTAGAAAATAGTATAACTCTCCAAACATGATATTCTTTATCTTGTTCTCAATAAACTAATGAACTCAAATAATTGATTTTTCATTTAAGTTATATACATTTTACCCCATATATCAAATTATTCTAGAGAAATAGATATGCAGCAAACAACCATAAACAATTATGAGATTCCCTCAAAATTAAGACTCTAAGTTGGGGACACATAGTAGATATGGATTACAGGGATTTTACTTGGAAGCAATGGGATGGGATTGACTTAGATTAGAAAGAATATCTTATAATGCAGATTTAGAGAAAAACGTTCCACTACTTCGCCTGTCAAAACAGAATAGCAGTCTGGGATAGCCATTTCACACATTTTCACATTTGGGGTGACAGCTGATTTTATGTACAGATGGTAACACTTTCTTCATGTACAAAGTCATCAGCCACTCCAGCTAGAAAGCAGGCACCTGCCATCTTTTCCACTAGCATCTAACTTCTCCACATGCTGCAGAAAGTAATTCAGACTTTCTTCATGTGACCCAATGGCTCTCGTGCCAGATGAAGAGAGGGAAGTTAAGCCGCTGAAGCTGTCCCCACACAAAGGTGATAACATCATGAGAAGTACTGGCAGTGAGGAGCAGCGGAGCCAATGGAATCGTTGCAGGCATTAAGTGACAAGAGTTATCTTTTTTATCCTATTCACACATTCCCTACATTTATCAAAATGTACATTTATCCTAACATGTATCAAAATGTACTTTACAAATTACAGTTCCAGAAGATACTCAGTTAGAGAAGGGTTCAATTAATATGCAGGTTTGGGAAACACTCTACAGCTCTCTTGTACATTCATGTGGCCCTCTAGACTATTAATGGTATGAAGAATTCCAGTTTTGAAAAATCTAATGTTTGTCAGCATTTATTAAATGCATTTGAACAAAGAACTTTTAAAAATTTTCTATAAAATTATTTTCCTTCAAAGATATTTTAAGAAATATTGCCTTATACAATCCAAGAATTAAGAATTTTTCCTACATACAAGCCTCAGGTTATTCATGCAAAAGGATTTGATCCCTCCTTCCCTTTAATTAAATAAAGAAACATTGTTTCAGATAAGGTCCATGAGAACTGGGATTTTTGTTAATGTTTTCCCCTCACTGTTCACTGTATCTCCAATGCCTAACAGAGTTGTCAACACATAGAAGGAACATCACAAATATGTACTGAATGAATTTTCTTCTACTGTCATTGGTTCCTCATCTCTTCTCATCTCTTATCTTCCTCTCCAACATCTATAGCTCTCTCGGTCCATGTCAATTAGCCTGACTGTTAGCTCTCTCACTTTGCCCGAGTCTGATTTTTGGATCTTCTAACTGCATCCTGACCCACTGTTTCTCATGACTCTATTCTGAGTCTGCCTTACCTGACTCATGCTCTACTCCGACCTCTGAAACCTGGGTGATTTCTCTGCATTCTGCTTCTAATTTTCCAATTGTGACTTTTCTCCTGATACCCACAATCAGTTGTGAATACACAAAACAATGTAAGAATCAATACAGGAATAAAGCCCATCCAAAGAAGACAGGCCAGTTTACTTGGAGAAACATCCAGAATTGCTGTGAATCAGAAGTTTTCTGAACAGTCTGAAGTCTGGAAGTACCAGTAAGGGCGTATGAAGCAGTGGGTCAAGCACCAGAAGTAAACTAGTGCCAATGTGCAAGTTAAGGAAGCTGGACATAGGATAAAATTAAAATAAGAAATCAGTATAGCTGAGGAAAGGACTTGATTTCAACTCACACAGAAACTAGCTTTTATCTATCATGTGCAAAAGTGTCAGAAGGGCCTCCGTGAGGAACAAAGGAGCACTGATATAAATTATGACTTAAGATTGAAAGTGTCTTGAACGCTCACTCCCCTCTAGAATAGACCAATCTGTTACCACACAGCAATTTGCTGGCCTTGACGTACAGTTACAGTACCTTAATTATATCAATTAGAGAAATCTGACAGTTATGCATTTTTGTTCTTTTAATTTCCTGATTTTCTTTCAGAATAAGAAAATCCACGTACCAGAAATCCAGAGTGGCAACACTCTACTCTCATCACACCCACAGAGACTCCCAGTGTGAGCCATTGCCAATGAGACTGCAGACAATAGTCAGCGTACAAGAGAATGCTGGACACTGCTATGGGAAGGACATGCAGTCAGGGTGGGTCAGAGCACTGAAAGCGTTTCTGTCCTTCTCTAATTCTGGCAAACTAGATGGTGAAACGTAATTAAGGCTCAGCCTCATTTCTGTTCCCTCACAGAACCAAGCGATAATAAGAAACAAAGAAGCAAGAATAGAAAGAATGACTGGTATCCTGAGGTGGCAAGAATATAATGAATTAATTTCCCCACAGCATTCTTATGACTAAACGTGCTGTGCTGAATGTGGTGAGTCTGAGAACAAATGCCAGTTGTTCCATGGCTGTCCCAGCTCTTTCATTATGTTTAAAATAGAGTAACTCCCATGTGCACAAAGACATATGTAGAAGGATGTTAATTGCTTCATTGGTTTAAGTAGCAAAGGATCACAGACAACCTAAATTGCATGTCCTCAGGATATGGGATAAGTAAACAATGCTACATAAATGGAATACTCTGCAGTATTAAAAATCATTGAGTATATCTGTGATATACAGTTAGTGGGAGAAAAAAAGGCATAGAAAATTCTGCAAAATATTTTAGTGTAAATATTTTAGTATATGTGTATGTGTATAGTATATGTGTATAGTATATATTACATGTATGAAACACATGTTTATGTATGCATAGTGTATCTCCTGGCCAATACAAAAGAAACTGACAATAGTTGTAACCTCTGATAGAGAGAAGACTTTCACTGTATAACCTTTTGTACCATTAGTAGTTTTTAGCACATGCATGTTTTAAGAAAAATAACCCACCCTATTTAGACACCAACACCTATATCCTCTCTCAAACAAAGAGAAAGAGGAGAAAGGAGATAGAGGCCACACGTCACGCTTCCACTTCAGAATGTCTAATGTATGCTATCATTATGATTAATCCATTTTATAATCGACCAAGTAGGAGTCCTCAGCCTGGAGTCCAAGCCCTGAGGGGATACATGAAAATTGAATGAAAAATTTTTAGTGTATCTGCTCATATCCATTATTTCGCAGGAGAAAATTCATAGCTTTCACCACATTCTCAAAAGAATCTAAGAAATAAAAAATGTTTAGAAATACTGCTCAGCTTAGGCAGATTTTATAAAAGGCTTTTGTCAAATTTTGTCAGTTCTTTAGATTACATATGATACTATTTGATAAAATGGTCATGTGACATGTTTGCTTGGCAGGGTGATAAATATTCATCTTTTTTAGTGAATACTATGGTTTGTAATCTGATCCCAAAGTTCTGTGATATAAGTTTATACCAATGATATATCACCCTGTGCTTTTTAAATGAGAAAACACAGACCCCCATGGTACTTGCCAGATGCCTAGAAATTCCCTGAACCACAGAACAAACAGAACACACCTTCGGCAGCATCGATTCCACCCAGGAATTGCAAAATTTCATTTTATAGTAGAAAAAAGTTAGATTGATTATGCATTACTTAAACTTATTTTTGAGCTAACAGTTGAGATTAAAAACATTCTGTGCTCCAGGAAAGCTATAGCCTCAGCACTCCCAGAATATCCATTCCTCTCTGCAATAGTTTGATGGAAGCATTTTAAAATGTCTGTCTTATATTTATTAATGCTTTACCATTTACAATGCATTTATATTCCTTTGTTCTTTCATTTCTTTCATTATTCAACCCTTGAGTAGATGCTAGGCACCAACATACAAAGTTCTTGCCCTCTTAGAGCTAATATTCTAATCCAGACACATCATTGACTTAGAACCACCATACGAGGTATATTAATGTAAATCTTTAGTTAAATCACTTACCTCACCTGAACAGTAGTTGAAGATAATCAAAAGACAAAACCTGAGCCATTTTTACCGCTGTGCAGCCACATATGGCCTGAGACCTGCTATTCCTCACACTCACTGGAATCTATCATTTCTTAATTTGTGTTCTTTTGGTTGTCCATTCCTCTGCCCTCATAGAGTAAGTTATATATCATACTCCAGTCCAGCCTCTAAGAGCTTGGACGTTACCACTCCATCCTCCTAACAAGTAAATAGGTGAATAAACATAAGAATCAACAACTCTTCTTAGATCCACTAGAGAAGTGAGGTCACAGGGTGTACTACTGCCCCCCAAATTGGGGAGACAGATAGGTGGACACAGAACACTACAACTTAATCATGACAGAAATCCACATGTAGGAATCTTTGTGGGAATCAGTGCTGACGAAGGCAAATTTGAACTGTAATTGGCAAATTAGAGACTCAGTGTGGACAGCTCTGAGGGTTAAAAACTCCATGTGAACCCAGTCATAGGGGGACTCCAACACTTTTGTCAGGTTTACTTCCAGGAGCTCTCCCAGGTCCTCACAGTGAATGTCAGACAAAAATGTCCTTATGCTTCTGACAAGGGGAGGGGAACAGGAACCATTTTGTAACATGCCAAGAGCACTGTGTTCATCTAACTAGGTTTGTCCTCAGGAAAAACTATTTCACCAGGTCTTAACCAGGGGAGGGGAATGGTCAGGAATATCCAACTCCCGCTCCCTCTAGGCTTCTACACTAGAGAAGGAAATATACAACTCCAGCCCCTCTGACCATCCTGTCCCATCTGAGGGGAGAAAAATCCTGAAAAACAATGGTGAAATTTACAGTCCAGGGGAGCAGGTGCATCAAAAGACCAAGACCTAATCCTAGGACTATAAAAGGTTTCCCCTCCATCCATATCTCACCACCACTAAAGGCCTATTTACCTCAGTTCCTTTTCCCAGTACATTGTGTTCACTTTTCAACAAAAATTGCAAGGCACATTAAAAGGCAAAAGTCTCTTATATAAACGATAATTGATATGCTAAGAAAGGAGAGAAAATGGAATCACAAAAAATACTCAATTCACACTACAAAATCCAGAAGAAGTATAGGAGACAAAAATATGAACAAAAAGCAAGGGCAACAAACAGAAGACAGCAACAATGACCAATATTAATCTTTCGATGGTAATCTTAAACATCAATGAACTAAATATACAATTCAAAGATCATCAGAGTGAATCAAAAAATGAGGTACAACTATATTTTGTCTACAAGAAACTCACTTTAAATATATAAAAATATATAGATTAAAAATAAAAAGATGGAGAAAGACATACCATGCTAACACTAATCAAAAGAAAGCTGGAGTAGCTATAATGATTTCAGATAGAAGATTTCAGAACAAGGAAAGTTATCAGGGATAAAAAGGAGCATTACATAATGACAAAGTGGTCAATATTCCAAGGTACGCTATAACAAACCTTAATATGTACGCATCTAAAACAAAGAGTGTCAAAACATATGAGGCAAAAACAGAACTGCAAGGAGAAATAGATGAATTCACTGTTATAGTTGGAGACTAACATTGCTCTATCATGAATAGACAGATCTGGCATGCAGAAAATTATAAGGTGATAATTGAACTCAGAAGCACCATCAATCAACTAGGTATTATATATATACATATATATATATGGTCTATCCTATCTGACAACAGTAGATCACATATTCTTCTCAATGCCACAAGGAACATTCACCAACACAGGCCAAATTCTACATGATAAAACACATCTTAACAAATTTAAAAGAATAGAAACCATACAATATCTGCTCTCAGAGCACAATGGTATTAAACTAGAACCCAGTAACAAAAAGATAACTGGAAAATTACAAAATACTTGGAGATTAAACAGCACACTTCTAAATAATTCATGAGTCAAAGAAGAAACCTCAGGAAAAAACTTTTTAAAACATTTGAACTAAATTAAAAAGAACATATAACATCAAAATTTGTGAAGTACGGTGAGAGCAGTGTTTAGAGGAAAACTTATAGCATTGAATGCCTATATTGGGGAAAATGATCTAAAATCTACCATTTAAGTGTTCATCTTAGGAAACTAAAAAAACAAGAACAAATAAAACACAAAGCAAGAGAAAAGAAATAATAAGAATTGGAAGAGAAATCAAAGAAATTGAAAACAGGAAATCAATAGAGAAAAAAAGGAAGCTAAAATCTGGTTCTTTAAAAAGATCAGAAAAATTGATAAGCCTCTAGCAAGGCTAACTAAGAAAAAAGAGAGGATACAAATTACTAATATCAGAAATTAAAGAGAGGTACTGCAGATTCCATAGACACTAAAAGGATAATAAATGAATACAATGAACAACTCTATGCCCACAAATTTGATAACGTAGATGAAGTGGACCAATTACTTGAAAGATACAATCTGTCAAAATTCACTCAAGAAGAATAGGCTCATATCCACTAAAGAAATTGAATCAATAATTAATAACCTTCAAAAAAGAAACCACCAAGGCTAAATGAGTTCACTGGTGAATTCTACTTAATTTCTTCTTTAGAAGAAATTACTTCTTCTTTAGAAGAAATTACAGGAACTCTCTACAATCTCTTCCAGGAGATAGAAACAGAGCGAATTCATAGTAACGCTTTCTATGGGGCCAGCATTACCCTAATATCAAAACTAGATAAATACATTAAAACAAAGTTACAGACCAATATCTCCCATAAACCTAGATGCAATAATCCTCAACAAAATATTAGCAAATTGAATCCAACACAGTATAAAAGTGATTACATGCGACAAACTAATGGGATTAATCCCAGGTATGCAAAACAGGTTCAACATACAAAAATTGATTAATCGATCATATCACATTAACAGGCTAAAGAAGAAAATTTCTTCTTTAAATACACAGATTAAATTAAATACACAGATGCTAAAAAAAAATTTGACAAAATCTAACACCCATTTTTGATAGAAAAAAAAAAACTCTCTGCAAACTGAGAAAGAATGCCTCAACTTGATAAAGAACATCTACAAAAAACTTACAGCTAACATCATACTTAATCATAAGAAACACAAAGCTCTCCCACTAAGATCAGGAACAGGGCAAGGATGCCCCTCTCACCACTGCTTTTCAACATTGTACTGGAGGTTCTAGCTAATGCAATAAAGCAAGAAAATAAAATAAAACGTATACAGATTGGAAAGGAAAAGACAACTGTTTTTGTTCACAGATGACATGATTGTATATGTATAGAAAATCTGAAGGAATCAACAAAAATTTCCTGGAACTAATGAATAATTATACCTGGGATACAGAATATGAGGTTAGTATACAAAAATCAATCACTTTCCTACAAACCAGCAGTGAACAAGTGGAATTTGAAATTAAAAACCCATTATCATTTACATTAGCAGCCAAAAATGAAATACTTAGACATAAATCTAATACTTATATGAAGGAAACAAAATCTATGTGAAGGAAACTACAAAACTCTGGCGAATGAAATCAAAGAAGAACTAAATGAATGGATATGTACTTCATGTTCATGATTAGGAAGACTCAATATTGTCAAGATGTCAGTCCCTCCCAGCTTGATCTATAGATTCAATGCAACCCTAATCAAAATCTCAGCAAGTGATTTTGCACAAATCAACAAACTGAGACCAAAGTTCACATGGAGAAGCAAAAGATCTAGAATAGCTAACTCGATATTAAAGAAGGACAAAGTCCAGGGACTGACACTACTCAACTTCAAGACTTATTATAAAGCTACAATAATAAGATAGTGTAGTATTAATGAAAGAATAGACAAAGACCAATGGAAAAGAATAGAGACCCCAGAGCCCCACAGAAATAGAGTCCACTGATCTTTGACAAAGGAGCAAAGGTAACACAATAGGAACAACTGAACATATGTATGCAAGAAAAGTGAACTTTCACTCACATCTTATGCCCTTAACTAAAAATGGATCAAAGACCTAAATGTAAAACAGAAAACTATACAACTCCTAGAAGATAACATAGGAGTAAACCTAGATGACCTTGTGTATGACAATGACTTTTTATATATACAAGCAAAGGCATGATTCATAAAATAAAATTTGATAAGCTGCACTTCATGAAAATTAAAAACTTCTGCTCTGTGAAAGACAATGTTAAGAGAATAAGACAAGCCACAGACTAGGTGAAAATATTTGCAAAGATATATTTGTTTAGGGACCGTTACCCAAAATTTACAAAGAATTCTTATAAATCAAAAATAAGAAAACGAACTACCCAATTTATAAAATGAACAATAGACCTGAACAGATACCTCATCAAAGAAGATATATAGATAGCAAATAAGTATGTAGAAAGATGTTCAACATCATGTGTCATTAGGGAATTGCAAATTAAAATAACAAGATACCACTACATACCTGTTTAGAATGGCCAAAATCCCAAACACTAACAACCTCAAATACTGGCAGGGATGTGGACCAATGGAAACTCTCATTCACTGCTGGTGGAAATACAAAATGGTACAGCCCTTTGAAAAACGGTCTGGCTCTTTCTTACAAAATTAAACATACTCAAAATATGATCCAGCAATTTATAGCAGTTCTATTCATAGTTGTTCAAACTTGGAAGCAACCAAACTTTCCTTCACTAGGTAAACTAAATGAGGGTACATCCAGGCAATGGAATATTATTCAGTGCAAAAAGCCTTGAAAATAATGAAGAAAACTTAAATGCATATTACTAAGTGGAAGAAGTCAATCTGAAAATATTATATACTGTAAGATTCCAATTATGTGACATATTGGAAAAGATAAAACTGTGGATACAGTAAAAAGATTGCCAGGAGTTAGGGGAGAGGGAGGGATGAATAGGCAGAGGAAAGAATATTTTAAGGCAGTGCAGCTTTTCTGTATGATATTACCACGGTGGATATATGTCATTATATATGTGTCCAAACCCACAGGATGTACACCATTAAGAGTGAACTCTAATTTAAACTATTTAGGGTGATAATAAACCATCAATGTAGGTTCATCAATTATAACAAGTGTATAACAAAACTTTGATGGGGGATGTTGATAGCGAGGGAAATTGTGTTTGTGTGGGAACGGGAGGTAATGGCAATTTTACATTTTTTAATCAATTTTGCTGTGAACCTAAAACTACTTTTTTTAAAAGTTTCTTCATTTGAAAAGGAGAAATATGAAATTTGCTCTCAAGAAAGATTCCAGTTTTTATATGGTTATGTCTGATTTTAATTCATAGAAAAATGAGCCCTTTTTCTCATTCAGAGAGTTCTCATGGAACAAAAGCATTTGCTTAACCATATAGAACTTGGTGAAAAGAACATCTACTGGTACAAATTTTTTTTACTGCTTGCTATAAACAAAAAGAATCTAGTTAATTATATGCAAATAAGCCTCACTAACACCTAAATAACTCAGCCTTGTCTTCATTAAGCTAGAAGATATAGTACATTTCTCAGGGAATTAGACAAGGAATATTAATCAAAGATCCTTGTAAGTCCTAATGAATGTATTGATTGTTGACCCTGATGCTACCACCAGCGGCAGAAACCCAGATGACAAGAGTTGAGTAAGCAAATGCTGATCTTCAAAATTTAGAATAAAATTGCTTGTTCATTTTTTAAAGATATCCTGCCCAAACCATTTTTTTTCTCTGTATTTAATGTTGCCCCTATTGTCTGCTGTGCACCAAGATTCATGAGCAATTTCTATTTTGCAGCAATCAGGAGATTTGTAGCTGGGAGAGCTGGAAGTTACTCTGTGAGCTAAGGGCAGAGAGAAAGGGCGGGCAGCAAATAAAAGGCAAAAGATTGAGAAACAAAACTGAATTTCTTCATTACTAACAGTTGACCGGGAAGGTGATTTTTCCCCTTACTCTTGTATTCTCGGATTTCAATAACTTCTTTTCACTTCCCCTTGGCTAAAGTGGCTGGAGGGCACATCCTGTCACCAATTGGGCTGAACGTCAGCTAAGTGCTTTCAAGACCATCGGCAACTCATGAAACATGGTTGCCTTTCTGTACAGCAGTTGCTTGGTTACTTTTCTGTAATAAAACACTCTCTAATGGATGATGACTCGATCGAAAGTTTTAAAGTGTAATTTGGCCCTTGTTACTTTCCATTTTAAACCTCTCCAATTGGGCCTTTATCCCACTCCTTGATACCACTGATTTATTTCAATTAAGATTCTCCGTGTTCAAGCATCACAATTAGCCACTGTCACCATGGATTCCCATCTACTCCCACTATTGATTCCCATCCCCCCGGGATTTGTACATGGTTTCAAAGTTGACCACTGACAGTTAAGCATTAGGCCATTAGGGCTGAAGGAAAAGTGAAGGTAGCAAGAATCTTCTAGCAAAGAACTTCCTTACAATATTGATGATAATAGCAACTTCCTTACAATATTGATAATAACAGCAACTATGGACAAAGTGCTTATTATGCAGAAGACGTTATTCTATAAACTGTATATACATATATGTACAGTTTTAACTCTCACGACATGCCAATAAGATGGTACTCTTTTTTTTTTTTTTGCGGTACGCGGGCCTCTCACTGCCGTTGCGGAGCACAGGCTCCGGTCGCGCAGGCTCAGCGGCCATGGCTCACGGGCCCAGCGGCTCCGCGGCATGTGGGATCTTCCCGGACCGGGGCACGAACCCGCGTCCCCTGCATCGGCAGGCGGACTCTCAACCACTGCGCCACCAGGGAAGCCCGAGATGGTACTCTTATTATCCTCATTTTCCTGGTGAGAAAACTGTGAAGCAAAAAGGTTAACTGCCCAATTCACGGACATAGAAAGTGATGGATCCAGAATGCAAACCGAAGTAATCTGGCTTCAGAATCTTCTTCCTTCGTCAGCACAAGTGACATTCCTCTGCAGCTGATACTAAACGAGTGAAACTACTGCTATTAATAATGGCTGCCTGACCTGATAAAATAAGTTTCTTTCATCAGTACAATATCTCTTGTCTCTACCATTCTATGGTTCTCTGTTCCAAGCTTTGAAATTGAGCTGACTATATCTAGCTAATGGGAGAATCAGAACCAGAATTCAGGTTCTCTGTGTGCGTTACTCAATGTTCTTTCCTCTATAACATTCTCACTGGGCATGTGGAGGAGAAATCCTTGTGATATTTGACCATTTTTATCTCCACAAGAGTAAATTTCTTATGGTTCAATCTCATGCGTGGGAATGACAGTAGCTCTTTTCTACCCATAAAGAGATAGTATTCTCTTTTAATAAAATAAAGATAACTAATTTGGGATAAATGTTCCTTTGTTTGGGTGGTTAACATTTTTGGCAAGGCAAATCTCCTCATTGCCAAACTTCTTACAAATCGTATTGCCTACAGTGTGTGAATGCCAGGACCTTTGTATCTGAATCTGCTCATGCAGTTCAAACCTGGAGCACACCTGTCCAAAGGCAAAGGTAGGTTACTGAAGTCTTATCTTTTTGAGTTCTTGATTTTTTAAATAATATCGTCTCTTGGGGACTAACTGATCGCCAGGTAGTTGCATGGATTTCATTCTGATAGTTGCCAACACATATAAAGAAGCTATGTCATGTGTATGTAGGCCACAGCTCAACCAATTCTTAAACATGGATATAGGATACAGCTTAATGTAGGCAACTCTCACCTTCTCCTCAACTAGTGACAGTTGTTCCTCTGATTTTTCTTAGTATCATCTTTTACCACGACCTCCCACCGTGTAATGCTTTCCAAATTTTTTATTCTACCTACACAGTTTTCCTACCTTCCTTTTCCTGTGCGCTTAGAGCAGCCTTCTAACTGTCCTCTGTGCTCCTCCCTCTTGAATTCACCCATCATGTTGCCTGACACATGCTCGGTTTGTATTATTTTTATATTCAAAAAACAATCAGTGATTCTCCATTGATTACCAATGAAAATGTGCTGCCTGACATTCAAGGTTGTCTATTCTCCAGTCATGACATACTTTCCACTTCTGTTTCTCCTACTCTCCTATACGGGTCATATTTCTCTCTGTAACTGAGTTATGCCTATGCTTTCCCACCTCTATGCTTCTGCTTAAGTTCTTGCCACCCAAGAGCTATCAACATTATACTTATTTTTGTACTAATATTGTACTTACTTTTTGCAGCCTCAACCAAGCGCCATTTGCTAAAGCAAAAAGGCAGCTATTCCCTTGACCTCTTACTTGGGAATCATGACCCCCTCCTCTGAAATCCATGCGCTCTACCCCTTTCTTAAGGCGCTTCCCACTTCTTTACATCCTCAACACATCTGCAAGTTTCCTAAAAAGAGCAGCTCTGTCATTACTCTTTAAGTCCCCAACATGTAGCTTACACACAGTTAGCAACAATACATAGTACAAGAGTGAGTGAGTGAAAATATATCACCTCAGTACATGTTCAAGTTCCTTTATGAGCACCTATGCTATGGTCCTTTCTTTCTGAATTTCCCAAAGTTCTCATATTAGATACCATAACAAGTGGGATTCAGCTGTGCTCACGATATTACAAAGAGAAACCCATGGTAATGGAATGTTCACATTAGAGACTGGGCCCCTAAACAAAATAACTGTTTTTAGTTTATACTATAATACCTTCGGCTTTCATTTATTTTACATAATACCTACTTGCATTCTCTGAAAAATCTGACTACATCTGTCTTTTTTGTCTGCTCATTAGCCCTGCTTCCCAGAATGTCTTTTCTCAACCTGACCCACTGAGCGAATTTCAAAACACAGCTGCAACTTCTTTTCTATGGTCTCTTCCCTGAAATCCACTCTGGGGCAAACTGACTTCTATGTTCCTTATTGTTTTCCCTTTGTTTGTCCCTTCATTGTGACTTGTATTACATGACATTACAGTAGAATTGTTTTAATGTCTTTCTTTCCCATCAGACTATGATTGTTTTGAGAGTAAAGGACAGATTCATTTCTCTGTCTCTAGTACCAACCCTGAAAAAGTTTTCCATAAATACACATACTGCTGAATCTTTTAGTACCAAAGTGAAATTCAAGGTGGAGGATAAGTAGGACACTGACCAGTCTTGTCCTCAGGGCAAGTTCCTGAGCCATGCAAAAAAGGAATGCGGGGGCAGGGTGATGTGGAAATTTTTTTTTACCTGGATTAAATGCAACTGGGATTTGTCATAACAAAACATGACAGGAAACCCATGGTATCTGTACAAAATATTGAAAGGAAGATTCAATAGAACATAGCTAAGCAAAATGCTGGGAATACTGTTGCTTCAAATTTGCACTTAAGTTCAGATTTTTTTCATATATTGACTATACTAAGATCCTGTGATCAAACATGGCCAAACAGTTACAATCTCTGAGAAATATTAACACGATTAGTTTATTAACTAACAAAATATAAGCCTATATCCTAACACACTTAGGAACAACTGTGAGCATCTTTCTCACAGCACAAACAGAATATTTTTGTGTTTTTCCCAATTCATACTTTAACTTGTGAACGAGGGCTGAAAGCATAACTGCTCCTTCAAAGTCTATGCAAATGAATAACAATTTACAAAACCACTTGGCAGCAGTGTTACTAGGTAGGTTTTTATAAAACCCTATTTTTAAACCCATACTCTTTTTTTCTGTGTGCTTTTTGTATCCGATAAAATGTCTGCCATAACTACCTTTAGTCTTCTGTTTGCAATATAAGTGCTTGCTATTGAGAAGGTAAAAAAATATAGTGGCATTTGAAACTGTTTTGTACAAAAACCTTCTTTTAGCGGTTTGGGCATGTTTCGTGTTTATTCTTTTGTTTCTTTGTGCTCCTTCATCATGTCCAATAAAAATAAAAAGCTCTTTTAAATTTAGGTCAAAGCCTATTGGTAAGTACAGGCCTGAGAGAGAGCAGAGTCACCTATATGCTGGTTCTTCAAAAGAATGAATAACAAACTGCTCTAAGATTCCCTTTACCAGGTCATCATCCATCATACATGATACAGAGAGGTAAGGAATTGTAGGGGTAAATTTGCCAGTTATCATCTCTTAATCAGAAATCTCAAGCTATATTTATTATTCTTTAAACGTTTAGAAGTTCAAAAAGAAACTGAGAATTTTTACTACTTTGAACTTGGCTATAATTTTTCTGATTTTCATAAATTACACATAGGATAGATTCAAGAGTCAAACCGTGAGAACAAAAATCTGGACTATGTCTCCTGTTTTGGTGAATAGAATACAGTGTAGTGGTTAAAAGGACAGGCCCCAGGGTCAGATTAAACCTAGGTTCAAGTGTTACTCATCAGCCTTAATTAGCTGAGAGACTTGGAGCAGATCACCTAAATCTCCGAAGCCTCCATAAAACCACGATAATAACGGTATCTACCTCAAGGTGGCCATAAGCCAGTACAGAACGGCACAGCCCACCTCAGTCATAGGATTGCAGATCCCCTCCATCCAGTAAGAAGGCTGGAATGCTAACGTGAAAATATCCCTGATTCCCACAGAGTACACAGCTCCAGAAACAAACAAAAAATTCAATCTAACGCTCGTTCAACTCAAAGACATGCTATGTGATATTTGGCCTCTTGAAATCTAAAACTGAACTAAACTAACATCTAATTATGATAGGATTTCACCATATGATGCATTGTATTTCTACCTTATCCAATGTGAAGTTAAATAACCATAGCCAAACTTGGATGCTCTCCATGGGATCATGATAGGGAAGTCAGTTGGAATTCCAAGCAAACTTGCCCTTTGAGTCTACCTAAGATTTCCAAAGATGGCCATGTCAGAGGCAGCTGGCTACCTACAGAAGAGGGAGCAAAAGAAGCCATCTCTGGGAGCTGCAATACCAAAACCCTCCAACCCTTCTACAGCCAACAATGCTTGTTAGTGAGAAGGAGTGAGCTGGTGGTCATAGGTCCACTTGGTGCTTGCAGTGTCCTTGTGAAGGGTTTTGAAAAATAAAGGCTTAAATCGTTTTACGTGAAACAGTGGGGGGGGGCTTTGTGTGGCTACTTGTCCATTTTGGTAACTCAAGAGACTGAGTCTGGCACACGGTTGGACAAACTGCCACTGTTAGGAAAAGGCAGCTATTCTATGAAGACATCCTACTGTTAGGTATGCTGCTATGTTGATGATTGAGGGGAAGTATACGAAAAACTGAAGAGGAATTTCTATACCAACGTTGAAATACAGTGCATTCTCAGGTAGCAAATTAGAAGACTGGCTGTCAGGCCGCCTGTAACCTGGGGTGATGCACGCAGGAGTCCTGGGGCACATCGGCAAGGGAATGTCTTATAAGTAGAGACCACTGGTACTCCCCATGCTGGGCCTGCAGGGAGTTCTCACACACGGCTCCAGCGGTAAAATGGTGAAGGTTTCCTACTGCTATGACTCTGTGACTGGCCTCTTTGCAGATGGGGTGGATAAAGTGGGTCTTATCTTAGGAGAGAGATCACTGCTGTGTACACTCAGCCTGAAAGGCAGAGCCTAAGGGGCCTGGATGCTTTGAACCTGGTCTCCTTTCTGCTTGGGAACAATGACTGAGTCCTGATGGGGGGAAACTCCTCCACTGTGGCGTGAAACAAGACGCTGAGTCCCCTCATGGAGATATTTGACAACCTAAGAGAGAGAGAGTCCAGGATGATGAGAGGCTTTGCATCAGCCATTAGGTAGCAAACACAGTATGGCAGGAGGCAAGGAGAACCGTCCTGAGCCTAGTTACAAAAGTCCTCCTAAGATGTAGACTTTTGCTCTTAGATAAGAGGTTATATATAAAGCCATTAAAATGTTATAGAGGGTTTCCCTGGTGGCGCAGTGGTTGCAAGGCCGCCTGCCGATGCAGGGGGACACGGGTTTGTGCCCCGAGCCGGGAAGATCCCACATGCCGCGGAGCGGCTGGGCCCGTGAGCCATGGCCGCTGAGCCTGTGTGTCCGGAGCCTGTGCTCTGCAGCGGGAGAGGCCACAACAGTGAGAGGCCCGCGTAACACCAAAAAAAAAAAAAAATTTATAGAAAGTGTCAATTTGTTAAATGGAACATTTAAAGTGTCAATATATTAAATGGAAAATTTAAAAATATCCCAATTTGCATAAACTTTTCTCATTTGACAATATAACTGGAGACTCAGAAATGGAATGGAAGTCTGCACCTTGGTTTCTCTTGACCCTGAGAGATGCAGATTATGAGATGAGTAGAATATCTTTTAGAAATTTGTTTCAGTTCTGTTTGTATGTTCTACCAAACCTTGTCTCCATTGTAAATTATCTTTTTTTTTTTTTTTAATGTCAAGGCCTCAGTCTCTCTTCCAAAGAGAACTGGCTAAAGATTCCCATGCAGAATTAGACTAGGGAGGCGGGCCTGGTGCTGGTGAGAGGCAGAGCTGAAAACAGCAAGGGCAGGCAGAAGTGAGGCTGTGTGGCAGCCGATGCGATCATGTGCAGGGACACTCCTAACAGCGCTTCTGCCCACTCAGATTTAGGTTACATTGCATGTCAGGTTTCATGAGGAAGGCTGCTACTGTATAGCACACTTCATCCTCCGAGGGCCCTGCTTGGATGAGATTAAATCCAGCTGTTCCACTTGACAGAGATATGACTGTATCTAAGGCCTCTCTGCCTCTGAGTGACCACAGGAAGCTCAAACCTGGGTTACACCCTGCTCTGTGCTTCTGTGGCTGCCTTGCAATTAGCTAACATAAGAATCTCATCATTCAACTCGCAGGCAAGCAGGAGAAATAGTTAATTTCCTCTCTTCCTTCTTTTGGCCTGTCACAGAACCATGACACGAGAAAAGACCAAATCTGCATAATATTACACAAATAATTTGGTACTTTCAGAGAAAGTCTGGAGCTAGCAATAGATTCCATTGCTAGCTCTGTTGCAAAAGCATTTCTTTTAGAGAACCACTAAAAGGTACATGCTAATTGAAACCTTGAGGATGGGGGCTGGGCATCGGTAAAGAGATGCAGTCTGCCTTTGGGGAGGCATTTGTCACAGACAACACCACTGGAAACAAAGCTTAGGCACGGATCCTGCAACAAGCTGAGCACGGAGAAGCCCCTATCTTCCCACGTACACCATGGAATAGCTTTCAGCCTGAAGCACTGGGCCTCTGCTACCGCAGGATAAAGCAGAGCCAATGCTAATGCTGCTTGTCTGTGTACAATGCCTCGGAACATATCCTCATAGAAGGGAGGCAGCTTTCAGCTCAGAGAAATCTGGCTTTATCTGCTGGGCTAGAGTGTCATTTAATGAGTGCCTTTGTTGAGGGTACAAAGGAGGGAGGGTGAGGAGAGGGTACAGAAGGAGATGCAAACTGATGAATAAAAACTGAGCTTTCAGACTCTACACAGCACCTGCCTGTGGTCAGATGAGGCTTTTTTTTTTTTTCTTCCTTGCGGCACGCGGGCCCCTCACTGTTGTGGCCTCTCCCGCCGCGGAGCACAGGCTCCGGACGCACAGGCTCCGGACGCACAGGCTCAGCGGCCATGGCTCACGGGCCCAGCCGCTCCACGGCATGTGGTATCTTCCCGGACCAGGGCACGAACCCGCATCTCCTGCATCGGCAGGCAGACTCCCAACCACTGCGCCACCAGGGAAGCCCCAGATGAGGTTTTAAAAGTAGGTAAGATAAGCAGCTGCCCACTGGGATGAGTTCCTTAGCAGGGAAGACATAAGGTACCTTATTCACTTCTTCACCCGCAAGCCATCAGTGACAGCTAAAAGGGCCTCCAACATATATTTGAAAGGATCTGAACTAAACTCTTTTGTGTTTGCGGAGGGACTGCAGGGATTCCTCAATTCAGTTGCCTTTAAAATCATATGCATATATTGGAAATGCATGTCCCTAAAGGAACATCTCCACCAGGATCACCTGGACCCCGATTCAGCTATAATAGATCAGTATCTCTGGAGTGAAGCCCTTAAGTAACCCACACACACACACTCAGACCTCCAGGCCCAGGTGAATATTATACATGTTAAGGTTTGAGCCATTGCCTGTGAACTTCCGGGGCAGGGGTGTTGATTCTTTTCCTTGGGAAACAATCTGTACTACCCTCAGCTGAATTTTCCCATTCATTCTCTGCAGATTTTTTTCCCCAGTTCTTTATCATCTGGTAGTGTTTTCATGATTCCTATATCTTGAAATTGTTTGTTTATATATGGTGTGTTCTATTCCTCCTGACATGTTTTTCGCCCTGTGATTCTGATTGTGTCTCTAACTATAGGATTAGCCCATGAGTTTCAGGTATATCCTCCCACTGCCCAGGCTACACTCCATAGGAGCTCCTAACAGGGGCATCTTCACAGCATGCCTCAACTTTGCGCTACTATTTCTTTAAGCCTTAGAAGAGGTTTCAGTGTTAAAGTGTACCTCCCCCTCCATTAGAAACACATTCTTATTAATGGTAAGCAATTGAACAAAGTTTATTAAACCAGATTTTTAACTCTATTTATCCAGTAAATAATCAGTGATATACACTAAGATAGATAGATAGATAGATAGATGAAAGATAAATAGGTATTCACTATGGCATTCAATCTATATTGGTAACAATTCGGAAGCAACTTAAATGTCAGTTAAATAAATTTTATACTTCAAATGAAGGAATGTTATTAATATTAGACTGTCTTTCCCGTGTAATATGAAAGACAATTTTTTGAACAGTGTTAAATCTGGTCATTCAATTTGGGCTCTACAGCTTTTATCACCAAAGCTACCTGTGCCATTAAAAATACAGCTTAGAAAAACAGGAAAAGGAAAAGAAAGGAATGAAGGAAGAGAGAAAAAGAAGGAAGGGAGGAAAACAAAGGAGAATTTTAGAATGGGCTAGATGAGGGAGAAAAGAGAGCAAGAGGGTAAATAAAGCTATTAAAAGATAAAATGGGTAGGATATGATTCCGAAAGGTTCATTATGTGGGTTAGAACCCAGCCTCAGCCACCTGGCCCCATGACGTTCTCACCTAGGTGTAACTCATTAGCGACTCAGTGAAATCACTGGCTTAGCTACTGAAAATGACAAGAGCTCTAAAACTGTGAGTATTACCAAAGGCAGTGAAATTTTGGAAAAGGAACCCCTCCAGATAAGGAAAAAGGTAAATGTAGTGTGTTGGTTCTTGCCATGAAAAAGCAGCCTTTCCCCTGGCCAAACACTCTAGTGTGATCATCACTGTAGGGGACAAAGTAGATAAATAACAGAGAAAATTCAAACTAGCAGAATGAATCTTAGACCACGAATTAAGAACTTCAAGAAACAGAATATTCTTTAATTTTCTGTATTGCAACTAAATTTCTGTTTCAAGCCCCTTTTCTGCCAAGCTATAGGAATACTCAATCTATTTCATTTTATCTGCCCTTCACAGCTTTTCTCTCTACATTGACTCTGAATACCAAGTCATGAGGACTCAGCAAGCTGTTAGTTTACCTTGTCATTGTTAAGTCATCCTTTGTGCCCATCCACAAAGCCCCTTTATATTAACCAGCTCTTTCTATTAACTCTGTGCCATTTATGGGTACAAAGGGATCTCCTGATACTTCTGTGCCTTGCTGTGGCCCTGGAAACATCTGCAAGGCTGTCTCAGGCCCCATTTGTCTAGGCATATTACATCGTCATTTCCCTCTTATGAGGTCTTACCACCGTTCCACAAACTCTTCCCTTTTCTGTATCCATCAGTTTGCAGTGTGCCTTTGCCTTTCAATCCCTTGACTCTGGACTTGTAAATTGTTTTAACCAACATGCATGCAGCAAATGTGGTATAAGCAGAGAATCTAGAAGTGTTTGTGTCTTGGGCCTTGTGTCCACGGCAGTACTATTCTTACCAATATGCCAGCAATATTTTATTTAAAAAGTTAAAAACTTAAATTATATATGAAAATCCAAAGGATCTAGATAGCTAGGATTTACACTGCCTGATTTCACAACTCATTATTTCAGAGGACATCAGCACGATGGCAGAATAGGAGGTTTCAGCTCTCCTATCCCTGAAATAAACACTGATTTTAACAACCACCATGGGCAGGAATAACTTTATGGGAGCCCAGACTATATCTGAGAGATCCCAGCACCTCAGTGGTGCAAAAAGTCTGAGAATAGATGCATTGAAGATGGTAAGAAGAACAGTTTCACTTTATCCCCATCACCTCTCTCCTAAGGTGGCACAGTTCAGGGCCGGCAGAGAACCACTTGGCCCACAATTTCTCTAAAGGCAAAGTGCTTGTCTGGCTTCCCCAGACTTGTGGGACATTACCCAAGAGGCCCCCTTCAGATTTGCCCTGCCCAGAACACTGAGGGAACTGGTACAGCTGAGTAGTCTGGGAACAGCTAGGAACAGAGAAAAGAGACGGGCACCCACTGCTAACAGCACATGAATCTCAACAGTCAGTCTCAGGTCCTACTCAGTGTTCCACAGTCTCCACTGAGAGCCCTGCCCACAAACCCCAGAGGACTCTACCTACCAGGCACCCCCAGCTGTCCTACCTGTGCTCCCAGTATTCCACACACCAGCCATGGTGGTGACCTATCGTCCCCCCCAGACTGTGTGAAAGTGCATCTCTGCAGATGGTGTGTGCCAGGCCTCACAGATGGCATACATGAGCTCCTGCAGATAATATCCAAATAAATATCAACAGACATCTCAGTTCTGCCAAACTGGGAAAAGGTGCACAGCCTTAAGCACTTCAGGGCACTACCTTAGGAAAAGCAAACAGGAAGCTCTATGCAGCAGTCAGTTCAGGCTGGCTTTTCAGGATCAAGGGAAGGCACTCAATCCTAAAACTTCACCCTCAAGACAGCATAAGAGGAGTGGAGCAGGTGCACCCATAGAAAAGGCCTGAGAGACCCATATCTCTAGGTGAGCTGGCTAGTGAAGGCCTGTCTCCCCCAAAGCCAGTCAGTAAGGACCAGAGTGAAATAGGAACACAACAAAGCAAGGCTTCAAAAGGCAAGAATGAAGGAATAAAACAATGCTCCAGTGTCTGACACCAAAGGGAAAACATATCTATGTTTACCAAACAGAGAATCCAAAGTCAGTATCTCAAAGAAGTTTAGTGAGCTATAAGAGAATACTAATACTAATAGTGAGCTATAAGAGAATACTATAAGAGCTATAAGAGAATACTAATAGTGAGCTATACAAGAATACTAATAATGAGCTATAAGAGAATACTAATACTAATAGTGAGCTATAAGAGAATACTAATACTAATAGTGAGCTATAAGAGAATACTAATAGTGAGCTATAAGAGAATACTAATACTAATAGTGAGCTATACGAGAATACTAATAGTGAGCTATAAGAGAATACTATAAATAGACAGCTAAACAAAATCAGTAACACAACACATGGGCAGAATGAGAATTTTAACAAAAAGAGAATGACCATAAAAAAAGAACCATAGATAGGCTGCAGCTGTAGAATACAATGACTGAACTAACAAATTCAAAAGAGAGATTCAACAGCAAACTTGATCAAGCAGAAGAAAGAATCAGCAAACTCAAAGATTAGCTGAAATTGAAATTACATTTAATTCTTTGTCATGGCAGCCTAAGGTATTGTTTTTTCATTGTTTTTGAATGTGGCTATGCAATTGTTCTACCATCTTTTATTGAAAAGGCCATTCATTGAATTCCCTCAACACTCTTTGTTGAGTATCAGTTCACTATAAAAGTCACAGTTTACTTCCAGGTATGTTCTATTCTGTTCCATTGATTTATCTGTCTGCACTCATACCCAAAACCACATTGTCTTGATATAAGTTTTTCATTTTTTAAACCACTTTATATATAAAAGTATAATTGGCATGTAAAAAGCTGTATATATTTAATGTATTCAATTTGATGAGTTTGGGGATAAGTACACCCCTGTGAAACCATGACCACCATCAAAACCATAACCATATCCATCACCTCCCAATATTTCCTTCCATATCCATCAACATCATCATTATTTGTGGTAAGAACATTTAACATAAGATCTACCCACTCAGCTAATTTTAAGTATACAGTACAGTATTGTTAACTACAGGCACTATGCTGTATAGTGGATCACCAAACGTTTTTTATCTTGGATAACTGAAACTTTGTACTGTTTGACAATCACTTCCCCATTGACTTCTCTTCCCAGCCTTTGGCTACTACCATTCTACTTTCTGTTTCTATGAGTATGACTATCTTAGATTCCATGCAGTATTTGTCTTTCTGTGTGTAGCTTATTTCACTTAACATAATGTTCTACAGATCCATCAAAGTTAATGCAAATGGAAGAATGTCCTTCATTTTAAGGCTGAATAATATACCATTACATGTACAAAACATATTTTCCTTATTTATTTATAGGTTGGTGGACATTTAGGTCATTCATATATCTTGGATATTGTGAATAATGCTGCAATGACCATGGGAGTGCAGTTCCTTTTTTGAGATTCTGATTTTAATTTCTTTGGATAAATACCCAGAAGTGAAGTTTCTGGACCATACAGTAGCTCTATTTTTAATTTTTTGTAGAAACTCCATACTCTTTTCCATAACGGCTGTACCTATTTACATTCTCACCAACCGTATACTTGGGTTTCCTTTTCTTCACATCCTTGCCAATACTTTTCATTCCTTGTCTTTTTGATAGTAGCCATCCTAATAGGTGTGAGGTGATATTGCGTGGTTTTATTTGCATTTCTCTGGTGATTGGTGATGCTGAGCATGTTTTCATGCACCTGTTGACCATTTGTATACCTCTGCAGAAATGTCTATTCAAGTCCCTTTCCTATTTTCTAGTTGGTTTATTTGTTGTTGTTTTCTATTGAGTAGCATGTATTTCTTATATATTTAAAATATTAATCCCTCATCAGATATTTGGTTTGCAAATATTTTCTCCCATTCATAGGTTGTCTTTTCACTTTGTTGATTGTTTCCTTACTGTGCAGAAGCTTTTCAGGTTGATGTAATCACTCTTATTTTTTCATTTTGTTGCCTGTGCTTTTGGTGTCATATGCAAAACAAAAAAAATAAAAACAAAAAAAAACCTATGCCAAAAGTATGTCATGGAGTTTTCTCTAGGTTTTCTTCTAGTACTTTTACAAGTTTCAGGCCTTTTATTTAAGTCTTTCATCATTTTGAGTTGGTTTTGGTGTATGGTATATTTCTGGGCTCTTTGTTTTGTTCTATTGGTCTATGTGTCTGTTTTTATGTTAGTACTATACTGTTTAGATTACTATCGCTTTGTAATATAACTTGAACTCAGGAAGTGTGATGTCTTCAGCTTTGTTCTTCTGGCTCAAGATTGCTTTGGCTATTCAGAGTCTTTGGGGGTTCTATATAAATTTCAGAATTTTTTTTCTATTTCTGTAAAAGAACCATTGAAATTTTGATAGGGATTGCATTGAATCTGTAGATCACTTTGGGTAGCATGGATATTTTTACAATATCTGTTCTTCCAATCTGTGAACATGATGTATCTTTCTCTTTGTGTCCTCTTCAATTTTTGTCAACATTTCAACAGTATGTTTACAATGTACAGTTCTTTTATCTGCTTATTTAAAATTATGCCTAAGCATTTTTTATTTGATGCTATTAGAAATAGCAATGTTTTCGTAATTTATTTTGCATATAATCTATTGTTAGAGGATAGGAATGTAATTGATTTTTGTACATTGACTTTATAACCTGCAACTTTATTGTATTTTTTTATGAGTTCTATGAGTTTTGGGTGTAGTCTTTAGGAGTTTTTATACATAAGATTATGTCATCTGCAAATAGAGTCAATTTTACCTCTTCCTTTCTGATCTGGATGCTTTAATTTATTTTTCTCACCTAACTGCTCTGGCTAGGAATTCTACTACTCTGTTGAGTAGAAGTTGCAAGAGTGGGCATATTTATCTTGCTCCTGATCTTAGAAAACAAGCTTCCAGCTTTTCACCATTTAGTATGATGTTAGTTGTGTGCTTGTCATTTATGAACTACATTATGTTGAAGTACATTTCTTGTAGACCTAATTCTTTGAGAGTTTCTTTTATCATAAACAGATCTTGATTTTTAATCAAATATTTTTCTGCATCTATTGATCATATGATTTTTATACTTCATTCTTTTAATGTGGTGAACTGCATTGACCAGTTGGCATATGTTGAAACATCTTTGTATTCCAAGGATAAATCCCATTAGATCATGGTGCATGATCCCTTTAATGTTTTGTTAAATTTAGTTTGCTAAAATTTGGTTGAGGATTTTTCTTCCATGTTCATTAGGGATACTGACCTATAATTTTCTTTACTTGTGGCATACTGTCTTTTGCAGGCAGCAAATAGTTGAATCCTGTTTTTTTGTTTTTTGTTTTCCGTTCAGCCCCTCTATGTCTTTTGATTGGATACTTTAATCCAAAACATAAAAGTTATACAAGAAAACAGAGAACAAATTTTCATGACCTTGGGTTTAGAAGTAAGTTTTTATATACAACACCAAAAGCTTGTGTAAGGTCCGTTGGCCCGGGTGAAAGGAGGCCCGGGGGGGGGGGGGGTAAGAGAAAACATCGACCAGTATGAGGTAGGAGAGGCATCGGGACATAACGACCTCACCTGTTCTGGGAATCAACAAGAGACTCTAACTTCCTGCCCAGAAAACAATGGGGCTGACGGGAAGGGAAAATGGGCTTACGCCCCACAACAGACCAACCAACACCTGGCCCTGCTGTATCCTCACCAAATAAGGAATTACCCTGTATAGCAAACCACCCCCTCCCCTTGCAAGCCGCCTTCTGCTTTTACCCCAATAAAAATCCCCGTCATCCAGTAATGGACGCGACTTCTCTGGCCCCTTTCTCTCGGACCAGTGAACCTCGCCCGGGAGCGCTCCCTAATAAAGCTCACTTGAAGCTTTCCTCTGTTTCGCGGTGCCGTTTGTTAAGATCCGACCTTACAGCATGGCCCATAAAAGAAAAAAGCGGAAAAGGTAAACTGGCGTTAATTAAGATTTTTAAAATATGCTCTTTAAAAACTATTTGAAATGAGAAGATAAGCCATAGACTAGGAGAACAGTTTTGCAGATCATATATTGATTATTAGCCTCATATCTAGATTATATCAAAAGCACATAACTCTATGATAAAACTAAAACCCAGTTTAAAAAATATTTACATAAGATTTAATTTCACCACATAAGACATTTCACCAAAGATGAAATACAAATGGCTAATAAGCACATGAAGAGAAGCTCAACATCAATAGTCATTAGGAAAATACAAATTAAAATGATAATGAGATACTACTAGCCTGGTGGCTGAGTAATGGTAGCTCATTGTGGTTTTAATTTGCATTTCAAAGGGACTGACAGTACTGTCAGTGAGAGCATGTTAAAGCAAAACTCTTACATTGGGCTTCCCTGGTGGCACAGTGGTTGAGAGTCTGCCTGCTGATGCAGATCCCACATGCCGCGGAGCGGCTGGGCCCGTGAGCCATGGCCGCTGAGCCTGCGCATCCGGAGCCTCTGCTCCGCAGCGGGAGAGGCCACAACTGTGAGAGGCCCGCGTACCGGGGGAAAAAAAAAAAAAAAAAACTCTTACATTGCTAGTGGAAATGTACAGCTATTTTGGAAAAACACTTTGGCAGTTCTTGAAAACAAATTAACATGGACCTCCAATACCATATGACCCAGCAATCCCACGCCTATGTCTCTTTCCAAAGAAATAAAGACATATGTCTACACAAATGTTCATGGCAGCATTATTCATAATAACCAAAAACCTTAAAAAACGGAAATGGTTTTCAATTAATGGATAAATAACTAAACTTTAGTGTGGCAATTCAATGGAAAATACTTAACAATGAAGAACTATTTTTACAAGAAACAAGAATGTATCTTCAAAATGGTATGTTACATGAAAGAAGCCAGACACAATAGACTACCTGGTGCAAGATTCTATTTATATGAAATTTCTTTTTTGAAAAAAGCAAAATTATAGGAGCATAAAACACATTAGTTGTTTTTTAGGGCTAAGAGTGGGTGAGGAACTGACCTGTAATATACCAAAGGGAGCTCTTGTATGATAAAAATGTTCAAAAACTAGACTGAAATGATGGTTGTACAATGATATAATTTCACTAAAAATAACTCTCTGTAAATAAACATACAATAAACATACAAATTATAAACATACAAATAATCAAGATGAAATGGACACATTCTTAGAAAGATCCAAACTACTAAAATGAGTGGCACTGAAGGAAATAGAAAATCTGAACAGACTTTTAACAAATTAAGTGCCTGAGTTAGTAAACAAAACTTTCCTAGAGAGAAAAACCCAGACAGCGTCACTGGCAAATCCTACCAAATGTTTATAAAAGAATTAATGCCAGTAATTCACAAACTCTTCCATAAAGCATAATATGAATCCTTCCTAACTCATTCTCTTAGGCCAAGTATTACTCTGATATAAAATCCAGGCAAAGATATCACAAGAAAATAAAGCAAACCAATACCCCTGTAATGATTAATCTCATGTGTCAACTTGGCCAAGCTATGTTACCTAGATATTTGGTCAAATATTATTCTCGGTGTTTTTGTGAAAGTATTTAGATAAGATTTAAATCAGCAGACTTTGAATAAAGCAAATTGCCCTCCATAATATGTACGGGCCTATTTAATCAGTTGAAGCTGTACTCTGAAGAAGAAGAAATACTGCCAGCTGACTACCTTCCGACTTAAACTGGAATATCAACCCTTCCCTGTGTCTCCAGCCTCTGGCCTACCCTGCAGAGTTTGGACTTGCCAACCTCCACGGTCATGTGAGCCAAATCCTTAAGTCAATCTCTTTTTCTCTCTCTCATACATGCAATATCACAATAGGATATACACACACACACACACACACACACACACAATAGGATATATATAAAGATATAGAATAGGAGATATATATACGTATATACACACACTATATGTGTGTGTGTGTGTATATATATATATATAAACAGGGTAGATACATATGTGTGTACTGTGTGTATTTATCCTGTTGTTTCTCTTTTTCTGGAGAACTTTAATACAATCCCTTATGTACATGGATGCAAAACTCTGCAGGTACTAGTGAAATAGATACAGCTGTACATAACATGATTATATAGCATGACCAAGTAGGATTTATCTTAGGAATGTAAGGCTGGTTCAATATATGGAAATAAAGCAATGTAATATACCATGTTAATGTAATAAAGGAGAAAAACTGACAGTCCTCTCAATAATGTAGAAAAAATCATTTCACAAAAATCAACACTCTTTCATTATAACTATACTCAATACATTAGGAATAGGAGAGAACTTCCTCAGCATGATAAAGAACAGCTATGAAAAAATCCATAGCTAACATCATATTTAGCGGTAAAAGACAAAGCTCTTCCTCTAAGATTGGGGACAAGACAAGAATGTCAGCCCTCACCATTTACATTCAACATTTTAGTGGAATGCTAGTGGCATCCAGATAGAAAAGAACTAAAACTATCTATTCATAGAGGACATAATATTTCATAGAAAAAATTCTCAAGAATCCACACACAAAAGAAACTATTATAGGTAATAAGATTAGCTAGGTTACAAGGTAGAAGATAGATATAAAAATAAAATCAATACACTAGCAATTAAAAATCTGAACATAAAACTAAGAAATTTCATAATACCTTATTCTATTTACAATACAGGCATACCACATTATAGTCTGCTTTGCTTTACTGCAACTCACAAATACTGTGGTTTTTTTACAAATTGAAGGTTTGTGGCAACCCTGCATCAAGCAAGTCTATTGTCATGTTTCTGACAGCATTTGCTCACTTTGTGTACCTTTGTCACATTTTGCTAATGCTCACATTTCAAACTTTTTTATTATTATATTTGTTATGATGATCTGTGATGAGTGATCCTTGATGTTACTATTGCAAGTGTTTTAAGGCACCACAAAAGGTGCCCATATAAGATGGTGAACTTAATCAATTAATGTTGTATATGTTCTAACTATTCCACTGACTGGCAGTTCCCTCATCTTTCTCCCTTTCCTTGGGACTCCTTATTGCCTGAAACACAAATATTGAAATTACGCCAACTAATAACCCAACAATGGCCTCAAAGTGTTCAAGTGAAGAGTCACAAGTCTCTCACCGAAAATGATAAGGTAGAAATAATGAAGCCTAGTGAAGAAGGCATGTTGAAAGCAGAGGTAGGCTGAAATCCAGGCCTCTTGTGCCACTTAGCCAAGTTATAAATGCAAGAAAAATTCTCGAAGGAAATTAAAAAGTGCTACTCCAGTGAACACACAAATAAGAAAGTGAAACAGGCTTATTGCTAATATGAAGAAAGATTTAGTGGTCTGAAGAGATGATCAAACCAACCACAACATCCCCTTATGCCAAAGCCTAATCCAGAGCAAGGCCTTAGCTCTCTTCAATTCAGTGAAGGCTGAGAGAGGTGAGGAAGCACAGAAAAACAGTTTGAAGCTAGCAGAGGTTGGTTCCTGAAGTGTTTTTGTTTGTTTGTTTGTTTGTTTGTTCTTTGGCCACACCACCCACGGGATCCTAGTTCCCCAACCAGGGATCAAACCTGTGCCCTCCGAAATGGAAGCAGAGTCCCAACCACTGGACTGCCAGGGATATCCAGTTCATGAGGTTTAAGAAAAGAAGTCATCTCCATAACATAAAAGTACAAGGTGAAGCAGCAGGTGCTGATGTAGAAGCTGCAGCAAGCTACCTGGAAGATCTAGCTAAGAGAATTAATGAAAGTGGCTACGTTAAACAACAGATTCTTAATGTAGATGATACAGCCTTCTGTTGGAAGAAGATGCCATGTAGGACTTTCATAGCTAGAGAGAAGTCAATGTCTGCCTTCAGAGCTTCAAAGAACAGTCTGGCTCTAGAGAGATAGGGACTAATATATTTGGTGACTTTCAGTTGAAGCCAATGCTCACTTACCATTCTGAAAATCCTAGGGCCCTTAAGAATTATGCTAAATTGACTTGTCCTGTGCTCTATAAATTGAATAACAAAGCCTGGATGACAGCATATCTGTTTACAACATGGTTTATTGAATATTTTAAACCCATTGTTGAGAAGTACTACTCAGAAAAAAAATACTTCTTTCAAAATAGTACTGCTCATTAACAATGCACCTGGTCACCTAAGAGCTAGGATGGAACTGTACAACAAGATCAGTGTTGTTTTACATGTCTGCTAACACAACATCCATTCTGCAGCCCATGAACCAAGGAGCAATTTCGGTTTTCAAGTCTCATTTTTAAGAAATATTTTGTAGGGCTATAGCCACCATAGAGAGTGATTCCTCAGATGAATTTGGGAAAAGTCAATTGAAAACCATTAGGAAATGTTTCACCACTCTAGATGTCAGTAGGAACATTTGTGATTCATGGGAAGAGGTCAAAATATCAACATTAACAGAAGTTTGGAAGAAGTTGATTCCAGCCCTCATGGATGACTTGGAGGGGTTCAAAAACTTCAGTGGAGGAAGTAACTACACATTTGATGGAAATAGCAAGAGAACTAGAATTGGAGACTGAATATGGGATGGAATTGCTGCAATCTCATGATAAAACTTTAAAGAATGAGGAGCTGCTGCTTATGGATGAGCCAACTTTAAAGAATGAGGAGCTGCTGCTTATGGATGAGCCAAAAAGAATAGTTTCTTGAGATGGAAACTACTCCTCCTGGTGAAGGTGCTATGAAATTGTTGAAATGACCACGAAAAGAACAGTACATAAACTTAGTTGATAAAGCAGCATCAGGGTTTGAGAAGACTGACTCCAACTTAGAAGTTCTACTCTGGGTAAAATGCTACAGAATAGCACTGCAAGCTACAGCGAAATTGTTCACGAAAGGAAGAGTCAATTGACGCAGCCAGTGATGTTGCTGTCTTATTTTAGGAAATTGCCACAGCCTTCCCAGCCTTCAGTAGTCACCATCCTAGTCAGTAGCCATCAACATTGAGGCAAGACCCTCCAACACCAAAAAATATTATGACTTGCTAAAGACTCAGATGATGGTTAGCAATTTTTAGCATTAATGTATTTTTAATTGCACACTTAATAGACTACAGTATAGTGCAAACATAATTTCATACGCCCTGAGAAATTTTTTTTTTAATTGTGTGACTCAGTTTTTTGTGATATTTACTTCATTGCAGTTGTCTGGACTTGAACCTGCAATATCTCTGAGATATGCCTGTAGCATTAGAAAGTAAAATCCTCAGGAATAAATTCAATAAAATAAGTGTAGGACTTGTACACTGATAGCTACAAAATACTGTCAGAGGAAAATTAAAAGACCTAAATAAATTGAAGTATCTCATGTTTATAGATTGGAAGACAATATTGCTAAGGTGTAGTACTCCCCAAATTGACCTCCAACTGAAGGCAATCTCTATCAAAATCTCAATTACCCTTTTTTTTTTGGTCAAAATGGACAAGATGATCCTGAAATTCACATAGAGATGCAGGAGACCCAAAATAGCAAAAATAATTCCATAAAAGAACAAAGTTGGTGGACTCACACTTCCCAACTGCAGCTTATTACAAAGCTACAGTAAACAAGAGGGCATGATCCTGGCATAAGGACAGAAACACCAATCAATGACATGGAAATTAGAGTCTACAACTCAACCCACATGTTGATGGTCAACTGATTTTTAACAAGGGTGCCAAGACCATTTAATACGGAAAGAAGATTCCTTTCAACAAATGGTCCTGGGGTAAGTGGATATCCATTTGCAAAGGAATAAACTTGGACATCTACTTCATACCAAATTAAAAAAATTAATTCTAAATGGATCAAAGACCTAAACTCATGAGCTAAAAATTACACAACTGTTAGAAGAAAAATTTTATGATCTTACATTAGACAATAGTTGCCTAGATATGACATATAAAGCACAAACAGCAAAAGGAAAAACAGATAAATTAGACATCACTAAAAGGGAAAAAAAAATGTGTGTTTTCTAAGAACACTATCAAGAACATGAAAAGATAATCTATAAATGGGAGAAAGTTTTTTCAAATAATACACCTGAAAAGTATCAGTATCCAGAATATATAATGTTATAATGCAACAATAAAAAATAAAGGTAACAATTCAATTTTTAAAAATCCCAATATTTTTAAACTATCACAATTAAAAAATGGTCAAAGCATTTAAGTAGACCTTCTCCAAAGAAGATAAACAGATGATCAATAAGCACATGAAAAAAATGCTTAACATAATTAGTCATTAGGGGAATGCAAATAAGAACCACAATAAGATACCACTAAGATAGCTATAAACAATAAGAAAAAAAAATCTCTCAAAATAATAAATGTCGGCGAAGATATCTTTAAAAAAAGATACACTTAAAAACCCATCTAGTGTAGAAACAGAGCATTTTAAACCTCTAATCATGACTGAAGCAAACAAGGATATGAAAATTGGTTCTTTCCAAATAATTTACCAAAGAAAGATGGATATGTTCTAATGATACCCTCTTCCTGAGACTGGTTGAAATAACAAATCACAGTGCCTATGACATTGCATGGATGAGTGATTTATCAAGGAGAGAGCTATGGAAACACCTTGCTTCTTACTACATGGTATATTATAGCCAAAAGAACATATAGAGTTCTAAAGATTATGTTTAAATTCAGAACCTATTGATTTTTAATAAAGCACACTATATTGGGCCTTAAGAAATGCGTCTGGGGCCATCATAGCTACAAAACTGCCTTGGATTTTGTAGGAGAGTCTGAGTATTGATGATCCTGATCAGCAGTTCCTTCATTGGAAAAGACTGAGCTTTACTTCACCATTTTTTTAAGAGTCTATGCCCTTGCATTTGGGTAATGCAAAAGGAACAAACTGGGCATAAGCAGGGCTTTGGACCAAAATATCTCTGATGTGCTTAATGCAGTCTATGAAACTTAACAGGACCTAGGTAATTGAGCTATGAAGTCCTAACATCTCCCCACCTCTTCTACCTAACACATTTGTTTTCAAATGTCAGTATTAATACTTTTCCACCTGAACTTGCTAAAATGGTGCAGAAGGATTATAGCCTTATTCATAAAGTCAGAAAGAAGACAATGCACAGCAACATTTAATTTTCAAATCCCATGAATTTCTATTGATTTGGGAGTACATAGCCAGGAATACTGAGAAAGTAATCTGCAATTTGTATCAAGGATGCCTATTTCAAATGCCTTTGTGTTCCAAAGTGGTTACATTGCAAAAAAATAAGTAACCCTGCTGATGGGAACACTCATGAGAATCTTCCTAGATATTATCAGTTTTAATGTGAGAATAAGTTTTAAATGTGAGAATAAGAGGTAGTGATAACCTAGTAAAGCTGTGAATGTATATACTTTAAAAAAAATTTTTTAAGTGAATCTGTGAAAAGGGAAAAAAGATCATATTCCAAAAGACCTTACAAGAAAATGTACATAAGGGAGGAAGGTTTTCTTGTCATTTTACCTTAGAATTTACCCTTTGGGCTTAACAATGTCCAATTATTAGAATCATAAAGGCAAGAAAAAAATAAACTATTGAAAAAAGAATGTTGCCTACGGACATGGCACTGAATATTTCCATGTGTGTCTGATTTTTCAACTTGAGCTAGAATAAAAGTAGATGAGTATACTTAGAGAATCAAGCAAGTAATGATTATTACAGGTAGTTGCTGCAAACATGGTGTTTGCTTAGTTTCCTCTGCAATATCTGATTTGGGCTCTTTTACTTCCAGATCAAGGGTAAAGTGGAATGAAGAGCAGAAGCAAATGAATAGTGATGCTTTCTTACTCAACAGATTCACACAAGTATAAGAATACACAGGCAGCCAAAACATGGTCTCTGCCAGCAGAGAACTTACCCTGTACTTGCAGAGAAAAAAAAATAAAAATAAATAAAAAATAAAAATATATATATATATATATATATATATATATAATGGTACATACAGAAATCTAAAAGTTGTTCATGAGAGTACTTGTAGATCGACACTGCCCAGGGTACATTGGAGGAGGCTACAGTGCAGAAGGGAGGTTGCCTTAAATGAGTGAAACACATGATCTAAAGAGGTAAGTTTTGAGGGTAAGAATTTGGACAAATCAGAACCAGACAATGAAAACCTCAAGTACACAGGAAGTATCACTGTTTTTGCTTGAACACCAGGTGTGTCTCAAATTACACATTGGTATGCCTGGATTTGACAAAATGGAAACATTTTCTCATTGATTTAGTAAGTCATTTTGAAAATGCATTTTTTTTTCCATTTCAGTTGCCAGATCATACCAAGAAAACTGAAATTTCTCTGTAGTCTTTCCTTTTTAAAAAAGTAATAATACCTATGAATTGTTTGTTGTTAAAGTCGTTTTGCTTTTAGAGTTCTTTGACCTCTAAAATGCAAAAACACACATCCAAAATTAATTTTGCATACAATTCCGGGTAGTTATGGACTTCCTAACTCACTCTTGGACCTATGCACGGATTAAAAGTTCCTATATTGCTGCTCTGTAGTGCATGTTTTTCATAAAAATAAAAAAACAGGTATGCACAATGAAATGCACAAAATTACCTCTCTGGGAATTAACACATTAGGTTTTATGAAGGAAGATATACAGTAATTATTATCTTTCTTCCAGTATTTTTCAATTTTTTTTTAAGTTTTTTTTTTTAATTCGGCTGTGATTTTCAATTAATTTATTTTATTTGTTTTTGGCTGTGTTGGGTCTTCATTTCTGTGTGAGGGCTTTCTCCAGTTGCGGCAAGCGGGGGTCACTCCTCATGGCGGTGCGCGGGCCTCTCACTATCATGGCCTCTCTTGCAGAGCTCAGGCTCCAGACGCGCAGGCTCAGTAGTTGTGGCTCACGGGCCTAGTTGCTCCGTGGCATGTGGGATCTTCCCAGACCAGGGATTGAACCTGTGTCCCCTGCATCGGTAGGCAGATTCTCAACCACTGCGCCACCAGGGAAGCCCTCAATTTTTTTTTTTAATGAAGAATGTGAAACAGATAAATAAATAGAATAGTATCTATGTACTCTCATATACCGATCAGTCAGCTTCAACAATTATGAACTCATGGTGAATCATGTTGAATCTATGCCCCATCTACTATCTCTTCCTTATTTTGGAGCAAATCTCATCTACCTTATAATTTCATTCATAAGTATTTCAGTACACATCTCTAAAAGATAAGGACCTTTAGATATAAGGAAAAGACCACTGTCACACCAAAAATAGTCTAACAATTATTTCTTAGTATAACCAAGTTTACAACTAGTGTTCAAATTTCCAGTTGTCTTACAGAAGTCTTGCTTATATTTACCATTTATTGGAATCAGGATTCAAATAATGCCCATACACTGGGATGGGTTGGTATGTGTCTTAAGTCTTCTTTACTCCATATGTTCTCTCTTTCCCTCTTTCCTCTAGCTCTCTCCTAAAGTTTATTATTCAAATAAATTGGATCCTTTTTCTTGTGGAGTATTAGAAAATTAAGATTTCTTTGACTGAACTCCCATGAAATAGTTTAACATCCTCCTCTGTCCTCTGTATTTCCTGTAAATTGGAAATTGGTTCTAGAAGCTTGATCAGATTCAGATCATATTTCAACTCTTTTTAAAGACTATTTCATAAGTGATGTGTTTTTCCATCAGGTGGTAGAAAATATCCAGTTGTTTCTGGGTTTTTTTGACGTAGGCAGTCTTTGATGTTAAATGCCTAGACTTGTTTCTTGATTAGAGATTGAAAATGGTGGCATTTTAACATTAACATTTCTTTTTATTCATTACTTCTCATCTATTTGGTTACTTAATGATATAATTGGTATATATAAAGCAGGATAAATACTAGCTCCTTCTCTTTATTTAGCAGTTTCCAAATAATGGACTGGTTGCTACTATCCTTTTAATAATATTTTTTTCTTATTAAAATCTCAGGTGTAACCATATTTGATGTGCTATAACTGATTCCTGTTATTGTATTTATAGATGATTAAATGTGCACATCATTCGACAGTGGGAGCCTCTTTAAGGTGACACTCGGCGGATTGTGACTTGACTCTTGCTATTTAGTCTGAGAACTAAGTAGCAAGTATTTTTCACATAATAGAAACCTAATGAATAAACAAAGAAAGGAAAACTAGTCATCAGTCAATAGTCACTGACTGAGCACCTACTACCTGTAAGCTTGAATTTAAGGACATTATAGGAGAATACGAAGACATATTCCTTGCCGCTCTGAGCGGAAAATAATTGTGGAAACGAGACATGCATACATGGATTATATAAAAGATGATGTCTTATTGAACTGAAAGATCAGTATCCAATGAGAGGCACAGATAATAGGTACCATGAGTTCAGATGAAGAGGTTTCCAAAGCACTAGAGTGGTAAGTTGCTGCTGTTTTCTTTCAAATTACGTCCCCAAAAGTCAAGGAGCTCCACTGACAGGGTAGTAAGTCTGAGGTTCAGCTTTTGCTTGGAACTTCTGCTCTACCTGGTCAAACTCCAACTCACCCTGAGCACAATTCCTGCGATCAAAATATGTAAAACATTCAACAGTTCCTTCCCATTCTGTCTCATTTGCTACAAGGTCTTGTTTACCTGTATATGCTCCCTGAATCTATATCTTTATATGATATCTAGTAATTAACAATGCTTCCATCTCTCCTCCAATAATAGATTCCACTTCTGCTTAGGCACTGCTCATTCCAGAAAGACTCTTTAGTCATTATTTAACGTTGTAAACCCACATAAGAGCAGAAATATGGCAGTACAGGGGAGAGAGTTACTGATTTTATATTATTAAATAATGTACTTTTTAATGCAGCAGAAATTTAAAATAAGACTTTGTCTCATCTTTGGCTGATTCCCCAAAGGCCAAGACTAATGCAATAAGTGTTAATCATCCTCATGTCGAGAAATAAGGTGCCAGACCTGCTAGTCAGGACTTGCAAAGAGACTGGAAAACTGTCCAGACCGCCTTGACCTAACATCCACCTCAGGACTATAAAAGACTTCAGGTGAGAAGGCGAGAAGGAAGAGGATAGTTTTGAAGAAAGCTGTTAATTTGCTGTGTTCTCTCTTTCTATAGCGGAAAGGACTGGTGGGCTTTTCAATCAGCCCATGTCGGACAAGACAGGCTTCAAAGGTACTCTTCAGAGAGTAAGCTACATTTCCGCTGGATTCTGAGGAGCGGTGGCTTGGTTTCTGATGCACTCCTGAGAAATCTGTAAAGAAAAGCCTGGCCAAGACTGACAGAACAAAGAGACAGAGGATTTATTTGGAGAGAGCAGTCCCTGTGCTACTTATATTCCCAATCATGGGCAAAGGTAGAGGCAGGCTTCCTCCTCAATTCAAATCAAGGGAGGAGAATTTCAGGGGACCATTCAGTGAGCCTGAAAGGTATCCTCTGGAATAGAAGGGCCATAGTGACTAGTGTTTAACTCAACCTTGAGTATCCAAGGTGAGAATCTATGGCTGCAGTCACCCCTTTCTGAACCTTGGAGTATGGAGGGCTATGTGGAGAGTGAAATTGCATTTTCCCTCACCTTTTACAGGAAAAAAATTTTTTGCATTATTTTCTGGAAATTTGATGTGGATCCTCAGAAAGTGAAGTGGACTGAGGTCTTATTTCAAAGTCCTGCGGAAGAAGACCACAGAGAGGGATGAAGTGTCTCCAATATAAAAAGTGGAAAGTGAATCACAATTGGACAGCAAAGGAGAGGCTTTATCCAGGACAAGAGAACTGAAGCCTAGAAGATATCTGAAGGACCTGCAAAATGTCCCTGAAGAAGAGTCATCTTTGGTCAAGTGATGCCTAGAGGGCACTGATGCCAGTGCATCTGTATTAGCCATGTGAAGCTTTGCCCTTTTCCTCCTAAACTTTTCTCCCCGGGGTCCAACCCTGGAAGGGTAAGAATAAGCAGCTAGCTAATGGAAGAGGTGGTGCATAAAAAGAGGAAAGAAGCCAGCCAAGACCCCTTTTTCTACTGCAGTCTCCCAACCTTGAAGCACACTGGATCGTAGGAAGGGAAAAAATGTTAACTTTGAAAGATTTAATTTAAGAGTTGTTACGTCACATAACGAATGCTTGAACAAGAACAAAGTTCCTTTTTACTACCTAAAGATGACTGAGGAAGCCAAGGGGCCCGACTGAGATTAATCCAGAAAAGGGGATTCATAGGCAAGATTAGTGGGAAAAGGTGAGAAAAAACATTGCTTTCATAACTGCACTGTACTAAGTTCTGCTCTTTTCAAAACCTGGATATATTCAATTATTGGATCCAAAAGGTATGGAATAAAGGAAGAGCCCTGAGAAAGCATAGTGCCTGGTTGATGGCACTAACTATCCCCAGGGTATTTGGCAGAAATTCCTAATTTACGCCACTCATGGCAATAATGCTGTAGTTTATTTTATTAGACTTATAATCATTCAAACTTTAATCACCTACTATACACCAGGCACTGTTTTGAGTTCTGGGGATATGACAATAAAGAAGACACAAAGGTGTCTGTTTTAATAAATCTCTCTGAGGTGGTGATATATGAGCTGAAATTTGGATATTAAGAAGGCCATACATTAAAAATCTGGAGGATGGGTACTCTAGGTAGAAAGAAGGTCAGATATAAAAGGCCCTGAGTCAGAGAAAAGGCAGGTATGTTCAAGGAGTTGAAAAGAAACCAATATGGCAGAGGAAGTTGGAGGGACAGTGAAATAAAATTGGGAGAGGCAAAAATACATAAGGTCTAGGAGACCACAATAATGCTGTGCTAAGTATTTTTGGCTTGTCAGAGTTAGGGAGTCATTGTGCAGACCAGTTATGGAGATTAACAGACATGACTATTTAAGTTCACAAGATGGTACCATACATGTGGTACCGTACACGTGGTACCATAAATAAAGCATGAAACATGCCCTTGTGAGTTTGTGAATAAGTAAAATAACTGCTTGCTGCACTAGGCACCATGTGACCCTTGAAATGTTCCCAGTTTTATGCAATAATTACCAATGAACACAACTCAAAGCATTTCAGCATGTATCTACATGTCATGGGCCTGTTGAGGCATGAACTCCAACTAGAAAGAACCACCTATCTCAGATGTACTTTCCCTTCATATCGTACAAGTTATTTCTTGACCTTAGTGGTAAGGAGATGAGTTCCCAAAGTAGCTCAGACTACTGGATATAGCTGTCGGGACAATGATAGCTGATGAACTCCTGAAGCATTCAAAATAGCCTCTTCATTTAAACATGATAGCTGATTTATTTAAAAGCATTTCCTCCCTAGCAGAGCTCTTTGCTGGGGCTTTGTTGCTTTAGAATTACCGTTCATGGCAGGATACAATGTTAGTATATTTTCCATAACCCCAGATTCTATGCATCGTAGTTAGAAAGTAAACAATTAAAAAGAAAAAAATCAAAACTTTCTGTAACATTCTAAATCTGTCTCTCATATAAATATATACAAAAGAATAAATATATTATTTTTACGTACATTCTTTTATAAATTGTCTTCCTTACATTCTTTTAGACATTTTGATATAAATATACAAAATATGTTCACATATTTCTATTCTTTTTTTGCCCTTGCACAATTACAAAATTCTCTGACAAGCTCATTATGGGAGAGAATAAATACCACCTTGCTATGTCTTGTCTTAGGCAGACATATATGATCTTCTCTACTCCCCAAATTCCTATGGAAGGATGAAATGCAAAAACGCCACGTGGGATTAGCTGTGATTGGCAATGCACCTTTTAAGAAAGAAAGATTAACACTTAAACTAACACCAGGAAGAATGCAAGATTCTCCTAAAGCCCAGACTGGTGTCTTACAGGGTTAGTGCTTAGAAAAGCCTTGGGACTTATTCTATTGTTATATTTCACATGGAATTAGCCTGCAGAGATCTAGAAATCTCTATTGTAACATCTGAGGCTCCTTGAAAAAGTTTTAACTTAATCCGCCGTTCCTCACCAAAGTCCCAGTAAATCTCCCAGGGCTGTCAGCCAGAAAAAAAATCTCCTAGAGTGTATACTGCTTTAATACCAGAGCCCCTCTTCCCAGAATTCTCAAATTCTACTTGTTGGTACATAATAACCCCAGGAATGTATAGAACCTAATGCCATGAATTCCTCTATGGGTGAAAGGTGACTGATCATTGCAAGTTTACTGTGTTTGAAGTCTGTGTGTGAATTTATCAGGGTTTTTTGTTTGTTTTTAACATCTTGATTCTTTGATTTCTTTCTGGCATTCACTAGAATCCCATTGGTGCTAGAGACTGTGGGGATATTTGCATAGCCAGGTGGTGGTCCGTGGGTGCTTTACAGTAGCCAGTGAAGCTGTTCCTACTATTGTTTTCCCAGCAAGTTAACTGAACCCAGTGTCCTCTAGGACCAGGGTCATGCCTGAGTGCATTCAGAATCATGTTGGTTCTGTCACTGATATTTTCTGTGACCTTATCCTTGGTTTTTTTCTGTGTGAAATAAGGAGGGCATAGAGTAGATGCTCAATAAAAGTTAGTCTCCACCCCCTTTCCTAATTGAGATCTTTCTACTTCTGAGAGTCTCTAATTAGAATGCTGAGAAGTACACTAGTGAACCAATATTGATGGCTACATTTACAACCAGAGCACAAAGAGTCACTTTGTACAGTGTCTGCTACATGGTACTTACTCAATCATTACCCATTAAGGAATTAAGGAATGAATTTTTGCTCCAGTGGCACTGCTTGCTTACTGCTCTATATTCCCATGTTTTGCACTCGTTGCTTTTCTTGTCTTCCTCCCTCACTAAACTCTGTGGTCACTAAAGACACAGCTGTCTTTCACTTTACTTCTAACCCCTAACATTGCACCAGCCAATGGGAGGCTCTCAATAAATTTCTTGATTGAATTTGATAACAAATGAATTGGAATTCAATGCTAATAATTAGAAGGGTTGATATTGGATTATACCAGACTGAAAGATAATTTTTCATGTTAGTATATTTTCATTCTTGCTTTTGGCTACAACATCCATTCAATAAATGACCTTAGCTTCTCTGAGACCTTAGTTTCCAGTCTGTAAAATGGTAATAGGTGTTACTGACTTTCTATATTACACAGAAATCAGATGAGACAACAAATGAAAGAATATATATATGAGGGTTAATTAGTTTTTCCATCCACTATGTTTCTAGAATTTTGTTTCCTTGTTTTATTCTCCATAGCAATTTTCACAAATGTAGTAATGACTTACAAATATTAAAATCAGAATCAAAAAACAACTCAATCAAAAAATGGGCAGAAAACCTGAACAGACATTTTCCCAAAGAAGACAGATAGCCAACAGGCACATTAAACAATGCTCAACCTTATTAGTTAATAAAGAAGTGTGAATCAAAACAACAATGAGATATTACCTCACACCTGTCAGAATAGCTATCATCAAAAACTCTACCAGTAACAAATGTTGGAGAGGATATGATAAAAAGGGAACTCTTGTACACTGACTGTTGGTGGGAATGTAAATTAGTGCAACCACTATGGAGAACAGTATGGAGGGTCATCAAAAAACTAAAAAACAGAACTACCATAGGATCCAGCAATTCCACTCCCGGGTATATATCCAGAAACAACCAAAACACTAACTCAAAAAGATACATGCACCCCAATATTCACAACAGCACTATTTGTAATAGCTAAGATATGGAAGCAATCTAAGTGAGATAATTCAGACACAGAAGGATAAATACTGTATGATACCACTTATACATGGAGTCTAAAAAATAATGCAAATGAATATATATGCAAAAGAGAAACAAACTCACAGACATAGAAAACAAACTAGTAGTAACCAAAGGGGAGAGGGAAGCGGGGAGAGGAAAATTAGTGGTATGAGATTAAAAGATACAGACTACTATGTATAAAATAGATAAGCAACAAGGATATATTGTACAGAACAGGGAATTAAAGCCCTTATTTTGTAAATTTTTTTTTTTTTCCCTGTACACGGGCCTCTCACTGCCGTGGCCTAACCCGTTGCGAAGCACAGGCTCCGGGCGGACAGGCTCAGCGGCCATGGCTCGCGGGCCCAGCCGCTCCGCGGCATGTGGGATCTTCCCGGACCGGGGCACGAACCCGTGTCCCCTGCATCGGCAGGCGGACTCTCAACCACTGCGCCACCAGGGAAGCCCTTTGTAATAATTTTTAATGGAGCATAATCTGTAAAAAAAATATTGAATCACTATGTTGTACATCAGAAACCAATGTAATATTGTAAATAAACTGTACTTCCATTTAAAATTTTCATTTAAAAAAATCAGAAAAGCCTGGAGAAAATTATTTTTTCCTTAATTTTGTCTTTCATCCCCCTACCAATTTTGTACTTTGTTAACATGGTCAGAATACCTTCGATTTTCTTACAACTTCGGAAAATATTAATGCTAAAAACTCCAGCAGCTGAGCTTTCCTTCCATCAACATCTGTTCAACCAAAACTACAAACTAATAATCATTACTTCTTTGTCTCACCAGAATTTTGCATAGGGTTTTTCTTCACAAATAAAGTATTTGGTTTGCAAGGAAGACTAACCATGCTAATCCCTGCTGCATTGTCAGACTTTAAGAAACAAGGGTCCCTTATCAAGGCAACTAGTTATTTTTGCTTTTGGAGAAAAATATTTGGTTCATGTTTGTTTGGGGCTATAACGAGATCCATAAAACCCTGATGCAGCTTGAATTCGATGGACTTGATGAAAGTAGTTTTAATGTTTAAGCTACTCCAAACAGGACAGAAAAAAAAAAAAGAAAAAAGAAGGTATATTCATGTGAAGAATAACAACAATACAGAAATTAGAGTTACCTTTTAAAATAACCTCATTTGATTTTTTGGCATGACCTAAGATTATTTTAGCTAATAGTTTTTCCTATTATATTTGACAACCTTCAGTTACAGATCCTTTGCTTATCCTTGGTGATTAAATTATTTAGATGACCAGTCATGAAATCACATTCTATGAGTCAACTAATGATGACACAGAAACCATAGAATAAAACAAGAAAATATGCCTTCTATGGTATTAGTTTATTTCGGTTATTTCAAAAATAACTTTTCCTGTTTGCTTAGATTTTAACCACTCTTCACACTTAGGAACTAACCACCTTTTTATCTTGTTTGGCCAGCTGAAAATTATGCCTCGACAATCTTCTACCCCTATGTTTTTCCTCTTTCAAATGATCACTCTGCTGTGGTGATGGTAATTATCAAACACTCTCTGGAATCAGGGAAAAATTGGTCAAGTACACATAGTAGAGCAAAATTATTATTTACCAGGAAAGAGACCAGGTTGGAGATCCTGTATAGCCTTAAAAAAGGACGACAAAGTTGTCCTGAGTGTATTGACCATTAGGTAAATACTTCTGAAGATCTAAGGGCTGCTGTTCCACAGAACCTTTACTCACTAAAGACAAAAGGTTCTAGCTCAGACAAAGAATCTTTATAAACTTCAATGACAACATCAACCTTTGCTTGGTTGGATTTGCAGCACGGGAGATGAGGGTTAGGCTCACAAACTCAGAGAACCCAAATGTGTACAAGCTCCAAAATCCTTTCTGACATTTCACAGCAGAGATGGAGAGACGAAAAGAAAGAGACAGGAACGATTTCAAAGGCATCCATTCAAAAGCAGATTTAATCTCCACCACTCAGATATTTTATGCCAACCACTATAATTTCTTTGGTATTATCTTATGAACAGGGGTAGGGGTGGGTGGTAGATACTCTGGGCTTCAGGAACTGAGGCCCTTCCTCCCTGAAGAGCAATGTCTGAGCGCTTACACGGAGCAAAGACTTGCTCAATCTGGGCAGAATCATCCGATTCTGCTAGAGAATCAGTCCCTAGCCTCATAAAGCATATAAACATTTGGAGAATGCATGTATACACACTTCAGACATTTTTAAACCTCTACTATGCTAAAGGCAAAAATCAATTCACAGACAAGCTGCTTTACACAGTCATCCCTCCAGCAACAGCAGGGGATTTGGTTCCAGGACCTCCAGAAGACACCAAAATTCACAGATGCTCAAGTTCGTCATACAAAATGGCATGGTCGTTGGCCTTCCACGTCCATGGATTCAACATCCTCGGGTTCAACCAACTGGACCGAATTCAATCCTGATGCAGAACCCGCAGAAAAAGCAGCCTTATTGTATTTAAATTATGTTTATTAAATTGTGGGGAAGGCGGGGGAAATCTCTGCTTTTTCAGCCAACTGAGTCACCAGCTATAATAGGTGCTAATGCCAAATCTGGGATGCAAACTGGCTTTGAGATATATTGACAAGATTGAGGTCCCTAGGGTCTTGATTCTAGTCTTGGCACCCTCTTAAAAAAGCTTTGTAACCTTGAACCAAGGCATTTCTCCTCCCCTGGACTAAGATTGTCACCTAGGGGAACATAGATTTCATTTTTACAGTCTTTGAATTCTAAAAGTCTGTGATTCATGGTGCCAGACCACAATGGGTATCAGTCAACATGCAGACTACCACATTCCATTAAGGTCCTTTCATGTCACTGATGTGCTACAAACCCAAATTAGGACTGCTCGTGGGAAGTGGACTATTCCTTCACAATCCAGATGCAGTTTAGGATCCCCTGTATTCCATAATATTCTCAGGTGATTACATTTTAATTTAAGCTAACAGATAAAATTCCAGAACTCCGAGTCACTGGACAACTATATCTGAACTTAGTCCTCATTAATTCTTCAGGGGAAGCATAGATAAGGAGTCCCAAAGAGAGAGCTGAACTTCATCTCTGCAGATACAACATTTCAATATTTTCAATAGCCCCAAAACGCAAACAGGAAGAGTGTTTTTATCTTCCATTACTATGTGTGAAACCAGACACCTCTTTAAATAGAAAAACTGCTTTGGAATTCTGTTTGGGGTTGCGGTTGCTGATTAGCGCTCTGTGGAAGAATTTCTGTTTCAAGTATAATGTAAGGAAAACAAAATGCTTATAGTTACTAATGAGAACTCCCATACGGGAATGATAAAGATTCCTGTTATATTCAGTCCACAAGCTACCCAGAGCTTGGGCTGTGTCCTCTGAAGTCTGAGTTTGAGATTGCGGGCTGAAGCCTGTGATAATTTAGACAAAGTGTTGGAAATGATCTCAGCCACGCTAAGACAAATCAGTTTAATTGAAACATTTGGTTATAGGGCAAGAGCAAAATCAAATATTGTGAGATGTTTCAATTATAGCAATTGGTTCTCTTGAAAGAAAGGTTTCACATGCAATCATTTCATCCAATGTTTCATTTGCTTCTCTGAGCTCTTAGGAAAGCCAATTCAATGTCAGGTTTCCTTGCTATCATGAAAGGTAATTCAATCTTCTTATGGTATAGATGACATGCACCGTTTTACGGAAGCAAATGATTACCTGAGTTATGCGTGAAGACAATGACTCCAATTCTCTCTCTCTAGCAGTCTTCAACGTGGGTTGCACAAGATAATTCACTGGGATAAAGAAAGAAAATATTCGGATTAATTTATTTGCATTTATTTTTATCAAAAAATAAAAAAGTAAGCTTTACTCGCCCTTACATTGCTTTTGTGGCTGCTGCTTTGGACACTGTTGTTGTGGATACTCATCATATGCAATGAGAGATGTCCTGATAGAAGAGGTGACTTTAAAAGTCATTGGGTTTAATAAAGGCAATGTAAAATTTTTACTTTCGGTATTTTGCAACTTAATGAATCTGTTTGTCCAGTTAAGAAAATAGAAAATTTAGCTAATTTTACTAACCCTCAGAAAATGTCTGTGGCTTAAAAAATTTGCAGAAAGACATCACAGATTCAAAAAAATTCATAATATAAGCACAAGCAGACAAGAAAATGGCAAATATCTTATATTTAGTGTGAGTCCCTCCTCTTTGTCCTTGGATCTAAAGTCTGAAAAAATTCACCTTATTCTCTATATTCCAAATCGAAATTTCCTCTGATGCCCACTTCAAGTGCCATCTGGTCCGTGATGACTGAACTTCGATTACAGACTTCCATGGATTGACATCACCTTAGCTAAAATGATCATTCGCATTCCTTTGGCAGTTAAACATTCATGACCTTACGAAAGCTCTTCTACTATCATTTAGCCTTAAGTATTTATGCCTTCTTCCTCCAACTATACCATGGAGGATATGAGTTTTATGTTCAATAGAGAACTTTCTGTCCAGTAGAACTTTCTGCAGTGAGGAAATATTTTAACTCTACACTTTCCTACATGGCAACCACCGGCTGCAGGTGGCTTATTAAGCACTTGAAAAAACACTAGTGCAATTGAGCTTTTATTATATTTATTATTAAATAATTTAAATGTAAATAGGTTCATGTGCCTAGTAGCTATCATATTAGACAGCCCAGCTCTAAAATATTTGACATAGTCTCCTAAATATAGTAAATGTTCATTTTTCCTCTGTTGCTCCAAAGACAAAATAGATTCTTCCAGTTACCCCCCATGCCTCAATAGCCCCTGATTGAAACTCTGCTATCACTTATCAGTGAATTCATTTCCTTCCTTGAAAGATGCTTTGTGACCAAATCACTGAGCAATTTAGGAATAAGGAGTCTTACTTTGTCATAAATATTCTACCACATTCAGCTCTAAATTTTTCACTTTATGATCCAGGGGGAGATGTTTAATTCTAAGCTCTTTTCACTCTTAATCCTAACCTCCCTTTTTTATACGTTGAACTTGCAAAAACATTTTAATATCTACTTCATTAGAAATGCTTAATTGGAAATAAAAATGGAGCAGCTACACACACACACATTTACATGCAGAATATATATTTTTATGAAGGCATGACAGTTCAGAATATCTGTGCCTGTTTCAGGACAAGAACAATTAGTTCATTAGTATTCCCACACCAGTTGACCGTTAACAAAACAAGTTCATGTACCAGTGAAATTAGAAGAGAGAAAGGGCCCTAAGCAAGGGAGGGTAAAAAGAAATTTAATATTTTATCATTTTAATTTTTCAAAAGTAAAAACACAGATGCATATAATGACATGGGAAAAATGTAGATGTATATAAATGAAAATGTTAACAGTAGTTTTATCTAGAGGGTAACATTTCTAGTGTTTTTTTAAAAATACGTTCATGCATTTTAAGTGTACTCATTTATAAAAATTTAATACATTTTGCATATGTAATAAAACATAAAATAATGCATATATTTTACAATTTGATATTTTGATTACATACCAAATACTAGGAATTTAGATCATCTGATACTGTGCATTTCACTTAAGATCTGATTTCAAAGATAATAAGCTTAGTGCTCAGTAAAGCTAAGTGAAGCTCACATACATGGCCTTTGATTTGAGTATACTGCTCAAGTATAAACGTCTATCATTGGTTCTGCTGTATCACAGTTTCACCATTTTTTGAACTCTTCACCCAAGTTTCAAGTCTAGCAAGTCTCTGAATTTCAAATAGTTTCATTTGTCTTGAGCAGTTTTCCTACAGTTGTGCCTCACACTCAATCATTCCTCCCCAAAGTGTAAACTGTCTGACTTTCTATTGTCCTTCATCTTACTCTCATGACCATTTCCTTAATTTGCAAGGAGGATTGAAAGAGGATCACAAGCCAAGTGAAATTTTGTCGACAGTGAACTGAAACAAGGAAAAATAGAAGGAATTAGAGAGTCTGAGTGCTGGTACCAGCTATGCCATTAACAAATTCATTCATCAGTTTCTTCACTAGGTGAACATATATAAAGCGCACATTATGTACCAGGCATATGCTAGGTACCTGTCGGATGGTGGTAAGAGGGAAAGACAGTCTCTGCCCTGTTGTTTGACACTGGATAAGCCATTTCATTTCTCTCAACTTTAACACTCTCTTCTGTTATCTAAAGGGGGTGGGAGGTTCCCAAATGTCCTCTTTAGCACTGCATGCTGTGGATTCACAGCTTCTTTTCTCTCCATTAACTCAGAAACAGAAGACTATGCCTGTGTGCCTCCCACCCTAAAATAAACAGATAACATTTTGAAGAAAAGAGAAGGAAAAGAGGAATGTGAACAACTGAGAAGTTTTCAGCACTGCTGTGTGCCCTGCAAGAGTCCTCTCTCATCTCTAGGAATAAATGCAGCAATGGTAGTCACATTTCTCTCAATAACCTCATAAATGTTTTTACAACCTTTTCTTGAAATCCTAGACATTATTGGGTCAAGTTAAAAAAGCAGAAGGAGAGGAGGAGGAGGAAGATAAGACGAAGATGATAGGAAAGTACCATATGCTATTTGGTGCCTGGCTAGGAAAATGGCCAGTGCTATTTGGGTATGGGACCACTTACCATGGTATTACTTTTGTTTAACCTTCCTGTGTACAATGGCTTCAAGTCCACACAGAAATAACTAAAACTATGCATCTTTTTACCACACACACAGATACAAACTTCAATTTGTATTGCTCAGTATATAGATATGATCGAAAGTATAGGTTCCACACAGGTCATTAAATGAATTTCTTCTTTGCTGAGGACATAATTAACAGAGATTGCCTGTGTTGCAGTGTTAAGGTTCATGGTCATAGACACATATCTCAATGGATCAAGTTAATGGTCTGAGATGTCAGGACATTGAGCAAAGTGGAGATTTAGGGGATAGGATCCCCCCCAAATAAGGGAAATATTGTGTGGTCATATCATCTGTTTCCATTAAAGAGAAACTATAATAAGTACACAATCATGAAATTTAAAAAGAAATGCAATGACAAAGATCTTCCCATGCCTCATTCATAGTTAATGGTACTATTTTCGTGCAATGTTGAAAGTATTAAGGGACCTGCCATCTCTAAAGAGTGTGATAAGTGGAGCCTGATATGAGATTAGGGACTTTAGTTAGCAGAGTTGTGCCTTACAAGGCAGCTGTTTCATGATGGACATAACTTTGGGGACGTTACTGAGTAGAAAGAATTTTTGGGACAGTTTGCTATGTGCTGTGTTGTGTAGTTTCCCTTTGAAGTCCCCTTAAGGAAAACTTCAGTGAAGATGTACATGATTTTTTCAAAATTTTGGAATTATTATGTGGCCATTTGTTTGTATTGCTGTGCTGGAGACCAGGCCATTTCTACGGTGGGAGCAAAATGAGCCAGTTTTACTTAGATCACCCATTAACATTGGTGAGGTGGAACAATGAAGTAGAAATTGCAGTACTGACTTTTAAGTCTAATACACAAAACTTACAAAATATCTTTCCTATTGCCCTCAGAACAGTAATGATTTCTAATCTGAAATTATATGCAACCAGTTTGGAAGACTGATTTTATCATTACCATCTGTTCCTGGCGTGTATTGGAGATTGCTTCTGTGCCCCAAATCCAGTGATTTCAAATCATTCCTGCCCAACTTACGTCCTTCTCTTTACCCCAGTCCGTGGAGGGTTTTGGAGTGTTTATTATTTGGATACATGGAGTATTTCCTTCTTCTTCTTCTTGTTAGTATTACTATTATTATTAATTTTAATAGCATGAAATTAGATAGTATGAAAGAATACAAATTAAGGACATTTAATTTCAAGGGAAAGCAAATCCAACTGCATTTCAATTTTGGCAAAATAGCTTAAGCACCTGATGTTATTCAACCTGTTCAGAGGATCCCAAAGATACTTCACCACTTTGCCATTTTGGACTTTCCTTCTCTGTTAAGGATTTTTGGCAGTGATTTAGCTGGTTCACTAAAAATGGATTTTTGATTATTTTTGGAAGTGACTGGCTATATTGTCCTTTTCATCAAATGTCTTAAAACGGTCTGGAAAATTCTGACAGACTCTCCATAAAAACTTTTGTATTAGGAAGACATGATACAGTGGAGTGGAAAGTGTCTTTTGGAACTTTGTAGACTTGAGTTCAAGTTTTGAGTTTAATTTTAAAATATGTCTAACTACCTTTTTAACTATGAGAATCAAGGTATGTTGCTTAATTTCTCTGAGTCCTACTTTCCTTATCTAAAAACAATTTTTAGGAGTATTTAGTAGATATACATGTCAATAGAGATATATCTCAAGAATACATATATATGTATATATATAGTGGTTTTGCTTCTAAGATCAAATTTTTAAAATTCCAAGTACTTCTTTCTGTTTACAGAAAATAAAATGTTGATTTGGTCTTTATCTGATTTTTTGACAGTATGACTATAGTGAAATCATCTCCTTTAGAATTTGGATAACATTTTTCTCTCAGTTAAGACTTTGGGAGGATTATTTTCCCTTTTGCTTAAAAAAAAAAAAAAAAAATCATTCTTCTCCCAAAATGGAGATCACACAGATGTCTGATAATCCTGTGCTTTATGTTGGCCAAAATCCTCTATTCTGAATTACTGGCTGAGCTACGTTTTATTTTTACTTAGCTAGAGTTGAAGTTGCCTACAGTTTTGTGGGGCCACTTTCCATAGCAAAATAAAAATATATATTCACTAACTGTATGCACTTGAGGCTCTGAGCATATGCTTAATCTTCCCATGGGACATTTTATAATTGTGTTGCCTAACTGATTCACAGCCTACACGTACCAGGGTCAGTAAATGAGATGAGGATACAAATGTCTGTTTCCCCTTTTCATACAACGTAGGGGTTTCTAGTCTGTACTAATCTGGGTCTGAGTAACCAATCACCCAAGTTCGAATGGGGTAGAAGGAGCAAGCCAAGAGTTCAGCCATGAGGGTAAGAAAAAGAAGGTAACCGATGATGTTATAAGGTAAATAACAGTGAAAAGCAAGGGCTGGAAGAAATGGAGAACTGAATAAACTTCCTGAAGGAAACAGTCGCATATTTACAATGGCTTTTATTTCATAGCTGTCTATAATTTTGGAGTGGACCTTGTGGGAAAATTGAAAGAACCTTCACTGTTCATACATATATTGAAACCGTGCAGGACCCTGTGGGACTTCTGGGCACAGAAGTCTTTCTGTGTCCTCTGTTTTCCTGTTAGCTGTAAATAGGCTTTGTTCAGCTTCCATGACCTTCCCTGAATTCCAACAGGCAGGTTCAAACAGTTGCTAATTAGGGAAGGGCAGAGAACAGTCAAGAAACAATAGTGCAGCCTTGGGGCAGGGTCCTGGTTCCCCCCTCAAGGGATATATGTAACAGTATCTTTGAGCTATTTTGCAGATACTGAAATCCCCACCAGGTGGGAGAAGTTAATGGTACGCTGCCCACAAGCACGTAGACCCCAGACCTGTTGGAACCAGAAGGTTGATGATGCTAACTCCCAATTACCTCACCACCGACCAATCAGAAGAATGTCCACAAGTTAATCACACCCTCTTTAACCATTACTATAAAACTCCTCATTACCCTCTTCAGGTCAGGACACACAGGGTTTTTTTTTGTTTTTTGCAGTACTTGGGCCTCTCACTGCCGTGTCCTCTCCCGTTGCGGGGCACAGGTTCCGGACGCGCAGGCTCAGCGGCCATGGCTCACGGGCCCAGCCGCTCCGCGGCACGTGGGATCTCCCCGGACCGGGACACGAACCCGTGCGTCCTGCATCGGCAGGCGGACTCTCAACCACTGCGCCACCAGGGAAGCCCCAGGACACACAGTTTTGAGGGCATTAGCCTGCTGTGCCCCCCTTTTCCTGGCAAAGCAATAAAGCTATTCTTTTCTTCATCACCCAAAACTCTGTCTCTGAGATTTCATTTGGTTTTAGGGTACAGAAGCTGGGTTAGCTTCAATATTATGGAAAGTCTGCCAAAGGGCCCCTCCCAGCTCTTCATGATACTCACCCAAGCATTATTTCAGGGTCTACTCAATGCACATAGCTACAGATCTCTGCTCTTAGCAAAGCCACTTTTACAACCATCTTATCAACGTTTGAAGGGAAACCATTAACTGTTTTGAAGAAGCCATACCACACTTCTACTGAGATTATAATAAAACCATCTCTCTTCAAAACATAGGGTGCAAAAATGTAGTTCAGCTACTGAATCTTCTTTCATAAGACTCAGTTAAAATAGGTTTCCTACATCTTTTGGGTAAAGATGACAGATGATGTAGCTCAGTTGTAGGACCGTAATAGGGATGCCTCAGATCATTCCAGGGCATAATCTTAAAGTCAGCAAAAGATATGTCAATCAGATCTTCAATCCTGGTTTACCCAGAAACAACCTTATGAGTACCTTCTTGAAACGTCTCAAACTGCTTCCTCTACTATCTTTTCATAATAATCTCTGCAATAAAAAAGTCTTATGTATTTTCTCAAACACTTTGTGTCTACATAGACTCAACTGTAGCAATTATTCCTCTTGCTTCTGGAGGGCTTAAGGGAGAGAGTTTTAAAAAGCAAATCATCAAACATAAAAGTATAGTTTTATGTCTGCAACAAGACAGTGGTGCTCATTTTACAAATTACAGAAAGTAAAACTTAACAAAATCTGTGTAGCTAGAGGGAGAGGCAGAGTTGCTGTTTTTCCCTAGTAGATGGCAGATGATCATATCATAATCTGGAGGAAAGGAGAGTTCTTCCTATGGTTGAGATAAACTGGATTAATCAAAGAATCCTGTTAGAAGGTAAAGAGCAAGAGAAGAAGGTTTGCTTGCAGTTTAGTAATGCCATGGGAAACCTGCAAGCCTCAGAATAGCACAAATATTTGTCTTGTGAAGATATAGTCTCTGGGCCCTACCATTGCATTAAAACCATACTCAGGGCATCACCTGTACCACTATTCTTGTGATGCTTTACATAATTGGTTGACAGTTCTTTGTCCCATAAATAAATCACCCCTATTAAGAAAAGAGCTGGAGGTAAATTTTTAGATGGCCAAAAAGTAATTTTTAGTCACCACAGATATTTAGCTTTAGCATTTAGAAGTTCCTTAAATTCACTGCACTGATATACTTGGGCTTCTTAGGATCAAAGATCTTGATGGACCATGCATGCGCTTTGGAGTCTCTTACACCTGGCTTTAAATTATACCTCTCCACTATTCCAATGATTACCAGATAACTAAAGGCTTTAACCTGGAAACTGTGCTCAGACTTCTATTACCTTATCATTTTCCTATGAAATGAAGATAACACCTTCCTCAGAAAAATATAATCACACACATGATAACAACTGTAACGTCGTCCATCCAGAAAATCACCTGACACATTCTAGCAACTCAGTGATGTGCTCCCTAGTATTGCATTTTAGACAGCTCTTGTAACCTAAAAATATTTTAATTGGTTTTAAGAATACCTATATAGACTAGAGACACTAACAATTGAAGATATAGGAAAAATCTTTACCTGGGAAAACCAATGATTGCGGTTTTTTATTATTTTCTGTTGACGTTTTTAAGCTCCCAGGAAACAGAACAAAATAAAAGCTTTCTTGCGTTTTTATGACAATGACAATAAACTTGGAAAAGATTCTATTTGTGATAAGTTTTGGAGAAAGAGAATTCATTTGGGGAATGGCCAGGGGAGCTGCAATAGAAATTAGAAGAAGGAAGAATCAGAAAAATAGAAACTGAACAATTTCATTTTTAAAAAGGGGTAGAGGGAGAAGAACAACAGAATAACAATATATGGCATAGTTAAAAAATAGTTTTTATCAAATATTAAAGGATTACCTATGAGTTGAAACAATAACAAATATTCATCTAAATTTCTGGGAGTCTTTTCAAGCTTCTCTAAAATTCAGCATTTGTGGAATTATGCTCATTACAGTGTTTTAATAAGTCAATAGTAATGAACATAATATTATTTTTAAATCTCAAAACGAATCATTTAGAGTTCTCCAAAAATAGGTTCAACTGCCTCACATTAAACAAACTGACAGTTATTATTTTGAAAAGCTACATATGCCCTTGTACTGACTATTGTTATAGAAGAAAGTATTTAAATTTATGGTATGAAATTTATTTGGGGTTTTTGTTATTTTGGAACTAGGTGCTTTGAGTATAAAAAGAAAACCAGTGTCTAATGCTGCCTTGAGAATTACAGAAGAGAAACATGGGATGTTAGTTTAAAAGGAATCTTGGTCACCTATGTTTTACAGATGAGGTCACGGAGGCCCAAACAGAGAAACTGTCTTCCAGTATGGGTGCTCAGGAAAAAAGAGAGTAGCAAAATAATCGTTAATCAGGTTCAAGAAAACAAATTTGAATCAAAGACAAAGCTAAGAATAGAAGGAAACTTTGTCAGAATTATTAACACAAACAGCCTTTAGAAGAGAGAATCATATCTATGCAAATATGTGTCTAAGTAGGGGTGATGGGCATTACAGATTGAGTGGAAACATTAGCTTCTCTGCATGGCTCTGAGCAGAAATAAAAGACAGATTTTTCTCCATAAATGTAGCAAATGTTTGACTAATCTGTGCTATTTTGCCCCCACGGTCTTGCCTATTATTAGGCTTCCTGGCAAATCAGATTCTTTCATTTGCAGTGGCTATAATCATATGAATTATAGGTTTCATTTAGACTCATCTCACCTCACCCAGTGGGAAGTATTCTGTCATTTTCACTAGAGAAAAATAACATTTGCCAATATGAATGAGGAATCAAAGATGCTCAATTACATAGCTGATCTCTGTCATCCATGGATATCTGAGAACCCTATCTGCCTTGTCCAGAATTTTGTCCTGATTTGGAAAAAATGCATTGTGAATGTTTAATTTCCACAATGTCCTTCTGGGTGATCTGCACGCTAATAGTTATCAAGACCTGTGATAACCTGCATTCTGTCTGTTATCAGAAGCTATACATTCACCTCCCCAGGCAATTAATCTTCATGAGACCTCAGAAATTCTGAACAGTATTCAGACTTGAAAACAGACTATTAGTTTTATAAGACATTTCATTTCCAGTTTATTTTGACATTTCCATTTCAATCCTGTATTCTAAATGTCTAAGCAGGAAGCTTAAGGAAAACACTTTTAGCATCTAGCCAGAACAGTTGGACAGACATGTACAGATATGGGCCATATATATAAAATTGCTGTGAGAGGGCTTCACTGGTGGCGCAGTGGTTGAGAATCTGCCTGCTAATGCAGGGGACACGGGTTCGAGGCCACGGAGCAACTGGGCCCGTGAGCCACAACTACTGAGCCTGCCCGTCTGGAGCCTGTGCTCCGCAACGAGAGGCCGCGATAGTGAGAGGCCCCCGCTCGCCGCAACTAGAGAAAGCCCTCGCACAGAAACGAAGACCCAACACAGCAAAAATTAATTAATTAATTAATTAATAAACTCCTACCCCCAACATCTTCTTTAAAAAAAAATTGCTATGCTCTGTACAGTATATGTCCAGGTGGAACTCATTAACTCCATTTAAACAGATGAAGGCTTGTTCAGTCATTTAAGTGACTTGTTTGCAGCCCTGCAAATTATGACCCAGACTAGACATCATCTCCTCCAAAAAGCTTGCCCAAATACTTTATACCCACAGGCTTCAAACTAGGTTAGGTGCTTCTACTGTCACCTGCTTTTTTCTAACAACAATAATAGTAATAAAATTATTATAATGGAAAAGAAAAGAGTTCATCTTTCAGGACTTACTCTATGATGAGATCTATAATGAGCACATTTCATCCAGCATTTTATTTATTCCTCAGAGCACACTATAAAAGTTGTGTTTTTTAATCAGGTTACAGGTGAGGCAGCTGAGGTGCTGAGAAGTTAAATAATATACCCGAGACTACAAAACTAGTAACTGTCTGAATTTGGAATTCATACTCCAACAATTTTAGTCCAGAGCACATCCTCTTATTTTGTCCTCTCTGACCACTGCATTACATGTTCTTTAAAAGCAGAGCCCTCCTGCCATTTACTCTGTATTATTCAGAGCCTGCAAAATGACTGGGCCATATCATATGCTTAATAAATGTTTGTTTTCCATATCACACACCTCCTAAAACATAGGTTTTAAAGTATACTTTCAAAAGGGTAAAGTTCTATTTAAGTATATGCAATTAGTTGAAGCTAGAACACATGGGTAAAGTGATGCTTCTGAGTCAGGCTATATCTGAATCTTTCCCTTTCTGTATCACATTAGGGAGTACTTTAAGAGATTGAATTTAAATAATAATTAAAAGGACAGAAATCCAAGAATGGCTGCTCCATATGCAGGAGTTTAGACAGAGAGAAAGATTTAGAGGAGGATTGTGATGGAAGGGAAAGTATCACGGAAAATAAATGATACTTTAGAAAATACGAAGGAGGTGGCTGCTTTTCCTACTGCTTGTTACATTAAACGTGTGTTCTACAATATGAAGTAGCTCACAAAAGGTTTTAAGTAGCCCAAGGATTCAAACGTTTAATGATAGAGAATTGTTAACTTAAGCAATAATCTAAAACCAAAGAGAATGGTTCCTTTCACTTCTAAGGATTTGGAATCAGTGAGAGCTGAACCCTACAAGAAAGTAATGAAGTTCACCTTTTGTGCCTGCATTTTTACACATATCCTTAAGGTATAAGAATTTATCCTTTCACCAGAGACTATAATTAATATTTTACAGTAGAATTAGATGTTTTCACCAAAGATGGAACAGAAGATCCCAAGGAAAACACTGTTAAGAGAAGGGTATAAAAAAGACAAGATATTGCCTAAAAATGTACCTTAAAAGAAGTGTGGAAAGCTTCCACTAGGAAAAAAAAAATGCTACCAACTTTTTCCTAAGAAAGTGTAATAGAGATTCCTGTCTAGGTCCTTCTGCCTGAAATGAATATTTAAAATCTAGATACAGTGTATCCCTTTTGGAGATAGACTGTCAAATCACTTGGGAGTCTTTGAATATAAAACACAGAACCAAACAAACCCAAAGAATAATTTAAAAGGCATTCTTCCCCTGCAGCCGTTAGTCTTCCCAGATCTCCAACTCAACCTAACTCCCCAGTCCACCAAAAACAAATCAGAACTCTAAATACCGATTCATAAGGGGGAAATCAGTCCTCCTCCCCAACTCCACCCTGTAGACATCTGGTTCCTGAATGGTGTTCTAATATTTAAGAACCATTTCAGAAATAGCTTCAGATAGAGAAAGATCCAGTTAGAACCACGGTATCTAAGGATAACTCCCTCATGTAAAATTGATTGTACTGAAACTAACATAACTCTTATTTAAGCTCTTTTCATTGACATCAGTGTGTTTAAGCTATCTAAGCTAGTGCTACATTTGTAAATGACCTGGGCAAACTATGACCCATGGGCCGTATCTGACGTGAGGACTACTTCTGCATGACCCATGAACTAAGAATGGTTTTTATACATTTTTATATAGTTGAAAAACTTTCAAAAGAAGAGTAATATTTCACAACATGTAAACATGATGGGAAATTCAAATGTCAGTGTACCTAAATAAAGTATGTTGGAACACAGCCATGCTTATTCATTTACATATCATTCATGAGTGCACTCACCCTGTGACAGCCAAGCTGAGCAGTTATAAGAAAGAATGTAAGGCCCAAGAAACCTGGAATATTTACTAGCTGACCCTTACAGAAAAGTTTGCAGCCCCTTGATAACAACTGATTTTCTGGGACAGAGTTCATTTCAAATATTATTTTCTACTGTGAATATGTATCCTAATTGCTTGGCAAAACACGTGTTAACTACAAATCTCCATCTGACTAGTATACAATGACTTACTTCTCAAAATAATCAAGTTCTTGGCATTCAATGGGCACTTGGAATAGGAATTCGTTATTCACTGAGTCCTGGTTTCTCATTCACAACCCAGTGACGAATCCAGTTTTGACCCCCACTTACTTAACAGTGAATAACCAGAAGATCATTTAGAGCAAAACACCCTTATGGATGACATGTGAGTCAATTTATTCAATAATTTACCTGGTATGAGCCAGCAGCTATACTTGGGAAGTTACACAGGTTCTTCAAGTGCAGGGCTTTGGTAATCCAAAAAAGAATGAGATACAGTCTCTACCCTCAAAACACTTTCAACATATAGAAGAACACCAGCTAAGGTGGGAAATCACCGTATGTGTTTGGGGGATAAATTTGTTCTATGGTTTCTATGCCAGTATGGGAGCTCTTTAGAGGCTGTTGGTAAAATGAGGGAAATAAGCACACGATTGTTAGTGTTTTATAAAGACAAACTGGTTCAGTTTAAAATCAATTATTTGTTCCAAATTTGTCATCTTTATGATTTTTTGTTTTAGTTAAAAGTCTTTACGAAAAATGATGACAGAATTATAGTAGATGGCATTCTTAACTATTGTTACTTTTTAATCTTATCTGTTAAATCTTATATGTTAAGGATATTTCCACAGTCCCAAATCAAAATAATAATAATATAAAAATCCATGAAGTCCCAAAATCTGGAAACTACTGGTCTGGTTGACAAAACATAGAGTCCATGTGAGGTTGGTGTGTTCAAATTATTCAGAATCATGATGGCCAAGTGGAAAACTTCAAATTTAATTTATGAGTCAAAGGGGAGCCATTAAAAGTTTTTGAGCTAGAGGATGACATATTTAGAGCTGTGCTTCAGGAAGATTTGGCAGCAGGAAGGATTGGCTGAGGAAGAGACTGGAAGCAGGGAGACTGTTCAAGACAAGACTGCTATTGTCCAAATGAGATGTCCTGAAACTGACAGTGATCATGGGAATAGAAAGGAAAGAACAGATGGGGGACACATGTGGAGGCAGACTTGACAGGACCTTGTGACTAACTGGATATAAGGGATGAAAGAACAGAGTCAAAGACGATACCACGGCTTAGTGCTAGGCAACTGGATAGACTTGGGTGCCATCATGAGGAACAGCAAATGTTAAAGGAGAAACAGATTTGGGATGGTTGCAAGTGCGATATTAACTTTACAGTGAAGAGCAACAGCTAATCTAGATTTAAGGGGATGGCCACTGAAAATATGTATTTGACTAAGCAAATGTAATAGTGGCATGACCTCTTCATTTTAATGCTTAGAGATATGCCTGCCTAGGACCTGTTGGAACAGAAGTCTACAGTACTATACTTTCAGGGCATGTTACAATTTTAAGTGAACCAATACAATGAGGGCTATCCTTCCTTAAGTGAAAAAGCACCTCAGGGGAAAAGTAGATCATAAAAGTCTAACACTTTTACAGATTCCTTAGATTACAGACAGGAAAATAGCTCCTCAAACTCCAAGAAATCTGCATTTTCTACGTATTTGCTGGCTGGATCCATCAGCCACCTATTTGGCTCAGGGAAACAGCCAGTGCACTGTGATGTAAAATTATCACTCCAACTGCCTGAGTTCCCAGTACCTAGGACCATAGATCATAAATAATTCCACCAATTCTAAACTTCAAGAATGTAATGAATTATGAGCTCTTCATCAGAAGACATCAGGATCAATAGAAGCAGAGGGTTTCTAGATAAGCACATTCCATAATTACTGCTTGGGACTGAATAAATCAATTTAATACCACACTTCAGAAAAGTTTTCAAAACGTATTTTCCCCCAGATTTATTAGAGTAATGGTGTCTTGGTTCATGGTTCCATCCCATCTCCTTCTTAATATAACCTTTTAAGGAAATTTAATTTCTACTTCAAAAGGAATTACATAAAACATCAATTCTCTATAACTGGACTTGACACATTTATGTTTTATTTTTTTGGCCCTGGAGATGAATCAATCATTCAGTCACTTCTCAATTTATCTTTTTTCAGTGTGCAAGTAATTTAAATTTATCAGACTTCTTTAGCAATTAGATAATAAATAGGTATTTAAATATTCTCTGCTTGCAATCTAATAGTCCAGGTAATGAGGCTGAAATAGACGGCATGATGCATGCCAAGCTGGTCACTTCTTTCAAATTTAATAAACCTTTTGCAGAATAATTCAAAAATGAACACTTGCCGATCACCTTAACAGTCTGCAAAACTGTAAATAATTGAATACTTTAATGCTCAGTGACATTAACTGTAAAAAGAAATTCATTTGGGTTATTATTTCTGTTGTAAGAAGTATATTAAAGGTTAACTTGAGCCATAATACAAATGTCTATATTTGTTTTGTGGCATGTGTGTCTGTATTGCAATATAGATATATAATTAAAAACCCACTGGTCTTCTAAAGAGAATTGTTTGCAGTACATAAAAGAGGATTAATAGCTGAACACTGCAAATACTGCAAAGATGAAATAACTGATGATTTTTATAAAGCAAAGAAAGAATCTTGATAAAAACTAATGTCATCTAAATCTCCAAGGCTTTCTTACTGTTCTTGTCAATTGAGTATTGCATTAATGAGCTTTAAGTATGTATGGGTTCTGTTAAATATTCTGTAAGAAAATAAAATGAGAGATCCCTGAGTATACAAAGGGGAAAAGATCAAGGTAAATATCAGGAAGCTCTTGCAGAAGAAGGAATATTAGATGTTAAAAAAAAAAAAGTTACCAACAATGCCCACAGAAATTCTTTCGCTACTGAATTAGGAATTTGCGATCTATAAGCCTAAGAAGGCCAAGAACTAAGTGAAAGGGAAAATAATAGACTTTGGTGGTCATGAAAACTCTTTCTCACCCAAGGACTTGAAAAGGAAGGAGAGGCAAGGTAAGGAAACCTTTGCCTTTGCCTTCCTTTCTCAACTGAAAGGGCCCCAGAGTGGCACATCCTTCCTGACCTGGGATCCTGAGGCCACACCGTTATAACTCAAACCCAGGAGAAATCAGGATATTTGAAAATGAATGGTAGATTTGGGGGGGGGGGCGGAATCAATAATAGTTATAGAAACATCACTTTTAGAATTCATTTTCAATCAGGCAAGGATATTTTTTAAATGAGATGTTGAAAGGAATGTTTGTAGAGATTGCTATAGCCCTTTATATCATGTAATTTTTTGTCCCTGGCATTGTGTAAATCAGTTTCCCAGTCTTCAATTTCTTTAAAATTCTGACAAGCAATTTTTTGAAGACAATGATTTTATTTAATTACTGGGGCTTTAAAAAAATCTTTTCTTTTTAATCATATACTGAATAAAGTAGGACCCTGAAAATGGAATAGTGATTCTTCATCCTTCGTGAAATATTTCTAATAAATAGAGAGCTTGATATCAAGAACAGGTCCTTGAGCAAACAAAGTTACAGAATGCAAATGTGGTATAACCTTGGGAGTATTAGCCAACATTGTAAATTCTTGCTTGATTTAAAAAGACAGGCTGGTCTCCCAGAGCACTGTAATTTGACTTTAGAAATTAAGAACTTACATTAAATTATTAGTAAGTGACAGACATTCTAACCACTAAGTAGCATATACATACATTCCAGTATTCATTCTCCTTAATATTGAACACTGGATGTGTTGATTGTATTAATTCCTGATAGTGGCACTTAGCAAAGCAACTGAAGCCAACCAAATAGAGAAAGATGGCTCTGAGTTATCCATGTGCCAGTGATTAAGGTTGTAACTGGAGTTAACAACCAGTTCCTACCTTGAAACACTTACTAAAATTATTTGCTTGCCTTGAAAATGCCTCTAAGCATGAATTAAAACTAGAGGTGTCCTTTTCAGGTACTTGGTTGAAATACTGAATTTCCCATCCCTTGTCTGAGCCCTTCTACCAATAGTATAGTTATTTCAGAGTCACTTTTCTGCCAATGTTACAAGTGTAACTAATCCTACCAAAGGGAAGATCTGTGTTAAACTTTTACATTAAATCAAGTTTTTCTGCCTAGAACATCCTTCTCAGCTACAGTAAACAATAATCCCAGGGAGAGGGAGGGCAGAGATAGAAAGAGGAAGATCTTAGCGGATGGTTCCTGCACTCCTGACACCCTGATCCCTTCTTCCATGGCTGCTTTGGCTGTGTGCTTTAAGCCCTCTGGAGGAGCCATGATGCAAGCGTCTAGCTCAGTACACAGCCAATCCAGCTCAGTAAATTAAACGCTTTGTAAATAGTAAACATGAAAACTTTATAAGTAGCAAACATAGAAGGAGACAAGCAGGAAGATGATAAATTCTGAACTTCAGACACCATGAAGAATTTGCCTGTAGTAGATTAAGTGTAGAATCGTGCCCCTTTAGGGAACAGGATTTATAACAAGAATAACCATCGTTTGGTAGGTACATGTCCAGCAGCCCTAGTCATGAAGGATGGATGGATGGATGGAATGAAGAAAAGAAGGAAGGAAGGAAAAGAGGGAGGAAGGAAGGGAAAGAGGGAGGGGATTCTAAAGAAGGTACACTGGTCAAAAAAACTGCAAATGATTAACACACAGAATATCTTTCTTTTTTTTTTTCCAGTGGGCTTTAGGACACTCTCAATGGAAAGTTCCAATCTGACCATTATAACTCCCAAATATGTTTTATCTGGTGCTCAACATGTAATTGAAACTCAAGTTCTGCAAAGAAACAAAAGTTAAAATGAGTCCAGATATTTATAGGACACTCCATCCAAAAACAACAGAATACACATTTTTCTCAAGTGCTCATGGAACATTCTCCAGGACAGATCATATCTTGGGTCACAAATCAAGCCTTGGTAAATTTAAGAAAATTGAAATTGTATCAAGTATCTTTTCTGATCACAATGCCATGAGACTAGATATCAATTACAGGAAAAGATCTATAAAAAATACAAACACATGGAGGCTAAACAATACACTACTTAATAATGAAGTGATCACTGAAGAAATCAAAGAGGAAATAAAAAAATACCTAGAAACAAATGATAATGGAGACACAACGACCCAAAACCTATGGGATGCAGCAAAAGCAGTTCTAAGGGGGAAGTTTATAGCAATACAAGCCCACCTTAAGAAGCAGGAAACATCTCGAATAAACAACCTAACTTTGCACCTCAAGCAATTAGAGAAAGAACAACAAAAAACCCCAAAGCTAGCAGAAGGAAAGAAATCATAAAAATCAGATCAGAAATAAATGAAAAAGAAATGAAGGAAACAATAGCAAAGATCAATAAAACTAAAAGCTGGTTCTTTGAGAAGATAAACAAAATAGATAAACCACTAGCCAGACTCATCAAGGAAAGAAGGGAGAAGACTCAAATCAATAGAATTAGAAATGAAAAAGAAGTAACAACTGACACTGCAGAAATAAAAAAGATCATGAGCGATTACTACAAGCAACTCTATGCCAATAAAATGGACAATCTGGAAGAAATGGACAAATTCTTAGAAATGCACAACCTGCCAAGACTGAATCAGGAAGAAATAGAAAATATGAACAGACCAATCACAAGCACTGAAATTGAAACTGTGATTAAAAATCTTCCAACAGACAAAAGCCCAGGACCAGATGGCTTCACAGGCGAATTCTAACAAACAGTTAGAGAAGAGCTAACACCTATCTTTCTCAAACTCTTCCAAAATATAGCAGAGGGAGGAACACTCCCAAATTCCTTCTACGAGGCCACCATCACCTTGATACCAAAACCAGACAAGGATGTCACAAAGAAAGAAAACTACAGGCCAATATCACTGGTGAACATAGATACAAAAATCCTCAACAAAATACTAGCAAACAGAATCCAACAGCACATTAAATGGATCATAGACCATGATCAGGTGGGGTTTATTCCAGGAATGCAAGGATTCTTCAATATACACAAATCTATCAATGTGATAAACCATATTAACAAATTGAAGGAGAAAAATCATATGATCAACTCAATAGATGCAGAGAAAGCTTTTGACAAAATTCAACACCCAATTATGATAAAAACCCTGCAGAAAGTAGGCATAGAGGGAACTTTCCTCAACATAATAAAGGCCATATATGACAAGCCCACAGCCAACATCATCCTCAATGGTGAAAAACTGAAGGCATTTCCATTAAGATCAGGAACAAGACAAGGTTGCCCACTCTCACCACTATTATTCAACATAGTTTTGGAAGTTTTAGCCATGGCAGTCAGAGAAGAAAAAGAAATAAAAGGAATCCAAATCGGAAAAGAAGAAGTAAAGACGTCACTGTTTGCAGATGACATGATACTATACATTGAGAATCCTAAAGATGCTACCAGAAAACTACTAGAGCTAATCAATGAATTTAGTAAAGTAGCAGGATACAAAATTAATGCACAGAAATCTCTGGCATTCCTATATACTAATGATGAAAAATCTGAAATTGAAATCAAGAAAACACTCCCATTTACCATTGTGACAAAAAGAATAAAATATCTAGGAATAAACCTACCTAAGGAGACAAAAGACCTGTATGAAGAAAATTATAAGACACTGATGAAAGAAAATAAAGATGATACAAATAGATGGAGAGATATACCATATTCTTGGATTGGAAGAATCAACATTGTGAAAATGACTCTACTACCCAAAGCAATCTATAGATTCAATGCAATCCCTATCAAACTACCACTGGCATTTTTCACAGAAATAGAACAAAAAATTTCACAATTTGTATGGAAACACAAAACACCCCCAAATAGCCAAAGCAATCTTGAGAACGAAAAAAGGAGCTGGAGGAATCAGGCTCCCTGACTTCAGACTATACTACAAAGCTACAGTAATCAAGACAGTATGGTACTGGCACAAAAAAAGAAAGATAGATCAATGGAACAGGATAGAAAGCCCAGAGATAAACCCACGCACATATGGACAATTTATCTTTGATAAAGGTGGCAGGAATGTACAGTGGAGAAAGGACAGCCTCTTCAATAAGTGGTGCTGGGAAAACTGGACAGATACATGCAAAAGTATGAGATTAGATCACTCCCTAACACCATACACAAAAATAAACTCAAAATGGATTAAAGACCTAAATGTAAGGCCAGAAACTATCAAACTCTTAGAGGAAAACCTAGGCAGAACACTCTGTGACATAAATCACAGCAAGATCCTTTCTGACCCACCTCCTAGAGTAATGGAAATAAAAACAAAAATAAACAAATGGGACCTAATAAAACTTCAAAGCTTTTGCACAGCAAAGGAAACCATAAACAAGACGAAAAGACAACCCTCAGAATGGGAGAAAATATTTGCAAATGAAGCAACTGACAAAGGGTTAATCTCCAAAATTTACAAGCAGCTCATGCAGCTCAATAACAAAAAAACAAACAACCCAATCCAAAAACGGGCAGAAGACCTAAATAGACATTTCTCCAAAGAAGATATACAGACTGCCAACAAACACATGAAAGAATGCTCAACATCATTAATCATTAGAGAAATGCAAATCAAAACTACAGTGAGATATCATCTCACACCAGTCAGAATGGCCATCATCAAAAAATCTAGAAACAATAAATGCTGGAGAGGGTGCGGAGAAAAGGGAACACTCTTGCACTGCTGGTGGGAACGTGAATTGGTTCAGCCACTATGGAGAACAGTATGGAGGTTCCTTAAAAAACTACAAATAGAACTACCATACGACCCAGCAATCCCACTACTGGGCGTATACCCTGAGAAAACCAAAATTCAAAAAGAGTCATGTACCAAAATGTTTATTGCAGCTCTATTTACAATAGCCTGGAGATGGAAACAACCTAAGTGCCCATCATCGGATGAATGGATAAAGAAGATGTGGCACATATATACAATGGAATATTACTCAGCCATAAAAAGAAACGAAATTGAGCTATTTGTAATGAGGTGGATGGACCTAGAGTCTGTCATACAGAGTGAAGTAAGTCAGAAAGAGAAAGACAAATACTGTATGCTAACACATTTATATGGAATTTAAGAAAAAAAATGTCATGAAGAACCTAGGGATAAGACAGGAATAAAGACACAGACCTACTGGAGAACGGACTTGAGGATATGGGGAGGGGGAAGGGTGAGCTGTGACAGGGCGAGAGAGAGTCATGGACATATACACACTAACAAACGTAAGGTAGATAGCTAGTGGGAAGCAGCCGCATGGCACAGGGATATCGGCTCGGTGCTTTGTGACCGCCTGGATGGGTGGGATAGGGAGGGTGGGAGGGAGGGAGACGCAAGAGGGAAGAGATATGGGAACATATGTATATGTATAACTGATTCACTTTGTTATAAAGCAGAAACTAACACTCCATTGTAAAGCAATTATACCGCGATTAAAAAAAATGAGTCCAAATTATTCTAAGTATTTTATAGAAAAAAGTATCATTTCTATGATATTTTGTGTCATCTATAAGGTCAAATATATAGTAATATCCTTTGTTCCTTTTCTACATAGTCTTACCACTATTTTAATAAGGAAGGAAAGTGCAGGAATTAGAAGTATTGGCTTGAAAGTCAGAAGAGCATCAGTTAGATGCCCAAATTACCTATTTCTAGCTGTGTGATCTTAGGGAGCAAATCTGCCTTCTTTATATCTTAGTCTTCTCATCTGTAAAATGATAATACTTATCTTAAAAAGAGTTGTATTTAGTGAGATAACGTAGATAGTTCCTGAAATGGATATGTCCAATATTACTCATAATTCTTATTATTATAGTGTTGATGGTAGGATCTTTATCACTGTTGTTGAAAATTGTTTGCATTACCCACAAGAAGCTGATTCTTCTCCCTTAGGTAAGAATATGGAACTATTTAAAGAAAATAGAGGGACTTCCCTGGTGGTGCAGTAGTTAAGAATCCGCCTGCCAAGGCAGGGGACACGGGTTTGAGTGCTGGTCTGGGAAGATCCCATACGCCACGGAGCAACAAAGCCCGTGTGCCACAACTACTGAGCCCACGTGCCACAACTACTGAAGCCCGCGTGCCTAGAGCCCATGCTCCGCAACAAGAGAAGCCACCGCAATGAGAAGCCCGCGCACCGCAACGAAGAGTAGCCCCCGCTAACTGCAACTAGAGAAAGCCCGTGGGCAGCAACGGAGACCAAACACAGCCAAAAATAAAAATAAATAAATAAACAGATCTTTAAAAAAAAAAAAGAAAGAAAGAAAATAGAGACATTCTTAGCTTCAGGCTTACATGCTACAACTACCTTAATTTGTTTCCCTTCCATCTTAGTGAGAAAAGAGAACATTCATATTGGGGGAGAGAATTTCTGTACTACGACTGCCTTTCCTTATCTGCATCAGAGCACTTTTAATTATCTCTTGCAGTGAAATGGAAGAATAAAATGAGGAATATACAAATCAAATTCATCAGAGACAGGATTAGTGAAAAACAGTCAGACCAAATGATATAGACTACAAACATGGGGGTGGCAACTTGACCTTCCTGAGATGAGGAACATTGAGGGAAAAAACCCAAAACGTTCTTTTAAAAAAAAAAGTGCTGTGAGGCCTTGTTAAGTAGTTTCTTTAGAAACTTGGTGCATTATTGCAAGTACTCCAAAGAATATTTTATTTTTAATGCAAAAATACCACAGAAATCAAAAGTCCTCAAGCTTGAGGTTTCTTGTACAACCTTGAAAGGACGTTCAGAATCAATCAATGCCTCTTGTTGCAATTTTATTTAAATTGCAAATTCAAATCTCTCTTCACTATTGTGTTTTTCTTCTATTTGTTAATGTTATCCTTGTTCTAGAAGAATTCATGAATCAAAATGCCCCACCTGCCAGGAAGACAGACCTCCCCAGAGGTTACTTGCTACACAGCACAGAATAAATCTGGAAACGATCCATTCATGGAAAAGATCTGAAGAAACATCTAAAGATTTAGTGTCTGCATGATCAAATTCAGACCACTTCCATATCACAGCTTGTGCCTGATGGGCAGTGTGGCCACATCTAAACATTTTCATTTCAGGAAAGGATAAGTCACCATGAGGAATCCACCAAAACTGCAGTTACTATTAATGCCACAGAACTGGAGGCCTGCATCAGGTTGTAGCAGTACATCCTGAGTGTTGTGGAAGAGACCCCTACATTACCACTCTTTAGTTCAGCCAGTCAAGTCCACACTGAGAGGCAAAAGAATCTGTAGCCCATCACAGACCCTGAGAGCCTTAATTTCTCACCAACTTCATTTAATAGATTAGGTAACAGCAGAGAGAAATGAACCACAAAGGACTTCTTAATAATATGCAGCAAGAGTAATTGAAATACAGTTCATTCAGTCATTCCTCCAAACCATCTGATGTTTATTGAAGATACGACATGTATGGCACCCACAGAGTTTATAATCTACTAAAGGACAGGCTTGTATACGTCTAATCATAATATAATAAACACTTTTAAAGTATGGTGATTGACTGTTGCCTAGGGCTATGGTTACAGCTTTTAATAAGAAAAAAATCACATTCAAATTAAAACCATAAACAGCAAAAAATAAGGTACCTAGAAATAAATCTAACCAGAAATGCATAAGCCTTTACAGAGAAAATAGCAAAATATCAAAGTTACCAATGATTTCCTAATTGAATTATTGAATTAAATCAATGTGAATTATATTAAAATCCAAATAGGGCATTTTGTGGAATTTAATTAACTTATCTATTTTGCTATCTATTTATCTATCTGGCTAGCTATCTAGTACCACAAGACCAAGAATAATAAGACTATTTTGAAGAATAAAATTGGAGGGAGAAAACTTACCCTATTTATATATCAAAATTTACAACATAATTGTAATTAAAATTCTTAGCACAGAGATAGACAAATTGACCAGTAACCAGACTAGCAATCACAGAAAAAAAGACTCACGAATATATTAAAACTTGATATTATTTAATAAATAATATTACATTATTTATTATTTAGAGGTGGCATTATTCAATAAATAATATTGAAATAATTACTCATATGGATCAGTACTTTAAATAGTTCACAAAAATAATTTCCAGACTATTTCCAGATATTAAACATCTAAATGTAAAAAGCAGACTTTAAAAAAAATTTCAAAAGAAAATAAGAACATATTTAATAACCAGAATATTGAGAATGTATTAGCAAGATAGACAAAGTATGAACTGTAAGAGCAGAGTGACGCATTACAGATGATTACGTAAAGCTGAAACTTTTATATAATAAACAAAAGACCTCAAACCATGTTAAAAGAGGTGATATTAACAATGCACTAAAATGACAATGTTTGGTGTTCAGAATACACAAATCTCTCTCTCCCTCATATCCCATGAATCAATAATAAATAAATACAATGAATAGACCAAGATCTGAATAGACAATCCACAGAAGAAAAAAGACAAATAGCCCATGAAAAATTAACATGGGATCCATTTCACTAGAAGTCTGAGAAATAAAAATATAAACAGTAATATATAATACATCATGACCATAAGTCTTTTAAGTTTAAATATGCCAAGTGTTGACAAAAATGCAGAGGAACTAGAATTCTCATACCCTATGGAGGGAAATGTAATTTGGTCTATTATTAAAAGTATTATGGTAATATTATGTACAGTAGAAGATGTATAACTTCCATTTATCAAGTAATTCCCCTCTTAAGTACATACTCCTGAAAAACTTTAAGGAATATTCAGGGAGACATAGCAAAGAATATTTTTTATATCATTGTGTGCTATAGTGAAAAATTAGAAACAGCCCAAATGTCCACCACAGAAGAATGAATAAATACATTGTGGTAAAGCCATATAACGGATTACCATAAGCATCAATGCCAATAACCTAGAGCTACATCTATATCTACACCTGTATCATTACCTATTGGCCTAGATAAATCTCAAAAAAGTTATGTTAAATAAATAAAGCTGCAGATTGAAAATATATTGTGATACTATTCATATGAAATGTAACAACATAGAGAACATATTACTCTACTATATATTTTGTACAATGCACATGTAAAATGAATACATATAGTTTGTAGTTGCATATATATTATTGATAAGTGATAAAAAATGTTTATGAGGATGGTAAACAAATCCAAAATAGTGATTACCTTTAAAGTAAAAAGGAAAATGATACCGGAAGAACATACAAAGGCAGAACCAGCTGTAGCTGGGAACGGAGAGCAAGGATAAGAACCAAAGTGCAATTTAAACTTAAAATGGCAAAATAAAAGATTTGTTATAATTAGGTGGTAGACATGGGTATCCATAATATTCTGCATACTTTTCCTTGTATTTTTGAAATAATTCACTGAAATTATTTAATTTGATGACTCAAATTATTAAGAATGTCTAAGCTAAACTGTTGGAGCTTCAACAACTTAATGGGAAGTCCTTGAAGGGTTTTAAATCACAGACAAATAAAGACCTCACTTTCCTCAGGTTAGCAGAAAAAAGGCTTCATTTGTTGTAAATAAATATGATGGGCGCCAACCTATTTTTCAAACTCACATATATGACTGTCTTTACATCTCCACTTAAATGTTTTATTCTAAATGTACCAAATAGGATTCCCGAACTTCCGTCTAAAGTGTGCTGCTCCTGTTGCCTTTGCATTCTCAGATAATGGCAACTCCATCCTCCGAGTTGCTTTAAAAACTTTGGAATCATGCATGATAGTTTTGTTCATTTGCCCTGTCTCCAAATCCTGCTGTCTCTACATCAAAATGCATCCAGGTTCTTAATATTTCTTATCATTTCTATTACTAGTATATCATCCAATCCATCATCTCTCTTGCCTTGATTACTGAAATAACCTCTAAAGGGATCTCTCTATTTTTATTCTTTATACTGCCTAGAATGATGCTTATGAGACAAGTAAGATAATTTCAACACTGCTTGAAAATTCCCAATACCTCACTGAAGTGAATGTTATGGCATGTCATTCAGAAGATCTATCTTCAGGAAAAGGACTCTTATTTCCCCAGCTGCTGGGAGTATGAGCTGCTAATAATGTACAGGTGAGTCTCTTTGCAGCAATTACCCTTGGCCAAAAGAAGTAGGTTCATCCAAAGTTGGACTCCCTTCCCAGAGACAGCTCTCATCCAACGACTGGCTAATGCAGAAGTGCAAGGGTCCGGGCTCCTTGCCTCAGTTGGCACAACTCTAAAGGATCAACTTAGCTCTCATATGATTTTCTGAATTTCTGTTGCAATTCCATCTTGGTTCAACTTTTCCCTTTGCTAAATTCCATTTCCTTCACTTCCTTACAGGTTTTGTTACTGAGATCCCTCCCAGATCAACCTCCTCCAAATCTCTGCCTGTAATTCCCTACAAAATTTGATTTCCTTCTGCCCAATTATACTTTTTACTCTCCCCTCACTCCCCCTGTTCCACCTCACTGGGCTCCTGTCTGTTTACGGGAGAGACCAGGCACACTCCCACCTCAGAGCATTTACTTCTACCCTGACCAGGAATATTTCAGAGATAGACTACTCCTTCCTCACATTTCTCAGCTCTCCATATTCAAAGCCTACCCTTTTCTAAATACCTAATTTAAAATAGTGACCCTCATTCCACTGCCCGACTCCCATATTCTGTGCCCTCAAGTTTGCTTGATTTTTTCCCCATATTGTATCATCACCAACTTATACCAATATATATTATTTTATTTAATGACTATATTCTCCAACTAGAACATGAACTTCAAGAGCACATGGGCCTTTTTAACATGTTTATTGGAGTATAATTGCTTTACAATGTTCTGTTAGTTTCTGCTGTACAACAAAGTGAGTCAGCCATATGTATACATATATCCCCATATCCCCTCCCTCTTGAGTCTCCCTCCCGCCCTCCCTATCCCACCCCTATAGGTGGTCACAAAGCACCACACTGATCTCCCTGTGCAATGCAGCTGCTTCCCACTAGCTATTTTACACTTGGTAGTATATACATGTCAATGCTACTCTTTCACTTCGTCCCAGCTTCCCCTTCCCCTTCCCCGTGTCCTCAAGTCCATGGGCCTAGAACATGACTTGAGACAATGAAAGTGCATTCAAGACAGAATTAGAGAGAACAATTTGCATTCAAAGAAACTTCCATGGGATTCTATTTCCTACCCCCAAATGTTTCCTTCTGTCCTCAAATAAGTGGCTCTCTGCAGTAATATCCTTACCCCAAGTTGAACCACTAATACTCCTGAGAAGGTAAGAATTGGCACCCACCTGGGCAAATGGAAGTAAATTTTCAGTAATCATAGATCCCTAAATGGCATTTTCTGTTTAGTTAAGCTGAACGTTTATAATAAATAAGAATACTACACTTACTTCCCCAGATTTGGGGGGGGGCGGGGGTAGGGGTAGGGTTGATTTTGAAAGAAGTTCCAGATTACAGCCTTGGGGACAGAAGTTTCGAGGTTATAAAAGTGTAAATAAAGCAAAGATCCAACCTTTGAACAGAATCTCCTTACTAATGTATTGTTTATAGATCACAAGGTCATCCAAACTTATATTGCTGGCTCAGCACTGATTTATATATTTCTTACAAGTAAGAAATACAAAAAAGTACCACCCAGAGTTTCTTTGATGACATATTAATATTCTGCATTTTGAATACATTTAATGCATATCTAAACTGATTTCATAGCCATTATCTCATGTGATAATTAGATACACAAAGCCACTAGTGAAATCAATACGACCAGCCTTACTCTCATATGGCATGAAAAGGACAAAAAAGCTTTGTTAAATGCCTGCAATCACACTAAATTCATCAAGGACTTTGAATCTTTCTAAGAAACATACCGCTTTTTACTGTTTCCTGTAAGAAACTGCTGTGCTGTGAAAAGGGGACTAAGAAAATTCCATGGATAATTATGAATCTGAGATCAAAAGATGTTTTCAAGTTGGTGTCAGAAAAGATTTGTTAAGAAAATACAAACTGTAAAAACATTAGGGCTTCCCTGGTGACTCAGTGGTTGAGAGTCCGCCTGCCGATGCAGGGGACACGGGTTCGTGCCCCGGTCCCGGAGGATCCCACATGCCGCGGAGCAGCTGGGCCTGTGAGCCTGCGCGCGCGTCCGGAGCCTGTGCTCCGCAATGGGAGAGGTCACAACCACAAAACAAACAAACAAACAAACAAACAAAAAAAAACATTAAAGTACCACCTAGGAAAAAACATGAGCTCCTGATAGGTAGAAAAAAAAAAAAAGCCTCTCTTGAAAGGAGATAATTTAGTATAATTGTAGTTCATTGTACGTTGAAAAATCATTTTCCCTTTGTTTCCCTTCTAAGATACAAGTAATATCAATCACTCAGGAGAAGGACAGAATATTTTAAATACCGTAAATTTAATAAAGTCCTTAATTGGCATAATTCAGAGTACCCTCTCCTTAGATTTCTTAAAATCTTGTTTTACAATAATTGAAATTTAACCAATATGCAGTTCTGATTGCATATCTCCATGAACAAGTTATTAAGAGGGTGCGTACACGATGCCATACCTGCCAGTTGATTAAGTAAAGAGGAAAAAAAATAAGACAGACTCAGAGTTAGTGCTCTAGAGAAGAAATAACAGTGGATTGACTAAACTTCATTTTTAATGATCGTGTAGGTAGTGTTCAAGTCATTTCTCAATTACATTCACTCATCTGCTTAAGAAAGGAAAGCTACAGTTTCTTTGCCACAAAGGCACTTCACCAGGTGAGTTTAAGTTTGCAAAATACAATACAGCATGAGCCAGGTTGAAAAAGATACCAAGTATTACCTCACCAAATAGTCTGTGATTATTATGGTTATAATTAGGATTGTATGCATGTATAGCAAATGCTTAAGTTTTTGAATAAGTGAATTAATTGGTTTAAAAAATTAAGGAACACTGCTTACAGTCTACCCTGGGTATACAGAGACATTCTGTGGAAAGATAGAACAAACACTGTAAAGAGAGAAGAGAAACCTATGCTGAACAAGGAAAGGCCAGATTTTAGCTGTGTTATTGTGGTTTTTAAACACAGACCACCACATTCTTGGCCAATTAGAAAATTAGTATTCCAACAGGTCCCTAATTTCTATCTCAAGTCTAGACCAGCATTCCTCAAACCATTTATAGTAAAGAAAAATTGTTCTTTGTTTTCCCTTTCAAATCCACTACAGATAGTTATTTTTATAAAATACAGTAAGGATGGATTTCCAAAAAATGAAATTAAAAAAAACCCCAAAAGCATATAAAACAAAAGCCCTTTTTATTATCACATTCAATTGGCATAAAATTACACTAGCAAATTGCTATAAAATTACTTAAATGCTTTTTCTCAATTTCGGTACTTATTTCATCATGGGCTAGTAATAGTTTGCAGACTGACAACCATCGGAGGAACACCTACCAAGCCCCGCTAATATTATAATGCTCACAGGTCATGAGGAGGATGTTAATAACAATGGTTAAGGGTTATGGAATGCTCACTATATGTGAGGTACTGTGCTAAATTATTTTTATGTATTATCTTGTATAATCCCCACAACATTCCTCTGAAGTCTTTATAAATTTTAGCCCCATTGAACAGATGAAGAAACTAAGACCTAGTCTTTTTTGAATTTTATTTATTTTTTTTACATCAGGTTCCTATTAGTTATCCATTTTATACATATTAGTGTATATATGTCAATCCCTATCTCCCAATTCAGAGTATTAACAAGAATCCTGCTAAGTCAATTTAGTGAGAATCCCCCTACCTTTGATATCTGATACCCTTAGTATATGATCGAGTTCTTCATCCTCAACATTTGATGTTAAGCCCTTGGCCTGCCTGTAGCAAAATCCTATTGGGTCAGTTTAGCAAGAATCCCCCTGCCTTTGATGCCTCTTAGTAATTTTCCATCCACTGATCTCTCACCCTGTTCCTTGGCTATCAGTCACTACCTGTCTTTGCTACAGTCAAAGTTGAGCCTGGTTTCTCTTCCGTATTGCAATACCACTATTTCAGTAGTCTTGAAGATGTCCTTACCATTTTGACAAGTGTTCAGTTACAGCGCTGTGATTCAGACAGGATCAGGTTCATCAGTGGACCCCTGGACCTCCCGCCCAAAACTCCAAGTGTGCATCTTTGAAGCCTGTGTCTTTGCTCATGACTGATTAATAAGGGATCCACTGTTAAGTCCAACCCCTAGCCAGTGCTCTGGATGACAGCCTGTTGAAGCACAGGCTGTAAAGTCAAATTTTGATTCTTAAGATTCTGAGTATACTGTGGAGGCTGGGTTAGAGTGGGTCCCAGACTTCTCTATTCGCAAGGTACAGTTAGTTAAGAACGTGGGAGGTTCTCGGTAGACTGAAACGATCCACTTCACAAACTTCTGACAACGCTATGCTCTGCCACTAAGGCACTAACTCTGTCCACTTCCTTTCTTGTTGGTATGATTTTACTAAGGATAATTTGAAACTTGAATGTGTTCCCCAAACTGGCTTCTCTAAGACCTCTTCTTGTTCATTGCTTCTGCTTCTCCCTCCTCCTTTTATTACCTTTGACCATCCCTTCAGCTGCCATGAACGCTTTGATATGTCCCGCTTCAAACTTCTACCTCCTGCATGCTTCTGTCCACCCTGCCAGGCCTTTCCCTTCCCACTCTGGCCCTCAACTCCCTACCGTCACTTGAATTTTAGGTGCCTGTCCCTACCAGGAGCTCTCAGGGGACTCAGGGATACCTAAAGTGACTACATATCAGAGAAAAGAAAAATATGAACTCCCCTCCACAAATATTGGTAAAAACCTTTAGCCCTAACATCGAGCAGGCAACCTTAATTTGTTCCACCTCTCAGAAACACAATTTTGATGAAAACAGGACTTGGGGCAAAGATGAGAGCCAACAATTGTTTTTTACTTTATTTATATTTTATTATTTTACCAGTGAGTTTTATATTATTGTGCTTACCTGACTCATGGCTAAAATTTTACAATAAAAACTATTAGATCTTGGCCTTCCCTGGTGGTTCAGTGGTTAGGAATCCGCCTGCCAATGCAGGGGACATGGGTTTGAGCCCTGGCCCGGGAAGATCCCACATGCCATGGAGCAACTAAGCCCATGCACCACAATTTCTGAGCCTGTGCTCTAGAGCCTGCAAGCCACAACTACTGAGCCTACGTGCCACAACTACTGAAGCCTGCGCGCCTAGAGCCCGTGCTCTGCAACAACAGAAGCCGCAACAATGAGAAGTCCACGCACCTCAACGAAGAGCAGCTCCCGCTCACTGCAACTAGAGAAAGCCTGCTTGCAGCAACGAACACCCAATGCAGCCAAAAATAAATTAAAAAAAAAAAAAGCTATTAGATCTCTATTTGTATCTGTATGTATATTTGTGTATGTATGTTTATATGTTGTGTATATGTGACATGTGTCTACCTTTGGATGGTAATACTACATTAATTTATAAAATCCTGTAAATGAGTACTATTCTGATTGGCTTGGAGATAAATATGCACTTACATAAATTACATATTCTTAAGACCACAAGAAATATAGAAACTAACCCAAATGCTTTTCAAGTTTATGTAATTTGAATAAATCTTTGGCAAATAAGACTAGTTTAATATTGTTGGTTTAATAAAACTATGACAGGTTCTCAGGGTACAAGCTTCTGATGGAATTGCTTACTAACTTTGAGACCATATCATTGACTAAGAATTTTCAAAACTCTAGTAGGGAAGCTGATGGTTTCATGAAACTGCTAAACCAATATCAACCAGAAAAAAATTAATTATATGAGACTTAATAAACTGATAAAAATGGCTATGATTTCTTTATGGCTCTTGGTTGGAACATTACTGGTTCTTTACTGTTTTATTTTCTCTATATAAGTAATCCCTTTCTCATTTCTCTTAACTACCTATAGTTCACAAAAATGACATTATATTTTTTGTAGAAAGAAATTAAACTTTTTTCCCCCTGCTTGATCCTTCAGAATCCAGAAATTCTTATTGAGTGTTCTCATTTTCATGGCAATATAATGATTTGCGTAAGTTCAATAAGAGTATGTCCTCCTTGTAACAGAACATAATTGGAAAGATTGGTTATATAGCCAAGGCTTTGACTGGAATGTCATATTTGAGAATGATGATTCACAATCAAATATGACCAGCCACTTTTAAGGAATTAAGGCTGATTTTGTGGTCGGTGCTACAAACCCTCTTAGCAAAACCGGTTAGAGTCTGGCTTGTAGGGTTCCCAGCTTTACAAGTGAGCAAAGAATATCACTTTCTGATTAGACCCAGGAAACTTAGGATATTTTAGGGACCTCTAGAAGAGAGACACTCACCAAAATCCATAGCTACTGCAGGTGAAATCTGCCTTTTTCTTCCTAGACTCCAGAGGCTTTTAAGTTTAACCTGAGATTCTTTATGAAAAGTTCCAACAAAGCAAACTTAGTCTATGTGGTCAAGGTCAATTATCATTCTTAACTGCACTTATGTATTAATCCACATCTAACGAGGTCTGTATGATCAGACCACATCAAGTGAGACCAGACTTATCTTGTAAATAAAAATCATCTTTGTTTGATTACTTTTGGTCAAAAAGGGGGGGTCTGTAGAGATGTATTTCATGTTTCAATAGAAAACTACAGCACATTTTTGCAGGTTATTAGTTTTTACTTCTCATAATTGTCTTTGAGCTATTTTCACCTCTTGGTAAACTACATTGTCCTTTTTACTGGTTATCTACCTGTAAATTGGGCTGGTCCTAGCATCTTGCATACTTTGTCAGTCATTAATAAATTCTCAATTCTTCTAGTTTCCTTTAATATCTGGTTACAACTCTTCAAATTAACATTTTCAATTTTTCTCCCACTTTCCTGACTTGGCATCAATGAGAACTAAAACCTAACTTCCCATATCCTTACTGGGACTCTCACTTGTAGCTGATATTCCTCCCAAGATCTAAATAAGCCCTGCAAGCTAAAGCTGAACAACTAGCTGGAAACTTCAAAGAACTCATTACCACAACGATCAAGTAGGGCAAACTTCCTGCTTGCTGCTGTACTGGATGGATCACTAAAGAAATCCACTGGAACACCTGCATCTTCCACGCTCTGCTCCAGGGAAGAAAACAAGACTGTGACAATGATGTCTATGCCGTCACCAAAGACATTCAAACTGCAAACCAGGAAATCAACCTTATTGATGCGTTTGTCCTCATTCCACCATCTAAAGACACTTCCAACCCAACATCTAGAAATCTTCTCAACTGGCTGCCCTACAGACTCAGAAACTGGGTTTATAGTCTTTTCCAGTCATTAATCTTTGTTTTTATTTTGTTTTCATAGAAATCCTAATTAAATGCCTAATGGGTCACACCATCCAGCAAATATCCTCCAGTACCAAGTCTCAACAGATGTTTCAGCTGATCCGTAGTAAACAAAAGACAACTCAACATGATATGGACATTTCAGAGGAAAGAATAATATCTCTTCTTTTATTAAACCAAAGGAGGGACTCACGAAGACTCTCTCTTTGACCAAAACTTTCCTTGGGCTCCTCTGAGCACACTTCTCCACTCGGCCTTATCCTTGGCCTGCCTAGCTCAGTCATAGCAAGAATCCTACTAAGTCAGTTTAACAAGATCCCACTCCATCCTTAATAACAGATCAAGCTCCTCATTCCTTACCTTTGATGTCTAAGTCCTTGGCCTACTTTTAGTAAGAACCCTGTTAGTTTGGTTTAGCAAAAATCCCTTAACCTTGTCTCCTCTTAGTAGTTTTCCATCCACGGACCCCCTCACACTGCTCCTCAGCTATAAATCCCCAGCTGTCTTTGCTGTGTTTGGAGTGAGTATGATCTCTTGACCCTATTGCAATAGTTTTGAAGAAAGTCTGCCTTCTTGTTTGAACAAGTATCAGCATAATTTTTTCTTTCATAAAGGCAAGCCCTCCTTAACCACAAAACTCACAAACAACCTAGCTAGAAAGAATAAGAAAGGTAGAATGTGTATTTTAGGTAAACCACAGAAGAGACCATTTAAATAGCCTACATAATTGTTTCTTACATAATTGTTTAAATATCCTACATAATAGTTCCCATAATTGCAGTCAGGGACTATTTTCCTAATTTTGTCATAAGTAATATATGATAGTGGTTTATGAGCATAAGCAGTGGAGACAAACCGTTTGAATCCTGGCCACTTACTAGCTCTAGGACTCTGAACAATTATACAGCACCACTATTCTTCATTCATCCATAAAATGGGAGTGTAATACTCACCTCAGAAGATTGTTACATGTATTAGACGTTAACATGTGTGAAGAATGTACAAAATTGCCTGTCACAGAGTAAATGTTTAAGTGTTAGTTATTTTTATTCTTGTCTTACTCCTATTCCACTAAGGGTTTTAAATATTGGATAAGAAATTTTATACTCTTAAAAAGTATTTTTATTGCTGTGTACAATCTTGCTTAATCCCACATGGATTAGGTTAACAATTGGGTTGGTTAACCCAACTGGACTGGGATAAGATAGGATATGTTTTTTTGGGACTGGTATCCAGCACCCTATGCTTGGTATAGTGCAAGAAAGGAGCTTTTTAGAGTCTCATGATAACATGAAGTCCTCCAAGGCAGCTCAAAATATCTTCTATTTCTCATCACCCATGAACATCACTGATGAGTTCTCAGGTGCTCTGATGATCGTCAATGATGTTTTATCCTTCTGCTGGATCATTTTTTAGGGCTTGGCTAAGGAAAGTATTTTTAAACAATTCTTGATTTTTACTTTGTATAAACACAGACATTTTCCCATTTGCAGTGAATATTCCCATAAAGAAAACCAAGTTTCAGAAAAGAAAGCTTGGTTTGAATCATTTTATTAAGATGATGGTCCTTTAAACATTTCATAGTACATTTTAGCTTTTGGTAACATTGCTTAATTTTCTAACTAGAGGTGCAATATGCAAACTTCAACATCCCTGTCAATTATGGGTGAGAGGAAAATATGTCCACATAATTACCAGTGACCATGAAATAACTTAATTCACACAAAATAGGTATCTTTTATGTATTTTTCTTCCTTGTCATTACAGAGTTACATGAATAATAAAGTTGTAAAGGTCAAGAAGAAAACTGTCTTTACCCACAAACTTCCCAGATATTATCTGAGATTCTACCTACCCTGATAAGGGAAAAAGAGGAAGTCAGGCAGTCTGTCAAGCTTCTGTGCTGCTTAACCAAATGAATGCATGACACGTTCTATCATTTTGGTGGCCAGAGACATCTCATGATGTCCTATGTAATGAGAAGTATTTCAAGTACACTTGGTGCCTTTTGTGAGAAGGAAGTGAAGCCCTATTTTCCATGGCAACTGTTCCTACTTAAGGTATTTCTGACAAAAGGAAGAAATTGGCTTCACATTTTAAAATTCTTTGTGAACTAGTACCACGAGTTCATATAGGTAGCCTTATGCTTTCTGACTCATATTCCAATAGACAGACGAATTTTTCTACCTCTAGTAAAAAACTGATCAGGGGAGACCTTATTTCAGAATTAGTTGTGTCTTTTCTGTTTTCCAACCTGATACTAATCTCCTGGGTGGCAGAAACCACCTTTCCTTTATCTTTGTATCACCCACATTATCAAAGCCTTTTGCTTTGTACCCAGAGGCATTCAATATTTGTTTTTAATTTACTTGATTATTGTTTATCTCTAAGACCAGAAATAGTGTGTTTATTTAGGGGAAATAGGGCTTTAATGACTTAAAATCTTTAGATAAAATATAAGTTATTTTGCCATTCTAATCATCATGGATCTGAGACTAGAGCTATACAGAGATGACTTTAACATAATTAAACAAAAGAAATAATGTTTCCTCAACCCCAAATGCCAACATTTTGCAAATTGTGTCCCAAAACTCACCATAGAAACATGTTTTCTTTTTCCTAAGGCCAATTTAAAGGAGGAAGAATACTGTTCAGCTTCAGTAATGAAAATGGATAGAATTTGTCCTAAAGAGTCAAGCTGAAATTGTTTGTAAGGTTTGTATGACCGTAATTACCCTGTGGCTGAATGTTTTCGATGTAGTCTATAAAACATAAAAGGAAATAAAATAACGCCCCCCTTAAATGATTGTGCCTTCTGACTATAGGGGGGAGGCATCATTTTAAAAAATCATTTCCGCTTTAGATTACTAAACAGAACAGCTCATTGGAAGGACTTCTCCTAAAAAGAAATATGGCATATTCTGATGGCTTCCTAATTAAATTAAAAAACTGAAAATAGTTCGATGGATTTTTTTAATCCACTGAAGGAGAAGGAGAATTGAAATATCTAGTTTCTAATGTGTTCTCTGTGATATTTAAGATTTAACCCACATCAAAATGACTTCCTTTGGTTAAGGCTTTATGCAGGTATATATGTACCATAAACCATCAACAATAAAGCTTGTCTTTGTGCTACAGACTATATAATAGAAACCACAGATTTTTCTGAGTTAGCCAAATAGCCTACCAATTCCTAATCTCTGCCTTAAGAGACCATTTTCATGAGTCTGGGTAACCCTGACACACTCAAAATTGGGCTGGTTTCTGGTTATACTTTCTGGTTACACTACTGTAACACATAAGTAGGCTACACCACAGATACCTATGGAAATAAAGAGGCCCTTGTCCCCTTCAATAAAGAAATAAGAAACCAGAGTCTACAATACCAGCAGTGGATTAGGACGTACTAGACCCACTTCACCCAAAGATCTTGGAAATATCATCACATGTTGGTAAGAGGGCAGAATTATTGGCACAGTAAGAAAAGGAAATTTTTGTTTTATTATATCTACCTGTGTAGGCAGCTAATAAGGTAATATTTTCCTTTAGTACAAAACTTTGATTTCCTTGGCAATGAACTTGCCCCCTGAGCTGATCTTCATCAAGTCAGTAGTATACAAGATATTACAAATGCCATGCCAGTAGTAAAGGTTCTAAAATCTATTGCCCAAGGCCACTTAGCCAAAATTTGTAGTCCTGCCCATACACTCCTGTAGAATAATGTATCAAAGTTCTCTCTACTATATTCAATCCTCATTTTATAAGTATTTATTGAGCACCTACTATAGCAGACACTATGTGAAACACAGAGAATGAAATGCTCTTTACTTTTTAGTTGCTCAGAATCTCCTGGTAACACACCTAAGAAAAATTAATAATTGTGGTAATAGAAAACTGTCATAATAGAAGCACATATTAGGGAGTAGTCAATTCTTGGCTGGAAATCCATGGAAGACTTCAACAGCAGGAAGCTTCTCTGGGTCTACAAACGGGAAAAAAAAATTGCAAGTATTTACAAGTTGAAGAAGAGATGAGAGGAGGGTCCAAGAAGCCTAATAATTTAACTCTGCAGCTTACAGCCATCCATGGCTCCCTATTGTGATTAAGATAAACTTTAAATTCTTTATTAATAAGGTCTTCGTGGTGTGTATTATTTGACATCAAATGAACTATCCAGCACCATCACTGAATTTTATCCACTAGATTTTTAGAATATGCACTTAATAAGGATTTATTATGCTTCCACCATGAACCAAGCATTGTGTTAGGCCCTAGGAGCACAACTGTGAATCAAAGAGCCATACTCACTACCATCATGGCATTTAAAGTCTAGTGGGGGAGAAAGATAATAAGTGAACTAATAACCAAATAAAATTATGGCATTTAGTAGGCATTATGAAATAAAGAAAGAAGGTATGGTAACAGAATAATGAAGCAGGTGTTAGTATAGGGATGAAGATATAGCTCACTGAGGAAGCAATATTTAAGCAAATACCTGAAGTTTACAAAGGCACTTGCCTTGCTAAGACCCGAGAAAAGTCTTTCCAGGCTTAGGGAACTTTTGATGCAAAGGTTATGAGATGGAAATTTATTGTATCCAGAAAAATAATAATGTCAGGAGGGAGGGAGGGGCTCAATGAGACAGAGCTTTGTAGGAGAGCATGGATTTTATTCAACGCACAAGTAATATATACCGTACTCTCTTTCTCACAGAAAGCTTTTGCACATGTGGCCCTCTCTGCCTGACCTATCCATCTGCCTTCTTCTGGATAAGTGTTAGTCATAGATATCAGAGACCAAGTCTGAATTCACTTTTGCATCCTCAGGGATGGCTTTTGAGGATCGAAAAAAAAGAATAGAAATATAGAGAACATCCTTTTGCTTAATAAGACTTTTGATAAACTGTGGAATCATTTCTTTTAAATTTCAATGATAACATAGCAAATTATAATAGGATCTGATGCAATCGGAGAGAATGAACTCAAGTTTGAGGAAGGAACCTACCTGCCTCCTTTAGAATTACCAAAGTCTAATTCATTACTTTTTGCACTCAGTATTTTTAAATCAATTCTATTTTTGTCTTGCTTTACCCCATCCCTTTGGTAAAATATCTTTTTTAGTTTCATAGTGTGAAAAAAATGACCAATTTTGCATTAAGACATTGAAGGACACTACTGATGAAGACAAAATTATAGTGAACACTCAGACCCTCTCTCCTTTGTGAAGATGACTGTTTTTTAATTAATGGGGTCACTGATATATAGAGTGTAATGTACAGGATGCATGTTACCATCTAATGGTATACTTCTAAGGCACGGCACTTGTTACCAATGGGAAAGCAGCTATTGCTGCTGGCATTGTCAAGGATATGCTTAACACACTCCACAAGGAATTTCTCGGCTACAAGAGGACTCGTCATAGGGCCAGTTTCCAGTAATAATCGGTGAGCAGAAGCATCATCCTCTCTCAATACAGATAACTCCAGTTGTTCAAAGGAAAAACGAGCCAGTTACCGTGAGTAATGACTAATTAGGAAAATTTTGACAAGGGTATAATTTCTATTGGAGATTCTTCAGCACTGAGATAATTTCATGCTTTGTGAAAATCATTTGGTGAAAAGTTAATTCAAATCTAAACTTTATTTTTGTAGGAAACAAGTAAAATTGATTTGACATTGGCTAATGGTTTTATAAGAAGCAATCAAGATGAGAGCCTTTAAGGCAAATTTTTTAAATCCCTCTTTTTTGCTAAGTGATATCTAGGTAGCATCAGAAACACTTTAGCAGCTATAGATATATATTAAAATATATATAACTAATCTCTGCTATGTGGTGGGTGTGTGAAAAAGAAACCTGCACGTTTATTTAACCATATACACTGTTTCATAAGCAAAACACCTGTAAACTTATGTATGTAACATGTATTTTAACATTTCAATTTGCCACATTTAAGACGGTCTTTGAAATTCTTAAATGTGAGATAGATGGACCTTGACAAAATTTTGCATCCAAAGTAACATCAAATTTTATACAAATTCACCACTTCTTGAGACCCTTAAATGGAATTGTATTTTTTAAAACTGATCTGGAGAATGTAATTCTTCTCTCTTTTGCAGTAACTATTTCTCAATAGAAAACACATCTTTTTAAATCCTTTAATGCAATAAGAATTTTGATGTATACTAAAAAAAAAATTCACAATTCTATAATGTGATTCATTTCCTATGTTGTAAAATATCCAGTAAGGAGTAATCAACTAAGTAAACAAAGGTTATAAGATCAGTTCGTGTACTGATGGAGCATGAGTCAGAAAACATTTTCTGTAAAGGGTTAGATAGTAAATACTTTTGTCTCTGTGGGCCATACGGTCTCCATCATAACTATTCAATACTGCTGTTACAGTTCAAAAGCAGCTATAGATAGTATGTAAAGTAAAGGGGTGTGTCTGTGTTCCAGTAAAAATTTATCTACAAAAACATGACATGAGCTGACTTTGGCCCATGGGCTACGTTTTGCTTACTTCTGCTATACAGGAATAAGAAGTTCATATTAAATATGTTTTAAATACAATTTTTATCATCATATTGAAACCATCAGCTTTTATTCAAGCTTTAGAAAGCCAGATATTAAATGATATTCCATAGCAAGATTTCATATAGTATACACACATACATGAAAATAGGTGTCAAGGGAATTAGCAACGTAGTGTAGCCATTTACAGTAACCCTCAGCAAAAGTACTGCTTTCAAAGTATTCCAGATTTGAGAAATTTAATAATTTAGATTGTTTCTTATGAACAACAACACAAATGGACATCCAAGTCCCATACATTCTACTTCCTCAGTCTTTCTATTCATTCCTCTCTATCCCCACACCTGGTCATGCCGCCAGCATCATCTCCTTTCTTGACCAGAGCAATAGCTTCCTCACTTGTATCTCTAAGTCAATCCTCCAACTCATCCCACAAGCCCCCATCCCAACCTCCATTCGGTTGCCAGAATCATCCGTGATAAATGAACATCTAATCATATTTTCTTTTCTCTCCTGTTTAAAGCTTCCAAAGCTTCCAGATATGCTCAGGATAAAAATCAAAGTTAAGGCCTCCTGCAAAGTCTTAGCTTGATTTTGCCTGTCCACTTTGGTACCACTACTCTCCTCTCTTTCAAGTCATCATGTTCCTTTCGCTTAAGGACATTTGCACATACGGTTTACTTTGCTTGGAATTCTGTGCTTAATAATTGTCTCCCCATCAGGTTCAATGAAGGGAGGAGGAAAAGCGTATTTCAGCACTTAACCCAAAGTTGACATACAGTAGATGACTGATATAATAAGTGATCAATAAGTATACATGAGGCATGAAAGACTTAATTAATTAATGAGCTCTTCCAAGGTATATTTACACATGTGATCCAGTGATGGAAACGGGGCAAAACCATTCATATTGCTTTATTAAGACTTAACTGTATGTATATTATTGTTTCTTAGTCTATAACTTTTTCTATAACCTCTAAGAGCCCTTTTCCCTCTTCCTGCCCATGTAGTATTTCAATCAACTCTCATTGAATCCAATTGATTAGGTAACATTTTTTTCAGATCACTAATACTAACTACCAATTAGGACTTTTATTAGCCTTAAACACTCCTAATCTAAGACCCTAGCAGGGATTTCAGAATAATGGAGAGCTGAAAACATTCCCAGGTTTTAGATTCAACCTGCTGACAGTTCATGGTTATAAACTATTCAGAGCAGCAAAGCTGTTAGATCAATTTGTCTTATAGAAGCTGTAAGACAGTGTCTTGCACACTCTTTCTTTCTGGTATGTTCAGCAGTCTACAGATCTTTTGCTGAGCTGATGAAAGACATGACTTCCCAGATGTTAAAACAGCTGTCATGTTTAGCTCTAAGGGATTACAGCAATTGCTAAAGTTTTCATTTGTTGCCTTCTGGATGAAATTTGCAAAACGTTTGGAAACTTTGCGCTGTGAGAGCTGATCTTCAGCATTCAGTGTTGCTACAAAACCTCCTATATGTTTGTAAGTTGTGTAAGTACAGGGAAACTGGAGAACTGGAGAAAAGTCATAAATGAATTCAGGATAGGATTTCTAGGGGAGAATGTTATTTCTTCCTTTTTTCCTTCTAACCTATTTGTATCTTTAAAGTGTGTTTCTTTTTTATGTATAATTTTAAAAGGTTATACTCCATTTACAGTTATTACAAAATACTGGCTATATTCCCTGTGTTATACAATACATCCTTATAGCCAACTTACACCCAGTAGTATTTATACCCAATGGAATAGAAGCTTTCAAGAAATTTTAAAAAAAAAGACAAATAATTATACATATTTAAAGAACAATCACATATTTTTTCAGAAGGTAAGATTTTTGTGCTGAACCAGAGTAAACAAATTCCAAAATAAAAGCCCTGGGACTATTTGCTCCAAGTAATATTTTATCTTAAAGTGCAGTTTTAGCCATCCCTGCCTTCTGGTCTCCTGAAATTAAGACAGGTATTTAGAGTAAACCATCAAGGTAGTTCTGAAAGCCCATATCTCTTTGTTTACACACATAAAGCAAGCAAAAACCACCCCCTTGGACTGTGAACGAAGAACATTATTTTCTTTTAAAGGCATACAGTGACATAAATGTAATTTAGCAAGTTTCATCTACATAAAGGAAGAAGTCTTTAACGTAAGTGGAGGTGATTGATATAATCCCTGCTGTTAGCAATTGTGGTAATAATAACATTAGTACTATCGGCAATAGTAGCTTCAATTTTTCCATTTTGCCCTAAATAGAAAGAAGCTTCACTATACCTACTTGTTATATGGCTCCTGCACAATGAAGCAACTAAAGAGGTTCCTTGACTTAAAGGATGAAACGGTTTACACTTTTCCCACAATTATACAGTTACCTACTGATTCAAATCCTGATCCAAAAGAAGTCATCTATAGATAAGACATTAACTTATGAGATTTCCTGGGATAAGAACTCAGTCCACAAGGCATTCAACATCGCATACCGAACATTTAACTCAACCTCATCAGATGTTCTGTTTTAGGGTATATGACGGCAAGATTGCATATTGCACACAACATGCATCACATAGTACCTGGTACAAAGTGAGTACTAGTAAATAAAACCAGTATTAGGTGTTGCTGTAGAAGCAGTCCATGTGCACAAAGACAAGCTGAGTCACGATAATGACATGTTGTTAGAATGGCTTTCAAGTTACAGGGGTATTCTGGGTAAATGTTGTTTCTCAATAAGAAATCACTAGTGAGTTACTGAGGTAGCTTCCAAGCATCCTGACTTCCTTTTGTTTCCTCAAAATTAACCGCATCCCCTAAGTCAGTCTCTGTCCTCACCACCTGAAAGAGGCTAACTCTATAGAACTGGCTACAAATTAGGCACTTTGAATATCTTATCATATGTAATAAAAGATATCTAATATTCTTGGCAGAGGGAATAGTCTTACACCATTACACTTTCCGTCCCTTAACCTGCTGTGAACATGTTATTCACTTTGATAGAATAGAAACAAATAGATTTCTCTTCATAAATTTATAATACACAGCCTACCTTATTTAAGGAGACTAAATAACCTCATGCACCTGAGACTCTTCCCATGTGTCTGAATCACCAAGGAATATCTTGAGAGAAAACTAAAACCCTGAGAAAGACTTACAAAAACTCAAAACTCAAGAATTGACGGGTCTTTTAAGGATGTACTTGGTAATGACTGCTGCATTGTTCCTCTTTTCTTTCACTATTTGTGGACAAAGCTGAAAGCAATTATTAGTTATATCAACACATCAACTATGCCAATAGTTTCTGTAGTTGAGAAAAGCTGTGGACAATGCCATTTGAAGGCAGTACCATATTGTAAAATATATCCAAACTGCAGAATGTCATCAAAGTATCAGATAAGAGCACCACATTATAATTCTTGCCTCTGATAACAGTGATGACGACAGCAGTATATCTGGTTTGTTCTTCCCTTGAAAAAGTGAGAGGTGAACTAGAAAAGATCCAGGAAAGTAAAGCAATCCATAAATTTAGATCAGCACTTAAAATGAAGAGGTTTCAAATAGAAATTCTGAGGAGAGAGACGAGCTAGTACAGACTTAATTAAGGGATTTAACCTTGTGAAGGGCATATACCAAAATGATCTCTGTGTATGCTTCCTCTCCCTCCCTAGGATTCTACAAAAACATGAACTAAAAATCACTTTCTCAAATTAAAGGCTAACACTCTGGGAAGTTGAAATGAAGAGTTTCTGTAAGAAGTATGCATTTTAGAGTTGATTTTGGTAGGTGACCTTGGGGATACGGTAGATATTCACTATTTCCTGATTTGTAATGCTTAATTTCAGAACCTGAAGCGGCTTTAGATAATTATCATTTATTGAGCACATAGGATGAGCCAGAGATTTTATTTAGATTATCATTTTATCTTCACATCAACCCCCAAGTAGAGACTATTATTATCTCTATTTTAAGTACAAGATAAATGAGGCTTAGCGAGGTCACATGGCTTACTCATGGCAAGACCTATCTAACTGGTGGAGTTGAACTCCATATTTAGGCTGGAAAGCCTGCATTTTAGCCTTTGCCTTTAGGTATCACTTATTCTAACCCCCATTCTTTCCACAAGGGAAAAAGAAAAAAAAGGAAAAGTTACTTTTTTTTCCCCAAAAACTAAGGGTTTGAAAGATTAAGTAACTTGACTAAAGTCATATGACACATTCATGAGAGCTGAACCTGCAAATTAGTCTCGATGCTGTTAGTTCAGAGCACTGTCCTTCCTGCCAATCTGTGTGAGTTATTTTTAGTTTAAAGGATACTGGCCTGAAACTCATGTGGCATAAGTCTACCACCTGGCAGGTGGTAAGTCACTGCATCTTTCTGTGTTCCATTTATATCATGTTTAATATGAGGATGTTACACTCTGAACCAAGACTTTTTCCATTTCTAAAATGTGACACTTCTATATCCTTGCGGCCTGTGATGCTGTTGTCAATCTATTTAGCAAACACCTAAGTTACAATCCTACCTTTTGATCAAGAGGGTCAATATAGTCTCATTTCCAGCACTGTCATCATGGTCTAAAGAGTTAGAAAACCTAGGTTCAAAACCCAGCATCATTTCCTAGTTATAAGAACTCGGGGAATGTACTTCATAGTTCTGAATCTCAGATGTCTCATTTGTAAAATGAAATTAAAAAGTGTCCCTACCCTAACTGGTAAAGATTAAATGAGACGCCTCACATAAATTCTGAAGACTTGGCAAGGTGAAGCACTCAACAAGTGGCATACGACGTCGATCATGATCGTGGTCACAATATTGGGATACGTCCTATGATTACAAGGCTTATAAGTCTGTTTCTGAGCTGTTAAGTACAACATAAATGTATTCCCATTGTGGATATAATCTTTGATAATGATGCTTCACAAAGATTTAAATAGGAAAAACATATATATACAGAGAGAGATGAAGATGAATGACTGAAGTTATAATTAGGGCTGATAAAGCCAGAAGTCATATGATTAATATGACTAGGCTTGCTCTCTTGCTTTCCCCTACTCTCATTTTTTCTCCTATATCCTTTCCACCCTTTACTTTTCCCTCTATGTCCCTTCTCTTTTCTACATCCCTCTCTTCTTTATTGCCTTAATAAATCTGATTTAAATGAATGATTTCTCTGACAAGACAATAATAATGGATTTAAGATATAAAATTCTGCATTGGGTATGATGTCAAATTGTTAGAAAATATATAATATATATAAATTATATGCTTATACCTATATACATGAATATATAAATCTATACAAATGAGTATATATGCATGTGTTTGTATGAAAATCTCCCCAAATGTTAACATATCTGGACTGTGGAATTATTGGTGATTTTAACTTTTCTCTTCATAAATTTCTGCCTTTTAGAAATAAATGTGCTCTATTTCTAGTTTAAGAGGGAGACTCTTAAGTCAATAAAAGTCATAGCAAAAAGACCGTAAGGAATCATAGTCCTTCAGAAACTTAACAATGGTTATTTCTAGGCGATGGGATTAAAGGTGGTGTTCATTTTACTCTTTATCAGCTAGTGTTCTCCATAGTTTCTAGTTGAGCATGCATTGTTTTAAAATTATTTTTAAAGTGTTTGAAACCACATATAAATACTCTTAGAAGACTATGGTAGAGAGCTTTCCACCCACTATTCAACCATTCGATTTATGGACTTAAACAGCTCCCCCTGAGAGACGGATACATCCTCACACTTCAGAAGGTCTCAAATTTCTTGACATTAAGCAAGTTACTTAACTTATACCTCACTTTCCCCTTCTACATAATGTAAGATAAATATTTCTCTTGTAGGGTTATCACGAGGATTAAGTAGGAAAATGTACATGGCACTTAACCCAAATCACCATCAGTCCAAATCCAACATTCTCTCTTCTCCCTGCTAATGTCTGCAGAACGATGAAGGTGGCTTCCTAGGAAACAAATTCCTGCAGAACTCAACCTTCCCTCAAGTCTCCAGCACATATCTGCATCCCCATCCCACTATAATCTGTTAAGAGTTCTGCAAAATATCATAACCATTGGGATGACACCACATAAGGGAATTACTGCCTTATTTAACAAAGCTGGAGTGACTGTCTTCCAAAGGAATAAACAGTGAGTTGAATTATGATCCTGAAGCAAAGAAATATTTACCAGAGTGCTTGTTTTCAGGTTTAAGTGCAGGACAATTTGGCTACACAGAGTGGTCTCAAGGCACAGTTGATCTCATCAAGACTGGCACCCTTCTCCAATGATGCGGCTGTGAATGGAATTGCTTTGGATAAATGTCACTTCTATTCACTGTGCATTTCAATCTCATGATGTTCAAAGTCTCTGCCACACAAATGGTACAACTGCTTGTTTACTGACAAATCAAAAGTGGGATAAAACTTGGAGGAAATGCTTGGACCTAACTCCTCAATGAGGAAATCCTGAGATTTGGTGATTGTTTACCATCTCATCATGTATACAAAGGTATGTCTGTCTGATCTGAGAAGATGCAAGTTGGATCACAAACTGCTGCTAGATAGTATTATTCAATCAGGAACTGCAGTAATTATTTTGCTTGGCCAAAGGCAAAGCAGGCATTTTTTTCCCCAAGGCTGGCTATCATGGGCTATGTCAGAGGTTCTGACGCATAGTAGACACTTAATAAATATTAATTTGAATAAATGTTAAACAAACATATAATTAATATTAACTTGTCCTTTGTATTTTAGTTTCTTAAATAGTGTTCCTAAGTATCACCAGCAGTCTGCTTTATTGAATGTCCAAGCTTGCTATTTTTAAACCCAACGGGTTTTTTTGTTTTTGTTTCTTAAGCTGAAAGGGATAAACTTTTTTTTTGAACCGATAGTTTCTATTTGGGTGGCAGTGAGGCTAGGTGTGTGTGTGCTACAGAGAAGGGGTAAAAGGTTCTGTTTCATTGTGACAGAACCCAGTCACAATGAAAAAAATCAGAATTAAAGACATATTTTCAGGAATTATAGCATTAACAGCTACAAGTTATTGCTTCTTACAGATTAGGCATTCTGGTATTTTATATAGTCTTATTTCATTCAGTCCTTCCAACACAGCTGGATCACATTTACTATGATGATTTCCATACTGCAGATGATGTTCCAGTTTTGTTATTGTTGTTGCTAAACAAACTACCCCCAAATTTAGTGACTTAAAACTGTAACCACTTTATGATTCATTTTATATTTTGTTATTTATGGGGATTTTCTTGGTTCCACCATGTCTGGGATCTCTTCTGGGAAGGTCTGATGGCTGGGATGACTCAAGGACTAGAGGATGGAATGACCTGGGATCTTCTTCCTTCACTTGTCAGGCCCCAAGATGACTTGAAAACCAAAAGTGCCAAGTGGTGTGGCTTCCTCACAGTATGTTGACCTCAGAGTTGGCAGACTTCTTACCTGGTGGCTCAGGGCTCAAGTGCAAGTGTTGCAGACCCCAGGTCAGAAGCTGCATCGTCTTTTATGATGGAGCTTCATGAGTTACACAGACCATCTCTTTGGGTTGAGGAGTCACAAGCCACCCAGAGTCAAAGGGAAGGCGCACAGTCCCCACTATTTGATGGGAGGAGGGTCAAAGAACTGAGGGGCTATGAGACTTCAAGAGATCGAGAGCTTGACAAAGTTTCAGACCTGGAATTGGAACCTGGCTCTTTTGAATCCAAACCACCAGTCATTCTGTCTCTAATTCAAACGGCAAACTAAGGCTTTTATAGAGGAGATTCTTTGGGATCTGTTTCAACAATGAACAGAAAAAGTGGGTGTGTTGGGGGAGAACATGGTGATCAACTGCTCAATTTGTAATTCAAGAGGGTTCAGTTTGTAAGGCAAAATATTTCCCTATAACTTTTCTTTCATTATGTACATCACCAACAAACCCTTAAAGGAAGAAAAAAGGCAATAATGGTATATTGCAGCCCAGTCTGCCTGAATTATAATAAACTTAATGAAGTCTGAACTAATCAAGTCAATAATTGTGCAGCCTCAGGGAGAGAAAGAACAAGGGTTATTTAGACTGTGTTTTGCTTTGGAAGAAGAGACTATGGCTTTCAATTTGCTAAGTGACTGTGCACGGGCAAACCTCTCAATCCAGTTGTTTTTTGTCAGGAATACAAATGTGTCATATTTCACAAGACTTTCACTGATGAATTGCATGGTAGACAACAGCTCTAATTAATACGAGAATATACTCTGAGACTTCTGGGTTGTTTTAACTCACTTGAGAAATCCAGTCCAGAGTAGGTACATTTTTTCTCTAAGGGATGGATAGTAAATATTTTCAATCTCTGTTGCTACTACATTACCCTACTGTGGTAACACAAAAGCAGCTACAGACATACTGAAACAAACAGGCACGACTGTATGTAGTAACACTTTATCTACAAACACTTTCAACAAGCTAAATTCATTCCCTGGACTATAGTTTTCTGACCCCTGTCCAAACCTTTCATTTTACAAGTGAGAAAACTGAGACCCGGTAAATAGTACAGTATACTTTTCCTTGAGAACACCAAAACAATGGATGAAACTGCCTAGATTTTTTTTTTAATTGGGGTATAGTTTTTTACAATGTTGTGTTAGTTTCCACTGTACAACGAAGTGGAGCTCCCTGTGCTATACATCTGGTTCTTATTAGTTATCTATTTTATACATATTAGTGTATATATGTCAATCCCAATCTCCCAATTCATCCCACCCTCTACCCGCTCTTTCCCACCTTGGTGTTCATACATTTGTTCTCTACATCTGCATCTATATTTCTGCCTTGCAAACCGGTTCATCTGTACCATTTTTCTAGATTCCACATATGTGCGTTAATATAGGATATTTGTTTTTCTCTGACTCACTTCACTCTGTATGACAGTCTCTAGGTCCACCCACGTCTCTACAAATGACCCAGTTTCATTCTTTTTTATGGCTAATATTCCACTGTATATATGTACCACATCGTCTTTATCCATTTGTCTGTTGATGGGCATTTAGGTATTTCCATGACCTAGCTATTGTAAATAGTACTGCAATGAACATTGGGGTGCATGTGTCTTTTTAAATTATGTTTTCTTCTGGGTATACGTCCAGTAGTGGGATTGCTGGGTCATATGGTAATTCTATTTCTAATTTTTTAAGGAACCTCCATACTGTTCTCCATAGTGGCTCTATCAATTTACATTCCCACCAACAGTGCAAAAGGGTTCCCTTTTCTCCACACCCTCTCCAGAATTTGTTTGTAGATTTTCTGATGATGCCCATTCTAACCGGTGTGAAGTGATACCTCATTGTAGTTTTGATTTGCATTTCTCTAATAATTAGTAATGTTGAGCAGCTTTTCATGTGCCTCTTGCCCATCTGTATATCTTCTTTGGAGAAATGTCTACTTTGATCTTCTGCTCATTTTTGGATTGAGTTGTTTGCTTTTTTAATATTGAGCTGCATGAGCTGTTTATATATTTTGGAGATTAATCCTTTGTCTGTTAATTCATTTGCAAATATTTTGTCCCATTCTGAGAGTTGTCTTTTCATCTTGTTTGTAGTGTCCTTTGCTTTGCAAAAGCTTTTAAGTTTCATTAGGTCCCATTTGTTTATTTTTGTTCTCATTTCCATTACTCTAGGAGGTGGGTCAAAAAAGATCTTGCTGTGATTTATGTCAAAGAGTGTTCTTCCTATGTTTTCCTCTAAGAGTTTTATAGTATCTCGTCTTACATTTAGATCTTTAATCCATTTTGAGTTTATTTTTGTGGATGGTGTTAGGGAGTGTTCTAACTTCATTCTTTTACATGTAGCTATCCAGTTTTCCCAGCACCACTTATTGAAGTGTTCTAACTTCATTCTTTTTACATGTAGCTATCCAGTTTTCCCAGCACCACTTATTGAAGAGACTGTCTTTTCTCCATTGTATAGCCTTTCCTCCTTTGTCATAGATTAGCTGACCAAAGGTGCATGGGTTTATCTCTGGGCTTTCTATCCTGTTCCATTGATCTTATTTCTGTTTTTGTGCTAGTACCATACTGTCCTGATTACTGTAGCTTCATAGTATAGTCTGAAGTCAGGGAGTCTGATTCCTCCAGCTCTGTTTTTTTTCTGTCAAGACTGCTTTGGCCATTTGGGGTCTTTTGTGTCTTCATAAAAATTTTAAGATTTTTGGTCTTCCCTGGTGGTGCAGTGGTTAAGAATCTGCCTGCCAATGCAGGGGACACGGGTTCAAGCCCTGGCCTGGAAGATCCCACATGCCACGGAGCAACTAAGCCCATGTGCCACAACTACTGAGGCTGCGCTCTAGAGCCCACAAGCCACAACTACTGAGCCCATGTGTCACAACTACTGAAGCCCGCATGCCTAGAGCCCATGCTCTGCAACAAGAGGAGCCACAACAATGAGAAGTCTGCACACTGCAACGAAGAGTAGCTCCCGCTTGCCTCAACTAGAGAAAGCCTGCACAAAGAAAAGACCCAACACAGCCAAAAATAAAAATAAATAATTTTTTTTTAAACTTTTAAAATTTTTTATTCTAGCCCTGTAAAAAATGTCATTGGTAATTTGGTAAGGATTTCACTTCCATTCTGTATCTATCCCTAGGTCTGAAGTGCGTCTCTTACAGACAGCATATATACAGGTATTGTTTTTGTATCAATTCAGCCAGTCTGTGTCTCTTGGTTGGAGCATTTAATTCATTCACATTTACGGTAATTATTGGTATGTATGCTCCTATTACCATTTTCTTAATTGTTTTGGGTTTGTTTTTGTAGGTCCTTTTCTTCTCTTGTGTTTCCTGCTTAGAGAAGTTCCTTTAGCATTTGTTGTAGAGCTGGTTTGGTGGTGCTCAGTTCTCTTAGCTTTTGTCTGTAAAGCTTTTTATTTCTCTGTCAAATCTGAATGAGATCTTTGCTGGGCAAGGTATTCTTGATTGTAGGTTCTTCCCTTTCTTCACTTTAAGTATATCATACCACTCCCTTCTGGCTTGCAGTTTCTGCTGAGAAATCAGCTGTTAACCTTATGGTAATTCCCTTGTATGTTATTTGTCATTTTCCCCTTGTTGCTTTTAATAATTTTTCTTTGTCTTTAAGTTTTGTCAGTTTGATTGCTATGTGTCTCAGCATGTTTCTCCTTGGGTTTATCCTGCCTGGGACTCTCTGCATTTCCTGGATTTGGTTTGCTATTTCCTTTTCCATGTTAGGGAAGTCGACTATAATCTTGTACTGTTTTGTCTTTTTTCTTGCCAAAGCTATTCAAATCCTCTAGCTTTGTCAGCTTTCAGTACCCAAGTTTGAAAGTGTTTAATTTGCTTTTATTGAATTTTCTAAATATTCTTTACGCCTCTTCCTCTATACTTCTTTATTAGGAGACCCAGAGGACTAATGACTGTAGCCTATTAATGATGGTGTATCTCCTAGTTAATGGCAGTCAAGAATTTTCTACTCTTATCAAGCAACAAAAATCTCTGCCTGAGCATCTTTCAGGTAGAGATGTAGGCACTGCCCGTGGAACAACCGTCTTTTTCTCTGACCTACATCTGTTCTCCTGAGAATCAAGATCTGGAAACACAACAACTTCCAGGTTCACTGAGGTGCTCCTCTCAGATAAACCAGATAGTATTGGGGATGAAGTGTGGGTTTGCTCTTTAGTGATTCATTGTATCAAATAATAAGGAAATATTTATATTGCAGCTAATTTGTGAAGAATAATAGACATAAAATAATGTGGAACTTAGAATAGCCCGTCTTTTCCATTATTGGGGTATATTTGCTCTCTCAAAGGCAGTTTGGGATGCATAGAGGAAGATTTTGTTTGTCTTTAAATAAGATGTAATTGAGTAAGTAGCTGAACTGTATTATGCAGTCTCAGGAGCCAAAAAGAACTTACATGTCAGCAGATTAATTGCTGTTACTTCTTATAACCTATTTATGCCCCATCTGTTGAAGACAGGAAAGGACCAAAACTCTTTAGCATGTCACTGAAGGTACCAAACATGCTTACCTCAGTCTTCTTTTTTGGCCTTATTGTCCAGAATTTTCCTTTATCAAATCTACATTCATCATAAACTTTCCCCAAACAGTTTTTTATGACTCACCCTTCAATGCCTCATTTTTCTTGCCTTTCGTTCTCTTCCTTCTTACCCAATACCCATAAACTTCTACCCCTTCCTTGAGGATCATCCAAGTACCTGTTTTATCATGAAGACTCTGTTGATTCATCCAGCTAATTTGATGCATCCATCTAATTTCTCCCAATTATGTTACTGTGACCTTTGGTATGACATTTAATATATACTATCTTGTATTATAATTGTTTATACGTGACTTTCCCTTTTTTTGATTGTTTTACTCACTTCCACATCTTAATCAAACACAAATGTCCATTGTGGACATTTACTAATTTTTTAAGGATGAGAGGATAGTTGGGTGAATACATTATAAATTTTGTTGCAGTGATTCAAATTTTGCATCATTAAACTTTGTAATGACATTGAGAACATTTTAATAGAGCCTATATAGCATACTACATGTTGGTATACTACATGTTGGAAAGAGATGTGAAATTTAATTAAGATATAGTTTTTTAAATGCCTGAACTGTGTCATTTGAGAACAAAATGAGACCACCTCTCTCAGAGAATGAGTTATGTCCTGAAGCACCTGCATAATGAAAGAATTTATACATATTCCAAAACCTTCTAACTTAATCCTAAGGTATATTTTCTAGTCTGTAAAAACATGCTCAGTCACACCTAATGAGTAAAAATTCATAGAAATTAAATTTTGATGAATTTTATCTCTCTTCTTTCATGCAACATACCATCTCATTTATTCCCTTTTTTTAAAAATACACTGTCCTCAAGAAATTGGCTAATTTTTAATAATAAGTGATACTGCTTCTCTCGCTATTTAGGAACAACGTTCTAAAGAGAGAATACTTCAAACTTTGACCTAATAGATCAAATAATGGACTTTTATTAAAGCCAACCAAATACTGTCCACACTGGCTAGGTTCAGATTTCAATGGCTACATCAACACATAATATTTCCTCCTTACCCTGACTGAGGTTAAGCCCTTGTCCTTATCACCTTGGGATATTCTCAAATGTCAGAAGGAAATTTAATTGTGATACCCACAACTTTTAAGTTATACTGACTCCATTGACTTCCACTGAGGAAGTTCAGAATAAGAGTCTGTTGTTGTTTGTTCATGTATTATTAATCAAGAGAGAGTTAAGTAAGAATGTCAGAGAATAAAAATAATAGGTCTATTAGGTTGAGGACAACTGGAAAAGTTCAAAAGCAAGAGGAGAAGCCAAATGCAATGAACCTTGGATTCAGAATTCTTGCTAAAGAATATTCCATCCCAGCTATGTTTTATCTGGATGATACACAGGATATTAGCTGACTGTTGACTACTAAGTGGAGAACACCCTTTCTTTGTACTAGATAACTGATGGTAAATAGACCAATTCTCAGATTACCTGCCAGAGCCACAGCCCCCTTCTGTGTAAACTGTCTTACCCGTAGTCTGTTTGTTTTTCATAAAGCTCTGTGAAGACTCTGTGACCCTGTCTTATCCCCAGATGGAATTCTAGGACAATGATACCCCAAATGGTACACTTTCAGGTGTGTCAGCCATAGGTGAGATATTAAAGCCTAAAAGTGGGAGTTGGGTCAAATATAGTTTCAGGAATTCAAGCCAAACACAAACACACACACACACACACACACACACACACACACAGACACACACCATATCAAATTAGGTCACTGGCAGGAGGATGGTCAAAGGATGCCTTGAAACAGAATTTGATCCACGACAGGTCCTGAATGTCAAAGCTATGAGTAAACTAAAATTATGGGAAAGAAGTAGCATAAAGTAAAAGATCAATAGTATAGAAAGGGAAACATATCAAAAAAAGAAGAAAACTAAAACATTTCAGAGGCAGTGGCATTACTAGTTTTCCCTCCCTTCTGTTGGTCTGGCTTGCCACTTACATCACATATTTACTCAGAATTTAGATTCTACAGTGAATTTAGATTCAGAGAATCTAATTTAAATTCAAAGAATTTAGATTCCTCAGACATAAGACAAAAATTCAAGACAGTTATAATTTCCTTGAAAATCCTTTGAGAGAGTGCCACTATAGAGACTGAAATATTTTTTTTTCTTCTAGCTTTGGAGCAAATCATGGTTTCTTTCATTGAGTACTAGATGAAGCAGATGTCTTGCTTTTGGAAGAAATTTTGTGTGAAAAGTATGCTTCTTTAAACACTGGTATTACCCAAGGTTTCATGTGATGTTCTCACCACAAAAGAAAATGACCAGAGAAACAGAAAATGCCCATCTTCCAGTTTACGCTCACTCCTGGGTACATGTTTATTAAATGTAATTGTCACAGGAATGTCCCATTCCTCTCCTCTCTCAGAAAAGCCAGTAAAATGGAATTTGCATGAATTAACTTTGCCTATCTCAACATGTGTCCTGGAATATTGTACCCGTGTATTCTCCTAAATAATCACTGATGCTTTAAATAAAGTAAGAAAGCCTCAGTCCCTTGCAACCAGAAGAACCTAACAGAATGAGGAAATAGCGTGTTTTATCACTTTATCTTCATACAGAGAAACAGACAATCAAAAATTTAAAATTAGCCCAGTTCAAAAATTATCAAGAAGAGGGACTTCCCTGGTGTTGCAGTCATTAAGAATCCTCCTGCCAATGCAGGGGACACAGGTTTGAGCCCTGGTCTGAGAAGATCCCACATGCCACAGAGCAACTAAGCCCGTACGCCACAACTACTGAGTCCATGTGCCACAACCAGTGAAGCCCACACACCTAGACCCCATGCTCTGCAACAAGAGAAGCCACCACAATGAGAAGTCCACGCACCACAATGAAGAGTAGCCCCCGCTCGCTGCAACTAGAGAAAGCCCGCGTGCAGCAACGAGACCCAACGCAGCCAAAAAATAAATTAATTTTTAAAAATTATCAAGAAGAATTGTAGTGCATGTAGCCTACAAAATTTTTCTAGTCCTGAGTTGAAAAATCAATAAGCTACCTCATGATTTTATTAAAAATAACGCCTTCTTTCCAAGAAGGATTTGCCCATCATCGGATAATTATCTCCTGTTTCAGTTAGCATTCTCTACTGAACACACCCCAATCACCATCCTTTTGGCCCACCTTGTATTTCAACCATTGCTGCAGCAACCAGCTTCGCACAGGTGTAAGTGCAAAGCACCTCACCCCAGGGGCACCGCTGCTCTGGCTTTCTGCCCTTTCACCTCGGGCTTTGAAGTGGTGGTATTATGAGAGCTTCTGGAAACCAGCACTCACAGGCTTGCAAACCAGAAGTGAGAAAGAGTTAACATGCCAGTTGGAGGAGGTGGAGGAAAGTGCCCATAGATAAATTCTCCTCACTTCTTTTCCTCTTGTGAGTAATCCTGAGGCACGTTCAATACGCTCCTCAGACAACTTTTACAGATGGTCACTGTAAAAGCAGACCCTAGAGCACATCCTTACATAAGCTTTCCCTCTTCAGACCCCCACTCCTGTTACCTGAGATCAATTCCCAGAATAAACTACCTGTATGCGAGCTTGTGGATGACGTGCTGTTATCCAAGAACATGCAAATTAAGACAAACCCCAGAGTACAGGAAAGGATCATGAAGGCACCTAATATTTATCGAATATACACTACATACCTGGCGTTTAGTGTGTGTTACCTCACTTAATCTTTCTCTCAGTCTTATTGATTGGCTATTAAGACATCACTGTTCTCCATGAGATAGCTGAGATTCTTAATGAAATTTACAAAGGTCATATAGTTAATCAGAGATAAAATAAAGGCTTAAATCCTGATCTCTCTGATTCCAAACTCACCTGTTTTTCACCATACAACAAAGTCTTCCTGTTACGTAAATGAGCCAAGGTCAGCCCCCATATATTCACTCCTAAGCTGTTTGTTTCTTCGCTGCAAAAAGCTGAGACTCAACAGTTCAAAAGCCAGCTGGCACCAAACTCAAATTTAAGCACATCCAGTTGTTTTAAACAAACACAACCCAAATAAGCGATTTTTTTAGTCATTTAGAGCCTGCCTGCTTTGCATACCCCATGAAAAGTTGCTCTACATATTCTAGCCATAGATAAGATATGCCCTGGGGCCATGCACATCCCAAATCTCTGCTGTCCTCCGGAGCTCTCTGACCCAGACTTCCCACCATGCTGCTGAGCGACATCACCTAGATGTTAATCCTCCTCTCTGCTCCATGTTCCCCTGGGAGTTCTTTGCCCTCCTTCCCTTCTGTATGGTACCCCAGTTCCTGTAACCTCTAGCCTCCTGTTGTGAGGCATTCAGAGGGTCTCCCAAATAAAACTTCTGTGTACTACTGCCACCTAGTGGGCATTTCCTTTCCCTTGATGGGTCTCCGAATCCCTCCAACCCTCTACACTCCTGCTCTAGCCTTACTACTCTTCTAGCTTGTCTGGCTAGTATGACAAAAATTTCCCTTAAAAGTGAAGAGTAGGGCTTCCCTGGTGGCGCAGTGGTTGAGAGTCCGCCTGCTGATGCAGGGGACGTGGGTTCGTGCCCCGGTCCGGGAAGATCCCACATGCCGCGGAGCGGCTGGGCCCGTGAGCCGTGAGCCATGGCCGCTGAGCCTGTGCTCCGCAATGGGAGAGGCCACAACAGTGAGAGGCCCGCGTACCGCAAAAAAAAAAAAAAAAAAGTGAAGAGTAAAATTATGGACTAATGACAGCAAGACTTGTCTGAGAGAACAAGGAATAAATCTACACAGGCATACCTCGTTTTATTGGGCTTCACTTTATGGAGCTGTGCAGATTGTGGGGTTTTTTTGTTTGTTTGCTTTGTTTTTTGTTTGTTTTTTTTTTTTTTTTTTTACAAACTGAAGGTTTATGACAACTCCATGACAAGCAAGTCTATTGGTGCCATTTTTTCAAAAGCATTTGCTCACTTTATGTCTCTGTGTCACATTTTGGTAATTCTCGCCATTTTTAGAAACTTTTTTATTATTATTATATTTGTTATGGTGATCTGTAATCAGTAATCTTTGATGTTACTATTGTAATTGCCTTGGGGTGCCACAAACTGTGCCCATATCAGACGGTGAACTTAATCAGTAAATGTTGTGTGTGTTCTGACTACTCTACCTACCAGCCATCCCTACCCCCCCCCACCTCTCTCCCTCTTCTTGGACTTCCCTATTCCCTGAGACACAACAATCTTGAAATTAGGCCAATAAACAACCCTAAGTGTTCAAGTGAAAGGAAGAGTTGCACATCTCTCACTTTAAATAAAAGCTAGAAATGATGAAGCTTAGTGAGGAAGGCATGTCAAAAGCCAAGATGGGCCAAAAGCTAGGCTTCTTGTGCCAGTCAGCCAAGTTGTGAATGCAAAGGAAAAGTCTTTGAAGGATATCAAAAGAGCTACTCCAGTGAATACACACATGATGAGAAAGTACAACAGCCTTACTGCTGGTACGGAAAATGTTTAGTGATCCGGATAGAAGATCAAACCAGCCACAACATTCCCTTAAGCTGAAGCCTATTCCAGAGCAAGACCCTAACTCTCTTCAATCCTTTGAAGGCTGAAAGAGGTGAGGAAGCTGCAGAAGAGAAGTCTGAAGCTAGAATGAGGCTTAAGGAAATAAACTGTCTCTATAACATAAAAGTGTAAGGTGAAGCAGCAAGTGCTGATGTAGAAACCACAGCAAGTTATCCAGAAGATCCAGCTATGATAATTAGTGAAGGTGGCTACACTAAACAACAGACTCTTAATGTAGGGGAAACAACTTTATATTGGAAGAAGATGCCATCTAGGACTTTCATAGCTAGAGAGGAGAAGTCAGTGCCTGACTTCAAAGCTTCAAAGGATAAGCTGACTCTCTTATTAGGGGCTAATGCAGCTGGTGACTTTCAGTTGAAGCCGATGTCCATTTACCATTCTGAAAACCCTAAGTCCCTTAAGAATTATACCAAATTTACTCAGCCTCTGCTCTATGGATGGAACAACAAAGCCTGGACAGCACATCTGTTTACAACATGGTTTACTGAATATTTTATGCCCTCTCGAGAACTACAGTTCAGAGAAAAAGATTCCTTTCAAAACATGACTGCTCAGGCCTCCCTGGTGGCGCAGTGGTTGAGAGTCCGCCTGCCAATGCAGGGGACACGGGTTCGTGCCCCGGTTGAGGAAGATTCCACAGGCTGCAGAGCAGCTGAGCCCGTGAGCCATGGCCGCTGAGCCTGCACGTCCAGAGCCTGTGCTCCACAACGGGAGAGGCCACAACAGTGAGAGGCCTGCGCACCAAAAAAAAAAAAACCAAAAAAACCCACCATGACTGCTCATTGACAATGCATCTGGTCACCCAAGCCCTCGGATGGAGATGTACAATGAGATTAACATTGTTTGCATGCCTGCCAACACAACATCCATTCTGCAGCCCATGGATCAAGGAATAATTTCAACTTTCAAGTCTTATTATTTAAGAAATACACTTTATACGGCTATAGCTGCCATAGATAGTGATTCCTCTGATGCATCTGAGCAAAGTCAATTGAAAACCTTCTGTAGAGGATTCACCATTCTAGATGCCATTGAGAACATTTTTGATTCATGGGAAGAGGTCAAAGTGTCTACATTAACAGGAGTTTGGAAGAAGTTGATTCCAACCCTCATGGATGACTTGGAGGGTGTTCAAGACTTCAGTGGAGGAAGTAATTGAAAATGTAGCAGAAATAGCAAGAGAACTAGAATTAGGGGAATGGAGCCTGAATTGCTGAATTGAATCGTTGCAAACTTAGGATAAAACTTTTAATGAATAATGAGTTGTTTCTTATTGCTGAGCAAAGAAAGTGGTTTATTAAATTGGAATCTACTCCTGAAAGGACTGTGAAGGTTATTGAAATGACAACACAGAATTTAGAATATTATATAAACTTAGATGATAAAGCAGTGGCAGGGTTTGAGAGGACTGACTCCAATTTTGAAAGAAGTTCTACTGTGGGTATAACACTCAAACACCATTGCATCGTACAGATAAATCATTTGTGAAAGGAAGAGTCAATCCATGCAGCAAAATTCATTACCGTCTTATCTTAAGAACGGCCACGGCCACCCCAGCCTTCAGCAACCATCCCTCTAATCAGGCAGCAGCCGTCAACATCCGGGCCAGACCCTCCACCAGCAAAAAGATTAGGACTCACTAAAGGTTCAGATGACGGTTAGCAATTTTTAGCAATGAAGTATTTTTAATTAAGGTATATACATTGGTTTTTAGACATATGCAATCGCATTATTAACAGACTACAGTACAGTTATGTAAACATAACTTTTATATGTCCTGTTAAAAAAAATGTGTGGGACTCACTTTATTGTGATATTCGCTTTGTGTGGTGGTCTGGAACTGAACCTGCAATATTTCCGAGGTACTCCTGGGTATCTCTGAGGTATGTATTACCACAAGAGGTGACCCAGGTTGAACATACCAATTCATGCCAGAAAATTCAGATAAATTCAAAGATGACAAGGCCACACTGGCTTATCAGGACTATGATTGTCATAGGCCCTTAATCTGTGAGATGAGGGTAAAGGAAGTTAAGAAGTTGAAAGGAGGGGCTGTTGTGTGTGTGTGTGTGTGTGTGTGTGTGTGTGTGTTTCCAATTGTACAGATATCCTCCATTTCTACCTCACACAGTTCTTAGTACAAGAGAAATACCTAATGGATGCTCATTAAAAGGAAAGCAATGATTTTTTCATAGTTTGTCTCTCAGTATTATACCAGAGAAAGATTTTGAGGCTGTTAGGTACACAAGGCGGAATCGGGGTGGGGGTGATTTTAAGATTGGGGGGAGCAGTTTCGGCCTAAATCTAAAGTATTTGACTCTATTCTATATAATGTGTTTTTTTATTAATTAATTAATTTTATTTTGTTTTTGGCTGCGTTGGGTCTTCATTGTTGTGCATGGGCTTTCACTAGTTGAGGCGAGCGGGGACTACTCTTTGTTGCGGTGCGCGGGCTTCTCATTGCTGTGGCTTCTCTTGCTGCAGAGCACGGGCTCTAGGCATGTGGGCTTCAGTAGTTGTGGCACGTGGGCTCAGTAGTTGTGGCTCACGGGCTCTAGAGCACAGGCTCAGTAGTTGTGGCACATGGGCTTAGTTGCTCTGCAGCATGTGGGATCTTCCCAGACCAGGGCTTGAACCCGTGTCCCCTGCATTGGCAGATGGATTCTTAACCATTGCACCACCGGGGAAGACCTATAATGTATTTTAATTTTTACAAAGCTCATGTGCTATCCAAGATAAGATCCATTTGATTCAAGGCCATGAGTTTGGAAATTTAAGCTCTGTATTTTATTGATCTTCAACATTTCTCTTATCATTAATTAAAATTTCCAAAATATTCTGAAATATTCTAAAATTTTACAGCTTGACTTGAGTGACAATAACCCTCAAATTACAAAATTACAAGTTAGAACAATTAATGTATGGATTTAGAATAAAGGGGTATTAGGGAAATTTGGAAATTAAGAAAATGTCTTATTGTCTTGGGTTATCACAATGAATGGGAGTTAGGACTGGGATCTAGTAATCGGGCACCAGAGATGGTAAATTGTAATGCATGACAGTTTCATCCAATAACTTTTCCACATGCTATATGACTTTTGGATACATCTTGTTTGCAAAGACTTTATGCTTCCTAATTTCTCCACCTCTAGATTTTACAATTTATCCTAGCATGCTTTCCCTATTTCACATAAGCATTATCTTTCTTCTTATACTGTGTTCAAATAAATCTAGCTGGCTAGTACTTAATTTCTGACATTTTTTTATTGTGGCACCTCCTCATCTAAAATATCTTTTAATTTCCTGAGTTTCTGGTATGGAAAGGCTTCTGATCTTTTACAATTAAATTCATTAATTATAAGTGGGTGCTACCATCAATATTTAGTATTATAGTCTAGTATAATCCTGTATAAGTATTTACATATATACACGTATTTTATTGTTTTACTGTTATTCCTCTTTCCTTTTAGTTTTCCTTTATACTACAGAGTTTTGTATAGTTTTATGATGTTTTTAAGTAGGTCATATTATTTATAACTATCATTTTGTGATAGTAAATGAGATATAAAAATACTTATAACAGGAAAAGGGAGGTCTTAGGTCTGATAGGTCTGAAAACACTTTTTAGACTCTGTCAGAAAAGACCATCTTACCTCTTACTGGCTGTGTTGCTTCTGAATATTATGTTTGATCTCTTACCCTTAGATCTTTCCTGTGTAGAAACAGAAGCATAATACCTGCCTCTTAGGAACAGATTTAGGCTGAAATTAAATAATTCATGTCAGAATGCCTGGCCCATATAGATCATCCTTCCTACAACATAATTTGAAATTATCCATTCGAAACAGATGTTCACTCCAAAATAAGAACACAAACAACCCAATTCCTTAAATGCGCAAGAGATCAAAACATGCACCTTCCCAAAGAAGATACACAAATAGGAAATACGCGTATGAGAAGATGCTCAACATCACTTGTCATTAGGGAAATAAAAATTAAAACCATGAGACATCACTGTACACCTATTAGAATGGCTCAAGTCCAAAAACCTGACAACACCAACTGCTAATGAGGATGCAGAGTAACATGCTCCCTCATTAACTGTTGAGAATGCAACATGGTGCATCAACTTCAGAGGGCAGCTTACCAGTTCCTTACAAAGCTAAACATAGTCTTACCGTATCATCCAGAAATTGTACTTCTAGTTATTTACATAGTTAATCTGAAAACTTGTGTCTACACAAAAGTCTGAACATGAATATATACAGCTTTATTTAAAATCATCCAAAACAGGAAGCAACCAATGTGTCAACAGGTGAATGGATAAACAAATGATGGTACGATCCATCCAACAGAATATTACTCAGTGATAAAACGGATTAAGCTCTCAAGCCACCAAACACATGGATGAATTCCCAATGCATATTGCTTAGTAGAAGAAGCTGGCTTCAAAGGACTACATACTGTTTGAATCCATTTAGATGACATTTTGGAAAAGGTAAAACTATAGAGATGATAAACAGATAAGTGGTGGACAGAAGTTGGGAGAGAAAAGTTTGAAAAGGTGAGGCACAGTTTACTATTTGAGGCAGTGAAACTATTCTGGATGACACCATAATGGTAGACACGTAACATTATGCTTTCAACAAGACCCACAGAACTCTACGTCACAAAGAATGGACCTTAATGTATGTATGCAAAATCTAAACAATTACGTAAGAGGTTAGGGTATCTGACTACGGAATGCAGAATATGAAAAAATAATCTTACTCTATTAAAAATGTATAAAACCAAGACAGAAACAGATTCATCGATACAGAGAACAAGCTGGTGGTTGCCAGAGAGGAGGCAGGTTGGAGGGGTGGGAGAAATAGGTGAAAGGGATCAAGTAGCAAAAACTTGCAGTTTGATTGGAGTTACACTGCCACAGACTAATGAATACCTGAGGTTATCAAAAGCTGGAAGGGCAAGGAAGAATGTTCCCCTAGAGACTTTGGAGAGAGCATGATCTTATCAACACATGGATGTCAGACTTACAGCAACAACCACAACAAAAATAAACTAGTATTGGATATAACCCAAAGTGTAAAATAAATATCCATAAGTAATACTGATATAAATAAGTAAATGGTTTAAATATAAATAAGTAAATCTCCTATGCAGGAGAATTCCAAAAACGTATCTAGATAATAATTACTCAAATATGGATAAATAATGTATCCAAGTAATGTATCAGTCCTTAAGGAGGTGGGGCATACCTCCCCACTCCGTAAGTGTGGGCTGTCATAGAGATATTAAAGAAAGCCTTAGGAAATCTGAAAAGAAGTACTGAATTAATAAACCAGTACTGAAACATTATTATTAATAGTGACAAATGCAACATATCAATGTAAGATGTTAAAAATAGGGAAATCTGGGTGTGGGGGAATATGGAAATCTATTATATATTATAAAATAAAAGGTATACTGAAAAAATAAACCAAATGTTTAAGCCTGTCTGCGTTTGAACCTTATGCCATTCCTTCTTTATATGTGATTGGCAAGAGTTCAGTTTCTTAACTTTAAAGTGGGGATGATCCTTTGTCCAGAAGAACCACTGTGAGGATTAAATAAAATGACATATAAAGGGTCTACATGCTAGATTCTAACATAATGCCCTGGAGACTCTGGAACTTACTAAATGTTGGTTTTCTTCTGTCCTTGTGAATACATTTTCAGATCTATAGAAGACAATTAATTGGATAGAGGATAAGAGGATAATATAAAAACAGTGAGCAATTATTTGAATGCCGGGCTTCTCAAACTGTATTTCAGTTTGATGTGGATGTAACAAAACATAAATTTCTTATTGGTGAAAGTGAGAGATTGGTTGGAAGTTGAATTTTTCTTGGATAAAGCATAAAGTCAAGCTGCCTCATACACTGTGGCTACTGACTCCCCCTTCTCAAGCTCTGCGGATTAACGTGATGATATCGTGAGGCCTACAGATGAAATTAAAATGCCCGCTCATGAGACATTCATTCCAATTAGTTACGAGTAAAGATGGAATTGTACCTCATTTCAAAACTTACTAAAGTGCTGTTACCGAGTAAAATGGTATTAGTAATCAATATTTCTTACACAGAACCTCTTACAAATCCTTCATAAATAACATCAATGCAATAGAGTAGGCTTTATTGGTTAAACCAGCCAGCCCATTTTGATATTTGAGCAGACAAGTTTCAATTAATCTGTGAGAAATTTTGTCATTTACCTTCACCCTGCCTACCCACACAGGTAATCAGAATAGCATTAGTTCAATTTGAAAGACTTGTATAATACGAAAAAAAGCCAAAAAGCCATTTTAAGTCTGTGTACTTCTGTTGCTAATGCCAGCTGGCCGAGCTCTAACATTTTAAAACTTGGGAGTCTCCAAAACATACATGATCATCAACGCCTTGAAAGATGTAACAATGATGTTGTAACCAAACAAAACTAGTAACGTATGAGTGCCACAAGCTATCTCTCTCCCTTTGCCCAGGAAGAAGAACTTGGGCGTGGCTCTCTCAATATCCTTCTCCCTCACCCAGTCTCTTACATTTCAAGGACTGGGGTAAAAAGGAAGACAAGAGACTCCCAGGAGGGGCTTTAGGAAATTACTGTTGCAACGTACACATTTTCCCTTGCAGTATTCCAAAATCCAAAGAAAGAATGTGAGTCATGTTCATGTTATCCTTGGTTTCTAAAATGTTTGATTTTCAAAATGCATTGCCTCGCCGAGAAGGGGTGAAGTAGATCTTTAGGGGTTGGCAGAACCAGTAATTTTCACTTCTCACTACATTAAAGATTCATAGTTAGCTCAGTTTGCAATGTACCTGCCTATGTTTGATTCCCAGCTCCTTCACTACCTAGTTTTAATCCCAATTCTCTGACCCTTAGTTCAATTGCTTAATCTCTCATTACCTCACATTCCTCATCTGTAAAATCGAGATAATACTCGTACATGCCTGATAGGGTTAGTTGCAAGGAATAAACTCTATAACCTGCGTAGAAACAACAGAATAGAGACTTGCACATAGTAAGTACCCAATAAATGTTAGCCGAGGTTACATTTTCCTTTCTCCGTATCTGAATCTTGTTTTGTAGAAGCTTTCTACCACTAAGGGAATAAGAAATTTACATTAAATAGAGATGTATTTCTTTTGTGATTAGTTCCCATTTATTGGGGCAGCTAAGTCTTGAAAATATAGTTAAGATGTTTAACCCAGTAATTGTGTGATAATGTTGTTTTCTGCTCCTGACTGGCTATACAAGTGATGCACTTTGTATTCAGTGAATGTGAAATCTAAAATAACCAATTTTCTAAGTCCCATAATTTTAAGGGATAATTCTTAATTTAAATAAAGTGCTTTCCAATTCTCTTTGCTATCATGAAAGTTGAACTTTTGTTTATAATGCTAAGTCCTTCCCCATGTGGGTTGGTCACTGACACAAGAAAATCCGCCAAAATGGCGATAATCACAGATGGTTCACCCAGACAGCAAGGATACTTTATGAGCTGAAAAATCAGCCAGTAGGGAAAACACACAACAACAATAAAAAGGTCTCTCATAATTCACATTTTCTTTTTCAAACAGGAGCAGCTTAACCACATTTTGCACCCAGTTGCTGACATTTTTTTCCCTAATCATACTGAGAATATTTTCTCCCCATGATCTGCTTTTTCATCTTAATACTTTTGGGAACCAGTGGAGTAAAAACAATATTATTTATGTTAATTGTGCTGTGAACTGCATTAATAGAGTTTAAAAAACATTTGTGATATTATGCATTTAAATTCTGTCTGTATCTTCACCCTTCGGTGACAGCAGCATTTGCACAAATAGTAAAGAATTGAAAATAAATTCATTTTTTCTGACAAGCTTGCAAATGTGAAGCTGAATATTAATGGCAAGATGTGAACAAATGGAACATACTGAATTTTCACAAAAGAAAATTTCCGCTGGTACTGCCCCCAACAACAGAGTTTAAGAGTAAGCAGCTAAAATGAAGGGCCACAAATGTGAATGTTACTAAAGACATTAACAACCAGTCTCTTCTTAAAGAAAGAAAATCAAGAACTGTAACTGAAGAATCTGTCCAAGTTGGATATATAATTAATGGTAGGTCACAGAGAATAGAGGAGAACTCTATATTAATACTTCCACTTAAATAGCTAACATTTTACAGTTGTCATTTCTTTCATGTACTATATGTGAAAGTATGATACAATAACAAACCTAATAATTATTTAATTTAAATGATCTCAGTATAATCTTATAATAATCCTTCACATAAGTAGGACACATATTCTCTTTCTAGAGCTGAGAAAACTAAACCAGGGAAATTGTGATTTGCCCAAGTTAATAGGCAGCTACTCTTCTGCATTCATACAACCGATTTTTTTTTTTTTTAGAACAAACTCTTTCAGAGAAATGCATAGATATTCCTAAATCAAGTTTCTCAGGTTGAATTCAGTCTTCCATACATCTACTGGCCAGTAACATTTTATCTGCTGAATGGCCATCCTTTCTGCCATATACAGAATGGTTTTGTCCTCATCGTCGTATTAGTTATCCACTGCTGCATAACAATATTACCACAAACTTAGCAGCTTAAAACAACACACATTCTCACAGTGTCTGTAGGTCAAGAATCTAAACATGGCTAAACTGAATCTTCTCCTTAGGGCTTTGCAAAGGTGCAATAAAGGCTAATTGAAATGGGGTTGCAGTCTTATCTGAGGCTCGACTGAGGAAGTTTTTGCTTTCCAAGCTCATTCATGCTGTTGGCAGAATTGAGTCTCTTGCAGTTGCAGAACTGAGGGCGTCTGTTTTTTGCTGACTATTGAGTGGAGGCCAGTGTCAGCTCCTAGAGGTCACCCACAGTTCCTTGCAATGTAGGATTCTCCAACATGGCCACTTGCTTCCTCAAAGTGAGCAAGGGAGGGAGAGACTCTAGCAAGAGGAGCACTACAATCTTATGTAACTGAATCATATAATCACACATAATCATGCCCATCCTATCATTTTTGCCATACTTTTTTTTGTTAGAAGGAAATCAGAGGTGTTATCCACACTCTGGCATCGGGGATCACATAATAGCATGAATACCAGGAAACAGGGATTTTTAGGGCTACCTTATGAATCTATTTGCCACTATCAATGTATGCAATGATATGAATAATTCACTGTACTTTGTCCTTCCTATGAAAAGGTCAAAAAATAAAATGAATGTGCTGATGTTACTTATAATAACTTTAGGTTTATCAATTCAATACAAAGCTAGACATTGTTACATGAATATTTAGTCTCTGTCAAATGCTATTAAAATTAAAATTGAAATGAAGAAAAAAGGAAATGAAATAACAGGTACAAAATTACAAACATATTGGCATAGACAGTATCGAAAATAAAATTGGGAAATTTATAATTTATTCTATCTCAGAACTCTTCTTATAACCTGTAAGGGCACAGTTCAGATTTTGCACAAATTTCACACAACAACACATACATTCACTGCGTATGAAAGTAAGACTTGTCTATAGTTAATAAGTGGCCAAGAACTCAAAAGTAGATTCTGTAATACTTAGAGTTTTTATCTCAAAGTTTAAAGAGCAAAGCTTAGATCTAATTATGGTAACGTTTGCTTAAAATTGTCCAAAGGCTTTCCACTGCACATAAAGTCAAAATCCTTAACATGGCCTGCAAAGCAATGTAATCTGATTTCTGCTCATTCTTCTCATCAGTCTCCCCACACTCTCATCTCAGCCACTGCTAACTTTTCCTACAACCCATATACTCTTTTGTACATACTACTCTGGCAGCAACCAATGTTATTTCATCACTCTCTTCCTTATTTATTTATCACTTACTAATATCTCAAGTATACTTTTCTCTGGAAAGCCAAGTTCTTTTGTAAGTACCTTTTTGAAAAGTGGTGTTTCCTTCCTTTGTAGAATTTATCTCAGTTCATAATTATCTATGCATTTGAAAATAAATTATTGTTTAATGACTGTCTTTCTAATCCATCAGACCAGAAGTTGGTAAAGGCAGGGACTGAACAAGTCTAATAATGTGCACTAGTGTATCCTAAGTGCTTGGCATCTTGCTTGTGACAGGTGTTCAAAAAATATATTCCTAGATGAATCAATCAACCAATTGACCAATCAATCAATGATTACCAATATTTTCACACAGGAACCTCAACCTCCCACCACTTAATTCAATTTTTCTTTTTTGCCCTGTTTAATTTATTGACTGCTCGATATACTTTTAGAAGCAAACCATCATCCTTTTTTTTTTTTTTTTTTTTTTGCGTACGTGGGCCTCTCACTGTTGTGGCTTCTGTTGCGGAGCACAGGCTCCATCATCCATTTTTAATAGAGTTAAATGGGATGTCTTTTTTCTATAATTTGGAGGACAAAGGACATAATTGAAACAGAATTTTAAAAGTTAGAAAGGTTTTTTTGCTGTATTTTTCATGAAGATAATGGTCTTAAGCTTCTAGAAGGAGTGAAGACTTTTAGTATTGATTTTATCATAGGCAAGTGGGGCCCAATCTTCCGTAAATTGAAAGAAAGAGAATGGTTGGAATAAGGGGATGGTTACTGTTAAAATCTTTATATTCTTTTAAATGTTTTTTTTTTAATTTATTGATCTATTTATTGGCTGTGTTTGGTCTTCCCCGCTGCGCGCGGGCTCTCTCCAGTTGCAGCGAGCGGGAGGCCACTCCTCGTTGCGTTTTGTAGGCTTCTCATTGCGGTGGCCTCTCCCACCACAGAGCACGGCCTCCAGGCATGCAGGCCTCAGCAGCTGTGGCACGTGGGCTCAGCAGTTGCGGCTCACGGGCTCCAGAGCGCAGGCTCAGCAGTCGTGGCACACGGCCCCAGTCGCTCCGCGCATGTGGGATCTTCCCGGACCAGGGCCCGAACCTGCGTCCTCCGCATCGGCAGGCGGGCTCCCAACCACTGCGCCACCAGGGAAGCCCTCTTTTAAATGTTTTGATTTGCAATGAAGTAGTAAAATATTTTTTAAAAAATAAGAGAAATTTTCTGAAAACTAACTGTAGGAAGCAGTCCTCATGGAAGTTAGATAACCAAAGAGAATCCATTCTTACGTTAAAAGAAAAGTGGAAAGCTAAAAGAAAACTAAAAATTTTGTACTGTGGTCTCAGATTTAATCAACAATTACATTCAAAGTCAGCAAGAAGAAATTCACAGTGATTCTGAGAAGGGTCTGCCTGATGTATTTATTGTTATTTGTTGCCAGTCTAGACATAGAGTTAATCTCCTGGAATTCTGTTCAAATTAATAAATGCCAGTTGTAAACAGATCTTGGGTGACCTCTCTTTCCCTCCTACATTCTACAACAATTTCAGCTAAGAGGTTTCCCATTTGCTGGCTCTATAAGTGAACTCCAACGACTCTGCCATTGCAAGTTGTTTTATTGACCAGACTTAAGCAAATGTCTATTAAAATCAAATGGGGATATCACAATAGGTCTTTTTGAATATCTCCTTTAATGTCTAAGGTCTCAGGACCCGCTGCAGAGAAAACTTGGTTAAAATATCTCCATTAGCCCCAGGGTGGATGTCACAATCATCACAAAGAGTAATCTGCTATATAAAAGGAGGCAGTGGCATCTGGAATTAGCCACACTTTCTCTACTTCTTCTGCACAGAAAACTAGAGCAAGACACACTTTCCTACAAAGCATTAATGGCACTCTTAATCCAAAGAAAGAAAGCTCTTAAAATTTCAAGTCACATTGAGTAAAACATTATTTCCTCTACACATAGCATCTCTGGTAATTTTTCCCCATTGTGACAAGACATTTGAGTCCCCAAACCATTTCTTGTATAGCTGTTCAAATATTATCAGTATTACTTGCAGCGAATGTCTTAACTTTAATGGGAAATATTACAATTATGGTTGAGGTTTATAATATCGTTGTAAGTAGGCTGAACTTCATAGCAATCTGGACACTTTTCATAAGGAGACATAGGCTTTACTTTCAGAGATATCAATAGGGCAGAGATTTTAAGCTGCCTCTATTTATAAAACAGAAAGCAGTGTGAGACCATTTAACCAGAGCATTCGTTCTGGGTCAACCAAGCCCCAAGCACCTGTTTTCTCTACGAGTGCACACATTGCCTGAATGACCCCAATTATTGTCTCAATTCTTCCTTTTACCTTGCCTGTGGGGACAGTCTGCCAACATTTAGGGCCTCAACCAAGAATGACAAGAACCCACAGGAGGCTCCCCATGGCTCTTGCTAGCCCAGCAGAGAACTGGAGCAGAAATACAAACTACTCCTTAGACTCCCAGTTGATTTCAGCCTTTATCTGTCCTTCTAAAAATATCTGTAGGTATTTTTCATATGTGCATCATAGATCAAATCATATCATACACTTCAACTGCCCTTTAAGGCTGCTATTTTTAATTGCACCCAAATTTGCAAGTAAATGAGGATTTGCTGAATCAAAGTTCCCAAGTCTATCCATAAGGTGTTGTCAGTTTTATCCATAAGGTAAAATATCACCAAAGCCTTAACTTGACATGCATCATCTGATAGGTTTTGCTAGATTCCCCCCCCCCCCAAAAAAAGTGAGTTAGCTTCCTGAGGAATATTGGGCTGAAAACTACACAGTTCAACAACATCACTTTCACGTATACATTCAAGTAGCTAAGGAGAGACTACTCTATACAAGGCATAGAGCAAGGCACTGTTGGATTTAAGGACAGGCTATAGAGACAAAAATTTTTTTATTTTTGCCCTTGCCTCTCCCTCCACCCTAGGAATATACAATTTAATTAGGAAAGAAAGGGCTCATATACAATTGCTAAGTAAAGGATTAAGTAAAAAGAAATCTTAAAATGAGGTCAAAGAGAGTGGTGTATATTTCAAAGGAAGAGGAGAAACTATTTCTGCCCGTGTCATGGGGCAAAGTAAGAAATCAGGAGGCTATTGGGGAAAGAGCATGCACTTGAAGAACAAATTAGAAAGGAAAGGAAATGGGACAAATCATGAGCAAGGTCTTCAAAAATTTTGCAGTGCCTTTGAACATGATGATCTTTGTTAAGTTAAAGTAAACCAAATAATTTTTTTAAAAAAAAGATTTTCTCAAGCAATACTGGGCATTTGGCATTCCTAAAGGATGCTATCCAATGTCAACAAAACAAGGGTCTATGCACAAGAAGAGAGTGACTAACAGACCATAAAAGATGGAGGTAGACTAAGTACAAGAAAGGTAAGAAAAAACTAATGCCCAAACTCCCAAGAACTGGAGTACTAGTTTCCATATGCTGTATAAGAAGTTGTTACAAATCTAGTAGTTTCAACCAACACAATTATCTTCTCAGTGTCAGGATTCTGGGTTCAGTGTAAATGGGATCTCTACTCAGGGTCTTACAAGGCTGCAGTCAAGGTGTCAGATAATCTGTGATCTTTTTTGGAGCTGGAGGTCATCTTCCAAGCTTATGTAGTTAATGGCAAAATTTATTTCCTTGCAGTTGTAAGAATGAGACCCTCACAAGGGCTTACCCAGTTCCTTGCCGTGTGGCCCTCTCTTTAGGCAATTCACAGCACAGCAGCTTGCTTCCTCAAGATTGGCAGAAGAGTCTCTCTCTTCAGCCTCCCAAGACTGTCTTATGTAAGCATTCCATCATCTTAGCCATATAACAGAACCAGTGACATATAATCACCTTTGAAATATTCTATTGGTGAGAAGTAAATTACAGATCTCATCCATATTCGAGGAGAGGGAATTATACAAAAGTGTGGTCATTCGGGTCACCTTAGGGCATCCCTCCCACAAATGGAAACAATTAAATACAGCGATGGGACTGGTATGATATTGATCAACAAGTACAAATTGGGCACTTGTCTTTGTCCAAGTATGAATTATCACAATTCTTTCCCTTTTTCTTATGTTTACAAAGGATTAACATTTACATACAGTACAACCTTAGACTTAGGCAACTGAGTCACTGTCCTGGGCCTTATACTGTAGAGGTTCCTACTATGGCACTCTTCTAGCTGTGTCCCTCCATACAGGAAGAGGGGTCTGTGGGGCCAAAGGAATAATCCCAACTGGAGCCCACATACCTCCTCTTTCCTGCTGTACTCTGGATACTTAAGTCTTCAGAACTCCCTGCCCAAATAGTCCAAGCCTGTTTCCTTCCTTTCCTTCAGTCTGTCCTCCTAAAGGCAAACCATGCTACTCATGTAGTACAGAACTTTAAGTCCTAGGAGTTATTTAAGGAGTTGTTCTTTTCAAGAAGCCATTGTCTGGCAGAACTGGGACTTATGTTCTGAGATGTCCACAAACATTTTCTTGGTTCTCCACAGCACAGATTGGAACCAGGGAAGGGAATTGAAGAGGTGGACATTAGATGGAATACTCCCAATCTGTCCTTTTTCCCCAGGCCTTACAAATGTTAGAGGTAGGTCTGTTTACATATAGAAAATAGAAATCTCATTCTGAGCAGATAATTTCATTCATGCCCATGGGGTTAAGTGACAACCCACTGAAATATTTTTTTCTCTTTGCTGAGTGAAGAACATTCTCTAAGGAAGTTGGAATAGAAAATGCTACCTCAACAATAAAAAGCAAGCAAATAAAAACATCTTACAACCATTCAGGGGGAATAAAATGGTTCTCTGCAGGGTAATTGTAACCTAAGATACCTGAGACACTTAAATGTTTCAAACTATACATTTTTAAAGGGAATCAAAGGATTGTGATACTCAATTTGGACACTCACATAAGGTATGAGAGATACAATAAAATGTTGAATGTAAAACTCAAAAAAGACACAGGAGAAAGAAAAGGAAAAAAATTCTCACAAAAGCACATTAATTGGAAATATTGTTCAGAGATTTTAAAAAAAGACATCTCTGACTTGAGGTTTTAGTGCTGAGCACAAGCACTTTTATGCATTCTCCATTACTAGAAAATCATAAGGGAATCAGGTATTCATTTTACCCACTGGAGGGTGTCCTGCCTGTTTACAATATGGTATTAGCAAGGGTTAAAACTCAACAGCTTTCTTCCAAGTTTTCATTTCCCAACTCCATGGCCATTCCAGATAAACATCTGTGCTTCATATTGTGTGTTGGGCACATTGCTACTGATCTGACATCAAATGTCTTTTCCTCCATCTGTTGCTGATTTATTTTTTTAAAAAAGCATTTCAGTCAGGGAAGGGCGGTTCAAGATGTTAGCGTAGGAAGATTGTGAAAACGCACATCCTCCCATGAGCACAATAAATCTACAGCTTCATATGGAACAACTCACTCTGAAAAAGACCTAAAAACTAGCTGAACAGCTACTCTAGAGCAAAGGATAAAAGCACCACATGGAGTCGGGTAGGAGAGGCTGAGACAAGGTCTCACCAAATAACCCAAACCTGGCAGGGTGATCCACAATCGGGTGGAATCAAATACCAACATGGAGCTTATCCCTGAGGAGCAACAGATTTGTGCCACACATCAGGCACCCCAACCCTTGGGACCAGCACCAGAGAGACAAGCTCCCAAAATATCTGGCTTTGAAAACGAATGGGGTTTATGCCTAGGCAAACTATAGGCCTACAGGTAACAGAGATTCCACCCTTAAAGAGCTCACATGGAGACTCACTCATCCCAGGACCCAGCACAAAAGCAGCAGGTTGAAAAAAGCTTAGGTAATATGTGAAGAAGATACACTGGCTAATCTTAAAGCATCTGCAGTTGGGGCAGGAGTCTGCTGGGACTCTCTCTGGAAATGGAGGCTCTGGCAGGCACCATTGTTGCATTCTTACTCTACCTTGCTAGCACCAGCACTGGTGGGCATCATCTTTGCACTCTCCCTCTAACCTGCTAACACCAGTGAGCACACAGTGCCACCCTGTCTCTCCTGTGGCTTGGGGCACACACAGGCGATGCCCCTTAAGCACCTGGCTCTGGTGTGTGGCAGGCTTGCATTTCTGAGGCGTATGGATCTGAAACATTCAGAATGTAATTGCAGTCCCACAGGATTATATATATTTGCATATCTTAAAAGCTGCTGCCTGAGGTTCTAGCTTCCAATCAGCCTGAAACTAGGGGTTGACTGAGATCACTTCCTCTGGAACACTCACAGATCTTGGCCTACCCTCAACAGGAAGGACCTATCAAAAAACAAAAATCAGATTGCTTAAACAACCACAAAAGTTTGAGAGAAAACCAAGAGCTAGGGCAAGATTAAATAATAAGTTTTATCTCCTATACAAAGCCATTCCTCCAAGACTGGGAAAGATAGCCGTTTCACCTCATACATAGAAAAAACACAGAGTCAAGCAAAATAAGGAAACAGAGGAATATGTTCCAAATAAAAAAACAAAATAAAGTCCCAAGGGTAAAAAATTAATGAAACAGAGATACATAATTTACCTGAGTTTCTTTAAAATAACTATGATGAGTTCAAATTAATGGTCATAAAGATGCTCACCAAAATCAAGAGAAGAATGGATGAACCCAGTGAGGACTTCATTAAAGAGATAGAAATTATAAAAAAGTACCAAAGAGAAGTCACAAAGCTGAAGAATAATTGATCTGAAAAATACACTAGAGGGGTTCAACAGCAATGTAGATAAAGTAAAATAAATGATCACTGATCTGGAAGGCAGGGAAGTGGAACTCACACAGAGCAGCAAAAAGAAAAAAGAATTTTATAAAGTGAAGATAACTTAAGGGACCAATGGAACAACAACAAAATAGTAACATTTGCATTATAGGGATCCCAGAAGGATAAGAGAGAGAGAAAGGGGTAGAAAACTTTGTTGAAGAAATAATGGCTGAAACGTTTCCTAGCCTAGAGAAGGAAACAGACATCCTGACCCAGGAAGCACAGAGAATTTCTAAAAAGATAAACCCAAAGAGTCTCACATCAAGACACAATGCACTTAAAACGTCAAAAGTTAAAGAGACAATCTTAAGAGCAGCAAGAGAAAAGTAACTTATGTTTAAGAAAACCCCAATAAAACTCTCAGCATATTTCTAAGAAGAAACATTGCAAGCTGTCAGAGAGTGGCATGATATACACAAATTCTGAAAAGAATAAAAACTTCCAACAAAGAATCCTCTACCCAGCAAGGTTATAATTCATAATCAAAAGAGAAATAGTTTTCCAGACAAGCAAAACTAAAGGAGTTCAAAACCACTAAACTGGCCTTATAAGAAATATTAAAGGGACTTTGTTAAGCTGAAAAGAAAGAGCACTAATTAGTGACAAGAAAACATGTAAAATCTCTCTGGTAAAGGTAAATATACAGTGAAATCAGTGGATCAACCACTTTAAAGCAGGTATAAAGGTTAATAGACAAAAGTAGTAAAATTAACTATAGCTAAAACAATTAGTTAAGGAATACACAAAATAAAACATCTGAAATGTGACATCAAAAACATAAAACCTAGAGGGGAGAGAAAAAAATGGAGAGTGTTAGAATACATTCAAGCTTAACTTGCTATCAGAGTGTGTGTGTGTGTGTGTGTGTGTGTGTGTGTGTGTGTGTGTGTGTGTATCATAAACACTGTATATGATATATAATACAAATCATGATATATATATATTATGATATATACATACTATGTATTATATATCATATATAGTATATATGATCCATGGTAAACACAAAAAACCTAAGTAGATACACACAAGATAATACAAAAGAAATTTATGCATAACAATGTAGAAAGTCATTAAACCACAATCAAGAAAGCAAAAAAAGGAACAAAGAACTACAAAAACCACCAAAAAACAATTAACAAAATGGCAATAAATACATACCTATTTATAATTACTTTAAATGTAAATGGACTAAATTTTCCAATCAAAGACTTGGAGTGGCTGAATAGATTAAAAAAAGAAAAAAAAAGTCCCATCTATGTGCTGCCTACAAGAGACTCACTTCAGTTGTAAGTATGCAGCCATACTGAAAATGAAGGAATAGAAAAATCTGTTTCATGCAAATAAAGGCCAAAAGAAAGCTAGGGTAGCTATACTTATACTAGATAAAATACTTTTTAAAAAAAGACTAATAAAATGAAACTACAGGCATTACATAATGATAAAGGGGTCAATCCAGCAAGAAGATGTAATGTTTGTAAATATTTATGCACCCAAAATAGGAGCACCTAAATACATAAAGCAAATACTAAAAGACCTAAATGGAGAAATTGACTGTAATACAATAATAGTAAGGGACATTTATAGTCCACTTACATCAATGGATAGATCATCCAGACAGAACATCATTAAGAAAATCTTAGCTTCAAAGGACATGTTAGATCAGATGGAGTTAACAGGTATATATAGAACATTGTATACAAAACATTGTATACAAAAGCAGCTGAGTATATTCTTCTAAGGGGAAATGAACATTGTATACAAAAGCAGCTGAGTATATTCTTCTAAGGGGAAATGAAACATTCTCCAGGATATATCATGCACTAGGCTACAAAACAAATCTCAATAAATTTAAGAAGATTGATCATATCAAGAATTTTTTTCACCAAAATGGTATGAAACTAGAACTCTATTACAGGAAGGAAACCAGAAAAAAATCACAAATGAGTAGAGAATAAACAACTTGCTACTGAACAACCAATGGGTCAACAAAGAAATCAAAGGAGAAATTAAGAAATACCTTGAAAAAAATGAAAATAAAAACATACCACAGGGCTCCCCTGATGGCGCAGTGGTTAAGAATCTGCCTGCCAATGCAGGAGACATGGGTTCAAGCCCTGGTCTGGGAAGACGCCACATGCCGCAGAGCAACTAAGCCCATGCGCCACATCTACTGAGCCTGTGCTCTAGAGCTCACAAGCCACAGCTACTGAGCCCATGTGCCACAACTATTGAAGCTCACATGCCTAGAGTCCATGCTCTGCAACAAGAGAAGCCACCACAATGAGAAGCCCATGTGCCACAACAAAGAGTAGCCTCCACTCACTGCAACTAGAGAAAGCCGACACATAGCAATGAAGACCCAATGCAGCCAATAATAAAATAAATTTATTTTTAAAAATACCATAATCTATGAGATGCAGCAAAAGCAGTTCTAAGAGGGAAGTTTATCGTGATACAGGCCTACCTCACAAATAAGAAAAATCTCAAATAAACAAGTTAAATTTACTCCTAAAGACACTAAAAAAGAAAAACAAAGGAAGTGCAAAGTTAGTAGAAGGAGGAAATAATAAAGCTTAGAGCAGAAATAAATGAAATAGAGACAAAAGAAACAATGTAAAAGATCAACTAAACTAAGAATTGGTTCTTTGAAAATATAAACAAAACTGACAAACTTTAGCTAGACTCACTAATAAAAAAAGAAGGGGGGCTTCCCTGGTGGCACAGTGGTTGAGAGTCCGCCTGCTGATGCAGGGGACACAGGTTCATGCCCCAGTCCAGGAAGATCCCATATGCCGCAGAGCGGCTGGGCCCGTGAGCCATGGCCACTGAGCCTGTGCGTCCGGAGCCTGTGCTCCGCAATGGGAGAGGCCACAACAGTTAGAGGCCTGCGTACTGCAAAAAAAAAAAAAAAAAAAAAAAGAGGGCGCTCAAATAATAAAATCAGAAATGAAAGAGGAGAAATTATAACTGATACCAAAGAAATACAAAGGATTCTAAAAAATTACTATGAAAAATTATACCTGAACAAATTGGGCAACCTAGAGAAAAATGAATAAATTGCTACATTCAATCTTCTGAGAGTGAATCATGAGGAAATAGAAAATCTGAATAGACTGATTATTAGAAAGAAGATTGAATAATCAAAAACAAAAATCTAGAACCAGATGGCTTCCCTGGTCAACTCTACCGAATGTTCAAAGATTTAATACCTATCCCTCTCAAACTCTTCAAAAACTTGAAGACAATGGAATGCTTCCAAACTGATTTTTCAAGGCCAGGATAACCCTGATAACCAAACCAGACAAGGACATCACTAAAAATGGGAAATTACAAGCCAATATCTGTGATGAATATAGATAAAAGAAATTCAACAAAATATTAGCAAACCAAGTTTAACAATATATTAAAAGATTCATACATAATGATGAAGTAGAATTTATTCTTGGGATTCAAGGATGGTTTGACATAGGCAAATCAATCAACATGGTACACCACATTAATAAAATGAAGGATAAAAATCATACGATTATCTCAATAAATGCAGAAAAAGCATTTGACAAAATTCAACACCGTTAAAATCTCCCAACCAAGTAGGCAAAAAAAGAATGCGCCTCACCATAATAAGACCCGTAAATGACAAGCCCATAGCTAACATTATATCTAATGGTGAAAAGTTGAAAGCTTTTCTTTCAAGATCAGGAACAAGACAAGGATGCCCACTTTCACCACCTTTATTTAACACAGTATTGGAAGTCCATAGTAATTAGGTAGGAAAAATAAATTGGAAGTCCAGAGTAATTAGGTAAGAAAAATAAATAAAAGCATCCAAACTGAAAAGGAATGTGTAAAACTGTCACTATTTGTGGATATCATTTTATATGTAGAAAACCCTATAGACTCCACCAAAAAATATATAATCTTAAATTATACACAAAAATTAATTCAAAATGGATTAAAGACTTGAATGTAATACATGAAACCATAAAAATCCTAGAAGAAAACATAGGTGATAAATTTGACATTAGTCCTAAAGATGATTTTTTTGGATCTGAATCCAAAGGCAAGTCAACAAAAGCATAAACAAATAGGACTACATTAAACTAAAAAGCTTCTGTACATTGAAGCAAATTATTAACACAATGAAAAGGTAACCTACTGAATGAGAGAAGATATTTGCAAATTATATCTCTGATAAGGGGTTAATATCCAAAACATATCCAAAGAACTCATACAACTCAATAACAAAAATGTTTTAAATGGCCAGAGGATCAGAATAAACATTTTTCCAAAGATGACAGACACGTGGTCAACAGGCACATGAAAATATGCTCAATATCACTAATAATCAGGGAGATGCATATCAAAACCACAATGAGATATCACCTCACACCTGTCAGAGTTGCTGTTCTCAAAACGGTAACAAATAAGGAGTGTTGGCAAGGATGTGGAGAAGCAGAATCCTCAAGCACTTTTGATGGAATGTAAATTAGAGCAGTTTGGAGGTTCCTCAAAAACTCAAAAATAGAACTTCCATATGATCCAGCAATTCCACTTTCAGCTATTTATTTAACTGAAGAAAATGAAAACATTAATTTGAGAGATATATGCACCCTTATGTTTATTGTATTATTTACAATAGCCAAGATACAGAAACAACCTAAATGTCTATCAGTGGATGAACTGATAGAAGACATAGTATATATACACCTTGGAATACTCTTCAGCCATAGAAAAAAAAAAGAATGAAATCTTGCCATTTATGACAACATGAATGGACCTAGAGGATATTATGCTAAGTGATACAAATCAGAGAAAGACAAATACCACATGATTTCATTTATATGTGAAATCAAAAAAAAAAGAAAACTTACAGATACAGAGAACAGACTGATGGAGGGATGGAAAAAATGGGTGAAGGGAACCCATCAGGAGCTACAAACTTTCAATTATAAAATAAATAAGTTATGGGGATATAATTTACGGAAAGCTGACTATAGTCTATAATATTGCATTGCATATTTGAATGTGCTAATAGAATAAATATTAAAAGCTCTTATCACAAGAAAAACATTTTGTAACTTTGTACAGTGACAGATAGCAACTAGATTTATTGTGGTGATCCAACTGCAATGTGTACAAATATCGAATTATGTTGTACACCTGAAACTAATATATGTCGATTATATTTCAATAGAAATTTTTTTTTAAAGCTGTTCACTCAAGCCTTAACTTCCACCACATTTGAACCCTAACAGGAAAAAAAATCTGGGAAAGAACTCATTTAACATTAATAGCCTCAAAGTTCATAGCAGCAGTATTTACAATAGCCAAGACATGGAAGCAACCTAAATGTCCATGGACAGAGGCACAGATAAAGAAGATGGAATATTGCCCAACCATAAAAAAAGAATGAAATGGTGCCATTTGTAGCAACGTTGATGGACCTAGAAATTACCCTATTAAGTGAAGTAATTAAGACAGAGAAAGACAAATATCATATGATAGCACTTATATGTGTAATCTTAAAAAATGATACAAGTGAACTTTTTTACAAAACAGAAATAAACTCATGGACATAGAAATCAAACTTACGTTTACCAAAGGGGATAGCGAGGGTGGGGGAGAGAGATAAATTAGGAGTTTGTGATTAATACATACATAGTACAATATATAAATCAGATGAACAACAAGGATAGGGAACTATATTTAGTATCTTGTAATAACCTATAATGGAAAGGAATCTGAAAAAGGATAGAGATATGTAAATGCATAACTGAATCACTTTGCTGCACACTTGAAATATTCTTCCTGGTTGAGTTATTCTTCAAATATTAGAAGTACATAATTGATCAAAACCACATGAATATTGTAACAAATTTGGATAAACAAGAAGCACATTAAAAGTGAAATTTTATTGAAAAAAGCATTTCTAAAAGGCATAAAAATACAAATAGCAAAATGCATTTGTAAAGGTTAGACTTTTTGTAAGTTATAATTTAAGTATCTTGGGAAGTATATGTGTCATAATTGGCCATGGGTTTTGCTTAGTATATGCATAATCATGCCTGAAACCTTAGATGCTCAAAGTATATTTGATATAAGGCCATGGTAGCATGGATGTGTGTGGAGGATGTTACAGTTATAAACTCTTCTTGGCCTCGACCCTTTATTTTTTTCCAGGAGCATCCTATAATACACCTGGGTCACACCTAAAGTACAACAATGGTCAAGAAGATAAAGTCAGATGAGGCTGAACTTTCCACTTTAGTCCCGTCAACACTGACGTAACTGCCAATTCAGTTTGCTGAACAGTTTTTTTTTAAATAATAGGATAAAAATTGACAGTAATTTCCCTCATGAGCCTCATGTCTTGAAAGATAAGTCAACCGACTAAATGGCATCTACTAATTCTTAACATGACTATTGTTTATTATAAAGACATATGTAATTGCCAATCAACATGATTCATTTGTGTGAAATCATCACTGGTTACTGGAGTAAGTTAATCTATGTCAAGGCAGAGCAAAAGCGAAAGAATTGCTTTTTCAGTTATCTGCGTCTCAGGATTTGAAATATGTAAGTCTGTCAACCCTTGTCAATCTTGAGCCACATATTAGGAAGGGCTTACTGCTGTAAGAGTTGAAGTTATTAACAGATCACTGTGGAATAAGGAAAATTAAACAATGCACTGTTTTTCATTATATCAAGAATGTTCATTTTAATGTGTTTTTTATTGTGAGATATGTTCTTTCCACTTTTGTTAACACCATTTTCCCCTTCTGAAATAATGTTGATAGCAAGTCTTTCTTCTTTCATCTTCTCCATCTTTTTTCTTCCTTCTTTTTTTTTCCCCCCTTTTCCCACTTCCCCTCCTCCTCCTACTCCACTACTGCCTGACTCTGGTCTTTATTCTCAGGTCAAATTCTTAATAAGTAATTCAATTAACTGACCTATGAATGGATGTCAACCCCAAGTCAGCTGTCCATCCATATTCCAGTCAACAGTGACCACTGAGAATAGGATCACATGTTGCAAACATGTCTCCTGTATGCGATTACATTTTTTTAAAGCAAGTGACAAAAACAATACATGTTTAGAATGCAAATCAGTATGGATATAATGATCACTGCTTTGTAAATAAATAAAACTGTAGAAATCATTAGGACAGAAAGAAGCCTCACCCCCACCACTCCCACAAAAGAGGTAGCTTCATATCTCTTTAAGCCTGGTTCCAGAGGTTTTATGAGTTAGTAAAGAAAAGAAAAAGTGATTAACATTTGGAAATCTCATTACATTTGCAGACACTGCTTTTGCCATGTGGTAGGATATAGTCACAGCCCTTCAGTATTCTGACACTACACATTTCTCATGGTTCCAGCTCTGCAGAAGTGTGTGTGGTGAATGAATTAGCAGGGAAAATCAAGCATGAGAAGAGCCAAAAGGACAATATTTGTTGTCTAGGCATTGGAAGGCCAAATTTATAAGCTGATTTGTATAAAAAGAAAGAGTTTTATGTTAATCCATCATCAGAGAAATGACCAGTCATACATTCAAAAATAATCAAACACAAGACATTTTAAGTATAAATATGAAATATGTAATAAATTATCTGGCACAAAAATTACACCATGTTTTCAATGTGGGCAACGTTGTGATCAAGAGGGTGAAAATTGGTTCTTGACGGGTAAAGCAAATGTAGAACTTACAATGGATTGTGGCCCTGCAAACTGTCGGAATACATTATCAGATGTACAGTATATCTGTGGTATTAAAATTTCATGCTGGGATGCCAATTAGAAAAATACATCTAAAAATTTTTCTTAGAAGGGAACAATAGTGAAAAATAAGGTTGAGAAACACTGGATTATCTCCAACATAGAGCAATTGTGGTGGTGGTCATTGTGATGGTGATGATGGCTATAAGAATAGGTAAAGCAATCATTGGACAGCTAGATGAAGAGAAAGAACACATCAAACATTCTCCAAGTAAATGGAATACGCTAAATGCTAGTGAGCTTGTGGATGTATTAAGACAAAGTGTTGAAGATACAACATGTTTGGTTTTTTAATATAGGAGAAAAGTAAAAGGAATAGAGAAGATTTCCTCCAAGAAAGTAAAGATTAGATGCATAGGCCTTTTAGCAGACCTCTACCTGACCATTCCCTGTGTAATCAACTTAGAAGAAATTGGAGAATTTCTTCAAATAGTGTTGGAACAAGACCAAAGGAAGATATCAAGAGTGCATTCACATGTAGACTTTCTGGAAAGAAATCCAAAGTTGGTAAAATATATGGAAAAGGATCAGACAACACCCACAAATACACTCTAATTTAGAAGGGAGAAGCAAAAGTGGAGGGTAGCCATGGCTGAGACAGCAGACACACACGTAGAAGCGCACTTAGTGTGACTGATTACTAAACATCCCTTATAAGAATCTTGTGGAATTATGGAGGGCTACCAAGGTTGCATAAACTAAAAAGCCAGCAGGGGTCTAGATGTATCCTGATCAAGCAGGAATCTAGTCTAGAATATATGGTAGAAGAGATGAGACAGAGTCACATAATATGCAAAGAATGGGCATCAGATATATTGAGTTCACTAACCCAGGGTTTAGTGTGGTCTCTTGATATAAGGGGCCATAACTGCAGCTTGCTCCTCCTCTCTAACCACCTGCACCTCTAAATGACTGAGTAAATAGTAAACCATCAATTCTCCATTTATCCCCACCAGCACAAATTTGGACAATAAGCTAAATCAATGAAAATATAAAAAACTTGACTTTGGGCAAATTAAAAGACCTCATAAACCTCTACTCAAACTGATGAATCATCAGCAGGAAACATGTGATACCAGTGTATGGAGCATTCTGCAACATAAAAACAAAAACGAGGCACTTAGAATCCAAGGGAAGAGGCACTTTGAAATAAAGATGTATCACAAGAATCAAAAAACAAGAAAAAAAGTTATATTAGAGTCAATGAGAATGCTTTAAGGTGATTTTGTATGATAATTATATGGTAATAGTTTTCATATCTGATTTCAGTAATTTGTTTAAAATGTATATAAACACACACAGGAAAAATGTCATTTATCAATACTAAATCACCTATATAAAATAACTGGGAACAAATTTTAAAAATAAATGTACAGGGCCTTTGAAATAGTGTATTTATCAAAATCCATATGGAAAACTAAGTATTTAGGATAAAGGCTGTTTTGAAATAGAAGAGTTGTGAAAAGTTTATTATGCTTTCTAATACTAAACAAAAAATAGATAGTGTTAAACAGATCAGTGAAAGATAATTGAAATTTCTCAGAGAGGAATAAAGCATATTAAAAAATGGTATTTTTAAATGTATGGAAAGGAAGGTTGTTTGTATTAAGTTTTCCTAGGACAGTTTGTTAATTTGAGAAAAATAAAATCAATTTCTCTACTTCACACCATACAGAAACAAAGATCAATTAAAAATAGTAAATGGAATCAATAAAACAGAAATGATTGGAGAACACATAGATGTACATTCATCTATCTCATTTTCCAATGGATTCAGGTGCTCTAAAGACAAAACTGAAAAAGACAAAAATCTAGCTACATAAAAGCGTAGCATATTTTTCTACTTAACAACAACAACAACAAAAAGGTAATATCAAAAGACTAATTACTAGCTGGAGAATGTATTTGTAACAGAAAAAGCTAAAGGACGTTATTGTTTTGTGAAGAACACTTACATGTGCTAACAGAGAAGGGAAAACAGCTTTCCAATGTTTTTTCTCTTTTTTGGTTACACAGGTAAACTACGTTTCCCAGAACGCTAGCATCTAGTTGAGGTACACTACTAGTTCTCATTAACGTCATCAAGGAGATTCTTCACTTCCACTCCTTTAGCTACTCAGTAAGGATAGATTTTCTGGTAACAAATTTTCTTAGCTGTCCTTTGTGTGAGAATACCTTTATTTCTTTTTATTCCTGGTAGTTTCAATGGATATGGAATGCATGATTGATAATTCTTTCTTTTTTATACTACCTTATTGAAATATGGCAGGCAGAAAGCTATACATATTTAATGTATGCAACTCAATGAGTTTAGGGTAAGTATATAACTGAAACCATCACCATCATCAAGGCCACAGACGTATCCATCACTTCCCACATTTTCTTCCCCACTTTGTTAAGTGTGTGTGTGTGTGTGTGTGTGTGTGTGTGTGTGTGAGAGAGAGAGAGAGAGAGAGAGAGAGAGAGAGAGAGAGAGAGAGAGAGAGAGAGAGAGAGAGAGAGAGAGAGAGGAGAGAGAGAGAGAGAGAGGAGAGAGAGGAGAGAGAGAGGAGGCAGGGAGGGAGAGGAGAACACTTAGAAGATCTACCATCTTAAATTTTGAGTGTACAATACAGTATTTTTAGCCAGGCTCATTTTGCACTAGTGATATTCAGGTGTCCAATCTGTCTTTATAAAATTCCAGAATGATCTGTAAAGCAATGCCATTGAGGTCAGCAGATTGCATGTTATATATGATAGAAACAATCATTCCTTGCTCCTGGGGGGAAGACTGTTGTTTATAGTGTCCATCCATTTCTTCAGGAAGGACTAACCGGGCATTGCTGGCACCTAGAGTACCGCCAGTGTGTGAGGCAACACTCATGTGGTTGGCAGAATTTAGTGCCTTACAGCTTTAGAAAGAGGGCTTCAGGTTCTTGCTAGCTGTTCAGCAAGAACAGACAGCTCTCAGTTCTAAGGACTGCTCACTGGTCCTTGCCACGTAAGGTTTCCCAAAAATGGCCACTTGCTTTCTCACAGTCAGGGTGAAAGAAATCCCAGCAAGATGGACACTAGTATTTTATGAGACATAATCACATACACAATCACTTGCATCCCATCACCTTTGCAATATTCTATAGTTAGAAGCAAGTTACAGTGTAAGCAGCCTCCTGGCCTTAGAATCTAGTTACACTTTAAACTCTAATCTCTACATTAAGTAAATTCCAGGACCCTCAGTCTTCTGCATAGTTTCCAAAGCCTTTGTTCTTGTTCTTCTTGCTTAACATGTTGATTCTTTTCTCAGATTGAAGGAAGGGAAAATGGTGAACAGGTGATTAAAAGGATAACCAGAACTTTCCCCAGCATGTTAATTAGATGCTGTGACCAAGATAGCATCAGAAGAGGAGAACAATGGAGCTGGCCAGTCTGCACACAGTGGAAAATTATGGAGATTCTAACCCCCTTCTCAAATGATTAACTGCGATTAGCATCCCTTTCCTCCCTTTAAAAACTTTCATGGTCGGGCAGAATCATTGGAATTGGTTCTGGGACACGAGTCCACTTTCTCCCCAGGTTGCCAGCCTCCTGAATAAAGCAATCTTTCCTTTTCTAGCTACACATGTCTCTTTAGTATTGGCTTTTGAGCAGTGAGCAGCCGAACTTGAGTTCAGTAACAACAGTTTCTGCCCACATTCAAGCCAAAGGGATAATATAATGTCATGAACACCAGCCAGTGAATATCACAGGGGCCATGTTAATATCTGTCTGCCACACAGGGGCAGAGTATATATTTGTTGAATAAGCAGCGTCAGTGGTTCCCTAAAGAACTCTGCCATTACCAAGTACTCCTCAAATGCAAAACAAAATGGGGTAAGAAGTATTCTAGCCATTACAAGCAAAGTTAGGGGAGGGGCAGAAGACAGAGGGATTAAAAAACATGTAATGAGACTTAGGTTTGATGGATTTTTCTAAAATTATATTTCCTCATGGATTTATCTACATTAGTTACATTGTCTCATCCGAAGTGGGAAAAAATGGGAAATGGAAAGCTGAATAACTGAGGTAGTTTTTAGGGATTTCTGAAGATCTGTTTCAGTTTCCATTATCTCTGAGCACATCTATCAAAGTTCCTGATTCCTTTCAGATGAGGTAGAAAGACCTCTGACATTTCAAATGCATCACCCTAATCAACTCCCCATTCTCCAGGATGATTTCAGAGAATTTATTAAAAGGCCTAAGGAAAGTCTTGAAGGCCTAATATTCTAAGCACAATAGACCCACTTGCAAAAACAGGTAAGGAGGAGACCAGAAGGTGAAGAGTTTTAGATCAGGTAGCTTTACACATTCCTCATGATGAAGGCAGGAAATTGTCATACGCCATGGAGGCATATAATACCAACTCATCGAGTGACAAGTTTTAGTTATTGCTATTTGTAATGCCAAGCCCAAAATTATCTGGGGCAAAGGAGACCTTTCGTGCATGAAACTTTCATTGTCCAGAAGTTATGTGCCAAGGGTCCTCCTAGACTCCAAACTATCATACCCCAGTGATTAGACTGCAGATACTTAGGCTGAGGACTTCTAGGCCATTAAATGGGACTTTGGGGAAAATGTCTTAACTCTTTTAGACCCCAGTTTCACTCAGTGAAATGAGGGTCCATGTCTGTCATTTCCACAGTCAGCCCACTGATCTGGGTCAGGCTCTTTAAAGACATTGTTTGGGGATCTTGTTTGAAAGTATAGATTTCCTGATCGTTCTCCTTGGAGATTCTGATATAGAGGTTGCACTGGTCTGAGAACACATATTTAATTTTTTCCCTAGGGGATTACAATGCAGGTTTGAAAACTGCTGATCGTCAAGTATACTTTGTATTCAATGCTCTATGATTCTCCTATCAGCAGAGTGCCAGGCCTTGGAGGGAAACGCTAGTCATGAGAGCTTGAGCCTTAGATTAACTTGATTTGGAAAAGTAAATTGTTGGCTCTTCTGCAAGAGGCAGAATATGAGAGGATTTCCGGCTGAGGCAAATACTGCCTCAATTTTAAACTTTGTTACTTACTATGTGTTGGGATTGTTCTACTTTCTGTACCCATGCCACAGACTGAATGCACTTCCCAAAACTCGTATGTTGAAAGCTAATCCCCGATGTAATGTTATTTGGAGGTGTGGTCTTTGGGAAGTGCTTAGGTCAGAAGGTTAGAACCCTTATGAATGGATTCGATTAGTACATTTATAAAAGAGAGCCCAGCGAGCTCCCTCACTGCTTCCTCCATGTGAGGACACAGCATAAAAGATGGCTGTCTATGAACTAGGAAGTGGGTACTCACCAGACACCAATCTGCTGGTGCCATGATCTTGGACATCAAAGCCTTCAGAACTTTGAGAAATTTCTGTTATGTAATAAGTCACCAGTCTATGGTTTTCTATTTTAGCAGCCTTAAAGGACTAGGACAAACCACTTCACTGCCCTAACCTCTAGTCAGTCATCATCATTTTTATGGTGGAATGTTTCATCTGATCTTCTTGCTTTATTCCATGGCTACACATTCCTTGTGACTTAAAGCTAACAGTTTTGCACCAGGCCTGCTTTATTTGCCTTCCACCTTGATTCACAGCACGTCAATAAAGAGGATGCCAAAACTCCCATTACATAATTTGGCACTTGGATCCTAGTTGCATTGGAACTAGCAGCCTAGGTGCTGAATGGTAGCCTTAGGTACTGAAGGATCAAGTAGATGACACAGAAATATTAGAACAAATGGACAAATAGAAATAAACGGGAAGTCTACTAAACTGATGAAAACATACCTTCTTGTGTGTGATGAGGATCTGAGTTTCTTTGTGAAACTTGATCCACTTCAATGGCTCCTCCTTCTCTACAGACTTAAGGCAATCCCTTTGAGCAGTCATTCAAGGCTCTCTGCATTTAGCCAGTTTATCTGTGGTAGGTAGAATAATACCCCTCCTACAAAGATGCTCTCATCACAATTCTAGAACCTGTACATACATTACTTAATATGGCAAAAAGGACTTTGTAGATGTGACTAGGTTAAGGACCCTGGGATAGATTGTCCTCAGTTATTTGAGTATGTCCAATATAATCACATGGGTCCTTAAAAATGGAGTATTTTTGCTGGAAACACAGAACCAGAGAGATGGCAGAATAAAAAGGACATCACCTATTGTTGTTGGCTTTGAAAATGAAGCAAGGGGTCATAAGTCAAGGGATGCAACTGGCCGCTGGAAGCTGGAAAAGGCAATGAAACAGATCCTCCCCTAGAGCTGCAAGGAAGAACTCAGACCTACCATAGGCTTGATTTTAACCCAGTGAGAACTTCTAAGCTACAGAATTGTTCAAAACATAAATCTGTATCCTTTTAATCCTCTAAGTTTGTGGTAATTTGTTATAGCTGCTAAAGAAAACTAAAACACCACCCAATAAAATGTTTATTATTTCCCTTGAAAATTTTTCTCCAGCAGCTGGTAAACAGACTATGCACACCTCCAACCAAATATTTTTCTTTCTGGAGCTTTGTGCTTTTTCTCATGGTTTTAGCATTTGTGACTTTCCTGCTCTCTCTGCCTTTCCATTTGATCCTTCATTTAAGGTCCAAAGTCCTACCTTCTTTATTAACTTTGTTCATATCACACAAAGAATATATGTGTGTTATTCAGACCTTCATAACACTGTATTTACCATTTATTTAACCTTTATTTATAAACCCATATTGTTAGTATTGTTTTTCAGTATATAATGCTTCAAAAAAACACATTTTTAAAAGGCAAATACCATAACACTTTAAAATTCTAATTATGCCCTGAAGGGAGATAGAGTGGCTGTGCATTTAAATAACATGTACATTTGCTATAAAGCCTATTCACCTGAGGGCAGAAGTCTAATTTAAAAAGATATTTAAAGATAAAAAATGAGGGGAAAATAACATTTTATGACAGTTATTTGTCCAGAAGGGGGAAATGATGATGAATTTCCACTGTACCTCATGCTCTAATCAGAGAGGAGAAGAATAGTGGTTAGAAGACTTGCTTGAGAAATGACAGAGGAAATACAAGATCTTGACTGGATATTTCATCTCCTAGACAGCAAAGGAATCTAGTAGGGCAGTGGTTCTCAATCAGGGTAACTTAACTACTAACAAGACAGTTGACAATATCTGGAGACATTATCATAATTGGGGAAGGTGCTACTAGCTTACAGTAGATAGAAACCAAGGATGCTGATCACCATCCTACAATGCACAGGACAGCACCTCACAACAAAGAATTATCCTGCCCAAAATTTGATGATGTTGAAGTTGAGGAACTTTAATGTATGAAAACTGTGACTTCAGCCTAAGATAGATAGATAGATAGGGATGGATGAAATAAAAGTGACAGAATTTTTAATGGATTTTGAAATGACAGTTAATTGTGAATAAAATTAACAATTTTACTTGTGATGCTCTAGTACCTAAGGATATAGTCTGTTATCAAATGACCAGCATGAATTTTTAAGTAGGCAATTTTTAAAATATTTAGGTCATAGGAATGATTCCATGGCATTTCACTCTGGAAGGAAGATGGCTTGAGAAGATAGCAGGGCTCTAAGAAATATTATTCTGAGCATGCCATTGTAAAGTACCTCAGTGAGGTAGAAAAGAGAAACCAGGGTGGTTGTGTAACATGATCTCTGATGAGCTCAAATGAATGATATAAAGAAAGAAATCATGATAAACCATAATGATCATTGTTAGCAAAACTAAAGCTAATTGTAAACAGTACTGAGAAAATGAGAGCTTCAGAAAAAAATCAATTATTTTAATGCTGGTTGTTGACAAGGTAAACTTGAACTATACAACTCTTACATTTTCTCTTTTCTCTGATGAAGAAAACTATATGCAAGTAATTATCGTAAATGGTTACAGAAGTCTAATGTAGGTGAAGAGACTGAAAGAGATTGTAACAAGTCCAGGCTCAGCTTTAGAGGAACTGCATCCTGAGGTACTGAGGGAAATATGTGTTACCTGAGCTACATCCAGATTCTTGGAAGAAACAGACAGAATGGGAATGATGCAAAGAAACTGGAGATGGGCAATATCTTTTTTAAGACTCAAAATGAACTGGGCAGATTTTACAACCTTCCGACTGCCAAGCCCTATGTAATTTCCAGGAAGACTTCTAGAGTGATATTGTAATAGAGTAGTTTGTGGCTATTAAGAAGCAGAAATGACTGGGTTTGTTAAAGGCATGACTAATTGCAAGTGAGCAATATCAAACTAATCACATTCCACTTTTTATAGAGTTAAAAGATGGTTAAGTCAGACATCAATGTATACATGGTATAGCTGGATTGCAGTAAAGCATTTGAAAGTCCTCTCTTTCTATCTGTATGTAAAGTATAAAAATGTTTGAAATTGGTAAAACTTAGTAGATTCACAATTGATTGAAGTAGCATACCCAAAGAGTAGCAACTAACGAATCAATTCCCTACAGGGCTTGGTTCCCAGCCTATCCCAAACAACATTTTTTTCAATGACTTTGCTAAGGTGTTAGAGGCCATTTTTATCAAATTTGCATTGACATAAACCTGAGAGTGTTGTGAATACAACACATAAAAGAATCAAGATCTGGGAATTCACTGGCAGTCCAGTGGTTAAGATTAGGTGCTTTCACTGCAGTGGTCAGGGTTCAATCCCTGGTTGGCGAACTAAGATCCCACAAGCTGTGCGGTGCAGCAAAAAAAAAAAAAAATCAAGGTCTTAAATTAACTAGTTAGGATTACAGAAAAAAACATAACAAATATTCATAGATCTATAATGTATCAAAGTTTGAGAAAATTTTAGTCGAAATCTCCATTTTATAGGCAAGGACACTAGGGCACAGAAAGGTAACTTTATGGTTCAATAGTTCATATATGGATTTACAAGAAGATAGAAAACCTATGGGTTTGTAGGAAGATAAATATGAAGGGTTGATCCATCAAAAAAAAGAGAAAGAAACAGGGTTGATTGTCTCAAGCAGCTATTTAAACTTCAGTAAGTTGTAGCACTAGTAAATATAGCAGAAATAAATAAAAATGATTATCAAATATCAAAAAAACATCCTGCCATTCCATTCTGCATGAATAAAGCTGTAGTTAGTGATGACAAAAAATTAACCAGTTCCAGATTTCTTTGCCTTACTTGCAGTGCATTTTAAAGGTATAATACAGCTAATTATAGACACTGAAAAGAGAAATCAGTTTCTCTGTATGCTGAGGTTTTGTCTCTGAAAAATGATCCATATGGGACTGATTCAAGATATAAAGAATGCCTTTATAAGGTAAACAGATGTGCTAGGTTAAAAAAATTAAAGAAAAGTAAATAAACTTTACTTTTAGCAATGTTTATTATAAAAATGAAAATACACTGTGAAATTCTAGGTTCCTGGGTAATGTCAATCAACCTATGCAGTGGCATAAGAACTTGCTGTTAGTACCAAATGAAGTCAGATCAGATGAGGGTGTAAATTTATTTAAGTCAACGAGTGTCAGTCTGCTCTTAAATGAAAACGAAAAAAGGCATATATCGTCATCACGAGAACAAGAGGAAGTATTGGTGATAGCCTGACTCAAAGGAAATGACTGACACTTTTATGGCTATTTCGGAGAATCTCAAACTAAAGGAAACTCAATCTGTGAACCCACAAGAATGGAAAAGGAAAGCTCCTATCACCAGCTCACAGGACTAGGACTGGAAGGAACTGAACATTAAGGACAACAGTGGTTATATCTGCTGATATAATTAAATATTTATTTCAATTTCACGGTTATAAGTCTTGATGAAATTAAATAACTCATTTAGATGTTTCCGTCCTCATTCAACACATTTCAGTGCATGTTTACCACATGAGAGGCACAGTGATATGTGCTAGAGATACAAAGATAAATGAAGTTCAGCTCTCACACCCAAGGATTTACTGTCTTTTAGAAGACATATAAATCTCCAAAAATATTTTGCAACGAAGTATAATATATCCTTATCAGAATCGAACCTACGAGATAAATGGTGATCTAATGGAGGGAGATTATAAACAGATTAATGGAGTAAGGAAAGGGTTTCCTAAGGGAGAGCCAGAACAAAACCAGCCATTAATAATCTCAGAAACCTGTTCTGGAGTTTTATAGAAATGTTTGCTTAGAACAAAAGAGCTAAGTTGACATTTGTCATGATACTGGGGTATTACTTGTTAATCTTACCTGAGTTTTATTAGGTAGAACCATAATCATAAAATCTAGAAATACCCAAGTCCTGTCCCAACACGCATCTCCACTCCCAGCTTTCTAAAGACAGCTAAATACAAGAAGAAACAGCGGTATCTTGTATGTATATCTATATACAAGAAACAAGAAACAGTGGTATCACAAAGTAGAATAGCAATATATTATAATAACCAAATTCCAAGTCTATCTCCAACCCTGTGTAAGAGGCCTCCTTCCCCCACTGAGCTGAAACATGCAACTCAGGTATTGCTATACTCCAGCCAAACACTTGGAGTGAGACAATGGAATGATGGTCAGATCCTCACCGGGGCTGGATCCTCTCAGCACTCAGGAATACAGAGCCTGAGAGAGCTAGCTACATCTATGCACAACAATCACAGCCATGCAAAAATCAGACCAATTCACAGCAAGCCCTCCTTGTATAGCCTATGCGAGAATGAGGATAAGCGTGAACCTATCCGAGGTATTTTTGGAATCCCTTCCCTCAAGGGGAACGTTGACCAACAGAAGGACGGCACTCTATCTAAGTTGTCAATTGACAATGCGACTTGGAAGCACATTCCCAAACCCTTTGTCCTACAATGTATTGATACTTGCATGTTTTAGTCTAGAGTGGAAATATAAAGAATTCCCCATTCATTTTTATATTTCTGATAATCTAGGACAGCATCCTGTAAAACAGCACTTTTTGGTCTTTTGCTATTTATAGAACACACTTTTAAAATAATTTGAATGGTGCCCAAATGAAGTCATCTGCTTTTAAATAGTTTTCAGCTAGGGGCATTAATAAATAAACAAACAAGCAGCAACAACATCCCCTACCAAGTACCAACATGATATGCCACAAAAGGAATAATTTTAAAACCAAAAAAGTAAGAAAGGGAAATCTTAAAGAACAAGGTTTCAAATGAATGATAATAGCATTAAGAAGGATTGACAACATCCTCATTTTGTTTACAGACCAGTGAAAGCAGCACCACAGACTTATGACCTGAAGATGTGTATCTGGGGAAAACTGCTCTGTAAGCTTCATACTTTCTTACTCTTAAACATACTGTCTCGAACAAGCATCTTAAGAATTTTGGAAGTTGTCATATCCTAATGCTTAAACACAGGAAATTATAGCACCCCATTTTTACTTTGACAGAGGGAACTGTTCATTAAAACTCACTACTGTCACTCAAATTGTGTATATTGGAGACAATTCTTGAATCGATAGATTTACATCCCTTCATACAAATCTTCCAAATCTCTTCAAACCTTACCTTCTCAGGCCTCAACCTGGGTGACGTGGTTGGCAGGCAAGGACAATGACTTAGCGTCTGAGGAGACTTGTAAGAGTGTGCCTGCCTTCAAAACCTCTTAGAACCATTTCAACCATTGGAGATTATTTCGCTTTTGTCAACGTCAAAATATCTTCCATGGTAAGAGAATGGTGAGTGCCACATTAGCTACAAAATTAGGGGGCTTGCCCAGAATAATGAACCTTGAAACTGTTTTAAAGTCAGAAGAAGGAAGTATTATAAGTATATGGCAAAGAGCTGTTTTAAGAATAATTCCTGAAAAAACAAAGTTGTTTTAAGAAATATTTATAGCAAATTTCATCATTCAAAACAAGGCTCTCAAGATTCACTGTTCCCAATGAAACTATTAGCTTTTAAGGGTTCTAGTCAGAGCAACAGTGCGGAATTCACTTCATCAGGATGACTTTATGTGTAATTAAAACAAAAGAGCTTATGAGCAACCACTTAAAGAAAGGGACTGACAATCCTTTGCTACATTAAGGGCCTCTACCCGGAAGGAACTGCCTATGTTCATTAGATCTTGAAGCCATTGCAAGGCTGGTATTCAGGCAGAACTCTGCAGAGAAGATTTCCTAAATATTCCCCTCTTAAGAAATAGATGGGGGCTTCCCTGGTGGTGCAGTGGTTAAGAATCCACCTGCCAGTGCAGGGGACATGGGTTCAATCCCTGGTCCGGGAAGATCCCACATTCCGCGGAGCAACTAAGCACATGCGCCACAACTCCTGAGCCTGCACACCACAGCTACTGATGCCCGCATGCCCTAGAGCCTGTGCTCTGCAACAAGAGAAGCCACTACAATGAGAGGCCCATGCATGGCGACGAGGAGTAGCCCCTGCTCCCGCAACTAGAGAAAGCCCACGTGCAGCAAGAAAGACCCAACACAGCCAAAATAATTAATTAATTAATTTTTTAAAAATAGAGGAGTCTCCCTGGAGAAGTTGTTGTCATACATCATTCTCTTCAAGCTAAGTTCTAAATACATTTGCTATCTGCAAAAAGGGACCAATAGGATTTTAGCCACTGAGCTGGACATTATGGCCCTAGTTAAACAACACCAACTTGGTAAAAAAAAAAAAAAAAAAGTCAACTAAGGCTTAGCTTATTTGGATTTAAAACTTGAAATTACTGTCCATCACTTGAAATTCAATAAGCCTTTATTGAATTATACATTATTGTCCCATTCTTTATGCTCAGTATGTGTCTATTAATAAGCCATCTTTCTTTATAATATAACTTCTGTATCATTTGCCACTTTTTTAATATACAGGTGTATTCTACAATCTGTTAAGGTCTAAATAGCTACCTTGCATGACTAGGAATTGTTATCCCAATTCTGCATTTAATTTATGTGACACCTTTTATTTCCCTCAAAACTCTCATTATTACTTCATTGCCATCTGCTAGAGTCATTAACTAGTCATCATTAAACCCACATCTCATACGCAAATCAATTAAAAACTTGTCCTCACCATAAAACAGAAAATTCCTTTGAACCTCTGACCCTGAAGTGAAGAGCCCATACTTCTTTTCTGAAAGTGAGGTCTTTTCAAGCATATATAATGCCTCTATAATCAGTACTGCTCCTTTCACATGCGTCCTATATAGTCTGATAGAATGAGCTGTTTTTCATGCATCATTCCAATCCATCCTATTTTAGAGACATCAGCATAGACTTCTTTGAATCCCTGATGCAGACTATACCATACTGGGCTTGAAGGAGTAAAGAACAATAACAATTCTGCCAAGATATATCTATTTAATGGTGTTACACAAGTAACAGCTAACTGCTGGAAAATTACAAAATGGGAACTCTGTTTTAGTCAAAATCCCAAACATGAACTGACTCTTCCCTTGAAAGAGTCCAGAAGGAAATTCTCCCATTGGTAAATACTGGCATCATTGCTAGAGGCCACATGGCAGCAGTGCTCCAAGTTCAGTTCTATCAGAACAGGAATAGACACCTAGATGTAATAAATTCTACTTGCATGAAAGAAGAATGACACAAAATAATATAAAGTATATGATTACATGGACATAAAGTTAAAAAACAAGTAAACTGATTCGTGGTACCAGAAATCAAGATGGTGGGTGCCTTTGGGGGGGAGCTAGAAAATTATGATTGACAGAGGACCCTAGAATACCAATAACGTTCTGTCTCTTGATCTGCATGGTGGTTACAGGGGTGTGTCCATTTTATGATAATTCATTGAGATTATAATTTGTGAATTTATTTTTGTGCAGGTTAGGTTTCATGTAAAAGCTTTAGAAAATATACACAAGTGCCTAAACCCACTTCTAACCAATTAAATCACAATCTGTAGAGCTGTAGCCCAAGCATTGGTGTTTTTTCCAAAGATCAGAGTGTTGACTATGCATCTTTTGCTTCCCCACCCCCTGCCATTCTCTGATTTATACTCTGGGAGGCTGACAACTAAAAACTATATCCCCCCAGCTCCCTGACCCTGTGCCCTCCCACCAGGTTGAGCCAGTGGGGGTGGGGGAATTAGTAGAAGAAGGGAAAGGATACTGGAGGGTTTGCTCCTCCCGCCATGCTCTCTCCCTGCACAACTGTGGTTCTAAGTATGGCAGTGTTTCCCACGGTGGCCATGGCAATGACTTTCACTGACCTCAAATTGCATCATTCTCCTTTTTGCCTCTTTTGCTCTGGAGTACTAATGGTGCCTGAAGAGTCTGGGTCCTGGTTAAAAATCCACGTGCAATATTTCAGGCCTGACCGTAGACAATTACAGAGGCTTTACCTGACAGGCCTCGCAGGGGGAAGCAACCCTCCCTCCACTAGACTCAGTGCACACACAATGCATTGCAATCTCTGAAGGGAGTTGCAGTCAAGGACTCAGGTCCCTCTGGGCAGTCTCACTCTTGTACATTTGCATTTCTAGCCCTGGCACCTTTATTCCTAGGTCTCTCTTTATCCAAGGCCTTGGGCAGATGTCTTCTTCAGTTGTATCTGTGAAGACCTCTTTATAGAGGAAGGACAGGAAAACCTTGAAGACACTTCCTCAGCTCTATCTCAAAACCCAACACTTTTTCACCGCTAGCCCTTCCCCCTCACCATCCTTTCCCCCTAACACCCCAACCTAGATCCATTCAACTGCCAGAGCCTTTGGTCTGGACTCTCTCAGCAGTGGGACACCCTCCCCCGAACCTGTGCTGCTGCGCTGACCCTTGACCAGCTCCCATACCATGGGGACAAACAGAACAGCAGGAGTCTGCACCTTCTCCAGCTTTACACTCTCTTACTTTCACCTTGCAGTAAGTGATTGAAGTCTTGACTCTCATTTTTGGCCTGTTGCTTTACTTGGCTACTCCAACACCTGGCAGCTCAGCACTCCCTCTCCCAGATCGTGACAGTGTCCTGCTGCAGGTAGAGCTGATGCTTCACCACCCCTTGGTGGTTTCCTTCACCTTGCCCGTGCCTCTCTAAAGAGTAACTTTATCAAATTCTCTTTAGTTATTTTCAGTGAGTATGCCATGTGTCCTAAGAAGCTGAACGATGCACACCCTGCATAGTTCTAATATGCAGGCAGGGTTGAACAATCTGATATAAACATTGTGTGGTATTAGACCAAATAAGCCCTTGATCTTCGTATTAGTTTCCCAAGTCTGACATAACAAAGTGCCACAAAATGGGTGGCTTCAGCAACATACATCTTCTGTGTCACATTTCTGAAAGCTAGAAGTCCACAATCAAGATGCTGGCAGAGTTATGCTCCCTCTGATGGTGCTACAGAAGGATCTAACGCAGGCCTCTCTCCTACCTTCTGATAACTCCTTGCCTGGTGGCAGTATAACTCCAATTTTCACATCATGTCTCACTGTGCCTGTGTCTGTGTTCAAACTTTCCGTTTTATAAGGATACCAGTCATATGGGATGAGAGGCTCGTCCTACTCCCAATATGGCCTCAACTAAATTAATCATATCTGCAATGACACTGTTTCCAGGTAAGGTCACGTTCTGAGTTATGCGGGACAGCGGCAGACAGTAGAGGGTGAGGACTTCAACAAATGAATTTGGGGGGAGGTGACAATTCAAGACACAACCTTGTAGAGGAATGATTTCATAATAAACTTTTGTTCCTTTTTTGTTTTTGTTGTTATTTTACATTTCTTCCTTTGGGAAAATGAACTTAGCAGATGTGGTTCACATGGTACTGTTGTCCCTCATGGGCTCCAGGTGGAACCTATAGCCCAAATCTGGTTAGTCAGAATACTCCTGAGAGAGCAGAAGCAAGAAAAACTACAATCCTGCAGACTGTGGAACAAAAACCACATTCACAGAAAGATAGACAAGATGAAAAGGCACAGGGCTATGTACCAGATGAAGGAACAAGATACAACTCCAGAAAAAACAACTAAATTAAGTGGAGATAGGCAACCTTCCAGAAAAAGAATTCAGAATAATGATAGCGACGATGATCCAGGACCTCAGAATAAGAATGGAGGCAAAGATCAAGAAGATGCAAGAAATGTTTAACAAAGACCTAGAAGAATTAAAGAACAAACAAACAGATGAACAATACAATAACTGAAATGAAAACTACACTAGAAGGAATCAAGAGCAGAATAAATGAGGCAGAAGAACGGATAAGTGACCTGGAATACAGAATGGTGGAATTCACTGCTGTGGAACAGAATAAAGAAAAAAGAATGAAAAGAAACAAAGCCTAAGAGACCTCTGGGACAACATTAAACGTAACAGCATTCACATTATAGGGGTCCCAGAAGGGGAAAAGAGAGAGAAAGGACCAGAGAAAATACTTGAAGAGATTATAGTCGAAAACTTCCCTAACATGGGAAAGGAAATAGCCACCCAAGTCCAGGAAGCGCAGTGAGTCCCATACAGGATAAACCCGAGGAGAAACACACCGAGACACATAGTAGTCAAACTGGCAAAAATCAAAAACAAAGAAAAATTACTGAAAGCAGCAAGAGAAAAACGACAAATAACATACAAGGGAACTCCCATAAGGTTAACAGCTGATTTCTCAGCAGAAACTCTACAAGCCAGAAGGGAGTGATATACGGGTTCTCCCCTTTCATCACTTTAAGTATATCATGTCAGTATGATATACTTAAAGTGATGAAAGCGAAGAACCTACAACCAAGATTACTCTACCTGGCAAGGATCTCATTCAGATTCAATGGAGAAATCAAAAGCTTTACAGACAAGCAAAAGCTAAGAGAATTCAGCACCACCAAACCAGTTCTACAACAAATGCTAAATGAACTGCTCTAAGTGGGAAACACAAGAGAAGAAAAGGACCTACAAAAACAACCCCAAAACAAGAAAATGTTCATAGGAACGTATATATCAATAATTACTTTAAACGTGAATGGATTAAATGCTCCAACCAAGACACAGGTCTGCTGAATGGATACAAAAACAAGACCCATCTATATGTTGTCTACAAGAGACCTACTTCAGACCTAGGGTCACATACAGACTGAAAGTGAGGGGATGGAAAAAGATATTCCATGCCAATGGAAATCAAAAGAAAGCTGGAGTAGCAATACTCATATCAGATAAAATAGACTTTAAAATAAAGAATGTTACAAGAGACAAAGAGGACACCACATAATGATCAAGGGATCAATTCAAGAAGATACAACAATTATAAATATATATGCACCCAACATAGGAGCACCTCAATACATAAGGCAACTGTTAACAGCTATAAAAGAGGAAATCGACAGTACCGCAATAATAGTGGGAGAGTTTAACACCTCACTTACACCAATGGACAGATCATCCAAAATGAAAATAAATACGGAAACAGAAGCTTTAAATGACACAATAGACCAGATACATTTAATTGATATTTATAGGACATTCCATCCAGAAACAGCAGATTACACTTTCTTCTCAAGTGCACAGGGAACATTCTCCAGGATAGATCACATCTTGGGTCACAAATCAAGCTACAGTAAAGTTAAGAAAATTGAAATCATTCCAAGTATCTTTTCTGACCACAACACTATGAGATTAGAAATGAATCACAGGGAAAAAAAACCGTAAAAAACACAAACACATGGAGGCTAAACAATATGTTACTAAATAACCAAGAGATCACTGAATTAATCAAAGTGGAAATCAAAAATACCTAGAGACAAATGACAACGAAAACACAATGATACAAAACCTATGGGATGCAGCAAAAGCAGTTCTAAGACAGAGGTTTATAGCTATACAAGCCTACCTCAAGAAACAAAAATCTCAAATAAACAATCTAACTTTACACCTAAAGGAACTAGAGAAAGAAGAACAAACAAAACCCAAAGTTAGCAGAAGAAATCATAAAGATTCGAGCAGAAATAAATGAAATAGAAAAAAGAAAACAATAGCAAGGATCAATAAAACTAAAAGCTGGTTCTTTGAGAAGATAAACAAAATTGATAAACCATTAGCCAGACTCATCAAGATAAAGAGGGAGAGGACTGAAATCAATAAAATTAGAAATGAAAAAGGATAAGTTACAACAGATACTGCAGAAATAGAAAGCATCCTAAGAGACTACTATAAGCAACTCTATGCCAATGCCAATAAAATGGACAACCTGTAAGAAATGGACAGATTCTTAGAAAGGTATAACCTTCCAAGACTGAACCAGGAAAAAATAGAAAATATGAACAGACCAATCACAAGTAATGATATTGAAACTGTGATTAAAAGTCTTCCAACAAACAAAAGTCCAGGACCAGATTGCTTCACAGGTGAATTGTATCAAACATTTTGAGAAGAGCTAACACTCATCCGTCTCAAACTCTTCCAAAAAATTGTGGAGAAAGGAACACTCCCAAACTCATTCTATGAAGCCACCATCACCCTGATACCAAAACCAGACAAAGATACCACAAAAAAAGAAAATTACAGACCAATATCACTGATGAATATAGATGCAAAAATTCTCAACAGAATACTAGCAAACAGAATCCAACAACACATTAAAAGGATCATACACCATGATCAAGTCAGATTTATCCCAGTGATGCAAGGATTCTTTAATATATGTAAATCAATGTGATAAACCATATTAACAAATTGAATAAAAACCATATGATCATCTCCATAGATACAGAAAACGCTTTTGACAAAATGCAACAACTATTTATGATAAAAACTCTCCAGAAAGTGGGCATAGAGGGAACCTACCTCAACATAATAAAGGCCATATATGACAAACCCACAGCAAACATCATTCTCAATAGTGAAAAACTGAAAGCATTTGCTCTAAGATCAGGAACGAGACAAGGATGTCCACTCTCACCACTATTATTCAACATAGTTTTGCAAGTCCTAGACACAGCAATCAAAGAAAAGAAATAAAAGGAATACAAATTGGAAAAGAAGAAGTAAAACTGTTACTCTTTGCAGATGACATGATACTATACATAGAGAATCCTAAAGCTGCCACCAGAAGACTTCTAGAGCTAATCAATGAATTTGGTAAAGCTGCAGGATACAAAATGAATGCACAGAAATCTCTTGCATTCCTATACACTAATGATGAAAAATCTGAAAGAGAAATTAATGAAACACCCCCATTTACCATTGCAACAAAAAGAATAAAATACCTAGGAATAAACCTACCTAGGGAGACAAAAGACCTGTATGCAGAAAACTATACGACACTGATAAAAGAAATTAAAGATGCTACCAACAGATGGAGAGATATACCATGTTCTTGGATTGGAAGAATCAATATTGTGAAAATGACTATACTACCCAAAGTAATCTACAGAGTCAATGCAATCACTATCAAATTACCAATGGCATTTTTTACAGAACTATAACAAAAAATCTTAAAATTTGTTTGGAGACACAAAAGACCCCATATAGCCAAAGCAGTCTTGAGGGGAAAAAATGGAGCTGGAGGAATCAGACTCCCTGACTTCAGACTATACTACAAAGCTACAGTAATCAAGACAATATGGTACTGGCATGAAAACAGAAACATAGATCAATGGAACAAGATAGAAAGCCCAGAGATAAACCCATGCACCTATGGTCAACTAATCTATGACAAAGGAGGCAAGGATGTGCAATGGAGAAAAGATAGTCTCTTCAATAAGTGGTGCTGGGGAAAGTGGGCATCTACATGTAAAAGAATGAAAATAGAACACTCCCTAACACCATACACAAAAATAAACTCAAAATGGATTAGAGACCTAAATGTAAGACCAGATACTATAAAACTGTTAGAGGAAAACATAGGAAGAACACTCTTTGACATAAATCACAGCAAGATCTTTTCTGATCCACCTCCTAGAGTAATGGAAATAATAACAAAAGTAAACAAATGGGACTTAATGAAACTTAAAAACTTTTGCACAGCAAAGGAAACCATAAACAAGACGAAAAGAAAACCCTCAGAATGGGAGAAAATATTTGCAAACGAATCAACAAAGGATTAATCTCCAAAATATATAACCAGCTCATGCAGCTCAATATTAAAGAAACAAACTCAATCCAAAAATGGGCAGAAGGCCTAAATAGACATTTCTCCAAATAAGACGTACAGATGGCCAAGAAGCACATGAAAAACTGCTCAACATCACTAATTATTAGAGAAATGCAAATCAAAACTACAATGAGGTATCACCTCACACCAGTTAGAATGGGCATCATCTGAAAATCTAGAAACAATAAATGCTGGACAGGGTGTGGAGAAAAGGGAACCCTCTTGCACTGTTGGTGGGAATGTAAATTCATACAGCCACTATGGAGAACAGTATGGAGGTTCCCTCAAAAACTAGAAATTGAATTAGCATATGATCCAGCAATCCCGCTACTGGGCATATACCCAGAGAAAAACGTAATTCAAAAAGACACATGCACCCCAGTGTTCATTGCACCGCTATTTACAAAAGCCAGTTCATGAAAGCCACCTAAATGTCCATCTACAAACAAACAGATAAAGGAGATGTGGTACATATATACAATGGAATATTACTCAGCTATTAAAAAGGAATGAAATTGGTTCATTTGTAGAGACGTGGATGGATCTAGAGACTTTCATACAGAGTGAAGTAAGTCAGAAAAAGAAAAACAAATACCATATGTTAGCGCATGTATGTGGAACCTATAAAAATGGTACAGATGAACCAATTTGCAGGGCAGAGATTGAGACACAGATGTAGAGAAGAAACATATGGACACCAAGGGGGGAAAGTGGTGGGGGGGTGGGGGTGATGAACTGGGAGATTGGGATTGACATGTATACACTGATGTGTATAAAATTGATGACTAATAAGGACCTGCTGTATAAAAAAAGACATAAAATTTAAAAATATTTTAAATTAAAAAAAAATTTTCCTTCCACACAAAAAAAGAATACTCCACCTAACGGGCCACATTGATCATTAGTTCAGTGATGGGCAAGTGGCCCAGGAGAGGCCAATGACTGTAATCCCCAGGTACTTTAACTGAAGCTATCAGAAATAAGGTCCATGGGAATTATGTAAGCCTAGAGCTGTCAGTGCCCCTCTTTACATGTAAAGAACCTGCCTATAAAGGAAACAACCTTGAGGAGAACAGACCCAAAATCTGGAAACTACACTATGTTGATAACATTTGAATTCTAGTTTAGTGAGCTGTACCTTTTGGCTTTACAGGCATGGGAGCCAATACAAATCCTCTTGGTTTAAACTTGAGTTGCTGACACATGCAAACAACATAGTCCTGATATATACACCCAGTAAACACAAATAAGTCTAGATTTAGGGCACTGGTTTTCAAACCTTAGTTGCATCAGAATCACCCGGAAGCCTTGATAAAACACTAAGTCCTGGCCATCAGAATTTCTAATTCAATAGATTTAGGGTCAATCTTGAGAATTTCATTCCTATCAAGTTCACAGGTGACACGAAAGCATTCGATGCTGATGCTCTGAGAACTACACTTTGAGAAGTACTGTTTTAGAGAGATTATTTAGGTGGCAGCTTGGTGATGGAATAATACAGCAGAACTGAGAAGTAAAATACTTTCACTGTTCTTATCAGTTTTAAAATTACAACTGATTCAATGAAAATGTTAGTTGACATCTGGCATCTTATAAGCACTTCTCTTTTTAGATGACGTCCAAAACAAAACCAAGTCCCAAGCTCTAGGGCTTCATCTAATTTTCATGCAAATGACTAGATCTGTGGGTTGTTTTCTCAATATCAGAAATCATTTGCACACCTCTTTTAGAGTAGTACTTCATCGCTACTAGACTGATGAAATTTTCCATGGCATAACTCAAGCCACAACAAATCCCTTGAGGCTAAAGGGATTTATTATTACCTAGCATCAACAAGGACCAAAAAAAATGTAGTCACATGCTGCCTGTTCATGTATGATGGATCAGTTTTGACGCCAGGCACTCACCTATGACCTCCCTAATGTGAAATAATTCCTACAGGGGTATTCATTTAGATGGCAACCTCCCTTGAACCTGAATAAGGTCCAAGTGTTTGGTCAATAACTGAATGCATTTCCAAATTCAAAGTGTTCAGGCTGTCAGGGAAGACAGGACAGAATGTAAATGGCAGAGACTCCAAACTCAAATAGCTCTAATACTCAGTGGCATGACCTCAAGAAACTAAGGTCTAGGGGCATAATACTGGCCTAGGTTTCAGTAATGGTTTTGGCAACACGGGGATGAATTACCTTGGAAAGTTATTTAGCTAATCTGAAAAGATAATAAATTTAACTACTTGAATTCTACATTTGATTTTATCTTTTTGTTTTCTGCTCATGTATAGTTTTTTAAATTAAAATTTTTTTATTGAAGTATAGTTGATTTACAACATTGTGTTAGTTTCAGGTGTACAACATAGTGATTCAATTTGTTTTTAATGCAGATTATATTCCATTATAGGCTATTACATGATTTTGGGTATAATTCCCTGTGAAACAAAAATAGACTCACAGACATAGGAAACAAATGTATGGTTACCAAAAGGGAGACAAAGTGGGGGAAGGACAAATTAGGTATATGGGATTAACAGATATAAACTACTATACATAAAATAGATATGCTCATGTATTCCAACTGGGGAGGTGACATTCCAACTGGGGAGGTGACATTCTGACTTGGAATTCCATTACATAAAAGGCAAGCAGGGTAAGAGCTCAGGAAAAAATCCAAATCAACTTTGGATTCAGACACAATTGGCTATGAATCCTGGCTCTGCCACAAAGTAACTGTATAACCCCAGACAGATTTACTAAATGACTCTGAGTTGTAAATTCCTCATCAGTAAAATTGAAGTAAAAATCCTTACCTTGAGAGTTCTTATGAGATTAGAGATGATATATGCAAAGCACCACGCATCAGTTCTCAATCAAGGGTGGTAGAAATCACTTGGTATCTTAAAGAATTACTGGAAGTAGAAGCTTTTGAATGTGGAACAGATGAAAATAGCAAGTGAAAATATAATCCCGCAGCATCAGGGCCTGGCCCAGCAGAATTCTGTCTCAGGGCTCTTTCTTTTCTCCTGATAAAATATCTGATGCATGCTGGGTTTTGAGCCACAACTGCTTTCTAGCTTTGCCCTGAATCATTTTTATTCTTCAGCTCTGGCTTGACCTTGGCTTCATTCCTGCTTGCCTGAAATGGCTATCACCCGGCTCTACTCTACTCTTTCCAGATTTGGACTCCTTCAAATGAGTATTTTGATGTCAGCTTCTGGCGTATGACATGGTCGCTCTATCCCCGAATTCTGCTTCTGCTTTAATGCAAGTAAGTTTATCCTGATAAGGGTTTATGTAATCAGTATTCCTAATAAAAATGAACTAAAATGAAACATTGTGTTTGCAGCTTACTGATTCCTTGGCACCACTATGAATGTAAAAGAGCAAAAGTGCTGTTACAACAGCAGCAACAGATAATGGAAATAATCAGAACAATCAAAGCAAGGCCGAAAGGGAGTTTTAAAGGCAAAGGCACTGGTACCATAATCGGACAGCAATGTGGGCAATTCTCCATTTCTAAATTTAATGGTGGGAGACAGAGACATATATCTCAGGGGAAAAAATTAACTCCTACAATAAATAACAAGAGGCTGGCATTCCCACACCCTGGTAACCAAACCAAGGACAGATTCTGCAAAATAACGCTAAAGCTGGTAGGACGCTGAACATCTGAATGTAGCAGTCACCCTGGAATCACCAAAACTAATGTTGCATTTCTGATAGCTATAAACAAATTAAATTTATTCAGAGGGGCAGTCCGAATGTCTGAGCCACTCCTAAATTGGCCTAGAGGTAGGAGGATGATCTTAATGAGGTATGACAAGACTTGCATTACAAAATGATTTCAATTACTGGACACATTAAAAAGCCACTTTGCAGCTGTTAGAAAAATTTACAAATAGACTTTAAATACATCTAATGAAAAACAGCCGTTAATCTTCCTGTTTCAATTCTAGTTTTACTCTAACCTGTGGAAACAAGTTAGGGAACAGATCCAGGGATGCTCTGGGGGAAACTGGGATGAAATAAAGCAAGGAAAGCCTTCTTCCAACTAGAAGATACTTCCTTATCGGAGTGGTATCATGGACCCAAATGAAGATGCCTTATTACTTATGTTATTTCCAATTGCACTAAAATCCTGATTCAACTTTAAAACCTCACTATATGAGCAACTAGAACATTCCTTAAAGACCCAAGATCCCTCCAGAGAATTCTCACCAGGCTCCTCAGACTGGTATTGGAGACTCTCTCTGAGCTGGCTCCACTCTGCCTGTGCAACCTTCAAAAGCACATGCTCTGCAGTAAGACATGTCACTTATTACTCTGCCACCTGTAAGTTGGGCAAGTTACACAGCTAAACAAATCATTAATTTTCTGCACCATAAACTGGAAATAAGGTCTAATGTAGGTTGGTTCTGATATTTGACAAAACTACATTCTTCAAATGACTAACTTGGCGCTTTCTGATAAGAAGAGCTCATATTATTAAGGGGCACCTTCTGCTCCAATCACGTTGGCTTCATTGTTCTCCAAAGGCACCAAGGTTTTGCTGTTTGCCCCTTACCAAAAAGTCTCTTGAACCTTCTCCAACTATACCTAGCCTACCTAACCTTTAAGATCTTTCAAGTCTCCAATCCTCCACAAATTCTTCTCTGCACACCCCAAACCATATTCATCTATCTCTTTTCTGAACCATCAAATTCAGTGGTACCTCTCATTTTGACAACAAAGCTGTTACCCCCACTCAACTGCTTCCCATAAGCAATCCTATCTTCCCAACCAGAAATGAAAGCCTAGGATGACAAGACCTGGTTTTTAAACTTCTTTGTTATGTTCTTCAAATCTAATGTCATGATATCCACAAAGTAGTATAAAAAGATAATTCACAATAATGTATCCATACTCAATAAGTATTTTCTCTCTACTCAGTACTCTCAAAAATATAGTGTGACACAGCCACATTACCATAAACACAACTACAAATACAATTGGAAATCAATACAAGTTCATATATATTGTGACATCAAAATGAGCAGGACAGGGGCTTCCCTGGTGGCGCACTAGTTGAGAGTCCACCTGCAGATGCAGGGGACACAGGTTCGTGCTCCGGTCCGGGAGGATCCCGCATGCTGCGGAGTGGCTAGGCCCATGAGCCATGGCCACTGAGCCTGCACATCCGGAGCCTGTGCTCCACAATGGGAGAGGCCACAACAGTGAGAGGCCCGCGTACCGCAAAAAAAAAAAAAAAAAAAAAAAAAAAATGAGCAGGACATTAAATGTTTTCCTTGAGTCCAAAGTACAAGGGAAGGCAGAGAAGAGGACAACAAAAGTATCAGGAAACAGGAAAATGAACCCTAAGTTGAATATTTCAAGAGAAGCACTTTCGATACCAGATAACAGAAAACCTGAATCAAAATGGAAACTTACTAGCCCCCGTAATGAACAGGGCCAGGAATGGGGCCAGCTGGATATCACGACATGATCTCTCTCTATCCACTGGGCCTGTTCAACTGCACACTCACTCTTTGGGGTGGCAGATCCAGCCCCCATTCTATCATGACAAAGACGAGAAAAACAGAAAGAGTGCTTCTCTCTCAGCAATCCCAATAAAAGTCCCATTTCAATTTGACTCTGATTATCTGCATAGCATCGAACCTACTACTATAGTCATGAGTGTGTGATATTCTGACTGGCCACAAAAAGAAACCCACTAACTCTCTAGCTGGCAACTTAGCTGACTCCACAGAACACCTGCAACCTGAAAGTGGGATAACAGGGTGGTTGCCTGGGAGAGAGCTGAAATATTATCGGAAGAAAAGTGAATAGTTTCTGGGCAACATAAACAACATGTCTCTGCTACAGCTGGAAATAACTAGTTGGTTGATATTTAAATCTATAGATATGGAAATAATCTAATTCTCTCACATTATACACATATTTTTTAATTCTTGAAAGAAGCAGCCATGAGCACATTGTGTAAAAGAAAGAACAGCTCTTTGGAGGACCATAGTTCACGGTCTGAGTTTCCCATGTGGCCTGCTGACTTCCCTAGATCATTTGGTGTTATGACTGGAACTCCCAAAGTCCACCTGTCTGGGCTACTATTAGGGTCAGACATGAGACAAAAGAACAAAATACCAGTCTGGTTTCAATCTTCCCACAAAGAACATAGCACAGAGCTTTGGAAGTTGGTGGAGTGTAAAACAATAATCTTCCAATATAAAAAAATGTTATTTTCAATAAGATGTAAAAACAGGACCCTGAGAACTACAATCATTATGGATTCTCATCCCTACCCCATTTTCTCAAAAACAGATTTATTCCACTTTGGTTAAGTACATGCTGTCTCTGAAAATATTCAGTTTAGCATTGTCTTCTGTTTGCTTTATTTTCAGTTGCACTTCTCTATTGTGTCTTAATTACTATAATTTAAATCAAATTGGATGTTGCTCTTTATTTCTTTAAAAAACAAACTAAACAAATCCATGGCCTACAAAAAGTCAGTAGCGTTGTGCAAAAATAGCAACAACAAATATTTATTGAGCATATACCATAAAACAGATGCTGTTTCAGTCTCAAAAGATAAGTGATGTGCAGGTGATGAAAATAAAGCAACATGTTAGAAAGGGACTGGATGGTCAAAGGAGGCTTTTTTCAGAAGGCAATAGTAATGTAGAAATCTAAATGACAAGAAAGGTATCTAAGCATGTATAAAGGGGAAGAGCATTCCAGAACACCTAGTGCAAAGACCCTGCTATGGCCTGAATGTTTGTGTCCTCCCAAAATTCACATGTTGAAGCCCTAGTCCCCAAAGTGATGGTATTTAGAGGTGAGACCTTTGGAAGGTAATTAGGTCATGAGGGTGGGCTCTCATGAATGAGATGAGTGCCCTTGTAAGAAGAGGCCAAAGAGCTAGCTCTCTTTCTACCATGTGAGGATGCGGTAAGATGTCAGCTATGCTCAAGCCAGGAAGTGGGCTCTCACCAGACACCATGCCTACTGTCACCTTGATCCTGGACTTTCCTGCCTCCAGAACTGTAAGAAATCATTATTGTTTAAGCTACCCAGTCTGTATTTTTTTTTATAGAAGGTGTAACTGACTAAGACCAGAAATGTGAGCAAGGTTGATGTGTTGAAAACAGAAAGAAAACTCTGTGTGTGTGTGTGTGTGTGTGTTTTGTTTTTCTTGACTGCACAATAAACTTGGGGAAGACTGGTAGGAAATAATTTCAGAGATTTGGTCAGAGGCTTAGTCATGCAGAACTTTGTAAATCAGAGTAATGGGTTAGATTAAACTTCAAATTTCCACTGGAGAGTTTTATTTTCAGAAGAGGGAGTCAAGTTATGTGTAAGTTTTTTAAAAAGACAACATGGAAAGTACATACACAAAAGATTTGTACTGAAAAAAAAAAAATTGAAAGACAAGTACTTATTAAAGATGTCCAGGCAAGATAGGATGGTGACGTGGATGAGAACTATAGCAATAGACAGGGAAGTGGGTGCATACTTGATTAACTGTTTCAAAAGTATTGTCAAAACAATTGGGGAGTGGCTATGGTAAGAAGAGTGAAATACAAGGCTAAACATTGCTCTTAGACTACTGGCATAAGCCACCAAGTGGGTGTTTTTTATATTTATCTGTGTGGGCTAGACTACAGGATGAGTAGAGGGAAGATGGGCAGCAATCAGGAATTCTAGTTCCTATCTCTTCTGTTTGAGATGTCTTTTAGAAATCTCAGTAGTACAGTAAGTAAGTAGTTACATACACCGGTGTAGGGCAGTGGGAAGAGCTCACTCTGTAAGTAATGAATTTGAAGGTGAAGGGCATATAGATGGTTCATAGGCAAAAAGTTCACCCAGAAAGAATGAGTAGTTAGGGAAGAGAAGGGGGTCCAGGACTGAGCCAGGGATCAATGCAACATTGAAAAGTTGAGCAGAGGAGGATCAGTTAGCTAAGTAGGGCAGGAACAAGGAACCATCAAAGTAAGAGAAAAGACAGGAGAGTTTTCTGTCACAGAAGCCAAAATAAGAATGTTCAAATAACCATGGAATAATCAGCCATATTTAGTGCTTTTGAGAGCTTAAGAACAGAGAAATAATCATTCAATTAGCAATATGGATGTCACTGATAACTTTGACAAAATGGTCTCAGTGGAGTGGGAGGGAGAGAAACACAATTGTGGGTTGATAAAAAAAATGCAAGGTAGTAAGTGGGAACAGCAACTATACACCACACTTTTAAGAATCTCATAACAAAGGAAATAGAAAAATATGTTATTGGCAAGAGGAAGTTTGGCAGAGTCCACAGAAAGCATTTTAAGATAGGAAAAATTTGCTACTCGATGCTCTGTGGTGACCTAAATGGGAAGGAAATCCAAAAAAGAGGAGATATATGTATATGTATAGCTGATTCACTTGGCTATACAGTAGAAACTAAGACAACATTGTAAGGCAACTATACTCCAATAAAAATTAATTTAAAAATAAACAAACAGAAAAAGATAGGAAAAATTTGGACAGACTTTTACTGTGATAGGGGAATTATCCAACAGAGAGGGAGAAACTGATGATGCTGGAGAGAGTGTGTATAAAGCAGGAGAGAGGCTTTTGAGCAGAAGGGAGAGATTCAGGAGTCCAAAGGGAAGTGCAAAACTTATCCAAGATCAATACCACATCCAGCCATTGTAAGATAAGGCCATTCAGAATGAGTAGAAATGTGGATGGGTTGATAACTATGATGTTGGAAAGATGAGGAAGTACCTACTGATTATTTCTATTAGCTCAATAACTTATGAGGTGAGTTATCAGCTGAAGGTAAGGGGCTGCTGGAATGGAGAAGGCTTGAGGAGAGTCAACTAGGCTGTATATAGTCTTTGGAGAATGGGAAAATATACATAATTAACATGTGTAGTAGGATTGCTGGAGAGAGCTATATCTCCTTTTGAGATAGGAAATAAACAAAGTAAACAACCTCACTGTGTTTGTTTATTCTCCATCAATCCTTGGCATTTGCCTGTAAGCAGGGGGGGAAAAATATTCATGTGAAGTAAGTCCATTATTTGTGTAACAGAGAGATACTGTCCACGAACAACCAAAGAACGTTTGTTCAACAAAAGACACAAGCGATGTAAATATTGACCATGCAGAACCCGAAGACACAGATAAGGGAACACTGAACATTCAGAGCAGAGAGAAAGGTAGGAAGCTGGATTGTACACATAGAGCAAAGCCTTTCCGCATAAGTACACAGCGACATGCAGGACTAAATATTAATATATTGCAGGACAGCAAAGCCTCCTTGCAAATCTACTGATACTTTTACCAGCAGGGGCACTTTCTGCAGTGTCTGCCTGGCCTCCAAATTCCCTCCTGTGAACCTTTCCTCTGCTCAGCCTAAGCAATGGGCTATAGGCCATTTGCTCTATGGTCTTCTCCCCGTGGTCGTTGCTGATTCATGCAGAGATGGCTATCTCATCCAAGTGGTTTGATCCACTTTGCCTTGTTTATTTAAATCAGGATCGATTGCTGCCAATTTGTCTCTGCTGGTCATTTGAGCTAAATCAGTAAAATCAGGAGTTGAAGAATGAAGGAGAAATGCTGAAAAAAAGCTGTGATATAATTGTTTGTCTAGAAAGACAGACCTTTCTTTAAATCTGCTTTGATTCTTGAGAGCTTTACAGCCTCAGATATTAGATCTCCCCGAGACTTGATTCCACTCCCTAAACAGGGCTCTTGAAGAAAGTCCTATATCCTTATAGCAAAGTCTGTTCTGTGGCCTAAGCATTTTGCGTGAATTTTTGTAGTCTGTAAATAAAGACATTCCCAAGGCTAACAGTGAACTTAAGTATATGATTAAGCAATGGCAAGAATCTTCTGAAAATCATAAGATAACATGAGGAAGTAAATGCTCAGTGTGGACTGCCATGTGCTTAGTCATAGGCCATGAGGAAGAAATGAAGCAGAAATTCAGGTTCTATCAAAACAGGGACTCTTTCCTCAGCTATCCCCAGCTAAGAAATTTCATCAGCTACTGAATTTGGAGGAATAAAAAAGTAGTATCCCTCTGTAAAACATGCAGAGTTGCCATATTTAATCACACTAACATAAATTATGCAGCACAGTATATTTATTCAATAGTGTGGATTCATTCGATTCAATCTTTCTGTTATTTTCATGAAGTTCTAAACCTCAGATCCCTTCCAGATAGGGTTAAAGATAAATAACTCAATGACACTGGTACACCCTACCTGGCTATTTTTAGACATAGTTCTTGTGGTCAGAGCGGGTAAAACAAGGTAAGCAATATATATGTGTGTGTGTGTATCTGATATATATATATCAGAAAAAACTGTTGCTTTAACAACACCAATGTAGTAGGTGCATTACAATTACATTATAATATTATGATGAACCCTGGCACCTTGGAAGAGACACGGGGGAAAAAAGGACTCAAGTTGTATTGCTGCCAAGATCTACTGTTAATTGAAACTTGCCCTGTGATGTCAGGGTGGATGCCTTGAGGAATGCATAAGGATACAGTATCCTCATTACCAGGTTCCCCTCCCCCGTAGCATGCTGCCTTTCCAGGAACAAGAGACAAGACAGACTCATGGAAAAACTTCAAAACATGTATGAATGAAACATAATTTTTTATTTCAACATTGCCAACACTTCATCTTTTTGGCCTTAGTCCACTAAGAGTCTGTAAGGACTTTGGGAATTCTGTTAGCTTTTCTTAGCTGCAATTTATCTCTAATTGGATTTAGCTAATCTCTAGTATTCACTGCTTTTACAGTTTATGATATTAAACTCAAGGTAGATTTTCAATTTCCTTAACTCAAAATAGGCAATAAAAATAGTTCCTTGGTACTGACCTCAAAGGGTTGCTACGTATGTAAGCTACCAGGGTGACTCTTCCCAGCAAGGATTTGCATTAAACCAAAAGCTGTATTTCTTTTTTAAACTATTTTAACTCTTTGTATGTACCTGCAAAGATGGATTATTTAATGTTTTAATCAGTTTAAAAATCAATACAAGCAAATGAGTAATAAATGTGAAGGGCTCTATATTGATTCAATTCAATCTGACAAACATTTATTGAAGAATTATTATATGCTGATCCCTTCAATAGGTACAGACTGGGACATGGTCCCAGATCTTGAAGTGTTTACAATCTTGAAAGGAGAGTTTTTATAAGAAAAACATACACAGAAAATATACTGAGTAATTCAAATAATAAATTAGTATCTGAACATGTGTGTGTTTACATGGGTATATGGTATATGCATGTAAAGCTTCAGGTGAAGCTAAAGAACGGTAACAAGCAGATGGGTAACGAGCAGAAGAGGTGGCTCTTCTGCCTATGTTAGTCAGATAAGGATTCTCTGAGGAGCTAACATTTTAAAAAGTTGTAAATGAAGGGAGGGGGTGAGCCACATGAAGATGGAGTGGAATAGTGTTCAAGGCAGGAAAATAGCTCAGGTGAAGACAAGATTGGCTTGCTCAGGAAACCATGAGATGCCCAGTGTGTCTGAAGCAACATGAGTGGGGGAGAGGAAGGGAGATGTGGTCAAGGAGGGAATCCATGACCGCTAAGAGTCTTGTCCAGTCATGGAAAGAATTCTATTCTAAATGTGATGGAAACAATTAAACAGTTTTGAGCAGGTAAGTGACATGATCTGATTTATTTTTTAAATGTTATCCTGATGGCTACATGGAGAACTGACATGTGGAAGGCCAAGGAAGAAACAGAGACCAGCTTAGAGACCGACATGGTCATCCAGGTCAGGGAGAATGTCAGCTTGGATTAGGCTGGTTAACAGTAGAAGTGGGCAGACTAGGGATATGTTTTAAAAATAAAGCTTGTAGAACTTGGTGATTGGAAATGTGAAGAATCAAGGACATACTGGTTTTTTATTTGAATGAATCATTGAAAAGTGGTGCTTGAAATTTTACAGAAAGAGGAAGTTTGTAAAAAAAAAATGGTGAGATATGTTTGTCAGGATTGTATCAGTTCTGTTTGAGACAGGTTACTGTCACGATGGATGTTAAACACTGAATACAAGACGTCAAGTATGCAACTGGATTTTCACATATGGAGTTCAAGGGAGAGGTCAGAGCTAGAAATTCAACTGGGAAGTCATCAGCACATAGATGGTATTGAAAGCCATGAGACTGAATGAATCACCTTGGGAATGAGTGTAGAATGAAAAAAAAAATAATGAGTAATGAAGATTAAATGACGTATGTATAAAGCAGAGCTAGTAAAAGCTCAAAGATGACTTTAGGAATGTTGGCATAGACAAAGTTATGACCTACAAGTTTTAATAATATTATAAATGATGGAAGATACACGCACACACACATACAGATATACACACCAAAAATTCCCTGTAACCTCACCAGTACAAAATAGTTAATATTAACTATTTTTATATTGTCTTTTGTTCTTTGTACATTTGTCTTTATTTTTTGCAGAATTATAATGATACTTTATATGACCTTGTATTACTCAAGTATATATCATAAGCACATTATAGGCAACTGTAAATGTGACCTATATTGAATGAAGGATACAAGAAGGGGATCACTCAAGACTAAAATTTCCATGTGATGAAAAGGACTACAGAGAGGAGCTCACTAAGTATTTGCTGAAATAGTGAATGAATAGATATCTTCCATGCCCAGTCTCTGAGTCAGAAATTACTATATTTATGGATCACTAAGGCAAAAGAGGTCAGAATTGCCCCTACATTTATTCAAGCTCCTTAGTAGTATTATTGGGATGGTATTTCCTCTTTTCTTGGAGAGAATATGCCACAGAGTCATACAAGGGCAGGAAGGCTGTGCATTTTCCTACTAGGTTCCCATGACCCACTTCATTTCAATAATAGCATAGCATTGTAATGGAACTCCACCAATATTTTAAGGCTTTACACTTAATATTCAAAAATTAGTTCCAGTGTCAACTAGCCATAAATGATGAGAATGGGTTTTGTTTCACTGTTATTTTCAAAAGCATCTTTCTATTAAAAAATAATAAACTGGAGGGACTGAAGGGGAAAGGATGGGGCTTACTCATTCATGTTAATGGTAGTTTACCCACCAGCTAATTCTGTTTTTCTTATCTCTGTGGAAAAATAGAGCTATACTTCACACTAGGGTTTTTCTTACTATAACTGGACAACCCAACAGAAACTCCCTTCAATACTAATAACATAATGGTAGATGCCATTTAACAAAGATCTACATGCTAGGTTTATAGCAGGCTTAATATAGTATCCCATGTAATCCTCATGGCAATTCTATAATATAGATTTATATGTAATATATAACATGTGTGTGTAGGCATATGCATGCTTACATACACACACCCGAAGTCATAAAAGTTATAGGTAACAGAGCTGGTACTTGAACTACAATGTGTCTGATGCCAAAGTTGCAATCTTAAGCACTATGCTACACAGAAGTTCCCAGAAGTTTCCCACAGTGGCCCCTGGGAGACACAGTGATATAGTGTAAGATGCATGAATTGCAGAATTAAATGCTCCTTAATTGAAATACCAGATATTAAACCTCTCTCAGCCTCTCATTGCTCATGTGTAAAAACTGAGATAATAATTTGGTTTTTTTCAAGACTGTTATGAGGATTAAGTGAGAAAATTTATGCTAAGTCACATAGTATTATATTTGGTATTACTGGACTCCAATTCCCTTGAAAATCTGTCTTTATTTTTATTCCAAGCTTCTAGCCCGGTATCTGTGAAAAAAACTAAATGCACAAATGTTGAATGAATTGCACATAGTAGGCAACCTATGAAATACCTAGCTGCCTCATTTGCCTCGGGCATCCTCAGAACAGTCCATGGATTGTCTCTTTACTTTCGATAAAAGAGGGAATTAAGAAAGGTAAGAGTTTACTACTTAAACTCTGAAAGAACAGCCTCCTATTTCAGATATTTTTCTTTGAACCTGTATCACTGGGTGCCGTCTACGGAGATCACAAGTGTCCCAGAGTAGTGGAGATCAGCCCATTTTAGGCTGAAACATTTTCCAGGTAATAGATTAACATACTCAGCACACAGCCTCACTGACACTGCTTCCGGTAAGTTGCTTTTACTAGAGAAAATTAAATAGGGCTCTCCTGGGGGCACTATTTTAGACAAGGACGTCCCCTGAGCCATGAGGACACAGAGAAATCCATAGTGCTGATGTCATTCCATTTTGATAACAGATCATTTTCTCAGGTAACCCAGAGTAGAAAGACGTGTGTGTGTGTGTGTGTGTGTGTGTGTGTGTGTGTGTGTGTGTGTGTGTGTGTGTGTGTGTGTGTGTGTGTGTGTAAAACAACTGACACAAACCAAAAGAATGAGAATCAAACACAGCAATAACAAGACCCAACTACCTTCCCAGTTTGGTGGAACCTCAGGACTGACAGCGAAATAAGGGAGTTCTAGGGACACCCAGTGAGCATAGCTAAATGCACAATGAATCAGGACAACAGGGAACATAATGAAAGAGACATGCCAAACATAACATACAGTGGGAGAGGTGCTATACACAGAGGAGAGGACACAAAAAGTCCCCAAAGAGCAAGCGGGTAGAGGCCAAATTTTCAGCAGAGACTTAGTAGTTTAGATCAGGGGCATCAGACAGACTTGGGTGTGAGCCCAGCTCTGTCATGTACTAGCTGAGTGACCTTGGGCAAGCAATTTCTATTCTAAGCTTCTGTTTGCTCATCTAAAAGGGGAACAGTAACAGTACCTAGTTTATGGGTCTGTTAGAAGGTTTACAGTGAGAATGTAGCACAATTCCTGACATTTATTAAAAACCCAATAAATGTTGGTGGAAGTGGTGGTAGCATTCGGTGCTCAATAAATGCTCGTTACTACAGTCTAGGAACTTGGCTAACTGCACTTCATCCTCCTAATAACCCAGTGAAGTGAGTGCAATTATTTTCCTCCTGTAACAAATGAGAAGACTGAGGCATAGAAGACTAAGGAACTTGACTACGCCATACAGCTGATTCGTGAGATAGCTAAAACTGAAACCAAGGCAGGATGGCTCTAAAGTTGGGGCACTTAACAGGGCAGTGGGGATGGTGGTGGTAGTAGCAAAATTGTAGAAATGCAGTAGTTTATTGAAAGGCACTAATGTCATCCATCGTTAATAAGGCACTGAATAATTCATTTATTTATTCATAAAAAAGAAATGAGTATTTGCTTCCTCTCAGATGTTCTGTGAGATTTAGAAAGCAGTGACTAGCTTCATGGGAGCCTGAAGAAATGCATGTAACACACACACTCTGGGATTTGAATTCAAGCCCTGCTGGTGCTGGGTGACGTGGGGACTGCTACTTAACTCGCCCAGCTTCAATTTCCTCTTTGGTGAAACTTCACGTGATTGCTATGAAGATGAAATTAAAGAGAATAATCATATAATGCACCTAGCATATCATAGAGCATTTGATAAATGTTAACTAAACCTGTCGTCTCTCTTTGCTTTAAACTACTTGGGTAGATTTTCATTTACATATGAAAAGTTAAACCCAAAAATGAAAGTTCAGCGACACCTAACACAATGCGTGTAATATCAAATTCCTTTCTCCCTTCTGTCTTTCCCTCTGTGCATCTTCCTTCCTTCCTACGTTCCTTCCTTCCATCATGCACCATGTACTGTATGTCTACTGCATGCCAGGCCATATGCATAGCACTAGGGATACAACTAAACCAGACAGTAAATATATGATCAAGTGCCATCCTTGGTGTTCCAGAGCGATCACTCTGTAATGAAGTGACCAGAGACAGTCTTGCGCATAAGATAAAACTGAAGTTAGCCCTTAAGGGCAGAGAACCTGGACAGGGAGCAATCATCTAAGAGCAGGGAAGGGATAGAAGCAAAATGTAAGAAGTCCTAATGTGTGAGATCTTTGCTCATCAGTAACGGGTATCATTTGGCTAAATAAACTAATCATAGACAACAGCCATTATAATTAATTTCCCCAACTCCCCTTTGGAAACTTTTCCTTAATAATAACCTTGCAATGAAACCCAATGTATAAACCAGAAAACACTGAAGTATCCTGACTGAAGCTGGGAAAAGAAGTCCAGAGACCTTTCCAGGAACATGCCTTTTGCTCCAGGGCATCTACGGAGATCCCACAGAACTTCTGGAATGAAACGTAAAGCAAAAAAAACCCCCACAAAATCTCTCTTCAGAGAGTCGTGAAAGTTTAAACATTCATCTGGGAACAGCCTAAGAAGAATGTTGAGTACAAGTCTGAGTAAGCCTATACCTAAAGAAATTGAATGAAGAATTTGATCAGGAAAATGATATAAGGAAAGTATGCTGAGGAAAAATCATCTTAGATAAATAGTCTGATTTGGAGGACTAAAATAATACCTGCAAGGTGATTAAATGGGTATTACTACAGTTTAATTTTAATGCACTCCCAAGATTCTTGTAGAGAAATCAATATGGTCTGAGTTGTAATAAGGATCTAACCACACATTTACATATAACTCTGAGTACCTCCTTTAAAAAAGAAGGAAGCGGAACCCCACTATTTTTAGAAGTGTAAACACTTTTGTGTATGAAATAAAATGCATAAATATTCTTCTGACCTTCAGAACTGTAAGGTAATACATTTGTGTTGTTTTAAGTCGCCAAGAGTGTGGTAGTTTGTTACAGCAGCAACAGGAAACTAATACAAAACAGTCTCAATAACTTGAAAGATAGAGAACTATACAGAATATTTTGAAGGTCAAAGAGATTCATTGATCCATTCCTAGAGTTAATTCTTAGAACATCTCTTTTCTGGCCACTTTGCTTTTCCTTAAAATTTCCTAGCGATTATCTAGGCCCTCGAGGTTTCAAATCATCTTGAAAACAATACAAGAGGATTATACCACTTCCACAGTGATTTCCTCCATGTAGATCCATGACAATGTGAATCTGCATCAGTAGTTTACATTTTTATCTATAATCCAGAATCTCAAACAAGGGCAAAATTGCACTCAGTAAATTAGCATTTGATCTTTACTCAAAACACGTCTCATTGAACAAATTTAACATTATGTTACTTTGGATTAAGGGTGCTCGTGGACTTACTTCTTGAGGGATGTCAAACAAAGCATCTAAGATGTTTCCCTAACCTCTTTCTATTCTTTATATGGATCATGTAGTAAGTAGAACAATGATCCTCCCCAAAGATACCCATGTTTTAATCCCTGGAACCCGTGACTATGTGAACTTACAGAACAAAAGGGATTGTTTAGTTGTTGTTTAGCCAAAAATCTTGAGGTGGGAGATTATTCTGGATTATCTGAGTGGGCCCAGTGCAATCAGAAGAGTCCTTCTAAGTTAAAGAGGGAAGAAGAGTCAGAGGAAAATATCTTACGAAGGAAGCTAGAGTCAGAGCTACATTGAGATCAACTGGCTATGGCTGTTTTTGAAGATGGAAAGGAGGTCAAGAGCCAAAGAATGTGGGTGACCTCTAGAAGCTGGAAAAGACAAGGCAACAGATTCTCTTCTAGAGTCTCCAGAAGGAACACAGCCCTGTCAACACTTAAATTTTAGCCTAGTGAAACCCATTTGTTCTTCTGACCTTCAGAACTGTAAGGTAATACATTTGTGTTGAGTATGAGTTTGTTATAGCAGCAACAGGAAACTAATACAAAACAGTCTCAATAACTTGAAAGATAGAGAACTATACAGAGTATTCTGAAGGTCAAAGAGATTCATTGACCCATTCCTAGAGTTAATTCTTAGAACATCTTTTTTCTGGCCACTTTGCTTTTCCTTAAAATTTCCTAGCGATTATCTAGGCCCTCAAGGTTTCAAATCGTCTTGAAAACAATACTCTTAAGTCACTAATCAGTTGGGTATTCATGGAATGTTAATAATCCTCTTTATGTCTCAGTTTCAATCTATTTAAAAGAAGATCAATGAAAGCACCTAATCATAAATTTGGGGGAAGGAAAGGGGGACTGAAAATTAAACAAGAATTGTATAGCTTAGTATGTTCACTCATTTAAGAAAATCTGTTTGCAGGAAGCGTAACTACTCTGTACTAGGCATTTTATTAAGCTCTACAAACATAGCTTCTACCTTCAAGGAGCTTACAGTCTTATATACTGCAGGCACTCTGTAAGTATTGACTCTACCCTGTTGGCATATATAGTAAGTGCTCATAATGAGGACATTTAGTTGTTATGATGTTGGCATACAGTAAATGTCAGTTTGTCAATATGTTTATCTATAAAGACATAGTGGGCCATTCAATACTTCTGAACAGTGCTAAGTATCTCATACACATGCAAGGATGATATGTAAATACACAAAAAGTTTTCCATAACTATACACAATTCATCCAACTGATTATTGGAAATTTGCTACAAGATGGCCTGTGTCATGCGTTAGTTGATAGTAAATCCTACCATGATAGTTATTCTGTGCTTAAACCCCTGTGGAAGAACTCCTTTGTAGTTGTGTTATACTATGAATTGTCTTTTCTGGTCCATGATGTTATGGAGAGGTATGAATGTATAATCAGTGCACTAATGCTCTATCTAATGAGCTGTGACAGCGTGTCTTATATGTCAAACTGACACAGGACATTTAGCAAATGCAAGGAAGTTTCCAAGAAAAAAGACTCACTTCTGAATTTTTCCAATGCCCCCATCTCCCACAACAGCAACGTGCATTCCTTAGGAGCTGCCAAATGAAAACAGAAATACAGACAGAGTGGTACACTGTCACTTAAGTAAATCACACCAGCCTTGAAGCCTGGGGAAGGTGGCAGGCCAACTTGGACTTTCTCGAAGACAAGATTAAAGTGCAGCTCAGGCAAAAGTCACTGAAATGAATACTTTCATATTCGAAGGCAACACATATTTACAGAAAATGAAATCTTGGTTAAAACGTTTTTGAATCATGTGTAAGTGTTCACTATAAACTAGAAAGATTTTGCTGATTTACTTTGTTCAATTTCTAGGCTTTTTCCCTTTCTGTGCTAATGGCAAGGTATCAATCATCAAAGCTGTAATCAGATTTGGCAGAAGGCCACTGGCAGCCTGCCTCCCTTCTTCATGAATCAAAGAGAGTAATGTGAAAGGAATTTTTTTAATGCATTTTAGAAAACTTAGCAAATTATGATTGTTCTTTAATTCCTAGCTGACCATTTCACCAGGCATTATGCATAGTGGCTCCTAACAGCTTTATTGCTCAGAGGAAGACAAATGGTGAAGGCATCCTGTACTTAACACTGGAGTGGCTCTTTGGACAGATAATGTATATATTCAAAGTAGAAAGCTTTAGATAAAAGTGCTTTCATAGTTATACCTTTTATCCCCCAAGTTATTTTCCTGAATAAATATCTCCTAAAGTAGGCTATGGTCAACCATCAATAAAAAAAATTATGTAAATTTTGTTTTCAAGCTGGTCAACTTTTGAAATTCTTCATAGTTCCTTCAGGTGCAAGATTTTTGCTTCAATTTAGACAAGGACATTTTTAGATTTTCAACCATGAAATTCTTTTGAAAACTTTTTCCAGTCCATTAAAATCAGATTTATTATGCTTCCTGTTTATATAAACACCGCATGTTCATTTTTAAATGACACATGGAAGAATAAAGTATAGCAGATAAAGTAAAAATGACCTAAAATCCCATCAGCCTGAGGTAGCAACCATTCATTTTAAGACAATTCTTACATACGTGTAGATTTAACACCTTCATTTTTCTTTCTCACCCTTCTCTTTCTCTCATTCTTTCTTTTGCTTTTATCTTCTCCCTTTTTGCCTCACACTACAATACCCTTAGTCTCTCTGTAATTCCTCCTCAAAAGCACAGCACTAAATGTAAAATGCAAAACTATAAAACTTACAGGAGATAACAACGGAGAAAACCTACATGACCTTGGGTATGGCAAAGATTTTTTAAATACAACACCAAAGGTACAATCCATGAAACAAATAATTGAATAATTGGATTTCATTCCAATGAAAAAATTCTCTCTGTGAAAGACAATGTCAAAAGAACAACAACACAACCACTGAATGGGAGAAAATATTTGCAAGAGACACACCTGAGAAAGGACGGTTATCTAAAATAGACAATGAACCCTTAAAATTCAATAGCAAGGAAGCAAACAGCCAGAGTAAAAAATGGGTCAAAGATATTAACTGACACCTTGCCAAAGATATACAGATGACAAGTATATGTAAAGATGCTCCAAATCCTATGTCATCAGAGAAATGCAAATTCAAATAACAGTGAGATACCACTACACACCTGTTAGATTGGCCAAAATTTGCAACACTGACAATACCAAATGCTGGCGAGGATTTGGAGCAACAGGAATTCTCACTCGTCATTGGTGGGAATATAAACATGGTACAGATACTTGGGAAGACAGTTTGGCAGTTTCCTACAAAACTAAACATACTCTTACTATATGAATCAGCAGTCATGCTCCTTGGTGTTTACCCAAAGGAACTGATAACTTATGTCTCCACAAAAACCTGCACACTGAAGTTTATAGCAGCTTTATCTATAGTTGTCAAAACTTGGAAGCAACCAAGATGTCCTCCAGTAGGTAAATGGATAAATTGTGGTACATCCAGACAATGGAATATTATTCAGTACTAAAAACAAACGAACCGTAAACCATTAAAAGACTTAAATGCATTTTACTAAGTGGAAGAAGGCAATCTGAAAAGGCTACATACTCTCTGATTCAGCTATATGACATTTTGGATCACTTAAAATTACGGAGAGTTGCACAGAGGGAGAAAATGTGAAGCCACTTAAAAAAAAAAAAAAAGCCAGTGGATTAGAGACTCTTATCAGTGCAAACGCCTTGTCAAATTGGTAGTGACATTGGTACTCTTATCTGCCCTCTCCTCTTTCCTCTTTTCCAAGCAAAAACTTCTCTGATGTTTTTCTAGCAAAAGTCTCTCTGGAGCTTTTTACCTGTTTTAATTGACATTGGTTTTAGGTTAATTTTCTTTCATTTTTATCTACTGATTGATTTGCACAGTAAAGAAAGAAAAACAAAACAACATAATAGCTAATTTGGTGAAACCTTGCCAACTGGCTTTCAGTGTGAAACAGACTTTAAAGTTTTATCCATCTGGTGCTACTTAATCTAGAAGTTCACCATTCCTCACCATCAAGGATCAGATTTCTTTCCCTCCAATCCCACTTTTAGAAAGTGTGTGTGTGTGTGTGTGTGTGTGTGTGTGTGTGTGTGTGTGTGTAGAATTCGTTCATTTAGTCAAAAACAGTGTCTGTCATCTGCTTAGTAATAATGATGGTGGGTAAGAAGTAGCAAGCAGTGTCACTTTTTTTTTTTTTTGAAGGATATTCATTTCAGAAATACAGAGAGGGCTTTATCTCCTAAAATGATAGCACAAAACATTTGCCCGGCTAAGTCCCATGGATTGTCTTAACTCTTATGCCTGCATCTATGCTACAACCCCACTCTGCTCCTTCTCTAGATGTATATTGTCCTTCCAAGTCCAGTTCATACCCCATCTACCTCAAGAAACTTTTATTGTTTTACATTTTCTCCCCTATGATCATCTCATCAGCACCATACATTCATTCAAACACCCAGTTTCATTTCACTCATTTTGCTTTGTCTTCCAATCATTTTTCCTGTTCCTTGAGGCTGGGAATCACGCAGCATGGTACGCACAGGAAAACCATGATGCTGAGCACATAGCAAGAGACTAAAGGATAGTAACTGGAGTTTTATTCATTCAGAAAATAATCACTGAGCATCTATTATATCATAGATGTACCAAGTGTACAGCTGTCAACAAGACTCTCATAATATGGTAGAAAAAGAAAACATTAAATTAAAAATTATTTGCAAGATTGTATTTACAATTACCATGTGTATTAAGAAGAAAAAATGAGACTGTATGAATAGCTATACCTGGAGAAGCCATTCTAGTCCTCCCTGGTTAATACTTAAGCTTCCTAGGGGCAGAGATATTGGAGTGTAGTCTATGAAGCAAGTTAGGAGACTAGGAGATAAAGAGTAGTCTGCTCTTATGGAATTTGGCAAGTGGGACTATTCTAACTGGTTGTGGGACGAGACTGTCCCAGAGAATGGCAACTATCCAGGGACCACAGTTCGTTGAAGACCACAAACTAAACAGGGCTGGTACCTACCATGGATTCATACCCTAGCAGTTCCCTGGTATAAGTAGCCTATTGCAGGCATTCTGAAAAAGTCTTTTCAGCATTCTTAATTGAATGTCAAGTTTAGGTAGTTATCTCCTTTTGAGTGTTTGTGACAAATCATCATTTTTCACCTCTTATGCAGTGTTATGGGCTCAAATGTGCCACTTACACAAAATTAATCTGTTGAGGCCCTAACCCCCAGTACCTCAGAATGTGACTGTACTTGGAAGTAGGGTCTTTAAAGACCTGATTAAGTTAAATTAAAATGAGGCCATTATGCTGGGGCCTGATCCAATATGAATGTTCTCATAAGAAGAGGTAGAGACACCAGGGAGGCACCTGACAGAGGAAAGGTCATGTGAAGACACAGCAAGAAGGTGGCCATCTGCAAGCCGAGGATAGAGACCTCAGAAGAAACCAACCTGCCAACACCTTGATCTCGGATTTGTGATCTCCAGAACTGTAAGAAAATAAATGTCTCTTGTTTAAATCACCAAGTCAGTGGTATTCCGTATGGGGCATTCTGGAGACAGACTCCTCCCCATATCCTCTGCTTTAGCGAGTCTCTGAAAAACCTAGGTAACAGGATCAGCACATTTCCTGAGCTGTTTTACAGATGCTAAAACCCCCACCAAATGGAAGGCTTTGGTTAACTACTTGATGACCTTGAGCACATAGGCCTACTAGAGCCTGAGGATTGATGATGTTAACCCCCGTGACACTGCCCTGTTACCTCACCATCAACCAATCAGAACTATACACAAGCTGATCACAGACCATGCACTTCCCCTCCCTCACCTTGCCTTTAAAAATGCCTTCCTGGGCTTCCCTCGTGGCACAGTGGTTGAGAGTCCGCCTGCCGATGCAGGGGACATGGGTTCGTGCCCCGGTCCGGGAAGATCCCACATGCCGTGGAGCGGCTGGGCCCATGAGCCATGGCCGCTGAGCCTGCGCGTCCGGAGCCTGTGCTCTGCAATGGGAGAGGCCACAAGAGTGAGAGGCCCACATACCGCAAGAAAAAAATGCCTTCCTGAGACCCAGCAATCCCACTACTGGGCATATACCCTGAGAAAACCATAATTCAAAAAGAGTCATGTACCAAAATGTTCACTGCAGCTCTATTTACAATAGCCAGGACATGGAAGCAACCTAAGTGTCCAACAACAGATGAATGGATAAAGAAGATGTGGCACATATATACAATGGAATATTACTCAGCCATAAAAAGGAATGAAATTAAGTTATTTGTAGTAAGGTGGATGGACCTAGAGACTGTCATACAGAGTGAAGTAAGTCAGAAAGAGAAAAACAAATACCATATGCTAACACATAGATATGGAATCTAAAGAAAATGGTGAGAAGAACCTAGGGGCAAGACAGGAATAAAGATGCAGACCTACTAAAGAATGGACTTGAGGATACGGGCAGGGGGAAGGGTAAGCTGGGACAAAGTGAGAGAGTGGCAAGGACATATATACACTACCAAAATAGAGAGCTAGTGGGAAGCAGCCGCATAGCACAGGGAGATCAGCTTGGTGCTTTGTGACCACCTAGAGGGGTGGGATAGGGAGGGTGGGAGGGAGGGAGATGCAAGAGGGAAGAGATATGGGAACATATGTATATGTATAACTGATTTACTTTGTTATAAAGCAGAAACTGACACACCGTTGTAAGGTAATTATACTCTAATAAAGATGTTAAAACAAAACAAACAAAAACTAAATAAAAATGCCTTCCTGAAACCCATGATAGTTAGGGCTTTTTGAGCACCAGCTATCCCTGATTCCTTGTCTGGCACCTTATAATAAACCCTGCACTTTCTTTCATCACATCCTGGTGTCAGTATATTGGCTTTACTGTGCGCTGGCAAGTGGACCCACGTTTGGTTCGGTAAAAATGGCAGCCCCAGCAAACTAATACATAAAGTTACTTGGCCTTTCTGTTTCTGTAAGTTCCCATCCTAACTAATCAAAGTTTCTGCCTCTGATGAGTAGAGTCCTTACCTCTTCCTCACAACCCCCCAAAACATAATTCTCTTTTTTCCTTAACATTAAGATGGTATGTTATTCTGTCTGGCACCTGCCACAGAAGAACTTCAAGTCTAACTAAATGCTATTCACATTGAACCTGATGAGTCCAGGTGTGGATGGTACTGCAGACACAGAAAATTCATTTGTTACTACCAATGACCTGCTCTCTCTCAATTTATTCTGCCATCCCTAAGTTGCCAGGATACAGAACTCCTTTCCTCAGTCAATACCTCCTCAAAAAAACTTTTTTATATAAAGTGGAAAATGCATAACCCTCACTCATATTTTAGCCAGCTAGATCCTAGTCTGTACCTGACTTTCTTGACTTACATCCTCCCTATATTTGCAGAGCTCGCCTTTGAAATACTACTTCTTGAGTATCATGACTTGAGTTGGCAAAATTTCTGCAGAGCAGCTAGATAAACTTTCTATACTTGAGGGTCTTGGATTTATTATTTTTCTAGTTTCAAGGGGCTTCTCACAGGCCATTTTAAATTGGGTATTAGAATTAAGGGTGCCTTTGGAAAAGTCACTTTTATACACAGATATATCTTCTGTCCTTGTTCTGAAGCAATATTGTGTAAGCATAAAATAATCCTCATCGAATTCTCTTAGCCCATATAACACTCTGGAAAACTGAAAAGACTCTTTCCTGGAATTAGATATGGAACACTGCAGAACATTCCTGGCTCTCTTGGGTTGCAGGGGTACCTTATGTGCTAGGGCCAACACTTTCAACGCTCAGGAAAGTCATGATCTGAATCATCTGGAGTTAGTTGTTTAAACATTTCAGAGGAGAAATAAATTGAGGGCAAAACATGGTACAGAAGTTAGTATGCAGGGGCTTATCTAAGACATTGATAGTCTCCAATGCTCATTGGTTTTAAAGATATATCTAATATTTTACAAATTGAAATCCAGTGCTTTTAACAGAGTAGATGCTGACAATGTAATAACTAAGTGGAACAAACCACCTTCAATAAATTCATCAGTCAATGGTCATTATTCTTTCCTTTTATCATTATATTCCCAGAAATATAGTTGAATTTAATTCATGGAACTTCAGGAATCTGTTGTTAACAGAAGAGCAGCAGGAACCTGATTTTACAAGGTACATTATTCACTGTTAAAAAAACCTGAATTATTCAATACTCAAACACTGAATTTCACCTCAAAACTAGGCACTTGATGAAACTATAAAGAAAAAAATTATATCTTTCTCTTTGTTCACATATTTACTTTTCTAATAAGGAAAAGAAAATATTGGCAATAATTTAAAAATGCTGTTTGGGGTGGATTTTTTAGTTGGAGAGTTTATTTTGAAGGCTAGAATCTAGTTGGATTCATGCAGAAATTTTACTTTCTCCTTAATCTGGAGAAGTCATCCAGAAAGGAGAGGATTTTAGGGGGACATTAGAGGTCATATGCGGTAGAACCAGGGACTTTTCTACCACATCCACTCTGACAAATTGCCACCTTCTCTACTATTACTAAGGATAAGCTAGTAACCCCCGACAGGTGGAGCTCCTTCCCTCAATACTTCCTCCTCAAATGAAAGTTAATCCAAACAGCACTATTCTTTTGAAATACGAGTTAATCAGAGGGTCGACTCTTTCATAATTTAATCAGGCTTGTGATGAGCTAGCATCCCAAATGGGCCCTCAGTGTCATTGATCCAACCCCACTGTTTTGCTCATAAAAAACTTGAAGCCCACGGGTATTGGAAAAGTCACACAGTTCGTGATCTAACTGGAATGGAACACTTGGTTCCCCTCTTGGACCAAGACTCTCTCCAACGCAGCACACGTCTTTCCAGCTTGAGCTAGACCAGATAAAAAAAATCCCATGCTAAGCCTCCTTTTACACATTGCCCATCCTCAAATTTGATCTGGTCTTGAGAAACTATGCTGTTTAGAGAGATATTCATGGGCAAAAAAGATAGAAACAGATTAACTGGCTCTGCCTTACTGTCATACATGGCATTTCTCCTAAAGATTGTTCTTTATATCATCATTAGATTCAAATACAGCTCAGAAATAATTTTCAGAAATTACTTGTTTGCAGATCCTCTGGGTCTAGTCAATGAACTGGGATTCCGAAGACTCAGGAGGAATAATTCATTTCAGGTAGCCTCATCCCTCAGAGCATCATACTTTGGAAAAAAAGGATAATTATGAATTTTCCAATATACTGAAGAATAGCTACTCACTCTGTGTTACTTGTCAACATATCTTGGGGGGTATTGGAATGGAATCAAATACGTCATACCATGACATTTAAATGTTCACAAACCTAAGTGAGATTCTTAGAAAAAATGTACTTTACCATTCCTATTCATTTTCATGCAATGTTTAATTATACCAGAGACAGAAGAAAGTATAATGTGAGAGGAAGGCATCATCCATGCAGTACTCTTGAGAGAATGAAACTTATGGAAGATTTTTATTATAGTAACAATGAGATGGCATGAACATTCCTGCTCTGTAAAAGCAACAAAGTTCTCTTTGACCTCTCTGAAACTAAAGTAGAATGTATAATTTCTTCTTCTCTTTGTCATTAATAGAAGACTACTGTCTAAATATTGAGTCCAAGGCCACAATTTGGAAATATGTAGATGTGGCTCTCACTTTAACAGGAAGAAATTTAATTCAAAAACAGAGGTATCCCAAACGGCTGCACTTTATTCTTCAATCTTAAAAAACAGACATATTCTCACCACTCTACTACAGATCTGTTGGCTCTGACTGATTCATTCATTAAAGTCAACAAATATGTATTGAGTCTCCACCATGACCCAGGCATTGTTCTTCCCATATTCTAGTGGGAAAAGACAAAAAAATATGGAACAAATAAATCATGTCAGATCATGGTACATGGGAAGCAAAGTGAAGGAGGGAAATGGACATGGAGAGTAAGGCATCACATGGTTGCTATTTTATATAAAGTCATGGGGAGAGAAGTCTCTAGTAAGGTGATATTTGGGTCGAGACTGGAAGGAAATGAGGCATGAGTCATGGGTATGCCTGGAAGAAGAGCATTCTAGGAAAGGGAAAGGCAAGTGCAAAGGCCCTGAGGCGGGACTGTACTTAGCATGCTAGAGAAAAAACAAAGGAGGCCAGAGGAGGAGAGGAATGATTGAGAGGGCAAGCTATAGTGGATGAGGTAGGAAAGGTAGTGGGGGTTAGGTCATAACGGACTCTGGCTTTTACTCTTTATGAGATAGAAAAACATCTCACTGGTTTTGGAAGGTTTTGAGCACATAGTTAATAAACATTGCCTGATATATGGAGAAGAGACAATAAGGGGATAAAAGTGGAAACAGGGAAAACCAGTCAGGAGTCTACTGTAATGATCCCTATGAGAAATATGACAGCTCAGACCACGTAATAGCTGATGAACATGTGGTTTCTTCTTTCTCAGTTCCTGGGCATATTTAATGGGCCTTCCCTAACCTAGTAGACCCTACCTGCTCAGAAACCTTCCCTCTGCTGAACCAAGAATGTCTGGAGCCTGCCATATTCTCTTCCTACCCTCTAGCCTAGGCTGTCACCACTACTGTGATGAGTGTGATGAACATCAAAGCAGATCTACTGGCTCTCAAATTTGTATTCAAATATATGGAGGCCTAGGGAGGCTTATGAGTGCCAACTATTAAATCCAGTCTTCTCACTATGCAATATCCCTCCCCACCTTAGCTCTGCTTGGGTCTCACATTATTAGGTGGAGAAGCTATGCAGAATGGTTTCTCCCTGAGTGTGGAAGAAAGCACCTGTGTTTCCCTCCACTCATACCTAAAGAGGCAGACAGGATTCATGTGGGAGCATCCCTCTTCCTAATGCTTTCTTCTCCCCTCCTTCATTTTAATCCCTTCTGGGATAAAAAGGATTAACTTTTCTTTAATGCCCTTGTGGCATATTATCTAGTCTTTAGTAAGAAGATTTTGCCTAGCTATCCTAGGTAAAGGGATAAGTCTTTTCTAAGATAAGAGAAATGTGAAAACAGTCTGGGCTTTGTTCTTTACTGACAAAAGTAATTTGGAAATGTCTGTCTGGTTGTCTTACCAAGGACACCGATTGTTTTGCTAAAGAAGGCAAATACCTACTTTCTCCTTATTTGGGGTAAAAGACCTGATAGTTAGGCCTCTAAGATGGAAAGCTACAAGAGATCATGATTTATGATTAAAATATACTAGTTTGCCACTTGCTAAATATTACCCCTGGAAGAGTCATGATAAATGCCAAATATCAAATAAGTAAAATGATGAATTATTCAGTAAATAGTGTTTATTAGTTTCCTACTGCTTTTTAAACAAATAACCATAAATTTCATGGCTTAAAAGAACACAAATTTATTTTCTTACAGTTCTGGATGTTAGAAGCCCACAATCAGTCTCAGTAGGCTGAAATCAAGCTGTCTGCAGGGTAATGTGCCTCCTGAAGGCTCTAGGGATCCGTTTGTTATCCTTTTACAGTTTCTAGATTGTTCCTGCATTACTTAGCTCATGGCCCATACTTCCATCTTTTAAGTGTATTTCTCCAACCTGTGTTTCTGTCATCGTATTACCATCTCTGGTTGACCCTTTTGCCTCCCTTTTATCTGGTCTTTTGTGATTACCTTGGACCCATCTTTATAATCCCCATTTCAAGATCCTTAACAACAGTGTATGTGAAACATTCTTTTTGCCATGTAAGATACCATATTCACTAGTTCAGGAGATTAGTATATGAACATCATTGGGTGGCATTTATTCTGTTTACTAGAGAAATTGCCTAACCATTTAAAAATATAAAATTATATCTAAGCCTAACATTATCCACCTTAGTAAATTACACACAGATTAAAAATATAAATGTTAATCATGAGAGCAGTACTTAAAAAATCTTGGTTCAGAGAAGGGATCTTACTATGCATGACAGAAAAGTCAGGAACAATACAGACATCAATGAAAGCTAATTTTACTTGTCAACTTGCTTGGGCCATAGTGTCCAGATGAGTGCTCAGACACGCTGGATGTTTCTGGGATGGTGTTTTTTGGATGAGATTACCATTTAAATCAGTGGACTTTGAGTAAAGCAGATTGCCCTTCATCATGTTGGGTGAGTCTCATCCCAATAGTTGAAAGTTTGAACAGAACAAAAGACTGACATCCCTTGAGATACAGGGAATTCTGCCAGCAGATGGCCTTCAGACTTGAACTTCAACATCAGATATTCCTGGGTGTCCAGCTTGCCAGCCCACCCTACAGATTTTCCATAGTCACATAAGCCTCCATAGTCACATGAGCCAATTCCTTAAAATAAATATCTTACTATATATCTACACATATTCTATTGGTTCTATTTCTCTGGAGAACCCCAAACTAATACACAATTTTAATAGCCAAACAAACTACAACATATAAAGCAAAAAGGTTAAATATCCTAAATATATAAAAAGTTCTTGCAAATCGATAGAAAAAAAACAACCACTAACAAACACAAAAATAATGGGGAGAAACAAACATTAAAAAAATAAAAAACAAGTTCATGTGCTCTAGTTTTTAAAGAGAAGCTCTTTAAATGAGAATAAAAAGACTGGCAAAGATCAAAGGTAATGCTAAGACCCAGTAACCTACTGCTTGAAATGCAAATTGTTAAGTTATATCCTAGAAATTTAGTTATATGTATCAAAAGTCTAATAAAAGGCACTTGGATCCATTAATTCCAGCTCTGTGAATTTGTCACTAAAAATAAATGATCAAATAAGAAAATATATATTTAGCTCATTTATTGTCATGATGTTAATGGTAGGGTTTAATTTAAGCAGTCTAATATCAAATAGCTTGGATAAATCCAAATATTTATTCTTTAAATTATAGTTGGCAGTCTAAATGAGTAAGAGAGAACCATTAAAAATGGAAACATACATCCCATATAGAATATACTTTAAATTTTAAGCAGTAATAATAAGGTCCAGTATAATGTATTTTGACAAATATTTCTTTATACATATTAATATATTTAACATATCTGCATGTTATTTACATGAGGAAATCTGGAAATAAATAACAAAGTTTTAGAAGTGATTATTTCTTCATGGTAAAATCTAAGTTAGTTTAATTTTTTCCCTTTATATATCTATTTTTTTCTTTCTATCTATCCATTTATTATTTATGACTTGTATATTTTAAATTTCCAAAAATATGTTAACCTGTAACAACAACTTTTTTTAAAAGCTCTTGCATAAGAAAGGTAATGTTGTTTGGTTGGTTAGCTAGGTTAAGTAAATTGTTAATAAATAAACAGTGGGGAGGGATTATGGGAGTAAAGTGGAAGTTACCTGCTTCAGGAGTAGAGGCAGAAAAGAACACTAATGAGGCTCTCTGAAATAAGATGCCATTTGTAGTTAGCACTTTATCTCCCTCAGTGTGTAAATAAAAGGAGAGCAATTGAAGTTCCATTTTCAGTTCAGACCTCTTGGCTAGGTTGGTTTCTCTCTTTCTAAGATCATTTAACCAAATACTGAGATACAGACAGCCTAAGAGATGTTTTGACATTGTTACAAACTAAAAATAAAGAGTTCACAAATGTCATTCAAGAGTTTATGGGAAGGTAATATACCCACACAAACTTCTCTCACTCTTTATCTCAAAATTATCATCTCTAGACTAAACTATCATTATTTAATACAGTTTGTGGAAAAATCATAATCAGCTTGTGAAAGCTTAAATGAAAAGCTCCATTTAATGGTGCAGATGTCAGCAAAACTGGTAGAGTGAGGACCAAATTCAAACCAAATTATCTCCTCCATAAAAGCAAAAAGAACGTTGGCAAAAACAGAATCAAAACTCTTAGGACTGTGGAAATTAACCAAAGGTTTGCAGCAATCTGGGGAATGTTTATTCAGGAAAAACAGCTGATTATCTGTAAGGACTCCAAGATTTGTGACAATTTAACTTGTGCACTATTCCCAGGTTCCCCCCTCCTTGGATCTGCAGTATCCTTGAAAACTGACAGTCCACAGTCAGTTAAAACAAAAAAACAAAAAAACACCTAGAAGATGCAGAACTGGGTTAGAGCTCCCTCAAAGCCCAACCTCCAGGGAATTCTCACTATTTCACCTGTCTGTTAGCTCCCTAAAAGTCCCCGTTAACAAGGCTGATGTGATTTGACTTGACTCAGCACACACAGTACAAAAAGTCTCTTCCCCAAGGCATTTATTGAAAACCAGAGATGACTGCCAAACACTGTAGCTGCCTGAAGTGTTGTATAACAGGTCAAATAATAGGCTAACCAAAAAGCTTAATAAGAAAACTGGGGAATGAGATATTCATAAGTGGATTTGAAAAGTTCAAAAACATTTCTGGGAAACTAGAAGTTCATGCATAGGGCAGTGCATATGCTCAGGAAAGACCTGCAAAGGCCCTAACCTCTTAACTTCTGGCTAACCTTGAGTCTCTGTGCAAGCAGAAACTGAAGGCTAACATGGAGTTGTAGACTGCCTGGCTGAGTGGTGAAAATACCAAACACCCGCATGAAGTCTTCAACAAAGACTGGGAGACTTACAGATTCCACGGATCAAAAGAAATGTCTGTCCAAGTCTTAATTGACTGCTAAGCTAACTGAGCATAGAATTAGTGGCCACATGGGAAAGAGTCCAGAATTTACATAATTAATTCAGAAAACTCACTAAACAAACGATAACAACAAACAACAACAAACACTGGAAAATGGGAAGAATCTTATTTCTACAGTTGTCACATTTAAAATGTCCATTTTTCAAAAATTGTACATCATGTGCAGAAATAAAAATGTATGATCCATAGAGAAAAAAATAAAGCAATCAATACAAACTGAACTTGCAGAAGCCCAGACATTGGATTCACTAAACAAAAACTTTAAATCAGGTATATCAAACATGTTGAAAGCCCTAAATGAAACCATGTCTAAAGAACTAAAGGGAAATATGAAAATAACATCTAACTATTATAGAGAATGTGAAAATAGTCAGAAATTATTTTCAAAAGAACCAAATGTAAATTATGGAGTTAAAATATCAGATGAATAACATTAATCTACAAGACAAAAAGTTCAACAAATTCCAAGTAGGGTAACTCAAAGATATCCACACCTAGACACATCATAATCAAACTGTCAAAGAGAAAGAAATAATCTTGAAGGCAGCAAAAGACAGGCATCTTCTCGTTTATAAGGGCTTGTCAGTAAGATTAACAACTGATTTAGTATTGGAAGTCATGGAGACCAGTGAGTTGACATAGTCAAACTGCTAAAAAATAAAAATTGAAAGGAAGATTGTTAACCAAGAATTCTGTATCAAGCATAACTATCCTTTAAATATGAAAGTCAAATTAAGATATTCTCGGGCTTCCCTGGTGGCGCAGTGGTTGAGAGTCCATGTGCCGTTGCAGGGGACACGGGTTTGTGCCCCGGTCCGGGAAGATCCCACATGCCGCAGGGCAGCTGGGCCCGTGAGCCATGGCTGCTGAGCCTGCGTGTCCGGAGCCTGTGCTCTGCAACAGGAGAGGCCACAACAGTGAGAGGCCCATGTACCGCAAAAAAAAAAAAAAAAAAAAAAAAAAAGATATTCTCAAATAAACAAATCTAAGAAGACTTGTCCATAATAGACCTGCCACAACAAAACGTCTAAGGAACCTCTTAAGGCTGAAATACGAGACATTAAAATAAGCTCACATAAAGAATTAAAGAGCACCATTAAAAATAATTATATGGGTAAATATAAAAGACCAATAATAAATATACTTTTGATTATAACAATTTCTTCTCCTATTAAAGACAGCTGCATAAAGTACTAATTATGAATCTGGACTGATGCACATGCAATGTATAAATATGCAATTTGTAAGGCAATAACAGCAGAAAGGAGGGAAGAGGGAATAAGGCTATAAAGGAATAAAGTTTTGACATATTATTGTAATTATGTTGGTATTAATCCAAAGTAGATTGTTAAAATTATGATGTTGATTATAAATCCTAGAACAACCACTAAAAATTAATTTTTAAAATATAGTAAAAGAAATGAAAAAGGAATTAAAATGGTACACTAGAACATATTTCTTTAATACAAAATAAGGCATTAATGGAGAAAAAGGCTAATAAAATATTTATGACAAGTAGAAAACAACCAATGGCATATGTAACTCTTACCTTATAGGTATTTATTACACTTAAATGAATTAAATATCATAATTAAAATTAAAAGATAAATAGAAAAATTTTAATGATTTAACTATGTACTGATTCAAAGACACACACAAATAGCTTGAAAGTTAGAGCATGAAAACTACATATACCATGAAACCGTAACAAAAGAAAACCCAGAGGGGGCATTCTAATATTAGACAAATAGAGTTTAAGAAAATACTGTTTACCAGAGACAAAGAACAGCATTTTATAATGATAAATCTAGCAATCTGTTAAGAAGATATAACAAATATAAACATATAAGCCTCTAACAATAGAGTCCCAAAATACATGAAGGAAAAACAGGTAGAAATACAGAACTGAAGGGAGAACTGGGTGATTCAATAACAATAGTTGAAGACCTGAGTACTACAATTCAATAATATATTGAACAGTAAGGCAGAAGATTGGCAAGGAAAGAGGACTTTAAGAATATAAACCAACTAGACCTAACGGATATCTATAGAATAGGCCACTCAAAAGCAGAATACAAATTGTTCCCAAGTGTATATATAGCATTTTACAGGATAGAGTAGATATTTGTCCATAAAGCAAGTCTCAATATATTTAAAAGATCTGAAATTATACAAAGTATGTTCTCTGACAATGGAATGAAATAAAATGAATAACAAAAGGAAATGTAGGATAGTTGCAAAAATATGGAAATTAAACAATATACTCATAACTAATGGCTAAAAAAGAAATCACCATGAAATTAGAAAATACTTTGAGATGAATGAAAACAAAAACACAAAATACTCAAACTTATTGGATGCAACAAAAGCAGTCTTCAAGGAAAAATTATAAATACCACATCAGAAAAAAAGAAAAATCTTAAATCGTACCTAGTTCTCCACCTAAGGGAACTAGCAAAAGAGCAGACTAACGCCAAAGCAAGCAGAGGTAGGAATTGATATTACAGAGGAAATAAATTCTAGAGAAAAATCAACAAATCAAAGACTTTTTAAAAAATATTAACAAAATTGAAAAACTTCTGGCTATATTATCCAGGCAAAGAGAAAGACTTAACTTACTAAAATCAGGCATAAAAAGGGGACAGTAAGAAATAAAAAAGGATTTTATGTAATTACTATGAACAATTACATATCAATAAATAACTCAGATAAAACAAAATTTCTAGAAATACACAAAACTATTAAAACTGATTTTTAAAAATCAAACTTTTAGTGAGACATATAATAAGACATTTAGTTTATAATTAATATATATATATATAAATATATGTGTATAAGATACATTTATTCTCACAGGAAAAGTCTAGTACCAGGTAGCCAAATGGGTGAATTCTATCATGCATTTAAAAATGAATTAACACCAATCCCTCGCAAACACTGCCAAAAATTAGACAAGGAGAAAATACTTCCCAGCTCATGCTATGGTGCCAGTATTACCCTGATAACAACACTAGGCAAAACATTAAAAGGAAAACAAAACTGTAAAACTAAAGACCAATATTTCTCATGAATACTTCCACAAAATCCTCAACAAAATAAGATGCTAAATCCAGAAACGTATGAAAACTATCATACACCATGACCATGTGGAACTTACTTTAGGAATCCCAGGTTGATTCAACATATGAATATCAGTATAATACACTATATTAATAGAATAGGAAAAACTACACATTTAACAGAATAAAGAACAAAATCTAATCTCAGTAGATACAGAAAAATCACTTTACAAAGTCCAACATACTTTCATCAGAAAATCACTCAACAAACTAGGAATAGAAGAGAACTTCCTCAAAATGATAAAGTTATCTATGAAAATGCACAGGAACTTCATACTAAAGAATGACAGACTGAAATCTTTCCCTCTAAGATCAAGAACAAGCCATGGACATCCATGTTCATAACTCGTGCTCAGCACTGTACTGCAGGCCAGGAAATTAGGCAACAAAAAAAAAAGAAATGTATCCATTTTAAAAGTAAAATGGAAGGCTTCCCTGGTGGTGCAGTGGTTGAGAGTCCGCCTGCCGATGCAGGGGACACAGGTTTGTGCCCTGGTCAAGGAAGATTCCACATGCCGCGGAGCGGCTGGGCCCGTGAGCCATGACCGCTGAGCCTGTGTGTCTGGAGCCTGTGCTCCGGAACGGGAGAGGCCACAGCAGTCAGAGGCCCGCGTACTGCAAAAAAAAAAAAACGTAAAATGGAAATTATCTCTATTTGCAAATGATGTGAACTTGTACATAGAAAATCCTAAGATATCCATTAAAAAAAGTATTAAATGAGTTTAGCAAGTTGAAGGATAAAAGATGCATACACAAAATTCAGTTGCATTTCTAAGCACCAGTGAACCATCTGCCAATAAAATTAACAAAACAACCTCAACTGAAATAGTATCAGCAATAATAAAATACTTAGGAATAAATTCTTGCAAGAGAAGTGTAAGACTTGCACACTGAAAACCACAAAAACATTGTTGAAAGAAAATAATGAAGGCCTTGATAAACAGAGACATCCTGTCTGCATGAATCACAAGACAATGTTACAGCTTAGATAGCCTCATCCACCAGAGAGCAGACAGCAGAAGAAGAACTACAATCATGCAGCCTGTGGAACAAAAACCACATTCACAGAAAGACAAGATAAAAAGGCAGAGGGCTACATACCAGTTGAAGGAAAAAGATAAAACTCCAGAAAAACTAAACAAAGTGGAGACGGGCAAAATCCAGAAAAAGAATTCAGAATAATGATAGTGAAGATGATCCAGGACCTGAGAAAAAGAATGGAGGCAAAGATGGAGAACATGCAAGAAATGTTTAACAAAGACCTAGAAGAATTAAAGAACAAACAAACAGAGATGAACAATGCAATAATTGAAATGAAAACTACACTAGAAGGAATCATTAGCAGAATAACTGAGGCAGAAGAACGGATAAGTGACCTGGAAGACAGGACAGTGGAATTCACTGCTGTGGAACAGAATAAAGAAAAAAAGAATGAAAAGAAATGAAGACAGCCTAAGAGACCTCTGGGACAACATTAAACGCAACAACATTCACAATATAGGGGATCCCAGAAGGAGAAGACAGAGACAAAGGACCTGAGAAAATACTTGAAGAGATTATAGTCAAAAACTTCCTTAACATGGGAAAGGAAAGAGCCACCCAAGTCCAGGAAGCTCAGAGAGTCCCATGCAGGATAAACCCAAGGAGAAACATGCTGAGACACATAGTAACCAATTTTCAAAAATTAAAGACAAAGAAAAATTATTGAAAGCAGAAAGGGAAAAATGACAAATAGCATACAAGGGAACTCCCATAAGGTTAACAGCTGATTTCTCAGCAGAAACTGTACAAGACAAAAGGGAGTGGCATGATATACTTAAAGTGATGAAAGGGAAGAAACTACAACCAAGATTACTCTACCGGGCAAGGATCTCATTCAGATTCGATGGAGAAATCAAAAGCTTTACAGACAAGCAAAAGCTAAGAGAATTCAGCACCACCAAACCAGCTCTACCACAAATGCTAAAGGAACTGCTCTAAGTGGGAAACACAAGAGAAGAAAAGGACCTACAAAAATAAACCCAAAACAATTAAGAAACTGGTCAGAGATACACACATATCTATAATTACCTAAAATGTGAATGGACTAAATACTCCAACCAAAAGACACAGGCTTGCTGAATGGATACAAACACAAGACCCATATATATATACTGTCTACAAGAGACCCACTTCAGACTTAGGTACATATACAGACTGAAATTGAGGGGATGGAAAAAGATATTCCATGCCAATGGAAATCAAAAGAAAGCTGGAGTAGCTATACTCATATCAGATAAAATAGACTTTAAAATAAAGAATGTTACAAGAGACAAGGAAGGACACTACATCATGATCAAGGGATCAATCCAAGAAGAAGATATAACAATTATATATGCACACACATAGGAACACCTCAATACATAAGGAAACTTCTAACAGCTATATAAGAGGAAATGAACAGTAACACAATAATAGTGGGGGACTTTAACACCTCACTTACACCAATGGACAGATCATCCAAAATGAAAATAAATACGGAAACAGAAGCTTTAAATAACACAATAGACCAGATAGCTTTAATTGATATTTATAGGACATTCCATCCAGAAACAGCAGATTACACTTTCTTCTCAAGTGCACACAGAACATTCTCCAGAATAGATCACATCTTGGGTCACAAATCAAGCCACAGTAATGTTAAGAAAATTGAAATCATTTCAAGCATCTTTTCTGACCACAACACTATGTGATTAGAAATGCATTACAGGGAAAAAAACTGTAAAAAACACAAACACATGGAGGCTAAACAATACGTTACTAAATAACCAAGAGATCACTGAAGAAATCAAAGAGGAAATCAAAAAATACCTACAGACAAATGACAATGAAAACACGATGATCCAAAACCTATGGGATGCAACAAAAGCAGTTCTAAGAGGGACATTTATAGCTATACAAGCCTACCTCAAGAAACAAGAAAAATCTCAAGTAAACAACCTAACCTTACACTTAAAGGAACTAGAGAAAGAAGAACAAACAATATCCAAAGTTAGCAGAAGGAAAGAAATCATAAAGATCAGAGCAGAAATAAATGAAATAGAAACAAAGAAGATGATAGCAAAGATCAATAAAACTAAAAGCTGGTTCTTTGAGAAGATAAACAAAATTGATAAACCATTAGCCAGACTCAACAAGAGGGAGAGGACTCAAATCAAAAAAATTAGAAATGAAAAAGGAAAAGTTACAACAGACACTGCAGAAATACAAAGGATCATGAGAGATTACTACAAGCAACTCTATGCCAATAAAATGGACAATCTGGAAGAAATGGACAAATTCTTAGAAAGTTATAACCTCCCAAGACTGAACCAGGAAGAAACAGAAAATATGAACAGCCGAATCACAAGTAATGAAATTGAAACCGTGATTAAAATCTCCCAACAAACAAAAGTCCAGGACCAGATGGTTTCACAGGTGAATCCTACCAAACATTTAGAGAAGAGCTAACACCCATCTTTCTCAAACTCTTCCAAAAAATTGCAGATGGAACCCTCCAAAACTCATTCTATGAGGCCACCATCACCCTGATACAAAAACCAGACAAAGATACCACAAAAAAAAGAAAATTACAGACCAATATCACTGATGAATATAGATGCAAAAATCCTCAACAAAATACTAGCAAACAAAATCCAACAACACATTAAAAGGATCACACACCACGATCAAGTGGGATTTATCCCACGATGCAAGGATTCTTCAATATATGCAAATCAATGTGATACACTATATTAACAAATTGAATAATAAAAACTATATGATAATCTCAATAGATGCATAAAAAGCTTCTGACAAAATTCAACACCCATTTATGATAAAAACCCTGCAGAAAGTGGGCATAGAGGGAAACTACCTCAACATAATAAAGGCCATATATAACAAACCCACAGCAAACATCATTCTCAATGGTGAAAAACTGAAAGCATTTGCTCTAAGATCAGGAACGAGACAAGGATGTCCACTCTCACCACTATTATTCAACATAGTTTTGGAAGTCCTAGCCACAGCAATCATAGAAGAAAAAGAAATAAAAGGAATACAAATTGGAAAAGAATAAGTAAAACTGTCACTGTTTGCATATGACATGATACTATACATAGAGAATCCTAAAGATGCCACCAGAAAACTACTAGAGCTAATCAATGAATTTGGTAATGTTGCAGGATACAAAATTAATGCACAGAAATCTCTTGCATTCCTATACACTAATGATAAAAAATCTGAAACCGAAATTATGGAAACACTCCCATTTATGATTGCAACAAAAAGAATAAAATACCTAGGAATAAACCTACCTAGGGAGACAAAAGACCTGTATGCAGAAAACTATACGACACTGATAAAAGAAATTAAAGATGCTACCAACAGATGGAGAGCTATACCATGTTCTTGGATTGGAAGACTCAATACTGTGAAAATGACTATACTACCCAAAGCAATCTACAGATTCAATGCAATCCCTATCAAATTACCAATAGCATTTTTTACGGAACTAGAACAAATCATCTTAAAATTTGTATGGAGACACAAGACCCCGAATAGCCAAAGCAGTCTTGAGGGGAAAAAACGGAGCTGGAGGAATCAGACACCCTGACTTCAGACTATACTACAAAGCTACAGTAATCAAGACAATATGGTACTGGCACAAAAACAGAAACATAGATCAATGGAACAAGATAGAAAGCCCAGAGATAAACCCACACACCTATGGTCAACTAATCTATGACAAAGGAGGCAAGGATATGCAATGGAGAAAATATAGTCTCTTCAATAAGTGGTGCTGGGGAAAGTGGGCATCTACATGTAAAAGAATGAAATTAGAACACTCCCTAACACCATACACAAAAATAAACTCAAAATGGATTAGAGACCTAAACGTAAGACCAGATACTATAAAACTCTTAGAGGAAAACATAGGAAGAACACTCTGACATAAATCACAGCAAGATCTTTTTTGACCCACTTCCTAGAGTAATGGAAATAAATACAAAAATAAACAAATGGGACCTAATGAAACTTCAAAGCTTTTGCACAGCAAAGGAAACCATAAACAAGACGAAAAGACAATCTTAAGAATGGGAGAAAATATTTGCAAACGAATCAACGAAGGATTAATCTCCAAAATATATAAACAGCTCATGCAGCTCAATATTAAAGAAACACACAACCCAATCCAAAAATGGTCAGAAGACCTTAATAGACATTTCTCCGAAGAAGACATACAGATGGCCAAGAAGCACATGAAAAGCTGCTCAATCACTAATTATTAGAGAAATGCAAATCAAAACTACAATGAGGTATCACCTCACACCGGTTAGAATGGGCATCATCAGAAAATCTACAAACAATAAATTCTGGAGAGGGTGTGGAGAAAAGGGAACCCTCTTGCACTATTGGTGGGAATGTAAATTGATACAGCCACTATGAAGAACAGTATGGAGGTTCCTTAAAAAACTAAAAATAGAATTACCATATGACCCAGCAATCCCACTACTGGGTATATACCTAGAGAAAACCATAAATCAAAAAGACACATGCACCCCAATGTTCATTGCAGCACTATTTACAATAGCCCAGGTCATGAAAGCAACCTAAATTCCCATTGACAGATGAATGGATAAAGAAGATGTGGTACATATAAACAATGGAATATTACTCAGCCATAAAAAGGAACAAAATTGAGTCATTTGTTGAGACGTGGATGGGTCTAGAGACTGTCACACAGTGTGAAGTAAGTCAAAAAGAGAAAAACAAATATCGTATATTAACGCATGTGTGTGGAACCTAGAAAAATGGTACAGATGAACCATTTCATCTGTAGATGAAGTTGAGGGCAGAAGTTGAGACACAGAAGTAGAGAACAAATGTATGGACACCAAGGGGGGAAAACCGTGGTGGGGTGGGGATGGTGGTGTGCTGAATTGGGCGATTGGGCTTGACATCTATACACTGATGTGTATAAAATTGATGACGGATAAGAACCTGCAGTACAAAAAAAAACCAAAGCAACAAAAACAACAACTAGTACTAAATTTTCTTTGGGTTATTTGTATGGAAATATGTTAATATAAATATTTCAGACACTACATGAAATTTCTAAAAATCTTATATGTTCTGGTATAATGTTATAAGTCATAATTCTAGTTATTACTTTAAAATGTATGTCTCAGAAATAAAAAAAAAAAAGAAGACAATGTTACAAAAAGGGCAGTACTCCCTAAATTGATTATTAAAATTCCAACTGCCTTTTTTGCAGAAACTGACTAGCTGGTTCTAAAATTCATTTGGAAGTACAAAGGAATAGCCAGAACTTTATAAAGAACAAAGCTAGAGGAATCTCTTCCCAATTTCAAAAGTTACTACTGATATAAAACTATAGTAATTTATAAAGCAGTAGTACCAGTATAAGGAGAGATGTATAGATCAATAGAATATAACTGAGAGTTTATAGATAGATGCATACATACACACACAGATACATAGTTTGATAGATATACACAGATCCATTATCTCATACATATATGTATATATCTGTGTCTATATATGCTAGTAATATGTAGCATGGTCAGTTTTTTACGATATTTTTACTTCTGAAAATAGATTTAGGCTATGACTGAAGAACAATGGTCACCTGATGGAAGAATAGCTAAATTTCAATATTAGTCATTTTATATAAAAGGGAAGCAGCCCTACAAAAGGATATAAGTGCTTCTATGCACTTGGTAAAAAGCAACCTAGATGTTGGTCCAACTAGAATTGTTTGTGAAACTACATTTTTTTTTAGTATAATCTGACAGTTTTAAATGTTTTATTAACTTTTCTGCAATTATATACCAGATGATTATAAAAAATAAAATTAGTACTATCCTGGTAAATATATAGAGAAAGAGTAAATTACATTTTTAAGAATGACAAAACAGAAAAATACGATTGGGCAGAGAAAGTAATGATGTAATGTCTTTCTAACAACTGGGCAATTTACTTCTAAATGCAATAATGCAGACCTTCTTCTTTCCCAACCAACGTGCCTAACTGAATTATACATTATGTGGGCTGCAAACTTCCCTCTAGCCACTGATTGGAAATGTATTATATCATTGTCCTCTTTTAAAGATCAAGTCACCTGTCTTGAACTAGTATAACAATTGAACAGTGACTCACAAGGCAAATTATCAAGCCCCAGAAGCCAAGCTACTTTAAAAAAAAAAAAAAAGTCCTTTGTTACTTTTCAAAAATGACCCTTGGGAAATGCCAAATGGGAAAAAATACTTTCATTGGGGAGAAATAAAGATTATTCTCTGTTCCCTATGATTAAAATTTATGAGAATAGCAAAAAGGAATCACATAATACCAATGTGTTACAGTGAGAACAGGTAAGAACATAACAGAAAAACTGTTTTTACTGAAAGCTTGGTGTCTGATAGAAATGAGTGAAAGTTCTCCACTTTAATGATGGTCACTTTCAATTCAGAAGATAATGATATTGTGGATTAAAAATGTCATTTCTTCATTACATGGTTCAGGTAAGTAAACGCCAGCTAGGATATTTTATTAGCTTAAAAGCCCCCAGGGGACACTTTGTATATTACTCTTCAATTGCTGCCTAATCAATTACTACAGTTTTAGTAATTTGTAGTAATTTATTACTACACATTTATTCTTTTTCACAGTTTCTATAGGTCAGAAGTCTGGACATGGCTTAGCTCAGGCCTCTGCTTTGGGTCTCACAAGGCTACAATCAACAGGTCAGACGGGCTGCATTCAAGGCTTGCTTGGGGAAGAATCAACTTCAAACTCATTTAGTCTGTTGGAAAATTCATTTCATTATGGTTGTATGCCTGATGGGTCTAAGCTTTTTGCTAATTGTCAGCTGGAAGCCACCCTCAAGTTCCGGAGGCCACTCACAGTTCCTAAAGGCCCCCTGAAGTTCCTTGCCACCTGGGCTTTTCCAACACAGCCACTTACTTCATGAAACCTAGAGCTCAATATGCTGAAATGAAGTCTCACGTGACAATGTGAAACGCGAGTAACATCCCATCATTTTTGCCATAGTCTATTGGTTAGAAGAAAGCCAGAGTTCCTGCCTACACTCAGGGGGAGGGGATCACACAAGGGCGTGTACACCAGAAGGCGGGGATGGTTGGGTGTGACCCTAGGGTCTGTCCACCACACCACTCTTCGGCTATTTACACATTCAAAAATTCATTCTAAATGTCTGAAAGTTTAAAAACGTATATAAAAAGGAGATATCAAAATAAACCTCAAAATAAGGGAGACATTTTCTGGGACACGTTTTGTGCTGCAATAACTACTAATATGTATTGCTCCTTCGGGAATATCACTGCAATAACAACCAGTTAGTTGGTGCCAACATGCTGAAACTAATTTCCTTACCAGCATCCCGTTGGTCATATCCATGACCTTTGCACCAAAAGCCCCTGCAACAGGAATACAAATGTGACCCACAATTTGCTAGAGCAACCACAAGCTGCACTGTAATCTCACATGGATGGATGCTGTATGCATCCTTATGCTTTTGTATTCTGGGCATAACTTTCTACTGCTTCTAAAACTAGGAGGCTCAGCCCTTGGAACCTTGAGGACCCAATTAATTGAAGGCCAACATAGAACATTCTGTCTCCCTTTCTTTTTTTTCAACTGCAGTTATCTGAGGCTGAAAACACAAGTACCTGTGCTTTACTGGGGATGAGTGGAATCATACCTGTCAACCGTACATACCTGTAAGGAGGCAAAGGTCCAGAAATGCCCCTAGGTACCTGGATCACTTAAAAAATAATAGATATACTAGTATACTTTATTCTCTTTCATCTTGAAAGGTTAAATTATGCATAACTCTTATGTCTCAAATTGATGGCAAAATGATTCAAAAGCAAATAGTTGTTGCTGCTTTTGACCTAGCATTGAAACATTTCTAAAGCCAAATCTCAATTCTGGCAAAAGTGATAAATTCTTAGGAAAGAAAGCATGAAGATCTCAGGTGGAAAAAAAGGCATTTGTATAAACAGACTGAGGGGGCAAGACACCTTGGGTTGCCAATAAACAGGCAACATGACCCATAAGTATTTGTTTCCTGTTTTGATTCTCAAAACTACTTTCTACGCTGACCTACTTGAGACGTGAACAAAGAAATAGTTCTTACTACTATTTAAGCACAGTTATCTTAGTAATAAAAATCTTTTTAAAATGCTTTTTATTAAGCACCTTTGCTCATTATGAAGACAGAGAAAGTGCTGTAAAAACCTCACAATCCACTTCCCTCCCCCCCGCAGGCAGCCTTCAGAGGTAACTCATTCTACTAGGCATTTTCATCAAATGCAAATTCTTAAAAACTAACTGGGGGAAAAAATAACTCCATCTAAGAAGAATCTGATGGTTTGGGTGGGAGGTGGAGTGGGATAAGAGAAAGGAAAGAAAACGCATGGGAAATGAAATTAGAGGGCAGAGTGGTACATTTCAAGTGGTTTTGATGAATGGAATTTAAAAAGGATGTCCGTTCAGTGGTTTCCAATACTGGCTACACATCACATCTACCCAGGGAGCTTCTGAAAATGCTAATACCAGGGCCTAATCCAATTACACCCACATCTCTAGAGGTGACGCCCCAGCATGGGCTTAATTTGAAAACATCCCAGGTGATTGCAATGTGTAGCTATGGTAGAAATTCTCTGTCTAAAGCCAGAAAATAGCCATTTTATATGAACACAAATGCCTTCCTCAGTTCTAACCCTCTTGGGCTATACTTGTGAATTCTGGGACACAACCATAAATCAGAATCAGACCCTCTGGGGTGGTGCTCTGAATATTTTAAACTCTCAAAATGATTCTGATGCAACCCTCTCGGCTGATCCATGATTCATTGGCTTTTAGAAACAACTGCTCTAGGCTGATGATTTTGCTTCTTTTTTTCTTGTTGCTAACAAACCAGTTGGGGTTTAAATGCAACATTGTGTCTTGGGGGAAAAAATGTCTATTGTTTACTAGACTCACAAACATATATATCAGATCTACTTGGGGCTTCTGTATACAAAGATACATTATACTTGATTCTTGTCCACATATTGCCAGCAGTCTGAAAAGCCTCATATTTATTGGTATGAGATACATGAGGGATTCAGAAAGAATTAGTCACGGGAAGTTTGTGAAGGCAGAAAAATCTTCCCTAAGGTGTACCCACATAAGGAGTAGCTCTAAGGGGTACCCCAAAGGGGTAGCTAGGATCAGAACTACTAATGAAAGAAGGGAGTATGGAGGGAGGTATTTATAGAACTGACATAAACAGAGGAATAAAAGGTTAAGACATATTTGAAAGATACTGAACAAACTTTATGCTGAGGAATGGTATTAACTGATACTGAAAATGGAGGCCGAGAGAATTGAATGCCAGCATTTAGTGTTTCATCCTAGAGGCAACAGATCGTGGTGTTAACAGTATTTGTCTTTCTCTTTCTGACTTACTTCACTCTGTATGACAGACTCTAGGTCCATCCACCTCATTACAAATAGCTCAATTTCGTTTCATTTTATGGCTGAGTAATATTCCATTGTATATATGTGCCCCATCTTCTTTATCCATTCATCCGATGATGGACACTTAGGTTGCTTCCATCTCCTGGCTATTGTAAATAGAGCTGCAATGAACATTTTGGTACATGACTCTTTTTGAATTATGGTTTTCTCAGGGTATATGCCTAGTAGTGGGATTGCTGGGTCATATGGTAGTTCTATTTTTAGTTTTTTAAGGAACCTCCATACTGTTGTCCATAGTGGCTGTACCAATTCACATTCCCACCAGCAGTGCAAGAGTGTTCCCTTTTCTCCACACCCTCTGCAGCATTTACTGTTTCTAGATTTTTTGATGATGGCCATTCAGACTGGTGTGAGATGATATCTCATTGTAGTTTTGATTTGCATTTCTCTAATGCTTAATGATGTTGAGCATTCTTTACTGTGTTTGTTGGCAGCCTGTATATCTTCTTTGGAGAAATGTCTATTTAGGTCTTCTGCCCATTTTTCGATTGGGTTGTTTGCTTTTTTGATATTGAGCTGCATGAGCTGCTTGTAAATTTTTGAGATTAATCCTTTGTCAGTTGCTTCATTTGCAAATATTTTCTCCCATTCTGAGGGTTGTCTTTTGGTCTTGTTTTAAGCCTTCTCAGCTGACAGAGCAAAGAAAACATACTTGTGTATATTACTCATGTACATTCACATGTCTATTTATCTATCATATTTTCTCTGTAAACATTTTTATCTATACTAAGCTAAATATAAGTTCATATTGATGTCTCCAACTCTAATTCATTACCACATGAATCATTCTAGCCATCTCCCTTACCTGTAAACTCACTCCAGCAGCGAGAAACCTGGCTCACTTTATCTGCCAGCCATTTATTTAATTATTCATTTCCAGTGTACACGTATTGGAGTATAAGATTTGTTAACCTGTATCCCTATGGGAAACAACTTTATCAACTGGCATATAGTTCTACAGTATGGGCTTTTCTTGCTTTGTTTTTACAAACTCCATTAATTTCAAAAGTTACTTATGTTAGCATCTTTTTTTCCCTACCCTCTTCAGTGAGTTGTTCATGCATTTGTAATAAAGTTAGATTGGTCTGTCACATCTTGCATTTCATCATGGAATTCTCCCACTCCTTAAATGATTTGCTTAATTTGTGTACATTAAAATTTATTCTTTGTGACACAAAGTTCAATGAGATTTGACAAATGCATACTGTCATAGGTCTGTATATGGTATCATACAGAATATTTTAAACAACCTAAAAAGTCCTCAGCATTTCACCTATTGTCTTCCTTCCTCCTCCCAAATTCCTGACAACCACTGATTGTTTTTAAACTGTATACACAGTTTTGTCTTTTCCAGGATGTCAGATAATTATAATCGTATGGTATGTAATTTTACACTGCCTTCTTTCATTTAGAAATATGCATCTAATATTCATCCATGTCACTACAAAAATAAATGAGCTATTAAGTTATATCACTGAAAACTTCATTGTATCGATGTACCAAAGTTTGTTTATGCATTCAACTACTGAAAGGCATCTTAATTAACTTCAGTTTTTGGCAATCACAACTAAAGCTATTATTAACATTGCATGCAGTTCTATGTGTGCAGGTATTTTCAAATCAGTTGGGTAAATACCTGTTAGCACAATTACTGCATAATATAATAAGACTTTACTTAGCTTTGTAAGAAAATGACAAGCTGTCTTCCAAAATGGACATAACATTTTGAATTCCACCAGCAATTAATGAAGAGTTCCTGTTGCTTCACATTCTAAACAGCAATTAGCATTTTCCCTCTAACTTGTCTTTTAATCAACATGTTTCTCTTCCTGATTTTTATTTCCTTGCAATTGATATATTAAATAAGCTGGAATTTTGTTCTCTGTTATTTTGTGGATTTTTCTTATTTGCATCCCCATGTTCCTTTGTTTCCTATATTGCTTGGAACTGAACGTTAAATCTAGAAGCATGATCAGATTCAAGTTTGATTTTTTTTGGCAAGAACACTTCATAGGTGGTTAAGTATATTACCTATTACATTTCAACCAGTGACACATAATTTCTGATTGACTCTTTTTTTGTGCCCTTAAGCCTGATAAATAGCCCTAAGTATACTGAGGCATCATTTATAATGAGGCATTATAATCAGTCTGAGGCATCATTTATAATGGTCCCTATCAGGTTATCTTCTAATGAATTTAGCATCCATTGCTTTGATCCATTATTAAGAACCATCTCCCATTTTTAATTTGTGCCCCAATGAAAATTACTCTGATTTCTGTATTTTCACACCTGTTCTTAGGATTTCTTCAGTTTCTCTTGCTATTACAAAACGAAAGTTTTGCTGACAAGTATTAATTTTAAAATACCAAATATTTGTTATTTTTGGCCCTCATTAGAATCAGATATGAGTCCACAGTGGAATTGTTTTTATGTTTCACTATCCTGTTATAATTCAGTACCTTCCACCAATTTTACCTGCTCTATACACTTTAAATAATTGTGTCATTTTCTGTCCTTACTTTATCTCTTCTTGACCACATTTATGCCTGACAGAACTCTCTATAAACTCTGTCTCACATCATAAATCAGTACCTGAAGCTCGTTAATCATTCTCCTCTTTTCTAAACTGTCTTTGATTTATTCATTTGGCGTCTTTCAATCAATGTGTTATCCAAGACCCAAAGCCATATTGCAAAGGGACAATTAGAACTGACACCTATCTCAAAAGATTGTTTTAAAGATTAAAGGAAATAATGTACATAAAGCTCCTATCACATACTACTTAAAAATTGCATGCTCTTAACTCCCCCAGTTTTATGTCCTATTCCAAGGAAACTTTATTGGTACACATAAAATTATGTTTCTTCAGAAGGTTGATTAATGCCATATTGCATTTTTATTGTGGAAAATTTGAAAAAGTCAGCACACACACAAAATGAGATCATTAATAGTTCTAACACACAATAATGATGATAATTTTAAGTTACTTCCTGAACATTTTTCTGCATACTGTTTACATAGCTAAGTACATGCTATACACAAAACTTTCATTTCCATTTTTAGTTAATTTATCTTATAATTTTATAATGTCTTTTAAAATACATGGTAAATATTATTCTTAATGCTATACTATCTTTTATGCAATACTTTTGACACAATTCTTTCTCAATTCTAATTCATCAGGTCTTTGATCCTATTTCATTTTTCTTCTATCCAAATCCTTAATTCGCAACAGTATATTTCATATCTTTTCAAACTTAAAAACCTCTTTCCTCTCTGTTGGATAAAATAGTCCCAAGGGAACCACTCTTAAGAATCAAACACCCTAAAATAAGGAAATACCTTTTAAAAATATCTCTTTTTTAAAAGGAAGGAAAACAAACATCAGAGAGCCTCTTAGACTGAATACAGTAGTCAGAGCTGAATTGAAGCCCAAGTTCAAATCATGTGTCTTATTACCTTTAGATACTAGATCACTTTACTTTCAAATTCTATCACCTTCCTACTTTTCTTTAAATTAAAAAAAAATAATAAAAGGAAAAATGGCCATTGTTTGCTGGTCTCATTGGTATGCATACATGTGTTACATGTCTCTTGGAGATCTCAAATGAGTTATTAAAATTCAGCTTCACTTTAAACCCAAATGGATCAGAATATCCTACTCATTCCCAAACTAGAGACTTTGTTGTTGATTTTTTACTGTTTGAGACTTTAAGTAGTTTTCAACCCACAAGGCACTACTCATTTTCCAGAAAATATGAATTGATGTAAATTTCACTAGAGACTATCACATATAATAAAATTAAAACATTACCATCACTTCCTTTCCATAGTCTATTAATTTGGTAATCCTATCAAAAAGCTGTTAAATCCCATCTGTCACAGTTTTTTCCCTTATAAACCAATTCTATTTATTGTTCATGATTTTGTTACCTTTGAGAGGTTTTTTACAGGTTAGTTTTTAATAGTTGTCCCATTATTAAAGGATTTAAGTTACATTCACTGAACCATAATTACCATGATAGTGATTCTTTCTGTCCTGGAAAATTGATGCAACGTTGGCATTCAATTCTGTCATTTCCCAGGTCTCAGTAAATTTTCATAAATAACCATCAGCAGTGGTTCAATAAGTTTTTCAACAAACTCCATTAACACCTTAGACAGTAGATCATTCAGACTTTGAACACTTATTTTACCCGTGTACCCTTACCTGTTTTTAATCAACAGCTATTTTTGAAAGTATTATGTTACACTGAAATCCTAGAGTGAAAATAATGATTTTGTGTAAAGTAATTTCTTTGCATGAAATATAATTCCCATATTCTCTCTGTACCATAAGAGTGGCAATATTCTGAGGAAATACACATAGGAGCTGATAACACACAGTGTGAGGTCTGTGTTTAGAGAGCATATCTTCCCTACTATGAATGCTCCATCTTGTACATTTCCCCCTTGGTTGTATGGAAGACATCCTGTTCTCGTCCCAGGACTTTTCCTATAGCTTCTTAATGTGAAAATGAATCACCTAAATATTAATAACCTAGATGTAAATAACCAAATGTATGATGCACATTGAATGAGTTGAACAGTGACCCCCCCCCTGAAAGTTACGCCCACATCCTAACCTCCAAAATCTACAAATGCAATTTTGTTTGGAAAAAGTATCTTTGCAGATGTTATTATGTTAAGGATCTTGGGTTGAGATCATCCTCATTTACGTGTCTTTATAAAAGAAAGGCAGGGCTTCCTTGGTGGCACAGTGGTTAAGAATCGCCTGCCAATGCAGGGGACATGGGTTCGACCCCTTGTCCAGGAAGGTCCCACATGCCGCGGTGCCACCAAACCCGTGAGCCACAACTACTGAGCCCACATGCCACAACTACTGAAGCCCGCATGCCACAACTACTGAAGCCCGCCTGACACAACTACTGAAGCCCTCACGCCTAGAGCCTATGCTCTGCAACAAGAGAAGCGACTGCAATGAGAAGCCCATGCACCCCAACAAAGAGTAGCCCCCCCGCCGCAACTAGAGAAAGCCTACGAGCAGCAACAAAGACCCAATGCAGCCAAAAGTAAGTAATATTTTTTAAAGTAAAAAAATAATAAAAAAAGAAAGGCAGAGGGAAACTTGAGACAGGGATATACCAAGGGCAAGGTCATGTGAAGATAGAGGCAGAAGTTATGCTGTTACACCACAAGGAATACCAAGGATTGCTGGCCACCAGCATAGGATACAGGCATGGAATAGACAGTCCTTCAGAGACTCCAGAAAGAACCAATCCTTCTGATACATTGTGTCTGGACTTCTGGCCTCAAAAACTTTGAGATAATAAATTTCTGTTGTTTTTAAGCTCTCCATTTTGTGGTAAATTCTTCCAGCAGCCATAGGAAACCAATACAGACACTTTGAGGAGAAATGGTAAAACTGTGGTCAATAATATTTAAATACACTAATTCTCTATTTTTTATCCATTTGTATTCAAGTAAAATAAAAGTGTGAGATTGTTTAACTAGGATCTTTACAAAGCTGGTATTCTGTGTGATGATAGGTTTTCATTTCTAATTTCTTTCTTTCACAGTCTTATATTTACAGTCCAACAGATTCACCTAGAGGGTGAGTTGGAAAGGTGGATCTTTCCCTGAAATAGGGTAACCTTATTGGTGTTCAGAGTCAATTATGTTAACCATTGGAAAGTTTCTGGGATTTATGAGTTTAGCTATTTGTTCCCCTGGCTAAATACTGGTACAATTCTGATCCCTAGCCCATAGACTTTAATAGGGTTTGAGTACAGATGAAAAAAATACTTGTAAAACTTAAAAAGTAAGTTGATGGGGGAAAAAATAAAGGCCTCAGTTGAATGTAATTGCCCTATGAAGAAGGCTAAAATATTCGTAGGTCACACGTTGCACGTGTTTTACTGCAAAGTAATAAAGTAACTCATGCAAAACTACTCTTCTAGGTCTTCACAACACGAGGGATACAATTCCTTCTAAGCTGTGTCCTTGATTTATCACAGTTCATTTGTAGCGCTGTGACAGGGAAAGTCATCTAACTGGCTTCAAAGTCAAGGCACTTCCTCTGAGCAAACTCTTCCTCTTCTCACTTATGAGTGAGGAATCTGGGAAACCATGTTAAACTAGTATAGACTATCAAATAAGCCAAAATTACAGTAGTCTATGACAAAGGCAAAGGCCCAAGTAGAGAATGGAGGAGATGAAAAGGGAGCTGCCAAAGCTAAATGAGAGAACAAGGAATATATTTTAAATGATTTGTGACGAAGAGCTAATTGTTATGGATGATAAGACATAATACCACCATTCATAAATAAGTGAAGGAAACAGAGGGAAGCGATAACAGATACCTATAAAAATTGCAGACAAATTCATGAAGTTAACGGTAGTGATGCCTATCACCACATATCAAATATACTAAAATTAAGACATAGAAAAACAAATGAGTGTAAGTATATAATTGGAATTAGGTCAGGTAGATTAAAAAAACCTAAAACCATCGTACTTTAAGTAAAATAAAAGTCTATTACGTTTAAAAACTTATAGTTTGTCAATCCAAGCCTTGTATGTGATTTTGTTTCAAAAAGTTTTCAGGGACCCACATTTCCTCTGGTTTTCTACTCCACTATCATAAAAGAGTGACTTTAATTCTCACAATCCAAGATGGGATTCCAGCAATCTTATGTATATTCCAAGCTGTAAAATGGAAAAACTGAGGAAAACAGATCAGCAATGACTGACATCTCTCTCTCTGTAGAAAGTTCCTAGAAGTTGGTAGATGACCTGCTTACATCCTATTGGCCAGAACTTCATCATATAGCTGCATGGAGGCTAAACATATTTTCTTTTTTCTAAGAAGCCCTGGGCCTGTCAAAAAGTTCTATTATAAAAACAGGGGAAAATGGGGGACTTCCCTGGTGGCACAGTGGTTGAGAGTCTGCCTGCCGATGCAGGGGACACGGGTTCATGCCCCGGTCCGGGAAGATCCCACATGCTGCGGAGCGGCTGGGCCCGTGAGCCATGGCTGCTGAGCCTGTGCGTCCGGAGCCTGTGCTCCTCAACGAGAGAGGCCACAACAGTGAGAGGCCCGCGTAGGGCAAAAAAAAAAAAAAAAAAAAAAGGGGGAAAATGGACAAATAGTAGCTTCTGCTAAATATATAAATACTGATAAGAAAATATTGTTTCAAATATCTGTGAAACATGTACTAAAATTGACCACACAGTTTTCAAAAAATAAAACATTAACAGATTTTCTAAAATAGAAATAGCATTCTCAAAATAATATTCAATATAATTAAAACTGAATATTGAATGATAGAAAAACAAAATTTCTAATTTTAATAAATAAAAACTAATTGCAATAATGAAAACACAATGTCTCTGAACAGTTAAAGCAGAAATCAATGAAAGAAACATAGCCTTAAATATTTACATTATAAATAGTAAATGAGAAAAATAAATGGTAAAATTTAAAGGAGACAGCTAGAGTGGCTATATTAATATCAGACATGGTAGGTTTTAGAACAAAGGAAATTAAATGGGACTAAGAGAAACACTGCATAATAATCAAAATGTTGGCTCTCCAAAAAGACAACGTCACCTAATAAGAGTTTCAAAAATTGAAAGAACTGAAGGGAAAAATAGACAAATCTATAATTATAGTTGGGAGACTTCAACACTTCTCTCCCAATAATCAATAGAACTAATAAATAGAAAGTCAGCACACATATGGGACTTCCCTGGTGGTGCAGTGGTTAAGAATCTGCCACCAGTGCAGGGGATGCAGGTTCGATCCCTGGTCAGGAAGATTCCACATGCCGTGGAGCAACTAAGCCCGCGAGCCACAACTACTGAGCCTGCGTGCCACAACTACTGAAGCCCACGCACCTAGAGTCCACAACCACAAGAGAAGCCACTGCAATTAGAAACCCCCACTCACAGCAACTAGAGAAAGCCTGTGTGCAGCAACAAAGACCTAATGCAGCCAAAAATTAAAAAAAACAAAAGTCAGCAAACATAGAACTGAGCAACATCAAACAACTGGATCAAATTGGTATTTATGGAACACTCCAACCAATGATGGTAGAATATACATTGTTTCCAAGTGCACATGAAACATTCACCAAAATAGACTATATTCTGGTCCATAAAATAAAACTTAACAAGTGTAAAAAACTTGAAATTATACAAAATACATTTTCTGACTATAACAGAATTCATCTAGTCATCAGAAAATAAAAGGAAAATCTGAAAACATTTGGAAATTAAGCAACATACATCTCAAAAACCCATAGGTCAATGAGAAAATCAAGGAATATTAGAAAATAGTTTTAACTGAACAAATAGGAAAGCACAACACATAAAATTTTGTGGGATGCTGCTAAAGCAGTGCACTGGAGAAATTTATAGCAATAAAGTTTATATTTAAATAGAGGTGGGGGAAATGGGGAGGTGTAGGCCGAAGGGTACAAAGTTTTGGTTACACAAGATGAAGGAGTTATAGGGTACTAATGTGCAGCATGGTGACTATAGTTAATAATGTATTGTATAATTGAAATTTGACAAGAGTGTAAATCTTAAGTGTTCTCAACACACACAAAAAAGGCAACTATTTGAGGTGATGGATATGTTAACTAGTTTAATTATGGTGATCATTTCACAATGTATACATATATCAAAACATCAGGTTGTGCAACTTGAATACATACAATTTCTATTTGTTAATTATACCCCAGTAAAGCTAGGGGAACCAAAAACTGTTTTTGTTTTTGTGGTGTGCGGGCCTCTCACTGTTGTGGCCTCTCCCATTGTGAGCACAGGCTCTGGACACGCAGGCTCAGTGGCCATGGCTCACGGACCTAGCCGCTCCGCAGCATGTGGGATCTTCCCGGACCGGGGCACAAACCCGTGTCCCCTGCATCGGCAGGCAGACTCTCAACCACTGGGCCACCAGGGAAGCCCCCAAAAACTGTTTTGAAAGAAAAGCCTCAGATTCCACTTTAAGAAATAAGAAAAACAAAAGAGCAAAATAAACCCAAAACAAGCAGAATGATAAAGAGTAGAAACTAATCAAATTGAAAATTGAAAAATAATAGAGATTCTTGAAAAAGCCAACAAAATTGGTAAACCTCAAGCAAGACTGACCAAGGGGAAAAAATATATAAAAATTACTCTGGATTGAAAGGGTGACTATTACTACAGACCCTGTAAGTATTAAAACCATAATGAGGGAATACTACAATAACTCTATGTACATATAGTTAATTTAGATCCAATGCCTTGAAAATCACAAATTGCCCTCTCAAACACAATAAAATAACCTGAATAGTCCTTTAATTATTAAATATACTGAATTCACAGTTAAAATCCTTCTGAAATAGAAATCTTCAGGCCCAGATTGTTTAACTGGTGAATTCTACCAATCACTAAATAAGAAATTACATCTATTCTACATAAACTCTTCCAGAAAATCTAAAAGGAACAATTCCCTACTCATATAATGAGGCCATAATTAATGATACTAAAACCAGACAAAACAGGACAAGAAAATAAAAATACAGGAAAATATATTTAATGAAAATAGATGCCAAAGTCCTCAATCAAACATAAGTGAATCAAATTTAGCAACGTATAAAAATAATAATACATGACAACCAAGGAGGTTTTATCCAAAAATGCAAGACTTATTCAACATTTGAAAAATCAATGTAATCCATATTAATGAGTTAAAGGAGAAAAACCACATGACCATGTCAATTGATTCATAAAAAGCATTCAACAAAATTCAATATCTGCAATAAAAATTTTCAGCAAACTATAAATCAAATTCCTAAAAAAATGAAAAAGGGCATCTGTGCAAAAATGAAACTTATAGCTAACATCATACTTGACTCTTAATGCTTTTTCTTTAGTATCAATATCAAGGCAAGAATGTCTCCTCTCACTATTCCTAATCAACTTCATATTAGAAATTCTAGCTTAACAATAAGTCAAGAAAAACAAATACAACTATATACAATATAGTATTGTTTAATGTAAATTAACAAAAAAATACAAATTGGAAAGGAAGAAATGTGTCTCTATTCACAGATGACATTATTCCCTACCTAGAAAATCCCAATAAATCTACCAAAAAGAAATTCCTCAAACTAATAAGATTAGCAAGGTCAGAAGTTGCAAGGTCAACATACAAAATCAATTACATCTCTACATACTATCAATGCATGATTATATACTTATATTTAATAAACGATATCAGTTAAAATAGCTTTAAAATATTTTGTTATATATCTAAGAAAACATATACAGAACTAGTATGCTAAAAACTATAAAATTTTGATAAAATAAAAAAATCAAAGATGATCAAAATAAAAGCATATACTGTGCTCATGGATTTGAAGATTCAACATAGTACAAAATCTCGCCGAATTCTTTAAATAATAGTCCTGTAAACAGTAGCAGATGTATGATACTATTTCTCATACTCTTTCTACCTTTAGTCCAAACTCAAGTCCTGGTCATCCAAAGAAGGCAAGAGAAAACAGAGTCAGCTGGAGTGAAATATTCTCAACTGCATGTGATTACTGACAAATGTGAAATGGTCGGCCTTGGCTGGAGAAGGTCAAGTTAAGAGCTTTGGAAGCAATTGTGAAACAAGAAAATCGATAGTTTTGTGTATTTAATGGCTCCTCTGCAAGCAAAGTCACAGAAGAAAAACAACGCCACTTTGTGTGTAGTGTTCTACAGGAGATAAATCCTTTCAAATGATCTGAGTTGGAGGTATATATTATCTGAAAATTGGCAATTTAGCGCAAGCTGATAAATCCTTTCACTTGACCTAAAAACATGTAGAGAAGATGTGATAAAATGGCATCCAATGCACACTTTCTTGACATGCATATTTTACATGGATGACTGATGGCTTTTTTCATTTCTTCTCTGTAACATCAATTTAATGTACTGTTTCAGATATGGGAAGCAGATTTTTTCTTATTCACAATTCAACCACATTGAAAATCTTAAATGTCAACAAGTTTTGTTGTTGTTTTAATTTGTTAACAGTAGTGCATTTCCAGTGTGGTAGTTCCACACCCAAGTAAAATGTCCATGCACATCCATGCACATTCACTCCAAGACTTAATTTAACATGCAAGTAGAGATCTAAATTATTTATGTAAATAAATACAATTTACAAATCTTATTTAGTCTCCCTTCCCAATGTAACTCACATTTACATTCCAACCCTCACTATCTTAACTCAGGCCCTTCATGCTCCTTTCTTATCCTAATACTAGCCCCTTAAGGGGTATTCCTAGTCTATTTTTCCCAACTCCAGGGCAATTTATATACAAATACCAGATTGTTCTTTTTTTTAGTTTTTTTCCTCTTAAAACCCTGTTCTATTAACAGTCTTCCTTCTTCAAAATCAATTAATGATTCTCTATTATTTTTTTTAATCCATCATGAACACCAACATCAGCATTTAAATCCTTCTGTAATCTGGTCCATGCCTATCCTATATATACGTATACTCTAAATCCAGCCACAGTATCACTTCCTGAACATACAGGGCACATTTTCATAAATTTCTACTTATCTATAAAATTCTTTCCCCTATCTACTTAGATCCTTCCCATCATTAAGGCAAATTCCAAACGCAGCCTTTGCCTTGAAGCCTTTTCCCATCATTTTTGCAGCTAAAGGGGATCTTCTAAGTCTTAGTACTTCCATAATTCTCACCATTTAAGTTTTGTGATAACCACTGGCCAAATACCAAACAGAATCTGAGTCTTGCCGATTTTCTCTATCCCTTAGTAATTACAAAGGGCACAGTCTTCTTTCTAGAATTATAGAGTGCTTAGTCCATACCTGGTACACAGAAAATATTTATTAAAAACATGCTGAATGATGGAATATAAGGTCAGCCATGGTCTAACCCAGATTAATAGCACATATGATTTCTTTCCTATAACACCTAAAATACTTACATTTAATAATTATATCTTTGTTTTAACAAATTTTCTCACAGAAAACCCATTTCAAAGTAGGTATCTCTGAGAGAATTAAGTTTCTGCTATTTTATACTCATAAGACTCCTCTCTTTTTGATAAAAATTGAGAGCTAGAGCACTCTAGAAGTGTGTGACCAGAATTGACACAAAGTGAAGGACAGTCCCTAAATGTCTCCTGACTTCGATACTAATGAGAGGTGTGGTGAACAGTAACATTCCATCCCTCCCTTGTTGTCCCCACTCAGTTTATGTAATGTCTGTTGATTAATCTATGAAGGTAGTAGCGGAAGTAAGCCTTAAATTCTAAGGATGGGGGCTTCCCTGGTGACGCAGTGGTTGAGAGTCCGCCTGCCGATGCAGGGGACACAGGTTTGTGCCCCGGTCCGGGAAGATCCCACGTGTCACGGAGCGGCTGGGCCCGTGAGCCATGGCCACTGAGCCTGCGTGTCCGGAGCCTGTGCTCCGCAACGGGAGAGGCCACAGCAGTGAGAGGCCCGTGTACCGCAAAAAAAAAAAAAAAAAAAAAATTCTAAAGATGGTCCATAACGGGAGCATCATGTTAAAAATACCATTGAGCCCTTGAAACAAATCATCTTCCCCAGTGATAGTAGGAAATGGAAATTTAAAGAGAGCTAATGTTTACCAAGTTTCACCATGAGTGATGCACTTACATTCAGTATTTTATTTGAGCCCCATGGAAGATAGATATCACCACCCTTCTTGGATACAGACAATCAGTGAAGTTTATGTACTTCTAAAAACACATGTAGTTATAAAGGATGTAACAAGGCTTTGAAGCCAGATCTGTTTGATATTATTCCTGTACTCATTTTATTACATCATATTCTTCCAGCAGAGGTTATTTTCCCACAGTAGCTTACTTTAGGCATGACCAAAATTTCACACATTACATAGTTACCCCCTCCTAATCCTAGAGTAGTTGATCATAGTACTCTTTGAGTCCAGATTCTGCATCAGCATCCTTCTCAACACAGTGATCTGAGAGGCCACTACAAATCAGATTTTCTTCATATAAGTTAAACTTTTTAGACCTTACTAATACTGGCAACTTTTCTAGCAATAATGAAGTGAGCAGTATGACCTCTGAGGCTCTTTCTGGCTTAGAGATTCTGTCAACAGTAACAACAATGAGCTAACCAAACAAAAATTCAAACTCTTTAATTCCTAAATGTCAATTTTTAATAGAGACATCTAGAGATATGTAGTATTAGAAGCAAAGGTTTTTTTCTTACATACACACTTCAAAACTATCAAAAATTCAGCACACTCTAAGTACTGAGCTCTGTCCAGAATTTTAGAACATATTGTCCCTAACAAAATTGAAAAAGTCTGATTACAATGTTTGCCACTCCCTAATTTCCAGATCACCAAAGTTCCTTTGACAGATCATTCTGACCTCAAAAGCATTTCCCTTCTCTCCAGTTTGTCTCTTTGTTTTCTTCCAAATCTGTACAATTGGTTGAAGAAGAGGACCTTCCCCAAAGGAGAATAGTTCTTTGGTCAAAGCTGCATGCTGTCCACTGGAAATTCCCATATAGGTTCTTTAAGTCCATTTGTAAGAACTCAAACTAGCAGCCCATGGCAGCCTGTACAGGTCCTGGAAGCAACTATGACCCCATCCCAGAATAGTTGTTTGGCAACTACAGGATATACGGCAACTAAAAATTGAGCCCATTACTTGCCTAATCAGTCTCTCCTTGATCTTTCTTTTCTTTGGCACGTAAATCAGATTTATCAATTCACATTGCTTAAAATCTTTCAATGGATTCCTAGTTCTCTTAGAATATCTAAAATACAGAATGCTTTCCTGGTCTAGCCTCAGCCAACTTCTTCTATCTTATCTGCACCACTATCCCTATTGCTCACACCATCCTCATTTTATTATTAAATCTCTGCTGCCATCCCATTCACTATGTGTCTTCACTTATTCTCTCTGCCTAGAATACTGTTTCATCAGTGCTTCTCATTGCTGTCTTATTCTTCCCTTTTAGGTCTCAGATCAAACGACAGCAGCCCTGCCTGTCAATTGTTCTCATCACCCTGCTTAACACCTTCAGAGATTGTATCATAACATACCTTTTGTGGGTTTTTTTAAACTAGCTTATTGTATTTCTCACACTGCCAACATATTGTGTTTCTCTCACAATAGAATTATCTTTCTTCCTTTCATTATGTCATTAAATATTTATTGAGCACCTATTATGTGTCAGGCACTGCTCTAAGCACTGGCTATATAATAGTGAACATTAAGTTCTTGTTCTCATAAGTTTATGTTTATTGGAGAAATAAAAAAATAGAAAAACAAAATGCAATCAATTCTCATTATCACAGTAGTTATGTTTTATAAAGTCACCACTTTATAAACACTGAATTAGTGAATACAGAACCACTGATCCTGAAGGAAATAGAGGTTAGGTACCTGCAAGCCTCTGGTCACAACATTTTCATCAAACAAGTAATACGCAGCATTGCTTTATGTGTGTTTCTATTTAAAGGCACCTTATTTAACATATATTGCTAATTCATTAACATTGAACTCAGGGCCAACACTTTAACTTACACCTGAACAAAGTTTACCTAATACAGGTATTTCCTCTGTAAAGCATATCACAGCCTTCTCGCACTTAGGAACCCTAAGACCCACTTAAGCTGGTTTACACAGTAAAATCAGTAACAAAAAGAAAATGAGAAAATACATGGCCCTAACAGACTGCAAAAAGGACGTGTACATCACATGAGAGCTGAACAAAGAGGGCAGAACATCACCTTGTTCGACCTCAGGGAGGAATGTCTGCATCGGGCTTTTTCACCACTTTGCACAAGTCTGTGAAAGGCCGTGAAAGTGCTCCAAGCATTGATTCTGGGTCACAAATACATTTTAGCAAGTAGGAGAATTTACAAATACTGAATGCTGGAATAATGGAGGATCAACTGTAATTACAGATGATTAGAAGTATGAGAAATGCTAAAAAAAAAAAAAAAAAAAATTTTTAAAAAAAAGATTTAAAAGCAGAGTACGGAGGGGGAATGTGTTGTTCTTGAGAGCTGGGTCAGGGAAGGCCACTCTGACAAAGTGAAATTTAAAGAGTTAAATAAAATGAAAAAGAGTTATGCAAGTGTCTGTGGGGGAAGAACATACCAATCAAATGAAGACCAAATGCAAAATCTGGGGGAGAAAAGAATGGAAGGATGTGGACAGCAAACAAAATGTTATGATACAGTTGGGGGGTGGGGATATGGGCAGGCCATGTAGGTCATTATTAGGGCTTTGATTTTTAACCTAGAATGAGACAGATAATCACTAAAGGGTTTTGAGCAGGACAGTATCAAGATCTAACATTTTTTAAATGTCCCATCTGGCTGCTCTATGGAAAATATAAAGATCAACATTGGAAGCTGAGACCGATTGGTAGTGATTACAATATTCCGGAAAAGGAAACTTGCTGGCTTAGTATAGCATAATAATAGAGATGATACTTAGAAGCCATGGAACCAGGAATATATTTCAGGGTTATCTTTATAGAATACGTTGTAGAGTGGATATAAGTAAATTCGAGAGAGCGAAAGAGAGAGAATAAATAAATTGTTACAGATGACTACAAGCTTTTTAGCAAGATCAACCAGAAGAATGAAGTTAGCATTTTGTGGCTGAAGAAAAGAGGAAGAATTGATTGACAGAGACATTGGTGGTAAGAGAGGAACAAAAGTTCCATTTTAGAGAGTCTGAGGTACCAAATAATCATTCCAGTAAAGCTGTCAATCAGGGAGTTAGATACACGAATCTGAAGTCCAAGGGACAGGTCCAGACTAAAGACATTTTGGGAGTCAATACTTTATACTTGATATTAAAGCCTTGAGACTGATGAGACTGACTAGGGAGTAACTAAAGGGGGAGATGTAGAAGAGATTTGATGTTAGTGGATGTAAGTTTCAAGGGTGCAGGGATCATATCTCTCTTGTTGACCCTTATTAACCTATTACCATTTTCAGTGTCTACTCCAAAATATCCTCAGTAAATAATGTTGAATTATTTTTGAGAATATATTAATATTTTTATACTGATGAAAAGATGTACTTTATTTAGCTTTTTCAAACAATTTTTAATATGTCTTTAGTATGTGTCTATGGAGCCAGAAAGAATAATTTTGCAGTAGCTAAATACTCTGAATTAGTTTTGCTTTTTTATTTTAACAGAGTTCGTATTTTTTGGACCTCACTTATGATTTTTCAGAGAGATATTTTTGTGTAAATCTAGGCTGATAAGGGTAAGAATTGCCTCCAAAACGTCAATCAAAAAGAGGAAGTTCATTCTCCTGTTTGACTTTCCACACCCACACAGAGACTAACAGCTTTCTGAAATACCATGATAATTACTGTTTTTGTTACCAATATTGTGAGCTGGTACAGAGGCAATACTTAAATTCCTGTGTTGATTCCTGTGTTGGCTCATCAGCATTTCATATTTCTTTTTCAAAGGTTATCATATCCTCCTAATTGAGCAGCCTTCTCAGGAGAATGAGCCCATCTGATTCATCTTTACAATACAGTCTCAGAGACAACAAAAGGAAAACTAAAAGAGACAAAGGCGGCACATGGCTCTGTTTTCCCTACTGCATTGTCCATATCAGAGATCTAAATTTTCAAACATAAAAGTGTGTGTTGTCTTGAAGATTTTGAACCAAACTGAGATTATAAATCTTCCTGCCCGGGTCTCTGCCTTGGTTGGGCAGCTGGGGACTTTTCAACACAATGCAGACTTTCATCTAATAACTGCATTTTCCATTCAGATCTGACATCACTGAATTACTTCTCCAGACCCACTCGCTTTGAAGAAAGGTCCTCACTCAGTGCCTGAAACTTAGTCGAAAGGTCTACTCGTTTATATATGGCAGTAGCAATGCAGCTTTTTCAGTCGTGTGTAGTTATTGCTGTATTATGTGAAGGCTCACTTATAAGCTCTTACTGAACACTTCTATCTCTAAGTCTTACATCACAATCCTCCTAAAATGTTTGTGGAATCGATGTATTCTCAAACTGCCCATGTCATAGTATCACTTTGACACTTCTGATTTCTCAAAGAGAGAGAGTAGCCTGGTTACCATGCCAATACGTTCTATTTAATCAATCGTCTCTGAAGAGATCACAAGAAGCTAACAATTTGAGATAACTTATTTCAATGAGTTCATGAAATAGCACCTTGACAAAGTCACTTTTCCTGATGGCAGATGGAAGATCTGGGTTAAGAGATCACATTCGGCTTTCTAGATATCAATGTCAGCATCCCAAGACACGAGTACCTCTGAATCACTCACAATGACTGTATTTCTTCATTGATTCTTCAACAAAATCAATTATGCAGCATGTTCATGCTTGGGATGGTATCTGTGCAAGGGCTCTGTCACAGGCATTATTATTTCACACTGAAGGTCTCTCTAACCTGTGGCACTATGATTAGAAAGTGTGCAGCAGAGGTCCCTCACTGTGTACAGGGGATAGAGTGTCAGCTGATCTCAGTTATTAATACATCTTTTATACTCAGCTAAGAATGAGGGCATCCCTTTGACTAGGAAACTGAAATGGAGCTGAAGGACTCCAAGTGCACAATAAAGTTGAAAGTAAATAAATGTTTATGCTCAAATGAGTTAGAGGTATAATGAACAACTGACAGACTTTTAGGTGCAGGAAATAAGCTGTGAGCTGTCTCCCAGGGAAATTTACTCGGAGGGAAAGAATTCCAAGAATGACCTCGTAAAACTGTTCTAAGTCTGAAGCCTAGATTGTATGTACTTATGGTAGCAACAGGCCCTTTTGCTGCGTAAGCTTAACTAATTGTAGGAGTCTTTTTTTTTATGCCTTTTCTGTTGTTGCTTGGTATTTAAAAGAATTCTTTTTGAAAATTCCAGCCTCTCGTGGGTGTGCTAGTAGAAGGATAGCAAAGGGTATAGTGATGGGGAATAAAAATTCAGGGGAGGAAAACCCTGTACCTGCCTGGGTGGCTTGTTACAAATTCATATTCCTGGACCTCCCTCCACCTACTAAATCAGAATTCATGGAGGAGAGAACCCAGAAATCATTATTTTTAAAGTGTCCCAAGTGATTGTTCAGGTCAACAAAGCTTAATCCTTATGCCCAAGTGGAAGTTAAAACTCAAAAGTGGGCTTCTCTGGTGGCGCAAGGGGCTTCCCTCATTGTGCAGTGGTTGAGAGTCCGCCTGCCGATGCAGGGGACGCGGGTTCGTGTCCCGGTCCGGGAAGATCCCACATGCCGCAGAGCGGCTGGGCCCATGAGCCATGGCCGCTGAGTCTGTGCGTCCGGAGCCTGTGCTCCGCAATGGGAGAGGCCACAACAGTGAGAGGCCCACGTACTGCAAAAAAAAAAAAAAAAAAAAAAAAAAAGTTGGTTGAAAACAAACATTCATGCATGAATAAATGCATGAAAATATGATTCTGAGAGGCACATTGAACTAAGCAAGCCTGAAGCTGCAATTTCAGCAACTAGTTTCACTTTGTAGTTGACACTTAAAGACATAGACTCATCTGGTAAACAGTTCAGGTTATCTGAGTTGTACAACCTTGAGAAAATAAAAAATCTAATAGTTATCTTGCCACAGCATCTATTTCCCAAAGCAACTAAAGGGAGAAATCAAACCCATTATTCTTTGCTCTGGTTCGAAGGTAACTAATGCCTTAAGCGTTTCACCAACAACTGATAGATGTTTTTACACTAAAATGGGTTTCCTATTTGCTATGCAATGTGCAGGTTGGAAAATACAATTAACCAACTAAAAACTAGAGCACAATAAAAGAAGAACCCAAGGAATCAGGGAAAGAGAATTATTATTCTTCCACAGGATTCCTGTGCTCTTAGAGTATGGTGTCTTGCCAAGATAGAGAGAATTTTCCCATCAAAGTGAAGCAGATGTCATAGCCACACCCATATCTACTGCAGCAGCACATTTAACTCTACACAGCATAGAAATTTAAGAAAAAAAAGTATTTTCCCCAGTATTAAGGGGTTTTGTTTGCTTTTACAGGTCATGGTGTTAGATGGTACTATGAGAGCAAGTTTTCTATGGAGGGCAATTTTCTCAACTCATTTCCAATAGATGGCCTCAGAACCACCAGCTCAACCACTGATGAGCTCTATCTAGTTGCTTTCCCAAAAATCACCAATTAAGGGTAGCCTTGTGTTGGTCTAGGTACAGCAGAAGAAAACAAAACAGGTTTCCTAGCACCAGTCTGCTGAAACTAAGTGGGATATAGATTGACTCACAGTCGCTCCTTGAATAAATCCATATATAAAGGGTGTCTGGGCTTCCCTGATGGCGCAGTGGTTGAGAGTCTGCCTGCCGATGCAGGGGACACGGGTTCGTGCCCCAGTCTGGGAAGATCCCACATGCCGCGGAGCGGCTGGGCCCATAAGGCCATGGCCGCAGAGCCTGTGCTCCGCGACGGAAGAGGTCACAACAGTGAGAGGCCCGCGTACCGCAAAAAAAAAAAAAAGGGTCAAGATGAGAACAGCCAAAGGTAGCCACCTGGTGAAGGATTGCCCTTTTAAGACTCATTTTTCTGCTCTAATTTGACACTAGAAAAAAAAAACAGAACTTTATCCAGTGCATAAATTAAACACTTTCAAACTATCCATAATGATTCTGGTTTTGCTAGATGGTTTCTTAATGGCAACAAACCAAGTCTTTAGAGAATCTGCCTTCTTTTAACATTCTAGTTTAGAGGACAAAAAAAATCACTTGTAAACTTCTAGCTCCAACGCATGCGTTCCTCTCCTGGGATTTCCCCCTTAAATTGAAAACTTCTACCCAAACATGGATCGGGATCACAGCTCCACATAGGAGACTTCTGTCAACCATGGAGACAGGAAACCTCTTGTTAGTGGAGAATCTCAGGAGCACCTAGAGACCCAATTCTCTAATATCTTTCTAACCTGATAGCATGAAAATGGGTGCTCTTGCAGAACTGGATTCAACCCACCATGGATCAAAAATATTTTTTTTTAATTTTCCAGAAAATTCCCCAAAACTATTTACATAGCATTTACATTGTATTAGGTATTCTAAGTGATCTAGACGGTATTAAAGTATGTGCAAAGATGTGCAGAGGTTATGTGCCAATAACTATGCCATTTTATGTATGGGACTTGAGCACTCCTGGATTTTGGCATCCACGGGGGGTCCTGAGCCCAATCCTCTGTGGATACTGAAGGGCAACTGTGATAATAATCATGATGCTCTGGAGGGCCAGGTGCAACATTAACATATGCATATGTGTATATCTCATTTAATATTCTCTACCTACAGGACGGGAGCTATTCTCACCCTCATTTTTTTTCTTTTAATTTTGTTTTTAATTTTAAAATATATGAAAATGATAAAATTTCAAATGGAATAAAGAGGACTATGGTAAAATGTGACCCTTCCAGTTTATGGTGTCTCAGATGACTCCCATAGAGGAAACATTATAACCAATTTCTTCATCATTCTTGCAGAAATAACCTACATAGATAAAAATGTTCAATAAAATGCATTATTTTTTCATGCAAATGAACAGATACTGTGAACTATCTTCTACAGTTTTTTATACTTACCCGTTGATATTGGACCTCCTGCCTTATTGGCACATGAAGCTCTACTAGATTCTTTTTAACAACATCATAGGTTAGATGTACCACAATTTATTTAATCGTCTCATCTTGATGGATGACAGCACAGTAATAAAAACAATGTGTTTTGCATATTAGATCATTTAACCTCCATAAGAACTCAAGGAGATAGGTGCTATTATTAATTTCATTGTGTAGATGAGGAAGCAGAGTCTTAAGAGAGGTTAATAATTTGTCCAAAGTCATAGAGCTAGTGTATAGAAACTGGGTCCTGAATCCCAATGCCTGTCTAGTCTTTCGTTTTTCTATTTATTTTCTCTGTCTGTCCCCTTCTTACTTGCTCTTTTCATCACTTCTCCCCACTCCCCCCTCTACACACACATATCCTACTTATTTTCTCTTCCTTCTCCCTTTTCAATTGGTCAGGTGCATGGACAGAGCCCTGTTAAGTCCAGAGTGAGTGGGCTCACAAACCTCAAAGCAAGAGCCCCTCCTTGACAAGAAACTGCACTGATAAAGGTTCCATCACACCTTTCTGAGAAATTCTGCTCAAATGCCTTATTCACAGTAGAAGAAAGAGTCTCCATTTATACAGGGCTGGTCTCCGAACTCACTCCTCTTTCTTTCTCCTCCTCTTCTCCCCTTTTTCCTATTCTCTTTTTCTTCTTGTTGTAACTCTCTTTAGTTATGGTCACTCCTATATAATTAGTAGATACTTTTAATTCAGGAGAAATAAAAATATACACCCACCATGTAAGTAGACCTTTTTCTTAATGTTATATGCTCAATTTCCCCTTCCTCCATAATCAAATCATTAAGTTGTTTTGGTTTTCGTATTTGAGTTTTACTTGTTGATTAGTTTGCATTTTCTGAAGATGCCATGCCTAGTGTGTTCATCGCTGAAGCCCTTGCTCTTCTCTGCTGGCCTGCCATGTCACCGTTCCAACCCTACATTGGACTGGTCAATAGTGGTTCCATTCTTCCAGAATTGCTCTGCCTATACTTTTACTTATGAGGTATCTGCCATCACATATTGCACAGTACTTCTGGTTTTCCAGCCCTTGACTCATAGAACAAGGCCCACTCAAATAAACAATGTTGGACAAGGCAGAATCTGAGTCGAAAGCCAGGACTGTGACAAAACAGTGTTAACAACAACAAGAAAACCTAGTAACTGTAGAGAATTTACTATGTACCAGGGAGTTTAGGTGTATGCATCAGTTTGCTAGGGTTGTTGTAACAAAATGCCACAAACTAGATGGCTAAATGACATAAACATACTATCTCACAGTTCTGGAGAGTAAGATCAAGTCTAAGATCAAGTCTAAGGTCAAGGTGTCAGCAAGGTTTGTTCCCTCTGAGGGATAATCTGTTTCTTTCCTCTCCCTTAGCTTCTAGTGGTTTGAGAGAAACCTTCAGTGTTCCTTGGCTTGAAGACACTTCACCCCAATCTCTGCCTGCATTCATAGGTTGTTCTCCCTTGTGTGTTTGTCTCTGTGTCCAAATCTCCCCCTTTCTATAGGACACTAGTCATAGTAGATTAAGGGCCACCCTAATGAACTCATTTGGACTTGATTACCTCCGTAAAAACTCCATTTCCAAATAAGGTCATATTCTAAGGGGATACATTCTGAGAAGGTTAAGGCTTCAATATATCTTTTGGGGGGAGGGTGGGTGGCACAATTCAACTCATCATAGCATATTATGTCATTTAGTTCTCAGTACTATTAGAGAAGCAGGTGTATTCTCATCCACACTTTTAAAACAAATCAAGGCTTAGAGACATCAAGTCATTTACAAAAGGTCACACAGACAGAACATGGCAGGGCTCAGGTTTAACCCTGGGCATCTGACTCCATATTCTAAAGTCCCTAACCATCATGCTCTACTGTCTTTATATAGAACAGGTGCCTTTAACCTATAGACTGGGCTGTGCTGGTAGACATCATTAGTGCATACTATGATGTCTCTACACCAATTGCATGAAGCTTCAGCTAAGGTAAATACCACCCATTAATATTATCCTTTTGTTTCCGAGATGAGATTGTGAGTGATTACTGCAAAAAGCGGGTTAGCTCTTATCTACTGCAACAGGAGGAAAAATTACGTCTTGTTCCCTCAACAGCAAACTGAGTTGAAGGGCAAAATGCTCAACCACTTGATACCATTACATGGTAATTATGTGCCATCTCTGATATGAGTGTGTCTAACAAAAAGCCTCTTGTCAAACTTCTAAAGGCCAAGGTCCTAAACATAACACCCAAAGTTTTGCTTCTTTCTCTAGACTCATTTCCAGCATCACTTAATATTTATTATCTCCAAAAATATCACTTTGTCAGAAATGACTTTCCCCTATACTGTTTTCCCCCTGTTCTAGATAAAGGCTGTTCATCATTTCAGTATCACCTGTAACGTTATCTCCTTTATTTTTTTTTGTAATTGTAGTTGATTTACAGAATTGTGTTAGTTTTAGGTGTACAGCATAGTGATTCAGTATTTTTGCAGATTATCCTCCATTATAGGTTATTACAAGATAATGGGTATAATTCCCTGTGCAATGTATCCTCATCACATATCTATTTTATATAGAGTAGCTTGTATCTGTTCATCTTCATACCCCTAATTTGCCCCTCCCCTCAGTCCCTCTCCCCTTTGGTAACCACAAGTTTGTTTTCTCTATCTGTGAGTCTGTTTCTGTTCTGCATATACATTCTTTTTTTTTTTTTTTAGATTCCACATAATTTGTATCATACAGTATTTGTCTTTCTCTGTCTGACTTATTTCACTAAGCATAGTATTCTCTAGGCCCATCCATGTTGCTGCAAGTAGCAGTATTTCAGTGTTATGGCTGAGTAATATTCCACAGTATATATATACCACATCTTCTTAATCCAACCATATGTTGATAGGCACTTGGACTGCTTCCCTTTCTTGGTTATTATAAATAGTGCTTCCAAAAAATGCATGCACCCCAATGTTATCTCCTTTAGAATGTAATTCCTGACCCTCCCCACATCCCTAAAGTTAGGCTACATGTCCTTCCTCAAGGCCTCCTATAAGCACTTCTCACAGTTTACTGATCAGTCTCAGGTATCTGTTGCATGTCTGTGTCTTTTACTTGACCGAGAGCATACTGAGGGCAGCTTCCGTGTCCTGGACCTTGGGACCAGACATTCTATAGCTGGCAGAAGGTCACTACTAAATAAATGTTATAATGACTAGACTGGCCTTAAGTTCCTATTGACCTCAGCAGCTCTAAATATTTAAGAATTTATTTTCAAAAGGGTAAATAATATTGCAAGTAGTGAAAGATCTGTATGTAGAAAACTGTAAGACATTGATTAAAGAAATTGAAGAACACAAGATAAACGGAAAGATAACACCTGTGCATGGACTGGAAAAAATAATGTTGTTAAAATGTCCATACTACCTAATGCAATCTACAGATTCAATGCACTCCCTATTGAAATTCCAATGATATTTTTCACAGAAAAAGACAATCCTAAAATTTGTATGGAACCACAAAAGACCCCTGGTAGCCAAAGCACTCTTGAGGCAGAAGAACAAAACTGGAGGCATCACATCTCTTAATTTCAAACTGTGCAAGAAAGTGACAGTAATCAAAACAGTATGGTATTTGAATAAAAACAGACACACAGACCAATGGAACAGAATAGAGGGCCCAGAAATAGACCCACACATACACAGTCAACTAATCTTTGACAAAGGTGCCAGAAATATACAATTAGGAAAGGAGAGTCTCTTCAATAAATGGTGCTGGGAAAACTGGAAATCCATATGCAAAAAAATAAAAGTGGACCCCTACCTTATACCACTTACAAAAATTGATTTGAAATAGATTAAATACTTAAATATAAGACTTGAAACTAAAACTCTTAAAAGAAAACACAGGAAAAAACTCATTGGCATTGATGTTAGAGATGATTTTTTTTGGATATGATACCACAAGAGAAAAAAATCAAAATAAATAAGTGGGACTACATCAAACTAAAAAGCTTCTGTACAGCAAAGGAAACAATTAACAAAATGAAAGACAACCTACGGAATAGGAGAAAGTATTTGCAAACAAAATATTTGATAAATATCCAAAATATATTAAAAACTCATACAACTCAAACAAAAACACAAATAGTACAATTTTTAAAATGGACCAAGGACTTGAATTAAACTTTTCCAAAGATGATATACAAATGATCAAGAGGTACATTAAAAGGTGTTCAATATGACTAACCATCAGGGAAATGCAAAACTATAGCAAGATATCACCTCAAACTTTTTAAGATGGCATTTATTAAAAAAAAAGACAACTGGTAGAAAGTGTTGGTGAGGATGTGGAGAAAAGGGAACCCTTGTGCACTGTTTGATGGGAATGGAAATTGGTACAGCCATTAGGGAAAACAGTATGGAGATTCCTCAAAGAAATTAAAATTAAAACTAATATGTGATCCAGTCATTTCACTTCTGGGTATATATCTAAGGAATTTATTAAAATAAATTTCAAAATTTATTTGAAAACAAATAACCAATGAGATCAATAGCTCCCGCAACCCTGGTAATTAAAAATCAAGGGGGAGCGCTGGATACATGGAAGGAAGGGGGAACCCCCCCTTCTGCCTCTCCCAGGGCCACCCAGTATGTGGCACAGGTTTAGCAAGAGGTTGGGGCGGGCAGCGACCTCAGGCAGAGAATGTGGACAGGCCTGGAGAAAATCTAACCATGGGGAAAAAGGGAACAAGAAGGGGGAGGGAGGGGAAACTTGAAGAGATATCTGTACTCTCACGTCCACTGCAACATTATTCACAACAGCCAAGATGTGGAAACAATCTACATGTCCAATAGATGAATGCATAAAGAAGATGTGGTATACATATAATGGAGTATTTTTCAGTCAGTAGAAAGAAATCCTGCCCTTTGCAACAACATGGATGAATCTGTAAGACACTGTACTAAGTGAAATAAGCCAGACAGAGAATAATACTGTATGATCTCACTTATACGTGGAATCTAAAAAAGGGGGAAAAGAATCCAACTTGTAGAAACAGAATAGAATGGTGGTTACCAGGCGCTGAGGAGTGGAAGAAATGGAGAGACGCTGGTCAAAGGGTACAAGCCTTCAGTTTTAACATGAAGAATTTCTGGGGCGCAACTGTACAACATGGTGACTGCAGTTAATGCCGTACTGAATACTTAAAATTTTCTAAAACAGTAGAACTTAAGCATCCTCACCACACACACACACACACACACACATAACTGTGTGAGGTGATGAATGATTTAATTAACCTGATTGTAGTAATCATTTCACCATGTAGATGTATATTAAGTCATCCCTCACTTTGTACGCCTTAAATATATAAAATTTTATTTGTCAATTTTATCTCAATAAAGTTTGAGGGATAAAAAAGACAGAAATGGGAGGTGACCTGGCTCCAGTTAGAGATTTTGTAAAGGCAAACTCAGTAACAAGAAAAAATAGGAGATATGCCGGGGGGATACTTTATGCCAGCTTATCTCAAACTTCATTGTGCACAAAATTCAGATTCATTTAGTAGCTCTTACATGGGACAAAGAAACTTGCCATTTCAATCAGCATCAGGAGTGATTCTTACGAACACCAAAATCTGGGAATTTCTGTAGGTCTTACAATAGAATCAGCAACATTTTTCAGAAAAAAGCTATACAACTACAAGCCATTTTTTTTTTACCCCTTTTCAAAGCGTAATGTTATAATTTAAAACAAGAGTAAATTCCTTAGTCATTCTATCTGCATGATTTCCTCCTTGTTACACATCTTCACTTTTCTTTGTGCAAAGCTTGGTCAAGTCATTTCTCCTACCTCTAATTTGATACAAAACCCTTCCTAAAAATCTAAGTTTCGTTACTTAATTACATGTCATGAGGGCTCTGATTGAGAAATTCAAAGACATTTTATTAAGTCTTCTTGAGATAAAGAAGAGCTGCAGCTGAAGACATGAAGTTTGTGAAAAATCAGGTAATTGATGTCAGCTGATACCTCCCATTTCTAAACAGCTGTGTAAAAGTAGCTTTCTTGATGATGACTATAGTCAGAATTGTTTTTATGTAAATTTACTCCTGCCCTCAATAGAAAAGAACTGCAAGTAAAAATATAAGAGCATTTGTTCAAATAGTACCATCTCAAAAAAAGAAATCTGACCTTCTGTTGGCCAAACTATCCAAGTTTTCATACCTCAACTACCCTACAAATTCTCTATCTTGAAAATGTACTAAAATAACCAAATCTATTCCCTGGATGAAAGATACTGCCATAGAAAGAAAGTGCTGTGAAAACTCACAGGCCCCAAAGGGCTATCCCGTCTCCCGTGGTTTACTAGTTTTATCATGTTAACAAATCACTTAGTACTTATTCCAGATCAGTGATATTATTTGGAAGGAATTTCACATCCAGAGAATTGAAGAGAATTAAGGAGCTATAGCAACCTCTCTAGCTAGATGTCCAAAGTAAAATTAGTAATCTTTCAGGAACTGAAAATGTCTTTAGGAATAAATATAACCCTGATGAAAGATGAAAGTCTATCCAAGAACACGCTGGCTCCACACCCAAAGACTTCACAACTACTTCAAGAACTTTTGCCAACTCTATTGCAGCAAGCTGGCTCTTCTCACTCTCAAAGAGGTATATTTATCTCTTGATAGAGAATGCTGGAGAACCCTCCAGGGTGGACTTGTGGACTCCTACCCACTTAAGACTGAAATGTCATCAAGATTGCTACAACTTATATCTTGATGATTTAAGTAGTTCTAAAGTGAATGTTACCTATGCAAAGAAATCAAAGAGAAAAATATGACTTAGCCGAATATAGCAAGCAAAGGGACTTCTTAGTAATAAACTAAATTAAAAGAGTTGTTTAATGATACTGAGTATTTATTATGTTCCAGGGACTATTCTTTGTATGTATTAACTCTTAGCCCTCATAACTACTCTAGGAAGTGGCATTATCAGAAGTCTCCTTTTGCTCCAAAATGGAGAGGGGTTCATACTACCAGTGGCAGCACTACTGGAATTCAACCCTGGGTAGCCTGGCTTTAAAGTCCAAATACCTAACTTCTGTGTTTACTGCCTCTACCTACCTCTGATGGGTGCCCCCTCTCTCCATCTCCTTCACAGTAAATAATAATAATAATGAAAAAATAGGCTTTATAATAAGAGTTTTGATAGAAGTTGCAGACTCTAAATTTAAAGGACGCTGAATGAATTGAGTTAGGAATAAAAAATCACACACACTCTCCTGTGCCAAAGTCAACGCGAGCTATTTTGAGCTTTCAAATCATTTTCATTCTTGAAGCTTTCCCTCGCCTCCTATCTTCAGAGCAGTATTTGTAGTTCTGAGTTTTGACAGAAACCCAATGAGCCAAAATCCTGTTGGAGCAGCTGGTCTCGAGGCATTTCTAAAGTGACTCAATCCATGAGACACTGAACACACCCTATTCATAAGTGGTGAAAATGGAGGCTGTTGGTTGTTTAAAAGCAGTGAGTTTGTTAAAATATAGCAGCGTGATACATGTGGACGACATTTTTCTAGGCTTTTAAATTTGTTTCCCTGAATTAAAATTCACCCAGAGGCCATCCCAAATACAAATAGTAGCTAGTGAATTTTTAATACAATAAATACGACACATGTGTATTTATGTGTCATAATCATCCTGTGAGCCAAAAGAGTATATGTGTCATAATCATCCTGTGAGCCAAAAGAGTACTCACACTCTATTTTTCAGATCTTCACCGATGGCTGCATTTATAAAACTATAACTGTCTCCTTTGAAAATCTAGTATGGGCACTTTAACTATAGAGTTGAAAGGTTTTTCTGGCCATTCTGATAGTGGGTAAATGAAATCCCAAGCTTACTGATACTGCAACAGTTTTTCAAATTATCACCTTAAGATATCTTAAATTCATGTGACTATTTTATAATTATTTGAATGAACTTAACTTTTTTCCATTGTAGTCCTTTCGTGAATTCCTTGCTCACTAACATTAAAGTGCTATTAAATTCATGTTTAGCCTACTATTCGTAGCAAACATTTCTTCCTACATACCAGAATTTCTCAGAATTAAAAACTTCAGCATTGCATCTTGGTTTAGGTGTTCTGAGGGAGATTCCAGATTTAAAGGCATATGAACCTTTCCCTACAATATATTTGGGTAGAGCAAATCAGAATTTTAAAGCTTAAAGAAACAGGAAAACATTCGGTTCAGAGGTTTTCAAACCTGTTATCAGTGGGATTCTGGTTTTTGTGGAGTGGCCTCAAGTACAAAGCCAACTTCCCAAGGAATGCAGAATAAAATTATGGGAAGAACCTGAATCTTTAATGATGTCTTGGAACCTGCCCTAGGACCATCCTATCTCTGCATTTCTTGTCCATTTTGAATTGTGTCTTCTGTGATCCCATCAAAAGCATCTTAATTAATATTCTCTCTAAACCTACATTGTCCATTATGGTAGCCACAACACCTAGATGTGAATAAAATGTATTGGCCAAAGCTGAAGACCTACTTTACCCTAAACCAAGAGCTTCACTTTTCCCTGACGTGCAGCAGCACAACCAAACACATGCACGTGTAGGTGTGTCTGCACACACACACACCACAAATTCGACCCCCTTACTCCTTGCCTTCAAAAAAGAATTAGGTAAACTTATAAAGGGAAAGAGCCTATCATCTGAGTTCTAAACCTCAATATAAGGCCTGCCAAATTTAAAAAGAATAAATAAGTTGAAGAAATGTAAATATTTCCCCAAACATGTGTTAGGCTGATAAAAGGATTGGTTATTAGTTCTCTTAACTTACACCTTGAGATCAATGCTATACTGTAATCTGGTTGTCCTTTCTTTTCCCTTCATCTGTAACATGTGGTTTCTTTTTGTGGTGTTTCAACATAAATCCGGTGGAAGCAAGTGCTTTACATATGCATTCTCTACTGACTTTATGTCCAAGAACACATAATCTCCTGATTCCTCAGTGAAGCCTTAGAAGTTTAGCGGAAGTATAGCTGCTTTGCAATTATATTTTAACCAGTATTTATATCAAATCATCTGGTTCAGCTTTGCATCAATAAATGGCACGTCTTCTTATGACAATTTCCAATTTACACTATTCGTTCAGGTGAAAGCGATCTTCAGAAAGATAATTCTCTAAGTGTGTGCTAAACTACATTTTACTCCAATTAAGCATGTGAGAAGCTCATGCTAAGATCGCTTGTTTCTGGTCAAAGTACAATTCAATGAATTGGTTGAAATTGCACAAATCTAAACGTTTTATTATTCGCTGTTTTGAGTTACGCATACTCATTCTACTCTGGCCCCTTTGCTGAGAACTCCATACCCAGAGCCTTTCTCTTTGAAACAATGACAGTGATCAAGATCCTGCTTGATTCAATCCCTGACATGTGATTTGAATAATACCAATTATGGTCCTACTGTGCTTTAGTTATCAAAGAGTTTTTCTCTATACTTCCTCATTTTCAAATTGGACCTGAGAAGTATGTCATTAACAAGTGACAGGACTTTTTTCCTCTGCTTTTAGTTCTCTACAAATGCAGAATGTTATTCTCTGGACCTGTGCTGAAATGGTCCCATGCCCTAGGCTTTCAGATTTTCTGCCTCTTCCATCCTACTGACTCTTTAAGCACATTCTATGGTCTTCTTGGAGAGACTGGGAAGGCAGATGATCAGTTAATACATTTTTGATAAGACAAAATCCAACTCAGAATGTCCTTAACAATTAAGGAAAATAAGTCCTAAGAAATTCCAAGGTAGAGCAACTCCAAAATGGTTCATTCATCAGCTCAAGAACCTCAAGGACACATGTACCATTCCTCTTTTCCCTTAGCCATTTTCCACTTGATGGTTTTGCCCTGAGGGTCACCAAATGGCTTCCACAATTCTAAAGCTAATTTTCAGATATAAAAATTTCCAACAGAAGAAGAGAGACAATTTCTTCCTTTTGTCCCTTATTACAAGTAGTGCAAGCTTTCCCAGAAGTGTCTTTCGCCAGAACTGTATCACACACCTATTCCCAAACCACTCACAGGGAGAGAAGAATGAGATTCCTGGGACTGGCTTCCTGAGACATATGGCCATGCTTTAGAGAGTGGATAACACAAACAAAAGCACGGTTTTGTTAGAATCTACTAGATAGGCAACTGGCCATGTCTGTATGTCTGCTGCAGTCTGGGGGAATAAAGTTGGGTACTGTGCTTTCACTCAACAGCACAGAATTCATGTTCGATTGCAAAGCCCAGTGAAAAACAACACCAGATATTCATATAGACAATTCTATGATAAAAATATATGTTCACATTAGGCACAAATAAGAATCTGGATATTTTTCCCCACTACATTCAGTACCAAAGCTCTTCAATTTTTACTTTTGTTCAGAAGCATTTTGTTCAGGAACATGTTTGAGGGTGGGTGGGTGGTACTTCAGAGCTTTGTACAATTGGGAAGGGGACTTGAGTGCTTTCTCATTGGTCAGTAGTAATCAATTAAGAATCACTTTGTTTTTTTCTTCTCTTTACATCAGAAACATTTGACAAACATTAACCTGTGACATGTCAGAAACATGCCACTCCATTTTGAAAATGTTCTTTTCTGGGAAGGATTACTAGTTCTCTCAGACAGCTAAGACAAGGCTTTTTAGGAAAACCTCTGTCCCCTAAAAATCCAAGGAAAAGCAATCTTTAATTTCTGTTTCCTCACCGTTGCCTGAATTACCTAGGTATTTTTGAAACCAAAAGACATTTCCTTATTAGCAACTCTCAGATGGAAATATTTAGTAGTTTTCTGCAAATGAAGGGCACAATTAAAAACACAGCTACGGGGCTTCCCTGGTGGCGCAGTGGTTGAGAGTCCACCTGCCGATGCAGGGGACACGGGTTTGTGCCTCGGTCCAGGAGGATCCCGCATGCCGCGGAGCGGCTGCGCCCGCGAGCCATGGCCGCTGGGCTTGCGCATCCGGAGCACAAAACACAGCTGCGTATGTTTTTCAGAGTCTTGAGATCATAATGCAGATGAGATTTTTCTCCATCTGTTAGAAGAAACTGGTTTCTGGTAAACTCCTAATGTCTGCCAGAGATATGAATTAACTAATCTTTCTTCAGGTTACATCACTGTCCATCACTTCCTTCCTGAAATTCTCTCACATTCACATTTGGTGGCAGCACAATTTCCTTACATCTCCTCTATGATTGGGACCACTGACCCTCCAACTGTGAATGAGAGTATCAAGTCGGTGACCTTTTGACATCACAGGGCCAGTAACTCCACCCTCAGAACATGCTAACTCCATCATTTTTTGAACATGCAACCCTTAAAGAAGCATGTAGCTTAGGTGCACCTGAGCAGAATGCCAATTATCTCAATTTTCTTAACTCCAATGACTTTTCCCCATGCCCCAGACCACCCTGACTCTTCATTCCAATAATATCCCTAAACCCTGTCTTTGTGGAGGCAGATTTGAGATTTGTTCTCCCATCCCCTCGATTGGCTGCTGTTGTGAATAAACTTTTTCTCTGCTGCCAACCTGAGTCTCAGCACACACTTGCCTACACTTCAACGGAGCATTCAGTTCACTTACGCAAAGGAACCTGGTTCACCAACAGCAACAGAAATTAAAGACACCACCCCATTTACACACCGCCTTCTTTTCCCAGCATTTTCCACTTTCTGAACTGGGATACCGTTTTGTTCCCGGTCTTAGTCTTTCCTTAGTGATGCCACTGGTTAGCGATGCCTGGGGCCACTCACCTGGGCCCAAGGCAAGTGAGCCCCCGCAAACATTTCCCTTTTTGGAGCTAATGTTCTAGCTTGACCAGCCCTTGTGGTTCTTATTATAATGTCAAGACATACCTCAGCCACAAAACCATCAGGAAACTGAAAAAAACAACAAAAAAAAATGTATTACTCACAGTCCTGGAGGGTACACGGCACGCCTGGGGCCACATGGCAAGGTCCGGGGAGACGAAGTTAGTGCGCAGGCCTGGGGTTCTGCCTTTATCGGGGTCCAGGGTAGGGTGTCTAGGGTTTCATAGGATCACTCTTTCTTCGGAATTTAAAACTTAAGAGCGAGAAGGGAAAAACTAGCGAACAGTCAGCTACTAAGTCAACCAGAAAGCACTCAAAAAAAAAAAAGAACTTCCGGGGTGGGGCGGCTTGGCTCCTTATATAGCCCTGTGTCTGGCAATGTGTTGATTTGAAACAGCTGCCTTTGAAGAGGATGGCGCAGCAATCAGAAGCTTAATGTCAGGCACTTGAGTTACCGTGAAAAACAACTACAGGTGCTGAAACTACAGATCCTTTCTCGATCCTTCCCTTGCCTCTCCATGATCTGCTCAAAGCCTACCTTTCTTTTAAAGATATTGCTGTCACTTTCAGAAAGTCTTTGTAAACCTGAGGCCTCTCACCTCCACTGTGACCCCTGTCCCCCAGAGTACTTTATACTTCTTTCAAGACACTTATTCTAGTTACTGAAGAGTATACTCAAACACAAACCGTAATTTCCCCCCTAGGATAAAATTTATATGAGGGCAACCTTACTTTCTTTATCAGTCCGCATTCGCTGTGTGGCAAAAGACTCCGATATCTTAGTGGCTTATAACAAGAAGCACTTATTCTCCTGCTCTTATCTGCCGGTTAAAAACAAATTAGCGCATCTAGTCGGAGCTCTGCTAGGGAGCTGTGCTTCAGGTTAGTGGGATTCAGCTGTACTCAGAGGCACCCTAGTGTTGGGCTTGGATCTGGCTCCGTGCATGTTCCTTCTCTGGTCTGGGGAGAAGGGGAAATACTTAAGCGACCCGCTTTACATAGCAGATCAAAAGACACAGGAGAACTCCAGAGATCACATGTCAAGCTTCTGCTCCCATTGCATCTGTTAACAACTCATTTGCCAAGTCACATGGCCAAGACCAAAGTGAAGGGAAGGTACATCCACCCACCGCATACCATTATACCAATATAGATGTATAAGTCTATTATAGGAGAGTGAAAAATTGGAAGCTTTCATTCAACTGACCTAGGTATTCCTCCTGATGATAGCCTCATACCCCCATCCAGTATGAGAAAAATGGTTAGCACATAGCCTTCTGTGTATTAGGTGGTCAGGAGAGAATTGACTTAATCTCTCTTCTTCACCATACTTCCTTCCCCGGGATAGTTGTCCACTTCCTGATTATTCAAAACACGTATTCCCTTTACCATCCACGTACACACACTTACCTATGCTTCAATTTAGCTTTCAGTTCAGTTGTGATTTTTAAAAGTTATCTCCAGCATATACATTTTACTTCCCCCAGAGAAGTCATGAATTCCTAAAAGAAAACTCTGCTTCATGTACTTGTTCCAAGACTCCCACGTAGTGTCTAGCTGAGGGCTGAATAAAGTGGATACCCAATAAGTACCCAATGACTGCTATTTCCCATTAAAGAGCATGGCTCTGCTTCTCTGGGGATTTTCTGAATGTGTTTCCTGTCTTACTATACAGAAAACATCAATAGTGCTCATCTCATTACAAGCCTGAGTGTCAGCTTTAGCTGTATTTTATTTAAAGGTGAATAACGATACATAAAACCTTCCGTAGTGCCTTGAGAAGCTGATGGGTGACATTTCCTGTCAATCTGAGCTTGTTCTGTCAGAGTAACTGACACTGTTCTTGAAATTCCTGCTGATAGAAAGCATATCTGTGCTGTTGGGGAATTAAAGGAGTCCTTCCTTTCTTGTAACAAGCCATTGGTGATAATCTAATGCTACTATTTTTTTGGTTGTTGGACACTGGTATTGAGTTGTTGAGTGGATGCAAGGCAGCAAGGAAGCTTGGGGGTGGGAAGTGTGCTACCACTGCACTTGGTTACATTCTATAGGGTGAAATTGAGGGCAGAAAAGGCTCTCCAACACACTCAGCTGCAAGGTACTATCATCTCCTTGACTTCATTATTACTCATAGATATGCCTCTGACAGGTTAATAAACATTGCAAACAGCTTTGGCATTGTAGTTCATGCAATTAAGAAGCATGACACTAGAAATTACTCTGAACAAGTTTCTTAAAGATCTCCTGCTGGTTTCATCCCATAGCAGGTGACTGAGTCATGCTCTGGCTTCATCATCAGATCAGGTGACCCCAAACGTATTGCCAAAATCATCACTTTGGCATGTATATGAAAATACGTGGCACGCCATAAGCCAGAGGAAAAGAATCAGATGGGTGCAATGCTCTCAGCAATAAATCAAGGTCTCCTGCCCAAAATGACTTAAGTAGACTATAATACAATAATGTTATATAATCCTATGACTACCATGGAATCAGAGAGAGAGAGAGATTTAATGAATGAGTTTCTGCTCACTAACTTCAAAGCTTCAACAGGACAAACTCTATAAGCATCTTTACGTTTAGGGGGATTCTAGAAATCATGGTAGAAACTATACAGGACTTTGTGCCACAAACATTGTGTTTAAGTCATGGTGATACTGGGGCAAGACAATTAATCTCTCTGGGCCTCTATTATCTCATCCATAAAATGGAAAATAATCTCACCTGCTTCCTCCTAGTGTTGTTGTGAGGGTTACATGATGTCATATTTTGAAGTGATCCTGCAAACTAGAAATAATCACATAGAGACCAATGGTTAAAATGCTACATTTTATAGGAGAGGCAACTCAGGTTCAAAGAAACTGATTTTCCCAAAGCAAACAATTATTGTTATCTGTAGGTCCTTATGGAATAACAGTACTAAAAATATCTAGTACTTAGTTGAAATTTACTATGTGACACATACATATTCTTTTTTTTTTTTTTTTTTTTTTTGCGGTACATGGGCCTCTCGCTGCTGTGGCCTCTCCCGTTGAGGAGCACAGGCTCCGGACGCGCAGGCTCAGCGGCCATAGCTCACGGGCCCAGCCGCTCCGCGGCATGTGGGATCCTCCCAGACCGGGGCACAAACCCGTGTCCCCTGCATCGGCAGGCAGACTCTCAACCACTGCGCCACCAGGGAAGCCCAGCACATATTCTTAAGCATTCTATGACATATTAATATATCTAATTTCCTCAGAAACAAACTATGAGGTAGCTACTGCGGTCCCCATTTTCCAGGTATAAATCTCAGAGAATTTCAGTAATTTGAGGTAATACAATTAGCAAATGGTAGAGCCAGTATTTAAACCAAGAAGTCTAGTTTCAAAGTAATATTGCTTTTGCAGATATGCCATATCTGCTTTAATCAATTTGCAAGAGTTTACTGAGTCTCTATTATGAATGTTAAAGTAGTCCTTTCCACTTTCTAGAAGCCCTAATTGTTCTTTCTCTTTTAGATCTTCCCATAGAGATTTGGTGGAGGTAATAGTTTGTTTTGTTGTTTTGTTTTCCTCATGACTCTATCCGTTTGATGAGTATTATATCTGAACAATGAATCCAGCTGATTCATGACCCAGCGGCCTTCTATCAGCTGAATCTGAGCTGATTCATATAGCCTGTGAATCATTCAAACTGAACCCTGACTTCTCCTGCCATAAGGCACCTTAGAAATGAAGGACACTTACCTTGCCACTTTCATTTGAGTCCTGACATGAAATTAACTAGCAGGTTCAGCTCAGTAACAGCTCTAGCAACTGCCCTACATTACAAATATGTATGTGATTTCTAAGTAAGTCTTAGTGACGATCTGCCCCTGGTAAAAAAATCAGTTAGTCTTTTTAAAATGAAGAACTTTCTCATGCGTGCTCTTTCTAACTTCCTCTCCCTAACTCTCATACATACAGAGGAAATTTCTTGAAGTGTCTTGCTTTTTGACTAAAAGAACTAGGCTTCATCCTACAGATGAACTCTAACTTCGTCTGAAATATATTTGCAATATAACCTGCCTTTTGGTGGGGGAAAGGCTCTCATCATTTAGCCCATGCCTGTACATTGCTAAAATAAATGAGTGAAAATATAAGGCCAGAGAGAAATAGTTCTGCGCTTTTGCTTATAAAGCTGAAGATTGTCAGGAAATCTTTCAGGACATTGTATCTCTCTTTTATGCAGACACATGGATTACACATTGGTTACAAAAAGTCAAATGCATAGTTATAACCTCCCCTGCTACTACTGCAGCATCGGCTAGGCTTCTGAGAGATAAGCATACAGAGAACATTATATAATTGTTATAATTTTCTTTGCTCGACAAAGAATGGAAATGTAGATATCAAAGTGGCACCAAGTGGCTACTTTTCAGATTAGCCATGACATTTTGGCATAGAGTCACACGTATATGGATACCCCAAGCTGTTAATTCCTTCATACACCGTATTTGTGTTTTTGTCGAAAATCTAAATGTGCCAAGCTTCCCAGGTAAGGCCCATACCTGTAGTGAATTTCTGTTGTCTTTACCTAGCCAAAGTTTTCATCCTTTTTTGGAACAAGATCACAGCTTTTATATGAGGAATCACCTTTTCCTCCACTGTATATGGTATTGGTGGGACTTTCAATCAGAGAGCCCTGTGTGCCCTTGGGGGACCCAAGTCAGGCAAGACTAACTCCCTGTCCCTGGAATTTGTCTCTTGAGAGGAATACAAGGGCAAGACATGTACAGAGGTGATCAGTCCCAGCTATGGATATCTAAACAACTCTCCTCCAAGATTTACTATCTCTACTGAGATTGTGTCCATTCTAAGAGCCATTTATTCAGTTAACTACTTTATGTCCTTGAGCTGCTCTGAGTCTTCTTTTGACTTTATTTACATTGTTTGTGCCAAGTTTAAAAAAAAATTCAGACTTACTAAGGAGGGGCTTTATTCAAAACGATTATTGCAAGGGATAGAGAGGTACTATTACAATAAGGAGAGTGCTCAGGCCTTAAGATATGCAAGTGTTCTCAAAGGTTGGACAGAGTTCTTCTGTAGGGAGAGGAATAAACAAGTTTAGAAAAAAAAAACTGTTGTAGAAAAGTGGGGTGAAAGTGTGGTTTGATGGATTGTAGATCAGAGAATATTTTACTCTGAGACCAGCCTGTTCCCTGAGAGCTGTTAAGGAGAAGTTGTTTGTAGGCTCCAGCTGAGGGTGAGTCAAAGTTCAGGGGCCTGGAGGAAGGAAAGAAATTTAACCAAATTTGATTAAAGAGCATGTTGTTCCAATTGATCACTGGGGACAAGCATTTGAGTGAATCATTTAGGAGGCAAAAAGAATGGGAATTTGGAGGGTCTGTATCTGGTCTTGTCATAAGTAAACTAGAAGGGCATCCATGAGTCTATTTAAGTCATATGGGGAAGGATAGTTCTTTGTAGTAAGCTGTTTCCCAGGACATAAAAGAGTTAGAGGGTTTCTTAAATTTCAGCCTTTTCCAGAATCCCAGGGCTCCAGTAAAGTTGAACATTGTTAGTTTCTATTGCCTGCAACAAAAGAATTCAAAATCATGTACTACTTCAATTCCCAGACTATTTGATCTAGAGTGCCTTTAATTTCTTATGTCATCTGATGTCTGATGCAGGCAGGCAGGCAGGAAGGAAGGAAGGAAAGAAGGAAGGAAAAAAGAGAAAGGGAGAGAGGAAGGAAGGACGATGGAAGGCAGAAAAGAAGGGAGGGAGGGAGGAAGACAAGAATGTTTACCCTAACCATGTGATGAAAGCTGGAGAGAATGATGATTCCACCCTGGGCTCATATGAGAAAAGGGTGTACTACTCACAACCTATAAATATTTAAACCCGCAAAGGCAAACAGAGACTCATATTACTACTCTACATGTTTTATCCAGCCTGTGAAACCTTTGGGGACATTCCGACCATCTATCTCTTCAGTGCATCTCAGAGAGAGCTGCCAGAAGTCTGCCTTGCACATTCATTCTGCTGCAAGAACTGCACACACAGGATATAATGAATTTTCCCAAATGCCTCATCCTTCAAAATAAGAAAAGAAAGTACATGAAGTGTGAGCTACATTGATAATAAAAAGAGCTTCTCTCTTGACTTCATTTCCTAGTTTCTGCTGCTAAGCCTTGCACAGAGGCTATTGGAAACTTCTAGGTATCATTCCAAATATGATTGTGTGCTAAGATAACCCCTAAGAAAACCTGATGGACCCACTGCAAAAAAACCCATAATCACTCTAGGAACAAAATTAAGACCATTGAACACATTTCCTTCCTTGAAATAAAGTATAACACAGTTCAATACCTTCGTTGAAAAAGACAAGAATACAAAAATCTCATCCCCTTCACTTTGACCATCATTTTGGATATCTTTATTACAGAAATTAATCAGCAAAGAAAATTTGGAAAGAATATTCAAAGAACCACATAAAGTCAATATGTTTTTAAAGGAAAGGAAAATAATCACACTTGGCTTGAAATACCTAAGAATTCCTCATTAAGATCTTGAAAGTACATTATAAATTCCCACTTTTCCCCTAGGACATGACTCGGTTGTTACAGGCTTATAATTGTTCATCACCTCTTTATGCCTATTTTAACATCTTTACGTCTGTTTTAGGGAGTCCCATCATGAACAACAATCTACTTCTCTTAATAGTACCTTCTTTACAGAGCACATCACTTCCATTCACCTGCTCTTGGACCATGTGTTAAATCCAACTAAATCAATTTTAACAAGCCCCATCTTCAATTGTGAAGAAGCAGTTAGCACTCAGTGATGTCACCCAAATTCCGGTAATTGTGAAGCAAATGTCTTCCATCTTTCCTCACAGGTTTTAAAATTCTGACAACTTGGCATTGTTACTGATCCATTCACAAATGGAATTTAATTTGTCTTTTTAAAAAGTCACATTTTTCCTAAGTTGTTTGAGTTATATAAGAAAAAATATATATCCTGACACTCAGAAAAATCTATGAAATATCTTGGCTCTTATGAAACTCCTGCCAGAGGCATTCTGTAATGAGGATGGGGGCCAATTCTAAGAGAATGTGATGTCTGATTGACAGGAATTCTCTCTCTTTTCTTTCACATTCCACCCTGATCTGTCTTGCCTAGGTAAAGGATCTTTTCACTACTCTCTTTTCAGTTTTCTGTTTCCTTAATTCTGGTCTCATTACATTATGCAAATCCTCACCTTGCTGAATTTGTTGCCTATTGGACCACATGCTGAAATAATCAAAACCCCTCCATGTTTCAGTGTCAGAGGCTTTTTATCTTCTTTACTGAATCCCTCCAATGTCACTTCAGGACACAGATCTTTCCTATGACTGGAAGTCTCCCCTCTCATTCCAGCCTCTCCAATATAAAATGTCGTCAGAATGACGGTGAGCTCTGAAAATTTGATGTCTTGCATTATTTAAGAGACTTGTTCATAAAGTTCCTATTATTATGAAGAGGAGATAAATTTGGTTTCAATTTGGGGGTGGATTTCAAGTTGTCTCAACTCCACATCTAGGGAAAATGGCCCAGGTTATAAAAGCAGATCCCTATGTTTGTATATACTTTCATTGGAGGATTCCATGTTGTATCATGGATAAATGCAACCGTGACTTTCTATTTTTAGGAGGAGGAAAAGAAAAGCCGTGCTTTCTTTTGTTTGAAAGACAGTAGAAAAAACATTTTTTAACGTGTTGACCCTTAGAAGGGAAGTAGGGAAAATGCATTACACATTTGAAGATTATTGGGTGTTGAATACTTATTGTCAGTGAGAGACTAGAAGATGGAGGGAAGGGTAAAGAAACACAAAGGTGACTTAAAAGTCTCAACTTCAATGGCAGTAACATTCCAGTAGGAGAAAATAAAGAAAATTCTAGAAGTAAAATAGAGGTTCTCTTGAAAATTCTTAAAATTTTTAGAGACTCTTTGGGTGAAGTAAAGAAAGACAAGGACAAGGTCTCCTGAGAAATGTTTGTCTGTATATTTTTTAGGTCTCCAAGTCTTAAAATATCTTCCCTCCTCACTTATCCTGAAACCATCTTAAATTCCATTAATTAAATATACTTTGGATTCGTTTTTGAAAAACAGAAGTGCCTTTGTAGCAGCACTATTTACAATAGCCACGGCATGGAAACAACCTAAATGTCCATCAACAGATGAATGGATAATGAAGATGTGGCATATATATATATATATATATATATATATATACACACACACACACACACACACAATGGAATACTACTCGGCCATTAGAAAGAATGAAATAATGCCATTTGCAGCAACATCGATAAACATAGAGATTATCATACTAAGTGAAGTCAGAAAGAGAAAGACAAATACCATATATCACTTATATGTGAAATCTAAAATATGTCACAGATGAACTTATCTACAAAACAGAAACAGGCTCAGAAATATAGAGATCAGACTTGTGGTTGCCAAGGGGGAGGGAGGGATTGGGGAGGGAAGAATTGGGAATTTGGGATTAGCAGATGCAAACTATCATATATAGGGTGGAAAAACAAGGTCCTACTGTATAGCACAAGGAACTATAGTCAATATTCTATGATAAACCACAATGGAAAAGTATATATTTGTATAACTGAGTCACTTTGCTGTACAGCAGAAATTAAACACAGCATTGTAAATTAACTATACTTCAATAAAATTTTTTTAAAAACCAGAAATGCCTTGGAAGAGTTCTCATTTTATCAATAGTTCTGAATTTAGCATCAGTTTATTTTTCTTTAATAAATAGGTTAGACCAGAAGTACCAAGGAGATAGAATGTGGGAGGGGTATAAATTCCTGGAGCAGAAAGTATGTTAGGATAGAAGGGAGGCAAGGGTGGGAGTCACAGTGGAAGGTTTAGGGAAATATCAAGCCTGGGGAGAACAGTAGAAGGTGAGAGACCTATAGAGACACCGGATGCTTCCGGGACAACACTTCTTGTTCAGTTTGCCTGGAGTCGGTTATCTGCTCTGGAAGTGGGGAGAAACGGTACCCTCTGCCTTTAGGTGTTTTCTCTTTATTTGCTTTGCATCTTCCTTCTCCTTCACTTTCACCTTGGCCTCTCCTCTTACTCTTTCTCTTCTTTTCACTGCCTCGATTCCTTGATTCAAAGACTCAACCACCCAACCAGTACTCTATCAACTCAGTTGCATTGTAAGTTTAATCAGTTCTGGGTCCTGGCCTGAGGAAGGAACTATCATTCTGAAGAAAATGTATTAAGAATTAGCAATACCCAAGTTACAACCACATTTTGGAACAAAAACCGCGTGTAAATTGGGTCCTGAATCCTTCTGCACTCGAAGGCACCGGTTATGCATCTTCCGGCTACACTGATCCTGACAGAATGATTTTCCCAAACACAGCTGACTCTGGATGGTGCGGGCCTCCTTGGTGCCTCAGCTCCAGGACAAACATGATGGAAAATGATTGACACATAAGAGAGAAAATACACTTTGTTCCTTTCCCTAATTACCACAGCTTTGACTGTATTTCTGTTGATTATACCCATTCAGAAGTAATCATGTTAGTATCACTGTATCACAGATACTTCCCTGTTTTCATTTTACTGAATCCGCTTGGACTTCATCCAAAATACTTTCTATTCTTGATCACTTCATTAAAACCACAAAAGAGCATGTTCAGGGCTTAAATCCTCTGCCCTTAAAGTTTGTGCATGAATATGATGGCCCCACAGACTGCCCAGAGCCCTTACCCTTACCCTTACAGAGAAGCAAATCAGTGGAATAGAGTTTTTCCTTTCTAAACATGTTTTTTCCTTTTCCACATGGTGTTCGTTACTCTGTGGGTGTGTGGCTGTTCTTGAGTTTACCGTGTGATGGTGGTTAAATAATAACTGACGACTTATCAAGGTTCAAATACCTGTCATTTAAATCACACTATAGATACAAAGATATAAAATGCCCCAAACTCTAGAACTACAGTTATGTTCTACATACATATATATATATATATATAAGTGGAATATTACTCAGTTACTAAAAAGAATGAAATAGTGCCATTTGCAGCAACATGGATGACCTAGAGATTATCATACTAGGTGAAGTAAGTTATAGAAAGACAAATATCATGTAATATCACTTATATGTGGAACCTAAAAAAAAAAAAGGATACAAATGAACTTATTTGTAAAACAGACTCACAGAGGTAGAAAACAAACTTATGGTTACCAAAGGAGAAAGGTTGCCAGGGAGGGATAAATTAGGAATTGGGGAGTAACATATACACACTACTACATATAAAATACATAAATAACAAGTACCTACTGTATAGCACAGGGAATTATACTCAATATTTTGTAATAAGCTATATAGGAAAAGAATCTGAAAAAGAATATATATATTTGCTGTACACCTGAAACTAACACAATGTTGTAAATCAACTATATTTCAATTAAAAAGAACAGTTCCCAAATAATGACTGGTGGAAGTTGGTGTATAAATGGTCTAATTTCCCTACCTCTAGGTTGGGATAACTCTGAGGCCATGGTCTTCACTGTTTCCAGAGCTCCCCAGAAGGAGAAAACTCAATCTTGGAAACAATTAATTATATGTCCTTTATTCACTTCCTTCCCTTTTCCTTCTCACTTCCCTCATTTACCTGCTAAACTAATTGCTCACTAATCTTTGTTTCAGGCTCTGCCTCTGTGAGACTACAGAATAAGATAGATCCTTTTAACCAGCTCCATTGGTGGAGTTTAAGGATACCAAATAAAATCTCCTCCATTTCTGCTTCTCCTCTCAACGGGTTTCTTATTTCTGTGTGGAATTTCATATCTTGCAGCATCCTGTAAATAAAGATTAAATGAATTCCACCCTTTAAAAAAAAAAAAAAAAAGGACTTCCCTCGTGGTACAGGGCTTAAGAATCCGCCTACCAAGACAGGGGGCATCGGTTCAAGCCCTGGTCTGGGAAGATCCCCCATGCGGCAGTCAACTAGACATGATATAGAGACTCATAAACTGGCATTAAAATGGCATAAAGGATGTTATTAATTAACACATTTCATAGACAGGCATCTATAAAGACCAGGGTGCTTAAGAAAGACTTCATGGAGGAGATGAAATTGTTTCCCTTATTGACTGAATTAATAAAATTTTAGAAAATATCTTTAGAAAATAAAGAGTAAAATTAAAAACCACTGGAACAGTCTTCTCAGAGAAAGAAAACTTGGACTTGTTAAAAAATAAGAAAGGGCAATGGTTTGAATACATAAGAACCAACTATGAAAGCATTTGTGAATGTTTATTGAGCCTCTACTGTGGAGGCACTGGTGAAGTTTATATAAGGTGGCTAAAAGCTACTTTTTCTCTGCCTTCAAAAATCTTACGTTTCTGTGGGAGAGAAAGATGCCTAAGGAAATAGTAATGCCAGTGATAATTATGTGACAATGGGGCTTCCTTGGTGGTGCAGTGGTTAAGAATCCGCCTGCCAACGCAGGGGACATGGGTTCGAGCCCTGGTCCGTGACGATCCCACATGCCGCGGAGCACCTAAGCCCTTGCACCACAACTACTGAGCCTGCGCTCTAGAGCCCGCGAGCCACAGCTACCAAGCCTGCCTGCCACAACTACTGAAGCCCGCACGCCTAGAACACGTGCTCTGCAACAAGAGAAGCCACCGCAGTGAGAAGCCCGCGTACTGCAACGAAGAGTAGCCCCCGCTCGCCGCAACTAGAGAAAGCCCACGTGCAGCAATGAAGACCCAACGCAGCCAAAATGAAAATAAATAAATTTATATAAAAACATTATGTGACAGTGTAAGAAAGGCTATGGTCAAAACATCTTTGAGTGCTATGAAAATGCCAGGAGGTGAGGGACTTGCTCTGCCCAAGGAATGAAAGGGGCTTTCTTCACAAAGGAGGTCAAGGAAAGCCACTAGTTAACACATTTCAAAAGCTGGTAGCATTACTTCTTTGTGTGGGTTTGGCATCCATTCATCCACAGACCAATACCTGCACCCTGATTTTCTAATAGAAAACCATCCTTCTTGTACTTTCATCCCAAGTTTTGACAACGACCTGTGCCTGGTCAATTAGACACACTCCATGTCATTCAGTTGGAGTAACTGGTTCAGTTATGGGGCTGACATCTGTCGATGAAATGCAGGTGTGGGAATTACTGGCAATGCTCAGCTGATAAGATAAAATCCTGGAGCTGGCTGCATGCACCATGGCAGAGAGGGAGCCTGCCCAAGAAAACAGGATAAGAGGAGGACAGAACTGATAGGTGGAGAGAAATAGACTAACCTCAATGATTCCTTGAGGTCTTGAATGTAGCTGTGAATAAAGAAAACCCCAATACTGGGCTTTTCAGTGACATGATTTTGAGAAGGGAAGGTGTGCAAGAAATTCCCTTTTGTTTAAGCCCCTTTGAGTTGGGTTGCATTCAATTAAGAGTAGGAAATGCTTTGTTATAAGGAATTGACCTTTGTGTTATTCTCGATGAGATAACATCAGCCCCAAGTGAACAAAGAAAGACGTTTTCTAAGAGAGAATCTAATATTTTTAACAGACTGATCAGCAACACCTGGCATGTGGCAGTATATTCTGCTTTTATAGCACACCTACAAAGAACGAGACCCTTTCATTTCTAATTCTGTGAGTCATCATCGCTAAGCTGATATTGTTTATGCTGATAAAAACACTCTTAGGGACCCTGTATGCTTCATTTGTTTTGTTTCAGGCACAGGATTTGTTTTTGCGCCTGTAATTTCCCTTATTTTCATTGACACGCCAGCAGTGTTAGAGATGGATTGGTGTGATACCATTTATTGGTACCTTCTGAAATGAAAGCTGCCACCTAATAATTACTGGTGAGAAGGTGCCTGCTTGTGGAATTGCTAGTTGCAGCAAAACAGAGATGGGTTTTACTTAATCTCCCTCTTCAGGAGGCTGTTAGTTTCATCACAGAAGGTGGAAGCTACTTTTTTTTTTTAAGGGGACAGGATAAATATATAACTAAGAAAGGATCTGCATGTTTTAAGTGATAGTAGAACTGAAAATTGTTACTGAACCAGAAACCTACCAAGTACTAATAATACTGGTTAAAAAAAAAAATGAGTGAAGATAATAGAAAGTATTTGTTACTATCAAATAGAAAGGGTTGTTTTTGTTTTTGTTTTTTGCGGTACGCAGGCCTCTCCCGTTGCGGAGCACAGGCTCCGGATGCGCAGGCCCAGCGGCCATGGCTCACAGGCCCAGCTGCTCCGTGGCATGTGGGATCTTCCCGGACCGGGGCACGAAGCCGTGGTCCCTGCATCGGCAGGCGGACTCCCAACCACTGCGCCACCAGGGAAGCCCTAGAAAGGTTTTTTACCCTGGTAATAAATCCTGCTTGGGAAGCGTAAAAGTGCCTTAGGCTACCAACACCATCTGGTTAGTTCAATTAAACAATTGGTTATTTTAAGAGTAACTAGATCAACAGCTGCTATTAAAGGCACACTGGTATAAACTGGTTGTAGTAGGTTGTGGGGACAAAGATTCTGACATTATTCACTTGAAGGATGATTTTTCAAGAGGGCTAGAGAATGAAGCCCAATTGAGTATAACTGTATAAAAAACTGATTATACCAGCACCAGCTTCATTATCATAATCCAGGAATGTGCTCACTGTAAACAGGGCTACAAAATAAATTAGAGGTCAAAAACGCTAAGTAACAATCCCCATTGGATTTATTCCTACTGATTACTAACTAGTTGTGTAACACTGGTTGCATAGGAATTCATGAGTTCAACAGCTTCTTTTGTGTGTGTTTGCTTTGTTTTGGCATAGGTCTCTTTTTTGGAAGGGAAGCGTTGTGGCATTGCAGCCACAGACCATGGAGAATTTAGTCACGCCAAAAATAAAGGTCATGAAAAGGAGCACAATTTTACAATTAATATAACCATAATCTATTGTCAATAACCATTACAATTGCTAGGCTACTTGTGGCTGTACGACAAAGCTTAACCAAAAAAAAAAAATGCAGCTTTCCAAACAACAACAACAAAAACACGTTTTTCAATGAAACAGGAAAGGAAAATGCAGAGGGTTGACCCTTACAGGTATTTTGAGAAGGGAGCAAAGCCTGTGCTTTGCTGGAATGAATTAGGCCTCATGCACAATCAAGTGTATCCTTTATCATCTGCCTTTTCCTGACCAAATCTTGAGCCAACAGTAAAGGAAGAGGTAGTAGTTATTCTCTGCTCGTCATTGTCAGAGTTGTCCTATTTATGGAATTACAGAGTTCCTATTTGGTTTTGATTAATTCCCACCTTTCCAACTGCCTGCAAGACAGCTCTGCTCTGAATACCTCCAACAGAGCATGGTCAGATTGAATCCACCACAAATCAAGCACAATTTCACCACAAATCATCTCCTCCATGAGACCTCCCTAGTGTTCCTCATGACCCCCCTATTTAGGAAACATTAATCTAGACTTCCTTATTCCTTCCCATTCAATCAACCTCTGTTTCTTAACAGTGAAGTAGACTCGCCAAAACTGCTGAATCTGTATTCTCCTTTACACTTCTGCTCCCACCACGATAATTAAGATTCTCAGAATTTCACAGCTAGAAAGCTTAAGTGAGCTCTGATTTCCTCTCTCTTTTTCCAATCCATTGAACCTTCCACTGCTGCACTTCTGGGTACATGTGTACTGCCCTTGCTCAAAGCCTCCTGTGGCTCCATTTGCAAAGGTATTAGGTCTAAAATAAATAATCTGGGGAAAGGCTGGTTAGTGCACCAGTATGACATTGACAGGCTTCTCACCACCTTCTTTGCCTTCTGTCCAAGTTTTGACATCGTTTTCTTAAAATCAGTAAAGAATGTTTAAGATGCATGTACATCTATAATTCCCTTCTAGAGCTATGTTAAACTAGACACATCGAAAATAAACAAATAAATAAATAAACAAGAAAAGGGCTGGATAATCCTTCCATATTATTTATGGGACAATAATAATTCCTACCAATTACAGTACTTACTCTTTGCCAGATAACACTCCAAGAGCTTTACTTATATTAACTCATTTAATCATTACAGCTCTATGTAATGAGTGTAATAAAGGAACAATAACACAGTTCCCTCCCTCCATTGTGAGATTAATCTCTCTAAATCAAAGGCCGAAGTATAGCTCTCACCTCTGAAAACCTTAACTATCTCTCTATTGATTTACATTAAGTTCCACTACCTAACCTGGGAATGATAGCCCTGCATGTTCTGAATCTAATCTAACTTTCCTACCTTAGAAACTTCTACTCCATTAGTACAATTCCAGCCATAGGCCTCCATCCCTAAACACATCCCACGCTTTCCCACTTCCACACCTTTTTTTTTTTTTGCCCACACTCTTCCTTCTGCTCTCCCAGATCTGCAAAATGAAATTACACCCAGCCTTCAGCTACCAGGATTTGTTACCAGTTGTTTTTCTGAAGAGTTTAATTAACCCAGCTGTATGTGATCTCTCCATCCTCAATACCTAACATACTGCTGCAAATCTTTTAACATGTACTACTCTACAACACTCCCTCTTGAAATATAGCAACTTATGAATATATTTTTTCTCCATTGTGGTGAAAATTCACTGACGACATGTCTGTGCCATTTTCATCTTTCTTTTTCCAAGGGGAATAAGTTGATGAATATAAAATGATTAGAACAGTGCCTGCTATATGGTAAATACTCAATAAATGTGAGGTATTATTAGCTAGGAAAACTATTGAATTTTCATGAGAAATCCAGCAGCGCCATAGTGCCTTGAGTTAAGTATTGTTATTCCTATTTTCTAAGTGAAGAAGCTGCAGCTCAACAGGCTAAATGACATTCCCATATTTTTATAGAGCAAGTAGTGGTGGTGCGAGCAAGGTTGGGAACCCAGATTTTTTTACTCTAAAGCTAATGCTCGCTTTATTTCCCTGTCAGTCAACACACAGTTCTGGGTGCTCATTTATTAAATTAATTACTGGATTCTGAGGCTAAAATCAGGATTAATAGTTGCTAATCCAAATCTTTAAGGTCAGGCCAAATTTGGCTTGCTGATTTTGGTTACTGTAAGGGTTATGGGACCCAATTACAACGTGCATGTGTGTTGAGGGGAGGTACCTGATCCAAGCAATTTTCAGCAATGCCCGCTGGGGGTCCTACAACTTAATCCTGACACTATCTGCCTGGAGGTAGCATCAGATTCTACAGGTTAAGGGCTCAGTCCCAGAAGACTGTCCCCCCCACCCCCATAAGACAGAGTCAAAATCCCAGCTTGTTACCTGTGCTTCTAACCACCGCTCCACAAGACAGAAGACAGTTGTTACCTGTGCTTCTAACCAACTGGCTACAGATTGGAGGTTCCAAGGATATCCTCCCTGGATTCGATTATTTTGCTACCCCAGTTCACAGAACTCAGAGAAACGTTTTAGTTACTAGATTACCAGTTTATTATGAAAGTATATGACTCAGGAACAGTCAGATTGAAAGAGATGCATAGGCTGAGGTGTGGGAAAAGGGGACACAACTCCCACACACTCTCTAAGTGTGGCACTTTCCCCAAATCTCCATGTTTTCACCAACCCAGAAACTCTCCCAGGCCCGTCCTTGTGATTTCTATGGAGGGTTCATTACTTAGGCATGATTGATTAACTCATCGGCCATTGGAGATTGATTCAACCTCCAGCCCTTCTCCCCTCCCCGGAAATCAGGGGGGTGGGACTGAAAGTTCCTACCCTCTAATCCCTTGGTTGGTTCTCCTGGAAACCAGCCTGATCCTTGGATGTGATCCAACTTCATTAACATAACAAAAGACACCTTTGCACTCTCCGCACTTAAGCAATTCCAAGGGTTTTAGGAGCTCTCAGTCAGAAACAAAACCAAGACTAAATATATATCTCTTATTATAAATCACAATGTCATAGTTATAAATAGAATTGTACTGGGATAGAGCACTACCTATTTGTGTACATATTGTCTATGGCTGCTTTCATAGCAGAGCTGCATACTTCTAACAGAGTCCAGCAGTTGTGACACAGCCTATGCCATTTCCCACCTGGCCCTCTACAGAAAAATATTGCTGACCTTTGGTCTCTGTCAGTGATTCCCAACTCTGGTGCATATCAGAACCACCTACCATGGGGTCCTTCATCTAGAGATTCTCATCATGTTGTTCTGGAATAGAAACTTGGGCCTTTGTGGGGTTTAAAAGCCTCTCAGGTGATTCTAATATGCAGTCGGGCTTCAGAATCACTGGCTGGGGAATGCTTTTACAAACTGTGATGACCATCAAAACCACTGGATACAAAATTAGAAAACACGACCAAGTCGCAATTCAGAATTTTATAATATGCCTGGTTGGTAAAGATACTGGCATGATTTACTCAGTGACTACATGAAGCTCACAGTGTATAAGCACTAATTTTCTGGCTCTGATGACAAAACCATTGGAAAGAGGAGACAGAAGCCTCATGGTAAAGGCTAGGACGATTCTAACACTTACTTGACTTCCCTAAACAAAACTACATTTTATTCCAGAGGATCAAAGATGGTTAATTAGATCACTTGTGCCTTGATTAGAAGCCTCACTTTGTGAGAAGTACAGAATGCCACTTCCATTAAACACAACTGAAGCAAATGGAAAACAACTTTAGTGCACTTGTGTTGTCAATTATCTACCTAATCGGCTTACAATTGTAGCTGCTGTTGTCACATGTATCTCATAGCAAAGAATGATTCTTGCATAGCCCCCTTCCACGCACACACAACCTCTAGTTCACAGTTATGGAGAAAGGTGTATAAATCGTGCACTCACAATCATTTGGCTGTGTGTGTGTGTATAAAAAAGAGAGAGAGACTACCGAAACACTACTAAGATAAAATTCTGTAGCTTGTATTCTTCTAATTGTGTAGCAATGTGATGGTATATGTGAATTATGAAAAGAGATCCAAAGAGAGATCGATCTGTGAAGAGGACTCCTCTAGAGTTTTCATACTCACCCAGCTCATCAAACTTACTTTCACCCAATCCTTCCTACAGGGTTTCAGGAGTGCCTGAGGAGACAGACTACTAGAAGGAATGTCCAGAGTATGGAACAACCAGGGTCTAGCGTTCATTGTCCGGTGTCATTAGAATGGGTTATGGTAGCCAGAGAGAAAACATGCTAAAAGCTAACAGAGAGTTGAATCCTGTGTCATTGAAAAGAGAGGGGAGACCACAAAGACAATGGAGAAAGTCATGTTAAAGAAATCATGTCCTTCCCCCAATTCCTGCCAACCCGTATATGAAGAAATTTTGTTGCTCAGAGGCAAGGGGGAGAAAGAATCTACCCCTTCTTTCTTCTCTTAGTTGCTGCTCCCCACTGGGTGGAATAATTTATTTAATTGGCCAAACCACTCAAGTTCTACAGCCATTGGTCATTATTTCTCTTGTAGGCAAAACTGATATGTTAAAGGCTGAATGTACCACTTGAATCTTGGAATGTAGGCCTTGCACGTGTTAGGAAACCTAGTCTAAGTTACATGCCTGCTATGTTCTTTAATCAAGACAGGCAGAAGTGAAGCTGGCTCCATTGATTTGGAATTTGGAGGGGAAATGAATGGGATTAACTAGCAGCTTCAAACCCCCAACAATACTGTTTTTGTCTTAATTACTATTCTTTCTATGATTCTCAGCATGGGCCCTTCATAGTAACCCTGTGAAGTCACTGAAATAAGTATTTATTTCAAGCCTCTGGCTATGCCTTCCTATTGTGCTCATATGTCTGTTAAAGAATCTACTGCAATTTATTTCTTCTGCTGTCCATCCTTCCACCATACCTCCACCAAATGTGTCTCTTTGACAATGCACAGAACTACCCCAAACTTTGGTGTTCTGTCTCCAACAAGTTCCACCAAGCAGTATGGTTATCACTCCTAAGAAGTTTCCAGTCCCTTAACTAAGCATGAGGAGGCACACACTGGTCGTATGAGCACACCTAGAGTGTAGAGAGTGGAAGAGGTGGGACTGCCAGTCTCATTCCAACATAAATGCATTTTGTTGTACATCCTACCGTGTGCTAGGCACCAGAGATACAAAAGCAAAACATCAATGGTCTCTACTTGCAGAGACATCACAGTCTAATGGCTAAAGTTCAGTGGTACATTAGTTTGACCAACCACTGGATCCTGTACAAGCCCCATTTGTGTGCTTTTTTCTCCCAATATCTGGTGCTACCGCAGAATGGCACATGGGGTACTATGGGAAGAAGGACATGCTCATAACAGTACAGCTACAGAAAAGAAATGCAAGAGCAAAAGCCATGTGGGCAATGATCATCAGAGGATCTATTTCTCACTCCTATTCTTCTTGGCCTTATTTTAAACAAGAAGATGAAGAGGATTTTGTGAAATCTGATCCTCTTCTTTCCCAAACCACGGAACAGAAAACTACTCACATCCTATAGAACAAAGTAGCTCATTTGTCTTCATGGCAACTAATGATAAAAACAGAAAAATATATAACTTCAAGTAGGAATAGAGTAGTAGAAATAAACTTTTAAAAGCAAAAATTGTGTCTGCATTTAACTGTCTTATGGAAAAATTACAAAAAATAAAGAATAAAGGATATGACAAGAATGGATGCAGTAGATAGCCAGAATTGGTTCAAAATACTACTGAATATTCTTTTTTACGGATGGGCCTGAAGCATCAAAATCTCTTTAAAATGCAGCAATCATATAAACACACTTTGCACAACATTCTTCATTATTATTATTTCAGTAATGAGAAGCACTCTTCAGAGATTGGTTCTATATTAACATACTGGAAGGCAGATGGTCATCATAATTTTAAGAACATCACAAGTTAATATTGGCCTTGGCATTCTTCAGAAGTTACAAATCACACAACTTTAAAACCTGCCAGTTTGGGCTTCCCTGGTGGTGCAGTGGTTGAGAATCCGGCTGCCAACTCAGGGGACACGGGTTCAAGCCCTGGTCCGGGAAGATCCCACATGCCACAGAGCAACTAAGCCTGTGCGCCACCACTACTGAGCCTGCGCTCTACAGCCCACGTGAACCACAGTTACTGAAGCCCACGTGCCTAGAACCCGTGCTCCGCAACAGGAAAAGCCACTGCAGTGAGAGGCCTGCACACTGCAGCGAGGAGTAGCCCCCGCTCGCCGCAACTACAGAAAGCCTGCGCGCAGCAACAGAGACCCAACGCAGCCAAAAATAAATAAATTAAATAATTAAAAAGAAAAAAAACCTGCCAGTTTGAGTGCAAATTGTATACTTTTATGTTCTTTTTTCAATTAAAAAAGCCCCCCAATTTTCTTCTTAAAAGGATTCATCAATCTCTTATGGTTTGGAGAGATAGCAGGGAATCTGGAAGTCTGCTCAGCTTGTATTTTAGATAATTGCAATGAATATTGCAATCTTTACTAACTTAGTCATAATCACTGATCTGATTTTTGAAATGAACTGGAAGAAAACCATCATGCTATATAGGTTTACATTATGTTGGCATTTTAACAATATGTTACTACAATTTTTATATTCTGTGTGTTTTTTTCCTGTCTATAACTTTTATTATGATACTCTTCCTATAGTTTTTTTTTGACATTTTTATTGGAGTATAATTGCTTTACAGTGTTGTGTTAGTTTCTGCTGCAAAGTGAATCAGCTATATGTATACTTATATCCCCATATCCCCTCCCTCTTATATCTCCCTCCCTCCCTCCCTATCCCGCCCCTCTAGGTGGTCACAAAGCACTGAGCTGATCTCCCTGTGCTATGCGGCTGCTTCCCACTAGCTATCTATTTTACATCTGGTAGTGTATACATGTCAATGCTACTCTCTCACTTCATCCCAGTTTACCCTTCCCCCTTTCCGTGTCCTCAAGTCCATTCTCTACGTCTGTGTCTTTATTCCTGTCCTGCCCCTAGGTTCATCAGAACTTTTTTTTTTTAAGATTCCATATATATGTGTTAGCATACGGTATTGGTTTTTCTCTTTCTGACTTACTTCACTCTGTATGACAGACTCTAGGTTCATCCACTTCACTACAAATAACTCAATTTCATTTCTTTTTATGGCTGAGTAATATTCCATTGTATATATGTGCCACATCTTCTTTATCTATTCATCTGTCGATGGACACTTAGGTTGCTTCCATGTCCTGGCTATTGTAAATAGTGATGCAATGAACACTGTGGTACATGACTCTTTTTGAATTATGGTTTTCTCTGGGTATACGCCCAGTAGTGGGATTGCTGGGTCATATGGTAGTTCTAGTTTTAGTTTTAGTTTTTTAAGTAACCTCCATACTGTTCTCCATAGTGGCTGTAACAATTTACATTCCCACCGACAGGGCAAGAGGTTTCCCTTTTCTCCACACCCTCTCCAGCATTTACTGTTTGTAGATATTTTGGTGATGGCCATTCTAACCAGTGTGAGATGATATCTCATTGTACTTTTGATTTGCATTTCTCTATGTTGAGCATTCTTTCATATGTTTGTTGGCCATCTGTATATCTTCTTTGGAGAAATGTCTATTTAGGTCTTCTGCCCATTTTTGGATTGGGTTGTTTGTTTTTTTGATATTGAGCTGCATGAGCTGCTTGTAGATTTTGGAGATTAATCATTTGTCAGCTGCTTTGTTTGCAAATATGTTCTCCCATTCTGAGGGTTGTCTTTTCATCTTGCTTATGGTTTCTTTGCTGTGCAAAAGCTTTTAAGTTTCATTAGGTCCCATTTGTTTATTTTTGTTTTTATTTCCATTTCTCTAGGAGGTGGGTCAAAAGGATCTTGCTGTGATTTATGTCAAAGAGTTTCCTATAGTTTTTAAAAATCAAGGTCTGAAATCACTGATGCTCCTTCCCTTAAGAACAGGTAAAAAGGAAAGAGAATCCAGTTGAAATCCTAATCTTGCTATTTCTCAGTTGAATGCCACTGGAAAAGTTACTTAACATCTCAGAAGATTTCTCATCTATAAAATACAGATGATACTGCTTACCTTAAAGGTTAACAGAAAGGAATACATTAATTTTACAATATTTGTTTTCATCTCTGCAAGCAACCCACCTCAACAAAATCCTAGCAATGATTCACATATTCATCATTTTCCCAATTGCTCTTCTCTGATATGTGTATTAGTCCTTATGTTAAAAAAATAGTTTTGCTGAAAGGTATTTGGACCCCGAGGAAAAGGATAGAAGCAAAATTTGTCATGGTTCTCCTGCTGAGTTCAGGTTTTAGACTTGAGATGTGACTGGTGTGGGACTGGTGTGGGAAGAGTTAATAGCTGTCAAGAAACGCTGCTGGCCTCTAAATAGACTCTCATTTGCCTCTGTGAATTATCTCCTCACGTTTGTTGAGAGAACAGTGCTTACCTGAAATGCTGCAGTATCATAAAATCATTCTCCAATAACAAATTCTGGGTGAAGGGAGGATATATCAGTCAGACCAGATTCTCAGGCCCTGAGGTTTAAGTAATCAAGTCAAGTAATCAATGGATTTCATACAGCTTATAACGGATGAATTCATCTTTCACTTAAATAACCTGAGTAGCTAAAAGCTTCTGGTAATTTTCTCATTATAAAATTCAGTTGTTTAAAGACAAACTGTTTTCTACCATCGGCCAAGCATATTCTGTAAATCACAGTTCTGGCGCCCTGTTCTTACAACCTCATATAAACACCTCCCTTTTTGAAGTAGATTTTGGATTCATAGAATATTCATTTATGTGCCTGGACACTCCATCAGACAAAAAAAAAATCTTGCATGATTAAACAGAATATATTATTCCGGCTCTGTATTTGCATAATAAATCAGGCCTACGCTGTGGGTCATTGAGTGCTAGCTACGGCATCTAACAAATTGTGCCTTTAACCTCACTCTCAATTTTCAAATTAAAATAATTTTAAAGGGATACAAAGTTTCACAATTTTGAAGTTGCAAATATTCAAGAACATGTGGACTATTTTAGTATGAACATTGCAGCTATGTGATGCCAAAGCAAATAATTCTATCAATTAGGGAGTTTGGGGTTTGACCTACTATGGAATGGCTGATACACCTATTTTGAGATTCAACACTATATTAGGATATTATAGATACAAACTTCTCTCACAGTCCAGACTCAAGTCTTTCAGCAATGAAAGGTCTCTGGTTATATCCCTCTGTGTTCTCTCTATTCCCTGTTTAGGTAATAAGATATTGACTCTAGTTTCCTCAATGGAAGTATATACCAAGATAATTAGACTCAAGTCATAAAAACACTCATCATTAAATATTTAAATTATTAAAATATTAAAATAGAAAATAACACTGATCCAAATTTGATCTTCATTCTGTTTCAAATTACTCATTAAATGCATACTATGTTAAAAAAATGTTATTCAGGGCCTCTGTGACAAAATTGCAATGGAAATTTATTCTATATGCGGATACTTGTACACAGTGAAAAAACATTTTGAATGTAAAATACATGAACTAATAATAGTGCACCTCTAACAGTGGGTGCTTCCAAGTTGGAAGCTAAATTACATCTTTTCAAGGTTTCAGACATATCTGATCATGTCTGAAGATGGGTGAGGCAGGTCCTCCAGAAGCCTTTTTGAGAAATAACTTATCTCAAGAGAAAAGAGAGCTGAGGAGAACTAGGTTGGTCCAAGAAAAATAGAATGATACTAAAGAGGAAGAGACATCTTGAGTAGAGAAAAATATTGATCACTTACAGTTTATAGCCCAGTCTTCATGAATTTATATCTGACAGCCGAGTAGATTGGTTAGAATTCTTAAAATCAGTAAAAAATCAAAGAGCTGTGTTACTGAACTTTGTGAAAGCACTGAGGAAATGAGGCAGTTCTACTTTGTAACCTGGGTAACGGAATAAACCACAAGTAGCGAGGTAAAATATCATCTCTCCCGGTCTTAAGTATTGGAGAACGTGGACTATGGAAGTTAGTGTGAGCAAAAACATGGACCAAAGAAAGGAGAGGACAGAGCCTATCAACAAGTGTTTGGTGGCCTCAGCTGAAACAGAGTAGAAACAAAAACAGAACAAACAAACAAAAACATATGCATGAATTCAGGAGCATGTAGGATGCCCCCTGAGACTCTGACAACTATTTAAATTGAATGACATTTTTATAATATTTTTCCTGATTTTATAAGTAATATATAAACTGTATAGGAAAAAAAATTGAAAAAGGCACAAATTAAGGCAAATATAATTTACTCGTGACCTCATCAAAATCAGGAAGAGTTAGCGGAAAGTGGAGTTGTTGTAGGTGAACACAACAAACAACAATAACCACTGCAAAATTCTATCACATCTATTGTCATCCCTTGTTTACTCCTAACTGGGATAGTCTTGTTAATTTTATATGTCCACAACAGCATGCCATAGATACCCTACATCTTATGATTTATTCCTTAAATAGTCAGCTTTTCTTGTTACGTTTACATTTGCAAACCTAGGCAACGGCATCCCTAGAAGCACGGCGTCAAAAGGCCAACAAAATACCTCAGATGTATTTGTTCTTCTCTTGCTTGTGTGCTCATGACTCTAGGCTTACTTTCTTTTTCCTTGAATTTCTTTAATGTATACTATAGCAGTCTGCCTCCTCCAAAAGAAATCAACCTAGTGATTAATACTGACCTTTGGGATATAACTTCATGTCATTAGCAGAGTGAAACCAACAGCAGTAGCAAAATGATGCATATTTTAAGCTTCTCTGCTCAGCCCTATTTCTGCAGTTTTTAATATGCAATTACAACATAAGTTGTGTCATTTTTCTCAGAAAATTGAACGTCTAGTATGATACGGGCTCCATTTTTTATGGCTTTAGTAAACATTCATGTCTACAATGCCATCAGACAGAACCCCCAAAATTGTGCCATGACAGTATAACACAACTGAGTTTGGTGCCATGGTTAAAAGGCATAATCAATTGTAAGACGTCATAAAAGGAAGTGTCCTTTGTTCAAATGTTTCATAGATAAAATTAATTAGAGATTTGAGTTGAACCTTTTTTGAGGCAGAGTGCTTCAGTTCCATATCCCTAGTCAGTTTCTGAACTTTTGAATCCCCAGAGATTGCATATCCTCTGACACATGACAGAGGTTCGAGAAATGTGAAATTTCAATTTCTTGAATAAATTTATTCAATTTCACAAATTTCACATTTATTCAAGAAATTGAATAAATGAATGAATGGATCCTCCAGTTTTGAGAATGCAATAGAGTTGCAAATATCTACTTTCATCACACTCACTAGTCTTTGTAGGATGGACCATGGATAGCGGAATCAGATTACTGGAAGTCGTTGTGTCACTGCTCTGTTGCTGAACCAGTCTCATGGGATCTGTCCAGTCGGTTTTCCTGTTCATTCTGTGACTCTCTGTCCAACTCTCATGGTTGGTCGTTGTCTCCACCATCTCTCTCCGCTGCCCAAAGCTCTTCATTCCCTCCTGCAATACCTGTGAATTTCAACTTCTTATCCTGACTTTCAAGGATTCCCATGATCTGTGGCCCATGAGCCTCATTGTCCATCATTCTCTTTCCCATGACTTTATCCTTTCCTTGCTTTGGTGCTCATGCCTTACTGATCCATAACCATTCAACAATCATTCCTATCTCTGTGATTTATGTCATCCAGTTCTCCATGCTACAGATACTCTTTGCTCCCTTCTGTCTTTCCAAATACCATTCAGCCTTCAATACTTAGACTCAGGTCCTCTGTGAAGTCTTTTCAAACTATTGATCTCTCATTGATTTCTCGTTCATTCACTGATAACTTACTCTGGGCTGAGATACAAAGTTACCAGCTGCCAGGGATGCAAATATTAGTAAAATGAAGGTCTAACTTCTAAAATTATTATATTCTAATGGAAAGATCAACAAGTAAACAAATAATTAACAATGCAGAGAACCCAAGTCTTTTGACTGAATGCTTAGGGCTTTTTTAGTACTGAGCAGACAGTAAGCTCCCTGCTGTTTTGTTTTACAATATAGCCACATACCTCTAACACAGTCATAGAATAAATGTGTGTGGAAGAAATGGGTGAATGAATAGAATAAATAGAAACACTATAATGTTTCTCCAGAATGTTAAGCATCATGTGTTTGTTTGTTTAAATACATTCTAGTTTTTCAACTTAAAACGTGTCCACAGAACTGAACACAGTGCTAAATTTCAGTTGATTGTAAAACAATGGGTTAAATCTTATGAGTTCAATGGCCTTTCAGCTTTATGTGTCCCCTAACTGCACATGTATTCTCACTTTACCCAGTAAATGAATTCATGTTCCTAATCCGTAGATCTCCAAGGACCTTAATATTTATGAAAAATGCATCATTTTACTGTAAGTATAAAAAGTCATTAAAAACTTATTTTTCAAAGAGATATAGCATTATAGGAGCTTGCACCCTAGAACAGGCTCATAGATTGATATAAGGAAAGAATACATATTTCTTCTATCTAATCTCATTCCATACTGATTTCCCCTTGGCTTTTGGTTTGACTTTCTCTGTGTGTAGAAAATGACCTAGAACTGTGGATAAACCTGGGGCTTCATTTGGTTCCAGCCTTACCTCTACCATAAACTTTGCAAGTGGTCTTAACAAGCCATGTGATCATTCACAATCTCTATTTCTTCCCTTTAGAAATAGACTCATTACATCTATCTTGTTGAATTTGGTGAAAATCATGTGATTCTTCTATGTGGTAATACATGCATAGTGCGTGGCAGATAGTGATCATTTATTAAGCAAAAACTATTGTTTTTAATACTACATTGTACTTTTTACATCTGTAATTTTTTTTATTCTCTAGTAACTTAGTTTTTCTTGTTAATCATGTCTTCCTGAATCATCTCTGAGAGACTGGAGAACAAGAAAAAGAACAAATTATTTCTTTATTATTTTTGCTCTGCAGATTTCTGAATGTACACGAATTAATACTAAATATATGTTAAGTTAATGACTATATATATACTATACATGCATACTTTTTTGTGTGTGTATATATATATGTATACATATGTATATATGTATATACATGCATACTTTTGTGTGTATATATGTATATATATGTATATATATACATATATACACACACAGAGTTTGCTGTGAACTCTGCATAAAGAAATGATGAATAGGTAACACTGAGCCTCAAAAATCATGAGTTGGTGGCCCTAAAACAATAGATTTTGACTTACTATTACTATGACAACTTGTATAGAAAGCCCTAAGAAAATAATTCATTTTTTTCCATTAAAGCTAATACAGGAATAAATAAGCAAAACAATATGAAGGATTTGCTCAACCTGCAAAGACTACGGACTTCATGAGGTGAGAGTCAAGGAGGTTAGTCAGTATAACCTCTCATGAAATATTGAATAGAAAACTATGAGATTTAGTCAAGGTATTTGAAATTAAGTCTGGTGTGGAAATGAGGAAGTAATCTAGATAAGTCTTCTCTCATTTTATGCTAGAAGAATAAAAAGTATTTTTATCAAAAGTATCCTTTGATGCTGATGCCAGTTCAATTGCTCTCCCAAAGCAGAAGTTCAGTGCAGAGCCAAGAAGTTTTTATTTCCCATTCAATTATCTCCAAGGAATATATATGAAGTATATATTTGCATTAGTCTGAAGCACCAGCCTAAGGGAAAGAAACTGAAGCCTATCTGCTTGTGAGCAATGGGCTTCATTTCATGCTTTGTTCTAGGGGGCAACGGACTCTATTCAATCACTGAAGAACAGTAGCTAATTCTCCATTCTAGTCCCCAGGGCACAATTGGTATTAAATGAAAACAGTAAACTGGTATTTCGAAAGCATTCAATAAATGGGGGATAACGTTTATCTAACCTTTGGATCAGTACTATTGAAGTAGACTTTATTATTCTCATTTTGCAGATAATGAAATGGAGTATCAGATACATTATATAAATTTGGCATCCAACAAATCTGGATTTGAATCACGGCTTTGCCACTTTCTAACCCTGTACCCTTGGGCAAACTCTGTCCTCTTTCCACTACACCCTAATGTATCCATTTTCCTCTCCAAGAGCCAGCCAGCTGCAATGGAACTCCTATTTCGTGGACCTTCCACATCTATCACCTGATCTTTACTTTGAACTGTACAGCACGGACACAGATCAGCACTGAGCTCTGCAGATTCACTGCTGTCACATCAGGATACACACTGTTGTTCCTACATGGTTAGTGCCAAGGGAATTTAGAGCTTATTCTGCTTATGCAAAGCTTAAACTCATGAGCTAGGGAAGTGTTCCAACTTTTCAAAAAGACTTGGCTTTTTGATAAAATTTCATCTGATAATTCATAAAAGATGAGGGAAAGCTATCACTCCAGGGCACCCTGGGTAGATCAGAGCCCAATATCACAGAAACTTGCCCCAGTCTTTTCAGATCATCAAGCTAAATATTGAATCTGAAGTTTCCTGATCTTTCCCATCATGAAGTTTAAATTAGATGTGGTCTCCCCTGGGTGCCATTCAAGAGTCTAATGACAGCATAAAAATATTGAAAGGAGGTAAACGAGATTCTTTTATTTAAATATGCATAACTATATATGTACTAACTTCACTTCATTGAAATGAAAAGGAAAGAGCTAACTTCAATGTTAATATCATTCTCTCATTGCTTGACTTTATATATAAATGCCAATAATTTTGAGGTTTTATAAGATGGATATATATAATTACTACAGATTTCATTAGTTTAAAAGCCAGCATTAGAAGGTAAAAATTAGATATTAATGAACAATTCCTTGGAAGGATGTCATGAATAGGTATCTGGAGGAATAATCATGACTTAAAAATCAAGCAGATTTAAATGAGTCCAGGACAGGATTAGATAGAATAAGGATTAAAATAACTTTAAAGACAGGTCCCTCTTGAAACACTTTTCCCACCCCCCAGGGAAAATAACAAAGTAAAAAAAGAAATAAGAGAGAATAAGAAATGTGTGTTTTAAAAATGTAATTTGTATTGTAATGCTTTATATTTGACGGGGAAAATTTGGGTTGACAATTTTTACAGTTGTGATTTAACACAGCAGATTAAAGGCTTTGGCAGCAAATCAAGAGTCACAGTGATTGGTGCTGAAATTCAATGGCCTTCCACAGGGTATTGTCTAAATGCTGCCCTGTCAGACTTCATGAATCCAGAACCATCTTGGGAAAGGTTAATGACCAAGATAAATTTACAGTATGGGTTTTCCAATGCAGCCTGGAAGGAGGCCTGCTGCTGCTGCTGACAGAAATAATAACAAGCAACATTCTTACCATAGCCAAACGCACAGAGCCATTTTCTCTGCCGTGCACTGTGCTGAACACTCCATACACATAAAACATGCTTACTTTAAGAGATGAGTTAGCAAGGAGATTTAAGAGCCAAAATGAAAGAGAAACTTGCCTCACAGTCTTGGTTTATTTCTGTTAAGTATTGTTTATTGGGTCATAATAGCTTCACGTCAGATTTGAAATTGCCTTTATATTTTAAAAATAATAATTTTTTAAACATAAGAAAAAGAACTACCTCTATCTACTTAGTGGTAATCATTAGGCGTGAACACTCTATGTGAGAAGTTAACACTTCCTGATAAGAAGTTTTGAAGTTACCATGGCCACCTAACAGCAGTGCTGTGCTCGCAATACATTGCACTGAGCTTGTGTCACTTTTGCAGTGGTGAGAGAATTATAATTGAGTCTCAGTAGTGGTCCAGGAATTCTCAGCTCACACTCATGCCATTTATAATCTCCTTCCCTTTTGCTAAAATATATCTTTCCTTCAATGGTCTCATTCTGAAATAGCCCCATCTCCTATGATATATATTTATAAATGAAGCAAGGAAAGGAGATTTTTTATGGCTCTTGTCTTTGATGTCTTTGTCATAATTCTGCTATGAGGCATTAGTGGTGAATCATTTTAAAAACTGACCCTGCTGAATTATTTGAGATACTTTGGCCCTTCTGGAAACTTCATGTTAGTTTCTTGTTGTTATTGCTCTGTTTTGTTTTGTGTGTGTGTGTTTGTGTGTGTGTGTCTGTGTGTGTCTGTGTGTGTGTGTGTGTGTGTGTGTGTGTGTGTGTGTGTGTGTGTGAGATTAGGGCATGAATTCGTAGTTACAACAGGGAGAAAACAATGTCAACACATCCATCTGGCTTTCTGTCTCAGGCAAGTTCTCAATCAACCTTACATGAGCAAACAGTCCCATTCTAAGAGAAACAAATATCCAAGTATATTCATGCTACTATTGTTCCTTGGAAAAGATCCAGAGCCTAAATAAGGAAATGCATAAAGTATTTTAATATCCTAATTATTTTGATTTAACTTCCTCTAATAGTTTAAATCGATACTGAATTTATTTAGAACCCATTAGAGTTTTTTTTCAACAGATCATAAACACAGACTGAACTTAATCCCAAGACAAAATTAATAATTCATGCTTCAAATTGCAGATACACTTTTCCAATAACCTGCCACCCTCTTCTACACTCAGGCTTTTTAGGAAAGTAATTACTAGCAATGTATATGTCATTCTGAAGGGCAGCGAGGCCTTCTTCTCACTGATCTGAACACAAAACAGACACTCAGAGTTACAAAGAGAGAAGTTGGTAGGTGTCATCATTTCAGTATCACCATCCCGACCTCCCATCCCCTTGAAGCTGAGCTATCAGGGGAAAAGGACGCAAAGTTACAAGAATCATCTCTCCTTCATTAATAACGGGACAATCAATCATTAAATGACCTCATACACACTACAGAAAACTCAAGGTTGTGTATTTAATGAACACAGTGCATTTTTGTATAAGTAACACTCACCTTTTAGCTATTTTGCTGAATTCAACTGGCTGTGTTCAAGGGAAGTAGGCTTTTGACTCAATGGAAACATTAAATATTCAAACTTGTTAGTAACCAACTAGGGCAATACAAGACTTTTTGACTCTTATTTTCTTAAACATGAGAAGGGTTAGATAATAATATCAATTAATTAAAAACCTACCGATGCCACAAATGGTGCTAAGTATTTCACATGCATTAATCCATTTCAATTCTCAGAGAATCTTGTGAGATTAAGTTCTTTTAGTACCTCCATTTTACAAATTTTTTAAAAATTCTAAAAATTCAAAAAGTGAAGCCATTTGCCCTACATTCTATAAGTGGTAAATAACAGACTTAGGTCTGTGTGCCTTTCAACCCTAAATATGATTGACTATATCCCGCTACCTCTCTGCTTCAGTGGCACACATAACATTTAGTTATTCATTCAACTCCTAAAGCAGGACACATCCTTGCATAGGACCCTGGTGTGTGCTGGAGGCTGTGAAAAATATTAAGATGGTTAAGACATGGTCCCAATGCTCAAGAAACACCTAACGTAAGAAGACAGAAATACTTAACAAATATACATTTTGATTGTAAAGAATGGAAGTGGTAATTTTGAAGAAAACTTCTTTTTCTTTAAGATAAGAGACACCCAATAATGTAAAGGGAAGAAAATTAACAGCAAGAGCCCACACCATCTAGTTTGATCAGGCAGAATGCAGAAAACCCCTACTCCAGCTTATTTTTGACACTAACATCCTCATCACCTTGGCAAAATCTTTGACTCTCTTGACCCAGATTCCTCATCTTTGTAGAGGGGGCTAGATTACTAGATCAAATTTTAAAATAAAACATCTCCAACACCACTTAGAAAAAGAAGAGAGCACTATTCACTTGTAAGATGATATTTTCTCTATTTTCAGCTATGTGACTCACTTCATCTCTGTCTTCCACTGTACAGCGCAAGAATTACTCTTAAAAACCTGCAACACTGATTTGCTTTGTGTTGCTTTTTGATGAAGAGTATCTTTTTGGAGGAAAGATCTAATTTTTTTCCTTTTTTTCTTTTCACGCTGATTTTCCTTAGGTGGACAGGGTCTGATCAGTGATATTGCCCAGAACCCAGGGCAGAGGAATAAAAACAAATAACATAACGATTCAACAGGCTTGTCTCTCTTTTGTTCTAATTGAAATAGCAATAGAGAGTAACTCTGTAAGTCATCTGTCTTGATGTGGGACACAATCTATTTCCGTGCATCCAGTCCAGTTCATATTATTCGAAACAACCACCCTGTTGGGCCCTGCTGCAGTATACGATCAGCATGCCAATTATATGATCCCAATAGATGTGATCTGGGCATAAATCCCAAGCTTCCTCAACCATGGAGTTCTCTGCCCCTTCTTACTCCCTTCAGTGATTTGCCCTTCTCTCTCATCCTCATCGACTCAAATCTCAAACAATCTTTGTGTCACTGTTACGTCTTCCATGCAGCCTTCCTTTATCAGAGTTTGGTTGTTCATTAAAATCCCTGGAGTTGACGCCTGGCTCCAATAATTCACAGTTGTGTGAGTTTGGGCTGGTTAGTAAAAACTTACCAAGGCTTAGTACCCTCATCCTTAAAAGGGGCAATATAGAGTCCACTGCAAGGATTTAAATAAGCACATACACGTGCTTGACACACAATAAAGTGAACAAGAAATGTCAATTAGTATTGCAACTTGTCATAACCAAAGTCCTAATAAACTCTTTCACGATGTGGAAATCATACAACATTTTTTACCTGGGCCTCTCATTTGGTTCTTAGCATTAACTTTTTCTATTTGTGACAGCTCCTCTTCTGGAATTTCTTAGGTGAGGCTTTCTAATTCAATTTATAGGATAAGAATATAGGGGCTACTTATTTTTACATTCTCCATAGCATCTAGTAGAGTGCATTCATAAAAAGGTGGTCAATAATATGTGTTGGAAAAATAAATGAATAAATAGGTGACTTACTTGGCTCCTGGGGTGTGGCCTCTGGCTAAGCTTCCTCTGAATATTTCACTTGTTAGAACTTCTGCCCCCACGAGAGTCTGATATTTGCATCATCTCCCAGCCTGTGGACAGCTCCTTCCCTTTTTATATTCTGCTGCATGCACTAGGCAGCCAGGATTCAGCTCTCACTCCACTGTGGCCCATTAAGACGGGACAATCTCACACTGGCAGTGCTGAAGGCAGTTAGGCTCAGGGCACAGAAGCAGAACAGGAGTCTGGAAATTTGGTTGATTGACAAGAAAACGCATTAAAATTTCAAGAGTAGCTCTGAAGCCAAGTGCACTCACCAAACACTCAAGAAATTCTTTCTAGAGGGAACAAACCAGAGTCTTCTCTGGAATGCAGACCCCACCCCTGCTATAGGAGATAGGAGTGTCATGGAAAATAGCCCAGCCTGAGAGCGAAACCAGGAAGAACCAGAATTCCTAACAGTCACTGTGTATGTGAACTTGGGGAAACGACTTCTCTGTGAACCTCAGACAAAAGGGGGTAGACCGATGCCCCCTCAGATTCTTCCAAAATGTACACTTATGTGAATAGAAAATGAACAATACATATAATAGTGCATAGCAAAATGAACCAGTTCTGCATGAAGAAGGGGATGGTTAAAAATAGAAGTATTTTGACACCCACTGTAGAAAAATAAAAGCCTCATTTTGATGGATCAAGCTTATACAATTCAGTCCAGATTTGACATCAAACAAACATTTGATTTGGCGTCAGAATGTGGGGGACAGAGGAAAAGAAGTGACACAAATCAGCCGATTTCAGAATAGTGCTCAACATAAACGAAAAGCAAAAGTTAACTTATTTCTTGATTTTTAAGTTTAAAGAGTTAAAAAAAAATTTTAACTGAGAGAAACACTGTGCCATGTTGTTCTTACATGTTCTTGGATACAGGAGGTTATGAAGACAGGCTGATTTTTTTAAAATTGTTTCTGTCCCAAGGAATGTGAATTCAAACATAGGGATCAGAGTTTAAGCAGTTCCTATTGTTTAAAATCTGGGACCCAAGAATCCTTCATGTGACATGCAAATTACAAACAATCAAACAATTTCCTACAGTCACCCCAGGCCCTTTCGGTATCTATCATCATCCCCACCTCCTCCAACCCACACACAGATCAGGACCCATACCTCCCAGAGGAGATGGTAGAGGGGAGGGGGGAGGAGAGGAGGAGAGGGTGGCGAAGGAAGCTGTTTGCCACTTGGAACTATTTCCCAACAACCTGCAAATGGTCCAAGTTCCTGGGCAGCGTGCTACGCATCAAACTAAATCTGAAATGCTAATTTGGTACAATTTTTTATTCAGAACATCAATTCTCAACATTAATTTTGACATGTTCTTTTTCTGTTAAGATCTCCAACTGGAACTGAAACATTACCTGGCAAGAGGAGTACTTGGTGCGAAATAAGATGAAGCCCCCCGCTTCTGGCCATAGGTGAGCTGCGATCCCCGTCCCTCCTAGGTAGGTGAGAGCTATTTCCTTAATAGGCCTTGGAGCCCCCTCTTCCTCCAGCTCTGCCATTGACTCCAAAGAGCTGATAAATTGCACTTATTTCCTACTCATGACCTAGTTTGTAAGCTCATAAATCACCCCAAACACCCTGAAACCCATTTCCTGGGGCCTCCTCTTGATAGGCCGCAGAGTTTGGTACCTAGAAGAGGTCAGGGGATCAGCTGCGAGATCTGGGCTCCAGGAGTAGAGCCCATTAGGTTCAGGTGTAAGTCGTTTCAGTCATTAAAACACTGGCTAGCTGGAAGATCTACCATTAGAAATGTATGTGTGTGCGTGTCTGTGGTCGTAGCCAATGCGCTGGGGGTTGTTTGTGTTTGTAAGGGGGAGGGGTGGATGGAGGGACAGAGGATGGCTAAGTAATATAACACTAAAAATCAGAGTGCTTAAGTCAGGGTAATAAATCATCCCAGTGTGTGTCTGAAAGTAGTTTCTCCCACCCACAAAATCCAAGCATTTCCATATCACCTTGATGACTTTTGCTATACCTGTATTCCCCATATATTAATTAAACATTTTACTTACACCTCTATTTTCAACCCGGTATCCATCTCAAGCCTTGTCTTTACAAATATCACCTGTGAAAATATAAGATTTATGTTCTGCTTATATATATTATAATGCCTACTAAAATAAATACAGAACTATGAAGGTTTTAAAAAGTGATCTATGTAACATCTGATACTATGCATTTATCATTGGTAAATACACTGTATACCACACCTTGGAAAATTGCTGTAGAAGATTCACCATCAGCGATATTAAAGGTCAGAGAACTAGTATGAAAAAGCTAAGTTCTTGATGAGAAAGTTTTTGCCTATTATGCTTCTAAGACTGAATGGAGCTCTGCTGGGGGATATGCTGCAGAATTCAGACTTGCAAGGGGCCTCCGGGAACTTAAAATCCAGCTGGGAAATACATTAATACATGAGACAACTGTAACAGAGCAGGACCCTTCCCAGAATAGGCTCCCACCCATGTCTTCCACCTGCCTTTTGTGTGTAGAAAAACTTTAGTCAAAGAATAAATTTAATCAGAGAAGTGAGAAAATGCAGAAAGAAAGGAAAAGAGTCAAGCAAGACAAAATAATAATAATTTAGCCATTAAACAAAGTCAAGGACCTTTAATTCTTCCTCAAGGACTATAGATAATATTCTGAGCCATGTCCTTTGAGCTGTTTTGCAGATACTGAAATCCCCACCAGGTGGAAGAAGGTAACTGTATGCTGCTCACCAGCACGTAGACTCCAGACTGGTTGGAACCAGAAGGTTGATGATGCTGACTCCTGATTACCCTACCACCCAGTCAGAAGAATGTCCATGACCACACCCTGCTCCTTGAACACTATAAGACTCCTCGCTACCCCCTCCAGGGCCAGACACACAGTCTTGAGGGCATTAGCCTGCTGTGGCCCTGTTTGCCTAGCAAAGCAATAAAGCTCTTTCTTTCTACTTCACCCCAAACTCTATCTCCCAGATTTAATCCAGCGCTGATGTACCGAGGCCAGATTTCGGCAACATAACTACTGTACATTAGTTAATTGGAAAGAAAATACTTTACAATCGCAAAGGCAATATACCAACACAGAGCAATGTTATCAACGAATGGTTTTAGAATATTAAGAGAATTTAGCTCAGTGGAAGTTCTTTTCCCTTTGGGAGAGAGAGACTGAAAGTTAACAACAGTGTTGCAAACAAGTCTTGGACCAAAATTGGGCTGTGATGGACTTTCTAAACCACACGATATTGACTTCATTTCATTAACTGCATCACTTTCACTTCGATTTTTCACGGTGGAAAAGGCTTGGCTTACTGGTACAGATCTTGTTCAGAGTTAAAGCTTCAGTGAAAGGATCAAGGCCTGACCTTATACTTGGGTATCATGCTTTGGGTACTCTGGCTCTCTAGGTGTCTAGGAGCTCCTGAACTCTAGCCATTTACCCTGCTAATTGTACTGACCTTGGAGGGAGACCAAAGTCCTGGACAGGCAGGTGAGTAGCTTGATCAGGCTCCATCAGCCCATGTCATGACTAGCCCTATGTAAATGGGAACTCTATGCCGTAAGCGGAGCAGAGGGGGAATAGATGGTTCAGTTCAATTTAGCTTTAAGCCTGGGAAAAGTCAGTACTCCTTCTCTAGGATCAGAGAGGAAACAGGAAAATCTTATTCTTTAAAGTACTAGAGACCACTAAGCCGTATGACCCCAATTTTACTGCAAAGACTTGGATGAGCTTTGGCTGCATGGAAGCAGAGTATCTTTGAACATAACTTTTTTTTTAATCTGGATTTTGTTTTGTTTTGATTTTTAAAAATCAACTTTACTATTTAAAATTTAATGAAATATATCATATATATTATAATGTAATATACATAATGTAACATAAATTACATGCAATGAACTGCACCCATTTTGTACTTGCACCCATTTATACTTTCACAAGGTATATACTTGTGAAACTAACATCACAATCAGGATCAAAAATGTATCAATCACACCAGGTTCCCCTCCCTATGAAAACTTATCTGTGTAGTTCTATTTTAAATGGTTTTCTTGTAGACAGTATACAGTTGGTATTGCCTTTCTTCCAGTCTGGAAAAATCTCTGACTTTTAACTGGGATATCTACATCATTGAAATTCATGATCTTCAAATATGAATAGGTTTAAAGCTACAGTTTTGTTTTTTCCTATGTACCATATCTGTGTTTGCTTTTTCCCCCTTTTAACGTGAATTTTATTGGATTAATTTACTCTATTTGATCTCATCTATGGGTTTAGTGGTTGCTTAGTGTTTGCAATATGCCTCCTCAATGTAAAAATGTATAAGCCTGACAATAGTGTTCTTTCATTTTCCTCCTTTCATTTGTCCTTCATGCTATTTTTGTTGTATATTATTCTCTATGTATTTATAAACCCCATAATAAATTGATATTGTTTTAAGCAGTTAAGTTTCTTTTAAAGACACTTAAAATTGTGGGAAAATTTATCATTCGTGATGATCTTCATTTATTTATGTAAATCTAGGTGTCCCTCTGTGTTAACTTGAAGAACTTTTTAAACATTCCCCATAGTATTAATCTGCTGCCATAAAATTCTTTCAGCATTTGTTGTCTGACAATTTTTCATCTCACCTTAATTTTTGAAGAATTTTTTTGCTGGATATAGAATTCTAGGTTATCAGATTTTCCTCACAACTACTTTACAATTATGCTCCATTATCTTCTGACTTGCATAATTTATGATAAGACGTCTTCAATAATTCTTATTCTTGTTTTGCGTTTGATGTGTCCTTTTTCTCTGTGGTAATTCTAATCTTTGTTCCTCAGTATTTCATATCTTTTAATCTCCTGGTCCTTTTACATTATTTTTCCTTTGTCCCTGTTATTTTTAATCCATTTAATTATGATGTCCCTTGATGTGGTTTTCTATAATCCGTGGATTTATAGTTTTCATCACATTTGGAAAAATTTGGCCATTATTTCTTCAAATAGTTTTCTGCCCCTTGCCTTTTTCTTCTATGACACAAACTGTATGTATCTTGTACATTGGTATTATTCCATAGGTCACTGAGGCAATGTTCTTTTTAGCTCTCTATTCTGTTCCATTGATCTATTTGCCAATTCTTTTACCCATATCACACTGGCTTGATTATTATAGCTTTACAGGAAGTCTTGAAGTCAGGTAGTGTCAGTGCTCCAACTTTTTCCTTCTCCTTCAATATTATGTTGGCTATTTTGGGTCTTTTGCCTCTACATACAAACTTCAGAATAATTTTGTCAGTATCCACTAAATAACTTGATGAGATTTTTATTGGGATTGCTTTGAATCTACAGATCAAGTTGAGGAGAACTGACATCTTGATAATAATGAGTCTTCTTATCCATGAACATGGAATATCTCTCCATTTATTTAGTTCTTTGTTGATGGATGTTTTTAGTGACTGATCTTTCTCCTAGTTATGGAATGCATTTATCTGTCTTTGCATGTCTAGTTATAATTTGATTTTGTGAATGTTACATTGAAGAGTGTCTAGATTGGCTTGTCTTCCATTAAAGAGCTTTGTTCTGTCAGGCAGTTAGATTATTTGTGGATTCATATGATCCCTTCATGGTGTGATTTAAACATTTTTTTAAGAGAGTACAGAGCTAGAATAGCCTTCTTTCTAGGATTGTTCAGCCTTGCTTCTACAGTATGAAATTTGGGGCATCAAAATGAAGTATCCATTCTGGCTTGAATGTCTCTTTACCCACTGTGAGATTTGAGTCTACTTCACCTGTGATTCTTATTTGTTCATCCTTGTAGTTTCACCCTATATAAGGGTTGCTTATTACTCAGCAATAACTCCAGAGCATACTTATGCAGATTTCTAGATTTTTATTTCTCTACATTGCTCTCTTTTCCAGAGTTCTACATGCACTTCCAGATGCCTCTGTCTCCTTGAATTTTGGTCTCTATCTCCTCCATTCAGCAAGATCACTAGGCCCTGTTTATTTGCCCTTCCCTGCACCCATAGTTCAAAAACTGTCCCTATGCATTTAGCCAAGGAAGTTGTAGCACTTATTTCATTTATTTCCCTTCTCTCATGTATCACATTCCAGGATTTCCTAGTGTTCAATGTATGAATACAGTCTGTTAATATTTTTGCCTAGCTGTATAGTTGTTTATGGTGGTTCTTTATACTGTGTTATGGCCAGGAATGGAATAAAGCCCCTTAGCTCCCCCCACCCTTTTTTTTTGGCCATGCCACGTGGCTTTGCAGGATCTTAGTTTCCTGACCAGGGGTTGAACCTGGGCCCTGGCGTGAAAGCACTGAGTTCTAACCACAGGACTGCCGGAGAATTCCCTGTATTTTAAATTTTGGTAAAGTATACTATGGTTGAATATGTTCACGAGACAGTTTGAATTTTCAACTTTCTAGATCTCATATAAAACACTGAATTTTGCATTTATGTCATGTCAGATAGCTAATAACCTATAGTCTTTATCTTTCCCAAAGCCACACAGAAATTTCATCCTTAGAAGAGAATAAAGGGGACATTTCAGTTAATCCTTGTATGGTGCCTGACGACCTTTTATGAAATTCTTTTATTAACAGCTTATATTTGAACGTCTGTAGCAATGTGGAACTCTGTCCTCCCAAAGGAATCTTATCCCATGATAAGACAGTTCTGTTACAAAAAACCTTCTTATGTTGGCCTAAATTCTTTCTTCTTGTACTTTCCAATATCTGATTCGTATGCCAGCCACTGAGAGGAGGAATAATCCAGAATTTATTTATTTTTTTTAAATCATTCATATCCCACCTGCTTCCAAATCAGATTTGAGGCAGTCTATTCAGAAGACATGCATGTCAAATGTTTGATGCATAAGAACATCTCTCAAGTCCCCTAGGCATACCCTATTCTAAATTAAGCATTCCTGGTCCCTCAATTATTTCTCATATGATTAGGGATTAGTTCCCTTATAAGAAAAGACACAAGAAAGTAGAATGGTGGTTTCCTGAGCCTGGGGGAAGGGGGAAAAGGGGAGTTGTTGTTCAATGTTTATAGAGTTTCACTTTTGCAAGATGAAAAAGTTTTTGAGAACAGTTATACTGTTATACTGTTCCCTTAAAAATAGTTAAGATGTAAACATTATATGTTTTTCACAAAAATGTTTTTAAATGACAATAGATGCATGTAATAAAGGCAGTTGAAATAGTAAGCAAAAATGGAGGTCTCTTCCTGATCTTATAACAATGTTTTCATTCTTTTGGCTTCATTGTTAGATCTTCTCATCAATGAATACATCAAATCCAACCTTGTTTCAGAGCTCTGTTGAGTGGGATACTGGGGGAAGAAAAGGAATTTGGACTATAGTAGGGGCTCCAAGAATGAAGTTATAGTTTAGTCATCAGTCTGAGAGAACAAGGTCTGCAGAACCAAAAATGCAAACTCTACTGTTGCTACTATAGTGGCCAGGGATTTAGAGGTTTTTACATTGGATTAAAAACACCTTGACTTGAACTTGTAAGTGTAAAATCTGAAGTGTGGGCCAGCTGGCTGGAGATCTAAGGAGAGCTGATGGTTCAATTCCAGTCTGAACAAAGGCAGCTTGGAGACCCAGGAAAGTTGGTGATGCAATTTCTCTCCAAAGGCAGTCTTCTGGAGAAGTCTCTCTTGCTTAATTGTATTTTTGCCTTTGTGTGTGTGTGTGTGTGTGTGTGTGTGTGTGTATACAATTATTAAAGGTTACTTTACATTTATAGTTATTACAAAATATTGGCTAAATTCCCTGTGTTGTATAATACACCCTTGAGCCTATCTAATACCCAATAGTTTGTACCTCCCATTCCCCCCACATATTGTCCCCCAACCCCAAACCGGTAACTACTAGTCTGTTCTCTATATCTGTGAGTCTGCTTCTTTTTTGTTTTACTCACTAGTTTGTTGTATTTTTTAGATTCCACATGTAAGTGATATCATATGGTATTTTTCTTTCTCTGTCTGACTTTTTTCACTTAGCATAGTGCCCTCCAAGTCCATCCATGTTGCAGCAAATGGCAAAATTTTATTCTTTTTTATGGATGAGTAGTTTTCCATTTTACATATATATATATATATATATATATCTATATATACACACCATTCTTTATCCATTCATCTGTTGATGGACACTTAGGTGGTTTCCACATCTTGGCAATTGTAAATAATGCTGCTATGAACATTGGAGTATGTGTATCTTTTTGAATTAGTGTTTTGGGGTTTTTTTTCAGATATTTACCCAGGAGTGGACTTGGTGGGTTATATGGTAGTTCTACTTTTAGTTTTCTGAGAAATCTCCATATTGTTTTCCACAGTGGCAGCATCAATTTACATTCCCACCAACAGTGTAGGAGGGTTCCCTTTTCTCCACATCCTCACCAACATTTGCTATTTGTATTCTTTTCGATTATAGCCATTCTGACAGGTGGGACGTGATATCTCATTGTGGTTTTGATTTGCATTTTCCTGATGATTAGCGATGTTGAGCATCTTTTCATATGCCTATTGGCTATCTGCATGTCCTCTTTGGAAAAATATCTATTCAGTTCTTCTGCCCATTTTTAAATTGGGTTCTGTGTTTTTTGATGTTGAGTTGCATGAGCTCTTTATATATGTTGGATATTAATCCCTTATTGGTCATATCATTTGCAAATATTTTCTCCCATTCAGTAGGTTGTCTTTTCAACAATCTTTTTATCCTACTCAGGCCTTCAGCTTATTGGAAGTGGCCCACCCATATTATGGAGGGTAATCTGCTCATTCAGAATTCAGCAATTTCAATGTTAATCTCCTCCCAAAACACCCTCCAAATTAACACATAAAATTAATCATCACAGATGTTTACCAGAGACACAGCAAGGGCTAGCAGTAGTGAAGTGTCAAAACTTCAAAAGACTCCATTGAGATTTAAGTGAAAGGACAAGTCCTGTAGAAAACTAGGGGAAGAACATTCCAAGGAGAGAAAGCGGTGAGTACAGAGGGCTATGGTTAGGAGAGTATTTCTCTAAGGAACAGGGGACACCAGCGTGGCTGGGGCAGCAAGGGCAGAGGAGAGAGGAGCAGGAGCTGAGGCCAGAGCAGCAACGCGAAGTCAGATGCAGACCATTGAAGGCACATGGGGTTCTAAGCTGGATGACACAGCAGCCATTCCATGGTACGAGCAGAGGAATAACGTGAGCTAATTTTAGAATATGCTTTTATTGATACTATTTCGATTCAATAGGCCTAAATGGTAGAAAGGCAGGCACTATTTCAGACATGTCTCAGATGTCATTTGAACTGGAGTTCAAAGCATTTAAGTGAATGATTGAAAGTCACAAAGCTGGCAAGTGACAGAGCCAGATCTGATTCTCTTTTCCCTCATGTGATATGCTGACCTCCAGGTCACTCTGCCCTTCCTATGGCCTACAGGGTCTCCAGGTCACTATTTGGTGATTTAGAGTCATGATTATTGAAGCCACAATTTAGCCTTCTCAGAAAGAAGAGTCACATTAATCCAAAGATGAAAAGATCCAATTCCTCTTGTCTTTCTTGTGACCTCAGGACTAGGATTTGTCCTGCAGTGACAGAAGCCATTCCCACCTTCTACTAATGCTTTTGCTTCAGAATGTCAGCTTATTCATTCTCCCAGATTTCAATCTACTCAGTGATATAAGGAAACATGTTTTTTTTTTTCCCTTTCCTCCAGACAGGAAGCTAAGAGATATTTCCCTGCATGATGCTTTTATAATATTCAACAGCAGCTCCCTGGAGAGAAAGGATCTTAAACAAGATATTCAATTTGAGATTAGTTAAGTGGTTATTTGGCTGAAAGGGATGTGACAAACAAGAAGTACTTCTGTATCGTCAGGTGAAGGAAATATTCAGTTGGATTTAATTAGCAGTGGGATTTTTTCTGGCACCTCTCCATTACGAACCTTCAAGCATTGGAAGGGTAATTAAAATTTCTGCAGGTTAATAATCACAATAAAGTCTCATTTAAAAATGAGAATTCTAAGCTCAAATGCAAAACACTGGTATAGGATTCCCAAGAGTATTTCCTCCAAGATCATAGTTAATATACAGACTGTAGTCATGCATCTTATTAACCTTTGTGGTCTTGATCAATTTGCTTTAAAATCACACAGCTTTCAAATCTGGTAACTTTAGGCTCGGAAGAACATACATTGTGAATAAATGTTGGCACTGAGTTTCTTCAAAACTCTCCAGTAAGCACATTATCCTCTGGCACAGAAGAAATGCTTACAGATTAGAAGAGAGACCTTGTATTGTCTTCGTTGGTTTTTTCCGCTGGAGGGGTGGCAGCTCAGGATCAAGGGCACTGCTGACCCAAATCACAATGACAGTGAGAGATACGAGGGTTCTGGCAGAGGGAGGTAGTGGTTAGCTAGTATTTTACTCTGAAGTCTCATTTTACATATGCTAAGTGTGGGAGGACCTGATTCCCCTCCTTCCTTTGTCCCTTTATTCCTCACTGGGCTTATCCCTGGTGTGGAAGATGGCTTTAAGCAGGACATACCAAAATTCTACTACAAGAGGTGACAGATGTTAGAAAATAAGAAGTTTGCTTATATTTTTATGTACTTCATCCATGAAGATGTGAGTGTTAAAGGCAAAAGATTTGTAATGGAAAAATGTAGCTGCTGTGAGGTCCTAGAGGATGAGGAAGGAGGGAGAAGACTAAGGGAAAGTGAACTCCAGGTGGCCCTGTGCACTCCAGGTGCCCATGGAACACTCACGGAATGTGGCACAAAGGGTGAAGCCAAAGAAGATTTCCTCTGGCCTCTGGATACGATGAGGATTTCTGAAAGCTTTCTGAGAGGATGTCTTCCCTTCCTACGTTTGTGGAGCATAAGTGTACGTTACCATGCCTGTTTCCAAAAATGTTCCAAAAAATGCCTTATATACCTATTCATCTTTCAGTCCCTCCAGTGATGTCCTGCAACCAGCGCATACAGACTCATGAGAACAAATTATTAAATTTTTAGGAATGTTGGGGGCAGCCGGTAAATCACTGATAGTTTGTAAATGGCTATGATGAAAGTACTTATACCACGAAATGCAGCAATGCTACAAATCAGTCCCCACCCCAGACAGCCAGGTTTTAAACCTTTTTCAGCACACCACTGAAGTTTTCTACTCACTACTCAACACCATACCATGTGATTTTTGCTTCACTTTCCATCCCACTTATTACCATTAGAGGTCACAGATGGCATCCTTTCCAAATACAGTTATCCCCACAATCCACATTCTTCCTGACCTCTCAGCATTTGACAGTGTCAGTGGAGTCCACCTTCCCTTTCCTCCCACAATACTGCTATCTCATGGGTCCCAGGAGATTTCAAACTCTCTTCTAGGTCAGTTTCAACAGTTCTGTTTCTTCCCTCCTTCCCTCAATGTCACTATTTCTCCTGAGTTGGAACTGAGCCTTCTTCACTCTTTCTCCCTCGGCCAACCCATTCACTGTCTGCTTTATCATACTGTGCAGTGCAGACGAGGGCCATGCCAACCCCTACTTCCCAGACTCATGGTTCAGTTCCAGGTTAGTATTTTACCAGCCTGCTAGTGTTAGCACGTGGTAGGCCCCATAGTATCATAAACTCATCCTTTCCAAAAGCAAACTCATTATCTCTCCATCTTTCCTCAGCTCTTGCTCTGACTTCCTTATGTTTGCCAGTGACATCATTAGAACAGTTCTCTCTACCCTGTCTGATGATCACAGGGAATTTATAAATAAGAAATTTTAAAAGAATCTTTGTTTTTCCTTCCTTATTGTTTACTTCTAGTTTACAGCACATCTTCCTAAAATACTTCTTCCTAATGTATCTCACATATGTTGCCCCTAAGAGTCATCTTTTCATCACACCGCTTTAGCTAAAATCTGCTTGTTTGATCCTCTTCACCATTGCACTAGACTTCTAATTTGTTGTCCCGAATACCTATTGATATGGGAGGTACCAGGTGAAAAGCAGAAAATCCCAAAAACGTTCAGATGCTAATCTAGGTTGGTTTTACTTAAATTCTTTGCCATCTCTCCCTTCAAGAAGTGGAGACTAATTACCCTCCCCTTGAGTGTAGGCTGGACTTAGCTGACCCAATTCTAATAAATAGAATAGAGCAGAAGTGACAGTGTGAGCCTTCAGAAGCTAAGTCATTAAAAGCACCAGGCTTCCTCCTCTCTCCCTTGCCTTTGGATCATTCACTCCAGGGGAAGCCAGCCGCGATGCCATGAGGATGTCAGGCAGCCCTGTAGAGACGAATATGTGCTGAGAATCTAAGGATTTCTGCGAGTGCCACGAGACCGAGCTATCTTCGTGGGTCCTCCAGCCCACTCCTGTGATTACAGTCCTGGTCAACGGCTTGACCGCCACCCGCTACGGAACCCTGAATCAGAATCATCTCGCTAACTTACTCCTGGATACTTGCCCCTTGGGAACTGTGGGATAAAAAATGTTCAGGGCTTCCCTGGTGGCGCAGTGGTTGAGAGTCCGCCTGCTGATGCAGGGGACACGGGTTCGTGCCCCGGTCCAGGAAGATCCCACATGCCGCGGAGCAGCTGGGCCCGTGAGCCATGGCCGCTGGGCCTGTGCGTCCGGAGCCTGTGCTCCGCGGTGGGAGAGGCCACAACAGTGAGAGGCCTGCATACCACAAAATAAATAAATAAATAAATAAATAAATAAAATTTAAAATGTTCATTGTTTTAAACTGGTAAGTTTTGGGGTCATGTCTTAGGCAGCAACAGATAACCAATATACCATCTTTCACCTTGCTCCAAGGTCAGCTTTAAAGGGAGCGTTCTGATGATGCCATGTCAGTGCTAAAAATTTCCAAAGGCTTTGGAAATAAACTCTCCACTAGATAAAGTCCTGTCTTTTTAGTCTGGTATTCAAGGCACTCTACAATATATCACCAGGCATCACTTCAGCTTTATACCCCAGAACACTATCTATTACAGTTTATGTGCAGTTTATGTTGAGCCAGTTGAGAATGTTATCCATTCTCTGTATAATATGCTGTGCTTTCTATCCCATTCCTATTCTTAGAAAGGAATGTTGTGGCTTTGTTATGGTGAGCACAGAGACTTTTAGCTTCACCATCTTTTCAAACCCTCTTCCTTAAAGAAATCCAGACATTAATGCTTCTCTTAAGTATAGCAGAAGGAAGATGAGGATTAGAATATACTTCAGGTCACCTGGTTTTTCTGCAGTTAAAGACGGTTTTGTTTGGTCAGGGGTGTGACTCTGTCCTCTTTTCTCTGCTCTTAGCCTCTGTTGCCTTTGGCTTGGGCCCAGTCCCTGCAGGATTGCTGCTTTCTGGAGCTCCCTGTCTGAATTTTTACCCCTCTGCCTCCTGCTAGCTCATGACATTTATTCCAATCTCCTTAATATTAGAGAATTGCTCTATTCCCAGTTTGATCATAGATATGAGTATCTTTTGTCTTCAGTTAGCCATTTTCTAATTCTATGGTTCCTCCACTTAGCCTCATAATTAAATTCATTTCAGCATCTTGGTTTCTTAGAAAGCAAAATACCAAACACACCCCCCCCTCCTTCTCAGAGGGTCTCCCAGCCATCTCCACCCTGTCTGGAGGTCCATGAAGCAGTAGTGGGTGGCCCCTCCAGCCCTCTGAATGTTTCTTACCATATGTGGAGCTATACCTTTGTGGAGCTGATGACAGGATGATTTCATGCATCATGTGCCCAGAAAAATTTCTCTCTACTCCTTTTCTTTCTCTTTTCTTCTCTTTTTCCTTGTTCTTCCTTTCAATTTTGTCATCTTTATTCTCTGTCTTTTCCTTTTCTCTACACTTAAGTGCTATTCTTCATGCTTTCACCCTGTGGATAATGTGCTTGTGTGAAAACGGTCAATCTTTTAAATTTTAGTGAAAAAAAACAAACAAACTCTAGTTCAGTCCTCATGTACCAGCAGCTGCTATAGGAAGGGCAGACTTTTGATTTCTCCTGCCTGATGCCTCTGAGTTCACAATGGGGGTATCTCAAGTCCTGATGCACACTGTCCATTTAAATTATCTTAATTTATTTATATGAATGAATTAAAGTCTATTTTTGCTCAACTGTCCCATGAGAACAGAGTTGTCAGGCATGAGTCAGCCATCTGATATGCCCTTAAAGTGGGCGGTGACTTGTAAATACTTCTAACCTCCTTAGGTGCCAAATTGCACTAGTTTTATATCTGGAAGAACGAAAAAAAAAGGTCACATTTGCTTCTTCAAGACTGTCATATATTTGTCATATATTTCTTAGACAGACAGTGACCATCTACCAACATTCTTACATGGAGATGTCCCACTGGCCATCTAGAAAGGGATATGAGAAATTGGAAGGACAATATCTTCTACAGGATAAATCTGAGTCTCAAAGAAATAAATGACTTGACCAGGACACTAAGAGAGAAAGAAGAATCAAAGGGACAGGTCAGTAACCTAACTGTCAGACTACCGCATATTCTGGGGAGTTACACTGATGCCAAGTAGTAATTAATGACCGTCCGTTTGGCTACAGTGCCCAGTTGTTTGGCCAAACACAGTCTCAAAGTCTCTGTGAAAATATTTTTTAGATGTGATGAATATTTAAATCGGTAGACTGTGAGTACAGCAGATTATAATGCCATAATGTGGGTGCTCTTCATCTGATAAATCGAAAGCATTTAGAAAAGAGATTGAGCTTCCCAGCGGAGGAAGGAATTGTGCCTCCAGATTGCCTTATGAATCAAGATCGCAGCATCTACTCATGAGAACTTCCAGCCTGCTGGTCTGTTCTGCGGATTTCAGACTTGCCAGCTGCCATTACCACGAGTCACTTAAAATAAATCTATGGATCTATCCTATTTGTTCTGTTTCTCTGGAACCTTAACTAATATGTGATGATACTGCAATTAAGCCATGCTTATCAGCTGATACCTTAAATAACCAGATACAGGAACATTGGTACCATTGTACTGTACTAGTATTTCTAACTGCTGCTAGAATTCCTGGCTAGCATTTACTGAGTTCTTAGTACACATCAGACTCTGCACTAAGTATTTTCCATAGATCATGGTTTTAAGCTATACATTAACCATGTGATGTTGCTGTATATTTTATTTTATGAAGCTGGATTTAAGGAGAAAAAGGGTAAAGAAAATAGAGGAGTGGGAAAGCAAGGAAAGAAAGGTTAACACTTGTCCATGCCCACACAATCAGTAAGAGGAAAATCCAGGACATTGACCCAGATCTAGCTCCAAAAGTCACATTCATACCAGTACACTGATCTTAAGTACAGGAAAATCCACTAGTAACTTGTGAATTAGGCTCTGGTATTAGGGTCTCTGGAATTAGGCTCTGGTATTAGGGGCTCCAAGTTCACCAACAGAAATACAGTTTAGTAATCCTATTCACCAGCATTACTAGGGCAGTTTCTAAGTAGCTGACCCTGCTGAGAAATGGGTTAAACCTGAACTTAAAAACTAAGGATGATCAGTCATTATCAAAAGACAATCTATAAATAAACCTCCCGATTTGCTGGTTTCTTTAGAATAATTGAAATATAGAAGGTTTACACTCCATTTAGTTTATTTACATGGCATCATTGGGCATTAGGAATACACATAAGTGAGGTTTTCTTATTTTCATTTTAAAGTAAGAGAACCATACCTCTTTAAATGCCAAATTCTTTTACAATAATTATCAATGAATTTTTCTGAAATATACATTTGCCACCCCCTTCCCTCAAAAAAGAGACTGAACGTAACTCAAAGGCATCTTCTGACATAGGATGACCATTACTACCATACCTTTTTGTTCATAGAAACACCTTCCAGACCTAGTGATGGATGAAGCTTTTTTTTTTTTCCTGCACTAAAGAGAACTGGATGTCTGGGATTTTATATTCTTGTCTACTTCTTATAGTGTTTCAATTTCCTTATACCATCTGCTGGGACCCCTCACCACTGCCTTCAGTGGGTCTTTATTGCCTCTTGTATGCAAGGTATCTAAATCTGAAATCATTATCTTTGCCAAGACCCTCTTTTTCAAATAGCATTCAGGCCCTAAATTTCATATTAATGTTTAACTTCTCTTTATCTCTTGTTTCTCATGTTTAACTTATTGCAGAATTAGATTGAATCTACTTCCGCCTATGAATTCTTAGGTGACTTACTAATACACATAATTCTCAGACAAGATTTATTCAAGTGTAAGTGTCCTCCTCCCTTTCTCTAAACTCTCTTTTAAACGAGATATTGTGGAATGCAGAATCAAGTGAAGGGACAGAGATGTGGTCAGAGATTGGATTTAAGCTTCAATCTAAGTTGATTTTCATAATAAAGACCCCTGGGTGTTGGGTACCTGCAGGAATGGAGAATAAAGAAAAAGTAAAAGAGTTGCTAGTGGCTGTAAGAAAAATTGGGACATGTAAGAAGGGTTGCTAGGGTTACTATTCACATGCCCAATAATATTCTTTGAAAAATGAAAATAAAGGCTAGAATTTCTTTTTTTTTTTTAATTACTAGTTGATGACTAGACTGCTTCTTCAAAGTTACCCACCTCAGAAACTGTCCTGTGACGTGGTAGCTATTCAGATTGTGTTTGTTGAATAAATGACTAAACACATGCTTTTTCATGGATTGAGGTCCATTCTATACCCTCAAATCTTGGGTTTGTGGCAGTCATTTTTCTCACTTCTCCTACATCCTTTTTTATTCATTTCAAGGGTCTTGTCTGTGTTCTTCAAGGGTGCAGATGAGGGAAGTTATCACAGATAAAAGAACAGAGGCTAACAATGTGGTACAGAAAAGAGGATTTAATCTGGATGCAGAAGTCTTTGCTCTGCTCTAACTTGCTAGGTGTCCATGAGAAAATACCTCAGTCAAAGGAGGTGACTGGCTAAGTCAACACTCTAGCATGAGGCCCAGTACCTAATCAGTGCTTAAGAAATACTCAGAATGATTTCTTATTCCCCCCCCACACACACACCCTCAGCTTTAAAATTCTGAGTCTATAATTCTAGGAAAGCAGTTTTGGCAGATTTGATTCTTAATAGAGACATCCCCTGAGCACAGAAAATTTGGACTCAGGCTGAGATACTTTCTGCCTCTGCTTCCCTCGAGAGGATGGGTGGCAGTCCCATTTGTAATGCCTATAAAATCATGCAGAGTGGACCACTATAATATACCTAATAAACCACCTGGCATTGCTTTTGTTTTTCCCAGAAACTGCCTACCACACATTATACCAAAAAGAGTGCGTCTGCATATATACAGAGCACACAAACCTGCTTGTTCACTGAAAAGTTTTCCCTGCAAAAGAGGTCAAGGTGAGTTGGTTACATGTACACTGGCTTTATTTGTTGCCTCCTAAAACTATACAGAGCTGGGACCTGTATCAGTGCTGATGCCAAAGGAACAGAAATAGTGTGGAGAAAGTGGGGTGAAAGAAAGTGCAGACAAAATCTATTTGAGTCTGATAACTAATGGGCAGTTAGTCTCAGTTGGCTCTTTCTTTCTGTCACTTTCTAAGAGACTGTCCAAGAAGCTCTGAGATGATCAGATAATCCATTCCCAGAGGAATGGGAAGTGGAACCCACATTGTCCTAGAACCAGTGTTTCCAGGATTGAAGACTATATTAGGAGTCACCAGCTCACTTCCTCAGTCTGGGAGAAGTTGGGATGCTTTTAATTGTGGGTCCAATGTGCTTGGGAGTATTGTACTAAGTCCCAGTTATTCTCTTCTCTCCATCATATGGCTCAGACCTAGGTGTTTGGCCTTTTCTTCAGTTTTTTGCATGGATTCCAGACCGCTACTCTGTTCTGCTAACAATCCACTTAAACTGAAGCCAGATGCCCTGATTCGTTTCTGCCATCCCCTGTCCTGCAGGGTCAGCCCTTGCTGACCTCCCAACCCCAGGAGCCTCAGGAGAGTCTTATTCATAAGAAACTGATACTGATGATTGAGGACATCCAGGGGCTGCCTGGATTATGGACACAAGACTGACTTCTGGGGGAGTTGAGGAAGATGGCGGAAGAGTAAGATGCGGAGATCATCTTCCTCCCCACAGATACATCAGAAATACATCTAACACGTGGAACTGCTCCTATAGAGCACCCACTGAACATTGGCAGAAGACCTCAGACCTTCCAAAAGCCAAGAAACTCCCCACCTACCTGGGTAGGGCAAAAGAAAAAAGAAAAAACAGAGACAAAAGAATAGGGACGGGACCTGCACCTGTACACCAGGGAGCTGCAAAGGAGGAAACGTTTCCACACACTAGGAAGCCCCTTCGCAGGCGGAGACTGCGGGTGGCGGAGGGGGGAAGCTTCGGGGCCGCGGAGGAGAGCACAGCAACAGGGGTGCGGAGGGCAAAGCGGAGAGATTCCCGCACAGAGGGTCGGTGCCGACCAGCACTCACCGGCCCGAGAGGCTTGTCTGCTCACCCGCCGGGGCGGGCGGGGCTGCGAGCTGAGGCTTGGGCTTCCGTCGGTCGGAGCGCAGGGAGAGGACTGGCGGCATGAACACAGCCTGAATGGGTTAGTGCACCACGCTGGCCGGGAGGGAGTCCGGAAAAAAGTCTGGAGCTGCCGAAGAGGCAAGAGACTTTTTCTTTCCTCTTTGTTTCCTGGTGCACGAGGAAAGGAGATTAAGAGCGCTGCTTAAAGGAGCTCCAGAGACGGGCGCGAGCCGCGGCTAAAAGCACGGACCCCAGAGACAGGCATAAGGCGCTAAGGCTGCTGCTGCCGCCACCAAGAAGCCTGTGTGCGAGCACAGCTCACTCTCCACACCTCCCCTCCCGGAAGCCTGTGCAGCCCGCCACTGCCAGGGTCCCGGGATCCAGAGACAACTCCACCGGAAGAACGTACAGCGCACCTCAGGCTGGTGCAACGTCACACCGCCTCTGACGCAGGCCCGCCCCGCATCCATGCCCCTCCCTGCCCGCGGCCTGAGTGAGCCGGAGCCTCCGAAGCAGCAGCTCCTTTAACCCCGTCCTGTCTGAGCGAAGAACAGACGCCCTCAGGCGACCTACACGCAGAGGCGGGTCAAAATCCAAAGCTGAACCCCCGGAGCTGTGCGAACAAAGAAGAAAAAAGGAAATTTCTCTCAGCAGCCTCAGGAGCAGCGGATTAAATCTCCACAATGAACTTGATGTACCCTGCATCTGTGGAATACCTGAATAGACAACGAATCATCCCAAATTGAGGACGTGGACTGTGGGAGCAAGATAGATTATTTTTTTCCCCTTTTCCTGTTTTTGTGAGTTTGTATGTGTATGCTTCTGTGTGAGATTTCGTCTGTATAGCTTTGCTTTCACCATTTGTCCTAGGGTTCTGTCCGTCCGTATTTTTTTTTTTAACTTAAAAAATTTTTTTTTCTTAATAATTATTTTTTATCTTTTATTTGAATAACTTTATTTTATCTTACTTTATTTTATTTTCTTTTATCCTCTTTCGTTCTTTCTATTTTTTCTCCCTTTTATTCTGAGCCGTGTGGATGAAAGGCTCTTGGTGCTCCAGCCAGGAGTCAGTGCTGTGCCTCTGAGGTGGGAGAGCTAAGTTCAGGACACTGGTCCACACGAGACCTCCCAGCTCCACGTAATATCAAATGGCAAAAATCTCCCAGAGATCTCCATCTCAACACCAAGATCCAGCTTCACTCAATGACCAGCAAGTTACAGTGCTGGACACCCTATGCCAAACAACTAGCAAGACAGGAACACAACACATCCATTAGCAGAGAGGCTGCCTAAAATCATAATAAGGCCACAGACACCCCGAAACACACCACCAGACATGGACCTGCCCACCAGAAAGACAAGATACAGCCTCATCCACCAGAACACAGGCACTAGTCCCATCCACCAGGAAGCCTAAACAACCCACTGAACCAACCTTAGCCACTGCGGACAGACACCAAAAACAACGGGAACTATGAACCTGCAGCCTGCAGAAAGGAGACCCCAAACACAGTAAGATAAGCAAAATGAGAAGACAGAAAAACACAGCAGATGAAGGAGCAAGGTAAAAACCCACCAGACCTAACAAATGAAGAGGAAAGAGGCAGTCTACCTGAAAAAGAATTCAGAATAATGATAGTAAAGATGATCCAAAATCTTGAAAATAGAATAGACAAAATGCAAGAAACATTTAACAAGGACCTAGAAGAACTAAAGAGGAAACAAGAAACGATGAACAACACAATAAATTAAATTAAAAATACTCTACAAGGGATCAACACCAGAATAACTGAGGCAGAAGAATAGATAAGTGACGTGGAAGATAAAATAGTGGAAATAACTACTGCAGAGCAGAATAAAGAAAAAAAAATGAAAAGAACTGAGGACAGTCTCAGAGACCTCTGTGAGAACATTAAATGCAACAACATTCGAATTATAGGGGTCCCAGAAGAAGAAGAGATAAAGAAAGGGACTGAGAAAATATTTGAAGAGATTATAGTTGAAAACTTCCCTAATATGGGAAAGGAAATAGTTAATCAAGTCCAGGAAGCACAGAGAGTCCCATACAGGGTAAATCCAAGGAGAAACACGGCAAGACACATATTAATCAAACTATCAAAAATTAAATACAAAGAAAACATATTAAAAGCAGCAAGGGAAAAACAACAAATAACACACAAGGGAATCCCCATAAGGTTAACAGCTGATCTTTCAACAGAAACTCTGCAAGCCAGAAGGGAGTGGCAGGGCATATTTAAAGTGATGAAGGAGAAAAACCTACAACCAAGATTACTCTACCCAGCAAGGATCTCATTCAGATTTGATGGAGAAATTAAAACGTTTACAGACAAGCAAAAGCTGAGAGAGTTCAGCACCACCAAACCACCTTTACAACAACTGGTAAAGGAACTTCTCTAGGCAAGAAATACAAAAGAAGAAAAGGCCAACAATAACAAACCCAAAACAATTAAGAAAATGGGAATAGGAACATACATATCTATAATTACCTTAAATCTAAATGGATTAAATGCTCCCACAAAAAGACACAGACTGGCTCAATGAATACAAAAACAAGACCCATATATATGCTGTCTACGAGAGACCCACTTCAGACCTTGGGACACATACAGAGTGAAAGTGAGGGGATGGAAAAAGATACTCCATGCAAATGGAAATCAAAAGAAAGCTGGAATAGCAAGAGACAAAAAGGACACTACATAATGATCAAGGGATCAATCCAAGAAGAAGATATAACAATTGTAAATATTTATGCACGCAACATAGGAGCACCTGAATACATAAGGCAAATACTAACAACCATAAAAGGGGAAATCGACAGTAGCACAATCATAGTAGGGGACTTTAACACCCCACTTTCACCAATGGACAGATTATCCAAAATGAAAATAAATAAGGAAACACAAGCTTTAAATGTTACATTAAGTAAGATGGACTTAATTGACATTTATAGGACATTCCATCCAAAAACAACAGAATACACATTTTTCTCAAGTGTTCATGGAACATTCTCCAGGATAGATCATATCTTGGGTCACAAATCAGGCCTTGGTAAATTTAAGAAAATTGAAATCGTATCAAGTATCTTTTCTGACCACAATGCCATGAGACTAGATATCAATTACAGGAAAAGATCTGTAAAAAATACAAACACATGGAGGCTAAACAATACACTACTTAATTACGAAGTGATCACTGAAGAAATCAAAGAGGAAATCAAAAAATACCGAGAAACGATGACAATGGAGACACGACGTCCCAAAACCTATGGGATGCAGCAAAAGCAGTTCTAAGAGGGAAACTTATAGCAATACAATCCTACCTTAAGAAACAGGAAACATCTCAAATAAACAACCTAACCTTGCACCTAAAGCAATTAGAGAAAGAAGAACAAAAAAAAACCCAAAGTTAGCAGAAGGAAATAAATCATAAAGATCAGATCAGAAATAAATGAAAAAGAAATGAAGGAAACAATAGCAAAGATCAATAAAACTAAAAGCTGGTTCTTTGAGAAGGTAAAATTGATAAACCATTAGCCAGACTCGTCAAGAAAAAAGGGAGAAGACTCAAATCAATAGAATTAGAAATGAAAAAGGAGTAGTAACAACTGACACTGCAGAAATACAAAGGATCATGAGAGATTACTACAAGCAAGTCTATGCCAATAAAATGGACAACCTGGAAGAAATGGACAAATTCTTAGAAATGCACCACCTGCCGAGACTGAACCAGGAAGAAATAGAAAATATGAACAGACCAATCACAAGCACTGAAATTGAAACTGTGATTAAAAATCTTCCAACAAACAAAAGCCCAGGACCAGATGGTTTCACAGGTGAATTCTAAAACATTTAGAGAAGAGCTAAAACCTATCCTTCTCAAACTCTTCCAAAATATAGCAGAGGGAGGAACACTTCCAAACTCATTCTACAAGGTCACCATCACCCCGATACCAAAACCAGACAAAGATGTCACAAAGAAAGAAAACTACAGGCCAATATCACTGATGAACATAGATGCAAAAATCCTCAACAAAATACTAGCAAACAGAATCCAACAGCACATTACAAGGATCACACACCATGTTCAAGTGGGGTTTATCCCAGGAATGCAAGGATTCTTCTATATATGCAAATCAATCAATGTGATACACTATATTAACAAATTGAAGGAGAAAAACCATATGATCATCTCAATAGATGCAGAGAAAGCTTTCGACAAAATTCAACACCCACTTATGATAAAAACCCTGCAGAAAGTAGGCATAGAGGGAACTTTCCTCAACATAATAAAGGCCATATATGACAAACCCAAAGCCAACATCATCCTCAATGGTGAAAAACTGAAAGCATTTCCACTAAGATCAGGAACAAGACAAGGTTGCCCTCTCTCACCACTATTAAACATAGTTTTGGAAGTTTTAGCCACAGCAATCAGAGAAGAAAAAGAAAAAAAAGGAATCCAAATCAGAAAAGAAGTAAAGCTGCCACTGTTTGCAGATGACATGATACTATACATAGAGAATCCTAAAGATGCTACCAGAAAACTACTAGAGCTAATCAATGAATTTGGTAAAGTAGCAGGATACAAAATTAATGCACAGCAATCTCTGGCATTCCTATACACTAATGATGAAAAATCTGAAAATGAAATTAAGCAAACACTCCCATTTACCACTGCAACAAAAAGAATAAAATATCTAGGAATAAACCTACCTAAGGAGACAAAAGACCTGTATGCAGAAAATTATAAGACACTGATGAAAGAAATTAAAGATGATACAAATAGATGGAGAGATATACCATGTTCTTGGATTGGAAGAATCAAGATTGTGAAAATGACTCTATTATCCAAAGCAATCTACAGATTCAATGCAATCCCTATCAAACTATCACTGGCATATTTCACAGAACTAGAACAAAAAATTTCACAATTTGTATGGAAATACAAAAGACCCCGAACAGCCAAAGCAATCTTGAGAATGAAAAATGGAGCTGGAGGAATCAGGCTCCCTGACTTCAGACTATACTACAAAGCTACAGTAATCAAGACAGTATGGTACTGGCACAAAAACAGAAATATAGATCAATGGAACAGGATAGAAAGCCCAGAGATAATCCCATGCACATATGGTCACCTTATCTTTGATAAAGGAGGCAAGAATATACAATGGAGAAAAGACAGCCTCTTCAATAAGTGGTTCTGGGAAACTGGACAGGTACATGTAAAAGTATGAAGTTATAACCCTCCCTACACAAAAAATAAACTCAAAATGGATTAAAGACCTAAATGTACGGCCAGACACTATCAAACTCTTAGAGGAAAACATAGGCAGAACACTCTATGACATAAATCACAGCAAGATTTTTGACCCACCTCCCAGAGAAAGGGAAATAACAACAAAAATAAACAATTAGGACCTAATGAAACATAAAAGCTTTTGCACAGCAAAGGAAACCACAAACAAGACCAAAAGACAACCCTCAGAATGGGAGAAAATATTTGCAAATGAAGCAACTGACAAAGGATTAATCTCCAAGATTTACAAGCAGCTCATGTAGCTCAATAACAAAAAAACAAACAACCTAATCCAAAAATGGGCAGAAGACCTAAATAGACATTTCTCCAAAGAAGATATACAGATTGCCAACAAACACATGAAAGAATGCTCAACATCATTAATCATTAGAGAAATGCAAATCAAAACTACAATGAGATATCATCTCACACCAGTCAGAATGGCCATCATCAAAAAATCTTGAAACAATAAATGCTGGAGAGGGTGTGGAGAAAAGGGAACCCTCTTGCACTGTTGGTGGGAATGTAAATTGATACAGCCACTATGGAGAACAGTATGGAGGTTCCTTAAAAAACTACAAATAGAACTACCATACAACCCAGCAATCCCACTACTGGGCATATACCCTGAGAAAACCATAATTCAAAAAGAGTCATGTACCAAAATGTTCACTGCAGCTCTATTTACAATAGCCAGGTGATGGAAGCAACCTAAGTTCCATCATCGGATGAATGGATAAAGATGTGGCACATATATAAAATGGAATATTACTCAGCCATAAAAGAAACAAAATTGAGATATTTGTAGTGTGGTGGATGGACCTAGAGTCTGTCATACAGAGTGAAGTAAGTCAGAAAGAGAAAAACAAATACCGTATGCCAACACATATATATGGAATCTAAGAAGAAAAAAAAGATCATGAAGAATCTATGGGTAAGATGGGAATAAAGACACAGACCTACTAGAGAATGGACTTGAGGCTATGCGGAGGGGGAAGGGTAAGCTGTGACAAAGTGAGAGAGTGGCATGGACATATATACACTACCTAACGTAAAACAGATAGGTAGTGGGAAGCAGCCGCATAGCACAGGGAGATCAGCTCGGTGGTTTTTGACCACCTAGAGGGGTGGCATAGGGAGGATGAGAGAGAGGGAGACGCAAGAGGGAAGAGATTTGGGAACATACGTAAATGTATAACTGATTCACTTTGTTATAAAGCAGAAACTAACACACCATTGTAAAGCAATTATACTCCAATAAAGATGTTAAAAAAAATGCACTAGGATGCTATTACCGGGTTGGGCGGGCCCGGTCGGGGAGAGGTTTGTGGGTGAGCCTTGGGTCCTCCGCCCGCTGAGGAGACGGATGAGGATGGGCTTCCTCTCACGGGGTCAGACATAGACCTGACTAAGGGGCCAGCTATTCAACAGAAAAGAACGGTGGCATTTCTAAACCAATTATTGGTGTACACTATACAGTTCCTCAACCCCTTTTCTACAGTTTGTGAGGAGAAACTGGCAGATCTTTCTCTTCATATCCAGCAAGTTGAAACAACTCTCAATATTTTAGATGCAAAGTTGTCATCTATCCCTGGGCTAGATGATGTCATATTTGAAGTATCTCCTATAAGTGTCACTAGGATCACAAATGAAACACATTCTGAAACCACTTCAGAGCAATCACAGAACAGTTTACAAGACTCTGGACCACGGGAAAGTGAAGTAACACCAGAAAAATATCTTAACTGTAGCCAAGGACATAAGATACACCAGATATCTCAAAATGGTTCAAGTGGGTGTTCCAGTGATGGCAATAAGAAACAAAATGATATCGGAAGGACTAGACCCAGATCTTCCTGAGAGGCCAGATGCCTCAGTGCCTGATGTAGAAGGTGAAAAAAATACAGAAGAAAGTTCAGACAGCGAATCTTCTTTTAGAGACTAAGCTTAATTTTTATAACAATTACATATACATGTGTTGGTGCACATTTACATTCTATAAGAAAGAGAGCCTGAACTTTAACTCTTAGTCATAAAAGCATCAAATGGCTACATTTCCACCACCAAGCTTCCTCTGTGAAAAAATAAATAAAGCATTTATAATTAAAAACAATAAAAAGACTGACTTGTGACATAATCACTGATTGGAATCTTTAGGTTACACATTTCACCTATGGGATTGGGCCAAACACAATCTAGATTTTTTTATGCCTCTTTAGATACTACATTAAATTCAAGAAGCAGCCACTCACCTGTGTCAGTCCTGCCTCACCAGTCCTTTCCAGGCTTGCTTTCTTCTTCCTTCCCACTTAAGTCTCATGATGCATCATGACTGAGCGGGACATCCCAAACCAAGCAGTTTTTTCCTATTTGCAATAATACCGTGGACTCTCATCAGTTAAAAACAAAAAACAGAAACACGCTTGGTCAAGTGTGCTTGTATATAACAGAACCACAAGGCTTCATTCTGTGTTATTACTTTTCACACCATGGGCCAAAGTGAGGATGGAAGATCTTGCCCTGCAGTGAGGGCACTGGGAAGAAACTTCATTCAGAGGCATGAGAATCAGTAAGGAAGCTAATCTCCAATGGACTGAGCCATGTCTGTATCTACAGTTTTCCTGCAGCCCTCTGGGTGCTGTATGAGCTGCTGGGTTTCAGATTACTCCGTGCTGGTATTTGGAAAACACTTCCTCTATATCCACTTGTTTAACAAAGTTAGTAGCAAATATCAGTTCTTTCCTCTGGGACGGCTTAGGTGGCCTAACTTCCCCACGTACCACGTCAAGTAGGGTGAAAATAGTAGGTTACACTATTTGTGTAACTCAGTAGTAAGGGCTGAGGCAGGATTTGTTGTGTGCTTTCAAAAGAATGATAACTCTTTTCCTTGTGTAAACTCTTTCCCACAACTATATTTGCAGTAGGGAACTGCAGGAACGTGCAATTTTTCTGTTTTAAACCATCTCCTATTTGTGGCTTACCTGGAGGAGGGCTGGAGGGGAGGGTGGTAGAGTGGAAAAAGGAGTGGTCATATCCATTAGGAGTCCTGGGTTGGAATTCTGACTTTACTACCCTACTGGCTATGTGACCTCGGACATGGGACTTAACCTTCCGAGACCAAGGTTTCTGCATGATTTAAATGAATATGCTACCTTGAAGTATTTACATGTTTAAATCATTTATTCCTTATAACACAGCAAGTGTACCATCCATCACCACCTGTGTCTCCTCTCCTTTTGTAGCTCACTGTCCCCTACTTGTATCAAATGCCTCCCATCCTCTTATCCCACAGCCCGAACTCCCTTGTAACATGTTGCATACAATTAAGAGCCTAAACAGAAGAAACAATACTTACAACACATTTGAAAATACATCTAGCAATTGGGAATGCTATAGTAGGTAGACCAAATAACGTTCTGATTGTTTCTCTGCCATATTAAAAAAAAAAAAAAAAAGATTTCAGTAGTTACCTATGTGCACACATCTGAATAATGAACATATTTATATTATATTTATACTGTAAAATTTTATTAATCATGTTCATGTGTGTGCGTATATATACTTGTACAATACATACAAACACAGTTAGCAGAGTTATACAGTTTAAAAATTTTAAACATTTGAAATTTCGTGAATTAAATTGCAGGTACCATAATAGCAAAATGTTTTCATCTCAATATAAATATAAATTGATAAAAATGAGATGAAAATTGTATTGCTCTAGAAAAGCTATCTTTAATTTACTAAAGATATTTAAGTATATGCCATCAACAATTTTGAACTTTTCTATGAACTTTACATATTATATTAAACATAGAACTATTCACAATTATATAATTAGCATAATAAACAAATATATTTTAGATTTACTCCATATTTCTTGTAAGTTTTATTTAAAATAGCATTTTTTCTGACCATATAATATATGTTCATTTTAGAAAAAAATATAGAAAATATCCAAAGATATGAGAATTTTTAAAAACCTGACATTTTACAAGCTAGAAATAACCAGTGTTACTATATTTTAATCTCTCAGTCTGTCCCTATTTATTTTCTGTACGAATTATTTTCATACTATGTGAAGTCTTAAATTCTGCTTTCTCTTGGCATCACATGAGACTTTTCTCAGGCCATTAAATATTCCTTAGAAAAATAGTTTTACTGGAAGCATTCTACTTTATCATATAGATAAATATAGATATATTATGATTTATTAATAAATTTATAAATACTGTTTACTGAATTCTTTTCAATGTTTACATTGGCAAGAAGCTTTTATCAAGATATCTATACATGCATCTATTGAAATATCTTAGTATTGTTCATAGAGTGGCTTCATTATCTAGATAACTTAAGCTTATTTTAAATATTTTAAAGCTTTCTTTACTGGTTCACTTTTCATGGAATACCTTATAAATACCTTTCATACCTTTTCATACTGTCATCTTCTTTAACAAAGAGTTTTGGCCACAGTTGAACATTCTTTGGGCCAAAGTCGTATTTCTAAATGTCATTTGTTGTGGTTGATGGAAATTGAATGATGCTCTAAGGTTTGTAGAGTGAGGTGGCTGCCAGTCTCCACTGCAGAAGTCCTCAGGCTAATCATGATGGTGAGGAAGGGGAGGATTGGTACTATTTTCTTATCTTTTATCTCTGCTATCAAGTGAGACTTCTTTCTTCTACCAGTATATCCAAACTACTTGGGCTCACGGGCCCAGCCGCTCCGCGGCATGTGGGATCTTCCCGGACTGGGGCACGAACCCATGTCCCCTGCATCTGCAGGCGGACTCTCAACCACTGCGCCACCAGGGAAGCCCTCAAACTACTTTTTAACTAACATTTGAATTACTGTCAGTTCTGCTATAAAACTTTTTTTGAAGATGTAAATATTTTTTCTAATGTGATTGATATATTAGGAAAAGATTTCAGGATAATGCAAATTTTGTGTTTGCTTATGTGTGATTTTGCCAATGAGAAACATTAGGTGAACAGAGAAAACTATACCCAAATGAATTTAGCTGTGTAAAAATACACAGAACACGTATACACACACACACACACACCACGCAAACATCCACCAGTGATCTCCATTTGCCTCTGTGTTAAGAGCCACACCATCCAGTTAGTAGCACAACCTTCTGCCAGATTTCAGATCACTCCTTCTACCCCTTTAAAATAACCACAAGCTGTAAGTAGTCAGGGCTCACTTTCACAAGAAAATGTCAGGTCCTCTTCAAGATAAGTATTTTATTTGTGTATTTCTTAACCACTGAACAGTGTATATGTCTCTGAATGGCTGGTTCCTTTTCAGCTTTTGCAACCCAGCAGGACCCTATGGGGCTTTCCCAGAATAGACCCCCTCTTCCCATGTCTTCTACTTGCCTTTGTGTGTAGAAAAACTTTAGTCAAAGAATAAGTTTAATCAGAGACGTGAGAAAATGCAGAAAGAAAGGGAAACTGTGAAGCAAGACAAAATAGTAACAATTCAGCCATTAAACAAAGTCAAGGACTTTTAGTGCCTTCTCAAGGGCTATAGACATTCTGAGCCACGTTCTTTGAGCTGTTTTGCAGATAATGAAACCTCCACCAGGTGGAAGAATTTAACTGTATGCTGCCCACAAGCACGTAGACCCCAGACCCATCAACCAGAAAGTTGATGATGTTGACTCCTGATTACCTCACCACCAACCAATCAGAAGAATGTCCACGAGCTGATCACATACCCCACAACCGCCCTCCCTCACCCTGTTTTTAAAAACATTTACCTGAAAGCCTTCAGGGAGTTCAGGCCTTTTAGGCACTAGCTGCCTGGACTCCTTGCTTAGAGCCCTGCAATAAACACTGCACCTTCCTTCACAAGCTGGTGTCAGTAGATTAGCTTTACTGCACGCGGGCAAGTGGACCCAAGTTTGGTTCGGTAACATTTTCAGATCTCAGAGAAGCCAGGGACCCTCTCCCATCCCCAGTTACTCTGCTCCCTGTTATGTCTTTTTTTTTTTTTTAACCTGTAAATATCCTAAAATATTTATTTAAGTAGGATACCATTGTATATGTTATCTTAAATTTTATTATTTGTCCCTATTAGAATATATGCCCATGAAGGCAGATATCAGCCTTGTTCACCATTGTATTATCATCACCTAAAATGTTTGTACCACATATGGATTAATAATTATTTGTATTTTATAAACCAAAGATCCCTTCTCATGTATTTAACATGGGAACTATAACAGTTATTTCTTTATATATGTCCATCTGGAATTAATTTGAGATTCCCCCATTCTGAAAGTGTGAGCCTAACATGCATTTTCAAAATACTCTTAATCTCTAAGAAATAGGAAAACAAATTACATCATGATTCAGAAACCAAACTTAGGCCTTTGTTTTTCATGCTACTTGCTAGCCAGTTTTATTTTTTTTTCTAAACTGCAATTATTTCACTTAAATTAATATCTAAGAATAGCTCCCTGAATACAGCAACTTGAGTGGCAACAGAGAGGAAGGGCAAGGACATGCTGATTCTTGACAAACGACCAACTGAACATGTAATTAGAGGTGCTAGCTAGGTAAGGGGAGTCGGACCAAGAGGCCACCTCAGAGGTCTTTGCTAAATGAAGTGGACTTGCTCACCACACTAAATTGAAAATCACACTAAACTGAAAAGGGCTGAGTTTCAGCAAACATTTATCTAGTGCCTCCTAATGGTGATGTCCAGTGCTGTCAGCTGGAGGCTGAAGGAGTGAAATGAAAAATAGAAGAGCATAGAATTTGGTGAGAAAGGTGTAAAAGGACATACGTAAACATAATGCCACATTTTATTTATTTTTTAACATCTTTATTGGAGTATAATTGCTTTACAATGGTGTGTTAGTTTCTGCTTTATAACAAAGTGAATCAGCTATACATATACATATGTCCCCATATCTCCTCCCTCTTGCGTCTCCCTCCCTCCCACCCTCCCTATCCCACCCCTCTGGGTAGTCACAAAGCACAGAGCTGATCTCCCTGTGCTATGTGGCTGCTTCCCACTAGCTAGCTATTTTACATTTAATGCCCCATTTTAAATATGCGTTGTTTAAAGGGGGATACGTGAAAGAATGGCACCAAGAAAGGAACGCCGACTATTTAATAAGTGCCTTTGGGTTGAAGGAGATTTGTTGGGCTTGATGTGGGCAGAACTTGAGCGAGGTGCTGTGCCAGTCACCCGTCTGTGTTCTCAAGTCCCCTTCCCACTCCTCTCCCCCTCCTCCTTGTTCTACTTAGTAATTCAGAAAACTACATTTCCCAGGCTCCACTGCCCACTGGCTTGGGCTGGGAAACATTGGCTGGAGATGGGAGGCCTGGAGCAGGTTTCCCTTCCCCCTCTTCTCTGCTTGGGCAGCACTGCTGGCAATGGCCATGTCTCCTCTGCGGCTCCAGCTTCTGCCAGAAACATCCTCCCTGACTTCAGCTTCCATCTGGTGGTCCTGGGTCCTGGGCTCTAGGGATCCCTTTGTCCTTCCAGCCCAGGGAAGATAGAGCCTTCCTCTTGCTGCTCATCTTGGAGTCACTTCACCTTCCCCTATTTGGCATCTTGGCTCTTCAGTTACTCAAGCAACAAATTGCCTGAATTAAATCCCCTCTGTCTGAAATCCCTAGGAATGACTTTTGTTTGACTGCCTGTACCGTCAGTGACACAGGAGATAAGCTGCTCTTGATGGAGAAAAGCAGTATAGGCTCTGGCCTGGAAAATAACGATGGGTTGGAAGGAAGACTTAGTCTGTGGGAAAGGAAAGGTGAAAGGCCACCTAAAAAACAACAGAAATTCCCATTGCGTGCTGAGACCGTGCTAATGAGGCAATGCCATTCCAAGCCTGGCAGGTCTTTGAAAAGGCTAAGGAGGGTTTTGTGCCTGCATGGATGTTTCAGCCAAATTCAAGGACAAATGTTGACCAAGAAAAGATACCACAAGGCCAAAAGGATTTGGATCCAGTCCACCTCTTTATTTTCCACCAAGTTTAAATCAGCTATTTGGGACTCTTGGGAATGACTCACCCACTCAGAATACCAGAGCTGGAAGGTGTCCTTTTCCTTCAAATTGTATGCATGAGGGCACTAAAGCTTTGCTCAAGGTCACACAGCTGGTAGAGCTGGAAGGAAAACTCCACTGTCCTGATTCCAGTATCAAAGCCATTATCACTCTAGCATTTGAGCTCTTTCCACTCCCCAAGTTTCAGTTCATTACATGCAGGTTTGGTCCTTCAGTAACTACAAGCTTCTGAACAAATTTGAATGCGTTTGTTCCATATCAATAATTTCTCGTTTTGAATGAACAATAGTGAGAATGTTACTCATTCCAATGTAACCAGCTTGGAGTGATTTTTTTAAATATTATAGAATAAAGTAACAGTAAAGCAACAGATATTGTACAGTCACCTGAAATGCAGGTTAGAATTTAGGTAGTAGATAACAAAAAAACCAAAACTCCCCAAAAACCAAACCCCTCAAACCTGTAGCGTTTACTAAATTCTCATGCAATTAGTCTTTATGAAACCCTATAGATGCATCGCTTCTATATCTGGACTGAACACCGAAGTTCGGAATAAAATAAACACCTTGAGGCATAGACTTCAGAGACATTATCTGTTTAATAAATATGACTGTAAAAGCAATAAACAAGAGCAATTATACATTACACTACATAGTATTTAACAAAAAATACATCAAAAAAGTCATTTTAAAATTAGAAGTAGTTCAATACTATAAGAAAACGTTCTTTTTTTTTTTTTTTTTAATTGGCTTCCTATAAAAATAAGTTGGCAAATGGGGGAATTTCAATGCTCAGTTGGAATCCTGGAAAACACAGCTGCCAAGCACCCCATTCCTCTCAAAGTTGCTGTTTGGAACTTCTGAAAAAAAGCAAAGCAAACCTCTGCATTTTGGACAGTGAATCCAATCAAAAATAAGGCAAAGGAGAAAACGTTGGTTGGGTCGTTCAGGGTAGAGCACGCAGTTTGCCTTCTGGGATTTTGGAAAACATTGCAATATCAGATTTGTAGCTTGCCCTGAATCTTACCTTCCCCATCCATCCCTCCCCACCCATTCCTCTGGCCTCAAGCCTACCAAACTCCTCATTGTGTCTGCACCTGCTGTTGTTGAGTAGGTAGGCACTTGGGTCCCTCCCACTGGCAGCTTCTCATTACTACCTTCTCTTCGGGATTGAGCTGGCATGGCCTAGTACAGTGGTTCTCAAACTTTAGTGTATTTCACAATCACCCGAAGAGCTTGTAAAAACAGATTGCTGGGCCCCAACCCTGGAGTTTCTAATTCAGTAGGTCTGGGGTCAGTGGGACCCAAAATCTGTGTTTCTAACAAGTCCGAGGTGATGCTGATACTGCTGGTCTGGGTACCATGCTTTGAGAAACGAGCTAGATCATAAGAATAATAAGGTCCCCTCTGAGCAGTACTTGGCCTCACTAGTCTCCCACAGGTGGGAGGGAGCTCTGAGGAGAGGCACATGAGGACCCTGGAGATGCTGAATGTAGAACCAGCCATCTCTGATCACCTTCCAAAACGCCAGGCATCTCATGTCCACCTCTGTTTTAGGTTAGGACCTACAAGCCCTTCTTCGCTATGTCTTCTCATGTATTCATTCATTTCTTCTTTCAGCAAATAACTTTCTTAATACCTACTCTAGGCAAGGCACTGTGCTAGATTGAGTGTTATTCCCTTTTTCATAGTTTAACAATGAAAATTATTGAACTGCAACTCTGAGGACTCCCTGTACTGTCGTGAATGAGCCTCTTTTGGTTTCCAAACACTCTGTTTTCCAGATACAATTTGGGAGGCTCCAACTGAAGAGATTCAATGAGGATGTTTCCCATGGGATAGGAAGCCTGGCAGGTTGAGGATCATTTGAGTTCTACAAATAGACGGCTGCCTTAGGCAGAATCCGTCTCCCAGATTCATACCGAGCATCTCCAGCCATAAAATATTCTGCTTGATTAACTTCTGACTGAAGTGTTGCCACTCTTCCCCTACTTGAGCTACACAAGGGCAGTGGTTGTCAGGATCTTTAGGGCACCCCCATTGTCCCCAGGGCCCTGCGATACCCTGACGCTGGCCTGGGGACATGGCCAAGTAGGAGGCTACACTCTGAGGTCTTTTGAAACCACTTTCTCCTACATTTCAGAGAGGGCTTTATCCAATCCATAATACTCCAAGGGCTCCTGCTTCACATACTTTTGTTTCCCTCTTTCTCTGGACCTTCTTTCATGATGGCCCTGGGAGAACTGGGATTTCTTCATGCTTTGAGCCCACCTGCTTGAGTCTGATAACTCCTCCCCTTTATGCTTATTAAATTTTCCTTTGCTGATACTATGCTCAGAGATCAGAGAGCACACATGCAAGAAGTCTAGGGTCATCTTACAATAATCACAATCCCATCCTAATATAAGACAAGACCTCCGTATAATCTTAAGACTTTTTGACACTCAAACATCAAATCCATTAACCTGCTTCTTCTTCTGCTTAACATCGGTTTCATTTTACAAATATTTTCACTCTACTGTGAGAGGGGAAATACTGGGTAATAGCAACCATCACAGGAGGAAATTGCCCTGCCACATAGTAACACGTTCAAAACATTTCTCACAAGAATCTTCTGGAATCTGACTGCAGGAGATTTTTGTTAAGGTGTGACAAAACCACTATTCATCTGTATGCTTTCTTTTCTAAGGTACATGGGCCAGGTTTGAATTGCTTTGCATATCTCAACTCTTTCACACACATTATATGTTTCCAGGGGGGAAAGGCAAGGATATTTGGAAGAGGCAGGTCTACAGGAGGATACAAAAAAAAAAAAAAAAAATACATGAAGCTAAACCCTGCAGGGCAGGATGCTGCTTGGTCAGTGTGTATGTAGGCTGCATGCATGGGCGTGTGCAAAGTTGACAGAGAGATCATTAGCTTTGGGTGGTGGAGGCAGGGTTGCCAGAGGCGAGGCTACTATTTAAAGAACATCAGGATGAATGGCCAGAATCTAGCAACATGTTTGGGAAGAAAAGGCAGGAGCAGTTGAAGGATAACTTGGGGACTGGAAGGAAGAGACACAAAGACATTGACAGATCACGACCACGCGTGGAGAGCAAACAAATGGGAAGGTAAGAATGCGGGTAACTGGGATTCTGTTTTCTACACAGGGCAGGAGTAGGAAAAGCTACAAGGGGAAGCTGTCGTGATGGGAAGGGGGGAACAGGAAACACAGGTCCACTTTTGACACTCCTGCCCGACTGCCTTCCTTCTTTCCCTATTCTGCCTGCATCCATGGAACTTGAACTTGCTTCTTTGTCCCTGTGGCCGTACAGAATGGAGAAGGCAACCTGTGGCCCCTGCCGGCCAACAGAGCTCCCGAAGATAACTTAGAAGGGGAAAATGGCAACAAGTAAAGTGGAACAGAGAAACAGCCCAGGGTTTCAAACTCCTGTGCATGTCTTTGTGTCTTGTGAAAAGGGCTGGGGTAGCTAATCCACCCATCAGCCTGTAGAGCTAAAATAGCTGTTAAGTCTAGAGCCAAGAATATTTCCAAAAATACATGCAGATTTCCTTGGCCTATATATGTTAGGAATTTTCTACAAACACAACCAATCAGAAAAAGGAGAGAGAGAAGAAAGGGGGAGGGGAGTGTTTTTTCCATTAAAATAGAGCACCTGTACACTGCCCCTCCAAGCATGTTCTCAAGGTACTGTCCACATGCACAGGCTTAAAGCTAAAAACCCTTGTTGTCTGTGTCTGAAGAATTAAAAAGTCCCGATGCAGTGAGTGTTTGTTTGTTTGTTTGTTTAGATTTTGATTGTTTTTATTTTATTTGTTTGTTTTTGTTTTTACTGGCGTCCTCCAGTCAAACATTTACATAGGTAGGGATTTCTTTTGTGCTTTGATTCTCAGCAACTATGGAAATACTTCCTGGCAAAATAGGAAACAGAACAACAAAGAAAAAAAACACAAAGTTAGTGGTCATGGAGAAGGATGCACTTGACAAGAGCGAAATTCTTTCCTGATCAGCAGCTCGCCTGTAGCCTTTGGGGGTTTTCCTTAAATGGCAAATTGAGCCCCAGCAGATCCCCGCTTTGGCGTTGAAGGTGGAGTGGCGTGTCTTGCTCTTTGCAATCGGAGAGATGAGTCACCAGGTTGAGTAGAAGGGGAGGAAGGGGAGGGTAAAGCTACTCTCCTAAGAGAAAACGTGTAACACTTACTCATTTAATGACACTGGCAATGGAAAGGTGTCAGAGACGGTGTAACGTGCTGGGAGCTCTTCCTGGCGAAGGAGGGATTGCTACTTTAATAAAGCAAACAGCAGCTGCACTTCATACCCCATGGAAATGGGACTGAAAACCAAATGACCCACAAAAATGCACTTAGAAGCTTTAGAAGTAAATAGGGTAAACGCTTCTCTGGACTTGAAGACGGAAAAGCCTTTTTCTTTTTAACCCAAAGCAATTACGCATTTCTCACCGTCTCCCCAAATAAGAGGAAGCACACTGTGAAAACTGGACACCAGATGCGGGGCTATTGTTATTATTACCTCTGATATGAGCCTGGCAGCACATTTAAATTTCGCCTTAATACAGCCACAGAACGTTCCCATGTTCATTTAAAGAGAGGGCTCTGTTTCCCTTTAAGAACTCATTTTTTCCCCAGGTACCAGATTAACAGTCATAGGACGTTCTAGGTGACTTGGCATTATCACATCAGAGTGAAGCATGAATGCTTATATCATAATTTATCCATCAGAGTCAGCAATGCAGGGTCTAGATGGGAACATTTACATCTTCAAGTCCTAGGGTCATCAGACAGGAGGAGACAAGGAGAGAAATGGATCACAATGGTGGTCCCATGGGTTTATCTAAGTTCCTGGGAAATTCCCTCCACAATAAACAGTAGAACTTAGCAATGACCCTGAGACTCTCTATACCTGGCTGTTGGCTTCCCATGCTTCCTCCCCAGACAGAGAGTGAGCCCTACTGAATTATGCTGAAATCCAGTTTTAAGACTCCTGGCAGGGCACAGGTGAAAAGGAGGAAGACATCTGCCCATCTGCTCTGTGACAGTCTAACCCTCCAGCACTCTCTCTCAGGAAACCCCACTCCTGAGATAAGTTCTGCCAACTTCACGGCTCTTGACTTCTCAGGTTCCGTGTTTCCCGGGGGGCAGTTTTTGATTACTGCTCGATTTAAAACAATCCCAGGGTGGTCGGTCTGTCTTTCTTCCACGCATGTTCTGGAGCCGTGTGCCCTCCTTAGAGCTGTCTCCAGGTGGGGCTGCCACAGCTCGCTCTGGTCGTTATACACCCTCAGACCATGCCCAGCCCTCCAGACCAGCAGATCCAGCCTCTGAGGGCTGCCCTTCTTGTATATGGTTAGAACGAACACTTTGCTCTTTGACCATGAACACTTGAAGCCCAATGTTTCAGCAAGGGTTTTTGAAAAAAAGAGGAATAAACTCATAAGAGAAAAAAAAAAAACAATAGGAGCAAGAAAGGGTTTTTTTTTTTCTCTCTCTAATGGAAAGAAGCAGGGAAAGAGGCATCTTAGCTGTTTCTCTCCGGGGTGTTAGAGCAGAAAAAGTGGTTACGTCAAGCCAGGAAGGGGTTAGAGAGAGAGCCAGCCATTGACTACTCAGGCCGAACAGCTGAGGGCTGCCAGGAATCATTTACCTATGAGCTGGGACTCCACCTTCTCATCTATCAGCTGGCCAGGCCGCCTGAGCTCAGTCTGAGGGATACAGGGCCTGCTTTCAGGGTGACTGACTTGACTGACCATCTCTTGTTCTTTCTCATTCTGCATCTGGGCATAAACATTAATCCCCGGGATCTTCCTAAAACATTAACAGAAACCATCACTGCTGTGCACGGGACACGGACATCGCTGCGACAAATGCTTCTGAACCTGTCATGGGAGAAGGGGGAAGGGGGGAGACACGGACGGAGGGACACGCACCTTTTGAACTTGTAGATGACGAACACCGCCAGCCCCACAAACACCACGGACAGCAGCATCAGCATGGCGGAGCCACTATGGGTTGGAGTGAGGTCCACCAGCGGGGCTAGGGGAGAAAGCAAGGCATGGTCATGGTCACGAGCAGGCAGGTGGGTGGGCGTGACTCTGCGACAGGCTTGCACTGTTCACACAGAGGTACGGTGAGTCCCGGAAAACCACGTGGGACGTACACACAAGACGCATGTCACACGGCTTGACATGCAGATGCATCTGAGCCTGTCCCAGCCCCCAGAAGGCTCCAGCAGGCCTGTTCAAGAAGCGCAGTGGAAAATTTAAACCAGACTCTGGAGCCAGACTGCTTGGATTCAAGGCCTGCTCTATCATGTGCTGGCTGTGAGCTCCTGGGCAAATTACTTCACCTTCATGTGGCTGATAGGGTGACATGAGAATAAAAGTGCATATCTCATTAGGTGTTTGTGAGGATCAAATGAATTGATGTATGTAAAGCACTGGCCACAGTGCTAGGCACATAGTAAGACCTTTATATAAATCTTAGCTTTTATTGCTACTGCTATTATTACTTTGAATCAATATTTATAATAATATAAGTATTAAATTTTCCTACACTCTGAATGAAAGCTTTTCCCACTAAGCAATGCAGAAAACCAGAAAAAAACATCAACAGGAATATTTTTATGAATGATCCAACCCCTCTAACGCCTATCCCGGCAACTGCCATATGAGAGAAAGGACTGGTTGCTTACATTTTTTGCACTTGGAAACTGATGGCTAAGTGACTATTTTACAAGGGCAGCTGCTCTGATGCTGGAGGAGGAATGTGCAGTCCAGGGTCGTCTCCATAACTTGCCCAAGTCCTGACAGCTCGCGCCAGGAGGTGGCAGCCTCTCAGAGGCAGTGAGTTCTCCACTTGGGCCAAACAGATGCCTTGGCAGCCATAAAAGTTTCTCCCTCCTTAACTCTGCTTGTAGCGTGCAGCTCTGGGGAACACGTCTCTCTGCCTCCAAACCCTGCTCCTCTATCTCAGGGTCAAGCCTGCTCTACTTTAATGACTTTGTTTGCAATTAATTTTTACCCTCTAGAAAAGTGATATTTTGCAAACATAGCATAGCTCCAGCATAAAAGGCAAAGCCACACGTACCCCTTAGAAGGCTGGATGCGGACCTTTACCTTCCATCAATCTAAGCAAAGCCTGATACCCAGAAATTCAGGTGACCTTTAAGCACCATTTTCCGTGGCTTTTCTCTGTTGAAAGCCAAGAGCGCAACATTCTGGTCACCCAGGTAAAAAATTCAAGAATAGGTGACTGTAATGTTGATGATTTCAGACAAGACCCGAGACTGCTTCTGCTCTGTCTGGTTGTTGAAGACTTACTTCCCAGCCATGCAGTAACCACTACTGGGAAGCCTATCCCATGTACCAGTTTGGGTGAAAAACACAAGTGAAGCCCTTTTTCTCAGAACACGGGCTTAGTTATTATAGTCGAATCAGCTTTTAGGAAGCACTAAAATGAAGCAACCTCTGTGATTCTCTCTCCTCTGTGAGTCAAGCAGAGCTTAAGCTGTGAGGTATGAGTGTGTGACGAGACAGGAGTGGTTCACTGAATGGAACACCCAAGGCAAATGTGCTTCCAGCTCGAAATCGAAAAATTAAGGTCTCTTTCATTTACTTAGGCAAACACAGTGCAAAGGAGTCCAGAAATGCTTCAGAACTCATACCACTATTGGCAGGAAGTCAGGAGGGAAAGAACACCTTCCATTTATCAGACATTATTGCAACTGACTTTCACCAATGGAAGGTGGGGCGGTGATCGTCACTGAGCAGACACGAACAGTGAGGGCCTCACTGGTTAGTGTCATTCCAAAGGACTCAGAAATAGTGAATGGAAGAACTATGACTTAAACCAAGTCTCTCTCTCTCTCTCTCTCTCTCTCTCTCTCTCTCACACACACACACACACACACACATACACACACACACACACACACACACACACACACATACACACAATTTTCTATATACTTCAATCCTGGGCTAATTTCAGCAGGAGATACCTGAAATTTAAAAAGATATTTCTGAGAATGGGGATGAAGGGCAAAAGTAAAGCACAAGAAGCAACTTAACAAGTGACAAAGTCAAAATATTATTAAGTTTTCAAAGGACCAATTAGAATCCTAGGTCATTCACTTTTCAACATGGATGACATGAATACGCACATCTATATGCATATGTGTGTATTTATGGGTGGTAGTTGTGCATAGAGAAATGGAGCCTCATGCACCCACCACCCTTCAACAACCATCAACCCACAGATAGTGTTATTTCTACCCGCGTCCAGTGCCCACAAACCCCAACACTGGATTATGTTGAAGCAAATCTCAGTGATCGTACAATTTCACCTGTAAGTCTAAAAGATAAGGTCTCTCTCACTCTCTTTCTCTGGACATTATCACAATACCGTCATCATACTTATGGAAATAATACTGGAAAGCTATTTTAAAGGTCATCTTCTAATGCAAACCCCTAATGTGACAGGGAACAAAGGGAGGCTCAGGGAGGAGCTCCAGACTGTAAGGACGGTTAGAGGCAGGTTAGCTTGATTAGCTGAGCTTCTGATTCCCAGCCAAACACTCTTGCAGAAGACGCAGAAGAATATCAGTGTTACGGAGCAACCAGGAAGAATACCGAGGCTGCTTGAAAGGGTTGGCATTTGAAATGAACGGAAAACTAAAGGGAGGAAATTGCTCTAGCCAGGCTCTCACTGACACAGAAAGCAAACACGCAAATGGACACTCTTTCCCTTCTCTTCCCTTCCCCCTCCTGTCTCTACCCATCACAAGCTGAGCTCTTTCAATTCTAAACCACTCCCACTCAAATCATCATTCATAAACAGGTGGCGTTAACAGTGTTAAATAATTAGCATATTACTTTGGGAAAATGAGCTTCTGTATCCTGAGTTCTAACATGTGTGCTCTCCGCTCCCAGCCCCACCCCTATCTCTGCATCACTTAGTCACTGCTTAGCGGCAAGAAGCAGGCAAGCAGGCAGCAGCGGTGCGAAGTTGAGTAGCACTGGCCTCTGGGTCCCGGGGGTGGCTTCTGCTGGCTGATCTGTGCCTGAGTATAAACCGGACTGCCATTGCTCCACACAGCCTCAGATGCATGGCTTAATTTGCCCAGCACCAGTAGGTGGGTTTGTGTGTGTTTTGCTGGGGAATGAAAACTTGTGATAAATGGGTTTTAGCTTGCTGTGTGCAATAAGCATAAATTAATCCCTCTCCAACTGCAGCCTAAACAAGGTAGGAGGGGCAAGTGCTGAGTGGTTTATTTGCCACTGTTCACAAACACAGTAAAGCACGGTCACGGGGTACAGCACGTGACTTAACGACTCTAAGTCCGGGGTGGCACTGTCGTTTCTACAATCCTGCAGAAATGCACTGCGTTATTACAGTCTATTCAAGAGGACCCAGATTGATTATAATAATAGTGCTGCTTACAGGAATAACAAGTCTTCTTGTGAAAAGTGATCGATACACAGTGAGTGCTAAATACAAGGGCACAGCTAACGTGTATGAGAGAAGAGTGAACTTAAAACGCCATGTTTGGGGTGAGGTAACTCATATGGTCCCTTTTTGAAATCAGATTCTTACCTGGCCGCTTGCTGACAAGCTAAGTGACTTAAACTGAACCTCAGTTTTCTCGTCTGCAGAATGGAGATAAAACTAGTGCCTGTTTTAGCAAGTTGTGAGGATAAAATAAGATGAAATTTATAAAGCAGTGACAGGGTGTCTGGCACAAGCCCAGTAGTTTTAAAACTGTCGTATCATTGTTATCATATTTCTGAAAGTGTATTCTATAGAGAACAAGCCCCGAAAAATGACTAGAGTCCATGGTCAGATAATTTTGGGAAATGGTATATGTGGCATTCCCCATCTTGAAGATTCAGTATATGAAAGCTGATAGCAGTCCTTCAGGAAAGAAACTCTATGGTAAGACTCCACTATAGAGTTTCACAAAGTCATTAGAGTACAGACCCTTTACAGACTTAGGTCCCACACGACACACTTAAGGAAATGCCTCACCTGGAGCATCACTAAGCCCTTTTGCTGCAGCCTTGCCCCTTTGGGTTATTTCTAAGTTTTAAAGTCAACAATATGGGAGCATCACCTGGTGAAGCCCTACAAATATCCTTACTGCTGTCTGTATTGACTCTCATTCTATCCAAGGGACTTTCTTGGAGGACTTCTACCTGCTCTATGACCTTGGAACTTTGAACTCGTACTGCATTTCTATTCCAGAAGTTAGTGCTGTCAAGAAGTTACAAAAGCAAGTTCAACTTTGTCATAACTTGCTTTTATTTTTCCTCTCCTGTCTCCAAAGCAGACCCAAGCCAGCCTTTACTTACATGCCTTGAATATCATAAAATCCATGTGGCTGAAATCTCTTCTTCAGAAATTAAGGTTATATGGGAATGGCATGGAGAACGTTTATCTAGATCATAGAAGGGGTTGACAGGCCTTTATGACAGAGCGCCCTCACTTGTCTAATAGCCCTTCCTTCCAGTTCAAGTCCAAACCCAATCACAACAGTCTTAAGGATTGCTATAGCCTCTTGATCATAAAGCCATGATCTTGCAGGTTAGACTGGATGGGAATTCCCAGGGAAGGCTCTAATGACTAGTGAAGCATGGCTACTAGTTTTAAACTGAAGATGAGTCTTCAGGAACACCTAGTCACCTCAGGTTGAGGTCACTTGGCCAAATAATGACAACCGTGGATACCTCAAAGACCAAACTTATCACTGTAACTGACAGACAGGAAGAGAAGGATGCCTTTTGGTTTTCAAGGGTGGCAAGTCAGTGAGGTATCCTGTTTACTATGTAAAGCGTTTCTCAAAGTATAATTTCCCGACCACGTGAATCAGAATCACCTGGAGAACTTGTGAAAATGCAGTTTCCTAGGCTTCACTTGAGAAAAAATATATCAGTCTCTGAGAGTGAGTCCCAGAAATCTACACGTGGAACAAGCTACACAGGTCATTATTATGCATAGCAGCTTGAGAGTACTGTGTGGTAAGCCCCTCCTACTGTCACTCATAAAACACCCAGTTCTTATCTTTAGAGTGTGCCTGACCTTTATACACCCTGGGTCACTAAAACAAAACAAAACAAAAAAACACATCCTTTGATTGCTAATAGTACTTCAATCCCATTACGACTTCAGGAGAATTTTCGAAACTACCTAAAAGGCATCTCAAATCTCCCCAAGAGACCGCTCAGCCCCATCTAGATTAATTGCGTTACTGGATCAATTCTCTACTTCTTTCTGTGCCCATGCCTCGAGCACCTTGAATTTGAAGCTTCTCCTACCAAGAGGTGAAATCTGTTTCCTCACCCCCTTGAATCTGGGCTGGCACTGCGACTTGATTTGCCGATGGCAACACAAGTGACAGTGCTCCACTTGTGAGCTTCAAGGCCTTGTGCACCTTTGTTCTCTCTCTTGGAATCCTATCATGGCCACGTGTGAGCAAGCCCAGGGAAGCCCACTGAAGGAGATGAGAGACCATGTGGAGCAGAGCTTAATTATCCCAGCGGAGGCTGTTCTAGAGCCAGCCTACAGCCAGCTGACCCCCAACACGGGGACAGCTCAGTCGAGATCAGCAGAGCTCCCTACCCAAGAATCCATGGCTGACTGCAGACACACAAGGAGCACAGATAAATCCAGAAGAACCACCGAGCTGATCCACAGACTCATACACAATAATAAATGCTTACTGTGAAGCCACTGAATTTCGGGGTGGTTTGTTACATAGCAAGAGCTTATTAACATCTTCTCTCTTCAAAACTCTTCTCTGCCAACTGATTAAACATCCAATTAGTAATTCTTACTATTGGGCTCTATATTATCAAATTCTTGGTATGGACGTCTGTCCCCACTGGCAGGGTGCCAGGGAGTAAGTCACATGACCATAAATGTTCTTTTCCAAACCAGGACACTTTAAGAATGAAAGGAAACGCTACGAAAACTGATGTAGACACAACAGATATGGCCTGACAGTCTTGGTCACTGTAGGTGTAAGAAACTTGGTGTCTAAAAGGTAGCTTGTCCTAGACTCTGGTATCTTCTCTGTATTATGTATGTGTTCTCCTGCCTTCATTTTCTCCTGCCAATTTCTCTGGACTATCTGCCTTGCCTTTCCCATGGGGAACGGTACCTCCTGCATCCTAACTACTGCTTCGTTCCAATTTGATGCATGCTTGTACCCCGTTTCTGAACTGTTCATCTGATCACTCTTTCCTGACCATTCTCTGCCCAAGAGATTCTAGGTGCATCCTCAGGCCAATTACCCTATAGTCATTTCATGCCTTTTTATGGGCCCAGGAAATCTTAGAAAAAAATGGTGAAGAAAGAATCTTTAGAATCTAAAGAACAACTTCATTGCTGGTATATTTATGAAAGTATCACATTTGGTTTAGTCACATTGGATGTCCTGTTTAACATCTCAGCACCTGTTATTAGTTATCATAATAAAAAGCTTAATAACTATTAAAAACCAATGGGTAGGGCTTTCTTGGTGGCACAGTGGTTGAGAGTCCACCTGTCGATGCAAGGGACACGGATTCGCGCCCCGGGCCGGGAAGATCCCACGTGCCGCGGAGCGGCTGGGCCCGTGAGCTATGGCCGCTGAGCCTGCGCGTCCGGAGCCTGTGCTCCGCAACGGGAGAGGCCACAGCAGCGAGAGGCCTGCGTACCGAAAAAACCCAAAAAAAAACCCCATAAAAAACACAAAGAAACACTGGGTACACGTGTCTGTGAAACAGCGTAATTATTTGTAGAGGAAAAAAAATGATTCGGGGGGAAAAACAGAAGGAAGGAAAAATATTACTAGCATGACTTTACTCGCAAAAGACTTGTAAGTGATAACTGTGTAGGTAATAAGGCAACCAGAGACTAAAGAGACAGAAAAATGTATTTGGCTGTGGAAGAATTCCACTAGTACTAATTTCATCCCTAAATGGCAAATGTTATTGCAACAATTTATTTTACTTTACAGTTCCGAGCTCCACAACTCTACGATTTGGCATCTGCATCTATAACGATGTGGCTTAGATTATAGTGAATTTTCTAAAGCTTCTGGACTTGTGCTAATTCTGCCTTCAAGTGGAAGGGGTTTCTCAATATAAACTGTCAGGCAGAATTCGTGACGTGTCTTGACCTAGACTGAAATTCTGAGTACCTTATCCCCTCTCACGTTGACTCATAACATATCCAGAGGCAGCAACTGAAGCTGGGGAATATTAATTCTCTAATATGTCTGTGATAATATCTTTTTATTACACCTGAAAAAGACATTGAACCAGCCAGCAGCAACCACGGAGGCCAAGATAATACAAGATAACGGTTTTATTAAAAACCCACACATACCCTTGACAAAGGACAGTTTTCCTAAACATAATAGCTTAAACAAGGCAACTGCTAGACACACACGAGGGGTTGAGAGCAGTTACTGGGTGTTAACAATTTTTTAAATTCAACCTGAGATTTGAGGCTCTTCCTTTGAGAAGTATTAACCTTTCAAATTTTTTATCATCAGTATCCAAAACTCCAGAAGAGCAGTGACCCCACTGGAAAGCTAAGAGTAGAAGAAAACCCCGATTCTCTAATATGTGCAGAAATAACAGTGAGATGCGGATGTATCATTTTCTGCTCACTGTAGCACATTAATAACATCGAGATAATATCATTTGTTTAACTTTCATAGAACTCATGGCTATTCAATTACATCTGCCGCTAACATTCTGGTTCACACTTTAATCATTTTTCAACTGCTTCACGGCCACAGCTCTTGGCTGGCCTTTGCCATTCATCTCGATTATGGATACAGTATATCCCACATTCAGAGACAGGCTTCATTCTTTCCCTACTCCCACTGTCATCCACCCATTCTGCCAATTAAGTAAGCTCCAAATATCGGAGGAATTAGATTTTAATGTTTATTACTAATTTCCTCCTACACTAAATAGCAAGGGTTCTTCCCTTTTAGTGCATGTCTCTGTTTTAGTGGATGCCCTGAGTTGTAAATCAGATTTATTGCTGGAGATAGCTCAGCACCTTTCCTTGTTATGCAGATGGATTTCTGTCTGTGGAATGCTCTTTAAGAGCAGTGGTTGAGACTGGTGAAAGGCCTGGCTGCATAAGCATCCCTTGGGGAACTTGTTACAAACTCAGATTCGTGGATATCTCTCCCTGGGATTCTGATTCCAGGGATGTGCAGTGAGGCCTGAAGAATCTCTACTTTTATGAAGTTTCCTCGGTAATTTGACGTACAGTCAAATTTAAGAACAACTGCTTTATAGCAGGGATTGCCTACTCTGGGTTATAAAGAGATTTTCCAACCACAGAACAGGCTGACATTTATCCCAAATATTTTGAGGGAACCAGTCAGCACCAGCTCTTCCAGTCTCTGTGTAGAAGTCTCAGCAGCCAAGTTTTGGTTGATTTACCCAATAAATAACCCCTGAGAAATGCAAAAAATCTCTAAGTGCTGTTGTTTGTCATTTAGTATGAATCCATCTAGTTAGGGTCTGTGTCCTCAAATAAGATGTAGTGTTGTCCCTTGCTTGCTCAGTCTTTAATTTCTATTCTTATTGCCATCATCTATTCTACCAAAGAAGAATCAACACATTTTTTTCTGTGTGTGTGGTACGCGGGCCTCTCACTGTTGCGGCCTTTCCCTTTGCGGAGCACAGGCTCAGGACACGCAGGCTCAGTGGCCATGGCTCACGGGCCCGGCCGCTCTGCGGCATCTGGGATCTTCCCGGACCGGGGAACGAACCCGTGTCCCCTGCATCGGCAGGCGGACCTGCAACCACTGCGCCACCAGGGAAGCCTGAATCAACACACTTTTTAAGCTGCTTCCTCCCCAGCCCCCTTCCCCCTGTCCCCACACCCCCACTCCAAAGTATAATCACTGAATTTACTCCTGATCATGCGCGCTCATAGGAACAAAGATATAGAGTTTGATGGAGCTTGAAAGATTTGTTTTAGCAATTAGGTCTTTAATTTATTACCTGTCAGCAGATTCCCTTCACCTGGCAATCTACTAAAAGATGATAAAATAAAGCTCGCAGTTTAAAGCAGTCTGGCGTCCTGGTCTCCTCACCTGAGTGTCAATCCCCTATTCCCAGCTTCCTCTTAAGGTTTTTCACTTGTACGTTTTACGGCACCCAACCCGACATGGCCATGAAACTTAGCTGCTTTGGCAACTAAAAAAGAGATTCCACCTCCTGGGATTCCAACTCTATCAAATAAATTACCATCTCTTGTTACCTGGGTTGAAAAATTCTTATAAAATGAGTAAATACTTTGTGAAAAGAGAAAGGATTACTGACTGTTGTCCAAACCTATTGTCTTTGAAAATCCTTTCATCTGCCCCTTCTTTCCTTTTCCATGTGTATCCTACTTTGCAATATTAAACATACATTAATGAGAGTTTTCTCACATCATGCATGGATGAGGAACAAAGTGCGTGATATAAATGACATATCAAGTAATGGCATATTTGATTTCCCTGAATTTTATCCTTCTCTCTTTCCTCTGCTCATAATTTTACTTTCAGTTAATATGCCAATTAGGAATATTTTAGGGTATGTGTCTAGATGCCCAAACCAAGTATAAACCATACGATGTCACTTTGCTGTGCTTCTGCTCAGCACCGCCCCTCAACCTGGCAGCCTTATTTCCTCTCATTTGGGTGAATTCCTATTCAATATGAATAGTTCATTTATTGAACTTTCTGCATGGAATGTTTTTCATCCTCTTCATTTAGAATTGGGGCCACTAGTACTTGGGCCTCAGGTCTAGCCAGTGTGCACTGAATGAGGGTCCTAGTTCATTTCATATTCCTGGACAAACCATAGCTTTAAAGGAATCCCTGCAAAATGAGGCACAGAGTCATGTGAGAAGTAAGATGATACATGTGAAATGGACTGTGCCCTTGAGTAAATTCCAAGTCACCGGGGCAATGAGAAAACTAGTGGCATTTTAGGGATATTTTCTTAAGGGCTCAGGTTTGTTCTGCTGTAAGTACCTACAGAGATCAAATGCTCTGCAAACAGATTCTGAACCTCCCTGTGAGCCTTGCAGGAAAAACTCTCCCTGAGTCATCCCTATATCACAGCTCTTAAAATACAGGAGAAAATAAATAAATAAATAAAGGCCAGGGTAAAAGCATGCATAAGACAGAACTCAAGGGAGACGTTACAAATGATGTGAAGAAGGTCTGGTTTGTTTGATCAGGGAAAGCATAGTATAATCTAAGGCGTGAGACCCTGAGCTCTGTCATGAAGTGAGGCTGCTCTGGAAACGGTAGCAGAGATCAGAGAAGTGAAATAAGGGTCAATAAGTTAAACTTGCTTCCCTCTCTTTCAGGAACATTCCTCTTGCCAGTCGTCTCCCATTGTCCTTAGGACCTCTCGTTCTGGGACACAGAGTTCTAATTTTCCTTCCACCCACCCATTTCCCACAATGTGTATATCAACAGCTATCCTACATCTTAAGAGGATACCTGACATAAAGAAAGCACAGAGATGGGTTTTCCTTGTATGCTTACTGGATAAATGACTGCAAGGCTCCACTCACTCATGGTAAGAAGTAACATGACATGGAGACAGGTTCACAGTTGAACACACTGACTCCAAAGGTTAACCGGGTGGGGGGGGATGGAATTTTTAATGCATCTCTACAGGTTATAAATTAATTATTTATGAAAGCAGTATTTATTGAGCACATGCTATGGGCAAGTTCTCTTCTAGGTACAATGACGGAGACACTATAAAGATATGGTGAACTGTATCCTCGGGAAATTAAATAGGAGAGGTGATGATGATGATCAGACAGATACAGCTTAAAAAAGCCCACGTGAGTTCTGACAAGGGATAGATGGTATCCAGGTAAAGATCTCCAGAAAGATGCTATATGCAAATGTTGGCACTGAGCTGAGCCTTAAATACAGAGACACAAGAGATGGAGAAAAGTAGAGAAGGGGGAGAAATATTCCAATTGGGAATACCACGAGCAAAGGTACACTTCAGTCAAAACACCAGCATTTCCAGTCCAGCCCCCAGCTTGATTGAGCGCTTCTCCCTTTGTCTGCTCAACATAGCGTCAGCTGCCACGAGGTCCTAAAAGCCAAAGAGAGCCACTCAGGGTATGGCCCTCCCTCAAACTTCTTGATAACAGCTCTTCATCCTCTCCTTATTCCCATACAGTCTGAAATCTTTCCTTTCTACAAGAGAGTTTTAGAAACCTAGCTGTCAGGAGTGATTAGGCCCTCAAGAGGAATTGCACAGAAACCGAGAAGCAAAGGAATAGCTAAAAACAAAACAAGGACTGCGTTCAATGTTTAGCTCCACGTTAATGAATTCCCTAATAGAACATGTGGGGGAAACAAATGAAATCCAGTCTCTAATGCCATCCAGGTACCTGGAAATGCCTACCTTGTGTTCCCATAAAAGCAAACAGGGAACTGAGTTTGAAAAACAAAAGAAGGCTAGTAAATTCCTGAAAGGAGACAGTTCTTTTTCCTTGGAGATGAACCAAATTATGCATTGCCTCTCCCACCAGCAACATACTCTGGCTCAAATATTTTTCAAAGAAGGCTGCTGAACATCTGCTAAGCAATTAATGGAATGCAGCAGTGTGCTGGAATGGTCCCTGGAAAGGTATTAGCAATCCTGCTTATGAGACATGAAATGTTGCAAGCAGTGGTCCTTTTTTCCTTTTTTAAATTGTAGTTTATTTTTATTTTCTGCCGGGGGGTTGAGAGGAAGGGAAAGGAAGCTGAGGTGGAAGTTCTGCATCAAATTCTCTTCCTCACTGTGTCTCTTTTCCCCCAGGTATCTTTCTCTTTCTCTTCTAGCCATCCCAATATGAATGTGTTAATTTCAACTTAATCAAAGAAACTGCAGCAATTGTCTCAATCCAACTGATCCCCTACCCAATGTGCCAAGTTTTCTACAAGTGAAAGGAGAATTCCCTCATAGTCTACCACCCTGTCCTAATAGTTAAAAAAAAAAAAAATTGGGCAGTTAGAGCTATAACTTAGGAACAATCGCCAATGGGAAACTGATCCGTCCTATATTTTACTCCTCATCACAGTCATTGAAGAGTGCCAGCCTTAACACAAGCCTTGCCTTTTGCATATGAAAGTCTGGCTGACAGTGACTTTGTACCCTTAGATTCTGCCAGTCCTAACACTATTATGACAAATATGGCTAAAATCAATACAGAGAAAGTTTCCAAGGCTCAGTTATTGTGTCAGCCCTTGGCATTCTCTTCCTTTACTCTTCCAACTGGAGTTGATTATCCACATATAAGTCTACATTTACTCCAGTCACCTAGCCAGGCATCCTAGGAAGCTCAATAATGCCAGGTGATCAGGTTTTGAATTACACTGCCAAAAGATGTAGGAGAGATGCTATCAGATCTAACAGGGAAGAATCAGGGACAGCCCCAATGGTTGGGAGCCAAAGAATTTTCTCACTCTCTCCAAATTGGCCCAGTCTAAGTCTGGGCTCTTGCCTCAAACTGCAGTTTTGTTTTGTTCCCTTGGTAACTTTGCATAGTATCTATCTATGCTGCAGAGGTCTCTCCTTCAAATCTCAGTATGTTCCCAGTAACACACTCCCTTTTGCCAGCCCTTCCTCCCAGGGATCTGCGTACTGCTCCCCAAATTCCCAGCTGTGAAATGAAGTATGAACATTAATTGGATAAATTTTCCAGATCTTCCCAACTTTGCATTTGTCCTTGCCACCTGGAACTTACACTGGTGGGATTAATTTTTTGTGGTTATCAGGAACGGCCTTTCTTTCCCACATGGAACTACGGATTCATGGATGCCTTTGCTATATAAGTTTCCCTGACCAAGCCTCTGGCCAAATCAGTTTCAGCTAATTAGCCACTTTTTTTATCCTTATTTTTCAGCTGGATCCCAGCTCTAAACCAGATGTCATCACAGGAAGGCATCCTTAAGTACCACTTAAAATAAGATTCAAATTCAGGAAGCTAATCTGAACCACCTTTGGCGTGTGATGTGACAATCAGTTAAATAAAAACCAGGCATATTAAATAACTGTTGGAAGAGAGAGAGGTATGGGGAAGAAAAGGTATGAAATGCAAGTTGCCTCCAGAATTTGAGAGTGGGGTTAGTTCTCTGGCTATCTTGGTCTATGATGCTCCCTTTTCTAACAAAGTCCCTGGGGAGTGTTTTCTAATAAATCAGGCTACACTACAGCAAAATATGCTGCCTGAAGATAGCATTCCTTTAGAAGCAGAGTATGCTGTAAAGGGATGAACTAGTTGGCCACATCCCTTCAAACCCAGAGTTCAGTATGGAGTATCAGGCATAGCTGTTTTTAACCTCTAAATTCAAAGGGAACAAGTCACTTTAGCTGTCGTAGGAGAAGATGATGAAGTTCAGGATGCCAACTAACAGGCTGGACTGTGTAGTTCGATGAAATAATCAGTAAACTTATTTCAACCAATTTCAAGTAGTTACTTTCTGTTCATTTGACAACATCTGTCAGTGGCTTGGCCATCAGCAAGACTACAAGGGATGTTTCCGGACTTTGTTTTCCAGTTCAACCAGCTAATGTGTAACTGCCACGTGTCACCACCATTCACCGAAGACCAAAGGCCAACCTTCTTGGTAGGAAAGAGCCAGTCTTGATCATCAAATGCTCTGAGATAAGTTGGCAGCCTTCGTTCAGGTCTCAGGCTTAAGGGATGCTAGATGCTTCATAGTTTGCTTTTCTCTTACACTTTCTTATTTTCTTCAGGACCTTTTCATCATTCGGAAGGTGGCATTTATTAACACACTTCCTCCCTGGCTTTCCCCAATGATGGAAGCTTCATGAAGGCAGAGACTTTATCCCATGCTGAGAACACTTCTTGGCTCAGAGTAGCCAGGAACTCGGTAAATGTCTGTTCGACAGATGAATTAGGAGGACAAGCTGCAGAACAGCTAATCGGCCCTACTCAATCCTTTCTCTTAAGAGTCACCTTTCTCAAGTGACACTGAATCCATCACACCTCTGCTCCTAGGTCTCCACGGCTTCCCAGAGCCCACCAAAGGAAGTACAAACGGCTCAGCCTGGCATATTTCCACCCTCCCACCTCCGTATCCTATGCTCAGGACACTGACTTTCAAATATCTGGGTTTTTTTAAGCAGTGCTTATTTTTTTTTTTTAAGAAAAAACATTTTATGAAACCCTAATAAAGAAAAAAGATGGAATCCAAGCAGAAAAGAGGCCAATGGCCAACCTGTTTGGCCATCCTCTAGACCTAGGCACACCTCCAGGAAACCAGAGAATGGACTTGGAAATACCTGATCTTTGTTCCCACTTATTCAGCATCCCAAAGCCCTCAAGGCTTTCGTGTTCCTTCCTTGCTGCTTCAGTACTTGGAATAATCTCTTGAGTTCAGTCCTTTCCATCCTTCAAGGTCCTTCCCAAAGATTACCTCCTCCATGAAGCTTCCCTGGGTCATTCTGACTGGGTACAATTTATCCCTGCTTTAAATTTCTTATAAAACTCTGATTGTTAGGAATAAAAAGAATAAAAAGAAAAATAATACCTTACTATGCACCAGGCACTTCTCTAAGTGCATTACCTAAATTAACTCAATCCTCACGCAATCCCATTGTCATAGATGCGACAGAGAAGTTAGTTAAGTCTCCTCTCAAAGTCCATATAGTAAGCAAGTGATGGAGCAAGACTGAAACCAATAGTCTGGCTAGACAACTGCAAAGTCCAAGAGCTTAGAAACGTTCTATTGTCTCTCTATAAAGGCATTTGTGCATTTTACTTGTTCAGAGATCCCAGCATTGCCCACTTCCCCCACCCCACGGTACTGCCACCACTGCTACCACCAAACTTTGAAACACTACAACCAGATGATATGTTTTTTGAGGGCAAAGACCATCTCCTACTGGCCTTTGTGCAGCGTCAATACAGTACTCTGCAAAAATAAGTACTCAATAAATAGTGTTAATTTATTATTAATATAAAACAATAACATCTATTTCTATATACTTGGGATAACCTGAATTATTATTGGCACTTCTATATAGCCTTAGGAAGAAGGTTTTCCCCATCATCTTTTACAGGTGAAGAGACAGAAGTTCAATGATATTAATTCATTTTTAAGATCCTGACCAACGTGGGGTTCAGCTTCTGGCTATGACCCTGGACAGCTCCTAAGTCCCAGCTATTTCTATTGTACGATTTTATCCCAAGACTGAAAGCAAGAAAATTCTTTGTAACATGAATGATTTAAAAATAAAGTTTTGCAGAAAGACCAGAAAAAAGTTATTTGTAAGGTTAACTTTATTTTCAAGATTTCTGTAAGATGAAGTATGCTATCATTTGAGGGGTCTTTTAGTGATTCACTGATGGTTTTTGCCAGGGACTAAGTGGGAAAATCCCCTTATTCTGTTGCCTTTTGGGTCCCCATTAAGGCAAAAATGCCCGGCAAGGGAACCTCCAAAGACTGATGCCCTATTTCTGATTAGCAGTGGCACCATTTAAACTTGTTTTGCTGAAACAACAAATTGGGATCCCCCTCTGCTAGAGCCACTAGCCAGAACCCAGGGACAGGAACACTGACCTGCTGTTAAGTGAGCCGCGTGGACAAGGACTTGGACTCCAGGCTTCAACTCAAAGTGCACGGAGTTCAGGTTGAGCTTGTGAATCAGCAGTTCTGATATCTGAAAGAAGAAGTGTCAGAGTGAGTGCTACCAAAACTGTCACCCAAACTATATACAAGCGTGCTGAGCAATATTCACTGCACTGGCCAAGGCATCCCAATATGATATGTGAATGATATGAGTTTATATGATTTTGAGTTTTTAGTCCACAATTTGCTGACAGAATTATTTTCTAAGCATGACTTGACTTTACATCCGAATTGTTACAAAATAGGACAAACTATTAGTAAATCAGATATTTCTACTCTTATAAAATTATCCTGTTACCAGCTTGGAGAAATCACCCCTGGTTTTCTGAGAGGGCATTTGTTATACACAAGGATTTAAAAGAAGTAAATATATACAATTTACAAATTCTGGTGAGATTCATATCCCTTTATTTTACTCCTTGATAGTGGCCTCTACCTTATTCCTTTCTTTGTTTCCCTTCTCTTCCACAAAACATACCCTGTGGCTTTCCCAGAATGGATATTTCACGGATATTTATTGATGATAAATATTGTTCTGCTAAAATAGTAAATTATACATTTGCAACAAAGTGTAAATCACAACTTAATGCATTGGCTGACTCTTGTTTCGTGCTTAGGAACCTAAAACCACTCCTTAGGCTGACACATGTGTACTGGGTAGACGGATGGAATTCTGGGCCATGAAATAACCCCAACAAGGGACAAAGGACCTTGTTTTGGGTAGTAACAGCATAAGGTAAGGTTTTCTAGACAAGGTAAAACGCTGTTCACGTGTTTAAAGCAGAAAACCAGCTCAATTTGCTCTGTTTCATTCACCCTTTCGAGTCATTTGTGGAAAGCTATCAGACAAAACCACACTCCTATTATCTGGTCTCCTTGCCTCATTTTTAACATTCTAATTACAGTGTAGTATTTTATTCATATGCAATTTAAGTCTGGTTAGATGCTTTCTGAACATCTAGTTAAATTCTTAAATTATTTTTCCTTTTATATTTATTACGTTTCACTTAGTCTACTGAGTTGCCAAAATGACAGCTTTGGTCCTTTAATCAATTAAGCAGGGCCTGATGGCTTTGTTTTCAAGCACAGAGTCTCCTGCAGAGGCCCCTGTCCAGTATTGGAACCGAACTGCCCTGCAGATGAACTTCTTTGCTTAACAGGAACTTGGATGTCTGTCAGTGGCCCATGGATGAGCACCTGGGATCCAGTTCAAGTTCAGCCTCTCAAATGTTTCCACTTGGCAAACCACACAGAAGAACAAGGTTGTGATAAACTTATGTTGAAAACAACTTTATTCTCTCTCTATAAGCTACTCTTTCTCCTGGGTACTGAGAAGCTTCCAAAATGTTCCAGGTTTACAGGAAGAGTGGATTTCTAACACGGACTGTGTAGAATGGTTTTCCTTTGTGTCCTGTAAAGTATTACAATGTACAAGTTCCTATTCTATCTTATTCTTATCATTCAATTGGCAAGGCCTTTCTAAGGATCTGACAGTGGATTTTTTTTTTTTTTTTTTTTTTTTTTTTTTGCGGTACACGGGCCTCTCACTGTTGTGGCCTCTCCCGTTGTGGAGCACAGGCTCCGGACACGCAGGCCCAGTGGCCATGGCTCACGGGCCCAGCCGCTCCGCGGCATGTGGGATCTTCCCGGACCGGGACACGAACCCGTGTCCCCTGCATCGGCAGGCGGACTCTCAACCACTGTGCCACCAGGGAAGCCCGACAGTGGATTTTTTAGTAGAGGTTATCAGAAAGGTTTTGGCTATGAAATAAACATAATACATACAGAAATGTATGTATATATGTGTGAAATATATATAATTAAGTATGCATGAAATTCATATGCTTATATACATACGCATACATGTGTGCACATACCTACATACTTATATTTGGAGAAAAAAATATTTTAACTCAAATAGGAAAAACTTAGCAGAAGTAATTAAGGAACTATCCTGGTTTGCAGAGTCCATCACGTAGACAAAAGGGGACTATGTATTTGCATGAGAAAGGCTTCTTTCTTTCAACCAGCTGAAGTGATATTTCTTTCTTCTCCCTGAGGATGTTTCTTCAATACTTTGTGGGAAAGAACTTATGCACAGAAACAAAACTAAATAAAATTTACACTGCTTACAAGAATAATCTCAGCTAGAACCATATATTTCTCTACTCAAATGAGTATGAAACTGTTGACAGATTTTGACATTACTTTAAATGTTTTCCACCCCATCTGCAGAAATGTTTATTCTGTATTGTTTTCATCAGTTCATGAGTTGTTATATACGTTTGTACATACATTATCTATGCATTGAACACTTTGTATGGGCAAAGTTGCATATTTCTTACTATTTTTTTCTAACACAACGTATCTCAGGTGTTAGTGTTGCTATCTCCACTGAAAGGAACATGGAGCTTAGAGGACATTGCTAAGTTTACCCAGTTAATATTTGAAGAATTGAGATGAGAATTCAGTTTTGCTCGACTTCTAATCTTAGGACATTTCCATGAAAAACATTTTCCTTGAGCCAGCTGACAAAGACGCAAAAGATATTTGGAAGGAGGTCCAGCTGAGCAGATTTAGGAGATAAAAAATAGCAGCATTTCATTAATTATGCTTCTATCTCTCATCCAACTGTGAAGCGCACAACCTAAAACACCAGTCCCGTGTCAGTTGACCAATATGAGCTACAGGCAATTCCTAACCTCAGCCTCAGGATTGCCACACTCTGTTCACCAGTTAATACAATTTATAATGTTTAGGAGAGTGTTTGGCTATGAAAGGAGCAGAATAAACTGCGACTATAGAACAGTGTGGTGACAGCCTAAATGGAAAGCACGCAAGTTTGCATGATAAAGACTCAAGTGAAATAACGTGTAATTGCTGGGAGATGGTCCTCCTAAAGCAAGTTGAATCTATTCATTTTTCTTTTTCTGTCCAAAGTGTGTAGTCTTAGCAAATTTCATTTATCCTTTGTACTAGCATCCCTCTTCTGCTGCTCTCCATTTTCTGTTCTCTAATCATGACCAAAGAAACAACATATTATTCTTAGTATCTGCCTATTTGGTGGAATATGCCTATGATTCAAATGCAACCCACTCTTCGTTTAAACTACCACTTAAAAAGACAGTGGGAACTCAATAAAAATACTTGGAAAGACACCATCAAAAGGGTGTAGTGGAAGGGACCTGGTAGAGGGAAAATACCAATTCTCTTCCTCATCTTCTTCACGAAGTATGATGTTTAAGTGTGGTAATCAGAATAGGTTAGGTCAGGCTGAGGGAACAATGCTAAAAGTCTGGGGACTTGAAACAAAGGAAGTATATTTCTTGCTTACACTCCATATCCACTGCAGGTAGGCAATGATGCTGGGCTCATTATAGTCACACAGAGACAAAGGCTGGTAGATCAGCCCCCTCAAATGTACACAACACCGTAGGAGGGAAAAAGCATTCTTAAGGTTCTGTAACTGGCATTTGAATACTTCAGCTTGGAAGTGACACTTATCACTTCTGCTCCCACCTCATTGGCCAGAATTAGTCACATGGTTCTGTCTACAGAAGAGACTCATGGGTACAACCCTACTGGTACCCAGAAGTGGTGAGCTAGAGATGTTTAGTCAACAGAAGGGATGGTTACCATGCAAAGAACACATTCAACATCTAAACAATGTTTAATGAGACCAGTAGAGGAAAACAGACTCTCAGATCATTAGAATGGAGTGTCAAACATTGAAACACAAAGAAAGAGAAGTTTAAGGACAACACAGCAGTTGGTAATTTATGAAACATGAAACCCAAAGAAGTGGTACAAAGTGAAACTACAGATTCAAAATGGGCTTTGGCAGATTTATCCATGGCAAAGCTACACTGGGCCAAACAACTAATGCTTATCTCTGAAGTTGGGAGGAGGGATGCAAACCCTACTGAACATAAATAGCATTCTGGTGCCATGTTTAGAGGGAGACTTGCTTGGGATGACCTTGCAACTGACCCAGTCAGTCAGTTCTGATCATGTTAAGTTACGAAGGCCCCCTCAAAGAGTAGTTGAATGATATTACTTTTGGAATCAACAGAGAAAGATCTTTCTCAATTCATATAGCATGACTTCTGGAATAAAACTTGGAGTAAGCAATGGAGCCAAACATGAATTCTATTTAAAAATTCTCTGTTTTGTTAGCACGACAGAATCAGTTTGATTAAAGTGCCTAAGAAGTTTTTCCTGGATGACATAATGAAGAAATAATTCATCCATATTCACTCCTTTCCCCTGGACTCTCCAACACCAGCTCTAAGCTTCTCTTTTTCTCCTTTTGCCATATTCCTTTGGCTCAACTCTTACTTACTCTTTCAATTACAGTTTCCTGTTTTAGTGACCTTCCTTGTGAACTCCAAAATATTTCTTCAATTCCTCGCTTTAAAAAATCTGAACAGGGCAGACTGAGTATAAAGAAAATAGTCTGAGATGATTTATTACATTTCATAATGAATCTTTAATTTCTAAAAATGTTGCCAATAGACTGCTCCATTTCCAGAGGCACCTTTCCTTTTCCTGTCTTTTGGATTCTGCATCTGTCAAATGTACATGGTAACACAAACAACCGAAGAGGAAATTCCTTGTTGGTGGTTGACATTTTGTCCTTAGTCTTTTTGTTCCTTTTAAATGCGCTCATGCCCTTTAAGGATTCAGCAAGACAACACCACGTAGGCTCCCTATCTCCCCAGCACAGCACCACACCCAGAGCATGATGGAAGGTCCTTCCTCCTTGCAGGAGAGGTAGATACAAATCTGAGGACTCAGAGAGATGCCTGGGAGTACAGTGGCGGAGGGGGTATGGTTTGCTCCACACCTGAGCAGCTGGCTTCAGGGTAGCCCTATCCCTGATGAGGCCAGCTAAGGGCAAGTGAGACTTTTCTCACTCTCTGGAGATGTGAAGTAAAGAGTGGTGGAACCCTCCCAGACAGAGGTCACTTGATTAACCCAGGCCAATGTTATCCGGATAACAAGGTCAAGTACTTCTCACTGTGAGGAATTTTCAATTTATTTCACAGACAAGCTGGCTCCAACTAAGCCAGCATCTCTCCTCCCCTGGGAACATTATTAGAGGAAGCTGAGGGAGGAGAGCCCAGAGCCCTTTGCTGGGGCCCTGCCCTCACAGTCTTCAGGGTCCATCTGGTCAGGGTCCCACTCATTCCCGTGCTGGGAGTTCTGTGCAATATCTTTACAAGAAAGGGGCCAGAGTATTAACAGGGGGGATAAAGTCAGCTCTTCCCAAGTTCCATCTGGGATTCAGAGTGCAGCCTTTAAAGGAGTGGGGTCCTTTCTGTTGTTTGGTTTTATTTTGCATTCAGTTGAAATTTCTATGTAATTTATGACAGAGGAAGTCAGTTGCTTTTGCCTGCCTCCCGTTCCTTCTCCTTCCCCCACATTTTTCTTTAAGGAACCATATCCTTATTTATTCTTTGCCCATTTGGTTTAGGAAGGGCTCCCTAAACTCCTGATCCAGGGAGGGTATAAAACATTGAGTTGTCACTAATGGAGCTCTAGTCTTCTGATTACCAGGCTAGTTAAGACATGCCCACTTCAGCCAAGTTGAGTCAGTGAGAATTATCACCCTGGGCTCTTGGGGTGCACTCAGGGGAGAGGCAATGTCTTTTGAATGGGGCTGATAAGATGACTAAATAAAAGACTGGGGCTTCCTGTGGCCATTCTTGTCTTCCTATGTGTTGGCTTCATTCTCAGGCGGACTTCCCATGTGGTAGCAACGAAAAGAGATGGAGAAAGAGGGAGAGAGGAAGACAGGGGAGTAATCTGGTGACGCTTCTTCTCTGAGTTCATCCACGCCTGAACTATATCCTTGGACTTCCCAACTAAAGAAGCTCATGACTTCACCTTTTCCCCTTAAATTTGTTTGAATAGAATATATGTTCACTGCATCAGGAAAAAAACCCAAAGCAAAACATCTCTTGTTCATTTCCGGGTACAACAGGCTTGGTATCTTGGGGGGCCCGCAGAAGTCAGGTGGTACCCAAAGACACATCTGCAGCATGGCAGAGCAAGGGGACTCTAGGCTTGAGAGTTAGTTGCAGAAACAGAACCAGAAACTCATTTTCCTTGAAGAGTTGTGTCTCCTCAGGCAATTCACAGCTCCCTGTTGGGGCCTGAAGTTCTTCATTTTAGAGTGACTGAGTCAGAGAGAAAGAGTAAAGGACCCCTCTTAGGACAAAACCTGTAGGATTCCTGTGGGCAGCCCCTATTTTGTTGGTTCTCGATACAAGGCTTAATTTGTATGTTGATTTCATAACTGCACTTATTAATCGGGGTAATGATACTCTCCACAAGACACTGATTTCTTATGTACTTGGTTTAGCATTTGTTTGGTCACTGTATTTAGTTTGAGTTCTGGGTAAGGCTGCTACACTGGCAATTCCCTTAACCAGAGTTACAATCTCTCACTTGGTACTCTGTTTTCCCTTAATGCCATCCATCTGCATGATAACTTAGATGAGTCATCCTCCCTCCAGTTTACTCATTCATGCATGTTCTTTCTGTTTCCTGTTGTCCTTGTTCTCTTGTGCTTTTTCATTCTTTAATCTTTTTCTCCTTATTGTCACCATCCTCTTTCTTCCAATACATGTCCTGGACGATACTAGTCTTTAATACTCTTACTTTTCTTTTTTTTTTGCATTTCTCATATACTCTCCTCCTATCACAAAATGTCCATAAATGTAACCAACATCTATTTACCACTTACTGAGTATCTACTATAGGTCAAGGGCTTTGCTGTATCATTTCTTTAATGACCTCTCAAACACCTTCTGAGATGGGTATTATAGATTATGTGATTTGGGCTGAATTACTTAACTTTTCTGAATATTTGTCCTCTATAGGATACACACAATGAACACAAGAGCTGAAGCTAGAAACCTGGTTTATGTTTCTCCAAACCTGTGGTCTTTCTAATAAAATGTCTGGACTCCCTACATGTGTACCAAATGTTAAGTCCCACAGCTTTCACACAAGCCAAGCCAGCTGCCTTTAGATCTCCAATTAAATGGCTCATCAATACCTGATACCAGGCTGCCTCAGGGACAATTACTCAGGTCTCCGAGAGTGTCCCTGGAGGAGCCACTCAGACAAGACCGAATAAAGAGAAAGAAGAACTCTAGGGAAAATAGACAGTCAAAGCAAGATACACAAGTAAACCAAGTTTCAGAGAACACACCCCTCTTCTTCCCACATTTCCTCTCAAGGAAACATCTAGAAAATATATTTTAGAGAAAAAATGAAAAGTATGAGAAATAGGGATGCACAGATGATGTGGTAACTGGAAAATTAGCTGGCTTTAAAACTGGACTCTTCCATATCGAGGAGACTATATTCTGGATTTCATGCACAATCCGTAAGATTTCCAGAGGAGGAATAATTATAAGCATCCCTACCTACATGCCTTGGATAGCGATCTACCTCCCCTCTAGGTCTCATGAGCAGTGTGGTGATAAGAAATAATCCATTCTTTCTCCCACTGAATTGCAGGTGCAGAGAATAATTTGTCAAATACAGTGGGAAGTCTAGAGCTAGGGCTGAGCAAAGTCAGATGTAGGTCTGATGGGTTCCCTGCTGCCCAACCCCTAACTACAGTTCACTAGGAGATGGGGTTCAGTGGGGCTTTCCTTGACAGCCCAGTTATTCAATTACTTGCACATGGAAAACAATAGAGAGGTGAGTCTTTTGCCAAGTGAAAAAGCGGCAGTTAAAAGGCGGGTGTGCCCACAGGTAGGCCAGCCTATAATTTGGGGTTGTTAATAAGGCTATTATAGGAGGTTCTCAAACCATCTTGGAGACTAGAGATCATGGGACTAGATTATAGATTTATTCTAAGTAAATTGAAAAGCTCCAAGTACTGGAAGGGAGAAAGCCAATATTTACTTAGTGTCTGAGAGGAATCCTATTTTTTTTTTTTTTGTGGCGGTACGCAGGCCTCTCACTGTTGTGGCCTCTCCCGTTGTGGAGCACAGGCTCCGGACGCGCAGGCTCGGCGGCCATGGCTCACGGGTCCGGCCGCTCCACGGCATGTGGGATTTTCCCAGACCGGGGCATGAACCCATGTCCCCTGCATCGGCAGGTGGACTCTTAACCACTGTGCCACCAGGGAAGCCCCAGGAATCCTATTTTTAATCTATCTGCCAGAAAGAATTGAGAAACCAAAATCATGTAGTTTTTAACAGGAGAACCAGACCAAGACTGATCATTTTAACTGAATGGGTGAAGAATAAGAACAACAATAACATCATCATAGTAATAATCTTCACTATAGACATTGGATAATCTTTTGAAGTTAAAAGGAAGGAAGGGAGGAAAAAAGACCTAAGGGAGCAGAAGAGAGAGAAACAGACACACACACACACACACAAACACACACACACACACACACACACCCTAATACTTCAGAGGTGGTGGAGATGAGGAGAGAGTAGACCCCACGTAGCCAGGAGAGGTGCTTGGAGCCAATATCACTCATTTATTATAAGCTCAAATCAGGTCATCTTAGTATGGTGGGGATTCATGATTTGTATGAAAGTTGTACCTTTTTAAAAAGATGCATCATTTGATTCTGATGGTACTCCTATGATGTAAGTGTGTGAGGTAAGATATAAATGGATTTGACTTCTATGTCTTGTGTAGCCTCTTGCTTTTTCCCCCCACCTAATATCTTGGCCAGTTTGTCACATCAGTACACAAAGATTTATCTCATTCATCGTAGACACTGTAGAGTATCCCACAGCGTGGGATAGACTCTGAGTGGTTTAGCCACTGATGACAATACACACTCTTGCACATATTTTTTGGTGAAGCTGTAGTTAAATCACCAGATTATGTTCCTCAGCAGAGGACAGGAAAGTGGAAGGCTCCACAAACAGCTGACACCCTCGCTGCCACGTGGAGATTCCCCAGAACTGCTGTCGTGGTCAGACACTAGCAGGGTTGTGGCTCAGACTGCTGGGAGAAGCTGAAATGTCACCTGAGGACTCACCTGCTCCAGGTCCTCGGCTGACCTTTTGTTTTCTCCTGTGGGATCCTGATAGGGCAAGACAAAGAGCTCGGCAGCGGTGGGTAAGCCAGGGAGCACCGCCACCAAGATGTGCTGGCCCGGAACCGCGGTGGCCTGAGGGAGAGACACAGAGGCGCATGTGAGTCCTGCAGGAAAGCTGATGAGAAGGGACCAAGTGTTCAGCAGAGAGTTGGGGGGGGGAAGAAGACACAAAGGTGTGGAGGTAGGGTGGGAAAGTAGGGTCCCGGGTGCACCAGTTGGGGAGGGATGTGAGAGACACCACTGGGTACCAGTCAGACTCTGAGGTCTGGTCCTAGCTCCATCCCCGTGAGACCTGAAACACTTTGCATCTCCTCAAGTTAAAAAGTGGGAATAATAGCAGTACCTGTCTTGTATAAGTAAGTGGACCTTGCCAGTGAGAAGGCCGTCACTTACTGAGCTTTATCTTCTGCCCCTCATGCCTTAACACTTTCTAACCTAGCTTCCTTCTTCCGCAAAGCATTAGAGTTATTCTCCAGGCTGACCAGGCATACCTCCATCACCTAACCTAACCCCAGACCACAGCCCCCAGGCGTCTGCTGAGTTCTCCACAGCGTCAGACCCTGATGACCATCCCGTTCCAGAAAGCACTCTCAGCCCTTCACTCTGCTGCACGGAATCTTCTATTAAAATCATAGATATCACTCACTCAAGAACTTCCTCTTTCCTGAGCCCACTCTCTACATGGTTCTAGAATCCACGGCTAAAATCCCGGCTTCTCTCTCCAGGGGCCAAGTCAGAACGTCATTTGGTTGTTTTATGAGAACTTCTCATATTCACCCCGGAAATCTTCATTCTGCACGTGGATGACCGGAGCCACTCCTTTCCCAGATACCCTAGCTGGGAGCCTTATCTCGTGTCCAGCACCACACTCTCCTTTCCATGTCCTATCTAATCAGTCTATGAGACCTTGACAAGTCACCCTCCACACGAACGATCCTACTGGTTCCTTCCTGTTTAAATGCCCCCCCGTTAATATAATTCAGCCTTTACACTTTCTCCCTTCAAGTTTTACAACAGCCTTCGCATCTCCAGGAGACAGGCTACTACTTCCAGATTTATCTTCCTACAGTCCAAAGCAGATTGTGTTTCCATGTCCAAATTCATGCACAAATTTCCACTGCCAACTGGGTTAAATATCTATTCAAAGCCTGCAATATGGTCCCACCTTTCCTTCCTACACTAATTACCCACAACTCATAATGTCATCTTACGCTTAGCCAAATAGACTCACGTACAATTTCTCAGTATTCCAGCCTTTTCTTGCAAATGTTTTTGTGCATGCCATCTCCCCCAGAATGTCTTTTCTATACATTTGCTGCTAGAACATTACTTCTCCTTCATGAGCCCTCGTAAAGTTCACTTATTTCAGAGTATTTTTCATGATTTCCCAATTAGATGATTGTTGGTTTCTGAAATCTACATTTATATTTTTTTCAAAGTAGCAGGAAATTCCATTTATTGGGTCCTTACCATGTGTCTGGCATTGTGCTAAGCAACTTCTTAATATAATGTAATGCGACACCCCACAGCGACTCTTTGGAGCAAGTGTTATTATGCCTCTCTGTACAGGTGAAGACAGATCACGGGTTGGGAGTCTTCAGGAAGCTGGCTCTGAGTTTAGTGCGTAGGGTGTTTATTAGGGGACATTCTTGGAATGAACATCTATGGGAGTGAAGGCCAGGAAGCAGGAATGGACAGAGGGAGAAGCTGAGCTGTGAAAAAGGCCAACAACAGCCTCAGAAGATCCTGTAAGGAGTGAGAATGGCCCTTCAGATTTGTCTGAGGTTGAGCTGAGTGGCCAGGCCTTTATACAACCGCGTCATTGGACATGAGCCACTCCAAAAGGGACATGACATGGGGAAGGCCGCTGAAGCCTCTGCCCACAGCACTCCCAGCAGCTAAGATAACAGTCTTTCCCTGAATGGGGATCTGGGAGGGGCATCCCTATTTCTGCTACAGGACAGACAGTAGATGGAGGAAAGTTCAACACTGGCTCAGGGTCATCTAGGTAGTGAGTGGTGACACTTAGTTTGAAACCTTGGTCGGACCATAATGCCTCTGTCCTGAACCAGTGCTCTCCTGCCTTCCTTCTCCTGACACTTATCACAAAGCAGCTCCTATCCCGGCTGATACCATACTGTTTTACGGCCGTCCTAGATTTTTTTTTTTTTTGTGTGTGTGTGTGTGTTACGCGGGCCCCTCACTGTTGTGGCCTCTCCCGTTGTGGAGCACAGGCTCAGTGGCCATGGCTCACGGGTCCAGCCACTCCGCGGCATGTGGGATCTGCCCGGACCGGGGCACGAACCCGTGTCTCCTGCATCGGCAGGCGGACTCTCAACCACTGCGCCACCAGGGAAGCCCCATCCTAGATTTTAAACTCAAAGCTTATGTCTAAACCATCCTCGTTATCAACAAAACTGTTTACTGAATGACATTCAATTAAAGATTCCATTGCAAAATGTCAAAAGAAAAATCCCAACCGATGAGGAAAATGCAGTCGATTTTATATCAAATTCTGTTACAGAATGAATAGGAAGAAAACTATAAATAAGTCGACTGCCGGCTGTACCTCTTATAGAGCTTATTAGGGGACACTTGGCAATAGGGTACTTCAGAACTTAAAGAAGTGGCCAAGTGTAATTACTGATCTCAAAGATAGGGTGGGGCGCTGGGAACCAGGGCTGGCTCAGCTGCCTCTTAGGAGTGGGTAACAAAGGAGCCTTTAAAGCTCCCTCCACCCCATCACCCCTTATCCTGAGGGATGTTGAGCCAACCTGTTTGTTCTCCATTTAGCTGATTATGCTATGCAGTGGCCTAGAAATATTAATGAGCAGTCATTTCTAGCCTACTGGACAGCTGGTGGAAAGGTGGAGGCCCAGGGCATCTGATCCCTAGACAATTAATGGGAAGAGAAATCAGCCTGGAAAACATCACTGCTGAGCTAATGCCTGGTTGATAAAGCACCTGGGGGTGTTGGATAGCTGCCTCGGAGATCTACAGGGACATGGATCTCTAGAATGCCGCAGACTGAAGGAGGTGAGCTGTGGGTTCACTGAAGGGTGTAAGTCATCTCTCTCGGCCAGCAGAGGAGAGAAACCAGTTGTCACACCAGGGACAAACAGCTCCAAAGGAAAAAGGGCCTGTTCCAGTTGGGCCTGTGGTCTGGTAGCTGCAGCCCCTGGTGGCCATAATGTTTAGCCACCAATAACGTCATGGATGCTGAGTCATTAAGAAAGATAAAGGTGAGATGGCATTTACCCAGAGGCACAGAAGACAACTCTTCTCCACCCCACTATTCCACTTATTCCTGTCTCTCTAAGTAACAAGACAAAGGATAGCAGCAGAGTGGAGCGGTAATCAAGATTCAAACCTTGATGGTCTGACTCCAGAGCCTGATTTTAAACTATACAGCATCGGGCAAGTTATCTGCCTCTAAATTCAGTTTTCTCACTTGTAAAGTGGGAATAATTATTCTATCTACATCATAAGCTAGGGGTTTTGTGATTAAATGTGTTTAAAAATGCAAAACACTGAGGAGAGTTTCTGGAATATTGTAAGTGCTAAATAAATATCAACAAAGATAATGGTATGAATACGGAGAAGGCCAGCTCTTTGCCAAAAGGCTGGATGCGAGATCCGTTTTCTGAGCAGGGGTTACCTGAATGCCTTTGTCTCTCCTTATCCCTTTGGGTCAGGAGACACCATGTGTTGGGTGCAGGAAAGAATGTATAACTAATCCTAAATTGACTTTTCTTTCGTGCTAAGAATAGACTTTAGGGAAAAGTCATCTCTGATTTTCTGGGTTTGTGCAATAAATCGAAGCAGCTCCGCGAGCAGATATCCCATTCCTCTGACTGTTCGTGGAAGTGGAGTATGCAGGGGGCAATGTGCCTAGGAGGGTGTCTGGTCAAATTGTAGGTGACCTTTGCTCAGAGAGGGATGAACCACACCACCTTGTTACTCTCCCAGGAACCGGATGAGGCTACGCTTCACATGTGAAAACCCAGACACGGGATTCAGATCCTTCACTTCAGTTTTGTAGCTCTGTCACTTATTAGCTGTGAGGCTTTAGACAAGTTATTTAACTTCTCTGAACCTCAACTGCCTAATCTGCAAATGAAGACAATAATACTTTCTCTTTTTTTAAGCATCTTTTAGGTCCCCCCCACTTTTTTTTTTTTGGCCATGCTACATGGCTTGCAGGATCTCAGTTCCCCAACCAGGAAACGAACCTGGGCCATGTAAGTGAAAGAGCTGAATCCTAACCATTAGACCACCAGGGAACTCCCAATAATACTTTCCTCTTGGGGCTGTCGTGGGAGAGAAATGCCATTAAAAGAACTGGGACATAGTAAGATGACTACCCTCCTGTGCTGAGGGTTCACTGTGCTGTTGTGCTGGACATTCGTGAAGCTGGAACCCAGGCTGCTCTTACCAGTTGTATCCGTGCTGTGCCACTGTGATGCACAGGAGCTGTTTTTACATGTACCAATGGCTAATCATGAACTCTGCCACGTGACTGTCACATATTTCCAGGGTCGTCGTCTCTAAGCAGAACAAGCGTTTCACAAGGGGTAAGGACCCCCTGGTTACTCAATTTAATTTCCCCCCATAGCACCTGTGACGTGTCTGCACACATGGGGCTCAGCTTTGCAGGTATCAGACAGATGATACCCACTTGCCCTGGCCTCCGGCTCTTTCCTGCCATTTATTTGAGCAAGGGTCCCCTCTCCATGAAGCTCGGTAAAGACAGAGAGGAAAAGGGTCTGGGCCAGAGGTGTTGTTTGCACTCACCTCCACCAGGGACTTTTTGATGACTCGGCTGATGTCTCTCCTCCACTCAGGGATGTCCGGGTTGTAGTCGTCCAGGTTTGGAGAAAAGGACAGGCGAAGAGATCGGAATTCCTCTGGAAATACAACAGTAGGGGGATTACTATAAGTCAGATAGGTCTCTCAAGAAGTCTGTTGTACTTCATATTTTATGCAAAGCCCTAATGGAGGGTCCTTTTCCTTCATACTCAACAGAGAGACCTTACTACAAGGCAAGTTCAATATCCCATCCCTCTTACCTCTCAGCTCCTCTTCCAGACCAGAGCCCTGGTCTGTGGCCCATGCTTAGCTCCACAGCCTTGTGCATTGTTCCCAGTTCTAGCCCCTGCACTCCTGGACACTAATTGTGCACACCTGAAGTGCCCTGACAGCATCGCAGGTTTATGTCTCTGGGCCTTTTTGCACACGCTGCCCCTTGCCTAGAATGCCCCATCCTTCTCACCTTCTATGCACACAACATTCAAGCTCTAGTTCAAGCATTTACTGACTGAATAATCTCCCCCACCATATTTTGATTTTCTTTCTTCTGGTACAACTGTGTTGGGCACATACCTTCATTATCATTACATCATAATAATTATTATATGATTATATAATTATAGTCATCATTGTAGTCATTCTACTGCTAAATTCTGTTTGTATGGAAGTTTCATTTAAAGGAATTTTCAGGTCTTTAATTCAAGGGTTTTGTTAGTTGGCACAGTAGCCCCTGAGTTAACCTTGGGCATCCAGGAAGTAGATGGAATTATAAAAGCAAGGATTTTGTGCAGAAATAAAAGAATTCTCTTGTCTGTAAGAGAATATGGGGAGGAAGTCAGAGGAGCTTGAAGCACCGCCAGACCGTGATGCATACATAACACTTAGTGCAAGAGCGGGAGGAAGGTTCAGCGAGGCTGATGGGAAGTCCACGAGCCAAGGTCAGCCAGAGGAGCCCCACGTCCCAGGAATGGGTTCGCCCTAGTATTCCTGCCGCACTCAGTCACTGGCTGGCTGGCATGGCCTTGGCCCTAGCACGATGATGAGTTTCAGAGCACAGCCCTGGGGGGTCTTAGCACAGGGTATACTCAGATCACATCGCTCCCCCGAAATCTGCTGGAGGCTCCACACTGCATTTTGAATAAGATTCCGATTCATATCATGGCCTTCATAGTCTCACACAATCCAGTGCCGACCTTCCCTCCTGTCTTATGTCCCTTAGGCTGCCCTGCACTCCACGACCCCGTCCTTCCCTGTGTTCCTCAATATGCCGTGTTCCTTCCCATGTTAGCACACCTCCAAGTCCCAGATGACAGCCTTCTCGGCTCCTTTTCAGCCTTCAGTCTCTCCTGGGAGAAACCCCTCCCACCAGCAACCTCAGGTATCCTCCCTTTCACCAACTCTAACACCTTTCACCATATGACCCTATTTGTCTTCTTTATTCTTCTTGCCTTTAAAATTATTTTGTTTTGGGGGGTAAGCGGGGGAGGGACAAATTGGGAGATTGGGATTGACCTACACAAACTACTATATATACAATAGATAACTAATAAGGACCTACTACTGTCTGGCACAGGGAACTTTACTCAATATTCTGTAATGACCTATATGGGAAAAGAATCTAAAAAAGAGTGGAGATATATATATATATATATATATATATATATATATATATATCTGATTCACTTTGCTGTACACCTGAAACTAACACAACACTGTAAATCAACTATACTCCAATAAAAATATAAATAAATAAATAATTTGGTTTTTTTACTGTCTGTCTCCCACAAAAGAATATTAGTTCAATGAGGACGGGGGCACTGTGTTCCTGGCCCTTTGGGACAGTGCCCAGTTCATGTTAGATCTTCAATGACTAGGAGTCATTTAATTAATAAGTTTGTTGAATAAATAAATGCATAAATATCAGTGGAGGCTCTCTGTCATTTATGCATTTTATTATTCAACAAACATTTCTTTCTTGTTTTAGGCATGTTCTGGTGTTTCACGAGGGGTTTAGCAACATCGGCAATGCCGATGACACGTTCAGGAAACACAAAAACCCACTCGTGCGTTTCCTAACACGGCTAAAGATTTATTAGGCGCAGGCACTGAAGACTTTTACATGATCAGGCCTGTACTTATGGCAGTCAGCTTACTCCAAACATGTATTTTTCAAAGTTTGACTATTTTATGAGTCACTGGCCACCTAGGTGAATATCCCCATTTCAGTTCTGATGGAGAAGAATGAAATGCATGCTAATTAGTAGTACAGTAAATGGCAGCCCAAGGAATCACCCACTGAGTCCTAACTTTTCACTTTGAAGATGTACGTGTATGTCATTTTCACTTTCCCCAAACCTCTTAACCAAACTGTGGAGACTTCACCTCAAAAGAAGATATTTATCTTAATAAAAAGACACAAATGAGAAAAATGGTGCAGCTCCCTTTGTAATTCCTTAGCATGCTAAACAGCAGTGCAGAGAAATGTTATGCCTAAGTTTATTCAACAAATAGGGGATGCGTATGGGAGGACTGAAAAGGGTAAACACCAGTAACATATGTATTTTTTGCAGCTGCTGAGAGATGAAGTCTGTACATTTACATTTTATTTTTTTGTATTTAAAGGCAAACCTGAGTCCTGAAGCAAATTAAGGAAAACCATGCAAACTAAATTTTCTTGTCTCCAGTCTCTTGTGTGGCTTTGGGCAGACAATCTTTCCTCTGTCGACTTCCCAAATATGATACCTCCTTCAGTCTGACCATAATGGTCTTAACTTTCCCCTCAGCTTAATTAAACTTTAGACAGGTTTCTTCGGGAATTCAGGCTCTGACCTCCCTTTTCTTAGGGCATCTACTTTAGAAACTTGCAATTGTAAATTCTTCCTCTGCACCTTTGAGATGTAAATCTTCTGCAATCCAGGAATGCCTTTCTCAAGGACCTGGAAGCCATCTCTGAAATGACATACAGTTTGCCAACAAACACATGAAAAGATGCTCAACATCACTAATTAACAGAGAAATGCAAATCAAAACCACAATGAGGTATCACCTCACACCAGTCAGGAGGGCCATCATCAAAAAACCTACAAACAATAAATGCTGCAGAGGGTATGGAGAAAAGGGAGCCCTCCTGCACTGTTGGTGGGAATGTAAATTAATACAGCCACTATGGAGAACAGTATAGAGGTTCCTTAAAAAACTAAAAATAGAATTACCATATGACCCAGCAATCCCACTACTGGGTATATACCCTGAGAAAACTATAACTCTAAAAGATAGGGGCTTCCCTGGTGGCGCAGTGGTTGAGAGTCCGCCTGCCGATGCAGGGGACATGGGTTCGTGTCCCAGTCCGGGAAGATCCCACATGCCGTGGAGCAGCTGGGCCTGTGAGCCATGGCCGCTGAGCCTGCACGTCCGGAGCCTGTGCTCCGCAACGGGAGAGGCCGCAACAGTGACAGGCCCGCGTACCGCAAAAAAAAAAAAAAAAAAGATACATGTACCACAATGTTCACTGCAGCACTATTTACAATCACCAGGACGTGGAAGCAACCTAAATGTCCATCGACAGATGAACCAACAAAGAAGATGTGGAATATTACTCAGCCATAAAAAGGAACGAAATTCAGTTATTTGTAATGAGGTGAATGGACCTAGAGTCTGTCATACCGAGTGAAGAGTCAGAAAGAGAAAAACAAATACTGGATGCTACCGCACATATGTGGAATCTAAAAATACAGTACTAATGAACCTTTATTCCTACGGGGCAGGAATAAAGATGCAGATGTAGAGAATGGACTTGAGGACACAGGGTGGGAAGGGGAAGCTGGGACGAAGTGAGAGAGTAGCATTGACATCTATATACACTGCCAAATATAAAATGGATGGCCAGTGGGAAGCAGCCGCATAGCCCAGGGAGATCAGCTTGATGCTTTGTGACAACCTAGAGGGGTGGGATAGGGAGGGTGGGAGGGACACGTAAGAGGGAGGGGATATGGGGATCTATGTATACGTATAGCTGATTCACTTTGTTGTACTACAGAAACTAACACAACGTTGTAAAGTAATTATACTCCAATAAAGATATATATATATATATAAAGAAAGGAAAGATAGCACCCCTGCCTCTGGGAGGGTAGGAGCCTAAGTTCCCTAAGCACCAATTAGCAAACACCTGTGGCTTAACCACACTGATAATCCCCTCCCCACAGAGTCCTTTAGCTTATCCCAGAGTTTAAAACTATTCCTGCCATTTGTTTCTGTTGAATTCAATCTTGCCTGTTTAACACCCTGTGATGCAATATTCCTTTAATAGGTCATGCCTGTCCTTAGAATTTTCTAGTTATATATATGAAACTCTGGACAACCCACCTGACTGAAGATGAATTAAGGATGTTGGATGGCTCAGGAATTTGGTTAGAGGAGGGAGAGACCACTCTCCCTGCTCAAACTTTTAGTTAAGAAATGCTTTTTAATGAAGAGAACCCATATGATGGAGAATGACCCACTCTCGATGATGCCTTTAGAAGGACTTTAGGAAGAGGAAGAACTAAGCATAGCAAGGGATAGAAGGTTTCCATGAAACTAGATTCAGAATTATACTTATCAGATTATTCAGATTATATTTATCCCCATATTTTGTCACTTGTAAAACAGGGATAATCATAGCGTATTTCTCATAAGTCTGTTCAGAGGATTCAATAAAACAGATCATATATATCAAACGCTTAGAACAGATGCTGATAAAGGATCCATCAACATTAATTTCTACCACTACCATCATCATCATGATTATTATCATTAGATCTGTTACTGAATAGCAGAATGACTTTAAGCCAGTAGTTCCCATTTTGGGGCCGCAATTTCCTAACTGTGAAATAATGGATCGGACTAGGTAAGTCCAAAGACCTTCTAGATTTAAAGTTCTGTCTGTGGTTCTAATGAGGAGATAGCTGTTGGACTAATGGGTCAGTGTCCATTAGTGACACTGGTGAAATCCAGGAGGGAGAGAGGAAAGAGAGCATCCGATGGAAAAGACAAGAGAGCCAAACATGTAGGGTAATTTCGGAGCATGGGCCCTGGGTCTAGAAGGGGTGGGCTGGAAGCTCAGCTCCACCACTTACTAGCTGGGGCAAGTTATTTACCTCTCTGAAAAAAATGAGAGTAATAATATTGGCTACCCTGCACTACTATTGTTATGAGAATTAAATGCATTTCCAGAGCATAGAAAGGAGATGGAGAGGAAAGAGAAACAAAAGCTCTCCTCCATTAGGGCCACCTGGCTAAGAGGTCGCCTCACTGATGGGACCTTGTAGGAAAACCACAGCCCTGGTTTACTTTCACTTACTGTTGGGGCTTATCAAGTCTCTTCAGGAAGGGGAGAGGGAGGAAACACTATGTAATCTAACAGGCAGCCATGCAAGAGGAAGAGTGTCCTCAGACACATTCAAAGTTGCTTACAAATTACTTTCTGAGTTTGAAGGTCAAGTTAGCAAGACGAGAAACGAAAAACAGAACCTGCATCAGAATCAATTAATTCTGGAACTGGAACAATGGATATTGTTTGGACCACGAGCTAGTGTGTGTCTCTGTCTCTGTCTCTCCATCCCTCTCAACCTCTGTCTCACCTTCCCTCCCTCCCTCCCCTGAGCCTCTCTCTTGCCCTCTCTCTGCACAGCATTTATTTCCCCATCTATCTCCTTTTAAATTCCTGCTTTTTAAATTTTAATTTTCCGGGATGCATTAGTACCGCTTTCATATTAACAATAAAAGTTCATATTTTTACCATCTACTAAAGCACTTAGTGCAGATCCATCTGACTATATTTCTATGCAGAAAAAAATTACCAAAATGAGATCAATTTGTATAAACTGTTTTCCACCAAGGTTTCCACCTTTTCCATTTCAGTAAATTTTCATTCCATGTAACACCTTGACCACATTCAATTTCCCCAATTGATTACCACATTGTTCTGTACAGCTGTTTGTTCAAACTAATGTCTAGTCTACAATGATGCACATGTGCTTGTTATGACCCTTTCTTCATTTTTAGACTAGCAGAGTGTTTTATAAATGATACATATTTGCAGAAGAGCTTTTCAGAGCATTTAGACATTGGCAGATTCTTCTTAATGATCAAGACTCTTGAAGTTGAACTTTAAAAATAAAAGCCTCAATATTAACCTCTTTTTTTTATAATAGGTTTTAGCTCTTTGAATACCACCAAAATACCAAATGGAATGAATCAGCCTTACACATAATGAAACTCACTCTTCTCTACCTAAGGTAGGTGGGCGTACAGTCGTTCTATGGGCACCAAAGCCAGTTTGAAAAAAAAAGCAATAAACCCTCTTGTGGTTTTGTGACCACTACGTTGCTGGTGAACCGTATCTTCCCCAGAAGAGGAGATGAGCCTTGACTCAGCTCTTTCTCAACCACTACCCTCTGTTCCCTGGGAAGATTCATAGCGAGGATGGCTTCCGGCACCAAGGTACCAAAGCACCTCATCCGAGGGATGGATGAGGGCAGTGATGGATCAGCAGACAGACCACTCACCGTACACTGCGATGGTCTTCGTGTCCTGCAGGATGGCATTCCCAGCTGAGACTTGCACTGTGATGGTGTTCATCCCTTCAGAAGTAAACTTGAATGATATGCTTCCCTCCAAGGTGATCAGGGGCTAAAACAAATGAGGCCACAGAGTGAAGGGACAGCTGTTCAATTACAGATGAGATAGGCACCAGCTCTGAGCCACTGACAAGCTCTTTAAATCAGCGGAAGCTCTTTCTGGCGCATTCCGTGTGACTAACTCCACCTATGCCTCCCCATTACCTCAAGTTCAGGCCAGAAAGGGACTATGAGAGACATGATGCCAAGAAATTCTACTCATTCTTTGTGAATTTGACACCTCCTTTCTGCTATCATCCTGATTCGGGGCTGGGGAGATCCATAGGTCTTACTTGCTCTCTTTGTTGATAACCTACTTGTATCAAGCAGATCCCTTAATCTGAGGCAATAATAAAGAGGGGGTTCATATTAATCCAGATTTAAGCAGTAGTCACTGGAAGTCTACAAGGTGCCAGTGCTCCTGTAAAGGGTGTACTATGCATATAAAATTACAGTGGAACACAGCAACTATGGACACCAAACTACACTAGCTAGACAGGTGTGGCCTTGTGTGGCTTGGCTTCCTCTGAGAAGCCGTATCAGCAGTTTCCTGGAAGGAGCTGCTATGGAAACATGTACTAATTGGACAGCGGTTTGAGGACTCAAAAGAGAAAAAGAAAGACTTGGAGCAGTGCCTGTAATGCAATTAGATACCGGGGTCCTAGAGGAAAAAGATTATTAGCCTACTGACCTCCCTCGACTAACTCCCCACAAACATTTCATTCCTGTCTTTCCTTAATTAATTTACAAATCAAAATTCATTTAACTCCCTGTGTAGCAGAGGGTAGACTAAAGCCCAGCATAAAAATTCTACTTGAGTCTGGGCTCTATATCCAATGCAACCCAACTACAGGCAGTTTCAGAACCCAGGCAAGGGGGAAAACACATGCTCAAAGTCTGAAAGTTCTTAACATGCAAGCTATGCGTGGAAGATTGGAGTGAACTTACCCACCACCTTCAGAGGCGGTGAAAAAGCAGTGACTCAAGGGGCCGTGTATATGGCTGAAAGAAGTTGGAAACTTCTGTCTGAGGAAAGGAAAACCCTTAGAAATCTGAGCCATGTGGCTGACAGGGTCTTGGTGCTCTGGCCGGGTGTCAGGCCTGAGTCTCTGAGGTGGGAGAGCCGAGTTCAGGACACTGGACCACCAGAGGCCTCCTGGCTCCACGTAACATCAATTGGTGAGAGCTCTCCAAGAGATCTCTGTCTCACTGCTAAGACCCAGCTCCACTCAATGACCAGCAAGCTCCAGTGCTGGACACCCCATGCTAAACAACTAGCTAGACAGGAACACAAGCCCATCCATTAGCAGAGAGGCTGCCTAAAATCATACTAAGTTCACAGACACCCCAAAACACACCACCAGATGCAGTCCTGCCCACCAGAAAGACAAGATCCAGCCTAACCCCCAGAACACAGGCACCAGTCCCCTCCACCAGGAAGCCTACACAACCCACTGAACCAAGCTTAGCCACTGGGGGCAGACACCAAAAACAACGGGAAATATGAACCTGAAGCCTGAGAAAAGGAGACCCCAAACACAGTAAGTTACACAAAATGAATAAACAGAAAAACGCAGCAGATAAAGGAGCAAAGTAAAAACCCACTAGAACAAACAAATGAAGAGGAAATAGGCAGTCTACCTGAAAAAGAAGTCAGAGTAATGATAGTAAACATGATCCAAAATCTTGGAAAAGAATGGACAAAATAAAAGAAACATTTAACAAGGACCAAGAAGAACTAAAGAGCAAACGAACAATGATGAACAACACAATAAATGAAATTAAAAATTGTCTAGAAGGAATCAATAGCAGAATAACTGAGGCAGAACAGATAAGTGACCTGGAGGATAAAATCGTGGAAATAACTACTGCAGAGCAGAATAAAGAAAAAGAATGAAAAGATTGAGGACAGTCTCAGAGACCTCTGGGACAACATTAAATGCACCAACATTCGAATTATAGGGGTTCCAGAAGAAGAAGAGGAAAAAAGGGGTATGAGAAAGTATTTGAAGAGATTATAGTCGAAAACTTCCCTAATATGGGAAAGAAAATAGTTGATCAACTCCAGGAAGTACAGAGAGCCCTATATAGAATAAATCCAAGGAGAAACACGCCAAGACACATATTAATCAAACTATCAAAAATTAAATACAAAGAAAAAATACTGAAAGCAGCAAGGGAAAAGCAACATATAACATACGAGGGAATCACCATAAGGTTAACAGCTGATCTTTCAGCAGAAACTCTGCAAGCCAGAAGGGAGTGACAGGACATATTTAAAGTGATGAAAGGGAAAAACCTACAAACAACATTACTCTACCCAGTAAGGATGTCATTCAGATTCGAGAGAGAAATTAAAACCTTTACAGACAAGCAAAAGCTAAGAGAATTCAACACCAACAAATCAGCTTTACAACAAATGCTAAAGGAACTTCTCTGGGAAGGAAACACAAGAGAAGGAAAAGATCTATAATAACAAACCCAAAACAATTAAGAAAATGATAATAGGAACATACATATCGATAATTACCTAACATGTAAATGGTTTAAATGCTCCAACCAAAAGACACAGACTGGCTGAATGGATACAAAAACAAGACCTGAATATATGCTGTCCACAAGAGACCCACTTCAGACCTAGGGACACATACAGACTGAAAGTGAGGGGATGGAAAAAGATATTCCATGCAAATGGAAATCAAAAGAAAGCTGGAGTAGCAATTCTCATATCAGACAAAATAGACTTTAAAATAAAGACTATTACAAGAGACAAAGAAGGACACTACATAATGATCAAGGGATCAATCCAAGAAGAAGATATAACAATTGTAAATATTTATGCACCCAACATGAGCACCTCAGTATATAAGGCAAATGCTAAGAGCCATAAAAGGGGAAATCGACAGTAACACAATAATAGTAGGGGACTTTGACACCCCACTTTCACCAATGGACTGATCATCGAAATGAAAATAAATAAGGAAACACAAGCTTTAAATCATACATTAAACAAGATGGACTTAATTGATATTTATAGGACATTCCATCCAAAAACAACAGAATACACTTTCTTCTCAAATGCTCATGGAAAATTCTCCAGGATAGATCATATCTCGGGTCACAAATCAAGTCTTGATAAATTAAGAAAACTGAAATTGCATCAAGTATCTTTTCCGACCACAACATTATGAGACTAGATATCAATTACAGGAAAATATCTGTAAAAAATACAAACACATGTAGGCTAAACAATAAACTACTAAATAACCAAGAGATCACTGAAGAAATCAAAGAGGAAATCAAAAAATACCTAGAAACAAATGACAATGAAAACATGACGACCCAAAACCTATGGGATGCAGCAAAAGCAGTTCTAAGAGGGAAGTTTGTAGCAGTACAATCCTACCTCAAGAAACAAGAAACATCTCTAATAAACAACCTAACCTTACACCTAAAGCAATTAGAGAAAGGAGAACAAAAAAACCCCAAAGTTAGCAGAAGGAAAGAAGTCATAAATATCAGATCAGAAATAAATGAAAAAGAAATGAAGGAAATGATAGCAAGGATCAATTAAACTAAAAGCTGGTTCTTTGAGAAGATAAACAAAATCAATAACCCATTAGCCAGACTCATCAAGAAAAAAAGGGACAAGACTCAAGTCAATAGAATTAGAAATGAAAAAGGAGAAGTAACAAATGACACTGCAGAAATATGAAGGATCATGAGAGATTACTACAGGCAACTATATACCAATAAAATGGACAACCTGGAAGAAATGGACAAATTCTTAGAAAAGTATAATCTTCTGAGACTGAACCAGGAAGAAATAGAAAATATAAACAGACCAATCACAAGCACTGAAATTGAAACTGTGATTAAAAATCGCCCAAAAAACAAAAGCCAGGGACCAGATGGATTCACAGGCAAATTCTATCTAACATTTAGAGAAGAGCTAACACCTATCCTTCTCAAAATCTTCCAAAATATAGCAGAGGGAGGAACACTCCCAAACTCATTCTACAAGGCCACCATCACCCTGATGCCAAAACCAAACAAAGATGTTACAAAAAAAGAAAAATAGAGGCCAATATCACTGATGAACATAGATGTAAAAATCCTCAACAAAATACTAGCAAACAGAATCCAAGAGCACATTAAAAGTATCATACACCATGATCAAGGGGGGTTTATCTCAGGAATGCAAGGAATCTTTGATATATGGAAATCAATCAATATGATACCCTATATTAACAAATTGAAGGATAAAAACCATATGATAATCTCAACAGATGCAGAAAAAGCTTTTGACAAAATTCATCACCAATTTAAGATAAAAACTCTCCAGAAAGTAAGCACAGAGGGAACTTATCTCAACATAATAGAGGCCATATATTACAAACCCACAGACAACATCATTCTCAATGGTGAAAAGCTGAAACCATTTACTAAGACGAGGAACAAGACAAGGCTGCCCACTCTCACCACTATTATTCAACAGCAATCAGAGAAGAAAAAGAAATAAAAGGAATCCAAATCAGAAAAGAAGACATAAAGCTGTCACTGTTTGCAGATGACATGATACTATACATAGAGAATCCTAAAGATGCTACCTGAAAACTACTAGAGCTAATCAATGAATTTGGTAAAGTAGCAGGATACAAAATGAATGCACAGAAATCTCTTGCATTCCTATACCCTAATGATGAGAAATCTGAAAGACAAATTAAGGAAACACTCCCGTTTACCACTGCAACAAAAAGAATAAAATACCTAGGAATAAACCTACGAAAGACGTAGGTTTTCGAGATGAAAGACCTGTATGCAGAAAACTATAAGACACTGATGAAAGAAATTACAGATGACAGAACAGACGGAGAGATGTACCATGTTCTTGGATTGGAAGAATCAACATTGTGAAAATGACTATACTTCCCAAAGCAATCTATAGGTTCAATGCAATCCCTATCAAACTGCCAATGGCATTTTTCACAGAACTAGAGCAAAAAATTTCACAATTTGTATGGAAACACAAAAGAGCCCGAATAACCAAAGCAATCTTGAGAAAGAAAAATGAAGCTGGAGGGTCTTCCCTGGTGGTGCAGTGGTTGAGAATCTGCCTGCCAACGCAGGGGACACGGGTGCGAGCCCTGGCCTGGGAAGATCCCACATGCCGCGGATCAACTAGGCCCGTGAGCCACAACTACTGAGCCTGTGCGTCTGGAGCCTATGCTCCACAACAAGAGAGGCCACAATAGTGAGAGGTCCGCACACCATGATGAAGAGTGGCCCCGCTTGCCGCAACTAGAGAAAGCCCTCGCACAGAAACCAAGACCCAACACAGCCAAAAATAAAAATAAATAAATAAAAAATTTAAAAAAATGAAGCTGGAGGAATCAGACTCCCTGACTTCAGACTATACTATAGTATAGTAATCAAGACAGTATGGTATTGGCACAAAAACAGAAAGATAGATCAATGGAACAGGATAGAAAGCTCAGAGATAAACGCACACACATATGGTCACCTTATCTTTGATAAAGGAGGCAAGAATATACAATGAAGAAAAGACAGCCTCTTCAAATAAGTGGTGCTGGGAAAACCGGACAGCTACATGTTAAAGAATGAAATTAGAACACTCCCTAACACCATACACAAAAATAAACTCAAAATGGATTAAAGACCTAAATGTAAGGCCAGACACTATAAAACTCTCAGAGGAAAACATAGGCAGAACACTCTATGACATAAATCACAGCAAGATACTTTTAGACCCACCTCCTAGAGAAATGGAAATAAAAACAAAAATAAACAAATGGGACCTAATGAAATTTGAAAGCTTTTGCACAGCAAAGGAAACCATAAACAAGATGAAAAGACAGCTCTCAGAATGGGAGAAAATATTTGCAAATGAAGCAACTGACAAAGGATTAATCTCCAAAATTTACAAGCAGCTCATGCAGCTCAAAAAAAACAAACCCAGGGCTTCCCTGGTGGCGCAGTGGTTGAGAGTCCGCCTGCCGATACAGGGGACACAGGTTCGTGCCCCGGTCCGGGAGGATCCCACATGCCACGGAGCAGCTGGGCCCATGAGCCATGGCCGCTGAGCCTGCGCGTCCGGAGCCTGTGCTCCGCAACGGGAGAGGCCACAACAGTGAGAGGCCCGTGTACCGCAAAAAAAAAACAAACAATCCAAGAATGGGCAGAAGACCTAAATAGACATTTCTCCAAAGAAGATATACAGATTGCCAACAAACACATGAAAGGATGCTCAACATCATTAATCATTAGAGAAATACAAATCAAAACTACAATGTGTATCACCTCACACCAGTTAGAATGGCCATCATCAAAAAATCTACAAACAATAAATGCTGAAGAGGGTGTGGAGAAAAGGGAACCCTCTTGCACTGTTGGTGGGAATGTAAATTGATACAGCCACTATGGAGAACAGTATGGAGGTTCCTTAAAAAACTACAAATAGAACTACCATATGACCCAGCAATCCCACTACTGGGCATATACCCTGAGAAAACCATAATTCGAAAAGAGTCATGTACCACAGTGTTCATTGCATCACTATTTACAATAGCCAGGACATGGACGCAGCCTAAGTGTCCATCAACAGATGAATGGATAAAGAAGATGTGGCACATATATACAATGGAATATTACTCAGCCATAAAAAGAAACAAAATTGAGTTATCTGTAGTGAGGTGGATGGACCTAGAGACTGTCATACAGTGTGAAGTAAGTCAGAAAGAGAAAAACAAATACCGTATGCTAACACATATACATGGAATCTAAACAAAACAAAAAAAACAAAGTGGTTCTGAAGAACCTAGAGGCAGGACAGGAATAAAGACGCAGACGTAGAGAATGGATTTGAGGACACAGGGAGGGGGAAGGGTAAGCTGAGACGAAGTGAGAGAGTGACATTGACACATATACACTACCAAATGTAAAATCGATAGCTAGTGAGAAGCAGCTGTATTGCACAGGGAGATCAGCTCGGTGCTTTGTGACCACCTAGAGGGGTGGGATAGGGAGGGTGGGAGGGAGACGCGAGAGGGAGGGGATATGGGGATATATGTATACGTATAGCTGATTCACTGATTCACTTTGTAAATACAGAAGCAACTATCACAACAATGAAAAGCAATTATACTCCAATAAAGATGTTTAAAAAAATTGAAAAAAAGAAGCCTACTGAACATAATCTGTTGAGAATTTGGTTTTCTTCTAAAAGCTTAAGAAAAAACAAAAAAAAAGAAGTTGTTTAGTACTGTCAACTTCTAGTACTAGCTTTCAGGCAAATAAATAGATTTCTCTTCTTCTACTATGGGTAGTGGGCCCACTCTGGGCCCAATTTACATGCATGGTTTCATAAGAAATAAGAAAGGGTTTCTTTTCAGTTGATTTATGTCGCAGTAGAGGTGAGAGATTCCTTTGACTGTCAGGCATGCAGCAGGTCGGGTGTCAGGAGATGTTTCCTCCCTGGGCTTGTGCAAAAGTATGGCTCCAGTTAAAGCCAACACTCAGCTCTGAAGTAGAAGAAGGTTTGTATTCACATAAGATGCATTGCGTTTGAAGAGCAAAGTCACAAGCGAAAGCAACTCTGCTGGAAGGAGATGACGCTTTCCAGTCCAGAGCAGTTGGTCCCAGGGCCCTCTGGGAAGGGAGGCTTCGGGGCCAGAGTTCTACTGCCTTAACTAACATTTGCAAGCAAATTTTAATTTCTGAGAATGGAGTGAATTCCAAACTGAAACAGAGCATGAAGCCTGGTGTGAAGGGAAGAAAAACCCAGGCAGGCCTGAGAAGGTCTTGGATCAGCGTGAAGCAGCTGAATGAGACTGGAGGAAGCCACTTCACCTGTCCTCACTTTCTCATCTGTAAAATGAAGGACAGAGTAAATGAGGTCTAAGGTTTCTACTGGTGTTGAAACTGCTGCCCACTTTGGGAATCACAGGGAATATTTGGGGGAAACAGAAAGCTGAGCTAAAGAAGGGGCTGCGTCTGATCCAGGGTGAGGGGGTCACGGCGGGGAGCTGGGTTGCACAGACATCTGTGGCTCTTGCCTGTCTGGTGTCCACTGCCCTCTTTTCCTTTCGAGGGCCATTCCCTCCCTTCTCTTGGTCTAGATGGATCTAGGGAGGCTGACTTCAGCAGCTCTGTTTCTGTCCCCAGCACCGTGGTCAAGGCCTGGCCGACATTACTCCGTTCTGGGACTTCTGTTTGAACTTTGGGGAAAGACGGCTTGTTTTCTCTGAAAGCTCAGGCTCCTGCTAAGGGTCACTGCGAGCAAAGCCCAGCTGGAGGAGAAGGCTAACTCAGAGGAAGGCAGAGGTAACGCATGCACAGTACTATATATAAAACAGATAACTAGTAAGGACCTACTGTATAGCACAGGGAATTCTATTCGATACTCTGTAATGGCCTATATGGGAAAAGAATCTAAAAAAGAGTGGACGTACGTATAACTGACTCACTTTGCTGTACACCTGAAACTAATACAACATTGTAAATCCACTATACTCCGATAGAAATTTAAAAAAAAAAAAAAGAGGTAGGGGCACAGTGGTGAGAGAGACAGAGACTGACGAGATGACTGGGGCACTCGGAGTCCACCGTCCCCGGAGCTGCGACAACCTCTAGTCTCTTGAGTCACATAAGCCATGACTTTCTTTCCCTTCTGCACTTTGGCCAGTTTGTGCGGAGCCGCACAAAGCCGGCGTGGAAGGCCGACCCACCTCAGTGTTATTTCCGTACCACCACACGTAAGTGAGCGTGCCCACTTGGCTGGGCCACAACACCGCAGTCGCGTTGACCTCTTTGTTCTTCGTGGTGACGAAGGGAAGAGACAGGTGTACATGCTCCAGGGGACCTGAGGCACAAGAGGAGAGGGGAGGCTTGGAGAGGGAAGAGCTCTCTCTGCTTCACCTGCCTTCCCTGATATGAAGAGAATACGCATTCCTACTGGAAGCCTCCCAACCATCAGTAGGGTTCCCTGGAGGAAGTGCTCGGGTGCTGTCCCTACTCTGGGGAAAAGGATCTATTGTGAACAGTTGTGTCTCAACATTTTCCATTTACCAACCTTTCTTCCAGGCCTAAAACTTGAGTTATTTACGTGTAAAAGTTTAAAAACTTACAAGTAATTGAAGAAGTCCTTAAAGGAACAGGCATACTATGAGATTTCACAGGGAGATGCAAAGTGTTTCCAGGAAGTTATATTCTCGGTGGTAAACCAGGATTGTGAAAACCTCCGAGAATCCACGTGGGATGGGGGTTACGGGTTGGTGGTGGTTCTTATACAAACCCCCAAACCATTCTACATGTAATTATTCTTTATTCTTTACTGGATTTTAAATGTGTGTGTGAGTGTTTGTCAATGTGCATGTTTGTATGTAACTGTGAGTGTGTGTTTGTGTGAGTGTGTGCAAAGCCACCCGGTTAGGTAAGCGTGGTGTTGAGTTGAGCTTGTCCAGGACAGGCATGAAGGGGCAGAGAGAGCTCTGTGGTCCTCAGGTTCTCAGGATGCGCTCAGCTGAAAAAGAGGATGATTCTACCTATGGAGGCCCGTTAGACCAGAAACCTTCATCAGATGTACAAACCCACAAAGATACAAATATCCCCTCCCTAGAGACCTATCCTATGACCCCTGACCTTCTCTTTGAGTTACTTTTACCAGACAAAATGCATTTTCTTTTGAGGTGAACATGACAAAAATCCATCATCCCCATCTTTATCCCATGAGGTGGAGAAGGATGTGGTACCTCAGGCCTTTGCACCTGGTTTAATTACTTCCTCCTCTTCTGCTTGACCATTTAATGTGTCTCCTAGGGTACTGTCTTCGGCCTTTCTCTCCCTCCATCTACTCTTCTGCTGAGTGATACCATCCACACCCTGACCTTAAACTGTGAACTATATGCTTAGGGCTCCAAAACCACCTTCTTGACCCCAGACTCAATTAGCAGCCAAAGGTTCCCTAGAAATCCACTGTTTCCCCCCAATCTGTATTCTCCAATCTTGATGAATGACCAATGTTTATCCAGGGGAACAACCCAGAAGCAGACAGTCAATCCCAATTCCTTATTTCTCTGCCATCCATATCCATTGAGGAAACCATTGATTTGGTTTCATAAATTCTCTCTCAGGTAGAGCTCTTCTCACCCTGCCCTGGTTCATACACTAAACACCTGTCTCACATGGACTGGTACAAACTCTCCTACAGGTTTTCCAGCCTCTAACTTTTCCCCACTCTAATCCGTCCTCCTGCTCTATACGTTCAACGCCTGCCTCCCTCCATAATACATTAGTTGGACCAAGTGCCAGGTGGCCCCATCGCTTAAAATAAAATATATGCTCCAGGGCGAGGGCAGAGCAAGTACAAAGACCTTGAGGAGGAGGTGGCTCTCCATGTTTAAAGAACAGCAAGAAATAGAGAAATGGAGAAAAAGAGTGGAAGCAGATGTGATCTCAGGGGTATTCAGGACATAGAGCATGTTGGCCTTGTTGGCCCTGAAATATGTATATGTGTGTTTGCATAACTTCATTCTGTATAATGTGTGTATATATATATATATATATATATATATAAATATAATACATACATTCATACAATGTATAGCGATGACTATGTACCTTCTCACTCTTCAAATTGTTGTGAGTGATTTTTCTAGAAAGCCATGCTACTCACTTGATCAAGATGAAAATTCCCATTACCTAATTATAATAATAATGAGAGCTAACATGTACAGATCTAAAATTTGTGATACAGAGAACACAGGCTGCAAACTTTTGGAGGGCAAGAGTCCTTCATATTTATCTTTATGTGTAAGGATGTGCACAGTTCTTGAGACGTAGCAGGTACTGGAACATTGGCTGTGTAAGTGAACAGAAACATATACTTTCCTATTTCTGCTTTTGTCCATGTTTTTCTTTCTTTATAGATTAGAGGCTTGGTGACCAGCAAACAGAGTAGAATTGATTTTCTGGTTTATAAGCCATATGATAAGAAGTAGTTGATCTTAAGTCAGAATGGTTCAATGAGATAATAAAAGGGCATCGTTTACGGACCAATGACCGTGTGCCACATATTCTGTGAATGACTTCTTATTCTCATTTAATCTTCACAACAACCTTATGAAGTAGGCACTACTGTTAGCTCCCTGCAGAGATGAACAGAGGAAGGTGACCATCCTCAATTCCAGGGTGTGAACCAAAGCAGTTCAAGTTCAGAGCCTGGGCCAGCTGACAAATGCTCGAGAAGACCCATGTTAACAAAACAGCTATTAAGAGTCACTACTTCCTGATGACTCAGACATGTTGCAGGCATTGGGCAATGCTCGCTACACAGGCTCTTGTTTACTGCGTGGCTCTTGCTGTCCCTCCCCCATCACATGATGTGCTCCAGCAGGTGCCCTGTCCCACCCGAGGACTCTGCTTACACACCTTTCTTATGGCACCTGTCATCTCCAAATCTCAGTTCCAGGGCCCCCACCTCTGTGACACTCCTCCTGACTCTGCAGTTAGAGTTACATGCATCAGCTAGGATGCAAGAACTAGATAAGCTCTGAGAGACATGCCAGTTCCATCCTAAAAGGGTTCATCTTGGCCTCTAACATATGAGAATCCAACATTTTTTCTTTTAAAGTCCAGAGGTCAAAGGATGATGTCTGTGTGTCCTGTTAATGACAAAAGTTGAGTCTTGTTCCTGAAGTATGGCCGCTCCTTCACTCAGTGGTTTTTGAGTGCTATTACGTGTTGGGCATGATTCTCGGTGCTGGGACACCTGGCCCTTGGTGGAGCTTAGGTATCATTAGGAGAGGCAGCCCTGCAAGGAGAGGCGGTGGGTGAGAGCCTGCTCTTTTTGATAGGGTGGTCAAGCAAAGTCTCTTGGAAGCGAGGACATTTGAGCAGCGACCTGAATAACGTGCAGAAGTGCACCGTGTATCTACTGGGCAAGCTCCAGGGTGAGTGTGGGGCAAAGACCTTGAGGAGGAGGTGCCTTGTCAGGTGCCAGGATGGCAGGGGACAGCAGCAGTAAAGAGATGGAGGGAAGGAGCCGAAGCCAATATATATATATTGCCAATATATATGTATTGTTCAGGACAATATATATATATTGTTCAGGACACTCAGCAGATCACTTTAGGCCCTGAAGAATGTCCGTGTGTGTTTATATAAGTTCCTTCTTGCATGCATATATACCATCCACTCATACAAACGTGTGGAATTTCGCCTTCAGATTGCCAAGTCCTCTTGGGCTCATTTATTTTTTATGTGTTCAATATACCTGGTTCCTGTTGCCCCAAAGCCTATCTTTCAAGCCTTGCTTTTCTGCACAGAGGGTGTGATCTGCCCTAATAGAGCCTTCGAAGTGAAACTCCAGACCCTGGAGGCCCCTAGCTGGCTGGCCGCACTCAGCTGAGAGTGGAACAAGCTTGCAGGTACTGCTTCTTCGGACAGGTGCCTTTAATGAGCAAAATGGACAGCAGGTGGCGCTGCATTACTCTTTATGAATCTTCACAAGGCGGCTGAGAGAAGGGGAGAAATTACTTGTGTGAATTGTTCCCCTTCTCTTGCTTGGTCTTCCTGGGCTGCAGGGAACAAGTGCTGTTTGTGTGACTGAAGTGTGTGTGTGTGTGTGTGTGTGTGCGTGTGTGTGTGTGTGCGTGCGTGCGTGCGTGCGCGCGCGCGCGCGCGCGCGCTGATCAGTGACCTGCCTCTGGCATTTGCTCTGAAGACCTCCTCTGACCATCTAATTAAATATTGTGCATGTACCATATTGCTGTTTGTCTGAAAGGTTAAAAAAAAATCTACCAGAATAAATAAAAGAAATTCAAAGTGTGAAGATGAGATCCTACAAGAGTCCCTCAAACTTCAGCGGGCATGAGAATCACACTCATCTGTTCAAGGCAGATTATGATGTCACACTGCCAGAAATTCTAATTCAATAGGTCTGGAAAGGGGCCCAGGACACTGTATTTTTACCATGTAATTCTGGGGCAGGTGGCTCATTAACCACATTTTACAAAACCCAGGTCTGACATTCACTGGCCAATATAATCATCGTGTGAATAGCTACAAAGCTACACAGGTTTTCAAGACACTGATCACCTTACCCTAAGATGGGGACAGAAAGACATCTGCAAAGGGCTCCTATGTAACGGGGTAGTTGAGAAGAGAGGTTCAGGAAGTATCGGAAAATCCACCTCATCTTTTTTATCACCTCCTATTCTGCAAGTTTGCACAATCTTCAGTGATTTTTTTTTTCTTCTTCCTGCAAGACTGGCTGAGATATGGCAGATTTCTGAGCAGAAATCTGCATGTCCTTTAAATTCTCTGCTCCATCCACTTGAAGGCAACCCTGGCTGCACCCTGTGTCTAATTAGTTTGCAAACTAGCAGAGCACAGTGAATATTCCTCAAGGAATTCTCAACTGTCAGGCTACAAGAGATTTACTCAGCTGCCCCGAGAGAGCTTCCCCATCCTGGAAACATTACAGCAGGAACATCATCTCCATTTGCTTCTGATGACCTTTGCAAACCAGTATTTAAGAACTTCTGATTTAGAATCAAAGCACCTTTTTGAACTGGAAAGTGGAGGAAGTATGTGTTCAAGACAGGCCGTGGGGTTTTCTGGAAGAGCCCTGGGTAGGGGGAGGGGGGTTGGATGAGAGGGGCAGAGGGCAGGCTTTGGTAAGTTGAGCTTGAGCTGAGTTGCTACTCAGAACCCACTAAATACAAATGCACAGGCTGCATCGTGACGATGGAAAATCACGCTTGGCCAGTTGACAGGGCACAGCATGAGTTGCTTGATAGAACCTTTGAGAAACAAGACATGCATGCCTCACATGATGGAGGAGAAAAACTAGTTTCAGAAACATGCAGTAACTCACCTAGGAGTTCAGGCCAGCATCTGGACCTAACAACTCCCAACTCAGTCCAGTGCTCGTTTTTGTTTTTCCTACAAAGCCATATATCCCTTCACTATCCTGCCACCATGGCACTAAAAATTGCCATGTTACTCTCCGTATTTGAGAGCAGGGGGAACGGAAGTCAGTTATGATTTTACCATGACTTCCTCTTAGTGTAAAATAGTGTCAAATCATAGTACTTCTCTAATCCTTGCTTTCCCCATATGAAAGGAAGGCCAAACGTTGCCCATCATGGTAGAGGTGTGAGAATAAGCAAAGAAGTTCATATGCACGGTAAAGCACGATGGGCCTGCAGGAGAGAAGGAAGGCCAAACGTTGCCCATCATGGTAGAGGTGTGAGAATAAGCAAAGAAGTTCATATGCACGGTAAAGCACGATGGGCCTGCAGGAGAGAAGGAAGGCCAAACGTTGCCCATCACGGTAGAGGTGTGAGAATAAGCAAAGAAGTTCATATGCACGGTAAAGCACGATGGGCCTGCAGGAGAGAAGGAAGGCCAAACGTTGCCCATCACGGTAGAGGTGTGAGAATAAGCAAAGAAGTTCATATGCACGGTAAAGCACGATGGGCCTGCAGGAGAGAAGGAAGGCCAAACGTTGCCCATCACGGTAGAGGTGTGAGAATAAGCAAAGAAGTTCATATGCACGGTAAAGCACGATGGGCCTGCAGGAGAGAAGGAAGGCCAAACGTTGCCCATCATGGTAGAGGTGTGAGAATAAGCAAAGAAGTTCATATGCACGGTAAAGCACGGTGGGCCTGCAGGAGAGAAGGAAGGCCAAACGTTGCCCATCACGGTAGAGGTGTGAGAATAAGCAAAGAAGTTCATATGCACGGTAAAGCACGATGGGCCTGCAGGAGAGAAGGAAGGCCAAACGTTGCCCATCACGGTAGAGGTGTGAGAATAAGCAAAGAAGTTCATATGCACGGTAAAGCACGATGGGCCTGCAGGAGAGAAGGAAGGCCAAACGTTGCCCATCACGGTAGAGGTGTGAGAATAAGCAAAGAAGTTCATATGCACGGTAAAGCACGATGGGCCTGCAGGAGAGAAGGAAGGCCAAACGTTGCCCATCACGGTAGAGGTGTGAGAATAAGCAAAGAAGTTCATATGCACGGTAAAGCACGATGGGCCTGCAGGAGAGAAGGAAGGCCAAACGTTGCCCATCACGGTAGAGGTGTGAGAATAAGCAAAGAAGTTCATATGCACGGTAAAGCACGGTGGGCCTGCAGGAGAGAAGGAAGGCCAAACGTTGCCCATCACGGTAGAGGTGTGAGAATAAGCAAAGAAGTTCATATGCACGGTAAAGCACGATGGGCCTGCAGGAGAGAAGGAAGGCCAAACGTTGCCCATCACGGTAGAGGTGTGAGAATAAGCAAAGAAGTTCATATGCACGGTAAAGCACGATGGGCCTGCAGGAGAGAAGGAAGGCCAAACGTTGCCCATCATGGTAGAGGTGTGAGAATAAGCAAAGAAGTTCATATGCACGGTAAAGCACGATGGGCCTGCAGGAGAGAAGGAAGGCCAAACGTTGCCCATCATGGTAGAGGTGTGAGAATAAGCAAAGAAGTTCATATGCACGGTAAAGCACGGTGGGCCTGCAGGAGAGAAGGAAGGCCAAACGTTGCCCATCATGGTAGAGGTGTGAGAATAAGCAAAGAAGTTCATATGCACGGTAAAGCACGGTGGGCCTGCAGGAGAGAAGCCCCAGCAAACATGTCAGAACCTGCTGGCACTGCCCATGCCAAGGCCTTTATATGTATGTGAATTAATGAAAACTTTAAAAATAATCCTGCTTTCATATAGTTAGTATAAAAAGCTAATTCTCGTCCCCAAGACCAGGCTTAGCAAGGGGTCCCATGATATGAGGCCTGCTTATCCAACCGCTTAACCCAAGAGAAGGCTGACAAAATTAAAATCAGAACACAAAACTTTCCATTACAAATCACCTGCTACTGAGGTCAAGGTCAAATCACTTAAGCCGTTCAATCAGGCTAATGAGATGAAAAAAATTGCAAGTGTACAAAGCAGCTCATTTCTTTCAGAAGTCATGGCTTCAGTGACCCTTAATCTGAAGCAGGGGCAAACTCTGTGCTGTTTTCCTTCCCAGGATTCAGTAAGCCCACGAGAGAACCAGGATACGCAAGTTTCCCTCATGGGATATGATTATATGTAAGGTGAAGAAGAGTCCACAGGGCAACCAGGAGGGGGAACTACGGATGACTCTATGGGAAACCCTGAGAAATTGAGACGAAAAGCTGCTGCTGAATTTTAAATCAGTACTGACACATGCTTAGAGTCCATGGATGTTTAACACATATATGGGATGTGGAATATAATAACTGTAATTCTTCAGGAGAGTAGATCTTTAACAGAAATCCGCCTTATAGAATAAGCTGTGCAGAATGATAAGCTGCCAGCCATTCTCAGCAAATGTACTGCCATTTATGTTGCCATTTATTTCTGTTACTAATAACCAAGGTTTGTGATGTAGTTTTTAAATATTTTAGGATTAGTCTTAGGATATTATCACTTTTGTCCTTGTAGATAGTGATATATAGGGAGGGATTCTCTTTTAGTAAGAGGCAACTCCGGGAAGTCTATCTAGGACAGCTGCAAAGCGGCAGTCAGCCGGAAGAGAGCCTGGGAAATGCGTCTGGAACCCATGTAGCTGTACAGCCAGTACACTGCCTCTAACCTAAATGTTCACATTCCTTTGGGATGATGTGCAAAGATGTGGAGGCGAGTAAGGGCTGATGGAGACTTGGATCCTCTAACCCCAAGCCAGCACAGGCACCGATAATAACCTAGTGTCCAAGTGCTGGGATTCTGGAGGCAGGGAGACCTGAGTCTGAAGCCTGGCTCTGCCAGGTCTGCAACTTCAAATGGGTGTTTTAAGCTTTCTGAACCTCACTGTTCTTTGTAAGGTAGTGTTTCTAATAGTGCCTACTTCATAGGGTTGTTTTGAAAAGGAAGATCATATACATAAAGAACATGTTTAGCACAAAGCCTGGCACACAGTAAGAGCTTAACAAACGTTAGCTGAAAAGGGGGATGTGGGGTTGGCATAGTGGGAATCTTGCAGAACTCTGTTTAAACTCAAAGAAGGATGGGTGTGTTTCTTTGAAGCACTTGGGTCCTGAGTGTACAGGAGAGAAGGATCAAGAATGACTGACAGGGCAGGAAACCTCAGTAAGGAACAATCTCTTGGGGACCCCTAAATAGTCTTATCCACCCACTGGATCACAGCAGCTTAACAAAAGAGAGTCTACTTGGTACTTTCTGTGCTCAGTTTGGTTCAATGCACAAAAGTCAGGTGAGAGGCATGGAATACTGCCTAGCCTTAATACTCCTGGCCTAGAACTTGGAATCTGAACGTGACCATTCCTATAAAGGGGCTAACTTTCATTTAAAAGTAAGCCATTTATCCAGCAATCTAAACAAGTCCTATGCCTGTCTGGGGATACCCATACACCAAGCATAAGAGGCATTCATGGCAAACATTTTTACCAAACACAGCTTAGGAGCTATCATTGTCTCATTAGGACACCTTTGAACTCCTCAATGGGGGAAAAGCTTTAATACTTTTTGAAACTATTTCTAAATGTAGCTTCCTTAACATTGTTTACCCTCTTTCCCTCTATGCCACCTTCTAGGACCAAATCATCACAGATCAAAGTCCAGGAAACATACTCTTTTTTAAAAAAAGGAACAAAAGCCTAAAAGAATTATTAATAATGAGATGTAACATGGGAAGAGAAAAAAAAATCAGATGGGGAGAAATTCCACTACTTGTGCTAATGGGGATTGTTCTCAAACATTTCCGACCAAAAAAAAAAGAACCCCCCCCCCACAACAAATTCATGTTCAATCAACCAGCCCAGCAAGCTGCTCAGGCCCAGCACAGACACAGGTATCGTCTCTCAGAAGCATCTGGAAGAGGCAGAGTCAGTGCAAGAGAACAATGTGAAGCAAACCAGAGTCCAGGTCACTCAAAACTAAACCCTGGTTTCTTCTTGCTTTCTCCCCACTTGGTTCTCTCACTCTCCTTTCCCCTCCTGCTAAAAGGTGACTAGCGAGCTTCTTCTAGATAAGGAATTTTGGATTATATCTTTAAAAGGACACAATATCTAAAATATGTCATAAACCAACAACAGTAATAACATACAAGTTACATGTAAGTACAGGACGGCGCTGTCAGACCCCAGACTGTTGTCCACCTGCACGGTCACTCGGAAAATGCCCACATTGTGATAGACGTGTTTGATCCCATCTTCCATGGAGCTGAGGTTGACATAAGACACTGCGATGCCATCCCCGAAGTCCACTTGGATGAATGTCCTCTGGACGTCACCCTGAAAGACAACATCAGAGGAAGGGGAGTCGGAGGTGCTTCGCTGCTGCTTCTCCAGGGGCTGGGGCTTGTCTGAGCCCCGGGCTCAAAAGGAAGCCCTGGTTCCCTCCTATAGCTGGGAGCGTCTGTCTGTGTGACAGGATCCCTGTGACATTCCTTGGCAGACAGGAGTTTACTAAGATGGATGCTCTCCAAATCTGAAGGGCACCAACTCCCAAAAGTTTCAAGATTTGGAAAATTAAGTGTTTGATTATCAGCTCCAATTTGATATTCAGTTTCTCTGAAGGCTCTGTTTACAGTCTGATCATCCACATGAATAAAAGACTTACACACACAGTTTAAAACCTTCAGCCTCCCTGACATAATCAAGGACCACTTCCCATGTGTCCTGGACCCCCAAATCCCCTTCTTTATATCTGGTTCCCTAACTGTGCTGGAGAAAGGACAGGAGACACCCTGCCTTACACATGATATGACATTGGACTCAGCCCTATTATTGTTTAAGACAATGATGGTTATTTTGTTTACATTTCAGCATTTTGTACTATCAAAATGATCTCATTTTCTTCTTCACAGAATCTTAGTCTAGAAAAAAGTGGGCAATGTTTGTTCATTTTACAGATGAGGAAGCTGAAGTGAAGAAAGTTTTAACCATTTGCTCAGGGTTACCACAGCTAGTTAGCAGCAGTCTTGGGATTTGACCTCATCGCTCTGGACTTGGGTTTCATTCATTATAGGTGGGTAAAGCATTGACAGCTCCTCCCAGCTCTAATCCTGTTGTCCCATTAACCGGCTGGATGACTTCATGCAAGTCATTCAGCCTCCTTTGGTCTCAGTTACCTAATCTGTGAAATGGGCATATTAATATCTTACCACCTTAACTCAAAGGTTGTTATAGAAGACATGTGAGTAATCAGTAAAATTCGATACCAAAATGAATGACTGTGAAAACAATGCAGCTGTAAAGGACTTGCTATATCCCTTTCAAAGCTTGACTGGAATCATATGATTCTAAATTTCCCACTAGTGAGCAGGAGAAGATAAAGTCTGCTTTATAAAATCCCAAACCTGTAAAAAAAAAAAAAATAGCCTGTGGAATTAGTTGAGATTCTTAAGGAATAAAGTTTCTTAGAAAAACTGACAAAACCCAGCATCCCTCACAGACAGCCCATCCTTTAACAAGTTTCTTTGCTTGTTTTGTTAGCCTTTCCTATTTTGGGGGTGGGAAAGAAAACAAAAAACCTTTGAAATAGAAATGTATTTTCAACTAAGTAAGGTTCATATGGTATCATATGTTGTGAAAAGGGCAAGTTCAAAATGCTGACATTTAAAAGATTAATTCATAGGGAAAGGAAAAGCAATTCAAATCTTATGAATCTATGTGACCTACTCTTCTGATCTGTGCCCAGCCAAGCATTGTGTGAGGGGGTACACAGCAGCTAACCTTCAGTAAGGACTTGGGCAAAAATTCTCCCCTAGGGTGGGAAAAAGAAACTCCATTCAAAATTATGAAACAAACACCCACAAGCCCAGACATTGTGCAATTACTTGAATTCCCTTTACTAGTAAATATACATGTCAGCCATTCTTGCTGACTTGTCCTTCATTTGGACAACCAAACTGGACTGATCAATTTCTCCTTCTGTTTTTGGTCAGTTTCCTGCCATGTTTTCTGTATTTTCAACAGAGTTGCTGCCAGAGAATCCTGGGTTTGGGCATAGAGGAAGAACCCATCTTAAAATCTATTCACGTTATTTGGGACAAGTGTCTCAGGGAAATACCAGGAGTAGCTAGGCTCAACCAGGTTATCTATGGAATGAAACAAGCACCATAGTTTCTGAGAAACAGGTTGAGAGACAGACAGAGAGGGGAAGAGAGGTATAGGGTTCTTTGTGGAGACAGAGTGGACATCAGGTAGGGTCACCATTTGCAAGAAGAAAGAAGGGAGATTAGCCTCTCAGCTGATTCTACTCCGGCCTCCACAGAGAGAGGGCAGCTACTACCCCCGTGACTGGGGAAAGTACAGCTTTGGCTGCCACTGCTTGAGTCTACCTTGCGTTGCTCTTTCTGTCTGGTATTCACCACTCTCCTTGTGTGGCCCTGGACTTAGACCTCTTGTCAGTTACTTGAAACTCCTCCCAAGTTCTGTCTGGATGTCCACTGTCTGTTGGCCTGATAGCATTCCTAATTCTCCACGGTGGACAATGTTCTCTGTGTACATCACAGGTGAAAGGAGGGAGCCTCACGGCATTTGGACTAGTGCATCAGTAGGGCTGCCAATAGAGTGGAGGAGCCAGGCTTTTAGAATATTAGGTCAGGTACAGGGATGGAGATATAGATATACAGATATATGTATATCAGGTTTACCACACATCTGAGAGCCCCAGTGGGTGAAGACATGGAATCCCCCAATCAAATGTGAGATCCCCAAGGTCTCCTGATGTGGGCGCACGCCTCTGGGCTTGGTGTTCTGCACAGGAGAAGAGAGCACCAGGGGCCAAGTATCTGACAGCTGAAGGCGGCAGATTCACCCCTGCTTGTTGCAGCTTTGCCCACTCAAGTGGAACACACTGGATCTCGTGCCTTTGCCATCAGGGGCTCTCAGGTGCTTGAAAAACCTAACACAGTTGTAGCTGCATCACTTTGGGGCTCACCTACATCAACCTCTGACTTCCTTGGGCTGCAATTACCATCTCAGGCAGGGATACCAACTCTTTTACAGAATAAGAAACAGGACAAAGGGAAGAATTCCTAAGTCCTAGGTCACCATTTGATTAGGTATGCCTGCCCCGCTTTAACGGGGTCATTCTTTCTTTCTTCTGGTCATTCATTAATTCGACCAATGACAGATATTTATTAGGTGTCTATCTTCTGTCAGGTACTAAATGGAGAAAATGCTGTTTCAGTAAATTATAACCAACCAAACAAAACAGATGTGGTCTGGGCTTTCTTGAGCAAAAAAACTACTGGTGAGACAGATGGACTTTAATAATCACAAAAATAAATAAAAATCTATTCTAGGGGATGATGTCAGAGGTCCATGGCATTGTAAGCTTGCACAGCAGGGAGAAGTAGAGAGCTGAAAATCTAACCCGATTGAGAACTTCAAGAAAGGCTTCAAGGGGCTTCCCTGGTGGTGCAGTGGTTAAGAATCCACCTGCCAATGCAGGGGACACAGATGGGTTCAAGCCCTAGTCCGGGAAGATCCTACATGCGACGGAGCAACTAAGCCCGTGCACCACAACTGCTGTGGCCGTGAGCCACAACTACCGAGCCGGTGCACCTAGAGACCATGCTCTGCAACAAGAGAAGCCACCACAGTGAGAAGCCCATGCACTGCAATGAAGAGTAGCTAGCCGCAACTAGAGAAAGCCTGCACGCAGCAACGAAGACCCAACACAGCCAAAAATAAATAAATAAAACAAATTTAAAAAAAAAAAAGAAAGAAAGAAAGGCTTCAGGAAGAAGTGATATCTGAGCTGAGAAGGCCTGAAGGAAAGAATTTAACCAAACAAAGGACATGAGCAAAAGAGATGGAGGTGAGGAGTTCAGGCAATGAGGACAACAGGAACCAGGTGTGCAAGGGCCCTGTGGCAGAAGGGGGTGATACAGTTAAAGGAAGCTAACAATACAGGCACAGTAGGAACATGTGAAATTAGACTGGAGGGGAGATGATGACATTTTAGGATTTGGCGGCCAAGTTTCTGACTTCGATCTTTCTCCTAAGAGCAATGGGAAGACATCGGTGTTTGAAGCAGGGGTGTGGGGAAAGATGGCATGATAATATTTTTAATTCAAAAAGATCACTCTGGCTACAATATGGAGGATGCACTGGAAGGAGGCCCAAATATTCTGGGAAGCCAATTAGGCGATAGTTCAGGATAGATGATAGGTAGATTGATATATGAGTTGCCACAGGAAATTACATTCACCTTCCTGCTAAATTAATTCCCATAGTTTATTGGTTTTGAAATCAATGAATCTCAGCCTTTGATATCAAAATCTCTTATAGAAACTAAAAGAAAAAAAAAGCTGATGTCCAGTTATCATCCAAGACCCACCTCCTGGTTCGGGACCTCTGGGGAGGATGCTTGGTCCTGCTGTGGCCTGAAAAAGGTCCACAGCTGATGCTGGGCTGCACCAAAGGTTGAGGCCCACTGGTTCAGACTGTCAAACGTTAGGTTTTCTTGTGACCGAACTCATCTAAAGATGAATACAGTACAACACAAGCTGATGCCATTCCTATTCCACCTTGGCACAATGGTGAAAGTTTTCCCAGGATGCTTTAGGATTCTAAGTGCTAAGGATGTATGAATAGAGCCAGGAATGGAAGAACTAAACTCACTGTTAGTGGCTGGTGCACAACCACAAAAGTTCCACGACACACTCGGTCAAGGTCAGTTCTCTAGGAAAACGAGTTGCCGAATAATATGAAGGTAGTTTGTATACAGGGCTGAGATGTACCCTTAGGCCTGCATCTTCAGTACCTAACACAGTGCTTGCAGATGATTCTTTTCTGTTCAATACATTTTGAAAATTTAAGAAAGAAATAATAAATTTTGAATATTGTGCATTTCTACCATGCTTGTTCATTAAAGTGCTTTCTTGTATATTATCTCATCTGGCTGTTAGGACCTTTGGGAGACACCGAGGGAAGATGTTATTTCTATTTGCTATACCAGGAGAACTGGAGCACAAACAGGTTAAACAAGATGCCAAAAGTCCCATAGCGGGTGAGAGGCTTAAAAACAGGTCTAAGATGATTTGTGGTTTCGCTTTATCCTTGCAGCTCAGTCCTTGTTGAGTTCCTTTCATTGGAATTCACTTGCAATGCCTTTTAGAGTGAGAGAAAGGTGATAACAAAGGCAAGCCTCACTTTCTTTTCTTGTTTAGACTCTATTCCTGGCTTTGACCGTTTCCCCGCCCCGACAATATTTTTGCTTATAAGTGGAAAGATGGGTTGTTGTGAACTCCATACACTACCCTAATGTCTTCCCTCTGGTGAAGCAGTGTCATGTTCAAGCCATACATAAGTTAGAGAATATGGGAAATGATAGGCACTCATACTCAGTAATCAGGAAAATCTCGTGTATCAAGAGGTACTTCAACCTAATGACAAGTCATTCCCGAAACACAACCTACGCTGGGAAATATCTAGACTGTCGCATAAAATTCTTTAGACCTAATGCCATTTAGCCACATGCCCTAATACAGACACAGAACCAAGAGTACTAGCTCAGAAGAAGTGCCCAAGAAAGGCACAAAAGCCACGTGAAATCTACACAGGGATTCTCCAAGGGCAGCACTGGCTTCTGTAATAGAGAAACAAATATATCAAATGGCCACAATGAAGCCAAGAAATGTAGCCTGAGAAATGAAAGGTGTGTGAACCTAACCTATCAGGTCCTGTAACAGGGCTTCAGAGAAAAATGGGAAAACAAATGCTACAGTAACTCAACGCTGATAGCCTCAGTCCAGAAATGAGACTCCAAGACCCACCTGAAGGCATTAGGGACCCACTGCAGATAGAAACTGGACTCGTTTGTCAGAGGCTGGTCCTTGCAAAGCTCGAGGGTGGGCCTGACTCGGGTTTTACTGAAGTTCACTCCTGGAAGGTGCCTTACAGTTTATGCAGCAAAAACTACATTGAAGTGAAACACCTATAGTATAACCTAGTTTTAAATGCATAAAATAACACAAGTACTGTAAGTCTGTATGTGTTTGCATGAGCATAAATGTGCTGGTTAAAACAACCCAGCCTGTTAACACTGATTACCCCAGGGGTGAAGTAAAGTGAGGGGCAGAGGAAGATCAGCAGGGTTAAAAGAGAGGAGTAAAGGAGGGGCAACAAAGATTTCACCAAATTTAAAAGAAACGGTGGAGTAGGGGATAACATAAGAAACATCACAAAACACAACACTTTATCCCTACTGTTACTATAAACTGTTACTATCCCTACTGTTACTATTTAAATATTAAGTATATAGGAAATAACCAGGAGGTAACACAGACATTGGTTAGATTGATCATGAGATACAGCCGACTTTGGTCTTGGATTTCTATTGTTATTTTAATGTTTTCTGACCACAGTATTTGAACAAAGGTATCACTAGGGGCATTAAATGCCAGAAACAAAAATCAGACATTTCAGTCTTTCTTCTTATGGCTAAAGGTACTTGGGCAGGATGGGGAGTGTGAAATCAAAATAATCCACATTTTGGGAAGGTAAATCGGTGCAGCCACTATGGAAAACAGTATAGAGGTTCCTCAACAAACTAAAAACAGAGCTGCCATATGATCCAGCAATCCTCCTCCTGGGCATATATGTGGACAAAGCTATAATTCAAGACACATGCACCCCTACGTTCAGAGCAGCACTATTCACAATAGCCAAGACATAGAAACAACAAATGTCCATTGACAGAGGAATGGATAAAGCAGATGTGGTACATATGCACAATGGAATACTACTCAGCCATAAAAAGAACGAAATAATACCATTTGCAGCCACATGGATGGACCTAGAGATTATCATACTAAGTGAAGTAAGTCAGAAAGAGAAAGACAAATACCATGTATCAGTTATACGTAGAATCTAAAATATAACACAGATAAACTTATCTATGAAACAGAAACAGATTCACAGACATAGAGAACAGACTTGTGGTTGCCAAGGGGGTGGGGGCTGGGGGAATTTGGGAATAGCAGATGCAAGCTATTATATTGAATGGATAAACAATAAGGTCCTACTGTATAGTACGGGGAACTGTATTTAACATCCTGTGATAAACCATAATGAAAGAGAATATGAAAAAGAATGTATATACATGTATAACTGAATCATTTTGCTGTACATCAGAAATTAACATAACTGTAAATCAACTATACTTCAATAAAATAAATTAGAAAAACAAAAAATAATCCACCTTTGCCTTGCATGTCCTATTCCAGGGTATGCGACTCAGGTTAGCAACTTTAGACTTAGACTGGCAAGGTTTTTTATGGCTGAGTCTCAAGAAGAAACAAAAAAGGAGATAACTACGGTATAATGTTGCTCTGGCCTCCAAAAGAAGAGATTTTGTCAGCAGGTGGAAAGGAGTTCATGGAAAGAAGCGCTATCCCCCTTGTGCTTATTCAGTAAGACTGACCTCTGGCATGTGACTTATTACGTGAACTGTGCTAGCTAAGATTGTTCTAGAACATCCCCTGATGGTCACTAAGGGAAAAGAAAGAGAATATTTCTCAAAAGTTTTCTGTCCCAGAAATCATAACAGCATTTCTCTCTATAGTTTCTCATTGAATCTTTTCTAAAATTTTTTTTATATTTTTGTTATATATAGCTTTTTATTTTTTTAACATCTTTATTGGAGTATAATTGCTTTACAATGGTGTGTTAGTTTCTGCTTTATAACAAAGTGAATCAGCTATACATATACACATATCCCCATATATCCTCCCTCTTGCGTCTCCCTCCAACCCTCCCTATCCTGCCCCTCTAGGTGGTCACAAAGCACCAATCTGATTGCCCTGTGGTATGTGACTGCTTCGGACTAGATATTTTACATTTGGTAGTGTATATATGTCCATGCCACTCTCTCACTTCATCTCAGCTTACCTTTACCCCTCCCCATGTCCTCAAGTCCATTCTCTACATCTCTGTCTTTATTCCTTTCCTGCCCCTAGGTTCTTCAGAACCATTTTTTTTTAATTTTTTGCTTTTTAGATTCCATATATATGTGTAAGCATACGGTATTTGTTTTTCTTTTTCTGACTTACTTCACTCTGTATGACAGTCTCTAGGTCCATCCACCTCACTATAGATAACACAATTTCGTTTCTTTTTATGGTTGAGTAATATTCTATTGTATATATGTGCCACATCTTCTTTATCCATTCATCTGTCGATGGACACTTAGGTTGCTTCCATGTCCTCGCTATTGTAAATAGAGTTGCAGTGAACACTGGTACATGTTTCTTTTTGAATTATGGTTTTCTCAGGGTATATGCCCAGCAGTGGGATCGCTGGGTCGTATGGTAGTTCTATTTGTAGTTTTATAAGGAACCTCCATACTGTTCTCCCTAGTGGCTGTATTAATTTACATTCCCACCAACAGTGCAAGAGGGTTCCCTTTTCTCTACACCCTCTCCAGCATTTATTGTTCCTAGATTTTTTGATGATGGCCATTCTGACTAGTGTGAGGTGATACCTCATTGTAGTTTTTCATTTCTCTAATGATTAGTGATGTTGAGCATCCTTTCATGTGTTTGTTGGGAATCTGTATATCTTCTTTGGAGAAACGACTATTTAGGTCTTCTGCCCATTTTTGGATTGGGTTGTTTGTTTTCTTGATATTGAGCTGCATGAGTTGCTTACAAATTTTGGAGATTAATCCTTTGTCAGTTGCTTCATTTGCAAATATTTTCTCCCATTGTGAGGGCTGTCTTTTCGTCTTGTTTATGGTTTCCTTTGCTGTGCAAAAGCTTTTAAGTTACATTAGGTCTCATTTGTTTATTTTTTTAAATTTCCATTTCTCTAGGAGGTGGGTCAAAAAGGATCTTGCTGTGATTTGTCATAGACTGTCCTGCCTGTGTTTTCCCCTAAGAGTTTTATAGCACCTGGCCTTACATTGCTGTGATTTATGTCATAGACTGTCCTGCCTGTGTTTTCCCCTAAGAGTTTTATAGCGCCTGGCCTTACATTTAGGTCTTTAATCCATTTTGAGTTTATTTTTGTGTATGGTGTTAGGGAATGTTCTAATTTCATTGTTTTACATGTAGCTGTCCAGTTTTCCCAGCACCACTTATTGAAGAGGCTGTCTTTTCTCCATTGTATAGCCTTGCCTCCTTTGTCATCAATTACTTGACCATAGGTGTGTGGGTTTATCTCTGGGCTTTCTATCCTGTTCCATTGATCTATGTTTCTGTTTTTGTGCCAGTACCGTACTGTCTTGATTACTGTAGCTTTGTAGTACAGTCCAAAGTCAGGGAGCCTGATTCCTCCAGCTCTGTTTTTCTTTCTCAAGATTGCTTTGGCTATTCGGGGTCTTTTGTGTTTCCATACAAATTGTAAAAATTTTTTGTTCTAGTTCTGTGAAAAATGCCATTGATAGTTTGATAGGGATGGCACTGAATCTGTAGTTTGCTTTGGGTAGTAGAGTCATTTTCACAATGTTGATTCTTCTAATCCAAGAACATCGTATCTCTATCTGTTTGTATCATCTTTAATTTCTTTCATCAGTTTCTTATAGTTTTCTGCATACAGGTCTTTTGTTTCCTGGGTAGGCTTATTCCTAGGTATTTTATTCTTTTTGTTGCAATGGTAAATGGGGGTGTTTCCTTAATTTCTCTTTCAGATTTTTCATCATTAATGTATAGGGATGCAAGAGATTTCTGTGCATTCATTTTGTATCCTGCTCCTTTACCAAATTCATTGATTAGCTCTTGTAGTATTCTGGTAACATCTTTAGGATTCTCTATGTATAGTATCATATCATCGTCAAACAGTGACAGCTTTACTTCTTCTTTTCTGATTTGGATTCCTTTTATTTCTTTTTATTCTCTGACTGCTGTGGCTAAAACTTCCAAAACTTCCAATAGTAGTGGTGACTGTGGACAACCTTGTCTTGTTCCTGATCTTAGAGGAAATGGCTTCAGTTTTTCACGATTGAGAACGATATTGGCTGTGGGTTTGTCATATATGGCCTTTATTATGTTCAGGTAAGTTCCCTGTATGCCTACTTTCTAGAGGGTTTTTATCATAAATGGGTGTTGAATTTTGTCAAAAGCTTTTTCTGCATCTATTGAGATGATCATATGTTTTTTCTCCTTCAGTTTGTTGATATGGTGTATCACATTGATTGATTTGCATATACTGAAGAATCCTTGCATTCCTGGCATAAATCCCACTTGGTCATGGTGTCCGATCCTTTTAATGTACTGTTAGGTTCTGTTTGCTAGTGTTCTGTTGAGGATTTTTGCATCTATGTTCATCACTGATATTGGTCTGTAGTTTTCTTTCTTTGTGACATCTTTGTCTGGTTTTGGTATCAGGGTGATGGTGGCCTCGTAGAATGAGTTTGGGAGTGTTCCTCCCTCTGCTATATTTTGGAAGAGTTTGAGAAGGATAGGTGTTAGCTCTTCTCTAAAAGTTCGATAGAATTCACCTGTTAAGCCATCTGGTCCTGGGCTTTGTCTGTTGGAAGATTTTTAATCACAGTCTCAATTTCAGTGCTTGTGATTGGTCTGTTTATATTTTCTATTTTTTCCTAGTTCAGTCTCGGAAGGTTGTGCTTTACCTAGAATTTGTCCATTTCTTCCAGGTTGTCCGTTTTATTGGCATATAGTTGCTTGTAGTAATCTCTCATGATCCTTTGTATTTCTGCAGTGTCAGTTGTTACTTCTCCGTTTTCATTTCTAATTCTATTGATTTGAGTCTTCACCCTTTTTTTCTTGATGAGTCTGGCTAATGGTTTATCTACCTTGTTTATCTTCTCAAAGAACCCGCTTTTAGTTTTATTGATCTTTGCTATCGTTTCTTTCATTTCTTTTTCATTTATTTCTGATCCGATCTTTATGATTTCTTTTCTTCTGCTAACTTTGGGGTTTTTTTGTTCTTCTTTCTCTAATTGCTTTAGGTGTAAGGTTAGGTTGTTTTTTAGAGATGTTTCTTGTTTCTTGAGGTAGGATTGTACTGCTACAAACTTCCCTCTTAGAACTGCTTTTGCTGCATCCCATAGGTTTTGGGTCGTCATGTTTTCATTGTCATTTGTTTCTCGGTATTTTTTATTTCCTCTTTGATTTCTTCAGTGATCTCTTGGTCATTTAGTAGTGTATTGTTTAGCCTCCATGTGTTTGTATTTTTTATAGATTTTTTTCCTGTAAGTGATATCTAGTCTCATAATGTTGTGGTCGGAAAAGATACTTGATGCAATTTCAATTTTCTTAAATTTACCAAGGCTTGAGTTGTGACCCGAGATATGATCTATCCTGGAGAATGTTCCATGAGCACTTGTGAAGAAAGTGTATTCTGTTGTTTTTGGATGGAATTGTCCTATAAATATCAATTAAGTCCATCTTGTTTAATGTATGATTTAAAGCTTGTGTTTCCTTATTTATTTTCATTTCAGACGATCTGCCCATTGGTGAAAGTGTGTTGTTAAAGTCTGCTACTATGATTGTGTTACTGTCGATTTCCCCTTTTATGGCTTCTAGCAGTTGCCGTATGTATTGAGGTGCTCCTATGTTGGATGCATAAATATTTACAATTGTTAAATCTTCTTCTTGGATTGTTCCCTTGATCATTATGTAGTGTCCTTCTTTGTCTCTTGTAATAGTCTTTATTTTAAAGTCTATTCTGTCTCTTATGAGAATTGCTACTGCAGCTTTTTTTGATTTCCATTTGCATAGAATATCTTTTCCATCCCCTCACTTTCAGTCTGTATGTGTCCCTAGGCCTGAAGTGGGTCTGCTGTAGACAGCATATATATGGGTTTTGTTTTTGTATCCATTCAGCCAGTCTATGTCTTTTGGTTGCAGCATTTAATCCATTTACATTTAAGGTAGTTATTGATATGTATGTTCCTATTACCATTTTCTTAATTGTTTTGGGTGTCCTTTTTTTTTTTTTTTTGCGGTATGTGGGCCTCTCACTGTTGTGGCCTCTCCTGTTGCATAGCACAGACCCCAGATGCACAGGCTCAGCAGCCATGGCTCATGGGCCCAGCCGCTCCACAGCATGTGGGATCCTCCTGGACCAGGGCACGAACCCGTGTCCCCTGCATCAGCAGGCAGACTCTCAACCACCACACCACCAGGGAAGCCCTGTTTTGGGTTTCTTATTGTAGGTCTTCTCCTTCTCTTGTGTTTCCTGCCTAGGAAGTTCCTTCAGCATTTTTTGTAAAGCTGGTTTGGTGGTGCTGAATTCTCTTAGCTTTTGCTCTCTTAGCTTTTGCTTGTCTGAACGAGATCCTTGCTGGGTAGAGTAATCTTGTTTGTAGATTTTTCCCTTTCATCACTTTCAATATATCCTGCCACTCCGTTCTGGCTTGCAGAGTGTGCTGAAAGATCAGCTAATAACTTTATGGGGATTCCCTTGTATGTTATTTGTTGTTTTTCCTTTGCTGCTTTTAATATTTTTTCTTTGTATTTAATTTTTGATAGTTTGATCAATATGTGTCTTGGCGTGTTTCTCCTTGGATTTATCCTGTATGAGACTCTCTGTGCTTCCTGAACTTGAATGACTGTTCCCTGTCCCATATTAGGGAAGTTTTCAACTATAATGTCTTCAACTATTTTCTCATTCCCTTTTTTTTTCTCTTCTTTTTCTGGGACCCCTATAATTCGAATGTTGGTGCATTTAATGTTGTCCCAGAGGTCTCTGAGACTGTCCTCAATTCTTTTCATTGTTTTCTCTTTATTCTGCTCTGTGGTAGTTATTTGCACGATTTTATTTTCCGGGTCACTTATCCATTCTTCTGCCTCAGTTATTCTGCTATTGATTCCTTCTAGACAATTTTTAGTTTCATTTATTGTGTTGTTCATCACTGTTTGCTTGCTCTTTAGTTCTTCTAGGTCCTTTTTAAACGTTTCTTGTATTTTCTCCATTCCATTTCCAAGACTTCGGATCATCTTTACTGTCATTACTCTGACTTTGTTTTCAGGTAGACTGCCTATTTCCTCTTCATTTGTTTGGTCCGGTGGGCTTTTACTTTGCTCCTTCATCTGCTGTGTGTTTCTCTGTCTTCTCATTTTGCTTAACTTACTGTTTTGGGGGTCTCCTTTTCACAGCCTGCATTTTTGTAGTTCCTGTTGTTTTTGGTGTCTGTCCCCAGTGGCTCAGGTTGGTTCAGTGGGTTGTGTAGGCTTCCTGGTGGAGGAGACTGGTGCCTGTGTTCTGGTGGATGAGGCTGGATCTTGTCTTTCTGGTGGGCAGGACCACATCTGGTGGTGTTTTGGGGTGTCTGTGAACTTAGTATGATTTTGGACAGCCTCTCTGCTAATGGATGGGGTTGTGTTCCTGTCTTGCTAGTTGTTTGGCATAGGGTGTCCAGCACTGTAGCTTGCTGGTCATTGAGTGGAGCTGGGTCTTAGTGTTGAGATAGAGATCTTTGGGAGAACTTTCACTGTTTGATACTACGTGGAGCCGGGAGGTCTCTGGTGGACTAATGTCCTGAACTCAGCTCTCCCATCTCAGAGGCACAGACCTGACACTTGGCCTGAGCACCAAGACCCTGTCAGTCACATGGCCAGGTATATGGGGAGTTTCTTGACTTTTGGGAAGTCTGAGGTCTTCTGCCAGGATTCAGTAGGTGTTCTGTAGGAGTTGTTCCACATGTAGATGTATTTCTGATGTATTTGTGGGGAGGAAGGTGATCTCCACGTCTTACTCCTCCACCATCTTGAAGGTCTCTCCCTCATTGAATCTTCATCCCTAAAAGACTCAGACCTAAAAGACTGTTAAAATTTGCCTAGAGTCACAAGATTAGTTTGAACCAAGCTCTTCTTAACTCCACGTTCATCACTACTACCTGTTGTTCAGAGGACACTCAAAGTATTCCATGTGCTCATGCCCAGATGGATGCTGAAGAATGGATTGACTGATATGTAAAACCAGAGAGCGTTTGTAAGCCTCAGTAACTAAAACCCATTAGAGGAATGCCAGCACAGATCAAATTCTTCATTAAACAGTGATGTGAGAGGAGCCCGGTGTAATACTCCACACTCTAGAAAACACCATGGAAGCTATAAAGTGCATTTATGAAGACCTCTGATGATATGAGTGTTTGACAAAGAGTGAGATGGCTGTAAACAGGAATCCACTGCTGACACTATGTTGGAACTGCCATTTTATAGTGGTCAACCGAGTCCTTCCAGCACAGGACAACACCAGTCTATGATAAAAGGCAGTTGCACATGCCCCATCTTCTGCTCCTAGCTCTCCTAGCATCCTTTCCAAGAGGTACTACTATTGTTGAATGCTGAGGCTGCTGCACCAGATCAGCTGGGAGTGTTTCCTGGCTGTCTGGTTTGAAGCATTCCCTATGTGCTTCTATTCAGTTTCAAAACTGTGCTCTGGACATAATCCCAAGATATCTAGATATTGGCACAATTGCAAAATATAGACTCAACCTCCTTCCCTTGCCTATTCAGAGATGCTTTTCAATAGCACAGGCATCTCTCCAGATATGCAGACCTCGGGCTTCTCTGGGAGCAAAGGCAACAGTAAACTTGGATGCTTTGACCTGAAGGGAGAACATTTACAACAGTAAGGAGGGTAATCAATGGGGTTTTATGATTTCACCAGAAAACTCAGGTCTGACAAGGCCAGTGATGCCAGGAAGACCAGGCTATGGACCCACCAAATAATTTGATTGGATACGTATTTCGCCTTCGCTCTGATGAAATACAGATGGCTTGACCCTTCTTTGAGGATTATGATCCTTGGAACTTGCCTAACTAAATATCCAAATACTTCTGGATCTAATGCTTAGACCAAGAATTTCCTATTAGAACATCACAAAATGGTTTAATCCTTCACTTACAAATAAGCTGTAGCACCATGTGTTTAAATGAACAGCAAATTTCCAAATTTCATTTTTATGTCTTCTGTACTTGTCTGGCTTAGCATGGAACAGAACACCACGAGTCAGGAGGAACACTTGGCTTGTGTAAGTAGACAAATGACCATAAGCAAAGGCCTCCTTACTCCATCTGGACGTTGTGGTACTGAGAGGTCAGAACCTTGATCCACTGTGCTTTCAAAACCCTTTTTAGGTGGTAAAGGGCGTTGCTATACTGTTACCGCTATATGGTGTCTTCAGGAATCACCCCAGCAGCCTTTGGCAGGAAAACTATGGGGCTGCCCAATGACCTAAATTATATAAATGTTTTTGAATGACTTAAAAAAAAAATCACTCTCAAAGTAAACATTCAGGTATGTCATAAGAACAAGTTACATTTTGAAAGAAAGAGTAGTAGGAAGATTCCTTTAGGAATAAACCTACAATGAGTTTCTCCTATTACTAAAATATGTAATAGAAATATGTTGACCTTATTAGAAGAAAGAAAAACAAAGAGAGAAAAGCCATGATGAATTCTTCGAGAAAACTGTAGAACATGCATAAAATTTGGCACGCGTGCACACACACACACACAATAACAACGGCAATACTGAAATTATTACACTGTTTTATGCTCTGCTGTCAACATTTTAAATAGCTTTCAGAATTTTTATACCCAGCATCACTTGGTGGACTTAATTGAGTCATGAGATCCTGTCTATGAAATGGATATTTGATTTCTTGCCCTGGATGTCACTTCATCACTTTTCCAAGTTATTAAGTTGTTATGAGATGTAAGTGACTTCACAGAGATCTATAGAAATCCACATCTCTATATGTGGAAGAGGTGACCTAAAGAAGGCAGGTGGTGACCTGAGAGTTAGAAGACCTGGTTGAATGCCCCTTGAAATGCATTTTACAATTGGACCTCAATTTCTTTAGCTATAAAGATGGGCAGATGATGATGATCCTAGTTGTCATTCCTAGGCCAGGTAAACTGTCGTTTTCATAATTCTATTATTCCTGTAATTGGCATTATTGGACATCCACACATATTCCAACATTCCTCCAGGCTGCTGAAATAATCTCCGCTCTTTGGCGAAGATGCAGAACTTATCCAAGTGCTGTTGTCACGTGATGGAGACTTCCCATTGCACGTGAAAGGTGGGTTACACAGTGGAATGAGCTGGTAAGACAGAGAGCCATGGAATAATGAATGGCAAAGTGCAAAGCCAGAAACCTGAGGAAGTTACACACTTGGGCAAGAACTGTGTGGTTTGGTGAAGCCCTGATTCAAGGGGTGGTGGACACCAGTGTTGGAGGGCCTGAAGCAGACAGGTTGAAAGACTGAAAATCCAAACTGAAGACCATTTCATGACTCCTGCCCTTGGGATATTCACTGTACTGGATCTCTCAGTAACGAGCCAAGTATCTCTCTTTGCTTGTCAAGGCAGACTGAAGTTCTTTGCAAACATCTATTCTCTGAAACCCTAAAGAATAGAAATACACCAACGCATGTGGACCAGTATTGAGGAGAGAGAACAGTAGAGCTTTAGAGAGAGCTGCTAACCTGAATACAACCTGAACTTCAGGCATCAGCCCTCTTAAAGACAACCTACATTGCCTGCCTCATTTCCTTCTTTCCTTTTTAATCTGGAGCAACAAGGGGGAAGAAACGAAGGGCTCAATTACCTTGCTAGAGTCAAAGAGGATAAAGCTGAACAGATTAAGGAATTATATATGCATGAGAAAGGCTCTTAAATCTCCATGGCTCACTGAAATCAGCTCCCATTCCTTTGTGTGGAAGAAGAAAACAGCTGAACCTTCTGAGTTGGATCTGGGCTGGAAAGTGACACCTGCCTGGACTTAACACTTCCTGCTAACTCTTTATGCCAACTCTTTCTGCAGATGAAAAAGTAGATCAGATTCCTTTATCAATTCAACAGATAAGTGTCTCGCAGACACAAAAAAATTATCAAAAGTCAACTTCTCTATCATCCGATGGCTGGCAGCATCCTGCAGTATTTATGAAGTGCTATTACATTGTGGTTACTTTTATGTGGCCATAAGTCTTTCAATGTATGTGAAATTACAGCTCATTGAAATCCATTTAATGAGGACACAGCCTTCACGTTTCAGAGTTAAATCTCACAGAAGAAGTTATAATCATAAATTTTCCTTATTAAGTTCCAGTCTTTGTATGTAAATTGAAGTATTAAAACAATGACATATGGATCAAAGTTTTTAATTTTAGTCCCTTGCTTCAGATTTAATTTAAAAGTCTTAAATTATGCAGCAAATTGCATCTCTTTATTCTTACAGCTATTTAAAACAGATTTAATTATTTCCCATAACATGCAGACACTACTTCTGCCTAGCAGTCCTCTCAAATGAATGCCTTCCAAATCAGTTTTGTTGAGTTCTTAAGACTGATTAGGCCCTTTGCCATCCATCCTGTGCCTTCAGGTTCTCGCGTTGGATTTCTCTAGAAAGCCGAGTTATCACATTGAAAGTCTATAGACTCACTAGGTGCTCATTAGTGGTCCAGAGGACAACCATCTTAAGCAAATCTTCAGACAGAGATGCTACCTCTCATTGCTGGGGTCTCACTGCAAAACACTGTCGATTGGTTTCCTAAAATTCAGGTGTCGTACATGTAAAATGTTCGGCTTCTTAAACACAACTTCATGGATTCCTCCTCTCCCTTCTTGGTTGGTTCCTGGATCAATGTTCTTTGTCCTTAAGAAAATAGTGATGCATAAATGCATAGTGTGAGTGTAAGTGTGTGTGTGCATGTGTGTGTGTTCTTGGATCTGCCATAATGAGTGAGTCTGGGATGGAAGCAAGACTGGCTCCTTTGCCTTGTTGCTTCTAATGAAGATTCTTTTATTATGGTAAATTTGGAGAGAATCCTCAAAGCAGTAGGGATGGGGTTCCCGACAAGGGAGCTTTTCATTAACTTCAACGGAATTATGCGGTTCTCTGAGTAACCAAGCTGTAGGATTTTGAAGGACTTGTGTTATGATGTCATTGTGTCACCTAGATGTGGGGGTGGGCTCACATGCTATTTACAAAAAGGGATTCCATTTCCTGCATTTGTCAAATCTGCAAAATTTTGGCTCACGCACATCCTATCGTACATGGAGTTACAAGTTGGTATCAGTGTACTTAGCCTTTGATTATCTTCCGTCAATAAGAAGTTCTCTTCTTTGCTCTGGTTTTAGCAAGGTTTTCATTGGTATTTTTATGTCAGAATTAGGACATGCACTAGAACAGACTAAAGGAAGGGATTTGGATTTCAGATGAAGACTTTAACATGTTTGGGATGTTATTCAAATTTTAAGAGCCTTTTTCCTTTTAAGTTTAGACTTTACCTCTACACTCCTTGGGGAAACCTATCCAAATCCACACACATTTATTGAGTTCCTATCACTGTTGTAGGCATGGTAAGCAGAGATGCTAGAGCTGCAACCAGGCAGGATATGATTCCTATCTTAATAATATTGATCATTTATTGGGAGATGCCAAAAAAGGATGACTGCTATTATAGATCAGTAATATAGATATCTATAATAATCTAATGTAGATCATTATTATAATTTAATTAAGTAAATTAATTTTCTTTTTGTTTTGAATGAATACAAAATATTTAGTATTTTCCATTTTGTGTGTTTAGATTTTTACTTAAAACTTGATACAGCAGAGGTCCTAGTTAACCCAAAAACATGTAGTTCCACAAGCTGAAATATGTCTACTCATAAATGAAAAGTACATGACATAAAATTGGAACTCAGAAAAATATTTGTTGAAGAACAAATAAACACACATATCTAACTAGTTGGTGGAACGGTTCAGTCCTCAGGTCTCTAATGCTTTAGTTGATACGCATAGGAGATGGAGCCTACATGGAGGGGTTTGTATGTAAGTAACTGGGGACAAAGAAAGGCAGGGGGGTTGTATCAGTCCAACCTAGCCTCGCAGACAGAAGATAAGTCTAGAGGAGAAATTTGAACTAGGAATAAACCATGAGACACAGGATGATAAAATATTATACTGGCTTGGACAGTCTTCTGCCCACATCTCATTAATCACACTACGGTGTCATATCAAAATGTAGCAGGGACTTCTTGGTCCCTTTGGCACCTGGAGGACTTGCTGCTTTAGGGGAATCAGAAGCATGGTATTAATATCCCTATAGTTATAAAGAACTGGCACTAGGTATGGGGGGTAAATCAGATACTCTATTCAAAGTAAATTCAGGAGCAACAAATTCAAATGAGAAGTGAACTCATAGAAATTTTAAGGAGGATGTAGAGAACCCATGTATTACCAGTGGCACATGTCAGGAGTTTCTGTTTGTTTGGGTTTTAAATTGAATTTAGCAATATTATAACCTAATTCATAACCTAAGACTCAGGAGAAGTTTGGTATACATGGATGTTAAAGTCCTTGAGTACTGCGTTCATATCCTATGTTTTCCAGCATTCTTTAGAGTGGATAAAACAGCACTAGATACACTGTAGCCATTCACTAAATTGCAAAGAGGAGGATTTGGCCTCTCTCTTTGCTGAAATGGTTTTCAACAAGCTGATCTCAAGCCATGAATATTCTCAGAAAATCCGGGAGGAAACTCTTGATTTACATGTTGACGAGTGTCTAAGAATACAGCAGCAGCCACGGCGCCGACTGGCTTGGGCGTAGGTAATTTTGCCTGTTCTTTCTACCCCTTGATCTTTGTTACTCCTGCCAAGCGTCTCTAGAGAGCCTTAGGAAATACATGAAGTTCTTTGCCAGAAAATGGTTGTTTCCGCCATAGAGAAGCAGTAGAAAGGCAGGAGAACACAGATCCTGGATTTGACTCCTGGCTCCATGACTTAGTAGCTGTGTGATCTTAGGTAAGTTACTCTGCCTTTCTGTGCTTCGGCGGTGCCATCTATAAAATGATAATGATAATATCCATACTTACTCGCATAGGGCTGCAGTGGGATCTAAACGAGACAATCCATGAAAGACTCATAGACCGGGCCATAGTTAGTGCTCAGTCAGTGGTGGACATCTGAGCCATTATCGTGTCAAGTTTCAGTGCTCCTCAGCTTCTCTGAGACACTCTGTTGTCCTGTATTCTGCACTGTTTATCACACACCTCAGCCATGCCTACATATAATCCAGAGATTAATAGAGAAACTGAGGTTGTTTCTGTAAGGCGAGCTTGTGACTCATTAGCACGGGATCTCACAATCAGATGTGAGGTCTCCAGGGCCTCTTGACATGGGGACAGTCCTTAGGGCTTGGTGCTTTGTACTAGGAGGCAAGAGCATCAAGGGGCCAGTTCTGACAGGTGCAGGCAGCAGACTCATCCCTGCTGCTGTAGCTTTGCCCATTCGCGTGGAATGAACTCACTCATTATTTTTCCCCCTTTTTGTGCCCAGAAGGCATGAATTTACACATCTTAGAACCAGATTCCCCAATCTGTTCCCACATCACCCAGCCAAGTTGGAGACGCCTGATCATCTTGGTTACATGGAAAGCAACATTGAACAGATGAGAGCCTGGCCTCTGTCCCTGGAGGCTGTACAGAGGTTGGAGTTGACCAGGCCTGATTTCTTGTTTCAGATCTTGCTCTACTGTATTCTTCAAAAGGAAATAAAAATCTAAATTCTGAATCCTGCTCCAGCATTGACATCTGCTGCTTCAAAAGATGATTTTCTTCTGAGTATCATAATGAGGTTCCTTATGTCTCTGGGAAAGGTACCTTCACCTTCATCATAGGATATAGGATTGGCCTGGAAAATGAATCCCTCCCTAACAGTTTTCTTTTTCCTTCTTGTTTAATGACCTAAATACTAAGTGTTTTATTTGAATTTCTAAAGTGATTTTTAAGTAAGCTTTTTGTGGAACATAGTACACATAAAAATATGCATATCGTTAAATACACAACTTGAATTTTACAAAGTGAATGTATTTATTAATCACCAAGAAATTGAAAATTGCTAATACCACCAAAATACTCCCTTCTACTCCCCCTTCAAAGGTGATAATTATTCTCATTTCTATCACCATCAATCAGTTTTGCCTATTTTTTGCAGATTAATTAAGTAGGCTCACATAATATGCATTTTTTTCAGTCTGATTTCTTTAGCTCAATATCAGCTGTGAGATTCGTTCACATTTCTGTGTGCAGCAGTAGCTTATCGTTGGATGGTATTCCATTTTCTATGTGTACTGGCATTTCTTCATGCTGATGTTGATCAACATCAGTAATGATATCTTTATTTTCTATAACTTCCAAATGCTTACTGCCTCCTATTGATGACTGCTGTGGGGTTAAATTTTATATCTTATCCCATATTCATAAATCTATTAATCATATCTCAGGCAACTGTTCTTTCCTCTGTTGCTTTGTTCCTGTTCTTGGTCCTGTTTCTTGATATATCTGTAATTATTTAAACACCCCAACTTTTATATGCAAAAAACAAGGAAGGCCTCTGATGTGTTATTTTCCTGAAGAGGATTTGTTATAGCTTCTGACAGACATTTAAAATGGGGGGAAATCACTCTAGCCCTTCAAACGTCAGCTGTGATTTCACGGTGTAGAGAGTCTGGTCTAATTCTGTTCTGTCCTTACTCCTAGCACAGAGCTTTCCAGAAGTCTCCAGAACCTAGTCTTGATCGTTCACCAGGGCTTTCCTCTTGATAGTCCCTAACCTCACATTTTTTATCTCCCCCAAAATGTAATACTTCTAAAACCTATGTTTGACTTCACATCCTCTTAACTGGCTACTTTCTATTTTGTCTGTATCCCTCAGATATTGTCAAATAACTCAAGGGAACAAAAGACACAGAATATTCGATGACTTCTCTATGCTTTCCTTCTCTCTGTGTTTTGACATCATCAGTCCCAGCTGACGTGGTAACCCTGAAGTCCAACCTCTATCTTCCCAGGCTTGTAAGTCCACCAACAGATGTTTAGCCAACACTTTTCACCTCACCTTCTGAAAGGTGAGAATCTGAAATCTGAAATCTGGAATCTGAAAATCTGACCTCTTATGCAGTATGATGTATGAATTGGCAAGGTTCTTGAGGGGAAATACAGCATAAAATGTTAGACTCATGACAATGAATTTTCCATCTCTCAAGAAAAGAACTGTAGCTTCTCAAATCCTCTTTCTCCTTCTGTGTGTATGTCTGCCTCTCTCTTTCCCACTCTCTCTCTCACTCTTGCTCTAAATAATACATATATATCTGGTTTGCAGCAAGCTAGTCTGTCATAGCCTCAGGCAGAAGTCCCCATAGATTTATTTCTGTGAAATGCAAGCAACTCCAATTGGTCTAAATTGGCCCATCTCTTTCTAGTTCCAACTGAAGAACTTTGGGGAACATTAGTATTTAGAAAACTGAGTATGGTTAAAAGGCACTTATTAAGGGGATAGTAGAAAAGAGTATTAGGTTAGAGTAGTGGTTTTCTAAGTGGTCCTTGAACTAAAAGCAACAGCATCATCAGAGCCAGGGTTGCAAACTCATTTAGTTCACAGTTTTTTCTACAGGAATTAAAATACTAAGTATTTTGAGTAAACCTGACAATGTAATCCTAACTGCTTCATCTTTTCCCCTTCAAGTCACACTCTAGAACCTCTCAGACTGGTCTATCCCTCTTGATGTTGCCCTTGTTTCCTTCTTTTTTTTTCTTTTCTTGAAGCATGATACATAACCTACCACCTTGTTGGAAATGCATACTCCTGGGTCCTACCTCAACCTACTGCATCAATCTTTGGCGATGGAGCCCAGGAAACTGTTTTAACATGCCCACCAGGTAATTCCTATGCATATTAAAGGCTGAGAGCCACTGGGATATCGAAAGAGGATGGGGTAAGTCAGTGTTGTATATCTTCATCCTGGTGTCATTATGAACTTTTAAAATCCCATTGTATTCACAAGGCCTAGCACAGTGTTGGCCATATTTTAGGTATTCAGAAAACATGGTTGAAGGTAGCATATCTGATTTAATAATTGAGATAATTTTATGAAAGTGTTTATCCTTTAGAGATCATCTTCCTCATTTACAAGATGACAAATACACCTGTGTACATTCTAAAATATATAACATAAATGTCATCTTATCCTACCATCTAAATACTCATAAATTTCAGACAATCATAATTTGGCAAATAATAACTGATGCTTATAATATCCCTGAGGTGTTATTAAAAAATAAACCTATTAATTGTCAAAGAAATTATACTCAATTATGTTAGATTGGCCTTGATGCTATATGTATGACCAGCATGTTGCCTTTAGAAAGAAAAGCCAAGACTTCAGGTTAAGAGAAGAAGACAGCATTAGCAGCTTCTAGGTTAGTTCAGTATGTATGTGTGTTAAGTTATTACAGGAATATCATTGAGGTATTCTGAGAAAACATTTTGCTAAAAGTGCCAACAAGGCAAGGTTAAATCCAAAGAGAATGCCCAGCAAGTGAGAGATTCAGTGAGAGAAGAACAACTTACAATGAAATTAAAATAATTGAAGAAATGTGTCAGAGAAAGTGAAATGATAACAACAACATAAACCAAGGAACTAAAAGTAGAATAAAAATTTTAAACAAAGTTTAAAATTAAAAAAAATATATATATATATGTAAACCAAGACAAAAAGACATGTAAAGGGAGCCATGACTCCTTAGGAAAAATCACTGCCTCTAGAAGGTAGAGGGGAGACGGGCCTCGGTCCTACCTCTTCCAGCTGCACCACGAGAGTAACATTGTGCCCTTGTTCCGCTGTCAGCTTTCCATCAGCAGTGACGATCCGGAGCCCCCGCGGGGCCTTCCCTGGGCACTTCTGTGGTTTGGCCGTGTACTGTTCTCTCACCCCATCAGTGCAGTTATTGGAAACCACCTTTCTATACCTAAATGGAAAAAAAGAAGGTCAAATTGTAATCCCGCTCGTGATAATTTGGATCACTCCCAACTTTTTAAATAAATTTTTATTTATTTATTTTTGGCTGTGTTGGGTCTTCGTTTCTGTGCGAGGGCTTTCTCTAGTTGCGGCGAGCGGGGGCCACTCTTCATTGCGGTGTGCGGGCCTCTCACTGTCGTGACCTCTCTTGTTGCGGAGCACAGGCTCCAGATGCGCAGGCTCAGCAGTTGTGGCTCACGGGCCCAGGTGCTCTGCGACATGTGGGATCTTCCCAGACCAGGGTTCGAACCTGTGTCCTCTGCATTGGCAGGCAGATTCTCAACCACTGCACCACCAGCGAAGCCCCACTCCCAACTTTTGAAGCTGAACCTTCTGCTTAGTCTTGAGGGCTATCAATAACTACCTTTCCTGTTGCTCTGAAGATTACAGTTTATTCATAGAAAGTACCCAACAGAGAGCCAAATCGTCATACGAACACACTGTATCTATTATTAACATTTTAATTTTCTGCTTTTATTTATTTAGTTAATCGATGAATCAAATCAATTCACTTTGGAGCTGTGGGAAATGCATAGCAGGAGTAGAAGACATGGTCCTTCCTTGCCCTCAATAAATTTATAATCTAGCTGAAAAGATATACATGGATAATCTAGGAGATACTTCAAAGGCTATATAATTAAGGGTTAGAATGAGTAATAGATATTGCAAAGGAATGTGTAGTTCGGAGAAAGAACAGGTTCTTACGCATTATATGCCTCAACAGTAGATACCATACAAGATGCTGTACTAATGGTACAGTGCAGAAAGTTGGCTAAATTTGATAGTTTTTAGTCAATATCTCATGAGGAGTTATACTGCCGAAACAGTTGAAACCTCACATTAAGGAGACTTCAGTCTACAGATAAGTAAATCCTTCCAACTGTTTTGCTTTTTTCTTCTTGTTTTAGCTTTAATAAGAAAAAGAAAAAGAATTATCCTACGAATTTATCCTATACAATTGATCAGATTCAGAGTAAATTAGAATCTGTGGGTTTTAAACAACTAACCTTTAAGACTTCTGAGGTTCAGTGTTATCTATTCATGAACTTTTTCTGTGTGGAGTCCACAGCAACAGCTTTGTGTATTCATATATTTCATTTCTCAAGTCTACCTGCTTGAAGTTATTGGTAGAGCTCACAATGGAAGCAATCAAAGTCCAAGGTCTTTCCATTCTTCTAGACCAGGAGTTGACAAAACTTTTTACATAAAGTGCCAGGGAGTAAATGTTTTAGCTTTGTAGGTTATATAGTTTTTATCACAAGTATTTAGCTCTTTGGTTGTAAAACAAAAGTGGACATAGTGCACGAAAGAATGATTGCATCTGGATTCTAATAAAACTTTATTTACAAAATCTGGTAGTGTGCAGGCCTGCAGACTATTATTTTCCAACCCCTTCAAATCTAGCCAAAGTCCTTTCTCTGTCCCTAAATCTCAAGAATGACTACCTAAAAGCAAGGTTGAGAAAATAAAATTAAATACTGTCTGGGAAAGTGCTTTGAACACGATGGATCACTGCAAGGCCAGTTATTAATATGAAGCTCACCTCACAGGGCAGTTCTAAGGATGAAATGGATTAATGTACACAGAACACTTAAAACGCCCCTGACAATTAGCAAGTGCTTATGAAATGCTGTCAATTATTTTTATTTAACATTATTATTTATCCTACCTGTTCACAACCTTCATGGATTCCACTTTCTTTAGGACAAGTCAAAAATCCTCTGATCTTGTGAAAGAAGCCTTTGTTTTACTTTTCTGGACTCTTTCTTCCCAACTAGCTCATTCTGCCAAACTTCTCTTTTCCACCCTCTTGAAAGTACTTCCTTTCTTTTGTTCTTTCTGCTTCCATGTCCTCCTGTATGCCTTATCAGCTGCCTAAAACTTACCCACACTTTATTTTATTTTTTGAATTTTATTTATTTTTTTATACAGCAGGTTCTTATTAGTTATCCATTTTACATATATTAGTGTATATATGTCAATCTCAATCTCCCAATTCATCACACCACTACTCACTCCCCCTGCTGCTTTCCCCCTTGGTGTCCATACGTTTGCTCTCTACATCTGTGTCTCAATTTCTGCCCTGAAAACCGGTTCATCTGTACCATTTTTCTAGGTTCCACATATATGCGTTAATGTACGATATTTGTTTTTCTCTTTCTGACTTACTTCACTCTGTATGACAGTCTCTAGATTCATCCACGTCTCTACAAATGACACAATTTCGTTCCTTTTTATGGCTGAGTAATATTCCATTGTATATATGTATCACATCTTCTTTATCCATTCGTCCTTCAATTGGCATTTAGGTTGCTTCCATGACCTGGCTATTGTAAATAGTGCTGCAAGGAACATTGGGGTGCATGTCTCTTTTTGAATTATGGTTTTCTCTGGGTACATGCCCAGTAGTGGGACTGCTGGGTCATATGGTAATTCAATTTTTAGTTTTTTTTTTTTTTTTTTTCTTTGGGTACACGGGTCTCTCACCATTGTGGCCTCTCCCGTTGCGGACCACATGCTAGGGACGCGCCGCTCACAGGCCTAGCCGCTCCACGGCATGTGGGATCTTCCCAGACAGGGGCACGAACCCGTGTCCCCTGCATCGGCAGGCGGACTCTCAACCACTGCGCCACCAGGGAAGCCCCAATTTTTAGTTTTTTAAGGAATCTCCATACTGTTCTCCATAGTGGCTGTATCAATTTACATTCCCACCAACAGTGCAAGAGGGTTCCCTTTTCCCCACACCCTCTCCAGCATTTGTTGTTTGTAGATTTTCTGATGATGGCCATTCTAACTGGTGTGAGGTGATACCTCATTGTAGTTTTGATTTGCATTTCTCTAATAATTAGTGATGTTGAGCAGCTTTTCATGTGCTTCTGGTCATCTGTATGTCTTCTTTGGAGAAATGTCTGTTTAGGTCTTCTGCCCATTTTTGGATTGGGTTGCTTGTTTTTTTAATATTGAGCTGCATGAGCTGTTTATATACTTGGGAGATTAATCCTTTGTCTGCTGATCCATTTGCAAATATTTTCTCCCATTCTGAGGGTTGTCTTTTCATATTGTTTGCAGTTTCCTTTGCTGTGTAAAAGCTTTTAAGTTTCATTAGGTCCTATTTGTTTATTTTTGTTCTCATTATCATTACTCTAGGAGGTGGGTCAAAAAAGATCTTGCTGTGATTTATGTCAAAGAGTGTTCTTCCTATGTTTTCCTCTAACAGTTTTATAGTGTCCGGTCTTACATTTAGGTCTCTAATCCATTTTGAGTTTATTTTTGTGTATGGTGTTAGGGAGTGTTCTAATTTCATTCTTTTACATGTAGCTATCCAGTTTTCCCAGCACCACTTATTGAAGAGACTGTCTTTTCTCCATTGTATACCCTTGCCTCCTTTGTCATAGACTAGTTGACCATAGGTGTGTGGGTTTATCTCTGGGCTTTCTATCATGTTCCATTGAGCTATATTTGTTTCTATGCCAGTACCATACTGTCTTGATTACTGTAGCTTTGTAGTATAGTCTGAAGTCAGGGAGTCTGATTCTTCCAGCTCTATTTTTTTCCCTCAAGACTGCTTTGGCTATTCGGTGTCTTCTGTGTCTCCATACAAATTTTAAGATTTTTTTGTTCTAGTTCTGTAAAAAATGCCATTGATAATTTGATAGGGATTGCAATGAATCTGTAGATTGCTTTGGGTAGTAGAGTCATTTTCACAATATTGATTCTTCCAATCCAAGAACATGCTATATCTCTCCATCTATTTGTATCCTCTTTAATTTCTTTCATCAGTGTCTTAAATAGTTTTCTGCATACAGTTCTTCAGTCTCCCTAGGTAGGTTTATTCTTAGGCATTTTATTCTTTTGGTTACAATGGTAAATGGGAGTGTTTCCTTACTTTTCTTTCAGATTTATCATCATTAGTGTATAGAAATGCAAAAGACTTCTGTGCAATAATTTTGTATCCTGCAACTTTATTAAATTCATTGGTTAGCTCTAGTAGTTTTCTGGTGGCATCTTTAGGATTCTCTATGTATAGTATCATGTCATCTGCAAACAGTGACAGGTTTACTTCTTCTTTTACAATTTGCATTTTTTAATTTCTTTTTCTTCTCTGATTACCATGGCTAGGACTTCCAGAACTACGTTGAATAATAGTGGTGAGAGTGGACATCCTTGTCTTGTTCCTGATCTTAGAGGAAATGCTTTCAGTTTTTCACCATTGAGGATGATGTTTGCTGTGGGTTTGTCATACATGGCCTTTATTATGTTGAGGTAGGTTCCCTCTATGCCCATTTTCTGGAGAGTTTGTATCATAAGTGGGTGTTGAATTTTGTTGAAAGCTTTTTCTGCATCTATTGAGATGATCATATGGTTTTTATTCTTCAGTTTGTTAATATGGTGTAGCACATTGATTGATTTGCGTATATTGAAGAATCCTTGCACCCCTGGGATAAATCTCACTTGATCATGCGGTATGATCCTTTTAATGTGTTGTTGGATTCTGTTTGCTAGCATTTTGTTGAGGATTTTTGCAACTATGTTCATCAGTGATATTGGGCTGTAGTTTTCTTTCTTTGTGACATCTTTGTCTGGCCTTGGTATCAGGGTGATGGTGGCCTCGTAGAATGAGTCTGGGAGTGTTCCTCCCTCTGCTATATTTTGGAAGAGTTTGAGAAGGAGAGGTGTTAATTCTTCTCTAAATGTTTGAGGGAATTCGCCTGTGAAGCCATCTGGTCCTGGGCTTTTTTTTGTTGGAAGATTTTTAATCATCTCAATTTCAGTGCTTGCGATTGGTCTGTTTATATTTTCTATTTCTTCCTAGTTCAGTCTCGGAAGGTTGTGCTTTTCTAAGAATTTGTCCATTTCTTCCAGGTTGCCCATTTTATTGGCATACAGTTGCTTGTAGTAATCTCTCATGATCCTTTGTATTTCTGCAGTGTCAGTTGTTACTTCTCCTTTTTCATTTCTAATTCTATTGATTTGAGTCTTCTCCCTTTTTTTCTTGATGAGTCTGGCTAATGGTTTATCTACCTTGTTTATCTTCTCAAAGAACTAGCTTTTAGTTTTATTGATCTTTGCTATTGTTTTCTTTGTTTCTAGTTCATTTATTTCTGCTCTGATCTTTATGATTTCTTTCCTTCTGCTAACTTTGGGTTTTGTTTGTTCTTCTTTCTCTAGTCTTTTAGGTGTAAGGTTAGATTGTTTATTTGAGATTTTTCTTGTTTCTTGAGGTAGGCTTGTATTGCTATAAACTTCCCTCTTAGAGCTGCTTTTGCTGCATCTCATAGGTTTTGGATCATGGTGTTTTCATTGTCATTTGTCTCTAGGGATTTTTTGATTTCCTCTCTGATTTCTTTAGTGATCTCTTGGCTATTTAGTAATGTATAGATTAGCCTCCATGTGTCTGTGTTTTTTACGTTTTTTTTCCCTGTAACAGATTTCTAATCTCATAGTGTTGTAGTCAGAAGAGATGCCTGATATGATTTCAATTTTCTTAAATTTACTTAGGCTTGATTTGTGACCCAAGATGTGATCTATTCTGGAGAATGTTCTGTGTGCACTTGAGAAGAAAGTGTAATCTGCTGTTTCTGGATGGAACGTCCTATAAATATCAATTAAATCTATCTGGTCTATTGTGTTATTTAAAGCTTGTGTTTCCTTATTAATTTTCTGTTTGGATCATCTGTCCATTGGTGTAAGTGAGGTGTTAACGTTCCCCACTATTATTGTGTTACTGTCGATTTCCTCTTTTATAGGTGTTAGCAGTTGCCTTATATATTGAGGTGCTCCAACGTTGGATGCATATATATTTAGAATTGTTATATCATCTTGGACTGATCCCTTGATCATTATGTAGTGTCCTTCCTTGTCTTTTGCAGCATTCTTTATCTTAAAGTCTATTTTATCTGATATGAGTATCACTCCTCCAGCTTTCTTTTGATTTCCATTTGCATGGAATATCTTTCTCTATCCCCTCACTTTCAGTCTGTATGTGTCCATAGGTCTGAAGTGGGTCTGTTGTAGACAGCATACATATGGGGTTTTTTTTTTGTATCCATTCAGCGAGCCTGTGTCTTTTGGTTGGAGCATTTAATCCATTCATGTTTAAGATAATTATTGATATGTATGTCCCTATTATCATTTTCTTAACTGTTTTGGATTTGTTTTTGTAGGTCCTGTTCTTCTCTTGTGTTTCCTACTTAGAGAAGTTCCTTTAGCATTTGTTGTAGAGCTGGTTTGGTGGTGCTGAATTCTCTTTGCTTTTGCTTGTCTGTAACGGTTTTCTCTATTGAATCTGAATGAGATCCTTGCCAGGTAGAGTAATAGTTGTTGTAGGTTCTTCCCTTTCATCACTTTAAATATGTTATGCCACTCCCTTCTGGCTTGTAGAGTTTCTGCTGAGAAGTCAGCTGTTAACCTTATGGGAGTTCCCTTGTATGTTATTTGTCATTTTTCCCTTGCTGCTTTCAATAATTTTTCTTTAATTTTTTCCAATTTGATTACTAAGTGCCTTGGTGTGTTTTCCTTGGGTTTATCCTGTATGGGACTCTGTGCATTTCCTGGATTTGGATGGCTATTTCCTTTCCCATGTTAGGGAAGTTTTCGACTATAATCTCTTCAAATATTTTTTCAGGTCCTTTCTCTCTCTCTTCTCCTCTGGGACCCCCTATAATGTGAATGCTGTTGCCTTTAACGATGTCCCAGAGGTCTACTAGGCTGTCTTCATTTCTTTTCATTCTTTTTTCTTTATTCCGTTCCGTAGCAGCGAATTCCACCATTCTGTCTTCCAGGTCACTTATCCGTTCTTCTGCCTCTGTTATTCTGCCATTGATTCCTTCTAGTGTATTTTTCATTTCAGTTATTGTATTGTTCATCTGTTTGTTTGTTCTTTAATTCTTCTAGGTGTTGTTAAACATTTCTTGCATCTTCTCTGTCTTTGCCTCCATTCTTTTTTCTGAGGTCCTGGATCATCTTCAGTATCATTATTCTGAATTCTTTTTCTGGAAGGTTGCCTATCTCCACTTCTTTTAGTTGTTCTTCTGGGGCTTTATCTTGTTCCTTTATCTGGTACATAGCCCTCTGCCTTTTCATCTTGTCTATCTCTCTGTGAATGTGGCTTTTGTTCCACAGACTGCAGGATTGTAGTTTTTCTTGCTTCTGCTGTCTGTCCTCTGGTGGATGAGGCTATCTAAGATGCTTGAGCAAGGTTCCTGATGGGAGGGACTGGTATTGGGTAGAGCTGGCTGTTGCTCTGGTGGGCAGAGCTCAGTAAAACTTTAATCCACTTGTCTGCTGATGGATGGGGCTGGGTTCACTCCCTGTTGGTTGTTTGGCCTGAGGCGATCCAACACTGGAGCCTACCTGGGCTCTTTGATGGGGCTAATGGCGGACTCTGGGAGGGCTCAAGCCAAGGCGTACTTCCCAGAACTTCTGCTGTCAGTGCCCTTGTCATCACGGTGAGACACAGCCACCCCCCCACCTCTGCAGGAGACCCTCCAACACTAGCAGGTAGGTCTAGTTCACTCTCCTATGGGGTCCCTGCTCCTTCCCCTGGGTCCCGATGTGAACACTACCTTGTGTGTGCCCTCCAAGAGTGGAGTCTTTGTTTCCCCCAGTCCTGTCGAAGTCCTGCAATCAAATCCTGCTAGGCTTCAAAGTCTGATTCTCTAGGAATTCCTCCTCCCATTGCCGGACGTGCAGGTTGAGAAGCCTGACTTGGGGCTCAGAACCTTCACTCCAGTGGGTGGACTTCTGTGGTATAAGTGTTCTCCAGTTTGTGAGTCACCCACTCAGCAGTTATGGGATTTGATTTTATTGTGATTGTACCCCTCCTACCATCTCATTGTGGCTTCTCCTTTGTCTTTGGATGTGGGGTATCTTTTTTGGTGAGTTCCAGTCTCTTCCTTTCAACGATTGCTCAGCAGTTAGTTGTGATTCTGGTGCTCTCACCAGAGGGAGTGAGAGCATGTCCTTCTACTCTGCCATCTTGAACCAATCTCCCTTATCCACACTTTAAATGGCAGCTTACCTCCTGTCTTTTCCTGACTATGATAGTAAAATCATAAGAAGTTCATATTTAGAGAGTGCTTAATATGTTCTAGTCATTGTACTAAGTTCTTAACATGATTTGCCTTCAGAATATCCCTAATAACGAAGGTATTATTATTCCCAATATACAGATGAAATAAAGATTCATAGAACTTAACTAGTTTTCTCAAGACCACACAGTTAGGACCCTAGATAATTTGTCTCTAGAATATATGTACTCTTTACTACTGCACTCTACTGCCTCTTTAACTGGAGTGAGATATGTCCTCTAAGCTCTTACAGGAATCCTCATGATTTACTTGATAGGAGTCATTTATGCCTTTTATGATTTTCTTCCTGTGGGACTGTGAACTTTAAGCTCCTAGAGAGCATCCTTGTGCCCCAGACATGCAAGGCTGATAATCAGGAGGTTCACACTGGGATGACTGTACGAGGTTAAATGTGGAAATATCTGCCTAACAGTTGGGTCTTACCACTGCCCGAAACCCTTCAAGCATCTCACCCACCAACTCAACTATGCTGGCCCCTATCCTTGGAGTCCCTGCTTCTCCTGGCAATCCAGAAGCAAATGGGTTAATACCTAGAACACCAGGAAACCTCCCAAACCATGCTCCCGCACTAAGATCCCTACTCATTCTGATAGGTCATTGTCCTATCTGAGCATCTTGAACATCACCCCATCTGGTATTTTGAAAAGTCCATTGTAGATGCTTATGACTGTACGCTGATGTGAAAGAAAATAAGCGCAGATAGGAAAGAAGAAAAATACCGTACAGACACTGGAGAATGGTGACATTCTGTTACCAGCAATGGTAGCAGAAAATGACCAGCAATGTCACACGGTAATTATGGCATCCCAGTGAATTAAACTCACTGTGTGCATCAGAAATGTGCATCAGAAACTCCCCGCGTGTTTCAGAGGCAAGGCACTAAGCAAATTAAAGGCAGCTTATAATTTTTAATCACCTAGCATCCAAGCACACCTGTGACTCTATCTTGGTGAGCAGCTATGAAGGCATGGGCCCACCATCACCAGTGGAATCATCAGCTAGAGAACATTCCTTTTGTTTGTCGCTGTTCTGACCAATCATCGCCACAGGCTTTCCTGAATCCTACAGCAGCAGGAGTCCTGCTTAAACCCAAAGCACGAATCCATCCCTCTGGGATTCTGCCACAGAGAAGACTCTTGGTAATTTTGAAAAAATGCTCATTAAAAACCATTCTGAAACCATTTTATTTCCTGGATGAAAATGGCATCACATTAGCCCTACCAGACCAGTCCCCGAAATTTAGAAGAAAATTGTGCAGAAATACAGAGTTCATTTACTCAAGTAAGCACACACCTGCATTACAGAATGGTTCAATTTTCATCCCAGCAGCAATCCCTGGGTCTGAGTTACATAAATGAATAATACATTTAGTATGTTATTAAATGGGGCTGCTTACCTCTGTAATAACAAGGCAACTTATGATTATGTTGGACCTAAGCTCTGAATATTACTGGGATGCATTTAGTTAGTAAAACATTCTTCAATCTGCCAAGAATAAAAATGCTTTGTAATGGCAAGGGAGTCTTTGTACAATTACTGAAAGGAAACATTCTGCAAATATACCTTTGATATTACCGACCGTTCATCTGTAGATAGTGTCTTGTTACTTCAACAACCCCAGTTTCAGCTTCTCTCTTCCTTCCTTTCTTGATACTCCTCTGTCACCTTTTCCTTTTTACCCCTACTCTCTTTGATCTTCCTTCTGGCTGCCTGCCAGTCTTAAAAAAAAGAGGAAGGCCATAGTTTTTCTTTGTCAGAGTAAAACTGGAAAAAACATTGGAAGTCTTCATATCCTGTGATTTTGCTATTCAGCAGTTCTTTTTTTAATTTATGATTTTGTACAGATGTTTATGGTACAGATGTTTGATATAGATGTTTATGACTATTCAGTGTATGCTAAGTTGACAATATAGTCTTGTTTAGTCAATCACAACCCTGTATGTGATGTCAAGACCCTGACCCCAGAAATTATGGTTTACTTGAGAATTCTGGGCATCAGTGTGTTTTGTTTTTAAGTTCCCCTGGTGATTTTAGTGTGCAGCCAGGATTAAAGATCACTGCCCTGGTGGTTCAAACTAGTGTTGTGGAACCAAATAGTCTGAGTTTAAATGCAGGCTCTTACTCATTAGATACACTTGGGCAATTTACCCAGACTCTAATGTTTGGGTTCTCTGCATGTAAAATAGGGATAATTACAGAATCTTTCCCTAAAATTCTTGGGAGGATTAAATGAGATAATGCATTCAAAAGGACTTAGCATCGAATCTGGCACATTGCAAGGTCTTAATAAATGTTAAAATATCAAAAGGTAGTAAAAAGTCAGTATTTAAGGTTTTAAATATTAGCTTGCTCTTATACAGCAAGTTCTCTGAAAATAGAAGCCATGCTCTTACTGCCAAGATTATCTTAAGATCAAATCAGACCACATCAATTCCTTCCTTAAAATCATTCAAAACTGCCTATGGCTTACCCATAAAGGGTAAAGTTCAGGTTTAAAGGAGAGCTCCATGATCTGTCCTCAATGCATTTTTTTTTTCAGCTTTAGCTCTTTCCACTTCCTGACATGCTTCCTGAGCTCAGGCCAGGCTGAAGTCTACATGTCTTCTTCTGCCTGTGTTGTTCATTCCGCCTGGGATGGTCTTTACTCTGTCAAGCTTCTATTCATTCATTAAAAATCAGTGTAGAGGGCTTCCCTGGTGGCGCAGTGGTTGAGAGTCCGCCTGCCGATGCAGGGGACACGGGTTCGTGCCCTGGTCCGGGAAGATCCCACATGCCGTGGAGCGGCTGGGCCCATGAGCCATGGCCGCTGAGCCTGCGCGTCCGGAGGCTGTGCTCCGCAACGGGAGAGGCTGCGACAGTGAGAGGCCCGCGTACCGCAAAAAACAACAACAACAACAACAACAACAAAAATCAGTGTAGAAATTATGTTTTCCTATGATGTCTCCTCTTTTTTCACAGTAGTTGTTACATGTAATGACCAAGAAAGAGCTAGAACTCTAGGTTTTCTTATAGCCAAGGTAGGTCTTGTTGTCACTGAGCTCTGTTGACCCTCATTTGTGCACACGAGAAAAATTTAAATAGTTTAATTTCTTGGCTTGTACTATCTGTCTTTGTTTTCAAGGGAAAACCACCTTGTTACAATGACACTTAACTTGAAACGAGAAATGGGGCAAGCCCTGGGGACAGAGAAGGGAGCTGGTTCTGGGGACAGTGTATGGCTAGCACTTAAAATCTTTCTAGATCCAATGTGCTCATGTTTCAACAATAATCCTACGTAGCGGCCATAACCCCAACATTCAGAAAGAATAGGGTTCCATGGCTGACTAAGCAGGTTCTCCAAGTTTCTCTCCTCAAGGCAATAGCTCTCAGGACGTTCCCCTTAAACTGAGTAAGCAGGCCTTGGGATTAGGGGACTCTACTCAGACAGAAGACTAGGTTGAGGGGAGAAAACTTCTCTTGCATTAAGCAGGATGGAAGCACAAGTCATTTAATTTGAACAGTAAATAGAATGTAACTTCATTCTGAATGCCAACTTGATGAAGTGAGACATATGGCCATGTTAAACTAAATGACAGCATCAAAAATCACGAGAATGGCTCATGGAATCCATGAGCTGCTAGAGTCAGCTAGTTGTACAACAAATTTACAGAAGGAAAATTTCCCTACTTTTAAGCATCTGCAGTCCGAGGAATCCTAATACTGAATCATTTCAAATTGGTCATGAACATGTCAGAACCTGAAGGGATCTCAAAGACCATCCAACAGAATCCCTCTGTTTGCACATAAGAAAAAAAAGAGATGCAGTTTAGAGGGCTTGCCAAGCTCACACGGGGGGCAAGTAGTGGTTATGGGCCTTGGGACTGAGTTTGGAACTCTCCTGCCATAATGCCATACCACGCGGATGAGGATTCTTATTGTCAATACCATTGATGTGGGCAAAGACAGCGATGTGAGGAACCAGATCTCCACATACACCTTCTTCATTACAACCCTAATGCTATCCCATAACAATATGGGAAAATGCATCTAAGAAAGATAGTCTGAAAAATCAACTTTGTAGCAACAGTTATGGAGCGTTTGCTGTGAGACTGCATGGGTGAGTTCCAAGAAAACAGTTACTTGGGCCCTTGCAGTGCTGGGTCTATAAACAATGCAAGTGATTTCCTTCCTGTGGACTTGAAACACATGCACCACTTTTAGGACCAGTTATTCTCTGTGATGCACAGTGACAAATCTTGCTGAATAAATCAGACTGAACAGCAAGATTCCTGTCAGGATCAGAAATGGGATCACTTGGGAAATGACCACAGCCCCCAAGAGACCCTGGAAATAGCAACCCCAGAGCACAGTGGCAGGATAACCAAGGTCTAAATGTTTTCATAGCTGATGTAGAAAGGAGTATGTTTCTAGAAAGCATTTTTATTTATTTGTTTTTTTAACAACTTTATTAGAGTATAATTGCTTTACAATGGTGTGTTAGTTTCTGCTTTATATAGAAAGCATTTTTAAAACATTCTAAATGTGTGTTGACAGTATGGGGATTGCTATTTTGCTATACTTTATGTGTATATATTTTTTCCTGGACCTACTAAGTATTTTTATATAGATACTGAATTAATACTATTTTAAAATCTTTTTCTTAACTTCATGAGTAAATATTCCCATTGAATATTGAGAAACTAACCCTGAGGATCAATAAGAAGTGTCACTGCACATTTACATTCTTTCGGGAGGGATTAATGGCTCCTCTAAAGAAACTCCACAGACAAAAATTTCTATACCCACTTTTTTATAAACACATCTAGAAATCTCTCTGGCTTAACAGCAAAAAGAAATCTGTCCCTTGAGAAGATTATCTTGGCTTCTTAGAAGAAACCAGCCCAATGTCTACTTTATTTTATATTTACAGAATCTTTTACGGTTGGCATGAAACAAGCAACATCCTAGTTAATTTGGCAACTTAAATTTGTATCATGTTCCCTGGATCCAAAACAGCATCAACAAGATTTAACCACATATAAGTACAACTAAATAAGCTTGGGTTTCTGTATGTGCAAACTGAGATATTTATAGTCATCCATGGAGAAACAGAGGAATGAATTTGAGGTTATTTCAGCACTAAATGCCAGAGGATATACAAATGAATACTGATTTCATGTTATTTGAAGAAAAGGGACTCGTTCACTAATCAGGTACGTGTGTTATCTGCCTTGAGTGGTGCTGGGGGCCGACGTGTGTTTCGATGTACAGTGGATACTAATCATGTGACGTTATGAGCCTACACAAGCTGTTATTTCAGTTTTACCGATGACCAAACAAGGGCTTAGGTTAAATGTGTCCTAGATCTCAGTACTGTCATGACTATTAAGTATGAAGTAAATGTCTGGACTATAGATACACAATAAAAGGAAGTTTCCCCGCCCTTTTTACCTTCACTCCAGAGGACCCCTTCACCCCAAAAGTCCAGAGGCTGGTGATGGCATCTGCGTTTTGTAAAGTGACTACTATCTGCTAGGCACTATGCTTCATATACAGTATCATATTTAATCAACCTCCAGAAGCAAACAGCAAAATGTTATAGGTTACGAAACTAAATCTCAAAGAAAGGAGGGCACTTGCTAAAGGTAAATGGCAGAGATTGGATTAAGACTCTTAATTTGTTTCATTCCAAAATAACTCTGTTTTTCACCAAACAACACATTCCCCCTTTGAGTTCACTCTGTACCCACAACAGGCTGAGGCCCCATTACCAGTCTCCTTGCTTTCCATGGAATGGCTTGTGGAAGGCATGAAGGAAAGGGTGAAAAGAGGCAGGGAGAACGTGGTTAGAAGCATGCTCACACGCTGTCCTGTGGTGTGGACATTGGACACTTGAGACCACTGGACCAAGCCCTAAGGACTGGTGGCTACAGCCACCTAGAGGGACATTCTGTACCTATTTCAATACTTATTCCAACTCTCTTTTCTAAGACTTTGCTAAGAACTGAAACAAAAACTGCACACCTGTTCACTTCTACACAGTGAAGCTGGTAACAATTTTGGCATCTCCTTGAAATAGCACTTCTATTGGGAATAATAATAACCAATGCTAGAATGTTTCCATCACAGTGAAGTGAGTGAACCTGAGAACACTGTTTATATATCCAGGGTAATAAACTAACTGTGAGAGCAACCATAACCATTTACAAAGTGAGGCCTTAAAAAAAAAAAAAAAGGAAGGTTTACCTACATGCTTTCAAGTAAACTCGCAGAAAGGTGCTACTGGCAGATTTGCTTGTTAAGCTTGATTGACAAGGGACGATTGTTTAGTAGACCTGTTCAGCTCAAGCTCTGATTGCATGGCTGCAGTCTGTGCCCTGCCGTAAGAGACTGGGTGAGGCAAGTGAGGTGCCTGGTGAGTGAAATCTACGGAGGCAAGAACTCTCAAACCAACCCTGCCCTTGTGATCCCTCTGCACTTCACCCCAGCCTGAAGCTAATACAGATTCTGTGCTGACAACCCGAGATGCTCGTGGATGGCTTAAAACAGGCATTGGAGGGACTCAAAACGGGGCCCAATGGCTCCTTAATTCTATAGACTTCCAGGCACAAACGTCAGGGCTTGTCCTTGAGAAAACTACCGGCATGGCCTTTTCACCTGGATCATCTCTTGTTCCTTTGCCTACAATAACCTGCTTCACACCTTCTTAACTTGGTAAGTCCTGCTTGCCCTTCCTCTCAGTGTTTCCTTACAGAATCCATTGGTGTCCGTGTTTTACAGGAGGATGGCAGTTAATATAACTGAATCTCTCATGTGTGGGACTCACAGGCAGTGCGTGGGCAGGAAGCTGGTGTTTCAACCCTTAATGGGGGAGATATTTGGCAATGCCTGGATACTCAACTCTAAGAAGTAATCAGCTGACTGGGTGGAATTTGCTTTAGGAGCTATCAGAAAGACCTTCAATTGCCAAAGAGACTCTAATTATTGTTGTAGGGTTTTAATAACAATTATTATGTTATGAGAATGCTAACTGCAGCATTGTTTATAGCGGCACAAAACAGGAAATGACCAAAATGTCCATGAAAGGAATGACTACATAATCCCAGGTGCTTGAATCCTAGGGAGTTAAAAGAAATTAGATGGGGCTTCCCTGGTGGCAGTGGTTGGGAGTCCGCCTGCCGATGCAGGGGACACGGGTTCATGCCCCGGTCCGGGAAGATCCCACGTGCCGCGGAGCGGCTGGGCCCGTGAGCCATGGCCGCTGAGCCTGCGCGTCCGGAGCCTGTGCTCCGCAGCGGGAGAGGCCACAGCAGTGAGAGGCCCGCGTACCGCAAAAAAAAAAAAAAAAAAAGAAAGAAATTAGATGGAGAGTAGCCTTATATACTCTGACTTGGAAAGATGTTTAAGTTATGTTTTTGAATGAAAAAGGGAACTAGAAGAACAACATATCTAGTAGGAAACTGCATATAAAAACAACGAAATTAATTTTGTATATTTTTTTCTTGGCATAATTATTCACTGACAAATGCAAAGTGTTTAGAAACATGCATATCAAACATGCACAAGTGTTAGATCACACTTGTGTGGCAAAAGGGGCCAGGACTGGGGTGATAATCTAAATTGGCTTTTTAAACAGAGAAAACATGTATATATTTTTGTAATTAAACATCTGTAAGTGAAAAGCTAAATATTTAATGGCAGCATTGTAGCAGCTACAACAGATGACTGAATCTGTGCTTATGAAATGCCACTGAATCAACATAGAGCCAAGTGACATCTGGGGTCAGGGACTGGAGTGGTATTCAGAAGGGCAGAAAGTCCTTTTTCAATTTCATCTACACTTTATCTCTTGCCAACTCTTGAGCTGGCTACAGACACTGCAAATGGGAATTTGATGATATTGGGGCCTTCTTTGAGGGTGATTTCAGGCCCCTGTCCCAGCTAATGGTCTTCCTATTCCTGATGCAAATGTGTAGTTTAGACAGTATGTTGATCTGTGGGGTTACGATTGATACCCCTGTCCCCGACCTTAGCCCATACGGCGCTATGCAGGTGGTCACTCTTCCACCTGCGAGCCCCTTACTTTTGAGAGCAGGGCGTTCATCCTATCTGCTGATAACTGGTATTAATCATATGTTCCTTTTACACAAACTTGCTCGCTGATGCTGATGCTTTTCTGCAGAAAGTTTAAATGGAATGGATGAAACCAGCAGATGTGGTAACTCAAGAAAAATCCCTTAGGGTCAGATGCTCTCAGGTAATGCCCACTGAGAGGAACAACCTTCTGAGAGTGGAGGTGGAGCCCTAGGAAGTAACATCTGTGATTGTGTGATTAATAAACATAACTGCATTGACAAACATTTATATACCTGGACACATATTGCCGAACCACTTTTTTAATTGAAATGTTAGTTTTATAGGGCTAGATGAAAAATCCCATTGAATAGAATATTATAAATTATTCATCTCTGATGTTTTATTTTATATAGGTTAGGATTTATTTGGGTTTCACATACTGAGTTCACCAAAGGAATGGTGAAACCTATTTAGGGGTAGCTGAAAAATGTGTGTGTGTGTGTGTGTGTGTGTGTGTGTGTGTGTGTGTGTGTAAATATATGTATATAATTATAAAATTAAAATACATATATATCTCAATAAACTGAAAAGTGAGGGGTCATCAGCCTTTCTTCTGCCTTATTACAGTGATTTGAGTAGCATCTGGAACAATCAGACCCCTCTGTACTTCAGTCTCCTCTCATTAATACCAAAGAGACGATAGTATAACTCCCCTGACTGACAGTGAATAAAAATCAATTCTGAAATTAGCTTCAGGGGCTCCTAATGCCCTTTACAATGTCTAAACATGCCGGCACATGCAAGTGATAAAAGTCCTGTCTTTGGCATTTCTTCACCATTAAGTTTAGTTATTTCACCAGCCCTTTTCAATTTCTCCCATGATGCTAGATGCTGAAGACCTCACCGACCCATTGCTGTAAAAATGTTATTTGTATTTTTCTCAGATTTTGTGTTTCTCTTCAAATAAATCACAGCTTATTTCTTTATTCAATCAGAGATAAGAATATTTGACGTATGTGTCTATGTTTTTTCCCTCCTTCTGCAAACAGTTTGAATGGAACGGATGAAACCAGCAGATGTGATAACTCAACAAAAATCCCTTAGGGTGAGATGCTCTGAGAGTAGTATATATTATTTTGGTAATTTCTTAAAATGAAAAAAACTTTTAAAATTTCAAATACAAAAGTACATAAATGGAAACATGAACATCCTCTCCTCTGTATTGCAGCTCGCATGAGAAATGAGAAGGGCAATTGTCAAGTAATGCTGGTCTATTGGTGAGGTACTTACTCTCTCCCTCCCTCCCTCTTTCCCTCCTTCCACCCCTTCTTCCCTCCCCTCCTTCCCTCCCTCCCTCCTTCCCTTCCTTCCTTCCTTTCCTCTCTTTTTAACTTTTCAATATCAGAATTCTCAAATATGCACAAATGAGAGAAAATAGTATCATAAATACCCATGCCCTCATTAACTTATCTTCAAAATTTACTAAACCCATCCCTTTTTCTAATATTTTAAAACAAATGCCATACATCATGTATCTCTAAAAGATAAGGTTTCTTTTTTGAGCCTAACCAAAATATCATTATGACACCTAAATATATAATATATTTAGTTAATATAATAGAAATATTTAGATTTAGATATAACCTGATATCACCTGTGGTGGTCAATTTTATGTGTCAACTTGCATGGGCCTCAGGATGGCCAGATATTTGGTCAAACATTATTCTGGGTGTTTCTCTGAGGGTGTTTTTGGATGAGATTAACATTTAAATCAGTAGACTGAGTAAAACAGATTGCCCTCCCTAATGTGGGTGGGCCTCTTCCAATCAGCTGAAGGCCTAAATGAAACAAAAATGCTAACCCTCTTCTGAATAAGAGAAAATTTGTCCTGCCTGACTGCCTTCAAACTGGACAGTGGCTTTCTTCCTGCCTTCATACTCAGATGGAAACATCAGCTCTTCCTGGGTTTTGACCCTGCTGACCTTCAGACAGGAACTACACCATCAGCTTTCCTGGCTCAGCATCACAGTTCAGACTGGGATGGAAACAAACCATCTGTTCTCCTGGGTCCCCAGCTTGCCAACTCTCACCCTGCGATGTCAGGATTTGGACTTGCCCACCTCCATTGCTGGATGCTCCCATTCCTTATAACAAATCTCTTTAAATATATATATATATATATATATATATATATATATATATAAAATCTCCAATTGGAGATAGAAAAACATATCTCTGGAAAACCCTGATTAATACATCACTAATCACCAGACCACAGTCCATTTCCCCATATGGCTCAAAAATGTCTTTTAATAGTTTTTTTGAATCCAAATAAGTTCCACACACTATTTTCTAAGTCCATAAATATCAGTTACAGTTGTGGGAAAGTCACAGAATGGTTTCCCTTTTATGGTATTTCTTAAATAATATTGGATAAACCCCACAACACAGATCACTGAACACAAAATTTAGACTCTGATTCCAGATTTATAAAGATCAGAATGCACGCCTTCAATGTGTCAAGACTGGACAGAGAGAAAATGAAACACATTCCTACTAACACTAGGATACTCTTGAAAAGTCAATGAGCTTCTTTTCTGCCTCAAGCTTCCACATCTGTAAAACAGGAAATGCACATGGGAAATATTTGTTTGGCCTTCCACACAGGGATGTTGTGAAGGTAAAAGGTAGCCTCGTGTGATTAACTAGTTCTGAAATAAAGTATCAAAAAATGAAGATATGTATATATTATCATCATCACCACCTTCATCCAAGGAACCTGTTTTGTTTCTTTGTTTGCAACTGGGGTCTTATTCTCAGACGAAATTTGCACTATTAATGCAAATTTGTGCTGCATTATTAAAATGAACAAAAGCAAGTAAATCAGTGCTGTAATGAAATAGGCCTGGCGTTTGATCAGAAGTAATTTGGTAAGTTTAACACAGGCTGAAAAGCAGCAGAAGTTGACCTCCAAAGGCCACTGCTTCAGACACTCACCCAGTACTATTGAGGTAACTCTGTCCCAAGCTGCAGTCCTTCGACAGAGAAGATGGATTGAACCAAAAGGCTGGCAGGCACTGACCATTGCTGTGTCGCTCATAACCATAGTCACTGTTGGGGAAAGAGCCAAGAGAAACCTTTCAGTAGATGGCAACATTACTGACAACAATTGCACGTCAGTCCACAGCCAGCTTCTACCCTGGTCAATTAGTCAAAAAACAGGCAAAGCCTTTCCAAAAATGGAATCTTTTTTTTCCATGGCATATCTATCAATTACCCATGAAAACATTCTACAGAAGCCATTTTGAGAAATGTTAGCTTGGAGGCCACAGGGGTGCATGTGTAGAGAAGAAAGCTCAATGCCCAATAATTCCCATTAAACACCTTTAAGCTGGGAGAGTAGATGTTCTCATTAGGGGGAGACACAGTACTGATTGTGGTTGGGCCCAGAGAAAGCTATAATGGTGGAAGTCGTCCTCAGTGTCAAGTTTCACTGAAGAGTTTAGGGCATTCACACGTGGCATAATCCTCATTACTAGTGATGTCTTTGGGGTGCTCTTCCAAGACATCTGGATCTACCAAGGAGAGCTGAGCCAGGTCTCTCTGTGCACAAGCCATATGCTTCAAAGTCATAGCGGGAAAGGAAATGTCCTTCAGGACTGCTGCAAGCATTCCCCCAAGGAAAAGCTCCGTCCTATGCCGTTAATGCTGCCAGTTGCTTTAAATCTGCTCTCTAGTTTGAAAACAGTCAAAGACTTTTCTCAGCCTCCTCGCATTCTTATCTCCAGGAGCCTCTGAGTGGCCTGATATTCTTGGCTTCTGAGAGATGAAACCGGGCGCAGAGTATGGCAACAAACTGCACCTTCACACGCACAGATAACTCGCAGGGGGCCATCAGTGAGCATTAGTATGAACTGGCCCATCTGTGTAATGGAAGTGAGATACTGGCGTATGACGGTTGGGGAAGGAGAATTAGGTTTGCTCAGGGGCCTGTCACCAGGCAGCTGGCACCTAGAATTCTGCCCATCCCAGCTGGATTTGGTGCTGATGCAACACAGCACGGGTGGGAAGACTTCAGGAACGCTGCCTACAGGACACCCAGTGTTCATTTAAGGAAATTATTGTACAAACGCTGAAGAATAACAGGCAAGGTCATCTGGTAGAGGGCTGTCCACGGGAGAGCCAAGCCAAGAGAGAACATTCAGTGACAACCACCTTTCATTATGCTATAGTCAAGAAGTATCACTGAAGCTCTAGCTACTAGTAGAAACCAATAAGAGCATGGCGATCCTTCCAAAACATTTTCAGAAATCATGCAGTTACAAAAATCCCATTTGACCAGGTAACCTTATGATGGCCTCGTTCATGATGCATTTCCCACTTCTCCAATTACATTTTAGTTAGTGGGATGAGCAGCAGATTCCAATCACGAATGCAGGAATTGGGCCAAGACTAAGGGAGTGAGAGATGGGGAAAGGGGGAAACTTAATTGATTTTCTTACCCTGTGTTCTTTTCACCCTAGTCAAGCTTAAAATTGAGAAGAAAACAACACAGGACAATGCCAACAGCAAAAGACTACCTTATGTTGGAACCTTGCAGAAAAGATTCCCAAAGGAACAGAGGTTTCCAGAAGAAATCAGGGAATTGGGACTTACTTTTTCTCTTTGGTTTTCTATGTGAAAATAAATTTGCTCTCTGCCAAAGAATGACTGTTTGGTAAGGCCAAAGTCAAACCACTAAGATGAAACGTTAACTCCCCATACGGTTCCTCCTTGAATAGAGTGACTGAAGGAGAAGCAGTCAGGTTTCAGAAAGAGGGATGTGATGAATGACACACTCGCCATGGAACTTTTCCCTGTGAATGTATTTCAGGATGTCAATCCTGAAAGGTAGGACAGAGATAAAATATTTTTGTCATTGTAACAATGTTACACTGACTGAAACAGAAGTCAGGGCTGGGGAGGTCCTCCCAGAATTCCTTGTGAGCCCCCATGTAACTGAAGCTCTGCCTTCCCTCTGGTTGAGCCAGGAGAGATAAAGAACTGACTCTTGGCTTGCCTTCTTTACCAACAGGAGAGGAACAGCCTTGGGTTATCGGTCTGAGTTCCGGCAGCCAGTTTACCGGGACTACCAGTACTATTGATTTAGAGAACACTCCTGTCATGGTAGCATGACAGATGACTTCCTTTTTCTGAGATATGTGATGTGTACGTACACAGTATTTCAGCCCAATCACTGATATTTTGATGATCAGATACGTGACCGATGATCGTTATGCGGCTAATATTGTTACATGAATGTCTTTGGTTCTTACGTTGGCCAACTTCCAATTATTTAATACTGATATACACATTTAGCAAATGCTTTCTCTAAACCAAAAGCATATAAATAAATTTTATAAAGAAGAAGGAAAAAAAGGAACAGAAAGTGAGATGGACATGATCAAGGGAGTTACCACCTACTCATCCTCAGTCGTATTTCAACCTCATCTGAATGTCAAAACCAGAACAAAGCAAGGGCATCACTGGACCCACAAGCTAGCTTTCTGCTTAACTAATGCTCCAGAAAGAACACTGTGGCACTCTGAGTATATTTAACTTCTCAATGTCTTAGTCCTTTTCCAGTTTAAACTAGCTTAATCCTGGTAAAGGAAGAAGTCTCTCTTACCGCTGGGTTCACAAAGCTACAGACGGCAATACTAGTGATTCCATTCTTGCGCTGAATTCAGAAAAGTCTTCCGTGGGTGTCACAAGCAATAGTCAGCTAACCACGGATTGAAAACATCCAGGTATAGACAATTTACTGCCCTACACGATCACTGCTCCACTACCAGGAACCCTAGATTCTAGAAAGACTTTTATCTTGAGCACAAATATGTTTGCTCCCTGAAACGTCCACTTATTGTTTTCAGTGTTGCTGTACGAAGAAACTCAGGGTCTATCTAGTCTCTCTTTTTGTCCTGAGATCTGTCAAATATATGAAGATAATTACCAGCCATCTTCTGAGTCCGCCTTAAGTCTAAAGAAACCCCTGGTTTTTCCATATACACACGCACATAGCTAGTAAGCCATGATGTCCCCAAGTGGTAATTTCACATGAAGGTAGGCTTGTCACTTGGATCTATGCATGTTACTATTATTTGATATCTAAGCTTTCATTAAGGCCCACGTGGGTTTGAAATACTAGACGACTCTATGGGATAACAGTACAAGCTCACCAGTCAAAATCAGCCTCTGTGCAGACACAGGGTTCAGACTCCATAGCTCCTGCATATTTCCCTTGCATACATTTCCGCTCTGATTTTCTCTTCTTATATATCCTTTTTGCTCCCATGATGCATGCTTCCCCCTGTAAGGAGACAAGAATCTCATGCAGTCGGGCACATAGCTTGGACCTTCCCTACTCCATATCAGGACAGTTCCGGGAGATGGTCTCAAACCTTAGTGTAACGTAGACATATGCAGTCTGCTTTGTGCTAACAGCATTTCCTTTTCGATTCTAGAGCCCTATCACAGAACATGATGATAAAGGCAATCCTAAGAAGCACTGAGGGTGTGTCCGAAAGTCCGGAACTGTATGTATTCAGCAAACCTTTACTTGGCAAGGTATTAAGTACAGTGCTATGAGGGACACACAGATAACTAAGACAACCTGCAACAGTGTACGGCCAAAAAAATTTATAGTCATTAAGTTCAATTCTTCTGTAATAAAAAATGTATACATTTGGTCATTTATGAGCATATGAAAGAAGAATATAGCTAAGAAATATAAAGGTCCATTGTGCCTTGATTTATTATGCCTCTGCCCACACAACTTTATAGCACTGATTTTATATCCATCTACCAGATAAGCAAGAGCGCTAAATGCGGTGTTTCTCCACAAGATAAATAAAAGCTTTGAATATCCCAAGGCGTGTGCACTCCAAAGGGGGAAACGTCAGTCACGTAAAGGAGCGACCCTTTGATTGCTGAGCCTCCGAGGAGAGTGGGTGATTCCAGCTGACGTAGCTCCCACTGTCAAACCCAGCTCTGTGTGTGTGTCTGAAGGACCAGACGGAGTTTTGTCTAAGCTAGTCTACACTGCCTTTCTTGAGCAAACTCACTTTAACCAGCTGCATTACACATCTACATGTAATTGTATGATTTAGTCTAGGTTTGGGGTATATGATGTGTCACGCTCTGGATATGGTGATGGGGCCTCTACCGTGTGCTTTGAGAGGCCGGCAGAATGAGTTCTGCCTTGGGAAGTCGAAGGAGAGATGATTTCAGCCAAGCATCCTGATATGAGCAGGGTAGCAGAGGGGCCAGGATGAAGGAAGTTTTCCTATTAGTAATTCTGCATCCTATATCACAAGTACCTTGGAAGGAGGCAAGAAGCGCTACCTAATCCCAGGGAAGCATAACACTGGGGAGGAAGAATTTTACTAGCACCGCTCACGCAGCATAACTTTGTTATTTCATGTTACTGTTTGCATTGCCAGATAAAACTGAACAGCCTTTCCTCACCCTTGCCCCCGTACCCTGCAGCCAGATGACACGCTCAGATAAATTATGCCTGGATCTCCGTGCTGAGTTGGTATTTCATTTTGAGTTGTAAGTCTTAGCCAAGCACATTTGAATTTTATCTCATTATATCCTAGTACAATAAAAACAGAAGTCACTTCACAACAAGCTATAAATGTTGAGTTTGTTCACTGCTGTGGCACACAAAACACATTAAGAAAGCACCAGATGGACAATTTTTGCCCAGAGAACCCCAATTCCTACACTTTAATGACTTGCTTCCCCCCAGTACTCTCCACGTCTCCCACCCAGGACTCAACCTCAGCTCCCTCCCTCCTACCTGGCTGTGCAGCTGCCAGGGTCTGTAGTCTTCCTCAGCACAGCGTCTATCGAAAATGGACTTGTAGTCCACTTTGACCAGCTGCCATTCAGAGCGGTGGCTGAAGTGTCCAAACACTCTGCAGAGTTCATGACGATAAAAATAATCACAATAACAGCAATGCTGACAGTTATACGTCATTTACTGAATGTTTGCTATGAGGTTAGCACAACGCTAAGCATATTACATTTTTTTTTTTTTTTTGCGCAGTAAGCGGGCCTCTCACTGTTGTGGTCTCTCCCGTTGCGGAGCACAGGCTCCAGACGCGCAGGCCCAGCGGCCATGGCTCACGGGCCCAGCCGCTCCGCTGATATTGATATCAATACTGTAATATTGATATTGTAATATTGATATTACATATCACTTGATCCCCACACACATTTCTGAGGAGGGTTGCTATTATTGGCTCCACATCACTTGTCGGTAACCTGAGGCTCAATGAATTTTGTTAACATGCAAAAACCAAAGTCAAATCACTAAGAACTGGTAGAGTCAGAACCCAGGGTGTTTGACTTAAAAGCCCACTTTTATATATTGTACAACAAGAATGGTTGACCAAAAATAAAAAACAACCAAAAAAAATTGAGAAAACCATAGACACTGCCTTCTTTGCGGTCCAAGATTATACCTCTAGGTTCTCTTGCTAGAGTACATCATTCCCGCGGTTTCCATGCTATTTTACCTTCCCACCAGTCCCAAGGGAAAGTGGGCAGCAAGGCTGAGGAGTTATAACTACTTCCTACTCTGTGCATTCTATTCTCCTTACTCAGAGAGACTCAGCTATTTAATGAGGTGTTTTAATCACCTATTGCCGATATAAATAAAAGCCACAAAGTAGCCTTTTCAATCAACTTTTTTTCATCTGTGTCTTGCAAACATGAAAACTGAATGAAGACAAATTATGGAATAAATTGCTAATCCAGCTATGTTTACCGTGGGCAAAATGTAGCTATTAGGCATATTAAATTTTTGTTGCTCTTTTCTATTGTTAAAAAAAAAGGAGTAGGGAGAAAAAATTAGAAAATGTACCAGCTATTCACTTTGATTTAAAATTTTTCACTGCCGACAGGATCAACTGCTTTAAAATCTTCCCTCTCTGTTTTTCATGTCCAATTTTCCAGGAGAAGGAAAAATCACAGTTTCATATTTCAAATTCAAAGCTCGTGTTTTGAAACCCAGAGGCAGGCAAGCCATTAATCAAGTCTTTCACAGATTAATGATCATCACTTTCCAGACAAGAATGAGTATAAATGCAATTTCCCCAAGAACAGACTGTTCTCGTGGTTTCCCTAATATGCCTCACCATTGGGTTAGGTAAAGAGCCAGGGAAAAATAACACGCTTTGTGGGGTTTTCACCAAGCTCTGCGTTCTGCCTTAAAGTGAAAATCACTCTGACATGCCTGTCATTTTCTGTATATCAAGCATGTTTATTATTAAAGTTTTTAATTGATAGCTTTATTTTCTCTTGAAATAATCACTTCTAATTTCCCTAAGCTTGCTCAGTAGAGGAAGAAATAGGCTGTACCATTTTGCTGCCAGCCCTCAGTGTGGGTCTCCTAATTGCTAGCAAAGAGCCGAGAGAATGGAAGCCCACATGATTCTTTCCTCTTTGCTGTGGAATCATGAAGTCAGATGTAGTGCCTTTGCTAGCAATTTCAAACCTGACAGTAGCAATGTGAACAGGCTTATCTAAAAAACAACATGTTTCTGGCTCTATACTTAGACTAGAAGACATCATAGTTTCCACTTACGTCATGATTAGAGTCTCTTCCCCAGGCTCACCCAGAACTCCATCCACAAAAAGTGGAATAGATGTGAAACTGTATTTGCTCCAAGATCTCCCTTCATCAAAACTTAACCTAATGACAGAAAAAATAAGTCATCGGATCTCAAAAGAAAAATCCTTTCCAAGAAAGGATACTACCAACCAGGGAGAATACGTTTTAGAAGTACCTGGGGCATTGTCAAAGTGAGCCTTTTATATGAATAAGTGCTCTTAATTACATCAGAAGGTAGATATACCGTTAGCCAAGTGATTTGGGACCCAGATGTATTATAACATCAATAAGGGGAGAGCTGCATGAAACGGGAATGATAATAAGTCTTTGATAGGATTTTTTTTAATTTGGATATTTTATTAGGCCTTAGACCTCAATGTGACCCTCTCCAAAACCTCGTTACAATTTAGCAGCAAGTCTTACAGGTGATTCTGAGAACAATGGTCGTTATGAGACCCACTGAGACGGACTTGAACCAGCCACCTCTATGTGATCAAACCCTTAGTGGTATCCTTCTTACATTGTTACAAATCCTGGTTGACTCACTGAGTAAACTGATGCAGAAGGACAGACTCTTGAAAGTAAGAGAGAACTCTGCAACTCAGATGGTCACACAGAATGTTTCCTTTGCTCTGCCTTTCTCTAGGATGTCCTCCCCCAAGCTAAGCCTCTATTTCTCTTATTTCTGCAACTTTCCCTTTCGTCAGCAAAGTAACCAACAGTGGAGGGAAAATCAAGCCTTTGACTTTGAACAAGCCCGCCTGTGGAGAGAGCCATTTTCAAAAACACAGATAAAAGAGTTTATTGGAAACCCCTCTGGAAGTTAAGCCTTGAATGTCCGTCCATCTGTGGAAGACCTACAGGGAGAGTTGCAGAATATCACTGCCCCCAAAAGGAAGCTAAGGAAGTAGGATCAGGAGAAATGAGATTAGAGCAGAAGTGTCATGAACTGCTGATCTCTGTGCAGAATGCACACAGTGAATGCAAATATTAAACTCCAGGAGACCTTATTTGGGAAAGCTGGTTGCAAGAAATTAAGCTATTCAGAGATTATCCTTGCTAACCATTCTACCCATGACTGTACTGAAAGAATAAGGTACTGGAGGTACTGGCGAGGGCAGGGGGCTGTCACATTTGAAAACCATAATACGGTTCCGCTCTAAAAGGCAGAATCAAGCTCCCTTTCTCTTCCCCTCTCCCTCTCTCTCCTTTCCTCCACCTTCTTATTGCAGTAAAGCAAAGGTATAAGTTACATTCTAGTAGACCTTAACAATTTACTACAAGCAAGGTCACAGTCTGACAGCCTGACTTAGACTGGTCTTAGCTGTGCAGAACCATCAAGGTGCATGACTCATTACCAGAGATGTCGAATCGGGAGAGACGTATGCTTCATAGCAACCAGGACTCCACCTTGATCCAGATACAAAACACTGTGCTCTTCTTCAAAGATCTGGAAGAGGAAAAACACACAAACAGGGACACACACCCACAGCCACACACACCCAGGGTTCAGAGAATTAGTCTTCATTTGAGGAAAAAAATTCTCTCCTTGACAGAACTGGGTTCCCCCAAAGCTGTGGGAAAATGCAAGTTATGAACAATGTTTCCCAATGTGGGCTCCATGTACCACTGGTGTTACATAAAATGATTTTTTGTGCTCTACAAGAGAAACTTAAATAACTAAGAGTTATGTATTCATATTTATAATCCCATCTTTTTGTGGTAAGTTCTATTCAGTCCCATTTATGGTGATGTTGAAATATTGGGTAATTGTCATATTGGATAACATCTTTAGATGGAAGAAACATAAGAGATACTTTATTCCAACATTATCATTTTTACAGACGAGAAAAGTAAGGTTTAGAGAGAAGTGGTGACTTCCCTAAGACCATGTAGATGGTAATTGACGGCGCTGGGACTTGCAGCGTAACAGTGCCCTTTCCAGATGTAATTATTTCAAAGTTTCCAGGTATTACAGGGGGCAGATGTTCTTGTTCAACTCAACAGTAGTCATAAAGTAGTTGTAGTCATAAAGTCTGATCAAAATGAAATCTATCTTTGGGTACGTGTGTCATTGGGTCTCTCCCCATATGTGGAGAGATGAATCTGAGGTCAAATGTACACCGGCTGAAGACAATTTCTAAGTCCTCTCCATACAAGATGCGTTCTGTTTTCTCACAGTCACACTGTTAGTATAGCCTTGTCTTTGGTTACACTATAGACATCATTGTTTCCCCTTTGTTTACTTCTTATACCCAAGATGCTTCCCAGGACTATAGGAGAGGCTTCTTTGCTTTGTTTGGGATGTTAGAAGGAAAAAAAAAAAAAAAAGACACTCTGGCTCTCTAACTATTGTCCATAGGAAGCTTAATAGTCCATTATATAGCTCCTATATATCTCCAAGATCAAAAGCCCCGGAGTTTCTTAAGCAAGTTTCTTCCCTGCCCCACTCTTCTCAAAGCACGTGAATTGCAGTGCAGATCTATGAAGCTAGGAAATGGTAACGAGACCACAACATGGATATCTCTATCTAAAATTTAAAGCAGAGTGTTCTTGTTGCTATGTGATTACCTGTGCATTAGATTTCAATTTAAGGTGCTAGTTACCGTATGATAATTAAATGTCAGTGGCTTATTAACACATATTTATTGAAGTGTAACAACTATGCATTAGGCACATAACTTTTTATGACTCCTAAACCTCATTAAGTGCCTGTTTTATAACCTGGGAGTATCTAATTTTCATTCAGAAGAAAGAGGAAGCATTTAAGCTAAACACATTGGTTGAAAGTAATTCCATTTCTACTTTCCCTAACATATGCACCCTGATGGTTATTATTCTGTCTTTTGCCCATGAGCTTTAAACATCTCAGAGCACAACCTGGGTAATGGTTATTTCTATATCACTGCATTCCCCTCGTTTCTGACTTCAAGGCAAGGGGAATTTATGGAGGTAACCCGGTGTTAGGTATATAATCTCTCTTCCAGGCTTCACGTTCCCTACATAATAAACTCCCCAGAATTTTAGTTTTCATTTCATGGGAAAAATTCAGTCATATCTAATTTGGTTTCATTGTCACTTATAAACTTTCTCACATATACGGTGGGATAAAGGGTCATTTTTATCAAACAAAGAAATCAAATTTCATAAATGTTTGCTTAAGCTCAAAACATTTTGAAAGACATTCATAAAACAAAAAGGAAAAGAAACACATTGATAAGCTTTAGGATTTATGTGTGGCTGGATAAGTTCCCAGAATTGAACCAAGCTGGAGAATTTTTATAACATTTAAACTTCAGTAACCAGACCCAGGATACTTTCTTACCTGCCTCCAAGTGTTCCCTGCATCTGAAGAGACAAACATGCTGATGTCGCTGTCTGACAGCTCAGAACCTATGTTTCCTGGAGAGAGCACATCACCATCAGTGAAGGGAACTTTTTGCAAAAGCTAACAATGGGCTATGCTGGCAGTGTGCATTGCCCAAGATGGATTTAGACTGCAAACATTATATCTGAGCCGGGTTTTTCACCATACTTGCCTCAGGGTCAATGGCTTAGGTGCCTTTCAAAAAAATTTTAACTTGCTCATTAAGTTCCAAGCTCAGATATCTAACTTGTTAAAATAAATACAATTTACAGCAGTGAGCAAACCGGGCAAGCTTCTTACCTGAAGCCACTATGATGCTGGGAGCTGTGTCTCGGCTGGCAATGATCCCTGATGTGTAGGGATTCTCAGAGACCTTAAGGTGAAGGTGTAGTGAGCAATAGGGCTGAGAAGAGGAGAAATGAGGGTCATAAAAGCACATCATTTAAATGTTCGTTTAAAGCTCAGATTCAGAGCACCCGACATTCATCCAACCATCCCATCTATCCATCTATCTATGAACCCATCCATCTACCCAGCTTTCATTCCACAAATATCTGGTGCCACTAAGTATAAAACAGCTGCCATGGTGGTGAAGGAGAGAGCACCTTCATTCGAAGTCTAATCTACTGATAGAATTGCCATTTGGCCATTCAACAAACATTTTAGCACTTTATCTGTAACACACGCGGTGTAGCTTATGAAAGAGTTACATTGACTGAAGTTTGGTCTCTGCCACCTAAGGAGTATATAATTTAAGATCCTTCTATTGATTATCAAAAGAGAATATTTTAATAGCCATGAGATCAGCACAGACAAAATATGAAATTCTAGAGGATGACGAGCCTATGTCCAACTTTGGATGAAGGGAATTTCCAGGAAAAAATGGTGCCTGGGCAAAGGTGGGTAGGATATGAACTGCACATGAGATGTTCAGGAGGATAAAGGACATTTCAGGCCTAAGGAAGATCAATAACGAGGAAAAGAAACAGAAGAATTGAGCTGTAATACAACAGATAGTCAGGTAAGACCAATGAGGAGAAATGATATATGACATTGGAAAGAAAGTTTGGCCAGGCTGGGAGGGCTTTGAGGAAGTCACTTGGCATCTCTTAGACATTTGAAACCTTGGTCTCACTTCTACAGAAGAAGCCGTATGACGTGTGAAACTGTCCTGACATCCACCAGACAACTGACATAGCGTCTGTGTCAGGGTATTAACCGACCCAGTGTTATTCGATATAAATGTCATTCTTATAGACAAAATGCACTAGTAATAACAACTTAAATAAAAATTTAAGGGACTTGTTTGTGTGTAAAAATCTCGATCAACTTCTCAGATTAAGACATGCAACAGTTTTTCAAAACGGGATAATAAATCTTATACAAATTTCATTTAAAATAGTTCTTGTACTGAGTTGTCAAAAACTACAAGTTTGTGTCTGAACCCACATCTCTTTTCAACTCTCAGGAAGATTATTTCTAATCTTATAGACTTGAGTTTTTGGAATCACCAATGTATCTCTGTTATTACTTTCATTCGGCTCTGTAAGTCTCAGCCAGCAGGTATTCAGAGCGCTACAGAGATACAATGATTACACGTATATGGGACACAGTAAATGACAAACTAAAAATGAAACTCAGGAATAAAAGCAGCCAAAACACCGCTGAAATAAAACAGTGGCTCATAATAGGGTCTCTTCCTCACTGCCAACACAGAGAGTAAACTCTCAAGGAATGATGATCGGGGCTTCCCTGGTGGCGCAGTGGTTGAGAGTCCACCTGCCGATGCAGGGGACACGGGTTCGTGCCCTGGTCCGGGAAGATCCCATATGCCATGGAGCGGCTGGGCCCGTGAGCCATGGCCGCTGAGCCTGCACGTCCGCAACGGGAGAGGCCACAAGAGTGAGAGGCCCACATACCACAATAAAAATAAATAAATAAAGGAATGATGATCGTAATAAATTATTGGTTTTGCATGAAAATTTCATGTAAAGCTTTCAAAAAAGGCATTTTTACTCTACAATGTTCCATAAGAGTAAGAAGACCACCCCTATAAGAAGAAACAATCAGACCCAAAAACTTGGCTTCCTTTTGTCCAAGAGGAAGACTAGAGCGGGTACTGTATGTTGTAGAGGCCCCAGGGCAGTGCTGACCAACACTCAGGCAGATGCTGAGAAAGGATAAAGCAGAGGTGTCAAACCATTGTTCCATGAAAATTTTCCTGACAACTGCGGCCTGTCAGGATCTCGTTCTCGGATGTACCACAGTTGATTTTACCATACAATCCTGGATCATCTATCTGAGGTATGCAGTTTTATCCCCCTAAGAGAGATACTCTACAAATAAAGAGGAAACATCAAGTACTACTTTGCATCTTCTGTAAAACCTCACATAGAATCTAAAAAAGACAGTCAATGAACACTTGAAATATCAAGCAACACTTTCAAGTTAGGACACGAAAGACCTTACTTTACCGTTTTACTCAGAACAACGCCAGAAGTACATGGGCTCACGTATAAACCACATCACCAGAATAATGTGAGGATCTCCATGGCATTCAAAGCAGTGATCACTACTTGGGGATTATACCTAGACATACGGGCTTAGTGGAGGGCCTTTTGTACCCCCCAACAGAGCAGGACATCCCTGGCCCAGGGAGCACCCAGGCTGCAGTCCTGAGCCAGCCACTGGCCACGTACTTCATCACCCTGCAGTCTGGAAGATTATGAACCTAAATTGCCACCTGACCCAAGGACTATTTGATAGAGGTCACTTGCCATTACAAGAGAAAGAGGGCATTTTCAATTAGCCATTTCAACGCTGCTCTGTTGCTCTGGCTTTCAGAGGCCTGAGATGAATTAATTTGGGAAGAAAAGACACCAGTTCATGCAGTAGCAACAACATCAGCAATGATCTTTTTCGTGGACTTTTTTTCTCCACTCTCACATTTGTAGTACTGGATTGCCCCCAACTGGTACAAGCAAAATATTCTGTGGCTTTTTTTTCTCCTTTCTTCCATTTTTTTCAAGGAAGTTATACAGTCCACATCAGTGTTTACAGAAAAACAATGTTAAGTGATTCACATTCACTTCTTTTAACTTAAACTTTTATACTTGAACAGCTTGAGACATTTATCAAAATTAAGTCACCGAAGATTAATACAGGGGTTGTTATAATGGCTATCAGGCCATAGCAAACTCCTGGAAAACACAAGACAAGGTTCTCCAATTCTTAGGCACATCTTTCCCAGGCAGGAGGCACTCTGTGCACCTCTGCCTTCCTGCCGCCTTCTCTCCCATTAGCGAACGTATACTGAATATCCGAACATCTTTCCAGAGTTATCTCCAATTCCGTATGAGTTAAAACACAGCTTATCCCAAAGACCTTTCTCTATTTCCCTTGACTTTTCATATTAAAAACATACAGAACTGTACACTGAAACCACCATGACCTAATAGCTGACCCACCAAGAAGGGAGGGACCGGCATACATGTTTGGAAGCTGCCTGCTGCCCTGACTCACGCATAGTCAAGGGGCATGGGATTATCATCAGTTGGTCAATACTCAGAGCAACTAGATCCTTACTCTTTAATCTTTTCGGGGTCAAGTACAGAGTTTGAGAATCTGATGCAAATTGAGAACTCTCTCCCAAGAAAAAGCACACAAAGGAAGCACACACACAGAGCTTTGCATGCAAATTCAGGGAGTTCACAAACTCTCAAAGCCCATCGTGGACCTCTAGGCTCCAATGACCTTTCTTCTGCCTTATTCTTTTATTTCTTATTTCAACCAACAAAATCTTCTGGCCCTTGCAAGTGTTCAGTAAATGCCTGTTGAATTCAACTGATCCATGAACGAGCTGAGCTGCTGTCTTCCTAGCACTGTGAGTGGCCAGTGGAGAAGTACTAAATGATGCAAGACATTCCCCCGCCATGAAATCAATCAACCTAAAACACCGTTCCGTATCTGAGAGTCAACCAGCTTCTCATTTCACTTCCTCTTTACCCCTAATCTCTGAATTAATAGCTTTACATCTCATCTTCATGGTACCTTTAACCCAAAGGCTCCTAATCTGAATACTGTACTGAAAAGCCAGCTTAGAGCTTTCACAAATAAGGCAGCAGGTAGGCTCCCAAAAAGTATTCCTCGAATCCATATCCTACACACACATTTGTGCAGTTTCTGATCCTGAGTTGGAGCATGGAATCCATTTGACTTTTAGTAAGGAGTCAATGGCAAAGTAGAGGGAGGTCTCTGGGCCAGCTGGCTGGGTATGGGGCATTCAGCACTGCTCCAATTCAGCAGAACGTGGAGAGTCACAACCAGTACAAAGGCCGGGGGGAAGCAGAATCGAGAGTCTCCTGGGGTAGTTGGCTGCTTAGCTCCAGTAGGAAACTACTAAATGAATCCACGAAGAAGTCACGGCCTCTCTCCATGAAACACTATGCCTCCCCTCAGGGCCTGAGGACTTGTCACAGGCTCAGCTCACATCTCGCCTCTTGGGAGCCCAAGCCTGAGGTTCTGGAGTCAGGTGGACCATGGCCTGTAACACACCATCTAATTGTACAATGCAGTCTTCAGAGGAAAGAAATCCCTGCTGAACCCTCCAGGCAATCACTCTAAAAGTCCTAAAAATACAGCCTCAAATTACCCTGGATGTCTTATTTCTATAGAATACATTTTACCAGGAACATTCCATTTGGGGCTGCAATTCTGAACTTGTTCCACATTTGTAATAGCCCTGCTGGAAAAAAAAATCTCTTTTCTAATCACTAGGCTGTGCTTTCGGTGACACTGTCACTTTCCAAGTATTCACAATCTAAAAATCACTTTTTGTCTCCTCTCTGCTACCAGCTCCCAAGCCTGAGGAAGGTTTTAACAGTCTGGGTCTCCTGGAGCTCAAAGATTTTCTTTCCTATTGTGTACCTTGGCAGAGTTTTATAAAATTATTGTGGTTTCCCCTTCCTTTTTTCATTTTCCTCTCCTCACCCTACTGCTGTTTTCTAAAGCTCAGATTAAAACTACATTAAACAACAGGGTTAATGGGGGAGGAAGGTCAAAAGACTCTTGGGTACCATACGTTCATGTCTCATTAATTCCTCTTTCCTCAATCTTAACGAGCCTCTACTGATTTGGTCAACTTTGGGGTCAACTGATGCCCATGAGTTTCAGAAGGTGGATATTATGACCAATCTTTCAGTGTGACTATTAATGGCAAGGAAAGGCTCCCACTAAAGTCCAAATATGAAACTCAAACGTCTATTATCCCTGGCGTGTCTGCTTCAAAGACAACACCCTCAACAATAGATGTGTTGAGCACCTACCATGTGTCAAGTATGATTCTTGAGCTAGTTCTTTGGAATGACCAAGAAGACAGCCACAGTCCCTATGCTCATGGAGCTCACAGTGCGTGGGCGAAGGTGGACAAGCAAGTCACCAAATGCATGTGCTGATTTAAGAGAGTGAGGAAGGTCACGAATAAAAAAGACTGGACCAAGTGCAACTTCAGAGAATGCTCGAGGAAGCTCTCCGAGATGAAGGTAATCAAGCAAAGGTCTGAATGCCAAGAAAAAAACACACTAGGAGAGGGGCATTTTAAGAGATATAACAGCAAACGCAGAGCCTGGGACACAAACGAGGGCGGTGAGCTAATGGTATGGAAAGGTGTGCCCTTCTCCCCCACCGTGGCCTATACGGAAGGAAGGAAGGAAAGTCTGGAGACCAGGCAGGAGAAACAGACAGGGGCCAGACCTTGTGGAATCTTGCAGGCCATGTTAAGTATCTGAATTTCATTCCACCTGAATTAGAAAGTCATTAGAAGGTTAAGTGTAGGAGGGACATGCTCTGATTTTTAAAGCTCAGGTTGATACCATTTACATAAAATTTTAGAAAAGAGCAATCTAATCTCTCATGAAAGAAAGCAGATCAGAGGCTGTCTAGGGGCCAAGGGTGTGGATAGTGCCTGTGAAGAGGCACAAAGCAATGTTTTAGGTGATGAAAATGTTCTGTCTTGACTGTGGTAACGGGTCTATACATTTGTCAAGATTTATCACTGAACTCTTAAAAATGCGTACTTTTTAGGTATGCATGTTTCAACTCAGTAAAGTTGGATTAAAAAAAAGGTTGCATTGGCTGCTATGGAGAGACGAGATTGCCAGGTAGAGACAGGAGGAACAGCCTGTCACTGTTCCCATGAAGGAAAGGGGACGGGAAGAATGATGGTGGCTTATATTAGGATGGTCCCAGACGAGATGGGGATGTGAGCTGATACTGCACTTATAATTCAGAGGCACAGCAGCAAGACTTCCTAACGCTGGGCTGGGGGTGGAGCCAAGAACACCTCCCAAAGTGCTCTGTGTAAGAGGCATTTCTAATGGTCCATTTATGATGCCAGAGCACCCAGGAAAGCCTCTTCAGGTGATATGGTCAATTCTCGCTCATGGACGTTCAATCACCAAAACACATGATGGGATGGAGGACCACGTTAAGACACTGGTGCACCTCATGCATCTTTGGCTAAAATACCACATTGCTCCAGTGTGGAACTGCTGAAGGAGGAAGGTGGGCATGTCTTTAAAAGGCTACTGAAGCATGTCTTGTATAGAGTAGGCATTCAGTAAGTGACTGTTACATTTACTTACTCTGCAACTGGATTTGTGTACTTACTCTAACAAATGGCTTTCCCCCACACTCCACCTCCGTAAGTTGCCAGTAATAAGGATAGAAGCTGAGTGGGAGGCTGAATTTCAAACTGCTTCCCCTGATGCGTGGTGACAACTGCGATATCCTCTGCAACTAATAAGGTCAAGCTATGGCTGCTGGCATCTTCTCGACTGGGAGGGTGACCTGCCTACAGCTGTAGGAGATGCACCTGCAGAGTGACTGCTCAGACTTCATGGGACAGAAGGAAGCACACTGAGTGTGCAAAACATTAAAGTTGAGATTGTATGACGGGTGGGAATATTGATATAAATCAAGCCCTTCTTACTAAAACTAAGAGGTGTCTCCTTTAGCTTTACAGACCGGTCTCTCCTTTTCAGGCATTTAAATACAACTTTGGAATTGTTTTCTAGAAATTAGCATTTAATGATTCTTTGTTTTACAAGTAATCTCTTCTTCCCCTCCTTCTTCATTCACTCGTAACTATTCATGTGTCAAGTACAGGGCAGGCCCCAGAACTACTAAGAGGAGTGAGATGTGACCTTATAATCTTTCACTCATTAATCTATTCCCCCTCAGGTAGACAGCAAACTCCTTGAAGGCAAGACCCATTTTTGATCCCTCTCTTGGATACCATCATATAATCAAATACACAAATACATTGATCTGATCTACCTACTGCCCAAATGTTAGACAATTTTTAAAAAGCCATACTTCAAAGCAGGGGTCAACAAACTTTTGTTTTTAAGGGCCAGATAATAAGTATCTTATTAGTGGACCGTACAGTTTCTGTCATGACTACTCAAGTCTGCCATTGTAGAGCAAAAGCAGCCATAGACAATATACAAATGAATAAGCATGACTACATTCCAATAAAACTTTATTTAAAGAAACAAGCAGTGGGCCAGATTTGCCCCACAGGCCATGGTTTACCAACACCAACTTTATAAAATGACATAAATGAATGGAACATATTATAAAGAGTACTGATTAAGGATTTAAATCAGTGGTTCTCACCTTGGTTTGAGGCATAAATTCCTCTGAAACTATGAATAAACATCTCCACTGGAAAATACACCTACACAATTCTGCATTCAGTTCATCAATTCTACAGCTGAATTTATGTATCATTAGATCCAAAACAGGTTATTCCCAGGAAAGTAAGGGTACGTTTCCCCACCATAGATGGAAACTATCATACTCTCCCTTAAACTACAATATGAGGTTCTCATCAGAAATTGGGCATCAACTGAACATCCTTAAAATGAGCAAGAAACCTACTCATGTTCTCTTATCACTTTGGTCCAATCACAAGAGGCAGAGCTATGCTTCTTTTCTACACACTGCCTTCACACCCTTCCCTGTCCCCTTCTGTTCATCAGCTGAGCAAGAAGCCCTGGAAATATGTTCCTCTGCTTGTTGAACCTCCATCTCCAGCCCTCACCGTGTGGGACATTTTGCCCCAATACGGAGACTCACCAGCAAGCAGTGCACAGGGTCCCCCCTTAGGTCCGTGTCCGGGGCCTGCAGCAAATGCCAGTCTCTGCCTTTGTTGTACGTGATGAAAGTCTTCACTTGGTTGTCAATCTTCTTGTTAGCCAAGAACATTCCCTTTATCCCTGCTACCTGGGAAAAATCGACATGGCTGAAAAATACATCAATTTAAGAAGAAATCTATTTGTTTTACTTAAAAAAAAAAGACTGTCAAATTCAGCTGTGAGCACTTGTCTTGGAGGAAAGAGGGTGAGGGTCATGCTTGTGTATAATGACCCCCTGGGACAGAAGACAACAGACCCGTGCCCCTTGAGGTATGAGGGTCTTAATGAAAATTTGATAGAGGCTTCTTATCTCCCCTAAGTAGGTTGGTAGTAGCTTACTGTTGCCTACAGATAAACTCTAATGCTGTTGGTTCTGTGCTTGACAAATGATAAATAAATAGGGGTTACTTTTATTTTAGGTATAGCACTCATAGTCTTAAATACTCTATCTCACTTAATTCTTATAATGGTCCTTCTGGATAAGTCTCACTTACTCTGTTTCACAAATGAGGAAGCTAAGGCTCACTCAGGTAAAGTGACTTGCCCAAGGTCACAATGCCTAATGTTATACAGATAGTAAGTGGTGCATCAGAGATTTTAACCCAGAGCTCTGTGGCTTCACAGCCCCTGCCCTTAATGACTAAATCACTGCACTATCTACAGCCTTGGGCAATTAAAAGAGGTCAGTTAAAACTCAGGATCCAATTACTGTTCCTCTTCTTTTTCTGTAAAAGATCTCTCTATTAAGCTACCAAAATACATTGAGCAAAAGAGAACAGCTTTTAAACTTAAAGAAGCAGTGGTTTCCCTAAATTGTCAAATAATCCCTCCTCCACTTCTATAACACTATTGTTCCTACTATAAACAGCCCTTATTAATTATTTGGCTCTGAAAATATGATTGCCTTCTCTCTTGTTTATACCTTAGGAAAGAGGTAACAATTGAGAAGTTGCCAAACTGTGCAGTAGTAAATCATTAATTGTGTCATGTTTTTCATGCGTTTTAGAACTTAAGAAACATATTTATATATATTTGTCTCTGCTTGAAATTATGACAACCCAGGAAAACTTGAGGGCAGTGAAAAAAGGGTCTGAAATGTGTTGACAAGTGCATTTCAACACTATGCAAAGGTTATCCTATTTAACGCTCACAAAAGCCAGGAGATATAGTTACCACCAGCCTCATTTGAGGATGAGGGAACGGAAACTTAGATTAAGTGTCTTTCTGGAGCACAGACGGAGTAAGTGAATAAGCTAGCAAGCATATTTGAACCCATTTAACTTAACTCAGCCCCTTTATATTATAATATGAAAATTTTTAAGCAGAAGGATGAAACCATGGTATCAGTCCTTGTCACATATGAACCACTATACCTAGTACTTTATATGTACAACCTCCAATATTCACTATAAACCTGCGTAACAGCTATTATCCCGATTCTATAGATGAGGAAACCAAGGCATAAGGAAATTTTAATTGCTTAAGATAACAGAGAGTTGGAGTTCACACCCAAATCTGTGGGACTTCCAACAGTCTTTCAACAAGTACAGCTCTGACTGTCAATTCAAAGAGGCTGGGCTTCGATCAATAGAACATGCACATTTTGCCTTTGCTTTTGACACAAACCTCATTAGTTTGTACCTGCTGTTTTGGCATCTGGGATCATTTAGAGTTGAGCCAACTTTGTACTCCTTTGGAACAACAAATCTGTTAAGCAAATAAATGGTATAAACGAGTTTCTGGGCGGAATACTGTGAACTACTTAGGAAAACAAGCCTCATTTGGGGCCAGTAACAGTAGCCAGAACACTTTCTTATGCATTGCGGATCCCCCGTGAATGTGGAAGATGTAAATTTCCAGAAGTACTCTACCTCCCAATAACGATATGTTAATTACAAATAATATTTATTGATAGTTATTCACTATTTCAGCTCCATAAGGACTACGTACCAGGGAAGCTCATGCTGGTTTCGCATATGTTCGAGAGGCTGTTACATATTTAAATGACTAAACTGCCAATTCTTTAAAGATTCAATTTCATAAATCAGAATTTTCCTGCAGTCATACCTGTCTTCCCTCCACAGCAGTCCCAAACAAGAGAAATGACACTGTCATAACCATGCAACACTCTAGAAGTTTACAAGACGTAGAGAATGGATAAAAATATTACCCATCCCGGTAGTTCCCTTCCCCATTTCCCTCCCTGCCCTGTCTCTCTTTTGGCACGGGTGTCAGAGCAGGGCTGTGCGTGTTTAGGAGCTGGTGCATTTGGGACTTCCCTGGTGGCACAGTGGTTAAGAATTCACCTGCCAATACAGGGAACACGGGTTCGATCCCTGGTCCGGGAAGATCCCACAAGCTGCGAAGCAACTAAGCCCATGTGCCACAACTACTGAGCCTGCGCTCTAGAGCCCACGAGCCACAACTACTGAGCCCTCATGCCACAACTAGTGAAGCCCACGTGCCACAACTACTGAAGCCGGCATGCCTACAGTCTGTGCTCCACAACAAGAGAAGCCACCGCAGTGAGAAAACTGTGCACTGCAACGAAGAGTAGCCCCCGCTCGCCGCAACTAGAGAAAGCCCACACGCAGCAATGAAGACCCAACTCAACCAAAAATAAATAAATAAATTTATTTTTTTTTAAAAAAAGGAAGCTGGTGCATTTGATCTGCAGAAGCGGTGAATTTATTGGCCCCCGACTGCATGGCATTATCAAATGCAACTTGAGCAGACAGCCTGTGCTTTGTAATTCATCGCTGGCAGCCTGGGTTTCAGGTTTATCTTGAGGAATAGAAACTTGGCAAAGCTGAGGGAATGTGTCACAATAGGGTACAGACCTAGAGAGTGTCTTCTTATTTTCCTCTTGTTGTCAAGGCACTTAACCTGTGAAAATCCCACTTGAGGTGTCTGTCTACCTATCTATTTATCTATCTATCTATTACTTATTTGTTTTGGCTTCTTTGGCCTGGTCTGCAAAGATGGTCACCCCTGCTTGCTCTTAGGGCTTTGTGCCATTCAAGGTTCCTTCTCCCTGAGCCTGAGAAGTCTATCTATGTGTCTCGGTGCTTGCCTATTGTGAGGTCTCATCATATGTCTCTAGAACCTCTACCCTCTTACTGTAGAACTTTGCATACCAAGGGAGCAGTATTAGTGCCCAAAATGTGGAATGTGTGTGTACTTGTGTGTACATGTATGCATATGTGTATTAATGTGTGTGTGTGTGTGTGTGTGTGTGTGTGTGTGTGTGTGTAAGGTCTGGGCTTCTGCTGAGGATGAGGGACATGAGGATGAGGGACATGTTTCTGTTGCCAGACAACCTCCTTCTGCATCCACAGCATGTAGACTCCGGTGGGACCATGGTGGGATGGGGTGGGGGGTGGGAGGAAAACTACTATTCCTACTGGAAGACATGCCTTCACATAGACACAGAGTTCTAAGGAACATATTCCTATGAGGATGATACATCTCACTGTTGGGAGTTTGTCTCCCTTCAGGGAAAGAGCTGTTATTAGCTTTTCTACCTTTCTGAATTCTGCACAAAGATGCCGAGTGTGTTAAGAAGCCACTTTTCTTTCTTTGCCTCTCATACAGGGGAATTTGATACCAGAAGTTTCAAAGGTATTAGTAATTATTTCTTATTCTCTAATATCATATAAGCCAAAATAACATTTTGATTAGATTTTAAAATATGAAGTGTTACAGCTCAAACCTCAAGCCAACATAAAGTACAACAGTACACTGACCATTCCCCAGGGTGATAGCCTCAAAATGCTACCTTCCCTTCTCTCCTCTTACTTTCTTTGATCATGTTTCCCACTCTCTTAGACAGCATCCCAACATGCCTCTCCCTATCTATCCTTCAAGGCCCAGCTCAGTAAGCCTTTCTCCAGAAACCAGGACCTCTTTTTCATCCTGACTGTCCCCAGCTCTTCTTCTCTGTCCTCCAATTTGTATAGATGGTACCTACATCTTTGCTCTCAACAACCAGGTAAGCTTCTCAAGGGCATCAGTCTTCCTGGAAACATCTCTTGCACTCCTAACACTCCTTACCACATGTTAATTCTTCATAGATTCTCTTGTCATCTCTCACATCACTGTCTCCCACTTGAGTATAACTTTTGATTTATCATTCAATCCACCATATTCCCTCATTAAAATTAATAACTGAAAAGTCACTTTGTACAAGAAGTCCTTTTTCTTCGTTTTTAATGAAATAGGTAGAATTCTGCATTAGAAGACCGAACAACATTAATAGTGCCTCAAACTTATTGAGTATTTAAGGAATGTCAGACACTACATGAAAGGCTTTGCAAGCCTAAGCACATCAATCTAAGTGGTAGACTCGCTACATCCTCATTTCACACACGCAAGAACCAAAGTCTGGATGGCGTCAGTCCCTTGCCTAAGGTCATTCCCTGGAGAACCTTAGCAATGGACTCCACACCAGTCTGTCTATCTCAGAGCCCAAGCACTTAACCCTTTGGCAGTACTAGTTCTTCAAACTTCTTTCTCATCCTAGAGCTTCCTGAGAGAAATATCATATATGGACATTATAGGAAGTTGCCTTTCATTCATTCTTTAGTACATGTACTCAATAGTTGTTCAATTAATATTTTTTGAATATCTACCACTTATCATGCATTCTAAGCACTGGAAATACAGCACCTAGAATGTCTAAATAACTTTACAGTCATGCAGCAGGGTTTTTTTTTTTAAGAGTCAGAATGTGCTAGGTGCTGAGACTTGGATTTCTTTGGTGATTTAAAGAATGAACCCCAGATATCTTCTTTGTTTTTTAATATTCACCTCTAGAGGGTACTCTCCAGTCCTGATCTTCCATATGTTCTGCACAGAGGTTAAGGTGGGAAGATCTTACACAGGGGTTTTTGCTTATTTCTGCCTCCGATGCTGATTGGGAGCTGAGGCCTCCCACCCTCTCTGTCTCAGACTTTAATTACAAATCTGAAGTGTCAAAATTTGAAGAGAATAAAAATATGAATCAACAACAATGGCAAGAAAGAGAACATATTCATCACGATGATTTCTTTGGGCTTTGGAGATAGGATATTTTTCTGCTCTAAAGAGAGGATCCCAGCCAGGAGAGATACATACTCATCAGGGGTCAGGGGTGCCTCTGACATCAGGGAACCCATTGCCAAAAATGTCTAAGTGTTCTTGCCTTCCCTGTGGCCTTGGTCAGGCAGCCTCACCTACCCAGGGAAAGAGTAGCCTTGAATAATTAGATGGTATATTCTATGTCCTGTAATAACTATGTCCTGGGTGGGAGAGCATTTTTCCTCCCTATCTCTTATGCTGGATTGTAAGAGGTAGTCTTTTCCCAGGAATCAAGGTGTAAGCTACGTCATCAGAACCATGGAGCCTTCTCTTTTAAAGAGAAGGTATTCATAATGCACAGAAGACGTTATGTGTGTAACAGAACATGCATCAGTCATTGGTGGCGTCTTTCATGCAGCTCACTGTGCCTCACTCATACATTCTGTGCATTCTGAATTTGTCAGCCAGGTGACTTCATTCCCAACACAACCCTTTCGCTTGGCTGGGGTGAACTGTAGTGGTCCATTAAGCCAAAGCGCTCTTCATCATCATTAATTGATACCTCCTTCCAAGAGGAGGGAGGATATTGTCCAAAGCTGTCAGATCCACGCTCGTCACCCACCCCAGAGGAATACACTAGGAATCACACATCTCAGACACTCTCAGCACGTCTCTCTTGCTCCGGCCACCATCAGGCACGCTGTCTTCTGTGACCCATCCCACACGGTGCCACTGGAGAATTTATGCTATTCAGGAATGACAGAATTTGGGGACACTCATTTCTAGGATTCTCTTGCGCAAATATATCCACCAGACAAAATTGGGAGCCACAGGATAACACAGCCTGAATTCACCTATAACTGCAGGCTCAGGACTTGGTTCAGAAGATGGCGAAGAGGTCCACAGCGATCATCTGCTGATCCTGTTTATGCCGGCTTTTCCTCAGACCATTTTCTTCTTCCGGTCTGGTTTCCTCTATAGCTAGGTCAAGTCTAATACTATTTATCCCGCTCTTTAGTGTGCTTCTCTCTTAGGGTTATTACTCGGCCACAATCAAATACAAGCCTAAATACTGATCTTTCTGGACACACATAATGGTTTCTAGCTAAGAGTTTGCATATTAGGGTTCAGATCCTAATTCTGCCACTTACTAGCTCTGTAATCTTATAAAAATGATCGCATTCTCTCTGACTCCATTTTCCTATAAATGGGCGTGATTATAGTCCCTGTGTCATAAAGTGAACATACAGACTGAATGAGATAACTATGAAAGGTTCTTTATAAAGTGCCTGGCACATAATGGTACCCCAAATATCATCTACTTAGTACGATCTCGCAGTAACAAAAATCACTCTCTAGCATTTTTTTCTCTGCAGCCTACTTTCCTGGCTCACGTGCCTCGACTCTTTTGAATGGGGTCCATGGCCAATGGTCAACTCACACAGAGGGGAAATTCTGGTATTTCAATAACTAAATCATGTAAGATGGGCCTCCAACACTCTGTCCCCAACATTTCCCTACCTCATCACATAGACACATACAGTTCTAACGTAGAGAGAACCACATTTGTCGTAAGGTTGCAAGGAGTGAGTGAATGAGATGATTGATTTTAATGAGAACTGTGTCTCCCTCTGCATTTCCCACAAAGACTCACCAACAATACACATGCTCGATACACAGACTCATACAGTCACACATTACACGGTTCGCCTCTGCTAACACAGTATAAAGAGCACATAAGAACAGCAGGCAGTTGGCATGTAGAAGCAAAGGATAAATGCCATCCTTCTCAGTCACCCCCATACGTGAGCAGATGTGAACTCTGTGTATACTCTGTCACCCTCACCTTGCGTATTGCTCATCTCTCCTCCTTATTAATTCATCTATAGATTTTCTTACTTTTCGTTTATCTCTAACCACTCATCATTCATTGCAATTCTACTGGGAAATTCAGGCTGGATGGCTTTCAGCTTCCTGCTAGGCAGAACAATCAGATTTAAGGAACATTTGTGCCAGGTTCTGTGTCAGCCAATATTCTTTCCACCTAGGTAATCAGCAGATATGGCACTGCCATTCTGATCACATCAATTTCAATTCAAGTTGCTGTGAACTGCCAGGCTAATAAAACAAAGACTCTTCTTCCCCGGCCCCAGGATGCAGGACACCTTTACATAATGTAGTTACACCGCTGTTCAAAGTGATGATAATAAGAGCCAGCAGTTTCCCAACAGATAGTCAACCTCAAGAGACACACAAAGGGAAAACATAAAGATTACCAAAAAATGGTTTGTCCTGTCCAGAGGTCATTCTATTTCCTCTTCTCACTCCCTACCTGTTAGCTATTTTTGATTTCAGAAAACCATTCATGAAAACAGTTGCAAATAACAGGAAATGACAAAGTCATTCTTGTTCAAATTTGTCGTCTTTTCCATAATCAAGGGACTAATTTAAATGGTCTCTATTTTGGCAGAAAAAACAATTATCCAGAGAAATTATTCCACACTGACTTGAAAAGAGGGGAGAAGATAATCAGGAAGGAAAAATGCAACCTGAAAATCAAATGTTTTCAGGAGAGCAGGGACAGAGCCGAGACCAGGGAAGCAAACTGGGTGATTAATGTGGGAGAGCTGATTAGACTTCATACTCTCAGAGCAAGATACTTCCACTGTAAATGCTGGATCAAGGCAAGAAAACATATGGTATTTCAAAAAAACACGCGTAAAGTTTAAATGTTTATAACACATTTACAAAAGAGGAAAGAAATGTTGCAATTTACATTTGTTTATAAGAAGACAGCTTTGGTGATAAAGGATGTCATATGGCCCTGCTAATTACAATATGGAAAGAAGCAGAGATCCAAAATGGTGGAAATACTTCGGACATTTAAACAATGTGGGTAGATTTTAAGACCAGAACATTGTTCTGGGGCTTAAACTCACTGGAACATAATATCAATTATACTATCTATAATTTGTTGAGTATTGTATTTCAGGCACTGCTCATGGTACTTTAAGAAGATTAGCTTATTTCATCTTCAGAGAAATCCTATCAAGGAGGTACCAAGTTTACTCTCTTGTTTTAAACAAGAAAACTGAGGCTCAGAAGTTGTTGGATTTATCTCAAGAATATATACACGTGGCATGGCCGGGATTTAAACCCAGCCAGCCTGAGTCTAAAATTTACACCCTAAATCAGAATTTTACCCTACATGAATTTGAAGGTAAATCACCAGAATACGTAAATGTTTTCCAGAATACATGTGCAGTTTGAGGCTGAGATATATGATACTATATTTATCTGGAACATGGGCAGGAAATGAAGTGGAAGAAACTTGTGAATGTATAAAAAATTTGCATGGTATTTTTCTAAATATATACACAAAAAGTACGTCCTATGCTAGTCTACCATAATTTCCATCACAAATACTTGAGCTCCGAAATGGGCATATAGTTTGTTAACATGCCTTTATACACACAGAGAAGTTTAGATACTAGAAGAAAATTCCCAAGAACTCCTAAAGATGAAGGTATATAGATAGCATTAAAAGGAATTCTAATAATAGGTTTAAATTTCTTAAGTGAAATTGGTTTCTTTCTTTGACATACTGGATATGATTCCCTTACTTCTCATTACACAAACAACCTCTACTCTCTGAACTTATCCTTCACCAAATGATGACATCATTATGACTGAACGTATTTGAATAAGTTTTATAATTCTTTTTCAGATAGAATATAAGTGTATGATTGCACTTCCCAAATTTTGAATATGTTTCATAATGGCTCATTATATCCTATTATAAATCCTTCATAGCACAAGACCGACAAATGGCTAAAATCCATCCCCAGATAGCAGCTTTCTTTTCACCTGACTGTGCTTTAAATGGCCGGTAAAGTGTTGGTGTTTGTCATAAAAGCTAACTGATCCAACATATGATTTTATTTTGAAGCTGGTCATTCTGAGAAACAAAGGGTCAGAGTTCCCTTAGGGAAATCTGGTAAACTCTGCTTTTTGTTTCTCCTCTTCACCCCTCTTTAGGAAAAGAAAGACGTATTGATCTTATCTCACGCATCGGCCCTCTGAGAGGATGGCAATTAGCTAATAGAGGTTATGCATCAGAAAGGTCGTCAAGTACAAGGGAGTGTCTTCTTTTTTTTTTCTTCAATATTTGGCTGTAATCATTTTTTTAAATTTTATTTTATATTGGAGTATAGTTGATTAACAATGTTAATTTCAGGTGTACAGCAAAGTGATTCAGTTATACATATAAGAGGGATAGATTGGGAGTTTGGGATTGACATGTGCAAACTGCTATCTTTAAAATGAATAACCAACGAGGACCTACTGTATAGCACAGGGAACTCTCTCAGTATTCTGACCTAAATGGGAAAAGAATTTGACAAGGGAGTGTCTTCTGATGCAATGCAAAGACATCCTCTTAGTTTTTTCTTCAGAGAGATGTAAGGGAGCACTGCCATCGCCTCTTTGCTCCACCCCTGACACCCTATTAGCCCCTCAAGAGTATTTTCAAATTTCACACTAGGCTCACTCTTATTCAAACCCTTTAATTGTTTGACTGCTTCCCTAGATACTTTCCAAGCCCTGTGGGGCTTCATGGCCTGTGGACTTGGTCAACAAAGAATCCCTCCCATTCTCTAGTAGGTCTGTGTCTTTATTCCCATCTTACCCCTAGGTTCTTCATGACCTTTTTTTTTTTTCTTAGATTCCATATATATGTGTTAACATACGGTATTTGTTTTATGGGGACGGGGAAAGGTAAGCTGGGACAAAGTGAGAGAGTGGCATGGACGTATATACACTACCAAATGTAAAACCGATAGCTAGTGGGAAGCAGCTGCATGGCACAGGGAGATCAGCTCAGCTCGGTGCCTTGTGACCACCTAGAGGGGTGGGATAGGGAGGGTGGGAGGGAGGGAGACGCAAGAGGGAAGAGAGATGGGAACATATGTATATGTATAACTGATTCACTTTGTTATACAGCAGAAACTAACACACCATTGTAAAGCAATTATACTCCAATAAAGATGTTAAAAAATATTTTTTTTAAATTTTTAAAAAATAAAAAAAAAAAAGAATCCCTCCCAGAGCTGTTTCGTGGATTCCAAATTAACCAATAAAAATGTTCTGCAACCCCGCCTCCCTCTCCCACATGGAATGAGGCCACATAAGGAACTAGTTATTAAAATGATCGAGGAAACGGCCAACTTGGGGACTTCAACTGCCAGTCCCAGGGCTGCAGTGGCTCAGGACCACACGTGCCTCGTGACATACCTCATAGAGGTCGATCATGACGTTGCCCTCAGGGCCTCTGCTGCTCTGGACATTCTCCAAGGCCAGAGTGAAGTAGACACCACGGGTGTCTGAGATGTAGAGGTTGTATGTGTCGTTTTGGTTCCATTCTTGGACCGCTGCGAACACTTGGTTCTCATCAGTGCTGATAACATGCATGTCCTGAGGAAAGACGCAGGGAAGGAAACAGGAAAAAGAGTTTTATAAGTGCACCTGGCACGCGTCCACAGAGTGGAATCTGATGAAGAATACCAGAATAGGCTCATAGGTACTGTGAGGGAGGACAGAGATTTTCCTATAGCATATTTGTGACATAATAGTTAAGTGTTGGTCACATATTTCCTTTGTCATTCATGAGGTTAGGCAGTAAGGTCATCAGAAAATAGGACAGGGAGATGCTTGGTAGCTCAGTTACAATTTAATTATCTCATTAGATAATCTGAAGGATAATTTCTCAAATATGTATGAGTTTGGAGAATCAGGCATCCTGATAAATTTGCCAAGCACAAACACAGTACATGTTCAGAAGGCATATTTGGGGCAAATACGAGGGGCAGAGAGAAAACAGACCAGCTTTGCATCTCTCACTGTGGTCCAGGGACCAGCAGCATGGACATCACCTGGAAGTTTGTTAGAACCTCAGGCCTCACCTATCAAATAGAAATCTGTATTTTAATAAGATCCATGGATGATTAATATGCACATTAACGTTTAAGAAGCACTTCCCTAAGGCTCAGCAACCCCTAGAGGTTCCGGAGGAAAAATGTTCACGTGAGACCCCCAGAGCACTAATCTGCAGGTTAATGAGTGTCCAAGGACTTAGCTTATCAAAACCTGTACCCTGAGAAGTTCCCCAGGAAACCTTAAATAAAACAGGGAAAAACAGTCTGCGTAAATGATGACGTTTTCAGACTCCGGTTGTCCTGGAAGATAGAAACAAGGCAGACATAATGTGGAGGCAGTGAGCAGATGTCCCTGGGGTGGGGATTCCAAATCCCTTCTCTCCCCATTCAGAACTCCAGAGGAGTGGGTGTTCAGGGAGAGGCTGACATAGACCAAGGCTTGATGTCTCAGACCAAGGCCTGCTGTCTCCTTCAGGAGATCCCGCTCATTGCTCTCGGCAGCCTTCCCCCTTCGCCCAAGGTGGTACACATTCGTATCACATTCAAAAACCAAAAAGCAAAACAAAAACAGAATTATGTATAAGGCTAAAGGTAAAAGAACAACCTGGAAAGATTCTTGGCCTTTGTGTAGCTCAGGGCTCAGATCCTCCCAGAGGGATCATCCACTCTCCTTGAAAAGGTTCAGGAGGTCTGTCAATCTTCCTTGGCAACAGCTCCAGGGCCGGAAAATTCTACCTAACTTCAAAATTTCCCATTGTAATATATGCCCACGTTCTCAATCAATCAGCAATTCAGCTTCAACTCTGCTTTAGACTTAGAGGAGCAAGTCTCTCATTCCTCTTGAAAACTGACCACAGTGAACTCATATGATTCCGGAAGGAAGAAGTCCTTATCCAAAGGGTTTTGTATTCCTGACACCTTCTCAGGCCTTACTGCCATACTCTAGAGTTTGATAATGTTTTTATAGAAAAAGTGGGGAGGCCAAAAATGAATCCTGCCCATGAATTCAATTTGGTTGATAATGCAAACTAAGGTTTGGTATAAAAGTTGGCCATATCTTATATCAGCCCAACGCCTATGTACATTTCTTCTGGCAACTGTAGCTTGATGTTCTTTGAAAAAACATCCTCATGCTTCTCAGACAAATTTCCTCCCTGTGCTCAGTCTTTGCTACTTTCTCCCACCCTCGGCACCAGAAGTGATCTTGTAGGCCTAGCATTCAGAAAATTCCATTTTCCTGATGACAGTGATTGGATCAGTGATGGCAATAAGACATGATGCGAGAATGACTGGAATTATTAGAGAGAAAAAAGTTATTTTCTACTGTTAGTTTGTAAGCAGTTGGAATAAAAATAAAGTCTAGATCTGATGGAGACATAGCTTGGAGGCAGAGGATAAGCCAATCTCGGAAAAATAGGCTCAAAAGGTGGAGAGAGATGGTCCAAATTCTATGATAGTCTTTGGGTCTCTGAATGTGGATATCTAAGGAGCCTGCCCACCCGTAAACTTGTTTAGTTAGAGAGGACAGTAGAGCAAAATGATGAAAAGAATGGTCTTTGAAAGAAAATTACTTGAGTTCAAATCCCAGCTCTGTCATTCAGCTGTGCAAACGGTACTTTGTGCCTCAGGATTTCCACCTGCAAACCAGAGATAATAGCATGCCCTTCGTGGAGTTGTGAGGATTAAATCAGTTAGTAAGTGTTAAGCATTTAACCACAGTGCCTGGTGTTAGCATCTGCTCCATACATGCTAGCTATTTTCTGTTAAGCAAACCCTAAATCCCCTTTGTTGATTAAGCAAGGTTGATTTGGCCTTTCTGTTCATTGCAAATATTAGGTGCTAACTAATACACTTAACAAAAAGTGGTTCATCCAAATGTTTTGTTTCTTTCTAATCGAGGGAATTAACTGGGGAAACTAGTCCAAAGGCCATTCATCCACTGAGGGCCAAACCTTCTATGGCCCCCCATTTCCTATAGGACAAAGATCAAAGCCCTTACCCTACCATTCAGAACCCTTAAACAACTACTCCCAATTCATGTTTCCTTCCTTGTTAGCAGGATGTAGCTTCATCCTTGAATTCAAGTTTAAATATTTCAGTAACCTGGACCAGCAGTAACCTGGTCCCTGCATAACTGTGCCTTTGGACCCATTACATAATCCTAGGGGCCAGAGTAAACCATCCATCCATACTACCGCAGCCCACTCAAACTTTTCCTTGGTTGGTGTAGAATGCAAAACACAGATCAAGTACTTAAGTCACTTAGAGAACAAGTAACAGAGTAAAAACAGATTAAATGGCCATGGCTAGATAAGGGCCAAGGGCAGATCTCTCTATATATAATCTAATTACACTGAAGAGACTGTTTAAAAACCTTGAGGATATGGGGAGGGGGAAGGGTAAGCTGTGACAAAGTAAGAGAGAGGCATGGACATATATACACTACCAAAGGTAAGGTAGATCGCTAGTGGGAAGCAGCCGCATAGCACAGGGAGATCAGCTCCGTGCTTTGTGACCGTCTGGAGGGGTGGGATAGGGAGGGTGGGAGGGAGGGAGACGCAAGAGGGAAGAGACATGGAAACATACGTATAACTGATTCACTTTGTTATAAAGCAGAAACGAACACACCATTGTAAAGCAATTATACTCCAATAAAGATGTAAAAATAAAAAAAAAATTTTAAAAACTACGTTGGTCTTAAATACTGTAACTGAAACGTCTGACATATTTAAATGCCATCTTTCCTTTCTCTTCTTGCCTACACGCGCCTGTATCAGGAAAATATGTTATTTCACCCAAAATGGCACTTTATGGTGAAAGCTTATACTGAGATACAAAATTTTAGACCAAGAAGTGAACTCTGAGATGTTCTAGAGCACTTCCCAACATCTGTTCCATAGGACACCACTATTGTTCGATTTTAATAGATTTTTTTTTGAATGGATCCTTTTGTAAAACGTTTTGATTAATGCTAACTATACAGCTTTCTTGCTCACAGGACATCCTAGAGCCTTTAACGTATCAGCCAGCTTCTGTTAGTCTATAGGCAAGGAGCATGGAATGGAGTTGATTTCTTTTTTTAAACTCACGATCATAGAACCAAATTTTCGTGAAGCATCTCTAAGGGCATTTTATTGAGTAATGAGTTTGAGAAAATATTGTGAATCTAAGCTCTGTATTTTAAAAATGTAAAAAAAAAAAAGAGAAATTGACAAACCAGCCCAAGGTTCAAAGCAGGGGGATGACAGATCTAGGTCTGGAATTAGGGTCTCTCGCTGTGAATCAAGCAGCCTTTTCATCACCCACACCCCGGTTCACATCGATCTTCTCCAACACAGACAACTAGATCCATACTAATATTACCTTACTTTTATAGTGTATCTGTCCTCCAAAATGCTCAAAGCACTTTCATATGTGTTGCCTCATTTATCTCACTTGAGTAGCTCAGAATGAGCTCCAAGTACGGTAAGGGAGGAAAACTGTCACTAGGTCTCCCTGTCTGGAGGGCCTCACACTCTTAATGGTAACAGCAATACTAAAATCTCCCCACCTCCCTCTCTGGTCATCTTTACCATTATATTAATTTTTTTTTAATACAGCTCAGGGTAACCTCAGTCTTTCAAGAGTTGAAACAATGGCAGGGGATGATTAAAGAAAATTTGAGCATGTAAGTGCAGGTTTGTCTCAGTTCCTTTGGTGAGCATGAAGCTTTGTTCCTTTCCAGCTGCAGCAGCCCTGCTTTGATAGAGGGTCCTGAAATAATGCATCTTTGCCATGGATCACTCCACCCAAGCTGGGGCTTCTCGTTGAAGGTGTAATGGGATTGTAATGAGGCATCTCATTGCCTTAAATAACAAACACCCACTTGGACCAAATAGTACATTCATTCGCTGTAGTGGTTCCGATTTTTCTGGGGACAAGCTAAATTAATCACCCCATTCTACCCTTGGACCTCAGATGAGGCTGACTAATGGAACCTGTTCATCTGGGAGAGTGTGGGAGGGGCCAGACAGCCAATTGAGGCTCAGACTAAAACTCTTCCTTCCAGATTGGCAAGATGCCACTGGGGGCAGCTGTCAACAGTGATTGGCGTGATGGCTATGAACAAGAAACGCACAGTATGTGTTTCCCAACACTCCAGCCAAGGGGCCAAGTGGTTTCTTTGTTTTAAAATACCATTCTGAGGCTGCACAGATCAATGGGACTTTTTCTCTGGATGCTCCTCAGTATATAAAAATTTGGGGGGTGGGTGCTGCTCCCTTTTAGTAATAGAATCTATTAATTTATTTAGAGAGTAGAAAAGTGTAATACAAGGAATGCCAGTTTGGGAGTCAGGAGACTCAAGTTCTAGCCTCAAATCTGCAGCAAGAAGCTTCTGGTTTGGCTGAAACTTATTCCACTCAAAAAGTATATTCCCAAGAGTAAGTAAGCATGAGATGAGTGGCTTGAAACTGCTGTTTCCCGATGTGGTCCCAATTCCCACATGTCTCTTGAACAGGAGCATCTCACTGCATTGAGTATGTTCTTGTTTTTAAAGGTGAAAATCTTGCAAGCCAACTCCTTCATTTATTGGTCAAAGACAGCAATTTATTTCAGTGCTCAAGTGAAAAAAAAACAAAACAACAAAAACAAAACAAAGCAAAACAACCACCAGCTCTGTTGGACTTACCAAGGTAACATGATCATCTCCCTCATGGACCTCCCTAAAAGATTATCAAGGGTAATTTTAACAGCACTCAATTTTTCTTTTACATACTGACTTTACCCAATTCTCATCTAAGGCACAACTCCAAGGCTGTGTTTGTCTTTTTGGAAAATGTTTTAGGCCGAATCAAGAGCAAGGAGCATCTAAACATACACAGGCGTAGGCATATAGTTCTGGGCAATTACCACTGTCATCAATCTCTTAGCAGCTGAAAAAAATAACTACTAATATGGAAATAGTTCTTTGCAGTTAATAGTGTAATTTAATGTGTGTTATTATCTCTAATGGGCTGAGGTTTACAGCTCACTTTTCACTATGCTAGGGTTAGGGGCAGAGTGATGGCCAAGGACGAGAATTCTGCCTGGAGAAGCCACTGTCTCTCCTGGGAGAGGAGACCTGCAGCGCCCTTGTGCTATATCTATCACTGATTCCCTGGGCAGGTAGCTGATGTTGGTCCAAGATAGCAAACTACAAAGTCATGGATAAAAATACAAGACGAAGAGTCATGAAAACACAATTGAAAAAGAAGTTATTTATGTTCTTTGTTCAACCAAAGGTTTCAAAGCTGAGCTATGTTTAAACCTACACAGTCCCCTTCTTACAGCCACACACATCTCCCTTGTTCTATTGATCAAGGCACACCTGTCAGAATGGCCATCATCAAAAAGTCTACAAATAACAAATGTTCGGGAGGATACAGAGAAAAGAGAAGCCTCCTACACTGTTGGTGGGAATGTAAATTGGTGCAGTCACTGTTGAAAACAGTATGGCATTTCCTCAAATAACTAAACATAGAACTACTATATGATCCAGCAATTCCACTGCTGGGTATATAGCCAAAGAAAACAAAAACACTAATTCAAAAAGATAAATGCATCTGAATGTTCATAGCAGTATTATTTACAATTGCCAAGATATGGAGGCAACCAAAGTGCCTTTAGCAGATGAATGGATAAAGAAGATGTGTGTGTGTGTGTGTGTGTGATGGAATATTAGCCATAAAAAAGAATGAAATCTTGCCTTTTGTGACAACATGGATGGACCTAGGGAGTATGCTTAGTGAAATAAGTCAGAAAGAGAAAGACAAATCCTCTATGTTATAGCTTATATGTGGAATCTAAAAAGTAAAACAAATGAATGTATATTAAAAAAAAAAAAAAACAGACTCACAGATATAGAGAACAAACTAGTGGTTACCCGTGGGCAAAGGGAAGGGTGGAGCAGCTAGACAGAGGTATGGGATTAAGAGATATAAACTATTATGTATAAAATAAATAAGCAACAAGGATATATTGCACAGCACAGGAAAATATAACCACTATTTTGTAATCTATAAAAATATTGACTCACTATGTTGTATACCTGAAGCTAATATAATACTGTAAATCAACTATACTTCAATAAAAAATTTAAAAATAAAAACACTCACATGTCAGTGGTTGTTGCTAGAAAAAAAAAGGCACAATACATTAACAATTTCTGGCTACTTAAAATACATCACAGTGGCAGCAAGACCTCAAATCCACAGCTTTGAGCTCCCAAGTCAGTTTCACTTCCACTAGGTGGCGCTCCATATTAACACAGTTCTTCAGTGTTTGTGGAGAGAGAGTCTGGGGATGTTAGCGGTTGGGAGTCTTTTAACTTTTTTCTGCCACTCTTTTTAAAGGAGTATGTCTTTGGGAAAGTCTAAAATATTAGCTGTGTCTCCGAACCCTAAAGAAAACCAGTCTCGTAAGTTCCACTGGGAAAGAAAGCAAATGTCGGACGCTACATCGCTGCATCTCCTCTCCATGATTAATAACAACAAAATGGTATATAGATATGTATCATACCTGTTGCACTGATATACTGTGTATCCAAAGCATAGTTTCTGTCCTACTAGAAAACCAATACATCCCACTTGAAAAGCAAAAGCACGTCAGTTATCAATTTACTCAGATGCTCCTACAGCAAGAATTCCAAAGAATTAGAGAGAGAAAGAGAGAGCTGGGGGAGGGAGGGATGGACCACTGAGAGAGAAAGAAGGATAAGGAGGTTGGCAAAAAGGAAAGTAAAGAAGTGAACTTGAGAAACAGAGATGGGGGATGAAAAGAAATAAATAACTACGAGAGACTGAAAGAGTCCTTGGGAAAAAGAGTAGACACTGAAATAGAGAAATTGATTCAGGCCATACCTTGGGCAAAGCATATTTGGGCAGCTTCATTTGGGCAAACGCATTCCTTCGGTAGGAAACGTAGTAGTGTGGCCGTCCTCCTGATGTCAGCTGGAGCGTAAACATAAAGGGTGTAAGAAGAGCTACTACGACAGTTACAGGTCACAGAAGGACAGCCCCTCAATGGAAGGGGGTAGCTGCCAACACAACAGCGTAAGTGAGTATTGTGGGCCAGTGTAAAGAATTGGCATTCAGTTCAAAAACAACTTAGACAGTGTATGTGATTTCAGAGGCCCAAAGTGAACCCACTGCACAAAAATACAATTCTTCAATTTGCCCTGCGGTGCAGAAGTCAGGAGACATTTTTAGCAATTTTTTTTTTTTAATAATACAAGCCTTAGGGTATATTGGATCTGTGTCCCTCAGCAGCCCAGCCATCTAGCCCCAAGACTCTGACCACACAAACAGGTCCCGGTGCCAGATGAGAAGGGAATGGTCCAGGTCACAAGGTGGCAGAACGGGAGCGCCCATCTCGGCACTGAATTCCAGTTCTGTGCAGTTACACTGCTGGCTGTGAGCATGTCCCACACACAGCAGTGCTGCTGATGTGTTAGACGAAAATCCGAGCCAGGATCGTGGTTCAAAATCATTCTAGGCCTCAACCTCCCAGAAGAGAACAAATGGTGAGCTACCTCCCCCAGGTCTGCCCAGAATGTACAGCCCAAAGAACGCTGTGAGTCTGAGGGAGGGTGAGAAGCGCTGTGGTCTCCAACTCAGCTGAGCACCACGAGGTGCAGGCTGTGAGCGGTGCACTGCCACTCTCTTTCTCCTTTGGAGCCACTCTTTTTTCCCCAGCTTTATTGAGATATTATTGACATATAGCACATGCAAGTTTAAAGTGTACAATATGATGATTTGATATGCATATATTGTGAAATGATTACCTCATATAAGGTTAGTTAACACCTCCATCCTTTTACTTAATTAAGATTTTGTGTCTATGTGTGTGATAAAATTTCAGATCTATTCTCATAACAACTTTCAAGTATATAGTACAGTATAGCCACCATGCTGTTTATTACTTATACATCATATATCTGGACACGTACCCCCTTTGACCAGCATCTCCCCATATCCCTAGTCCCCAGTCCCTGAAAACCACCTTTTTACTCTCAGTTTCTATGAATTCCTGTTGCTACTCTTAACCCATGTAAACATCTGGACTTTGAAGTCATCTGGAGTTTGTATAATCAGAATGTCAACAAATGCTCTGGGTGAATTTTCGCCAGACACGTAAAAATGTGACTAGAAAGTTATCATATTCACCATGACGTGGCCAGACCACCTCTTGGTCCTAGTGTCGGGTTATATGTTCATAGTGGCCTGGGTAGAAAATATATAAAACTCTAAATGCACAATTGATTTTCATTTGTGAGTCATATATGTGGATTATAAACTGTTACTAGAAAACAGGAAAGGTCCCTGGAAGCAACACTGATAGAGAAACGATTTATACATAGAACCAATATGGGTAACCATTTCCCATTTTAATGTCACTTGATAATTTGATGCTGAAGTTATCAGAGTGCTCATTATTCATTTTCCTAGAGGAAAAGGAAGTGTGTGTGTGTGTGTGTGTGTGTGTGTGTGTGTGTGTAAAACTGTGAACTACTTTAAAAGTACATAGGCTGATAGTAAGGAATTTGAACATTTACTTCCCAATACATGGGATTAAATATTCTAAATTATGATTTCTTGTCCAAGTAAACATACTAGTATCTAGAATGTCTCAATCACAGTGAAATTGTAGATTTATTTATATATATAAACTATTTAGCTATTGTACCTTTGTCAATTTTAATATGGAAAGCAGTAAAGGAATTTTTAAATGTTTTGCCCAAACAAGCCTAAATTTGTCCTTAAATGTGAAAAGAAACAAAGCATTCTTGTTCCTTCTCTCTTCTAATCACTCCTGAACCCTCAGCTTCTCAAGCTGTTTCTCACTCTTGCAGAGGTGAGAAACCTGTCTGAACGCATCTCATCTAAATTCTCTTGACCCTGATCTCAGTCGTGCCTGTAAACAACAGAGGCTGATCGTGCTCTATCCGCTCTGCCTCTCACCACCTCCAGGCACCCCACATGGACAAGTCCTCCAGACACCACCCCAAGGAAGGAATTACTATTCTGTTAGTATAGAAGCTTCAAATTGGTAATGTTCCTTTTGTTAAAAAAATAATGCCTTGGTGGTGGGGGGGGAAAGGGTAAGCTGGGACGCAGTGAGAGAGTGGCATGGACATATATACACCACCAAATGTAAAATCGAGAGCTAGTGGGAAGCAGCCGCATAGCACAGGGAGATCAGCTCGGTGCTTTGTGACCACCTAGGGGGGTGAAATAGGGAGGGTGGGAGGGAGGGAGACGCAAGATGGGGGAGATATGGGGATATATGTACACATACAGCTGATTCACTTTGTTATACAGCAGAAACTAACACACCATTGTAAAGCAATTATATTCCAATAAAGATGTTAAAAAATAATAATAATAATGCTTTTTTTTTCTTTCTTTATTGCTTTTCAGAGAGTGTAAGCAGGCAGAGGGGCTGCATTAGGGACAGAAGCAGGGAAGGGAAATGTCTTTGACACAATCAATGGAAGTGGATCTTTCATACCTGAACAAACACATAATCATCCTGGACAATCAAAGAGTCTGGGTCAATGTAGCCTGGGAAAGGTTTGTTTCTGCTGGCCTCTGTGCAGTTCTGCATTCCGCAGGTTAGGTATTGTGAATCTGAAATAAACGAGGGTGGGGTGATATACACACAGCATGTTAGAGTCAGAGTGGACATCTTCTACCTTTCTTGCTGTCTTCAAGCCTTTCCACAAACCTCACATTCTCTATTCACTACATTACTGTTACTATTGTCGTTAAAAGTATTATCAGTATTATTTTACTCACTTGCTGTCAACACCACCATCACTATTTCCCAGTGCCTCCACCAACTCTTGTCATCCTAGAATATTAAATTCCTGTTAATTAAATTTTTTCCTTCCAAACCCAAATGAAAATATTTTCAAAAGCTGGCAATAATACTTGTGCCTTCTTAGTTATTTTTTCTCATTTATAGGCTTCACTTCCACACTTCGACCTTTGGTAAACTGGGAAACACACACATATGTGCAATCATCAATCACCTCACGCTAGAAGTGCTGTTGTTATAAACAATAAGGTGCTATGCGAAGATGAAGGTTTTTCTTCTATTACTAATTGGAAATAAAACAGAATTGAGAGGAGATTCCCAACTCAAAAACTTTGCCCTCATTTTATAGGTGAGTAAACTAAGACCCTGCATCTCACCTGAGACTATAGCAGGTGATAAACATATCAGTAATAACAATAGATTTGATCCCTGTTGCTGGAAGTATATTGTATGAGGGAGGCTGTCACTGTTTTTCAACCACAACTATTCTGCCCTCTCTATGAATCAGATGTCACTTAAAAGTCCCTTTGCCTCCTTGCACTTAGAATAAATTCAAACCCTCTACCACCACTGCTTCAACTGCCCCTCATGCTAGTCTCTTCTCTCCCTGTGACTCTTCTACTCTAAACTGCAATATGTTCAGGAATTCGGCCAAACTTTCTACCACTACATTTGTATTCTCTCTGCCTAAACTGCTTCTCCCCAGGATGTTCCCCAAAGAAGGTCTAGAGTTCAGCTTACTGTTACTTCTGAGCGTTTTCCATGATTACTTTCGATAACACTCCATCCTGTTAATTCCCTTCATGGAATTTATCACAATCTAAAGTCACCTTGCTCATGATTTATTTCTGCCCCTCTCCCTGTTAGAATATAAGCTCCATGAAGACAGAGACCTCTTTTGTCTTTGTTGTTCCCTCCTAGACCTCCAGATTCTAATACTGTTCCAGGCACATAGTACGTAATAAATAAATATTCCTTGGAACATACCACTTTACTGGAATATATCTTTTTGAATGAAAAAGGAAGTTATTTTACCTTTTTTTTGGTGCTTAATGAGTGGGTAGGTTTAATTTTAGGACATCAAAGATGTATGAAGAAATCCACTCTTCCAAATGAAGAAATCAGGACATGATTATTTACATGAAATGGGGGGTAGGCAATTGCATGTTGAGTTGGATATTAGGATTCACTAATTGACTTCCCTGAAGGAAATTTCTAGCATTACTTTTACTGAAGAACTTGGGTAAACCTGTATTCTACAAGGAGTGCCGCTAGGGGGCGGCATGCATATTTGCTCCAACTGACCAATGGCTGACGCAGCTGCTGATAAGCTCTAAGGAGAGGGAAGGAGAGCTTTATCTACAATCTTCCTTTATCCACAATCTTCCTTTATCCACAATCTTCCTTTATCCCGCTGCCATGTGTGGTGATGGGTATAGCGCTCAAGTATTTTAACCCATCTAGTCCTCCAAAGAGAAACTAAAGAAAAGCCTTTCAGGCTTCCCTGGTGGCGCAGTGGTTGGGAGTCCGCCTGCCAATGCAGGGGACACGGGTTCGTGCCCCGGTCTGGGAGGATCCCGCATGCCGCGGAGCGGCTGGGCCAGTAAGCCATGGCCGCTGAGCCTGCGCTCCGCAACGGGAGAGGCCGCAACGGTGAGAGGCCAGCGTACCGGGAAAAAAAAAAAAAAAAAAAGAAAAGCCTTTTACACTCCCTTCCCTATCTCCTTTCTTAGACATTCTTATAGCTTCATTTTAGGGCATAACTCATGATCTTTCTCCCTGAAGAGAATTTCTGGGACTCATCCCTTCCCAGTTCTCCCCATGCCACACAAAATCTGCACCTCACAATTTCACACTCCATCAGACCCTTCTACAGCTTTAGTTGACTTCTGTTTTTCAAAAGGCAACTGAGGGTCATAGAAATGGAGATTGGCATCTGTGAGACCTGGACTTGAGTTCTGGTGTGGTCATAGCTGCATAATTCAAAGGAAATTATCTTCCCGAGTCTTGCTACCTTCATCTATTAAATGAGGATGCCAATGTCAGCTATCTTGTAGTTTGGCTCTAAGGATTTACTGAAATAATATATATGCTAAATGCTTTGAAACTCAAAGTTGTACAAATGTCAGTTGTTACCATCAACTATAATGTTCCTATTTTCTCTTTTGCTTCTTTTCACAATGATTAGATCAGTTTGGGGCACACAGTTTGTCCTTAAGGAAACTGAATTTGAGTATTACAGTTACATTTCACTATCAGGTACTATCAGTGACCTATCCAATGCTCACTCCTCCCTGCCTCTTTGCCAGAAAAGCCAGTACTGGACCTGGTGGCTCATCTTTCTTCCACATGAATCAGAAGCTCTGATGTGCAGGGAATAATCCTCTTGAGTCTATGCCCACTCTACTTGCCATCACTTGCTTTAGGGAAAGCCATTTAAACCAGTTCTAGTAAATAAGACGTGAAAGAGATCTTCTAAGGGGCTACAGGGAGGCACAGCACAGAAGACCTTCTTCTGCTACCATACAACACTGAGTCAACATGACGCGTGGGACTGCTCTAGCCTTCTTGTGCATGGAGGAGTCTTAGAGTTAAACTTACACAATGAGTATGATGAAGAGGTGGAAGGGACCTGTTCCCTGATGACATCATTGAGGTACTGATTATACTGAACCCAGGGTTGCCCTGTCTCTGTGCTTCTTGTTATGTGAGATAATGAATGAAAACAATTTGAATCAAGGGTTCAGAATTAGGAAGTCTCAGGCTTCAATTTACTAATACAACTTCCAGTTAGAATTTCTCAGACTGCCACCCCATGAGGACTTCTTGATGAATACACAGTGCTTGTTTTATCTATAATGGTGTCTAATAGCTTCTTTCTTAAGACCTCAACTTCCCCTTCAAAGGTCCCTGAGCAAGAATAAGATGGAAAATATAAACTTTTCACATTTATAACTCAACTATACAAAAATTATGAATCTGAGGGATCTGGGGAGAAATTAAAAGAACAGGGAAACTAATATTTGTTGAACATCTATGTGCCAAGTACTCTAAAAGCATGTTCACACTTATTTGGTACATTTAATCTTCACAATACTATAGAGTATAATTTATCAACTGACTTTGCAGATAAAGAGAATGAAACTCCAAGAGATTATAGAAATGGCAGTTAGTACATATAGTACCGTATAACCGTATAGTACGCGGTTTCAATCGGGGTTGGTTGGCCTCCAAGTCTGGTTTATTTCCACTATGTTGCATAGTGGAAATAATGCAACCAATTGGTTGGGGCCAATTTTTGTTAAGCATGTTTTTTGGCTTCCAAGTATAAATGGATATACCTAGATTAAAAAAAAAAAAAAAAGCCTGTCCGTTTGTATTTTTGTGCAGGGTCATCTGGCAATACGGATCAACATCTTTTCGGGTTCATTTCTGAGAATTCGACTTGAAGAAATAATTAATGATCTATGCCAAGATTTATCTACTTTGATATTCATCATAGTGTTGTTTATAATTTAAAAAAATAAGAGAAAACAAAAAGGCCAACAATTGAGGAACAACTAAATAGACTGTGGCACATGCATAGTTTGCTATTAAAATTCTGCCTTTAGACTATATATGAGGAATTACAGAAATGCTTAATGCATTTTATATCATAAAAATAGCTTACCAATTAATAATGCTGTATCAATGTTAATTTCTTAGCTTTGAGAAAGAGAACATGGTTGTATAAGACGTTAACATTAGGAGAAGCCGGGTAAAGCTGCACTATCTTGGTAACTTCTCTGTTTATCTAAATTTATTCCAAAATAAAAGTTTTTAAAAAGTAGGTTACCAAAATATGTGCATATGGACACGATTCTGTGCAAGTGGTATATATGTAGATGTCTACATATGTATGTTTACATGGGGAAAATGAATAAAAGTTATATATGTGATGTCAACACTTGCGTAGAGGCAGTGATGTGAGAGAGGCAGACAACCAGTGTCAAATCTTTGGTCAGCACCTCTCAGCCTGGGAAAGGGGCCAGGGGTCATGGTGGGCTTGTGGGATCCTGCTTGCAAGAATTAGTGAACTGTCTCTAATTCCTTTGCTTGTTCTCTCTCTCTTCATTCCCCGTGCCACATACTGAGGCAGAGCTGTGCGATGAGCCGTTCTTGAGCTGAGAATTACAAAATGTACACCGATGGACCCAAGAAAAGCCCCAGGAAGAGGTCTTGAAACCATGTCTTTCCTGGAGAGGTTCAAAGTGAAATTTGCAAGCTGAAGGGGAACTGATCAATTCCCAGTGGCCTGCCTGTGGTAAACTGCTCCTGGTTTGTTCTCCTTCCCCTCCTAATGGAAACAGAAAGAAACTGGCGCCAGCACTTCACATTGAGGGACCAATCATTCTTATTCCCCTTGGGGCTTGCTGTAACAACATTAAGCATGATGAACTCTTTCCATATTCAATTCCGGTGAGTTTATGATGCAATTTCATAGGAAGTATCTTGTAATTTGGCATTAATTAACATCAATTAATGTAGGCAACTGCTAGACTTTAGAATTAATTTCATTACTTTTCCCACACAGATGTTTTCCTTGCCACAGGTAATTAGGACACTGTGCGGCTCTTTTTAAGCATCTGGGCTCTCTGCAACAGCTGCTGCTTGGAACAATGCAATTCCCATGCCCCCTGCGCTGCTCTAAGGAAGGGAAGCTGCTTTTTAAAGGCCAGGCTTGGAGCAGGGGAGCAAGGGTTTAAATGCAGGCTTAGCTTGGTAAACCTAAGCAAATCACTTTACTTCTCAAATCTGTAAAATGGGAATAAACAGGAGCCATCCTGCCAGCGGTTATGAGGACTTAAAACCTCGGTCGGGAAATGTGTTCAGTCCTGTGTCTGGCTGGACTGTGCTCACGTAGTGGGAGCTGTGGCTGTGATCGAAGCACCCCCTCTTTCATCACCAGTACTGCTCACTGTGTCTCAAGGGAACCAACTGGGAAGCACTACAGACATTTCTACCTGAGACAATAGGCTTCCTTTATATTCATGCTTTGGTTTGGGTTAATTTTTTTAAGTAATTTTTTAAAACACCATGAAAAGTATTCTCCCGGTGTAATTAATAGCTAATAAATATTCTATGCAGGCAGTGTGAGGTAGTGGTTGGGGCAGAACTGGAAACTAACTAGGGCTGTGAGATGACACAGAAGTCACCTTGGTGCCCAGCACACAGGGCAGCCCGCCTGCAGCCAGATTGTTGGGCAGGGTCTCCCTCCCGTTGGAGTGAAGGGCTAGGTCCGAGCTCTTTCTCTCTTGTGTTATGTGACTCTGAGAAGGTCATTTACCAAACTAGGCTTCAGACTTTTTCTCTATAAAACGTGGGTTATTAGAATTTTAGAATCAAAGGAGGATGTTAAAATCAGACTACTGACTTTCAGATCCGAAGGTCTTTACCATCCTTTACCCACTGAAACCTCTTCCCTTCTCACTCTCGCCCACGGGAACAAAGCTCTGTGATGTTGCTGGGAAGTCTGTGTCTCTGGGGCTTCCGCTCTTTTTAAACAGCACGTGCATTCCTGGCTGACACCCTGTGTTCATTCAGAGAGCTCCCCTGGTTTGAACTGCCTTTTCCTTTCCTGTGATCCTATCCAAATACTTCCTGGGCCCTTCTGTGAAGTTTTTCCTGAGGCTTGGGCAGACCTCTCCCTTCCCACAATGGCTCCATTGATAGCGACAGCAGCATTAACCTCCAAAACAACCAGAGCAACCTCTCCTCTGAGTCAGGAACTGTGCTGAATGGACCCCATGCTTTTTCTCTTCTAAACTTTGGAGAAAATCCAGAATAAGGTACTTTTTACAGGTAAATAACTCCAGACTTAGGGATGATACTTGAACATTGTAAAAGCTGAATGTTAAATAAAACCATAAACTACGCTGGCAAGCATGAACACTTTAAAGCTCTCTCCCATCCCCCATTAATTTTCAACTTTGAAGTAGAACAGTTTCTAAAGCCCATAATCTGTATATAAATTTTTATCTTGTTCTTTCTACTGTCCTATTATTTGGTTTGGAACATTCCTACTACATATTTGCACCCAACACACACTCACACACACACACACACACACACACACAAGTGTGTGTACACATGTATCAACAAGCTTGTGCTCATAGAAACTTCATTCCCATCAGGGGTCTAGAGCACTCTGTGGCACGTACCAGTTAGAAACTGAGATCTTCAAAAGTGAGACTCCAGCCTTGACCCCTGTAAGACTATATTGAGGACAAGAAGTTTCTGTGAAAATTATAAACTTAGATCAAATGTCCTCCTTTGGCATGATAAGCTTGTGGCATTGCTTTCTTCTAGGCAATCTCTTGATTTTGGCCCAGTATAACTTTCTAAGTGTTGTCTTGTATTGATAGCCTTTGGACACTCAGGAGGCCATGATTACTACAGGGAAAGTTCTGGAATTACACATTTTTTGCCAAGCATGGGGCTAGGAATTGGGGACATGAGAGAGGACAGGAGGGCAAATAATTTAGTAGAAATACAGAAAGTCCTTCACCAAGGATGATGCAGTGGGGTGAGTGTATCCTAGGAGGAGTGCAGGTTCTGTGGGTCCCCAGGTGAGGGGCATCTGACCTTCAAACCTCTCCACGGATGGTTTACTCTGTGTCAGGACTTATCCTGCGACTCTGCATTTATTTTACTTTGCATTAAAGGGAGTTGTAGACCTGTTGTGCCCTCGTGGCCTATAGAACACCTGAATATAGAGACTATTTTACTATTGACTCTAACTCACAGAGGGACAGTTACCTGTGCAGGGCTGAGGGTGGGGACACCCAGGGAAGGCTGCGTGGAAGAGCTGAGAAAAGTCTGGAAGCTGCTTGGAGCAGTGACAAGCGGGACACATCATTCCAGAAAGCAAGAGCACTGGGCCAGAGCACGGGGGCACGAGAGAGGATGGGAGATGGGCTTGGGGAATGTCAGTCACCTCTTCTGTGAGAAAGTCACACTAGAACTCCAGTTTATGCCAAGAAAAGACACGAAGTTATCTGCAAGGTCACACCCAGCCATGAAAAACTGAGAAGCATGTTTGTTCCAGTAACTTTCCAAATTGAGTTTACAAAGAAAGGAGTGGGAGACGGAGAGACAGAGACAGGGAAAAGGACAAATAGTAGGAAAGAAAGAAAATAGGAATCCAAGTGGAAAGGAGGGAGGGAGGGAAGGAAGGGAGGAAGAAATGAAAGCAGTTTTGTGCATGGGGGAGAAAATACACAGCATGTATTCTCCAGGGCTTTCTGTGGGAGAGGGACGTACGCTATTTACTTAGATGTGTTCATGTGTTATATGATGAACGCCAGGACAGAGGGTCAGTTCAAGAGACAGCCTCTGAGACACGTGGGTATATCCAAACCACTATTTCTTCACTTACTTTCTATCTTCATCACACTCGATACTGAATATCATATTTGGAACACGATACTCAATAAAGATCAATAAGACATGATCCTTGCCTTCCATAGTGAAATAAACAGAAGAAGATGACACGTTTGTCTGTCTTCTCTATATTCCAGCTACACCTCAGCCATGCCAAACATGCCCATACTCCGTATCCTTCACACGTGATGTTCCATCTGTCTGCAATGCTCTTCCACCCAGCAGACCCAGCTCTTTCCCTTACTTCCATAAGGACTTGGCTGAAACACCAAATGCCACCTTATCAGAGATTCTGTGACAGCAGCCCCTGCCCCGCCCCGTCACTTTTCATCTAGACTCTGCTTTGTTTTGCTTCCTAGAACATACCATCATCTGGCACTATGCATCTGTTTATAACCTGTCTCCCCTAACCAGAAGGTTAAGCTCTATGAGAGTCGGGCCTTTGCAACATCCCTTACTATCCTTCGTTCATGCCTAGAAGGGCAGCTGGCCTAGCACAGATGTCCAACAATGCTTTTCAAATGAATGGATAATAAATAGGTCTGCAGTGAACCAGACCTGGCTTCAAATTTTAGCCTGCGGCAATGGCAGAAATATTTAGCCTCTGTAAGCCTCATTTTCCTCATAATTAACGTGAGGAAAATAATCATAGGTCCTACCTCCAAGAGTTGTTGTAAGTAGTGCAGCAGTGCCAGCCAGATAATAGGAATATAATGCACGATCCTAGCATCTGTGTTGCTTGAGAACACATGGGGCAAAGGAGGGGGAGGTATGAGTAAGTGGCAAGATCTTTACGCTACCTTTTGTTCTTGTTTTAAAGCAGGAGTCAGAAACAGGAATTTTTCCAACCCTTAGAAATTGCCACACATGCATGTTACATGGACTGTTGCTGCTGAGTCCTGGGGGAGCCTGAAGACCCAGGAGAAACCCAGTCCTTTGTCCTAGAGTTAAGATCTGGACATCTAACAAGGTCATGGTGAAGGTGAAAAGAGATGAGACATGTCAAGAAAGGACTTTAGCAGGCAGCAACCTAAGTGCCCATTCACTAGCACAGGAACGAATGACATAGGCAGAATCGTCACACAGTGTAAAACGATACAGCAGTGAAAAAGGCTGCACTGGAGCTCCACTCAGCACCATGGACAGAGTGCCACGCAAAGTACTGGGCGACAAGGCAGAAGGGAACCCAAAGTATGATAGCATTTCTATGAAGTTCAAAATATGCAAACCAATATTATACACTGTTTAGGGATACAGACACAAACAATAGAAGGTAATGGTATGAATAGGAATGATTGACACCCATTTCAGAAGAATGGTTAGTGGTGGTAATCGGAAGATGCAATTTGGGAAAAGGTACTGTGGGCTTCAACTGTGTTTGCAACAATGTAATTAAGAGGTTGACACAGACTCTGGCCCATCCAAACCCAGCCTGTCATCTGTTTTTGTGTGACCCATGAACTATGAATGACTTTCACATTTTTTAATGGTTGAAAAAGGTCCTAAGAAGGGTAACATTTCACAACCTGTGAAAATTACGTGAAATTCAAACTTCAGGGTCCATTAGTAAAGTTTTCTCAGAACACACACACATACACACACAGGAAAGATCTGAAGACAAATTTCTCTCCTGCACCTCTGTGTTCTCCCCCTTGGGATGGGAGGTAAGGACACAGACCTCCTCACAGATGGGTGAGCACACAGGAGGCAGGGGAAGTAGTAGCACATAATGGATACAAAGGACCTAATTTGAAAGCTGCCCAGCTGAGCCTGTTACTGCACTGTCACTGTCAGGTTTTTCATTGCTGTGTGGGGAGGCTCGTGTTATCTTATTTTATGCTTTTCTGGTTGGTTTTCAGGGTCGTCTTTAGGCTGCTAAGTTAGAGGCCAAATTGAAATCAATAGTCTTTGAAATTAAGAGACTTTTGCAATATGAAAAATGGGGTCAGAAGGACACTGCTAGGAAGACAAAGTGGTGGTGGTGCCAAAGCCTGGGAGCTCAAGGTAAAGTAGAGGTCGCACCCAAACTGCTGGCTGGAGACTCCTGACTTTCACTCTCTCTCCCACGCCTCTGTGATTTTTCTTTCCCATCTTACTTGCACAGCAAGGCTTCTTTTTACCTGATACTTTAACACCCTCTGGGGGAAGGACTAAGTGTACCCTCTCTGCTGCCCAGCCCATTGTTTTCAGTGTCAAGTAAAATCCTCAGGTCCTGACCCCCGGGGCATTTTCCATTGTGGCCAACTCCAATTCCTCCAGGAGTTCCCCCTTCACTCCAGGCCTTGGCAGCCCAAGGACTACTTATTGGGCTGGCCACTTCCAAGCAGCTGGCATCCCAGGCTTTATCTGTTGCCTATAAAGCTCAAGGAGAAACCTGGCAACCGTTCTACACTGGTCTGAATGTCCTCTCCAGGTATGAAAGGAGGACACTGTGCGCACGGTACCAAGAACAACTGGAGACGTCTGGTTAGAAATCGGTGGGGGCGTAAAGGACACTCAAAACCCCATCAAGCAATAAGGTCGAAGGGAATTCAGGGGATGCTCTGAAGTCCCTTCAGGTGCCTCCTAAATGTATCTAGGACATTGGGTTACATTTCTAGGATCACTCTCTATTCTCAGTTGCAGGTTACTCAACATGGGAGGATCCCTTTCTAAGCCAGAAGAAACACCTCTGGAGTATATCCTTAAGAACTGGAAACTTAAATTTTACTGTAAGAGTGCCTGGCCTTTATATAAATTGGGGGATGGAAAATGGCCTGAAAATGGGTATCTTGCAATTGGATCTTTATTGCCACAGGATGGGAAAATGGACTAAGGTTCCCCATGTTCAAGTTTTCATGGCCTTTTATCATAATCCTGCTCTATGTGGCTCCATCATCAAAAGCCTGAGGAAACAGAAGATCTCTCCTAACATTCTAAATGATCCCCTCTGACTTCTCCCAACTCTTGGGGGGGAACCAAGTTTCCCCCACTCTTGCAAGTTCCCTCACTCCTCCAGAGATTCTTCTGATCAAACTGAGACCCCACCTCCCCAGAGAAACCATCCCTGCTTGGACAACATCTTATCAGCCAGTCTGCCCCTGTTATTAGGGCCAGTTTTAGCACTATTCGGTCATATTTTAGCTATGAAACTATGACTACAGAAAGGAAAGATGATTTTTTTTTTGACAATATGGCCACAATATTCTTTAGACTCTGGAGAAAATTGGTTAAAATAAAGCTTTTTTTGAAATTGTAAAACCGGTTCTTTTTGCATGTGCAATTAGAGAAATCTAGCTTGTTAAAATGCTTTTTGGTTTATTTTCAAAATTCTGACCCTGAGAGAATAAAAATATGCCTAGGAGAAAGCTTGAGGTTAACTCTTATCATGTCCTTGGGAAACAAACACAGCCCACTTTGCCTGAGACTTCGGCCTTGGGTTGCTTAGTGAAACTTCAAGTCAAAAAAAAAAAAGGCAAAGAGACAATTTAAGCCTCAAGAGGGAAACTATGAGATCTCTGTCTGGATATATGTATGTCTCAGTATGTGTCTTTGTCTTCGCATAATATTGCTGAAGTTAATTTGTAAATGAGCTCTATTTAACTGGCTTAGAAAAGAAAAGTAAGTGCTCACTAATCAAACAATTCTAAATACAAGACAGAAACTAAAGATGTTTGGGTTTATTTGACACACGCCTTGCACCACATTGAGAAAAAAAAATGCGCTTTGGAAAAATACATGTTTTTAGAGGTTATGGAAAGTGATCTTGAGTTTGCTAATCAGAAAACGCCAGTATGACAAACAGTTACACCTGGTTTCTTCTTGGTTTTCACTAGAGGTCATGGGTTTTTAAGGGTCAAAAATTATAATATGTAATCAAAGCTACCGAAGTGACAAGAGAAGCATTTCAGTGCGTAAAGCAAGTAGGATATATGTTGTTGGCCAGAGAAGATATAAAGACTGGAGACATTTTTGTTGGGGAAAGTGATGATAATAAATTTGTCCTACAGTTAGTTGTTTATAGATGAAAAAAAATGGGCAAGTTATTGATAATACGGATCCAGGAAGTGATAAAAGTTTTGTGGAAAAGGAACTATGAAAAAAAATTGGTACGTTGTTAAGACTGATTAAGACTAAATTGAAATTAATTAGGTAAATAAATTTTGCTATTAACAGTAAGCTGGTACCAGACTGAAATTTGGTTCTCTCTCTATATTAAGAGAAATGCTGCTTTTGATAACAGACTGTGTAAATTTCTTTGCCTTTAAGTGATTTATATTTGCTTTTGAAATCTTTTGTTACTTTGGTTAAGTATTATTTCACAATGATCTATGAAGATTATAGCACACGTAGAGAAAGTTCATTCTGCTTCTACGAGATTAACCCCCCCATTGTCAGACTTCTGCCACCCTGATGCCCTGTAGCATGGCAATGGTCTACTCCTAAATCAGGGAATTTAAAATGGATCAACAATAGCTGTAGATTAAACAGTCAGCACTATGGGAAGACATGTGCTGTTCCCAGACCAGGGCTCGAACCCGTGTCCCCTGCATTGGCAGGCAGATTCTTAACCACCACACCACCAGGGAAGCCCTTGGGTATGTTTAAGAAAAATGGGGGTAATTAGAAAAAATTATGTTTCACGAAATATTATCGTAGTTTCATTAGTTAAGTTCTGTGTTTACTAAGACTCACTTCCCAGATAGTTCCTTGCTGTTATGTGATAGTTACAAGTTTTAATTGAGTTATTAAAGGGACACTCGAAGTTTGTTTCTGAAGCCTAACTTTGTAATCAATCTTTGGATAAAGATCAGATGCTCCATGATCTACAACCAGGAGATTAACAGCAGGCTACAGTCATTCAAGTTTAAAGAAACAATTAGACTATGCTAAGGATAAGGAGCCTGGTGACACTAGGAAATTGGGCTAAATGCCTTATGGACAATGCCAATGTATACAACTTCCCTTAAAGATAAGGTCTGGTGAAAAACAGACGAAGCCAGACAAGCTGGGGATGGACTAGGCCGTACCTAATGAAAATTTCTTAACTTAAATTCTTACTTATGACCTTACTAATACTGCTAGCTGCATTATTTCTATTTTTGCCTGTTTTACAAAATTGTTGTTTCTTACATTACCAAATGTGTGACTGGGCCTCTGATAAAATGATGGTATATAGTCCCATATGAGATCAATGACTGGAAGAGTGAAACTGGAGATACAGGAAGACGCACCAAGAGGGAATATTTTCCGAGACCATAAGAGACTAGTAAAGCAGGAGGTCCAAAGACTTTTGGCTACTCACAAGGCCTAGTCCAGTAATGGCACACTGAGCATTCCTAGCTCTGTGGGACAAAATAGTCATAAAATGCCCCCCAACCATGGTCAAGTTTATGGCCATGAAGGGGCCCTGCCAACAGGAAACTGGCACGTGCTGTCTGCCTCTACAAAGATTAAATCTGAAGCTGCTGCAGCTGCTGACCTTCAATACCCCCCGAAAGGAGTTCAGGGTGGAGATCAGGAATGAGGCACTGTGTGCTCTGGGAAAAAACTGACCAAACAGGCCTTCAGATGGTTAGATATTTTCAGGTAAGGATTTTTATGAGCCCAAATTCTCACCTTTCTCATACCTAGAAAAACACTAAAATCATTAACAGTGACAACTGCTTTGGTTTATGTGTTAATACCACATCAAAGGTTAAAACCTACTTGGATAAAACTAGACAACTGGCTACCTGACTACAGGTCTCCTCAAAATGCCAGGTCTAGACTAGGATTCAGGCTTATCTTCCTGAAAAAAAAAAAAAAAAAGATCTATTTTGTCTATTAATGTTCAGGTTGTCACTCCTCCAACTACTTCTGAATCTGTTATATCTACATCAGTAACACTAGGCTAATTAAAAAAAGACATCAAAAAAAATATATATGACCACACCAAATGGCTCCATTTCTTTGGACAGGGTAACCCAAGCGCTGACTCTATCTGGACCAGGATCAAAAACTGTTACCAAATATAACTTGGTTCTTACTCCTGCTTTGGCCACTGGTTACAATAATTCTTTTACTGATATTTACAATATTTGCAAACTTGCTAAGTCTGTCTCTTTCAGATTGAAACAGTTTCACATCAGGATAACGGGTGATGCAGAGATTTCAGCCACTCCTCAGAACAGATCCTGCCAGAACACCAGCGTAGGTCACCCTGGGGTCCCTTAATGAGACAGGGCGAGAGCTCCATGACCCCAACTAGATACCGTCTATGAGTCCCTTGCCAGCCTGAAGAAGCGACAGAAGCCAGCCCATCGTCCCTCATGCTCCCAGCAAAGATTTCTTGGGGTTCATGTCTCTCAGGGGGAAGGTGAGGTAGGAGATAGATAGGCCCCTGCGCTGGACAGCTGGTGTTTGTCAAGTGGAGTAAAACTGAAGCTTTGTTCTCACCCAGACACTCCAAGGACAAAGCTAGTGGCAGAAGCTGAGCTCTGCTGAAGTAAAGAGATAAGATGACCACTCCTAAGGTCAAGGAAAACTTCCCTATCTGCACATGTGCAGGAAGGCTCCTTGGGGGTCAAAAAGGGAGCGGGCATCACCCCATAATATGTGTGGACATGTACCCATAGGCCTCTGTGGTGGGATCCATCTTAGCAAATAGCTGCACATGCATGTTGGGGAGCCTCCTAGGACCACTCAGGTGTGAAAAAAGAAACAAGATAATTGGCCAAAGATAAACAAAGACCCAGAAGGACTGTCCTAATAAGTGATTTAAATCACCTCTTTAGGGCTTCCCTGGTGGCGCAATGGTTAAGAGTCCGCCTGCCAATGCAGGGGACACGGGCTCGTGCCCCGGTCTGGGAAGATCCCACATGCCGCGGTGCGGCTGGGCCCGTGAGCCCACACTCTTCTCTGGGTGTGTATCTCTGCCTAGTTTCTGACTAACTGCACTCCTCATTAAGAGAGGACGCACAAAACCTTTCTCTCTGGTGTGCATCTCTGCCTTACTTCTGTCTCAACAAACTGTTTCTCTGTGTGCTCTCCCACTTGTTGTGCTATGTCTCTAATAATAAACTTTGTACGTGTTTTTACAGTTTTTGCCTCTGTGAGAAATGCATTTTTCACTGGGGGCAAGAGCCAGGGGGTGTGGTGGTTAGGATTCCTGGTTTTCATCCAAGCTACCCAGGTTCAATTCCCGGGCAGGGAATTAAGATATTGCTTCACACCACCACTCACTGCTGCCTCTCCAAGGTCAGTAGGTGCCACTGGACTCTCTAAGTCTGGAAGCTTGATTTAGGCATAGGGGAGGAGAGGTGAGAAGGCATTTGGTAAACGTGTTGGGAAGTGAAAAAAACAAGCAGGACCCTGTAGGGCTCCTGGACACAAAAGCCTTTCTGTGGCCCCATTTCTTGATTACAGGAAATAGGCTTCATTCAGCCTCCAAGACCTTCCCTGAGTTCCAACAGGCAGGTTCAAATGGTTGCTCATTAGGGAAGGGAGGGGATGCAGAGACAAGGGAGGACCAGTCAAGAAACAATAGTGCAGCCTTGGGGCAGAGTCCTGGTTCCCCCCTCAAGAGGTATACATAACAGTATCTTTGAGCTGTTTTTCAGATACTTAAATCCCCACCAGGTGGGAGAAGTTAATGGTATGCTGCCCACAAGCACTTAGACCCCAGACCTGCTGGAACCAGAAGGTTGATGATGCTAATTCCCACTTACCTTCCTACCAACCAGTCAGAAGAATGTCCATGAGCTGATCACACCCTCCTCTTTGAACCACTGCTATAAAACTCCTCACTACCCCCTACAGGTCGGGACACACAGTTCTGAGGGCATTAGCCTGCTGTGGCCCCTTTTGCCTGGCAAAGCAATAAAACTATTCTTTTCTACTTCACCGAAAACTCTGTCTCCAAGATTTAATTCGGTGTTGGGGTACAGAGGCCAGATTCGGCTTCAGTGGCGGGGAGCTATCAGAATCTGAAACTGACCAGAAGTGGAAACTTCTAACCTCTTCCCGGGCCCCACCCTAGAAGTGATTAATATATTAACTGATTGAAAAAGAAGGTAAAAGAAGGCTATGAAACATGGGGTCTAATAATGCCAATTGGTGTACTAGAGCTGGAGTGGCAAGTTTGATATGCTTTAGATTTGCATAAAAATGCAAATAATGCATAACATTCTTCTCTAGAACATTAAAGAGATTTGATAGCTTTTGAAGGGTCATTGAAGAGGAAATACAAATAACCAAGAAAAATAAATACAAATTCTTAACCTCACTCCTAAGTAAATAAATACAAATTAAAACAATAAGGATATGCCACATTTTTGCTCATCAGACAGGCTATGTTTAAAAAAATTCTCATAACAACCTGGACTATTGAGGGTACGTAAACATAGGCATTCTCATATTTAGAGAGTATGCAATGATGTATCTATTTCAGAGGGAAATGTGACAATGCCTATAAAAATTAAAAATGTACACATTCTTGGATTTCCCAGGGAAATCCCAGGGATTTCCCGTCAGTATTTTTCTTTGAGCAGCGCTTGCTCCCTAAACACGTCTGAATGCTTATTAACCAAATAGGTAATATGTGCGTACATGTATGTATCAACACTCTTTGAAACAGCCAAACATCTATATATCTATTAATGAGATGTGATTAACAAAATTGTAGTTGGCTGTATAACGGGGTTCCTATGTAGTTATTAGCCATGAAGTGGCTAAATTTATATATACTGTCATAGAAGGATTTTTAACTTGCTATTGCACTCACCCACACTGAATCTGGCATGACAGTTTTACAACATGAATATTTGTGAGTGTGTATGTATGTGTACACACATACATATTTATCAGTATAAGCCTAAACAATTTCTGGAATAATATAGAAGACATATTTTTAAAAAAATACCAACTTTGGGGACTTCCCTGGTGGTTCGGGGGTAAGACTCCGTGCTCCCAATGCAGGGGGCCTGGGTTCGATCCCTGGTCAGGGAACTAGATCCTGCATGCGTGCCACAACTAAGAGTCCGCACGCTGCAAGTAAAGATCCCACGTGCCGCAACTAAGACCCGGTGCAGCCTAAATAAATAAATAAATATTTTTTAAAAAATAAATAAAATTACCAACTTTGGGGAATGAGAATGAAGATCAGGAAGTGGATCTACTTTTCCCTTGATACACTGGAATACTACTTATCTTTTTATTGTCATCGTTGCTACTTCTGGTGGTATAAAAGTAATTAATGCTTATAGTGTAAACTCAAACCATTTCATTGCTAATATACTGGGGACTGGTGAGGACTGAGGTCTCTATCGCCTTCCCGCAGTATCTCAGCAGTGCTCGCCTTATCCAGATATTGATATGCATGCCATTCAATATGGAAATTCGATTGGAGGGGTGGAAAGTGAAAAGCAGAAATGAGATGTCCAGTTCTTACCCACAACAAGAATTAGTGAGATGGTGGCTATACCAAGTTGTGATTTTCCTTTGATTTTTATCTCAGCTTATAAAATGCTGGCTTGAGTTTCGTTTCAGAAAGAGTTTGGGGGCAGTCTTTTTCATAGCTGGTTAAAGGGCCAAGGTTGTTTTTCCCCAGTGAAAGAGATTAGCCCTATGGCAAGTTGTTACAAGGTTAGTCACTCAAGCATATAGACATGGAGACCAGTAATCGTCCCCTGTCCCTGCTGGCACGGATCACTACAAGTACAGAAAAAATTCAGGTCACTGGCCAGGTCTTTCATTTCAGAAGTAAAAGGGAGAAGCAATAAAGCTCAAACTTGGTACTGCAGGTTCTCTTACAAGATGCTGTATATAGATGAGCGTAAATATAAAACTATAGACCCATGTGTAATTACCACGCAAAGAATTCTGATAAAATTTATGTTCTTGGGGCTTCCCTGGTGGCGCAGTGGTTGAGAGTCCGCCTGCCGATGAAGGGGACACGGGTTCATGCCCCGGTCCGGGGAGATCCCACATGCTGCGGAGCGGCTGGGCCCGTGAGCCATGGCCGCTGAGCCTGCGCGTCCGGAGCCTGTGCTCCGCAACGGGAGAGGGCACAACAGTGAGAGGCCCGCGTACCGCAAAAAAAAAAGTTATATTCTTTTCCTCCAAATTACATATACATACTGGCATACAATTTCAGGGAGTCATGAGTTTCTCATGCTCATCCATTAGCCCTAAGGGACTCTACACACCCTATAGTTAAAGGCCCTTCTGTAAGAAGATGTGCCCAATGGTGACACACACAGATATTTATTAAGTCAACACACATCAACGTGCCAGGCTCTGAGCTATGTTTTGTGAATGGAACCAAGATTAAATAAGATACAGTTTTTCACAAAGATTTCAATCCAAGAGTTGGGTCAACGTTTTCTCTCTAACTACATAGATTACATACATACATACATACATACACACACACACACACACACCTGTACCTGTATTAGGTAAATCAATAGAATGTAGGTTTCCTTTTTATTATTATAATGTACTGGGTACCAGTTTTAATGTATTAGGTGCACACAATGCGTGTGCACATGCACACATACACACACACACAGGGTATTTAAACAGTAAAATCTTTGTTTACTGGATGAGGACCTGGCAATTTGTCCTCGGTTGAACACAGGGGCCAATAACAAATGCCACATCCAATAAACACTTAAAAATATTCCAATAATACTTCCTGTGACTGATTGTAATTTAGGTTACTCTCTTCAGCTTGCTTCCCAAGGCAGAGAGGTAGTACAAGAGAGGATAACATCCTTGTCATGGTTGTTAACTACGAAACATCCAGATTTCAGAGCACAGTTGGCAAGAAATGTTTGTGTAGGTCACAGACCTTCGTAGAGCAAAAGCTTTCCAGAGCTCACCTCCCCTCAAATATGGAGACTTCAATTGAAACAGAAATTAATTATAAAATGTAATCTAGGGAGATTTGAAACGACACTAAAACTAAACTTCGAATAACAAGCCCACATAGCATTTGCCATCCACCCCATGGCGATAAGCAAAGTAGGCGAGGAGGGATTTTTTTGTGTCACGTGTCTCAGTGCATTGTCTACAAAATCCCTAAACCCATTAAAATCAGAAAAAAATTACTTGTTACAAAATAAAAAAAAAAAATCATATTATTTTGGCATACACCCTACCAGATGTATGACCTAGAAATATAAACAATGGGTTTCATATACTAAACAGTAATGAAAGGATGGAGAAAAAAGAGGGATCCCAATTCTAGAATGGGGAGAGAGATAACATAGAGATACTGGATTTCTTGGAGCAAATGACCAGCCTGGAGTCTGGTTTTTTTTTTTTTTGCGGTATGCGGGCCTCTCACTGTTGTGGCCTCTCCCGTTGCGGAGCACAGGCTCCGGACGCGCAGGCTCAGCAGCCATGGCTCACGGGCCCAGCCGCTCCACGGCATGTGGGATCTTCCCAGACCGGGGCACGAACCCGTGTCACCTTCATCGGCAGGCGGACTCTCAACCACTGTGCCACCAGGGAAGCCCTGGAGTCTGATTTTGATAAATACACTCTCAGTTTTATTTGCTAATAGCTTGCTACTCTGACCTCTCCATGTTCTTTCCTTCCTCCTCCTGTTTCTTTGACCTGAAGCCATGTTTACTGACTCTCTTGGAGAACGAGAGACAGACAGACAGACAGATACACAGAGGGAATACGATACTGAGAAAATCTCATTGATTTTTATATTTAGTCAGGTCAGGAGTTATGCTTAGATCCTTTATTTCAATTGGTAGGTTTTGTTTTGTTTTGTTTTGTTTTGACAGGGATAACTTTTCAAATTAAATCCCTTTATTGAATTTTCACTCTTGGATAGTTTCTGAAGATGCTGTCTTTGCAGAAAAGTAAAATAAAATAAATAAAATTAGAACGGATATATTTCATGCCTTGTGAAAGCTGAGCCTGAGATGACAGTTTGGCATTATCAACCTCCGTGCCTGCAGGGAGCACAGGAATAATGTTGGGTGAGAGAAAACGTGCCGATCAGGGAAAGCGACAGCCGTGTTGTTTTCAGGATACAGGGTTATGTGCATTAAATGCCACAAGCCAGAAAGCAGCATTATCCCCCAAAGCTTGAAAATAAAATCAACCTGGGATGCTACCAATTCCATCCAGAGCTTTCTAAACAAGGGGTGTAGTCATGGGAGACAGACCCTAAAGCTCTTTCATTAGTCTTTCGTTGTGGGACTTTGTTACTATAAGTGTGTCCCACAGACCAGAGGCATCGGCTTCACCTGCAGACTCTTGGGCCCTTACTGAATCAGAATCCACATTTTAACAAGATCCCTGGGTGGGTCGTACGCAGGTTCAAGTTTGAGATGCAATGCTATAAATTTATCAGACAACCTGGTAAGTGAGGTTAGGTAGCCAGCTGGTAATCCTGACAATTGGTCAACTCTGTGTTCATTCATTCAATACATATTTATTAAGCCCCACCTACATGTAGACACCGTAGAATGTGCTGGAGATGCAATACTGAGCAAAGGTATACTTGGCTCCTGCCAATAGGCTGGTGGAGAGGAAAACTTGTGATCAAATGGAATGTGTAATTTCAAACTAAGATGAATACAATAAAGAAAAATAATAGAGTTGGATGAAAGCAAACAAAATAAACTGGTTTAGATTAGGACTTCAAGAAAGACTTCCTTAAGAAATGGATGCTCTCCCTGGATTTGATATAGTTCTACGGTTATTCTGGATGTTATCATTGGGGGAAGCTGGGTGAAGGGTTCAGGGGAACTCCATACTATTATTTTGCAACTTCTTTGTGAGCCTAAAATTATTTCCAAAAGTTAAAAAAATTAGAAATGATGCTTCATCTTAATCTGAACCATCTTCAGTAATACATTACACTGAATTGGTCAGGGAAGGGGGAACAAAGAAAGGTATTCCAAGCAGAGGAAAGAGTAGGTATTAGAGTCTTGTTATGGAGACATAGAACTTTGTAGTTTCTAAGAATTGAAAGCAAACCCAAAGGCCTGCAGGTGATGACCGAGAGGGGCACAGAGTGAGATGAGGCTGAGGAAATGGGCAGGCGGGAGATTATGCTGCAGCTACAGGTAAAGGTGAGAACTGTGTTCTTTATTACTAGAGCAATGGGAACTAAAACAAAGCTCTAAACAGATGGCATGGCAACTTTTGACTTAAGACAGCTCTGGCTACTGGGTACTGAGAACTGAACCATGGAATCCAAGATAACATTATCAGCTCTGGTCACCACCAGAGAGAGCCCACTTTATAAAGAAGTGGGGGGCTTCCCTGGTGGCGCAGTAGTTGAGGGTCCGCCTGCCGATGCAGGGGACGCGAGTTCGTGCCCCGGTCTGGGAGGATCCCACGTGCCGCGGAGCAGCTGGGCCTGTGAGCCATGGCCGCTGAGCCTGTGCGTCCGGAGCCTGTGCTCCGCAGCGGAAGAGGCCACAGCAGTGAGAGTCCCGCGTACCGCAAACAAACAAACAAACAAACAAAAAAAAGAGGTGGGAAAGCAGCTCTAAACTGTTGGGATTATTCTGTGTCAGGTACAATCTGGGCACATTACATACCAGAGCTCTGCCTGAGTTTATAAAGGAGAAAGGAGATGGTCAGCTTGGACCCTGATCTACCCCCACACTGATTCTGCCAAAGAATATATTCATTCCCCAAAGGGGGAAAGAAACCTCTGGAGATAAAAATATCTCCCTGTGAGCACATAGTAATGGAGTAGGTGTGGTTTCTGGAGAGTCTGGATGGCAGGGGTGACCAGCTTCTTTGAGCTGTGAGCTGGTAAACCATGGGTATCATTTGCCTTTGCATCAGAAAAGTGGAGGGCAAGCAGACAGGCTCAGTGTCAGTGATGATGAAGTGTGTGAATTGTGAGGGATATTTTTAAAACAGAGAAGGTCTCAAAAATTAGATTATCACCCTCTGGTTCAGTGCTGAACAACTTCGACCAGCCTCTTGGCACTGTGGTAACTGGAGAGTCCGTTCTCTTCCTTTTCTCTGCACTTGAGACCTCTTTCTTTTCACCTGGGTTTTCTCCTCTCATCTATTTTCCTTCTATGCATTTCCCCCTTTTCTCTTTTTCCTTTTTCCCTTTCACCTGTAGTTCCCTAGTAGTACCCCCTGAAATGCTTAGCCCTCCTGGAGAACCTCAGGAACAAAGAAGGGGAAGGAAATCCATGTTGTTGTCGTTTAAATATATTACTTAAACTTTCTATGCCTTGGTTCCTTCATCTGTAAAATGGGAACCACCACCTATGAACTGTAGTGAAGATTAATTGTGATAAAGTATAGAAAGCCCTTAGCATGATTCTGGGTACAGGGCAAGTGCTTAGTAAATATTAGCTACTATAGGAATCGTTATTATTAACTTCTTTAACTTACAGTGAAGAAATGGAGGCATAAAGAGTTGAAGTAACTTTTTCAAGGTCACACAGTGAGTGAGTGAACTCGTGAGTCATGCAGACATGGCTTTGGATTGTGGACCTTCAGCTTTGCTCTCCATCGTGTGCTAAAGCCAAAACGTCCATAGGAAACACAGTCTTTCATTGTAGCCAACCTAACTAGGGATGTTCAGAACCACCAACTGACTTTTGCCTCCTGCCGCTTACGATGGGGGACAGACAGGATGATGCTCTTCTACAAGCCCTTTCCAAGTGTTCTGTCAATCTCCCACTAGACAGTAAGGCATTGCCTGGATGATATCTGATAAAATAAGGAAACTGGCAAAACAAATCAAAAGAGCAGCAATAATGCAATAATAACAAGTGTTTACTTAAAAAATAAGAAATTTTGGAATTTTATCATCTCCTGCAAAGAAAAACCCCTTGATTGGATGAGAGTTGTAGAGAATTATTAAGACAACTCTAGGTAACTAAGGCCAAAAAAAAAGTCCTCAGGTCCAAACAACTCAGATTACTGATTATCACCACTGTGATTTCCCTTAACACAGATGCGATTCATGGCAGATCGATAAAATTAATTACTATTAACTTCGTGGAAAAGTTGCTTTACTTACGACCATCCACAGTTCTGGCCTCGAGATGCACAAGATCTGGTTCCTTGTTCGACCCCATCACAGACCTAAATGATGGAGAAACATCAACATTAATGAATTCCCATGTGCCTCAGGGAAACTCAGCTGAGCCCATAAACTACTAATGTTCACGGGATTCTAAAGCCACAATCCTTAGGATACATCTACTGTATTTATTGATATAGCCTGACAGTACAATTTTCACTTCAAATAAAACCTATAAAAAATCCTTTATTTGATGAAGGCCAGGCTTGACTGTGGCAAGGATACTGTGTGTTATTAACTCCGACTTGCAAATGAGTCCCATGCATGCCATATGTAACAGTCTCACTGACAGTATATTAAACTTTCAAGAGTTGTCAGGCAGATGACAGGCAAGCTGCTTTACCTGGGTGACTTGAGCAGTGATTTACACACAGCAAACTGATCTAGTTAATGTTTTCATTTGAAATTTGCAGAACTACCTACTATTATCCTATGAACAGACCACATGACCCAACCAACGTAGTGGCCAGAACAGCCTAGAGTGACCATTCTCTGTATTGTTGAACCTGTGTGAGTGGGAAACACAGATGCACCCATATTATATGTGCCAGAAATCACAAGTGTAAGTAAAATACAAGTCTATTTAAAATGCCTTGGAGGGCTTTCCTGGTGGCGCAGTGGTTGAGAGTCCGCCTGCCGATGCAGGGGACACAGGTTCGTGCCCCGGTCCGGGAAGATCCCACATGCCGCGGAGCGGCTGCGCCCGTGAGCCATGGCCGCTGAGCCTGCGCGTCCGGAGCCTGTGCTCCGCAACGGGAGAGACCACAACAGTGAGAGGCCCGCGTATCGCAAAAATAAATAAATAAATAAACAAACAAATAAAATGCCTTGGAGAGGACCCTCAAGATGGCGGAGGAGTAAGACGTGGAGATCACCTTCCTCCCTACAAATACATCAGAAATACATCTACATGTGGAACAACTCCTACAGAACGCCTACTGAACGCTGGCAGAAGACCTCAGACTTCCCCAAAGGCAAGAAACTCCCCACGTGCCTGTGTAGGGTAAAAGAAAAAAAGAAAAAACAGAGACAAAAGAATAGGGATGGCACCTGCACCAGGGGGAGGGAGCTGTGAAGGAGGAAAGGTTTCCACACACTGGGAAGCCCCTTCGCGGACGGAGACTGCGGGTGGGAGAGGGGGGAAGCTTCAGAGCCATGGAGGAGATCGCAGCAACAGGGATGCGGAGGGCAAAGTGGAGAGCTTCCCGCAAAGAGGATCGGTGCCGACCAGCACTCACGAGCCCTAGAGGCTTGTCTGCTCACCCTCTCGGGCGGGTGGGGGCTGGGAGCTGAGGCTCAGGCTTCAGTCGGAGCACCGGGAGAGGACTGGGGTTGGCGGCGTGAACACAGCCTGCAGGGGGTTAGTGCGCCACGGCTAGCAGGGAAGGAGTCCGGGGAAAAGGCTGGACCTGCCTAAGGGGCAAGAGACTTTTTCTTCCCTCTTTGTTTCCTGGTGCTCGAGGAGAGGGGATTAAGAGCGCTGCTTAAAGGAGCTCCAGAGACGGGCGCGAGCCGTGGCTAAAAGCGCGGACCCCAGAGACGGGCATGCGACGCTAAGGCTGCTGCTGCCGCCACCAAGAAGCCTGTGTGCGAGCACAGGTCACTATCCACACCTCCCTTCCGGAGAGCCTGTGCAGCCCGCCACCGCCAGGGTCCCGGGATCCAGGGACAACTCCCCCACGAGAACACACAGGGCGCCTCAGGCTGGTGCAACGTCAAGCCGGCCTCTGCCTCCACAGGCCCGCCCCGCACTCCGTGCCCCTCCCTCCCCCAGCCTGAGTGAGCCAGAGCCCCCGAATCAGCGGCTCCTTTAACCCTGTCCTGTCTAAGCGAAGAACAGACGCCCTCCGGTGACGTACACGCAGAGGCGGGGCCAAATCCAAAGCTGAGCCCCTGGGAGCTGTGAGAACAAAGAAGAGAAAGGGAAACCTCTCCCAGCAGCCTCAGGAGCAGCAGGTTAAATTTCCAGTCAACTTGATGTACCTGCATCTGTGGAATACATGAATAGACAACGAATCATCCCAAATTGAGGAGGTGGACTTTGAGAGCAAGATTTATGATTTTTAACCCTTTTCCTGTTTTTTTGAGTGTGTATGTGTATGCTTCTGAGATTTTGTCTGTATAGCTTTGCTTCCACCATTTGTCCTAGGGTTCTATACTTCCTTTTAGTTTTTAATTTTTTTCCTTAATAATTATTTTTTATTTTAATAACATTATTTTATTTTACTTTATCTCCCTTCCTTCCTTCCTTCCTTCCTTCCTTCCTTCCTTCCTTCCTTCCTTCCTTCCTTCCCTCCCTCCCTCCCTCCCTCCCTCCCTCCCTCCCTCCCTCCCTCCCTCCTTTAGACAACGAATCATCCCAAATTGAGGAGGTGGACTTTGAGAGCAAGATTTATGATTTTTCCCCCTTTTCCTCTTTTTGTGAGTGTGTATGTGTATGCTTCTGTGTGAGATTTTGTCTGTATAGCTTTGCTTCCAACATTTGTCCTAGGGTTCTATCCGTCTGTTTTGGTTTTTTTTTAAATATTTTTTTCTTAATTATTTTTTTATTTTAATAACTTTATTATATTTTATCTTACTTTATTTTATTTTATCTTCTTTCTTTCTTTCCTTCCTTCCCTCATTCCTTCCTTCCTTCCTCCCTCCCTCCCTCCTTTCTTTCTTTCTTTCTACTTGTACTAGTTCTTTCTTTCTACTTTTTCTCCCTTTTATTCTGAGCCGTGTGGATGAAAGGCTCTTGGTGCTGCAGCCAGGAGTCAGGGCTGTGCCTCTGAGGTGGGAGAGCCAACTTCAGGACACTGGTACACAAGAGACCTCCCAGCTCCACATAATATCAAACGCCGAAAATCTCCCAGAGATCTCCATCTCAACACAAGCACCCAGCTTCACCCAACGACCAGCAAGCTACAGTGCTGGACATCCTGTGCCAAACAACTATCAAAACAGGAACACAACCCCACCCATTAGCAGAGAGGCTGCCTAAAATCATAATAAGTCCACAGACACCCCAAAACACACCACCAGACGTGGACCTGCCCACCAGAAAGACAAGATCCAGCCTCATCCACCAGAACAAAGGCACTAGTCCCCTCCACCAGGAAGCCTACACAACCCACTGAACCAACCTTAGCCACTGGGGACAGACACCAAACACAACGGGAACTACGAACCTGCAGCCTGCAAAAAGGAGACCCCAAACACAGTAAGATAAGCAAAATGAGAAGACAGAAAAACACACAGCAGATGAAGGAGCAAGATAAAAACCCACCAGACCTAACAAATGAAGAGGAAATAGGCAGTCTACCTGAAAAAGAATTCAGAGTAATGATAGTAAAGATGATCCGAAGTCTTGGAAATAGAATGGACAAAATGCAAGAAACATTTAACAAGGACCTAGAAGAACTAAACATGAAACAAACAATGATGAACAACACAATAAATGAAATTAAAAATACTCTAGATGGGATCAATAGCAGAATAACTGAGGCAGAAGAACAGATAAGTGACCTGGAAGATAAAATAGTGGAAATAACCACTGCAGAGCAGAATAAAGAAAAAAGAATGAAAAGAACTGAGGACCGTCTCAGAGACCTATGGGACAACATTAAATGACCCAACATTCGAATTATAGGGGTTCCAGAAAAAGAAGAGAAAAAGAAAGGGACTGAGAAAATATTTGAAGAGATTTTAGTTGAAAACTTCCCTAATATGGGAAAGGAAATAGTTAATCAAGTCCAGGAAGCACAGAGAGTCCCATACAGGATAAATCCAAGGAGAAATACGCCAAGACGCATATTAATCAAACTGTCAAAAAATTAAATACAAAGAAAACATATTAAAAGCAGCAAGGGAAAAACAAATAACACACAAGGGAATCCCCATAAGGTTAACAGCTGATCTTTAAGCAGAAACTCTGCAAGCCAGAAGGGACTGGCAGGACATATTTAAAGTGATGAAGGAGAAAAACCTGCAACAAAGATTACTCTACCCAGCCAGGATCTCATTCAGATTTGATGGAGAAATTAAAACCTTTACAGACAAGCAAAAGCTGAGAGAGTTCAGCACCACCAAACCAGCTTTACAACAACTGGTAAAGGAACTTCTCTAGGCAAGAAACACAAGAGAAGGAAAAGACCTACAATAACGAACCCAAAACAATTAACAAAATGGGAATAGGAACATACATATTGATAATTAGCTTAAATGTAAATGGACTAAATCCTCCCACCAAAAGACACAGATTGGCTGAAGGGATACAAAAACAAGACCCATATATTTGCTGTCTACAAGAGACCCACTTCAGACCTAGAGACACATACAGACTGAAAGTAAGGGGATGGAAAAAGATATTCCATGCAAATGGAAATCAAAAGAAAGCTGGAGTAGCAATTCTCATATCAGACAAAATAGACTTTAAAATAAAGACTATCAGAAAAGACAAAGACGGACACTACATAATGAACAAGGGATCGATCAAAGAAGAAGATATAAAAATTGTAAATATTTATGCACCCAACATAAGAGCACCTCAATACATAAGGCAAATACTAACAGCCGTAAAAGGGGAAATCGACAATAACACATTCATAGTAGAGGACTTTAACACCCCACTTTCACCAATGGACAGATCATCCAAAATGAAAATAAATAAGGAAACACAAGCTTTAAATGATACATTAAACAAGATGGACTTAATTGATATTTATAGGACATTCCATCCCAAAACAACAGAATACACATTTTTCTCAAGTGCTCATGGAACATTCTCCAGGATAGATCATATCTTGGGTCACAAGTCAAGCCTTGGTAAATTTAAGAAAATTAAAATTGTTTCAAGTATCTTTTCCGACCACAATGCTATGGGACTAGATATCAATTACAGGAAAAGATCTGTAAAAAATACAAACACATGGAGGCTAAACCATACACTACTTAATAACGAAGTGATCACTGAAGAAATCAAAGAGGAAATAAAAGAATACCTAGAAACAAATGACAATGAAAACACGATGACCCAAAACCTATGGGATACAGCAGCAGCAGTTGTTCTCAGAGGGAAGTTTATAGCAATACAATCCTACCTCAAGAAACAAGAAACATCTCAAATAAACAACCTAACCTTACACCTAAAGCAATTAGAGAAAGAAGAACAAAAAAAACCCGAAAGTTAGCAGAGGGAAAGAAATCATAAAGATCAGATCAGAAATAAATGAAAAAGAAATGAAAGAAACAATAGCAAAGATCAATAAAACTAAAATTGGGTTCTTTGAGAAGATAAACAAGATTGATAAACAATTAGCCACATTCATCAAGAAAAAAGGGAGAAGACGCAAATCAATAGAATTAGAAATGAAAAAAGAGAAGTAACAACTGACACTGCAGAAAAACAAAGGATCATAAGAGATTACTACAAGCAACTATATGCCAATAAAATGGACAACCTGGAAGAAATGGTCAAATTCTTAGAAAAGCACAACCTTCTGAGACTGAACCAGGAAGAAACAGAAAATATAAACAGACGAGTCACAAGCACTGAAATTGAAACTGTGATTAAAAATCTTCCAAGAAACAAAAGCCCAGGACCAGATGGCTTCACAGGTGAATTCTATCAAACTTTTAGAGAGAACTAACACCTATCCTTCTCAAACTCTTCCAAAATATAGCAGAGGGAGGAACACTCCCCAACTCATTCTACAAGGCCGCCATCACCCTGATGCCAAAACCAGACAAAGATGTCACAGAAAAACAAAACTACAGGCCAATATCACTGATGAACATAGATGCAAAAATCCTCAACAAAATACTAGCAAACAGAATCCAGCAGCACATTAAATGGATTATACACCATGATCAAGTGGGGTTTATCCCAGGAATGCAAGGATTCTTCAATATACGCAAATCAATCAGTGTGATACACCATAGTAACAAATTGAAGTATAAAAGCCATAAGAAAATCTCAATAGATGCAGAAAAAGCTTTCGACAAAATTAAATACCCATTTATGATAAAAACCCTCCAGAAAGTGGGCATAGAGGGAACTTACCTCAACATAATAAAGGCCATATATGACAAACCCACAGCCAATATTGTTCTCAATGGTGAAAAACTGAAACCATTTCCACTAAGATCAGGAACAAGACAAGGTTGCCCACTCTCACCACTATTCAACATATTTTGGAAATTTTAGCCACAGAAATCAGAGAAGAAAGTCAAATAAAAAGGAATCCAACTAGGAAAAGAAGAAGTAAAGCTGTCACTGTTTTCATCTGACATGATACTACACTTAGAGAATCCAAAAGATTCTACCAAAAAACTACTAGAGCTAACCAATGAGTTTGGTAGAGTAGCAGGATACAAAATGAATGCACAGAAATCTCCTGCATTCCTGTACATTAATGATGAGAAATCTGAAATAGAAATTAAGGAAACACTCCCGTTTACCACTGCAACAAAAAGAATAAAATACCTAGGAATAAACCTACCTAAGGAGACAAAAGACCTGTATGCAAAAAACTATAAGACACTGATGAAAGAAATTAAAGATGATACAAACAGATGGAGAGATGTACCATGTCTTGGATTGGAAGAATCCACATTGTGAAAATGACCATACTACCTAAAGCAATATACAGATTCAATGCAATCCCTATCAAACTACCAATGGCATTTTTCAAAGAACTAGAACAAAAAATTTCACAGTTTGTATGGAAACACAAAAGACCCCGAATAGCCAAAGCAATCTTGAGAAAGAAAAATGGAGCTGGAGGAACCAGGCTCCCTGACTTCAGACTATACTACAAGGCTACAGCAATCAAGACAGTATGGTAGTGGCACAAAAACAGAAATATAGATCAATGGAACAAGATAGAAAGTCCAGAGATAAACCCTCACACATATGGTCACCTTTTCTTTGATAAAGGAGATAATAATATGCAATGGAGAAAAGACAGCCTCTTCAATATGTGGTGCTGGGAAAACTCGACAGCCAGCTACATGTAAAAGAATGAAATTAGAACACTCCCTAACACCATACACAAAAATAAACCCAAAATTGATTAAAGACCTAAATGTAAGGCCAGACACTATCAAACTCTGAGGAAAACATAGGCAGAACACTCTATGACATAAATCACAACAAGATCCTTTTTGACCTACCTCCTAGAGAAATGGAAATAAAAGCAAAAATAAACAAATGGGACCTAATGAAACTTAAAAGCTTTTGCACAGCAAAGGAAACCATAAACAGATGAAAAGACAACCCTCAGAATGGGAGAAAATATTTGCTAAAAAGCAACACTCACAGGATTAATCTCCAAAATATACAAGCATCTCATGCAGCTCCGTATCAAAAACACAAACAACCCAATCCAAAAATGGGCAGAAGACCTGAATAGACATTTCTCCAAAGAAGATATACAGATTGCCAACAAACACATGAAAGGATGCTCAACATCACTAATCATTAGAGAAATGCAAATCAAAACTACAATGAGGTATCACCTCACACCAGGCAGAATGGTCATCATCAAAAAATCTACAAACAATAAATGCTGGAGAGGGTATGGAGAAAAGGGAAACCTCTTGCACTGTTGATGGGAATGTAAATTCATACAGCCACTATAGAGAACAGTATGGAGGTTCCTTAAAAAACTAAAAATAGAACTACCATACAACCCAGCTATCCTACTACTGGGCATATACCCTGAGAAAATCATAATTCAAAAAGAGTCATGTACCACAAGGTTCATTGCAGCACTATTTACAATAGCCAGGACATGGAAGCAACCTAAACGTCCACCAACAGATGAATGGCTAAAGAAGATGTGACACATACATACAATGGAATATTACTCAGCCATAAAAATAAACAAAATTGAGTTATTTTTAGTGAGGTGGATGGACCTAGAATCTGTCAGAGTGAAGTAAGTCAGAAAGAGAAAAATACCATATGCTAACACATATATATGGAATCTAAAAAAAAAAAAAATGGTTCTCATGAACCTAGGGTCAGGACAGGAATAAAGAGGCAGACGTAGAGAATGGACTTGAGGACTTGGGGAGGGGGAAGGGTAAGCCAGGACGGAGTGAGAGAGTGGCATGGACATATATACACTACCGAATGTAAAATAGCTAGCTAGTGGGAAGCAGCCTAATAGCACATGGAGATCAGCTGGGTGCTTTGTGACCACCTAGAGGGGTGGGATAGGGAAGGTGGGAGGGAGACGCAAGAGGGAGGGGATATAGGGATATAAGTATATGTATAGCTGATTCACTTTCTTACACAGCAGAAAGTAACACAACAATGTAAAGCAATTATACTCCAATAAATGTTTTAAAAAATAATACAAAATAAAATGCCCGGAGGCACATATTATTTAGTCTTATCTTGCAGTGAGCCAAATTAAATCGAAAATAGGTATTCTATTATATAAGCAATATGGGCCATCATACTTTAAGACTTTCATTCAGCAAGATTAACTAAAGTTGGAATTATCTATAGTTTTTTTCATCAGGATTTGCAGACATCCATTTAATCTGTTCCATTTCCATGTGTAAAATAGTAACATGCCTTAAAACTGGTCTTCCTCTGCCTCCCCGGAGGCCCTCAGCCCCACCATCAAATCCATATGAGAATATGAAGATGTTAAAAACGCTCATTACATTCAGGACTCATTGTGGCCGCCAAGACCCATTTCACTTTTTCTGCCCTGTGTCCTACCACACAGGAAGATCTGCCACTCCTCAAAGTGCCTCATTCCTTTCCTCTGCCCTCTGGGAGCCTCTGTATGTTTTTCTCTCCAGCCTGAAAGGCCCTTCTCCAGTTTCACCATGTCTTCTTTGACTCATTTTGAGACACATCTGAAAGGTCACTTCCTCCATTAACTATTTCCCAGTTACACCAGGAAAACTGCTCTCTTCCTAAGTATTTCTTTTTTAATACAAATTTTGTAAAAGTTTGCTACAAATAATTATTTTATGTCTTTCCCTATATAAAAGCAGCATCCCACCAGCCTGCACACACGCACACCAAACTGAGAGCCCCTGGAGTAGCTTTGTTTTAAACACTTTATATTCACATGTATATATGAATAAAATAATGCCTAAGCTGTAACAGACAGTCAAATGTTGAAAGAAAGAAGGGAGGGAGGGAGGGAGGGAGGGAGGGAGGGAGGAAGGAAGGAGGGGAGAGGGAGAAACGGAGGGAGAGTGTTTAATGGTCTGTGAGCTCTTTGAAATAAGTAAATGAATCATAGTCCTAAGGGCATTCCCAGAACTCTTCTTATTTGAACTCATTTCCCAACTCAGAGTCTGAAGCCTAGCTAGCTTAGTCTTTCTTTATCTTAAGAAGTCTCCTTAAGGCCCTACTATCACTGCCAGTAACTTTTCTTTGATTGATACATGGCCTGAAATTCAGAGCCTATGTTTGAAACACTGAACTCTGCTTTCTTCTTCTCCCAGGAAGCAGAAATGTCCTAACAAGGGTTTTATAATTTTCCCCAAAGAGACAGGGAATGTGCCCTTGGACATTTCCCCTGGTTAGAATCCGTACAGAGGTGGATGGTGATACTTTCACCATCATTTCAATCACGTACTCGAGTGACTGCTTGTTCAGACAGAGATGGTAGCTCTGCACTTCCCATAGTGAAGCATTGATTGCATCCATAGGTGACCTCTACTGACAAGGCCAAAGTCATGAACAATAAAAAAAAAAAAAAAAGAGACAAGCTCCCCTTCTGACAACCCTCAAACTAGAAAGCTCAGCAGGTAACTGGTTTTTGTCAATTATTATTGGGTAGTAACATGTTCTTCACCTCCCACCTTACCTGATGCAAGTTTCTTCCTTGAAACGACCAGTACCTATGACGCTGGCATCCCAGAAACACAGGGTTGCAACTATCACGCAAACCTAACCTGCTTAGCTTGTGCTTAGGGTCAACGCGAGGCAAAATGACTCTCTTGCATCCAGTTGCATCTTTCCATGTGCATATGACGACAAATCAATAATAGCAGTAATCTCTTAAGATCTTTTATTATCTCTAAAGGCAGGAGCTGTTGTTTCAAGCGACATGTCCCTCTTATCAACTAATGTAAAGAGACAGGGACAAAACAGAATCCTTTGTCTTTCCAAAGTCTACTGTGGCAACTCCCTTACCCTGCCTAAATGTTTTTCCATGTCTAGTAAAACAACTGCAACAACAAAATAAAACTTTAAAGTCAGGCCATGGTGTTTCCAACATTTTTATTTGCAGATGTGCTCGCCCTTTTTCCTGAAGGCCTAAGGGTGCCTCTAGATCTGCAGTCACGCATTATAAAGAATTACGGCTGCTTTTACTTTGTGGCACTGGTGAGTTCTCAAGAGGTGAAGCCAAACAATGTTAAATGTTCACAGATGTGCTGGTTTTAATGGTGCTGTCATTGATCAGACACCTTGTGGAAACACACCACTGCAGATGACCTGCAACGTATCATTTTCTAGCCCATTTATGCATTTTAGTTGGGACCGTAGAGTTTAACGGTTTTCTGCATGTTTTGAAGACCAATTGTTGTGATTAATAATGATGATGATGATGATGATGAGTAGGTGCCAGAGGCTTGTGGGGTGGGGACGGAGAAATGGGGAGAGAATGGTAAGAGTGCACAAACTTTCAGCTATAAGATGAATAAGGTCTGAGGATCTAATGTATAACATGGTGACTATAATTGAAAATGCTGTATCATATAATTGCAGTTTGCTGAGACAGTAGAAAGGTATTTGTGAGGTAATGAATGTGCTAACTCGATTATGGAAATCCTTTCACAATGTGTATATACATCAAATCATCACGCTGTACACGAAGTATATCACGCTCCTGTTTGTCAGGTATGCTTCAACAAAGCCAAAAAATAAGAAACCAAAGAAAACCAGCTTAAACATAAAATTTAATCCAAAATATTCTCTTGACGATCTCATTTTTGGAGGGCGATCTCAAGAATGGCTTCAAGAATCTCTATCCAATCATGTAAGTAACTCTGACTTCAGGTATTAAGCACAAAGGCTTGGACACCTTTGCTTTATGCTTCTAGACTGCCCTGTACACATCCCTGTCATGGTTCATAATGATTTGCTGGATCTCTTTGCATAAATGCTTCTCTTACTTCAGTGAGCTCCCAAAAGGCAGGTGCTCTGTTTTTTTGTCACTGTGTTCTCTGTGCTTACCAGAGCATAGGGAAGAATGTTTCCTCAAGAGACATATAGACATGTTTACACTGGTCAATATTTACTATAATATCTGATGTATTGGGCTGTTCAAGTCTGGGACTCAGAAAGAATCTCTCTGTAAAAATGAGATGAAAAAATTCGGTTCAGGATCCTTTAATTATATAAAAAGACAATAGGTGGCTGTATCTTGTATATGTTTATATTGCCTTTATGTCTAACTGGGAAAATGAATTCCCTTCTTGAGCTGAATTTCATGGAAGGGAAGGAACACCATGCTTTCACGTGCTGGTACCTCTGCCTGGAATAACTTCTTACCCTTCTTCTGCCTTCTTAACTCCTGTGGTCTGTGGTTCAGCTGCAGATGAGTGAAGTTGAAAACAGTCTCCCCAGTGGGGGTGCCACTTAAGCTAAGTTGGTTATCCCTTCTCAGACTTCCAGAACTGTGCACAGACTTCTGCACAGCACAAATTAGGCCATGTTTCAGGTGGTGGCTCATTTGTCTGTCCTTCTTATTGACAGACAAGCTCAAACCTTTCTGTTTTTCTGTGCCAGGTACCATGCATGCTATATAGAGATATTCAATCAATGTTTACTGAATGCTTTTGGACAAAGGAGAAGTACATAACCAGCCATATCAGCATTCATCAGTTTTTCTGTGTGTGTGACATTTGGTCAGTTACTTAACAATCTCTGTGCTTTTTTTTTTCTTTTAATTTTTTTTTTTTTTTTTTTTTTTGCGGTACGCGGGCCTCTCACTGTTGTGGCCTCTCCCGTTGCGGAGCACAGGCTCCGGATGCGCAGGCTCAGCGGCCATGGCTCACGGGCCGAGCCACTCCGCGGCATGTGGGATCTTCCCGGACCGGGGCACGAACCCGTGTCCCCTGCATCGGCAGGCGGACTCTCAACCACTGCGCCACCAGGGAAGCCCTTATTTTATTTTTTAATGATAAAATGAGACTAAAATAAGTTCTCCTAGAATATACATTTTAAAGCACCAACCAGGTTCCTGGCACACAGCAAGGGTGTGTAGACAGATGGGGAATATTAATCCTGATGTGAAAATTAATCCTCATATGAAAATTAAAATTTGTGTTGGTAATAAAAGCTTCTTGGGATATCAGGGGTAGCCCGTTAGCAAAAATGATTTATCATCGTAAATCAACAGACAAAATAAAAGAGTCAATAGCCCAGAGATCAACTATATGAATAAATAAAATCATTTATTTATTTAGTGAAACACTCGAATGCTCTATTATGTGGTAAGAACAAGGGCTACAGATTCCCTGGCTTTACAAGCCTTAGAGCTATGGGAGAGACAGTAATCCAATGAAACAAGAGTTCTAATATTCAAATTGGTATTTGAAGACATAGGAGAAATGTCCGGAGGAGAATGAATGTCCTGTAAGTCTTTACAGTAAATGGATTGAATCTTCAAGGATATGGAATGATATGATCAATGGATAGTGGGAGTGGAAGAACATTCTCCTTAGAGATAAATATCAAGTAAAAAGGTCCCAGGTCAGAGACAGGCTGATCCACAGAGGTGTCTACTAGTAAGTCAACATGGTGGATCTAATGTTTTCACAGTAGAGCAGTAGCAGATAAAATGAAAATTTAGGCCCTGTGTACATCACGCTAAGGTGTTGTATTTGATCCTAAAAGCCACATGATGTCACTGAAGAAAGTTATGCACATAAGTTTGCAAATGGCTGAAAAGAAGAACTTGTGCCCCTATCTATCTGTGTGTAGGTCTCCCTGCCCAAGGAAAGCGTAAGGTGAAGGCCCTCTAGGACATACTAGACTCAGCTCTGTTGATACAAACAAGACAAAGCCAGCCTCGTGCATCTCCGCTTCCAGCATCTTAAGTTGGTGCCCACATTTAGGAGCTGTCTGGGAATAAAATCTAAGGATTATCATAGTCAAGAATGCAAATAAACACTCACTCTGATATAGCACGCCGTGAAGTGAGGAGTGCAACATCGGCCTTCTGAAATACAATCAGCCAAATGCAGCCTTTGTAGACACTTTCCACAGAGAAACTCAAAAATGTCACTAGTTTACCATTCTCCTGGCATTTTGTCTGAGTTTACACCAACTTAATATACTGCTCAATAAATGCTGAGGAGCCACAAAATGTCCTGATACAGATAACCGCAGAGCAAGTATTAGAAAGTAAACACCGTGACGGGAGAGCACCTATTTATTCAGATTTAGATTTGCAGCTAATGACCAAGGGAGGAATGCGGAGAGATCTGCAGAGGAGCAGAGGCTGGGGAGTTGGAGACACCTGCACTCCTCCTTTTTTGTTTTAGATGGAGCAGTCATGTTCCTGCAGGCTCTTTGTAAATAAAGCCCATAGAAGCAAGTGGTTCTGTCTGCTACAGAGAGAAGCAGCAAAGTGCCCGCCTGTATTAGCGGCTGGATACCCTGATTTCCTCTTCTGTGGTCAAGGGTTTCCTCTTCACCTAATGCTACAGTTAGGCTCCCAAGACAAACATCATCAGGAAGGTCCTGGCTGATGCTGCAACTTTTACTCCTGAACAAAGCAGCTTAGCCTGAGGTCTCATCTCCTGCCCATGTGGGGGAAATGAGCTAGAAAAATAAAAATAAAAAGCAGCCTAAAGGTGGCATTTTAACCTCCCCTGTAAGCCTAAGAAACATGCTTGCTTGCTTTCTTCTGGTCTCTACACGGTTACACTGGTTTCCCAGAAATAAAGGAGGCTACTACAAATAACAAATAGACGGACAAATAAAAATGATGCTTAGTTTTTTTTAATGCATAATGGCTACAGAGAATCAGCATGGCCAACATCCTTAAGCTCCTTAAATTCTGCATTTTGCCATTTTTACTCCCCAAACCAGAAGCCTGACTGTTAAGTTATGACATTTACAACAAAAGGCAGAGCAGAGACAGAGAGACAGACAGAAAGACAGACAAAGAGAAAGTGTGTGTAGGAGAGCAAAGCAAGGAATGGGGTGTCTGACCTAGAGTGAAGGAATACATAAAGCTCAGGATGGTTATGGGAGGTGAGGTTTGTTGCATGACGTGCTGCATAGAAATAAAGCTGAAAGTTGAAAGAGAAATGAAAGTGCTTAGAAGTAAGCAGCATGTCTCTCCAGTTATCAACCATTCTTCTAAATCGCTCGAGGCAAACCATTCTTCTACAGTGCTTCCCTATCCTTTCCCATTTTCCCTTGTTCTAATGTAATGATTTTGCTTCATATACCACTGGTTGCATTTCCTGTTTCCCTCTTATTTCCCCACTTTTATAGCCCCTCCCCATCTTTGTCTTTGTTGTTTCCTGAATACAGATGAGGAAATCTAGAGAGACACCAGGGAACCTGACCAGATCACGAGCCTGATCCCCAGACAGAAACAACAGTGCCAATGAGATGTAGAGAAATATGCTTTAAATGATCAAAGAGTGTGGGATTGAGGTAAAAGAGGAGCTCACAGTATTTTTTAAGAAGGTTTCTTGTTATCTTTTAAAACTGTAGTGGTATCATACCCTACGTATTTTTAGCAACTTGTTAATTTTACTCAATAATATATCTTGGAGACTGTTCCATGCCAGAACATAACATTAGTGAGAGAGATCTCTAACGACTTTATTGCAATCTACTACATGAAAATACCCAATTTAGCTAACTATTGTCTATTGATTAACCCAAAGCAAAAATGTATATAAAAGGAAAAAAATGCTACTGGAAATGCACATTCAAAATTCATAATGGTAGTCACCTCTGGGAGGGTTTAGAACGGTGGGATAATAGTCAATGGGATCATTATACTTATCAGTAATCTTTTAATACAAAGAGGATGTATTTATGCATTACTTTTAATATTAATAAACCTGTACTATTAATATAAACAGGAAAATTTCTACAGTCAGGAAAACAAAGACTAAGGTAGGTGTAATCGATGTGTGCAAATGACAAAGGGATAGAGAGGAGAGATGAGTGATGTTTGTATGAGGAGGAGATACGGAATTTCCTTAAACTTCAGAATACTGACAACTCGGGTACCACCTTAGTAGAGAGTGCTTGCAAGGCTTAGGCTGTGACAGGAAAAAAAAAATGCCAGGGATACCAGGAGGTATGTGTTTGTGCTGATCTTAAATTCAGAGTGAGAGGAGGAAGGTCTGAAGGTCTTGCTTGGGACTGGAGGGGCCATATTAACAGAAGACAAGGAGAGGAGAGAACTTCAATTCCCCTTTCTTTCCATATTTGTTAAGGACAAAGAACTTCAGACTAGCAGGTAGAACACATAGGAGCGTAAAGGAATGGAAACCTGAGTATTTTACTGCTAGAGACAACCTGACTCAGAGAAATTATATTCCATAAGAGAATTCCAGGGGCAGCAATCTCCAAAATTTTTGTTTGAACACAACAAGCAAGAGAAAAAAATGAGCACACACCCATATATGAGTTGTTAGTAATAGGCTGTGGAAATGCACTAGAGTATTTATATATTAACTTTAAAAAGTATACACACAATAGAAATCAAAATATAAGCAAGCAAAAAGTCAGAAATTCTAATATTTTCTCCCCACGTCTCCATGAATCATCAAACCTCCCAGCACCCTGGGGTGCTGTTGCAGGTAACTCACCATGGAGACCGTTGCTCTAGACTGAGGATTCCTGGGACATCCTTAACACCCAGCAGGGCAGACAGCAGATCCTCAATTAAATTTTTTAATGAATGAATGAATGAGTTCAACAAATAGTTACTGAATACCAACAATGTGCCAGTGGTAGTTCTAGGTGCTGAGGGTTTAGCCGTGAATAACAGAGAGGAAAATCCCTGCCCCTCATGAAGTTTACATGTCAATAGAGAAGACAGGGAGTGTGTAACTATAAATGCATATCAGGTGTATATTATATACAATGTATCATTTCTTGAAAGTTATGTAGGAAAAAATATATATATAAGGGACTTAAACTATATCAAAAAAAACTATTGTCAGATGGTGTTGATCAATGGCTGGTGCCCATCTGTTAACTGTGGGATGGATGTCACATAGGGCCTCCAAGGCTGTGCCCTTGTTAGTGTCCTGCTCAACAAGAGTCAACAACTTGGATGAGAATACATATCGTGTGCCTAGAAAATTCACATATGACACAAATTCAGAAAAATAATGATGAAATAAGAGAAAGGGTACGTCAGCCCTGAAAGCAATTTGCTTGCCTAAAGTCACAGGGCTAATAAATGATACAATCAGATTGGAACCTAGGCTTTCTAATTTCTCTACAACTCCATGTACCACCTGTAGAAAGGCTGACAATAATACTACTTAATAATAATAGTGTTTTAAAGAGTAAAAGAAAGAGTACACACAGCTACCACTATTGCCAATAGTATGAATTAAGGGATCCTTTAGAGATGAAAAGACTGTTAGAGAGGAATGAGTCCAAACACTGCATGTCACAATTAAGGAAACCAAGGCTTCAAGAGAGTAAATACCTTGCCCAAGGTCACACCACTCAGAGAGTGTCAGGTTGGAACTACTAACCCAGGCTCTTGACTAACTCATGATCCTTCTCTTGAAAAAAAAAAAAAAAAATCCCTTTTCTTTTCACCCCTTTGTGTCTCAGAAAAGTCAGGATTAACTCAGAAGGCAATGTGTGTGTCTTACACTAGAAAGATAAAGAGAAATAATGGGAAAACTTCAGACATTCTGAAATCCTGCAAGGATTAAGTGTTCCTATGGTCTGAATGTGTCTCTCCAAAATTCCCATGTTTAAACCTAAACTCCAAGGTGATGGTATTAGGAGGTGGGGCCTTTAGGGGTGATGAGGTCACGAGGGTGGAGCCCTCATGAATGGGATCAGTTCCTTTATAAAAGAGGACAGAGAAGCTCCCTTGCAGCTTTCACCATATGTGGACACAGTGAGAAGGTAGCTGCCTACAATCCGGAAGAGGGCTTTCATCAAAACCGTACCATGCCAGTACCCTAATCCCAGACTTCAAACCTGTGAGAGATAATTTCTGTTGTTCATAAACCATCCAGTATGTAGTATTTTGTTAGAGCAGTCCAAATGGACTAAGACAAACATACCGGGGAGTACAGTTGCATGGGCCAAGGCATATTCGAGAGGGTTCCATGTTCTAGAGATTAGAAACAGAATGGATATTAAGTTTAGTTTAATGCACTCCATTGTTCATTGCAGCACTATTGACAATAGCCAGGACATGGGAGCAACCTAAATGCCCATCGACAGAGGAATGGATAAAGAAGATGTGGTCCATATCTACAATGGAATATTACTCAGCCATAAAAAGGAACGAAACTGGGTCATTTGTAGAGACATGGATGGACCTAGAGACTGTCATACAGAGTGAAGTAAGAAAGAGAAAAATATCGTATATTAACGCATATATGTGGAATCTAAAAAAACTGGTATAGACAATCTTATTTACAAAGCAGAAATAGAGACACAGACGTAGAGAATAAACGTATGGATACCAAGGGGGAAAAGCGGGCTGGGGTGAATTGGGAGATTGGGATTGACATAAATACACTATTGATTCTATGTATAAAACAGATAACTAATGAGAGCCTACTGTATAGCACAGGGAACTCTACTCAATGCTCTGTGGTGACCTGAATGAGAAGGAACTGCAAAAAAGAGGGGATATATGTATACGTATAGCTGATTCACTTTGCTGTACAGTATAAACTAAAAAAATATTGTAAAGTAACTAAACCCCAATAAAAAAAAAAGAAACAGAAAAAAAAATTTAGTTTAGACACTCAAGTATCACGCTTCAGCTTGAAGGTGGCTTCTCTGTAGTTACTTGCAAAATGACTAATAAATTTTGACCTTTCTGAGAAATACAGTATCAGTCTCCACACTGGGCTGCCACGTCCCTGGTCCACACATAAGGTTGATTTAACCGTCCTTGAGTAGCTTCTCTATACTTTTTCAGCTTATGATTACACAAAAACATGCTCTTGCTTTGTTGCTGGGTATTGGTACTTCTGAAAAAGTACCCCGAGAGGCTACTGCTTACAAGGCCCTCAGTGGAAAAGGGAAAGTGATCTGGTCAGTAGAACTTGGGTGGGGAACAAGGGTAAAAGAGGGTTAGATACAGGAGGAAATTAGATTTATCTTCACCACAGAGACAAATTCCTGGGGTGTCAAATGGCAGCTATTCTCCTTAGTATTTTGTTTATTCACAAAGCATTTCTGGAGTTTTGAATACAAGGTATGAAGAGATTTGAAACTGGGCAAATACAGAGATGATATCCTGTGAAAATACTTTGAACGCTGTGTCAGCTGGTCTTTGAACTCTTATTAATTGCTTGGCCAAGGAAACCAACATGATGGTGGAAAATGATATACACCTTTTAATTTGCCTTAAAAAAATGAGTACCCCACTATGGATGGAAACATTTCAGAGTGATAGAAAAAGAAGAGAGGAGAAAGGGAGAGGAGAGAAGGAGAGAAGGGGAAAGGAAATCAGAAAGGAGGGGAGGTGGGGGAGGAGGGAGAACAGGCAGAAAAGGGAGTGAAAGAGGAGGTGGGGGAGAGAAGATGGGGAGAAAAAGAAGAGTATATGAAAGAGGTGGACGCATGAGGAGGAGAGAAGAGATTGCATTCTCTGGGACTATCCTGCCGTGCTCACAGCGTCTCTCTGTTGGTTGTCTCCCACCGTCCCCAACCCTTGGGAAATATGCTTGACTGCTTTATTGTTATTATTATTGGTATAATTTATTTAAATAACACTGCTTTAAAAAATCTAATTGTAGAAGTAATATGTGTTCAGTTAAAGTATACTGAAAAGTACACCAAAATATATAAAGGAAAATTAAACACTTAGAAATAACCACCTTAACCTTTTGTTGTTGATCCTTTAGTGCTTTTTCTATGTTTGTGTAGGCATTCCTTTTTTTAAAATGACTTCTGCATCATAGCACTGACATAACGTAACAGAATATTGGAATGCACTGTTCTGCCAACTGTACAATAGTCTGTTTCCTTAACTAACATTCTGACCATGGGGTACTGTTAGGTCTGTACATGACACTGTACTGATTATCTCTGTAGGTAAATATCTGCATGTGAGATGCAATATTTTTATGTTAACTGCCATTTTCTTTCCTTTCATCAATTGTCTCTTCCTGTTCTTGGTCCTTACATCTATATACATGTTTTTTTTTTCATTCAGGTTTTTCATTTATAAGAGTGCTTAACTGTTCAGAATACCTACCCATTTCCTATACTGCATTTTTCATATATTTTTCAATTGGTCAATTTGGAACCTGCATTCTTTGTCTTGGGAATTAAAATCATGGTTGAGCAACAGAGGTCAGTATACTTTACAGAGGTTTGTTTTGTTTTGGAGAGAAGCCTGAAGCCTGCATTTTTCCATGCCTAGGAAAGAAGAGAGATGGGGAAAGGGAAAAAAGTGTGCATGTGTGTGTGTGCATGCGTGCATTCACACGTACCCCCAAGTCACCCTCCTTAGGGTGAAGATGTTGTGAGATGCCCAACTGAACAGAGGGGAGAGCCCAGAACTCCTGGGGGAATCCCCACCTCCACGGCCACTAAGGCAAAAGTGTCACTGGGAAAAGGTATTCCCTTCTGAGTTCTTCATCCCAGGTCAGACTTTAAAATGTTCCTTTAAGAAGGACTTTATTAGGCAGAGAGGTCTTGCCTTGAATTAGCAGGTGGCACATTAATGGCACCTTAATGCCTAACGGGGATTATTTGACCATAGGCTCAGCACCAAAGAACAGAGATTCCTGAGGTGAAGAAGAAATAACAAAACGTAATCCAGAAATGGGCTTATTCACTGTCTTTTCTGGTCACCTCATTGGCCGAGCAATTAAATAATGCTATAAATAAATAAATTGTCAAATGCAGCAATTATTCCTTCAGAAGAATTCCAATGAATACATATATGAGATTATCAATATGGCAAATTTCCATTAGAATACCATGGTCATAATTGTTGCAGGCAGGACTGACTGAAGAGTCCTAAAATTAGCGAGCAAAACACACAGCCTCAAAATATCTCTCTCAACATATTTAATGATCATGGTGATTTTTTTTTTTTTTTTTTTTGCCGTATGCGGGCCTCTCACTGCTGTGGCCTCTCCGGTTGCGGAGCACAGGCTCCGGACATGCAGACTCAGCGGCCACGGCTCACGGGCCCAGCCGCTCCGCGGCACGTGGGATCCTCCCGGACCGGGGCACGAACCCGTGTCCCCTGCATCAGCAGGCGGACTCCCAACCACTGCATCACCAGGGAAGCCCCAGATCATGGTGATTTTGACATATATTCACACAGTTTTTAATACTCCTTCTACCAAGAGTTGGAGCTTGATTCTCCTTCCCTGGCATGGGAACTGGACTCAGGGACTTGCTTCCAACAAATAGAGGTTGGAGCAGAGAAAACAGTGCCTCTGCAAATGGAGAAACCTGGCAGATACCACCTCAATCAAGTGATCAAGGTTACCATCATCAGTAGTAGGACATATTGATATCTTGCACTCTTTGATGTGATGTCATGAGAAGGTCACACCATTTCTGTGATTTTCTTCCCAACCATATATAACACTGTAATCATGAAAAAATATCAGACTAACCCAATCTGAGGAACATTCTACAAAACACCTGACTAGCACGCCTCAAAACTGTCCAGGTCATCAAAGACAAGGAAAGTGGGAGATTTGAGGAGACGAGAAAAGACATGACAAATAAATGCAATGTAGGATTCTTATTTGGATCCTAGATGGGAAAAAAAAAAGGACATTAGTAGAAAACCTGGAGAGATCCAAATAAAGTCTCCAGTTTAACTGATAGTATTAAATCAAGGTTAATTTCCCAGTTATGAATATCACACCATGGTTATATAAGATGTTAGCATGAGGTAAGTTTATGGGAACTCTCTTATTCTTTGAAATTCTTCTGCAATTCTAAAATTATTTCAAAATAAAAAATTAGGGAGAGAAAACTACCCACATATCACAAGGATAGACTCTATTATAGCAAAGCTACTATAAGCTGGAACACAATCTGTTGTAACTAAATCATTGTTATCACGAGGAGTGGATTGGTCCTGTTGTCATTTCATCCTGTAAAGCAGGTAAAATAACTGTTTCATTTCCACTGTCAAGAGTGTATGATTCATAGATTTCAACAATCACAAAAGATGAAGTTATCTGATTTTTTAAAGAAATGTTAAGATCAGAGAAATGGCTCTTATTACTGGGATGTTTTTACTCTCCATTTGTTTAGAAATAGAAAACAGTGTGGAGAGCGAGAGTCTATTTATTTTAGGGCTGCCCTGGTTTCCATGGGAAAAGCCTGATTTCAGCTGACAACATAAATATGTTGGGCCCAGGAGCTGTTGAAATTCGAGGTCAGATGTGAGGTTTGGCTGTACGCTGTGGCTGTTTCAGATTCCTCTCAAGCATCTCGTTTTCCTTGGCTACTGAATTACTCAGGAAGGCTAACTGCTCATAGGAGGCACATGGAAGAGCTAGTTTGTTCTCTGGGTTGGGGTTGGTGATGCACAAGCTATCCCAGGCACATAAATATTCTAACAAGTTTCATCTTGTCACAACAGAGTCATAAAGTTGCTCTGCTCAGCACATGATAATGGCTTTGAAATTCAATTACTGGTGGCATTTGTCTTCTGGGATTTATCTGCCTTAAACTTCAACACTTGTGTAAAAACCTTTACCATAAATCTCATAAATGCTGCAGCAAATTCCATTCCCCCCACCCCACCCCAGGGCACATCTTGCCATGCCTGTGAAAACCTTGACAGCTTTCTCTAAATTATAGAATTGCTCTGCTTAGAGGTGTTCATGTTTTAAGTGCCAGAGAGCCAACAATGAAAAAAACAGTGGGACTAGTGTATTTCCTCTAGTTATTGTCTTCAGAGGAAGACAGATCCTGACAGACAGACAAAATTCCATTCTTAATCCAAAGGGCTGTTTTCAGCCACTTACTCAGAATTTTGTAGAAGGGATTCCTGCAAGTCAGAAGCCAGATATGACGAGCCCTAAGTTTTTTAAGAATCCTGAGATTCTGATGCATAAACACATCAGGGCTAGTCATCTACAAGGATTCAGCATCTTACTGTTGTTTTTAAGATCTTCCTCAGCCGACTCTGCATTTCATTCCTACCCAGTCAAATGATCCAGGTTCTGGGTCTCCACTACCCTCCTGTGTAGAATTCACCATTCTATATCTCATTAGTTATCTATTTAGACAACCCTATCTAACCTTTGGTTTGAAAAATAAATATCTATGGTTGTCTCATCTCCAGTATCCACTCCTCACCTTTCAATCATTCAACAAATATTTATTGTGCACCCATCTCATCAATTCCAAAAAAACGCTATTTTTTTTTTTAAATTTTAACGTCTCTTAAATTAGTAGGTGTCTTTTTTTTTTTTTTTTTTTTTTTTTGCGGTACGTGGGCCTCTCACTGCTGTGGCCTCTCCTGTTGCGGAGCACAGGCTCCGGACGCGCAGGCTCAGCGGCCATCGCTCAGGGGCCCAGCCACTCCGCAGCATGTGGGATCTTCCCAGACCGGGGCATGAACCCGTGTCCCCTGCATCGGCAGGCAGACTCTCAACCACTGCACCACTAGGGAAGCCCACACTCATTTTTATTTTTTTAATTTTAACATCTCTTAAATTAGTAGGTGTCTTAAAATCATTGAAATGATAAAGTTTAATAGGTAGAATTATTTTGACACATACAGAAAATAAGGGTGCATCCTCATTTAATGAAATTTTAGATTTGAAGCTACACGGTGTATACCAGGTACCGTTCTGGGCACTCTACTATCCTAGATTTTTTTTTTTTTTTTTTGCTGCACGCGGGCTTCTCACTGTTGTGGCCTCCCCTGTTGCGGAGCACTGGCTCCGGATGCGCAGGCTCAGCGGCCATGGCTCAGGGGCCCAGCCACTCTGCGGCATGTGGGATCTTCCCATACCGGGGCACGAACCCGTGTCCCCTGCATTGGCAGGCGGACTCTCAACCACTGTGCCACCAGGGAAGCCCTATCCTAGATTTTGGGTCAATTTCTTCTCTTCTTTGGCCTATTAACAGAAAAATTCCTTTCCTTAGGAGCCATTCCTTAGAGACCCATCCTCATCTAATTTAATATAAATATATTTGTGTGTGTGTGTGTGTGTGTGTGTGTGTGTGTGTGTGTGTGTAAATCTTTTCCTTTCTTTTTCCTCTTTCCCATTCCTCTGTTTTGACATAAAATGTGTTAAGGTGGCTGAGCTTACATGTTGGTATTTCACTTATGGAATACAGAAAGGGGAAGTATGACTCCCTAAAAGAAGAGTATCACCCAAGGATATTCCCGACACGGGCAATTGTTTTTTCATCTTTTTAGGAAGATATTTATCATGTTTTAAGTTGTATGGGGGGTTCTCTCATGCTAGGTAGATGCATAATTTTGTTTCTGTTTTCATTTGGAAGTCATACATGATTTAAAATGATGTGCACAGGTGCCAAGTTTCCAAGGGGTGGACTCTGGCGATTTTGCACTGGATCAACCTGGAGAAGATGTGACTGTGTTTTCCAGAGTCTCTGAATGGTTTCCAGTTATAATGGACTGAAAGGAAATATGTGTGACATCTGCAAGGCAGGAGGGAAGTAGTGGCTATTTCACTCTGAAGGTCCCTTTGGCTAGAGGTGGTGGGAGGCACTGCAGAAGGACGGGTAGTTTCTATCTAGCTTGTCCTTGCTCTTCCCTTCACTATTACAAGTCCAGCTTTTCTCCCAAACTTCCAGTCTTATGACCTTAGGCATCAAGCCAAATGCTTGGCTGCAAACTCAGAGGGGCAGCTATGCAGGGGCAATATCCTTCCACAGACTTCTCTAGGGGCTCCCTTTGCAACCCCACCTCAGCAGCTGAAGGCCCCCTTGAGGGCAGGGGCTGTTTCCTCTATCTTTATGGCCAGGAGTTAGCTCTGAAAATGCCTCAACTGATGTAAATTAAATGAATTGTATGATAGGAGTTTTCACCTATCTGAGAAGCTACAAAATAAAACAGTAAGCTGATTTTCTATCCATTGTTCTTAATTCTGGGGCAACAAAAACAAAACTCATACACACATTAAAAATGCTCACTGGAAATATAAATTATTAAATCAATATCAGAGTGAGATGGCCACATTGCAGAAACTCATTAATACCCACCTTGTCCTATCCCTCTTTTAAGTAATAGTTTATATTTATTCACCATGTATTATGTGTTTAGAGTGTAACCTGGAATCTCATTTTCATCCTGACAACAAATACATGAGGAAGACACTATTATGATGACTATGATACAAATGAAGACACGGTAACTAAATAGCTCATCGTCACACCCCTTGAAAACAGGATTCTGTTGATACCACAAGCATTCTGACTCCAGATCCCTCACTCTGAAACACCAAACAGCCTCTCTCATTGGCTAAATGGAACACACAAAGGAGGAGAATGATTAACTGAGCAAAAGGGAAACCACAGACACAGACACTGGACACACCCACAGGGTCTTGAACTCGAAGGCTAAATGAAGTCTGATCACTAGGGCATAAGTCAAATTTTTTTAATATTAGTATAAATTAGGAAGCCATAATTATGAGGATTTCCCCCTTTCACTCTTTCACTGCCATCTCTTGTACTCTGCCATCATAAGAGTTCTTAGTGGAAATCTAGAGAAATGACTGAATCTCAGTTGCTCAGAGATAGAGGAATTACAGTCCATGGAGCCAAGAAGTCATCAAGGAGGACAGGAATCAATAATGGCCATTAGTGAATGCAGGTCACGAGAAAAGCGATGGGCTCACAGTGTAGCAGGGGAAATTTAACTTAATTCGTAGGGAAAACTTGCTAATCACAGGAAGAGATTTAAGAAGTGGAGGAAGGTACAAGTGGATAGGGAAATAGCACTCAAGTGGAGCTCATTAACAGGAAAAAAAAAAAAAAAGATAAAACACCAGTCCTCTCGAGGATAATGAAAATCCTCTTATCCAGCACGCCTGGTATAGGTGCCAGAAATGCCCCATTGGAGCTCTTGGTATGTGATCTCAGGAATGATTTCCTGCTACTTCTCCCTGCTCCTTACCCAAGCCACGCACATGGTTCAGCTCAGAGTCTCAGAACCAGAAGAGACTTCCAGAGAAGAGAGAATAAAGTCCATGCTCCAAAGAACGGAGGGTTCTGAGTTCCTCACCTGAATTCCATATTCTGAAGTGTGTAGAGGATCTGTCAATATTCTACGGCACAGTTCCCTGTGAGAGCAGTCTAGGAGGCAGCCACTCTGTTTTTGTTTAAATTCCTCTGCTAACATGGATCTCATGACTCCTTAGGACAGCCTGTCGAGTTAATAAACAACCTACTGCATAGAAAACTGTTCCTTTTACTGATCTAGAATCCTCCCCACTTTTCAATATACACTTTGATGGCGTCAGTGGCTTAGAAGTCTAACCTGTTCAGGCTGGAAGGAAAAACAGGTCATCTATTATGGTTCCCTGATCAAGTCCATTCAAGATGAGTTTCAACTGGAGGTTTATGTTTGTGCATATACATATATATACGTGTACTTGATGAATTTCTGTGTGTGTGTGTGTGTGTGTGTGTGTGTGTGTGCGTGCACTACAGTTTCTGCTATTCCTTTTATTGTGGTACACAAGATAGAAATACGTTAATGACAGTCTTGGTCCTTAAGGAACTTATCCTCCATCAGGAGATGGAAATGAGGAAATAAAAAGATAGAGCACATACTAAGGGCTAAGTTACTTAATAATAATTATGATAATATGCCATTTTTGATTCTCAAAATAAGCCTTCGAATAAGGAAACTGAAGCTCGGGCAGGTGAAGGAGTTTCTCAAGATCACCCAGGTAGTAAGTAGAGAGTGAAGCTAAGGTTGGAAGCTTCATATGCTGGCTCTAAGCCTGTACTCTTTCAACCAATCCCACACGCACACCTGTAATACAATGCATGCTATGACACATTATGTTTTATTTATGACATAATCACATTTAAATTCAAAGAAAGAGATTCTTCTTGCCTAGAAAAACAAGAAGCAAGAACCAAAGAAGGCTACATGGTAGACGCAGCCATCAGCATAAGGCCATAAAGGTCTGATACTGTGATCCTAATAATGACAAATACCCTCATACATTCTTTGCATTCAAAGACCAAAACTGTCCTGATACACAGTAGGTGCTAAAATTAATCACTGCAAAAACAAAAGAGGACAGTTTATCCCCAGGTAAGAGTTGTATAAAACCATAGAGATATAGACTGCTCCATAGACTAACCAGTGCTTAGACTTTTTATCTGGCCTCCTGGAATGTAGTACAAAGAACTAGGAGCATGGCGGTTGGCTCAGAAAATATATATCTGAACCCAGGTTTGCAAGAACCTGGTTACATTCTTACTCTTTTTAATTTTATGTTGTAGGCAATGAGGAATGGGGCAAACACTCGATCAGGGAAATGCTTACACAATTCCTTTGGCAGTAGTTACGATATGAGGGGATGGATGGAGGGGCCTTTTCACTATTCCTAGTGGGGGGATGCTGAACCAGTGTAATGCTAGGGAGGGTGGAAGAGGAGGTGGACAGATATAACTTCCCTGAAGTAGAACCAATGGGATTTGGAAACCCAAAGATTTCAGAGTGAGTAAGAGGGCTTCCCTGGTGGCACAGTGGTTAAGAATCCGCCTGCCAATTCAGGGGACGCGGGTTCAAGCCCTGGTCCGGGAAGATCCCACATGCCACAGAGCAACTAAGCCTGTGCACCACAACTACTGAAGCCCACATGCCTAGAGCTCGTGCTCTGCAACAAGACAAGCCACTGCAATGAGAAGCCCGCACACCACAACGAAGAGTAGCCCCCGCTCACCACAACTAGAGAAAGCCCTCAAGCAGCAACAAAGACCCAACACAGCCAAAAATAAATAAATAAATTTATTAAAAAAAAAAAAAGAGTGAGTAAGAGAACAGAGTTGAATATGACTCTAAGGCACTGAGGCTGGGATATAGGGAATACAGAAATACGGAAGCTCTAGAAAAAGCTGATTTTGAGTGGCGGGATGTTCCACTGCCAGCTCACATAAAATTGAAAGCGAGCGATGGTGTTTTTTAAGAAGTTCTCTGCAGAAAATGACTAGTTTCATAGATGTGGGTGAAGGATGAGGCAGAGTATCTTTAAAAAATAGCCTTACACCCTATCTAATCCAATACTATCAACTACAGTATCACATTTTCTAGTTATTTTGACAGCACAGAGTTTTACTTTATATATTACATTTTACATATATATGTATATGTACATATATATATTTGTTTTTTTTGTAACATCATTAGACTTCACCCCATTTCCAGTTTGCAAAACCTGAGAAAGGAAAAGTCGAGAGAATTCTCTTGTTACTGAATCCATCTCTTTCAAACCCATCTGGGGAAAGAGACAAGAGTCATCTCATGCCATATCCCCTCCAAGCCCCTTTGGTGTGAGTGGCTTAGAAGTCTTGAAGATGCTGTGTTGAATGCCAGCATATCTGAAGGAAGAAGAGGAAGGGTCATGGTGACCTGGTGAATATAAAACAAGCTATCAAACAACAAGGTAAATAAAATGCTGAAATTGGCTTGGCAGCAATATTCAACAAGGACTAGATGATGAGCAGTAGTGCCATGAATCAGCACAGAGAGAAACTTTTTTAAGTCCCAGAGTGTTTTCTGACTATAGCCAGATATATTAACAAAAGTGTATGGATCTGCCTCTTATGCCTGCGGTTAGATGAGAGGACCTTGGGTAGGAAGTGATGACTTCATGTATAACTTTGCTGTACACCTGAAACCAACACAACACTGTAAATCAATTATACTTCAATAAAAAAACAAATGCCTTTGGAAACAAAAGAAAAGAAAGAAAAAAGAGCTGATGACTTCAATGAGCCTCTGGATCAAGTAGAGTCTAGAAAAAGTTAGACCTGATTTATCAGATCCATGAGCCAATACTGCTTTAATTTTTTTTTTCACAGGTCTTGACGGAGTTTTGATCAATAAATCATTTCACATCATTGATTTGAGGATTGTTTAAAACAACATATGCAAAGCACTCAGCACAGAGCTTGGCACACAGTAAGTGCTCAAGAAATGGGACTTGTTGCCAAAGATGTGCAATGGGAAGTCATTCATACTGACTGGCATTGAACAATGGGGATGAATGAGAATGTGGAAACTTGCTCAAACACACTGAGGATGGAGCCGGAAGTATCCCTACATCCCTCCGCTATATAATACAGCTGTCTTATGCCCCCTGAGGGATACCACTGAAACAAGATGGCATTCCAGAAAAACAACAGGTTCATTGTCGAGCCGACTCTTAATTTTCCATGTGTGAATTTGTCACAGAAAACATGTCATCGCCATTCAGCTGTCCCTGTTTCCAGCCAGCCCCCTATACGTCAGAACGACATAATCAATAAGGTACATCTGAATGTATTTTTAATTAAGTGAAACAGTTCTAAGATTGCTTTGTCTTTTGCATAGATAAAGATCACTGAGTGGTTTCTAACGAAAACTGCCTTCCAGTGCTTTGTCCTAAACTCGAATCAGATGCCAACAAACCACGTTCATCAACCTCTAACAGTAAACTTGGCTTCTGGCAAAAGCTTCACTTATTCAAGGCATTTGGCTAACATTGGTCCTCCATTTCTTGTTCTTCTTCAGTGTCAAATGCAGCACGTTGGCTCTTATCTATCCAACTGTTAAACTAACAGTTATTATGGGGGATACAGGTGGAAAATAAGTCTTGAGTTTTGAGCTGATCTTCACTATCGCAAGCAAGAACCATGGACCCAGAGAGACCAAGTTTCAAAACCCGGCTGTATTATATTTTATGTCGGGTAAACTACATCACTTTTCTATTTCATCAAAACGAGAGTAAAAATCCCTACCTCACAGTCCTGTTATGAGGATCAAAGGGCATGATTTATCATGTGCCCAGACCATTGTATATAGTTAATTAACAAATACAAATCCCTTTTATGGAACAGTATCTTGCTGGCACTCAGTTCTCCCATCTGTATTTTTTCCGTAATGAAAATCTATCCCTCTATTTTATGATAACAGAACCTTTTTCTCTTTTTTTTCCTTTTTAGAAACCCTCTCTCCTCCAACCTTGAACCATGCAGTTTAACTGGGACTCAATACCATCTCTTATTTCAGTTCCCAGGGAAGATATGTGTCTGACCTACATGAGTAATGCAGACTACTGGGATTCAATCCCTGGAAACATGAGGAAAGAGGCCTACTGGTTTGACGGAGCTTCCAAACTGTTAGGTTGTAAGACCAAAGCTGATGATGTCCATCATTGCTATCAATGGGGAAAGCGACCTGAGGATGAAGCCAGCATGGGGGAGAAACAAAACTAAGACGTAAAAAGTCAGCTACTGGGCTTCCCTGGTGGCGCAGTGGTTGAGGGTCCGCCTGCCGATGCAGGGGACACGGGTTCGTGCCCCGGTCTGGGAAGATCCCACATGCCGCGGAGCGGCTGGGCCCGTGAGCCATGGCTGCTGAGCCTGCGCGTCCGGAGCCTGTGCTCTGCAACGGGAGAGGCCGCAACAGTGAGAGGCCCGCGTACCGCAAAAAAAAAAAAAAAAAAAAAAAGTCAGCTACTATTAATAACACTACTATTAGCCAGTGGGAACTTAATACAACTCTTAGATGCCAGGCATATAACCAATTCACAAGAAACATCTCATTTGATTAAGTAGGTATTAATTATCTTCACTTTACAGGGGAAAAAAACTGAGGCACACAGAACTTAACTTCCCCATGACCCCTTACTTAGTAAATGGCAAAGCTAGAACTCACACCTCAGTATCTCTGAGCCCCTTAACCTCCAGGCTGTACTGCCTCCCAGTATAATTGATTTCTGACATAGTAAAGAACAAGACTGCTATAGCAGTTAGTTGAATAAAAAGACACCTATTCTATTAAGGGCAGTATTGTGCTAAAATATGTTTTATAAGATGCCCTAAACATGTAAATCAGTTTTGGAAGCAATTTAAACTCCTTGGAAGAAAGTTCATATGTATGTCAGTATGATAGTACTACCAACAACCACCGAGAATATAAGGATAAACTGTTAAACTCCATAATTGTTTCACAATTGCCATTGATTACTTCCAGGGGTGGCATTACTACTGCCACCCAAAATAAAGATATTTCTTAAGTGTACTAGGTGATGAGGAAAAGATATGAATTCATCTTCATTTTTCTCCATGGGAAATGCTATATTATTACCCAGGGTCACTCGTCAATTCAATTTAGCACTAGAAAAGTTCCCCTTAGTCACCTCCACACTCCCACAGCCAGGCTTCAAGCAGAAATGATTAATGAGAGCTTCTTTCAATTAAGCTCGCTGAATAATCCTAGATAGCCCTATAGTTCTTATGTAATTTGAAGCAACTGATTTCCAGGAGTCTAATAAATACTGCTTTGAATGACACCTTTTCTGCCAGCCTTAGGAAGTTGCTCAGAGTCAGAAAATACAGACCATGTGGCCAGAGACCAAGAGATTTCATCAACAGTCAGTGTGCACTGTGCAATTTACAAGGTCTCATGCTTTCTCTGGAAAAAACAACCTAGCTTAAAGAACCCAAGGAGGCCATTTGCCAAGCCCAGCTGGAGAGAGACACACACAGGCATGGTGGCCAAAAGAGCTTTGGATTTTCTCTGCTCATCTGCCTGAATGGGCTAGATTTCTAGGGCTCACAGCTGCAGCCCAGAAAAAACATTCCAAGAGGCCTAGGCAGTAGAGTCCACTAATTTAGTAGCTCATGGGCTTTGAGGCCATTCTGCCTGCATTTGAATCCTGGCTCTGCCACTTTCTGGCTGTGTGATCTTAGCTAAATTACTTGACCTCTCCATGCCAAAAGTTCCTGATCTGTTAGGGATGATAACGCAACGCTTACTTCATAGAATCGTTCTGAGGATTAAATTGCTTAAGTTTGAATAATGCCTATCACAATATCAGGACTTGAATGGAGAGATTCCATTCCCAGAGGCAGAGAAGGGGTATCATTCATTTCACTCAACAGACAGATTAATTAGAATTTATATGTGATCATGTGTATAGTTCTTATAAAGATAATGATATAACATTTGGTTACAAGGGCTTTGCTAATCAGGCTTACAGATAGAAGGACCCCATTTCAAGAATAGATAAGAATGGGTTCAATTACTACCAGCCAAAGCAATGATGGATTTGTTCACCTCCCAAAGCTGTGTGTAAATAAGCCCTTCAGTGAGCTAGAAGATACTGTGTACCATGTACCGCTTAACATGGGAAATTCTCTCATCCGTTGTTTTTTTTTTTTGGTTTTTTTGGTCAATGTTTTTCTTTGTTTCTATTGGTTGGAACAAACTTCTCTCCAGTCATTTGAGAACTGCAACTTTCTGCCTTCAATTGCTGGGTCCACATGCAGATATATTCAGTCACTTGGAAGCAGGACTTAAGGAATGATTGGTCCCTCATACCTTCTCACTGGCAAAGCATCAACTTCATTTCCAGGTTAAACCAGGGGAACCACGTTAATTTAGTTTGGTCTTTTATTTATTTATTCTCTGAGGCCTTTCTATGAACGTATAACACCCAGTAAGAGAGAAAAAAATATGGACCTGCTTTCCAAAAAGTGACTTTATAATTTATAGGCAAAACACATGGAGATGCAAGGTATCTCATGAATAAGGGACAGAATGAGTAAGTGAGGAAGAGAAGAAATGCTGATCAGAGAAGGGAGACGCAGTGACAGCTACAACTGAATTCCTGGAGAAGGGCATCCAACTTAGATGCCAAAAACAAAGCTTCAGCCATTCCTGAGTGGGAGCAGCAGGGAAGAGGTGAATAAGTTCTGAGCAACAGAAACCCTATTTAGTTATCAATGTCTCTGTGATGCGGGAAGAGAAAGTATCTTTCCATATAGAAGTCTCTGTGTGTTAACTTTGAGCCAGTTTGTTTGCAAATGACTTGTCTTTTACTTTTTCAGGCAGTTTCACTAGTGTTTTAAGAGATTTATCTGTTCTCTGGCTTTCAAATCCCACAGGGTCTCAGGGCAGTGTTTGAAAATAAGAAAGATAAAAATGCATTGCTCTTAGAAGTGAGAGAATTGGAGTGGTGGGGGAAGCTATTAGGTACGTGGAAGTCCCAAGGCATGGTGAGAGGCAGTGTGATTTCAGGAGGAGGAAAGGGGAGACAACTTTTACTGTCCTAGCTGCAGGAAGCTCATTGGCTCCTAAAAGGTCATTGCGCCAATGATTCTCAATGATGTGAACAAGGGATATTTAAACTCTTGTCCTAGCTAGTTCTGCAGGGCACTGTTTATACTAGCAGAAGTCTGGAAACAACCTAGATGCCTTTTCCATAGGCAGATTAGATAAATTAGGATAAGGCAGAATCGCGTCTTTTATAGGGTTTAGGTTGTAAATTCAAAAGGGATTGATAAGTAATGTCAACATTACACTAGAATACTTTGTACTTTGTTCTTATTTTGCTGGGATCTAGGCCCTTGGAAACTCAGAAGCTAAAAGGAACTTGTATTATCCCTTCTTTTCAATTGTAGTAACCCAGGGAGGGAGGCCACCTCTAATTTAACCAGGGGGATGGGCTCAGAAGGTTAAAAAAAAAAAAAAAAAAAAGAGAATATTACTTTCTTTCCCTCCTTCTTTTCTGTGTTGTTCAAGCCACCCAGTCTATGGTATTTTGTTATAGCAGTCAAAGCTGACTAAAAAAACAATTACTAATATGTATATTTATATTTACACGTGTTTAGTAATTCAGAGAACATTTATGGAAGGATAAGTAAGAAGTTAAAAACAATGGTTGCGTCCCACATGATGATGAGAATGTCTAGAAGACTTCAAAGCAGGAATGGGAAGAGGATCTGCTTTTAGACTAAATAAGATCTACTTATTTACACTGAAAACCTTTATATGAACATGCCGTATATGTGTATATCATGCTTTTAGTAATAAAAGTCACTATTAAAATGTTCTTAAGTGTCAGTCTCAAAGTCTCATCAAAATACAACAAAACAACAAAGCCCCTGTTGTCCATTAATCTCAGTTATCTATGTTGGGTTTGTGAAGTGATTTATGACACTGCTTTAACATTCCCTTAAGATGTTTACCACCCCAATGTCACCTTCTGCCCTAGGGGCTGTGTGCATAACCCAATAAGAACAGAATTCACATGAGAGTTCTGGGTGAGGAAAAGATTCCAATGCTCATTTTCACAGGTGATATCCTAAATGTGCTAGAAAATAGAGTGAGACTTACCAGTAGAACCTGTTCGGTATGACCCCTTCCTGGATAAGCTGCCACCTTCTCCCAAATTCAGCAGAACTGTATAACTGTGGACAACAGAAAGTATTCAACACCACGACTTTACGGTACACTGAATGCACAAACATCAGTTCACTGGATTATTATTATTAACAATAATAATATCTACCATTTATTTAGCACCCATTCTATGCCAGATGAGTGCTCTGCATATCAGTTCTACTCCCCATGTACATTCTGCAAGGCAGACATTAATATGCCCATTTTACAGTTGAGCAAACTGAAGCTCACAAAGATTAAGTGATATGTTGGAAATCACATGCCACTAAATATTAGAGTGAACTGGGATTCATACCCCGTTTTGCCTGGTGAGCTGTACCGCTGGCCCCAGCATAGGCAGACTGTTGTCTGGAATACAAAGAAGTCCAAAATCTAGACCTGGCTCTCAGAAAGCCAACAGTATAGCCAAAACCTGACTGAAATAATGAGCATGCCACCAGTGATAAAGGAATGCAAAGGAAGGAGACTCAGAAGTCAATGAGGGATGCTTCCGAGATATGTGGGGAGTCAACTGGGATCTGAATGAATGGCAGAATTCAAACTGACAAAAATAGGACGGGCATTACTCACAAAGGGAACAACGTGGGTCAAAGGTGAGAAATGCAGGGACGGTATATGAATAAGCCTGGCTTATCTAAATAAATTTAGATGAAAATGTTGAGGGCAACTTGAAAAAGGCTTTGAAGGCCAAGTTAGGGAGACCAGAATAGATCCTGCAGGGAAGAGGAGCCAGTGTTGGTTTTTTAAAAAGGAAGCAGGCTCTAACAGCAGCTCACATGGACTAAGGCCTTACTATGATCCAAGTGCTTCTCCTGCATTCCCTCATTTAATCCGCACACCATCACTCCCAGTATTATGGCCATGTTACTGATGGTTATTGAAGATTCCAAGTCCAGTAGCTACACTGCTTCAGTGCTTTCCAAGGGCAACTGCAAGGAAACACTTCTCAAGAGACAGGGTCTAACCCTCCAAATACTTCCCCTCCAAAGGTCTTTCTTCTCCTACATCTCGTTCTTCATTGCTGGCTTGCTCCGTACCCCTGCTCTTCTCCAGTAATTTTTAGAGCACCATGGAACCTTTTCTGCCTCTAGAAGTGTCCTCTGATGGCAGCCCAGAGATTCCTGTTACTCCAGGTATTCTGGTTCCCATGGACGTTTGGCTGCTGATTCGAAAAGTATCATTTGGAACATCTCCTTCCTATGTGCCTGGTCTGTAACCCACTCACATCGCAGTCGTCCACCACTGCATTTGCCAAATCCCACAGTGAATGGATGGTGAGTCACTCTGCACTGAGTACTATGACTTTCCTCCCTCTCCATCTCCAGCGCTCAGTGAAGGGTCAAATGAGTCACCAACTGACTCACCAAGGCTGCAGATGTACCAGCCATGTCCAAGAAATAAGTCAGCTCAAGTGGGTACTTACTGACCCTTGGAAGAGCTTGCTGCTACGACATTGTATCCACTGGATCAGAACACATCCTGAAGTCAAAAACAGGCTGAAATATTTGGCTACCAAAGCGAGCAGCTCACTTGGCCCCAACTACAGAGTATTTGGGCATCCGGCCAAGAAGAATCTGTGGCTTCTTCTTTCAAGTCTTATTATTTTTCTCTGCCCCATCATGCTTGAGGGAGAAAGGTTTCCTGGGTACATTTCATGCTTGATTCATTTTAAGAGCACCAAGGAGAAATGCGGAGACAGCTCCCCGCCTAGAGATGACAGAAGATAAGACAACATCCTCCCTCTTGATTCAGAACCCAAGCAGCCAGAGGGTGCACGTCCTGCTTCTTGTTTCCCAGCATGTCCTGAACACTTGCATTTTAATATTCAGACTTGGATTACAACAGCAAGCACTTGATCCGGAGTGTCTGATACTTCCTCTCCCCTTGCACCATCTTTTTTAATTGAAACCCAGAGCTGTACTGCTTTCTACAAGTTTAAAGGAAACAGAGATCACACCACTGTGTGTGCCTATATCTATTTATAAATGTATGTTAATACCTATATTTATATACAAAGATTTATCCAAATGTAAGAGAATCAGGGTGGTTTGAAATAATAATAATTCTCTGTGAAGGCTAGACTCGCCACATATATTCTGAAAATCATATATAAACTCTGAGCTCTCCTAAGGCTACACCAAGGGATTGCCATCTCTGCCTTTACACAGAATTCATCTCTGTGAGGAACTGTTGGGTTCCAGCATCTGTGTGTATATATTGTTTTTCTTCTATGTCTTTTTTAATTGATCCCCCTAGGCTTGGATTCAGAACCTGTGGACCAGTCAGGCATGTCCCATGATATTTGTTTTTATCCTCTTCAAGGGGATGCTTTGTTATTTGTGAGCGTCCAGAGGCCCCTCAAGCCGTGGGTACACCAAACAATCCAATAAACCAAGCCTCTCTTACTAGCTCAGTGACATCTTTTATAGTTTCCTATCGCAAAAGGTACCCTTTAGTGTCAGTGGACTCACTTTCTCACCTTTCCATTCACACATGGGCACATGCCCCCTGCCATGCCTTCACTGGTGCTACCCACTCTGGCAGAGGAGGTTTCAAGACTTGCCTACCTCAATGCCAGTCTTCTTTTTCAGTCCAGATCAGAGGACATGTTTTCTATGAACCCTCTCCTACACACCGAGATTTCCCAGTGGCCTCATTTCCAAAGAATTATGGCACAAGGAATGCTATCAAACTGTAGCCCACATATTTATATTTAACTTTCTTAGTGGCCTTTCAAGAGAGCCTTTTATTAATGCAAGGCAGAAATTCCTTCCTATCTAAAATCACTCTAAAATAGCTGAGATCACTCACTGCCTCTTTGATGAGATCACAAAGTTTTTAGGTGCCTGGAATCCCATCCTTCTGTGTCTATAGAGCGCCTAGCACATAGCAGATGATGCAGGTAGAAAAAAAAACTATTGACTTTACATCATGCAAATTACCTAGCAATGGATCTACCTAGTAAAACACTCAGGTTTCCCAAAGGACAGACAAAGGTAATTTAGCAGAGGAATATGTTTTACTTCCATGGATCCATAGCTAGAGGTCTGTACCTAAAACCAACAAACAAAACTATAAATATCAGTACATTTGAAACTTGCAAAGACTTGCAGGCAGGGTCTTGAATATTCACCCCTAGACAGAGCTGCTCTATACACTCCACCTACTGTTTCAAACCTTTTCTCCCTAAGAAGTTAATTGTCCAGCCTGATGTTATACCAAGAAAAGAAGAAAACAACTCACAGCCATCCAAGATAATGTGCTAATTAAACCTGCAGAGTCTGGCAGCAAAGTTTTGCTCCACTAAAAACTGTGATCAAAGCCTTTTTTACCCAATGACTGTCTCAGCCACCAGTGGAAGGCTTTCTGTGTAGAACGAGTCAATGTCCTTTAATAAAATTCATAGTGTTGGCAGCACCTAAGTAAGATTTATTTCCCTCCCTGTCTCTCTCCAGCGCCAAGGTTTCTCAGTTCTGTCAGAACACAGAACTAAGAAATATCATTACTATCTGTCACATCACAGAAGACATCGGCCGCTTTCTCCAGCAGTGCCAAGCCTAGAGAACGAATGAGGTAGAAAGATCAGGGGGAGGAAGAGAATATTTCTACTAGTTTTAGGAGAGCGCTGCTCATCTACTAACCCTCTGTCATGAACCCCCAAAGGCCATTCTTGGAGGGGTTTAGTTTTGTTTTGTTTTCCTAACACTGGTACAAAATATTGGGAAAAAACGGAGTAGACATTTTAGAAAAGGAGGGAGGAAGGATTCCGGTTAACTAAGAATGCAGGGCAGACAATCCTTCCTGTTTAGAATCACTCTAAACTAGCTGAGACCACTTCCCCATCTCAGTAGATACAACTTAATGGGCACAAACCCATTGTTCATCTATGCTCAAGACCTATTAGCAGCCTCAGGGCCCAACCCTCTACTTCCTTATTATGCTGGTCTGGGGCTGTCAACACTTCTTGCCATGCTCCTCCTCTGAAGATTTAGCCCATCCTTCCTCCCTTCCTCCCTCCCTTTCTTTTTTCCTTCCTTCCTTTCTTCCTTCCTTCTCCTATTTTTTTTTTGACATCACTTACATTGACTTGTTTTCTTGCCATCTGCCTTTGTCTGCTATAAGAAGAGTGCAGATAAAAATACCGTTAATTGCAAAGGATTCAATTTCAAGGGTTGGTTTTATTAGGAGCTTTTAACCAATTGTACAATCATCTCTGTTGTCATGCTCCAGAGGGCTGCAAGTTGGCTGAGGGGCACAGGTTCCAAGGGAGAATAAAGAGAGAGGCCACAGCAGGACAAATAGCTTGGAGGTGGGCAAAAGTGAGATTCATTGACTTTGCTCAGGATACCTGAACTATAGCAGATTAAGATGGGCTGAAAGAAGTGGGGTATGAGAGCAGCTGTTTCCAACTTTCATTTTCCATCTTCTTACCATTCACATTTTGGTTGAATCCCTAGCAGAGTGGCATCTTTCTTTGAATAGAAATTCCACTTCCTTGTGTTAATGCAAAAGCTTGCAAGCACCACTGTCTCCAAAAAGTCTTCTCAACAGTTCTAAATCAGATCAGTGCAGCCCCTCATTTTAGATTGTTAGATAGGTACACATTAGGAATTTTCTTTTGCAGCTAGGAAATTGGTGCAAGGACACCATTTGATAGAAGGTAAGAGTGACAGCATGTTTCAGTCTTTGGTTGATGGCATTGGATGCTTTCACCACAAAGGTCCCCACGGTGACTTTCCCATCAGGAGGCAGGTCCCTAGGTCTCCCCCACGTGGGCTCCTGCAGAAGTTTCCTTGTTGGAGGAACACTTCTTGCAGTTGGTTCTTTTCAAGGTTGCCTGCTCCCTCCCCTTTCCTTCTCTGCCCTTAACATTTTAGAGGCAGGAGGCTTGCAAACTGCCCTTCCTGAAAAGGCTGACAGAAAACCCTGCCAGTTCTATTTGATTTGCTTCATCCTAATATCGCCCTGCGGATGGCCTGGGTGCAAAGCACTCTTCCACCTCATGCCTCTCCAGTTCTCACTGCTGTTACTGCATTCTTTAGCAAGAAAGAGATGGGACCTTGAGGACTTCAAATACATTTCTAATGCCAGCCCCCAAGGCATTGCAAATATCAAGCCCTTCCTCCCCCAGCCTCAATAGGAAGGAAATCAGTCTAGAGAAATCCATGGTCTTCAGAGATGAGCTCTGCTGCTCTAGTTGCACAGCACAGGAAGCCAGCACCCACTCTTAGGGGAAATCACATTATAAAGGACCTAAAACTCCACCCAGCACTGACACAAGCCTTCTCCTTGGCCGGTGGGTACAGGGAGAGATAGAGAACCATGATGACCCATCCCAGACCAGCTCCCCCAAACCCCGAGAGATGTAAGTTCCCCAGAGAAAAAGCTAGCTTCTCAGGGGATATCACACACAAAGTATCGTAAGTGTTGTTATATTTTGTCCAGAGTGTTATGGTGGCTTATGTAAGACAGGAAGAAGCTGGGGATCTGCCAAAGCTTTCAAGGTGGGACTAGGAATACAGTAAAAAGTTCTTAATTTGAAGATGTGAGAAAAGAGTGTTCCAGGGCAAGTGGGTCAGTCTGAGCAAATAAACAGAGCAGCCAAGGTTAGGGCGGTATCTTTGTTCTTCTTTTGTCAACTGCAAGAGACCCAGTTTGGTGGAGGTGCGTAAAGGGAAGTGAAGTGGGAGTAGAGGCTATAAACATGGCCTGGGAGCAGACTGGATGAATGCAATCCTACCATAACTTGCGGGGAGCTAATGGAGATTGTTCCCAAAGGTCAAAATACAAGGGCACCAAGGCTGAGCGCTCAGGCTTTGCTGATGAAGAGAGAGCAGGAATGATGACATGTCACCGGCTCCATCAATCTCTCTGAAGGCTGGATTTATCAAATCTGTCACTGGCCATTCCCCAGCTGTCACCGAAGTCTGTCACATACCCCATAGTTGTGTTTGGCACTTTGAGGCAGCCTTGGGGGATTCGACATATGGAACTGGGGCTGGCTGGGCCACAAGGGTCAATATGTGGCTGTGGACCAGTTCAGTTCACGGACTCTTCCTGTGCTCCCACGTCTGGAGGTACTTAGGGAAATGTCAAATGGACTCTCGGCCTTAAAGCTCCTATAATATAGATATGGAAATAAATGGAAGATAAGTAAAATAATTAGAAGCTAGTAAGGATCTGTATCACAGATCCCCAATATCAAGACACTGATGGGAAAAAATGAATAGCCCTCAATAACCATGTAATCATCCCATTATTTAAATGAATATATGATGAAGCTCAGCAGGTTTTGAGAGACAAAAATAAGCAGGAGGAGAAAACTGTCACTTGGGACATAACTGGAAGTGTGCCTCTGTTAAGATGGATCCATTAGCCGTGTGAAGATGGAACAGAGGAGAGAGATCAGTTAGAAGGTGACTGTATCAGGGCAGGGAAGAGATGGGTGCCTGGGTGAGTCAGGGCCCCTGGGTGTGGGAAGAAGGAAAGGCAATAACAACAACAATAACAAGAATAATAATAAACAAAATTTTAAAAGGAAAAAAAATCTGACTAGAAGTAGAGCGTAAGAGAGGGTCACATTTTTTTTAAATTGAAATATAGTTGATTTACAATGCTGTGTTAGTTTCAGGTGTACAGCAAAGTGATTCATATATATATATATGTGAATGTGTATATATATATACTCTTTTTCAGATTCTTTTCTATTATAGGTTATTGCAAGATGTTGAATACAGTTCCCTGTGCTATATACACACAGGGAACTATAAATTTTGTCTTAAATTTGAATGATGGGCTTTAGATGCTTTTCTGGAATATCCAGATATTTAATCTAATCATTCCAAGGACTACTGATTTATTTTTTATTTATTTATTTATTTTTGCTTTTTAATTAACTTATTATTGAAGTATAGTTGATTTACAATGTTGTGTTAGTTTTTGGTGTACAGCAAAGTTGTTCAGTTATATATATGCATATATATATTCTTTTTCATATATATATTCTTTTTACATATATGTATTCCTTTTCATATTCTTTTCCATTATAGGTTATTACAAGACATTGAATATAGTTCCCTGTGATGTATAGTAGGACCTTGTTGCTTATCAATTTTATATATATAGTAGTGTGTATCTGTTAATCCCAAACTCCTAATTTATCCTTCCCCCCACTCCCCTTTTCCCCTTTGGTAACCGTAAGTTTGTTTTCTATGCCTGTGAGTCTGTTTCTGTTTTGTAAATAACTTCATTTGTATCATTTTTTTAGATTCCACATATAAGTAATATCATATGATATTTGTCTTTCTCTGTCAGACTTACTTCTCTTAGTATGATAACCTCTAGGTCCATCCATGTTGCTGCAAATGACATTATTTCATTCTTTCTCATGGCTGAGTAATAAACAGTCCATTGTGTGTGCATGTGTGTATGTGTATACCACATCTTCTTCATCCATTCATCAATGGACATTTAGGTTGCTTCCATGTCTTGGCTGTCGTAAATAGTGCTGCTATGAACACTGGGGCACATTTATCTTTTTGAATGAGAGTTTTCATCTTTTCTGGATAAATGCTCAGGAGTGGGATTGCTGGATCATATGGTAGCTCTATTTTTAGTTTTTTAATGAATCTCCAGACTGTTTTCCATAGTGACTGCACCAGCTTACAGAGAGGGTCACTTCTGAAAGCTCCATTCATTTTACCTGGGCAGGGTGAGATTCTACATACAGACCCCTGGGGCCAGAGCTGGTGCAAGGTTGGAAGAGATGAGCAGGGGTCACAGTGTTTCAGTCACAAGCTGGTCTGAGGGTTCACAAGGGACTGCTGTCTGCCTGGGAAGCAGCCAGGGGCAATGACCCTCTGACTTGCCGGTCCCTCCCTCTCCCTTCCTCTGCTGTGTGATCTTCAAACAACAGTTTTCTCTCTGCTGTGAAACTCAGCTCTTGAAATGTGTACTAGTGCATCTGTCAGAGGGAACAGGTCTCACGGTAGGTTGGAGAGTGGAAAGATGGTTACATAAAAATAGAAAAAAAAATTGGCAATTAAAGAAAAGGAAAAAAAGAAAAGGATCACAATGGCTTTTGTAGGGAGGCAAGCGTTTTGGTGCAGCGAGGACTGAGTGAAGAGGGTCAAACCTGGATAAGACTCCTGGCTCTACCAACCACCTTGGGACTTTTCTTAACCTTTCAGAGCCTCAGATTCCCCCAATTCTAACTGGCATAATGATACATCTGATGTTTCATGTAAGAATAGAGTTGAGGTATCAGTGTGAAAAGTCTGGCATAAAGCTTCCCACAGAGTAAAAGGTCAATACTAGCTCTCACGCTCTCCCCTTTCTGCTGATTATTGCCTCTAGCCCGAGCTGTCCACAGGCCCTGAGGAAAGGAGGAATGGCAAGGAGAAGAACTTGTTATTGCTTTTTTCCTCCTGACTTTCAGGAAGCCAAGGAAGGACCCTAAACAATGCATCCACGTACCCAGCCTCTGAGGTTGGATACTGCTTAGCATGGCCTTTCCTGGAGTAGCTGAGGCTGTTCGGCTTTGGATCACAAGTCTTCTTGTTCTGGGACATTTTCTCATCATGACTATACTTAGATCAGCCAGGCAGGCATTGGAGTTAAGCAAGTCAAGAGAGTGAGAGCCTTTCAGATCAGAATTTGTGACTCTATCTCATAGAATTTTTTCTTAACATCTTTATTGGAGTATAATTGCTTTACAGTGTTGCGTTAGTTTCTACTGTATAACAAAGTGAATCAGCTATATGCATACGTATATCCCCATATCCCTTCCCTCTTGCGGCTTCCTCCCACCCTCCTTATCCCACCCCTCTAGGTGGTCACAAAGCACCAAGCTAATCTCCCGGTGCCATGCAGCTGCTTCCCACTAGCTAGCTGTTTTACATTTGCTAGTGTATATACGTCAATGCTACTCTCTCCCTTTGTCCCAGCTTACCCTTGCCCCTCCCCATGTCCTCAAGTCCATTCTCTACATCTGTGCCTTTATTCCTGTCCTGCCCCAAGGTTCATTTAGAACCAATTTTTCTTTTTAGATTCCATATATATTTGTTAGCATATGGTATTTGTTTTTCTCTTTCTGACTTACTTCACTCTGTATGACAGATTCTAGGTCCATCCAACTCACTACAAATAACTCAATTTCATTTCTTTTTATGGCTGAGTAACATTCCATTGTATATATGTGCCACATCTTTATCCATTCATCTGTCAGTGGACACTTAGGTTGCTTCCATGTCCTGGCTATTGTAAATAGTGCTGCAATGAACATTGTGGTACATGATTCTTTTTGAATTACGATTTTCTCAGGGTTTATGCCCAGTAGTGGGATTGCTCGGTCGTATGGTAGTTCTATTTTTAGTTTTTTAAGGAACTTCCATACTGTTCTCTATAGTGGCTGTATGAATTTACATTCCCACCAACAGTGCAAAAGGGTTCCCTTTTCTCCACACCCTCTCCAGCATTTATTGTTTGTAGATTTTTTGATGATGGCCATTCTGACTGGTGTGAAGTGACACATCATAGTAGTTTTGATTTGCATCTTTCTAATGATTAGTGATGTTGAGCATCTTTTCATGTGTTTGTTGGCAATCTGTATATCTTCTTTGGAGAAACGACTATTTAGGTCTTCTGCCTATTTTTGGATTGGGTTGTTTTTTTTTTTTTTTTTTGGTATGGAGCTGCATGACAGGCTAGTATATTTTGGAGATTAATCATTTGTCAGTTGCTTCATTTGCAAATATTTTCTCCCATTCTGAGGGTTGTCTTTTCGTCTTGTTTATGGTTTCCTTTGCTGTGCAAAAGCTTTGAAGTTTCATTAGGTCCCATTTGTTTATTTTTGTTTTTATTTCCATTTCTCTAGGAGATGGGTCAAAAAGGATCTTGCTGTGATTTATGCCATAGAGTGTTCTGGCTAGGTTTTCCTTTAAGAGTTTGATAGTGTCTGGCCTTACATTTAGGTCTTTAATCCATTTTGGGTTTATTTTTGTGTATGGTTTTAGGGAGTGGTCTAATTTCATTCTTTTACATGTAGCTGTCCAGTTTTCCCAGCACCACTTATTGAAGAGGCTGTCTTTTCTCCATTGTATACTCTCGTCTCCTTTATCAATGATAAGGTGACCATATTGTGCGTGGGTTTATCTCTGGTCTTTCTATCCTGTTCCATTGATCTATATTTCTGTTCTGCTGCCAGAACCACACTGTCTTGATTACTGCAGCTTTATAGTATAGTCTGAAGTCCAGGAGCCTGATTCCTCCAGCTCTGTTTTTCTTTCTCGAGATTGTTTTGGCTATTCAGGGTCTTTTGTGTTTCCATACAAATTGTGCAACTTTTTGTTTTAGTTCTGGGAAAAATGCCATTGGTAGTTTGATAGGAATTGCATTGAATCTGTAGATCGCTCTGAGTAGTATAGTAATTTTCACAATGTTGATTCTTCCAATCCAAGAACATGGAACATCTCTCCATCTGTTTCTGTCATCTTTAATTTCTTTCATCAGTGTCTTATAGTTTTCTGCATACAGGTCTTTTGTCTCCTTAGGTAGCTTTATTCCTAGGTATTTTATTCGTTTTATTGCAGTGGTAAACGGGAGTGTTTCCTTAATTTCTCTTTCAGAATTTTCATCATTAGTGTATAGGAATGCAAGAGATTTCTGTGCATTAATTTTGTATCCTGCTACTTTACCAAATTCATTGATTACCTCTAGTAGTTTTCTTTAGGATTCTCTATGTATAGTATCATGTCATCTGCAAACAGTGACAGCTTTACTTCTTTTCTGATTTGGATTCCTTTTATTTCTTTTTCTTCTCTGACTGCCATGGCTAAAACTTCCAAAACTATGTTGAATAATAGTGGTGAGAGTGGGCAACCTTGTCTTGTTCCTGATCTTAGTGGAAATGGTTTCAGTTTTTCACCATTGAGAATGATGTTGGCTGTGGGTTTGTCATATATGGCCTTTATTATATTGAGGTGATTTCCCTCTATGCCCACCTTCTGGAGAGTTTTTATCATAAATGGTGTTGAATTTTGTCAAAAGCTTTTTCTGCATCTATTGAGATTATCATGTTTTTTATCCTTCAATTTGTTAATATGGAGTATCACATTGATTGATTTGCATATACCGAAGAGTCCTTGCATCCTGGGATAAACTCCACTTGATCATGGTGTATGAACCTTTTAATGTGCTGTTGTATTCTGTTTGCTAGTATTTTGTTGAGAATTTTTGCATCTATGTTCATCAGTGATATGGGCCTGTAGTTTTTTTTGTGACATCTTTGTCTGGTTTTGGTATCAGGGTGATGGTGGCCTCACAGAATGAGTTTGGGAGTATTCCTCCCTCTGCTCTATTTTGGAAGAGTTTGAGAAGGATAGGTGTTAGTTCTTCTCTAAATGTTTGGTAGAATTCACCTGTGAAGCCGCCTGGTCCTGGGCCTTTGTTTGTTGGAAGATTTTTAATCACAGTTTCAATTTCAGTGCTTGTGACTCGTCTGTTTATATTTTGTATTTCTTCCTGGTTCAGTCACGGAAGGTTGTGCTTTTCTAAGAATTTGTCCATTTCTTCCAGGTTGTCCATTTTATTGGCATACAGCTGCTTGTAGTAATCACTCATGATCCTTTGTTTTTCTGCAGTGTCAGTTGTTACTTCTCCTGTTTCATTTCTAATTCTGTTGATTTGAGTCTTCTCCCTTTTTTTTCTTGATCAGTCTGGCTAATGGTTTATCAATCTTGTTTATCTTCTCAAAGAACCAGCTTTTCGTTTTATTGATCTTTGCTATTATTTCTTTTGTTTCTTTTTCATTTATTTCTGATCTGATCTTTATGATTTCTTTCCTTCTGCTAACTTTGGGTTTTTTTTTTGTTCTTCTTTCTCTAATTGCTTTAGGTGTAAGGTTAGGTTGTTTATTTGAGATGTTTCTTGTTTCTTGAGGTAGGATTGTATTGCTATAAACTTGCCTCTTAGAACTGCTTTTGCTGCATCCCACAGGTTTTGGGTCATCGTGTTTTCATTGTCATTTGTTTCTAGGCATTTTTTGATTTCCTCTTTGATTTCTTCAGCGATCTCTTGGTTATTTAGTAGCATATTGTTTAGCCTCCATGTGTTTGTATTTTTTAGTTTTTTTCCTGTAACTGATATCTATTCTCATAGCGTTGTGGTCAGAAAAGATACTTGATATGATTTCAATTTCTTAAATATACCAAGGTTTGATTTGTGATCCAAGATATGATTTATCCTGGAGAATGTTCCATGAGCACTTGAGAATAAAGTGTATCCTGTTGTTTTTGGATGGAATGTCCTATAAATATCAATTATTTCCATCTTGTTTAATGTATCATTTAAAGCTTGTGTTTCCTTATTTATTTTCATTTTGGATGATCTGTCCACTGGTAAAAGTGGGGTATTAAAGTCTCCTGCTATGAATGTGTTACTGTTGATTTTCCCTTTTATGGCTGCTAGCATGTGCCTTATGTATTGAGGTGCACCTATGTTGGGGGCATAAATATTTACAATTGTTTTATCTTCTTCTTGGTAGATCCCTTGATCATTATGTAGTGTCCTTCTTTGTCTCTTGTAATAGTCTTTATTTTAAAGTCTATTCTGTCTCTTATGAGAATTGCTACTCCAGCTTTCTTTTGATTTCCATTTGCATGGAATATCTTTTTCCATCCCCTCACTTTCTGTCTGTTTGTGTCCGTAGGTCTGAAGTGGGTCTGCTGTAGACAGCATATATATGGGTCTTGTTTTTGTATCCATTCAGCCAGTCTATGTCTCTTGGTTGGAGCATTTAATCCATTTACATTTAAGGTAATTATCGATATGTATGTTCCTATTACCATTTTCTTAATTGTTTTGGATTTTTTATTGTGAGTCTTTTCCTTCTCCTGTATTTCCTGCCTAGAGAAGTTCCTTTAGCACTTGTTGTAAAGCTGGTTTGGTGGTGCTGAATTCTCTTAACTTTTGCTTTTCTGTAAAGGTTTTAATTTCTCTGTCGAATCTGAATGAGATCCTTGCTGGGTAGAATAATCTTGGTGTAGGTTTTTCCCTTTCATCACTTTCAATACATCTTGCCACTCCATTCTGGCTTGCAGAGTGTCTGCTGAAAGATCAGCTGTTAACCTTACAGGGATTTCCTTGTATGTTGTTTGTTGCTTTTCCCTTGACGCTTTAAATATTTTTTCTTTGTATTTAATTTTTGATAGTTTGATTAATATGTGTCTCGGCGTGTTTCTCTTTGGGTTTATCCTGTTGGGACTCTCTGCGCTTCCTGGACTTGACTGACTATTTCCTTTCCCATGTTAGGGAAGTTTTCGACTATAATCTCTTCAAATATTTTCTCAGACCCTTTCTTTTTTTCTTCTTCTTCTAGGATGCCTATAATTTGAATGTTGGTGCATTTAATGTTGTCCCAGAGGTCTCTGCGACTGTCCTCATCTCCTCTGGTTCTTTTTTCTTTATTCTGCTCCCTGGCAGTTATTTCCACCATTTTATCTTCCAGCTCACTTATCCCTTCTTCTACCTCAGTTATTCTGTTATTGATTCCTTGTAGAGTATTTTTAATTTCAGTCATTGTGTTGTTCATCACTGTTTGTTTGCTCTTTAGTTCTTCTAGATCCTTGTTAAATGTTTCTTGTATTTTCCCCATTGTTTCTGAGAGTTTTGATCACCCCTACTATCATTATTCTGAATTCTTTTTCAGGTAGGTTGCCTATTTCATCTTCATTTATTTGGTCTTGTAGGTTTTTACCTTGCTCCTTCCTCTGCAACAAATTTTTTTGTCATTTCTTTTTTTTTTTTTTTTTCTGATGGTTGGTGCTGCTTTCCTGTCTTACTGGTTGTTTGGCCTGAGATGTCCAGCACTGGAGTTTGTAGGCAGTTGGATAGAGCTGGGTCTTGGTGATGAGATGAAGACCTCTGGGAGGCCTCACTCCGATTGATGTTCCCTGGTGTGTGAGGTTCTCTGTTAGTCCAGTGGTTTGGACTCAGAGCTCCCACTGCAGAAGCTTGGGCCCAACCTCCGCCCTGGGAACTAAGATCCCACAAGCTCTCAGGCTGAAACTTCTTTCCAGGGACTAAGTTGGAAAGGAAGGACTAATTTCTTTAATCAGGAGCACAGCAAGAGGGCAGGCATGCAGGCCCAAAAAACCATTCTTATCCACTCTGATTCTGATAGTATTATTCTGGTATATTAATCACCTGCTATTCATAGTCAGATTATACTTTGCAATCCAAAAATGTTAATACACTGACTGAACTCACCATTCTGGCAAGAATCCTTTATATCGATAAATACTGAATTGAGGCCTATGTTCTTCTTAACTATTTACGTGGAGAAGTGGGATATTAGTACTTGAACCATTCATTATGATTAAAATGTCCTTGTTGCTCATGAAGATTAGAGGACCCAACCCTTCGCTCTGTTCAGTGGCCACCAACTGGATCCTTAGTTTCACTTAACTTCTTGGAAAATGCATGTTGTTGTTCACAAAGAGAACAGGAGGGTGGTGAGGCAATGTATCACTTCTTTGGTAATAAGTGTTGACATGCAGCAAAAATCGATTGAACGGAACCGAGGTGGTGGCAGTAGCGATGGCTGGAGGGGGGACCCGGGTGGGAGCAGCAGGGGCGAGGGAACCCACTCCACCGGCTCGGGAACTAGGCTTTTCTCACTTGAAGGGAAAAGGAGGTGTGGAAAGGGGCCAAAGAGCAAGCGAGGATGGGTGTGGGAAAGGGAGGTGAGGAGGGTAATTCTCCCATCTGGAAGTCCTGGGAAAGCCCTCTCATAGTATTTTATATTAAGGGTCTAGCTCAGTAAAGGGACCTGGTCATTTTAGAAGGGTAGCTGACTTCTGGTTTCTCTTCCTCTTGCCAGCTATGAGATCCTGGCTGGGCCTCTGGATCTCTTGGAATACCTCATGTGCCATGTGTAATCTGAACTTACAATATCCTATTGTACTGAAGAGAGGAAGTTGGAAAAGATAACATTTAAAAAAAATTTTTAGTATGAAACCTACAGAGTCATAACTTCACAAAGTATGTCTATTTACAAGGACAAGACTCCCTCCTTCTCAAACCACTCCCCTCCTTGGCAACACTGCTGGCAGCAGCCATGCTTGACAAGGCAGGATACATGAAAATGTTACCATTACTAGATTCTAAAGGGCCACACTCAGAGATAGTTTTTTTCTGGATATCCCTCGAGCTCAGTTAAGAAAGAGGTCCATGCCCTCTTAGGATGTCAAGTGTCCTTCAAACCTTCCCAGACTGGTGCCTGGATTAAGGAGGCATCTTAATCCATTTAGACAAGTGTCGGTGGGTAGAATAGATCAAAATAACTGGCTAAAAAATTGCACAAGCAAAAATGTAATTTACTTCAAAGTTTAAATAGCTACCAAAAAGCATAATTCTATCTGTCCAAACCTTAACCCCAATCACTCATTCAAAAATGTCCATTTCTCCTTATTCTTGTAGCTCATTTCGTTCAAATTTGGGAACAGGTAGATCAAACTGCTTCAGGTAGCAATTGAAAAATAATGATACAACCTGGTTAAACAAGTTAGCTAAAGTGAACACAGGCCTTCCTCGTTTGCATAAGATGGCATTTCAGCTGGAGAATTTGTTTTATAAACAAGCATTGGGGTTGACGTTCAGCAAGCTCCCTGGTTTCCACTCTAATTGCCAGTTTTGTACTTGAATACTTAAATTATTTACATATTCATGAGATTAGAAATCAGCTCTGACATTGGGAAATTTCAAGCACATGGAAATCTTGCCAAAGCATGGTATATACCGTTCCACATATTTCTTATGAATAACTGAGTGCCTTTTAATGTAGTGCCTTGGGAAACGTGATGGCATTAGGTAGGTATCAGCTTCCTAAGTGTTTGTGCTTGTGCAGAAATCATTTGAATATCCCCAGGGGGTTGAATTTGAAGGATCCATTTATCTTTTATTTCAATCTTGCCCTTTTGACATTAAGGGGATGCTAGGTCTACTCAAAAACAGAGTTGCTGTAAAGGCAAATACTTTAATATGTAATGGCTTATTGTTATTATAATCAATAATATTTCTGAGTACCATATATTGGTTCTTGCTTGCTCTGTTCATTCTGGTTCAGTGGTACCTTTTAGTGATTGTCTAAGAGGATATTCAACATTGGCTAAATACGTATAACGTCACGTATGGGAAAGACACCGGATTACGGCTAACGAAGCCTTGCGTCTAAACCTAGTTATGCCACACCTGGTGGCTCGCTCCTAGGTCTTTGAATAATACATTGGCTGGCATTCACGTGGTGCTAGCCATGTGCCAGGTTCTGTGTTGAGCGTTTTACATACATTATCACAGCATCCTCAAACAGTCCTGTGAGCCAGGTACTGTTATTGCTTCCACTTCACAGCTGGCGAAACTCTAAAAGTTAAATGACCTGCTGAAGGTCACATGGCCATTTGGAGGGCCTGACAGAGAGCTGATGTTCCTGCCTCACTTGCTGCGCTGTCTATTGCTGGTGAGAAACCAATATGACTCAGTTTTGGAAAATGCTGACATCTCTTCCCTTATATCAAGCAGTCATTATTTCCCAGAGAATTCCTGGCATTCAAAGCTGTCGTGATAAACAATGGCCATCTTTTAGTGCTCAGTCAGGAAAAGTAGGAAAGATTAAAAAGAAAGTTGTGTTCTTTTTTTCTTTTTTGTTAAAGAAATGTATATGAAACTGTTTAAGTAAAATTGCAGGACTGGTAGAAAGAAAGAAGGGAGAAAGCTAAAAGCAGTTCTTCTTATAAAAATTTACTTTTATGCAAGTTACTAAAATTCTATTGTATGCGCTCAAACACACTGGCAGTATAATTTTCCTTTTCTATCAATATATGATTTTAACTCAAACTCTGCCTTCATTTATACAGAGAATGCCGCTGTTCATATTTAGGGTTTCAATTATTTGTGAATAGGGTTTCCTTATGAAAACGTGCTTTCCTCCTTTAAAGCCATGTTTTGGTTTTAAGTGTATCTTACACATATTTACCAAAATACTGAAGGTGAGGCCACCGTGCAAGCCTTAGGATTTCTTATTTCTTTCATAAACTTTGATACTTTGGAATATAGAGGAGAACAGAGCTCCTACAAGCTCCCACATGGTATTACTTGGACTGCTGACTCATAGGGCTCCAGAACAAGTGAGACAACACAAACTCATGAATATTCTAGAACTGCCGCAAAATGAAGGGTGACCCACCAAACCGTCCTAAGGGTTTTGTCCTCCCTCCACAGAATTAATCACTCATTTGCATGCATTTTTTTTTTACTTCACAAAACAATGGAACTTTTCCTGAAATAAAACTGACAGGAAGATCCATGAACAGGAGAAAAACAAAGATAATGGGAAAGACAGAGAAATCAGCAAAAAGGTGATCTGGGTACTAAGACCAGGCAGCAGATGAGGTTGACTTGCCCTGCACGGCTTTCTGTTTTAAGTTTTTAAAATGTCATATCTCAAACAAAGCAGGATTACTTCTCTCGAAAAACTCTGAAAAGTCTGGTGACATTGAATGAGCCATCCTCGGTGGCAAGAACAGCAGGCTGGAGCTCATGAAGACCCCCCACCACACCCCACCCTCCTGAATGAACACCTCCTCTCCAGTTTCCCACAACCCAGACCCAGCCGCCGTGTTCAGTTAGTTGCTTGCTTATCTGTGTAGGAACCGAGTCCACGGTCTAGAAGGACTTGGGCACCCAGAGTGGGGAGAAAAAGCTCACTGTGGAGGACTGGAGAAACGTGGGCCCTCCTGCTTATGGTCAGGGGCAGCAGGTACATCTGTAGGAGAGGCCTTGCCGCCTGGATAAGCCGAGCAAGGGGGTCTCTCCTCCCCAGCTGTGAGGCACTCTGAGTCCCAGGAGCGTTCACGTTGGCTTCACAACATTGCAGACTCGCCCCTATACAATTCGCTCCGCAGTGTAACCCCTAACAGAGAGGCCCCGAGCCCAGAGCCCCAGGATGGTCAGCAGGGCTGAGGTAGATGCTTATTCTTACACATTTCTCCTGTGTTTTTCTTTCAGTCACATCTGTGTTTTGTCTTCACTCATTTCCACTGTCTCCCAACACACCATGTTTAGTGACGTGTTTGAGACAGACTGAGATGCCGCTGGAGGCAATGTTCCCTAGCACAGTTTGCACACTAGTTTATTGCCAAATTAAAATAAAGATGTAATCTGGTACACTTGGCCTGCTGCTAAGCCTTCCTTGGGTGGTTTCCTGTACTGAGGCAACAATGTGGGGGGAAAACAAGGAAGGAAGTGGAAGCTCTGCACCTCTGTTCTCCTGGCTGCTTGGTTTCCAAATGCCAAGAAACAAAAGGAAGGAGCAGAATGTTTGGTTTGCCAACTGCTTAATTACAGAAATAACAAAACTAAATAATGGAGAGTGAGATGTTGGGGGTCCTGGTATAAATGCTGTGGAATTCTTCACGGCATCCACAGTGATTCACTGCTGTTTTGTAAGAAGCTTAAAAGGTGTAACTGTACATAACAGGTATCCCTCTGCCCATTTGGCATGAAGTTTCCATAATGTCTATAATGCTTATTTTTCTGAAAATTCCAGGGCTTTCCAAAGGCACATCCTCACATAGACCCTTCAGAGGCCAAGGAGTCTATCGCCTGTGCCTATACCATGGAAGTCCCCCAACAGGGCTTTTAAAGAAGTCAAGCTACTTCTTTTAGAGCTTCAAAGGGAAAAAGGTCCCAAATCTCTTCAGTCATTCTAGTGGTGGCTGGAGAGTCACATGCTCATTCAAAAAAATTTTACCTCTTGGCAATCACCTACATCTTTAATATCACAGGTAGATTTCTCTAAGAAAAAATAAGAAAAAAGGCTAAAATATCAAAATAACCTAATCTTATGAATTTTGAGAGCATTTGGTCATACACATTTCTCCCTGATTAAAAGCATTTTTTTTTTTTTTTTTAAATCTGGCTTCCTATGGAACGATGGCCAGTAAAACTCTATCTTGGGCCAGAAAGCACAATCTGTTCAACCAAACTCTTTTGAGTCCCTTAAAATGCTCACATCAAAAAGCCTCTACTGAGAGTCCAGACACTCGAAACGAAACGCAGCTGGAGCAGAACGCCATGGACCACATGGGCTCTTTCCTGCAAGCCAGGGATCCAGACTTTGTCTTCAGGGCCCTCAGAGTCTCATTCACTAAAGGTGAGAGAAAGCAGTGGCAGGGAAATAAGGGAAAAGTAAAGGTGGCTATGTATTCAAAAGGGGAGTGTATGCCTCAAAAGACTGACAGCAAACAAGGGAAGAGAGAAGAGGAGGACAGTGCACAGGTGAGTGCTGACGGAGCTGTCACCTCAACGCAATAACTTCTAACAGACGGTGCTGTCTACCTGAGGATTCTGTTCACCACAGGCTGGTTGAAAACAGCATCTGGCAAAGGGAATCCTAGCACCAAAGCTACCTACCATCTTTGCTGAGAGTTCTGCAACAGTAGCAACTGTCACAGACATATTGATGAACAACACTTACATGAAAAAATAAGTGTTCCCACTTCCAAAAGTCACTGGCCTGCCAACACTAGCACAGGGCCCTCCTTAGGGCCCACTGCTGCATCTCATCAGGGTTCAAAGCTCCGTGATTCGTGGGTGATTGCCAGCTATTATTTCCATATCACTGACCTGCTTGAGTGGCCACAGACCTTCTCCACTTGACTTCGGGCCAACACCACCAGCTAATGGCTCATTGGATGGCTGCAGCCCACTCCACTCCCCGCTGATGCCCCACTCCTCATGCTGTGATTCGAGCCCTGATACATGGAGCCCTTCCCCAACCCCTACTCATTAGCAGGTGATCTATAATTCTTTTTTCCCGGGATGATTTCTCCTTCATTCTCTTCTGGAGAAACAGAGAGCTTAGCAGAAAGGCTGGCTTCTGCCCCTTTGCTAATCTCCCGATATCCCCATCCATTTAGTAGTGAACCCTACTAAATATCATATTCAAATTCCAATTGCTGAACTTAGACATGTGACACCAATGAGTGGTTTTCCCCTTTGGGAAAATTCATTAACGTCTAAGATTTTTGGTTTGTTAGCTACATACAGAGCAAAGACTGTTAAGGCTTCTTCTACCTCTAAAATGATAGAATTCATTTGGTCTATGGTCACAAAAGATACCTTTTGGTCCTGACCAAGCCTACTGTGATACCATCCTAACTGGTCTTCTTGGTTTTGACCTCACAGCACCATAGTTCATTCCAATATTACTACCAGATTAATCTTTGTAATCTATAGCTCTGAACACATAATTCCACTGAACAAAATGTTCAAAAGGCTCCTAATTGGGAAAACAAAAATTATTTTGCCCAACAGTCAAAGTGGTCCAAAAAAAATTAAGATTAGGTTCCAGGAGTACATGTATAATTAACTTGCCCAAATTTCAGTTTCAGCCAAATAGACACATTCACAATCCTGTTTACATGAGTTTTCTAACTTTACAAATTTATATTATTGTTTATGACATCCCTCTTGTGCAAAACGCGCCCCCTCCACCCCCCACAGAAATACGACAGTCATTAAAGTCCAGGTGAAATCATTTTATAAGATCTCCAACTCCTAAACTTGGGCTGCCAATTTCATATAATCCATCCAGCTACTCTGACTGGGTATCTACCATGTGTGAATGAAGAATCTATCTGCCTTTTTAGTCCCTCTTAGACTACTGAACTCACATGCATTTATATTCTTTCCCTAGATGGAATGAATACTCCTCGATATAGTTACTTTATACCAACAGCGCATCATGTTGAGCACATAAACAGACATGGAGTCTAATATTTGTGGGGTTTTTTTGTTCTTTTCAATCTCATTGGAAGTGCACCTGCAATTACAACTATCCACACAAACACATTTTAAGGCAAAGAAAGCCAACCCCAAGTACCAATTCCCATACGTGGCTGAGTCGGAGCCACATGTCCCAACTCCTCCAGAGTTATCCACTTTGCCACAGTGCTCATGGCATCACTGTCTGAAGTACTGGCGCATGAAGGGTTAAATTTTGGGTCATCTCCTCTGACACAACTGCAAAGGTGCATAGTTTTCATTTAGCCAGGTAAATCTGGCCCTCAGTGTGCCTCTGGCATTAGGGGGAAAATTAACCAACTGTCAAATAAAATACAAAAACCCAGTGGATTAAATGACTAATATTCTTGTGTCCTGAGCTGCTCAGCTTTGCCTCTGGTAACTGCACCATCCTGGACTAGATGCACTGTGGCTTGACTCCAGGAATGAAATTGTACATTCTGCTGAAAGGGGAGCCAGGCTGCTCGAGAGGAAAAAAAATACTAATTGTAAGTCTTTCCTATTTTTAGGCTAATGTGCATTTTATTTGGCAGTAAGGGCAGGTGCGAATAAAACTCCAATCCTGAGAATTTTAATTTGCTTTCTCAAAAATGCTCATGTCAGTAGAGACCCTGGAAAGTTGTTTATACTATTCCCCTCCCTTCAGGAAGAACCCCATACGTCTATACCAGCTCAGACGGTTTTAACCCTAGAATATTCTCCTCACTCAGGAAAGTCTAGTAGTTCTTTAAATGTATGTAATTTGTAACATATAATTCCTCTGAGGGTAATTCTCAGGATGACCTCACTGAACCATGCATTTCACAAAGAGCATTCTAACATTTTACCTATTTCCCTTTTGCCTTTTATGGCTACAGCCTCTCTCACATTTGCCTTTGTATACTTTTTGCCTCTAATTCTATCTGATTGTATTTACTGTTGCTAGCCTTATATTCTACCTGAAAATGTAAGTTCCTTAAAAGCTGGAGCTACATGTATTTTATAATGTATCTGCAGTACAGAGTACATGATATATTTTATAGCATTTATCCCATAAAATACATATACATATTGCGTGTGCACGCACACACATATATGCACACAGATAAACATATGATAGCATAACTTCATTCACTGCCTTCCTAAAACGTAGACCTATCCTTCAGCCTAACCACCAAGAGAAGAAAAGTCCTGAGATTGCCTGATTCTGAATGTTATCTACGTACATTTCTCTCACTATTTTAGCATATCACTAGCTAATGTTCTTCACTCCTTCAGGGTCATCCTTCCCTTTAAGGCTCTCAGAAAAGCTATGGGTTCTTAATTCCAAAAAAAAAAATGATCACGTCTCACATACACAAAGCACTGTCTCAAATTCCATGGGGGTTTCCTGATGGCCTGAAGCTTCCAGGTAAGAACTGCTCCTCCACAATGTCTTCCTTAGGGTCTAGCTTTTCCTTTGTGTGCTGTTTCAGATGCTTACACAGCTCAAACAAGCAACCTGAGATCCACATTGCTGCCCCTCGCCCCACCGGCACAGGGTTCAAGCTGCTGCACAGAACAACCTGACAGCTGAGAAGAAACGTAGCGATGACTATGTAGTTGTCTTTCCCTAGGACAACCGTGCACCACAGTCTCGAACAAGGGGACCACGCTCACCTTTTGGTCTTGGCTGTAAGCCAGAATCCAGTCCTCTTGCTTGGGGTGGAAAAGTAAGCTCTGGATGTAAAAGTTCAGCCGGTACTTCTGATAGGTTGCCCCTTCGTCCGAGCTGATCAGTAAACTGCTCTCAATCTCCGGGTCTGTGAGCAACATAATCTGCGGCAGAGAATTGTTCAGGGAAGAAAACAACAGAAAGTTAAGTGTGCAAATTTACGAGGCTTAAAAATGAGCTAAATGTTTGACAAGGGAGGGAAAAGGAACAGGCAAAGAACGCTTGGCCAAACAAGGACCTTGACTGTCAGGTTTGCTCTCCTACCTTGGACCAAGGCCATGAAACTGTTTTCACCAAGAAATGAAAGAGGCGGGACAGACTGAAAGGAAGGAGGAGGAAATGTAGGAGTGCATTTTCTTCCCTCCTGTAGGGCTCCTTGGTTTTTTTCCCCAAGGTTATTTCCTTAATCTGAAATATTTCCCATTGTTCCCCTAACCCCAGCCCTCCTTCCTGCTGAGCCTTGTCTAGTCTCCATTTTGGGGGGATGAAACTTGTCACAGTCTTTTGTGAGAAAGGTGGAATGAAGTAGAAAGAGGATGGAGTCCACTGGTTTTTCTCTCCATCGCAAACCCTCCTGTTCACATCAACGATATCCCATGTCATCCTGCCTTTAGTCTGATTTTCTGAGTCTTGAGTCAAAGACTGTGCATTCGAAAGCCTGCTCTGGGTATTGTCCAAAGGCTCCTTTACCACCTGCTAACATATTAATAGTTTACTTAGTTATTTTCTTTATTGTCTATATATTCTCTCTAGAACACAAACCCATGAGAATAGTGATATTTCTCTATTTTTATCCCCACAAGTGCCTTCCCAGCAGCTAGAATGAGGTCCAGCATATATTATATGTTCAATAAATATTTGACATGAATGAACGAAAGTTAAAGGAATGAATGGAAACTTTTTCAGAGTAGTCACATAGATCTAGAAAGATGCCCAGAGTAATTTGAGCAGATATGAATGTAAGTTCCATGGAAAAAGTCATTGGATGCCCTTCTCCATCTTTGGCCTATTGACAAAAGAATATGCTATACTCATGTAAAAATTCACAGCTCCAGAGGCTTGGGACTTTCTCCTTTTGAGGGTTAACCTTGGCCACAGCAGTGTGAACAATCCACAACAGGAGCAAGACAGAGGAGCTGCTCTGAAAACAGCTTTTTACTCTCTTGTTTCACGCCTCTAGGAATATGTGATAAAGCACCTCATTCCCGACTCTGCAGGTTGCCTTTCACTCAGTCAAAGTGCACACCTTATGCCTCCAGTCAGGTGGCCTTAATGCTGCCCACTGACTTCTTCCCCAACAGCTTATTCACTGGCACTTTCTGAGTTTGGTTTGGAGAAGCATGAAAGATGTGCTTAATGTGTGGCCGTATGAAGAGAGATCACTGCAGCCCAGGGTTTAAAGATTACCAGCTAAGGATGTGGCGGTTCCAGGAAAAGGAGAGAGAGAGAGAAAGGAAGAAAAAAAACCAAAAAACTAGAGCCCTGTCGTAAGAGAACAGAGTGCCAGGCAAACGCACAGGGCTTTCTCAGGCATTTGGAGGCAATCGTATGAAAACCTCAGGATAGTTGGTGTCATATTCCAAAGTGGTGTCCGATCACGGCAAATGGCACACGACGACCTCACACCAGACACGCTCAGCCTGAACTGTGTTTATGTTACCCAGGATGAATTTCAGGTTCCTCGCTGTTCTTTCACCCTGCCCTTCTCGAAGAGGAGAAAGGGACGGATGAAGTGGAGTGAGTGGAACGCTGTGGCTGTCAGCTCTGTTCCGGACAAGACGAAGAGCACACACAATACTGGAGACTAATTGCCTCCCCTCCCATGTTCTGGTGAAGCCACTGTCCATCGACCATAAATTCTGACAAAGTAATAGGTCTCTCTGTCTTGTAGTCACCAAGCAGACAGCGTTCCCTTTCGGGATAACTGATGCAGAACCATCAGGTAATCTGCTAAGCACAAACTTCCGTGTCATCATTAAAGTCTACTGTACGTACTAAGTAAGCAAGGACGATCAGATGGCTCCTAAGTTCACAAGAATATTTCCAGGGGATTTCATATTTACTGGCACACAAAAGCTGTCATTTTCCAAAAACAAATAAGTCATCAAATGATCATATTGCTTTGTGTCTCCAACCACAATTAACAATGATATATAACAGCCTTTTGCACTACTGCCAGCAAGTAATTTCTATGATAATATGAAGAGGCTCAATTTTATAAAGCATCTATTATCTCAGGCAAGGTGATTTTCCCCACTCCCCTGCTTTCCTATTTCCCTGTAAACCAGAATATGTTTACTCTCTTCCCACAAGTGCGGATCTCACCACCTGCTTCTCCTGGCAGACTACTTCATCAAAATAAAAACCCTGGGCCTACAGAATATCATCAAATCAAGTTGATTATTTATCATTTATTTAAAATACCTCTGATACTCATTTATACTCTGAGTCAACAAACTGTATGAGATATTCTGCATCTAAGTACTATTGGATGGGGGAGGTAGAATAATACAAATATTTTCAAACATATGGTTATTTAACATTAAGTAAATAAAACTCCTGGCTTCCTCAGTCTTTTCTTCTGGGTACTAAAAATATGTAGACCAAAATCTCACCATTTCTTTACAGTCTTCACCTAAAACCTTCTATTTGGGAATCTGACATTTTGGAAATTAGAGAAGATGTCAGGATATTCCCCCCTGTAAGATTTACAGATGTATCTGTATTAGACAAACCTTCCAGTGGTTCCTCTTTCAAATCTCTGCTCCAATCCACTCAAAACAAACAGGTCAGTCTGGATCCATTTTTGTTTAGCCATTTTTTATTGCAAAAACAACTCTGTAAGACTGCCAGTAGAATTCAAAATAAAAGAAAAATAGGGACTTCCCTGGTGGCACAGTGGTTAAGAATCCGCCTGCCAATGCAGGGGACATGCCATGACCCCTGGTCCGGGAAGATCCCACATGCTGCGGAGCAACTAAGCCTGTGCGCCACAACTTCTGAGCCTGCACGCCACAACTACTGAGCCCACAAGCCACAACTACTGAAGCCCACGCACTTAGAGCTCGTGCTCCACAACAAGAGAAGCCACCGCAATGATAAGCCCACGCACCACAATGAAGAGTCGCCCTGCTCACCGCAACTAGAGAAAGCCTGTGCGCAGCAATGAAGACCCAACGCAGCCATAAATAAACAAACTTACAAAGAAAAATAAATTGACCCTATCCCATCAACAAGTGAAACCATGTTTGTGCCCCCTTCTACTCCTTTATCCACAGCTACATATCATATCATGGATTGAGTTTTTGCTTGTTTTTTTTTCATTTAATATTATGGCCTATATTCATTTCCACCTGAACTGTAAACACACAAATGCATACACACACATTAATACACACCACTGTATACAATGTATTTCAATTGCTTAATCACAATCTCCAACACAGTTAGGTTACAACTGGTTCAGTGGTTGAACCATAGTAAGTGCTTAATGAACTATTAACTGGATTAGTGGAATCTTATTATTTCAGTCTTCAAATTAGAATCTTTTAGTAATTATATTTCAAATGAGTTAAAGTTTGTTCTGTCATGTTGTAGTTTATGAAAAGTAAATATGTTAGTAAGCAAATAAAGAATTTAAGACCTAAATAGAAAATGTTTAACCCATTTGAGAAAAAAGATACAGTGTAAATAATAAGTGTGATCCAATCTTTAGACGAAAATGATGCCCTTTATAAATAAAGTTCTAAGCCATCAATATGGGCTTCCTTGGTGGCGCAGTGGTTGAGAATCTGCCTGCCAATGCAGGGGACATGGGTTCGAGCCCTGGTCTGGGAGGATCCCACATGCCGTGGAGAAACTGGGCCCGTGAGCCACAACTACTGAGCCTGCGCGTCTGGAGCCTGTGCTCTGCAACAAGAGAGGCCGCGACAGTGAGAGGCCCACGCACCGTGATGAAGAGTGGCCCCCGCTTGCTGCAACTGGAGAAAGCCCTCGCGCAGAAACGAAGACCCAACACAGCCAAAAATAAATAAATAAATTTATTTTAAAAAAATAATAATAAAGTTCTATCTTCTCAAGATGGTATTCTACTAGGAAATATTATCAAAATAGAAACTTCAAATTAGTGAATATTCCTCAAAAAATAACAGATTACATTCCTTAAATATATTCAGTGATCCCTGTTTTTGTTGATTTACATTGGCTATCTTCTTTTGGCTTTCTTTTTTTCTCCTTTTTTAATTAATTAATTTATTTTTGGCTGTATTGGGTCTTCGTTGCTGCACATGGGCTTTCTCTAGCTGTGGCGAGCAGGGGTTACTCTTCGTTGTGGTGCACGGGCTTCTCATCGTGGTGGCTTCTCTTGTTGTGGAGCATGGGCTATAGGCGTGTGGGCTTCAGTAGTTGTGGCACGCGGACTCAGTAGTTGTGGCCCACAGGCTCTAGAACACAGGCTCAGTAGTTATGGCACATGGGCCTAGTTGCTAAATGGCATGTGGGATCTTCCCAGACCAGGGCTCGAACCCATGTCCCCTGCATAGGCAGATACTTAACCACCACCCCACCAGGGAAGCTCCCTTCTTTCGGCTTTTCATGTGACTCTGAATAAATGGTGTTTTGCTGTGTTTAATCCTCTGCATTCTGGAATACAATCTGAATGACAGAACTTTAAAAGACCTTTATAAAAGGCATGACTCCAAACTCTGCAGGATTCCTGAAGTGAGCTCTCTAAAAAGAGGGCTTGTTTGCCTAGCATAAAGCTTGTTCCACAGTAGGCCCATACATCTTTGTAAATGAACAAATGAATGAATAAAGCAATGAGTCCTCCTCGTCCCTGCTTCTGCTAAATGCAGTTCATGGATCCCTGTCACATTGAGGGTTCTGAGTCCTCTGAAACAAATCTCTGCTGTTCTACTTGGAAGTAAGTGGGGGGGGGGGGGTAGAGACAATGGGAAGAGTCTGCCCTTAACGGGAAAGTAATTATTCTCTGTTCAGATCAGCCCATGAGTGATTAGAACCAGTTTACTCCTGTCCTGCAGGGTGTGCTGCACTCACTGCATCTACAGGTGAACTGTTTTCCATAGAAAGTCAATAATGGTGACACCGGCTCCCACCACCCAATTCTAAGCAATCGTTCATCATCCACTTCAGGGGAAGGAAACAACTTTATTTGCTCTTCCTGGAGGTGATAAATGAACGTGAAATGCAATTTATAGATTTCAAATATGTCACTTCTACCTTTTTTTTGGGTATTAGTCCTTCTGAAAGCTCAGCGTCATCAAACATCAAATGCATCTCCACTCTCTTTGACTTGCTCCAGGTTCAAAATAGGGTTAAATGATGTAATTCTACAAAACGCTGCTTGACAGCTTCCTGATCCTTCCAGGTGTCTACTCAGAACATTCCTCCAGAAGAGCGCTCCTACCATTTAGTCTTCCAGATTCTTTTCCTAGGTGTGTTGTTCTTGGAATTCCATTATCTACCTATTTAGGCAGGGTGGAGTTATTAATAAGAGGCAGCTTCACCACCCCAAGGCATACATTTTTTCCCACCATTTCTTTGGTCCTAGAGCAAAGAGTATTTACTTTATGTGTTGTTTATTATTTGTTTGCTCATTTGTCTACTCCTTGTCATTCACGGACTGGAATCAAGAAGAGGTAATATACTAGGGATATCTCTCTTGCTTTGCTCAAGGCTTAACTCAGACCCAGATGCCCATATCACAGGTGCATAATAAGTAATTTCCATAGTGATAATGACAATGACAAAGAAAATAACAATAGCAGCAATTGGGCACTCTAGTTATCTAGCCACTCCATTCAAACAAAAATCTATCTATAAATAGTATAAGAGGCTATCTGCAAAACTCTGGCTCCAATATAAAAAACAAATTAAGCAAAATATAATCAGAGCAAGTAAATAATTGGCTGACCCGTGTGGATGGAAGAGCTGCCTATTCCCAATGTGAGGTGGGCATTTACCCTTCCCAGATGAGCTGAGGGTGAAAGCAACAAGTGCTTAGCAATGGGCAACTGTTTGGAGGACAGTATTAGGGAAAGTTACACAGGATCCCAGAATGACCCATGAAAAGAAAGTCACTGAAGTACGAACAACAGTGAGAAAAGGAGAGGAAAGTTATTAAAAAGAAAAAGGTTCAATCAAGTAAACACGGATAGAAAAGAGTCTGTAGAAAGACGTACCCAGTGAGCAATCACTTGTCCTAAGTCCCACTCTCACCCTCTCCCCCAAACTCAGTGAAGCTCACCTAATGTTAAGTAACCCACCCACGTTCATTAACACGAAGGAGGGTCATTCAATACTAAGAGATCATCTTCTTGTGACCTGAATATTGATTCAATGAAATTGGAGAGAAACAATAGACCATCTTCTTGTGACCTGAATATTGATTCAATGAAATTGGAGAGAAACTTTTGCACTGTATTCTGTATGTTTACTTCTGAACTTTTTTTTTTTATGAGGACTCAAAGCTTTTGAATTTTCAGGGGGAAAAAAAGAGTTTTCAAGAAGTGTATCAAACAATTTCAGTCCTTCATACTTCTCTTAATAGCCTTAGAAGATCCAACCTATTACCTATTATGTAATAATAATGATAATTCAGTCAATACTCTTTTTGCCAAACCCTGTAAGGCACAGAATAGTAACACTCACCAGAAATGATAACATATGGGTTACATATCGGTTACACTCCTTGGAAGACAGTTCAAGAAAGAAAGTTTATGGAAGATTGCTTCCGATTTCTCTTGGGACTATGGAACACAATCCTCTCTTTCGAGTTAACTTAGAGAATCTCAAACTAAAAAGCACCATTTCGCTGTGAGACTCTGTTCCCATTACTGTGGTCCTCTGCATGCATATGGACAGGTTGATATGCTGGGCTGAGTGTGGGGATACTGAACCACATGCTTGTTTTCCACAAGAAGAGCCATGACCGAATCCTAAACCTGACCTTTGTCAATGTTGTGGGTGTGTGTACTTCCTCAGAAAAGAGGAAGAAAGTGAGTTTAGTGAATCCCACTCATGCCATGAGAAGAAGGAAAAACAAACCATAAATATATACTATAATCACAGTATCCCATGGGGCCTAACTCCAAAGATGGATTTGGGTTTCATTTCTGCCACGTCTCTGATGCCAATTTGAAGATCTCACAGCTCACTTAATCTTTTTTTGAGCCTTCGTTTCATCATAGAGGGTAGTGATACTATAAAAAAAAAGCTTATATGTATTGAGCGTCTGCTATGTACCAGGCACTCCACTAAACCTTTAAAATATATTACCTCATTAAACTGTTAAAATACTTCAGATAGATATTACGTCCATTTGACAGAAGAGGAAATGAGGCTTTGAGGAATGAGGTGATTTGCTTAAGGTCACACTGCTGATCAGTGGTAAAGATATCTATGGGATCAAATAAGATCATCTGTGTGAAAGCAATGTTAAGCTTTGTGCCAATGATACCATTATTACTTCACAAAGAATGTCACATTAGTACTGTACGTTCTGATAAAATGTGATAGTTGAGTTCTAAAAAAGAAAGAGATAAATCTTGTTTTACAAATATCTCATAAAAATATTGCCTAGATGGGACGAAGTGGGGAGGCAATCAGGGACTAGGAGTTAAATAATGGAGATTCAATAACAAGATGATTGGTAAGATATTCTTGAAGAAATATAGATAATTTTGGGAAGGGGCTTTAAATATAAATCTATGGAAGCAAAATACCCAGTCCTGGTTCACACTCAGATTTTTCACAATGGTGCTGGCCTCCTCTTCCTTATTCTTCTCCCTTCGCTCCTCCATAAAACTGGTTTTATTCTTTATCATAAGTAGGGGTGAGAAAAAAATGATAGAAATGGTCAAAAAAGCTCTGACCTAATGACAATACAGGTAAGGAAACAAACATTTCCATACAAGCTTGTTCTCAAAAAAGTTTATGTTATGGAGCTTCCCTGGTGGCGCAGTGGTTGAGAGTCTGCCTGTCAATGCAGTGGACACGGGTTTGTGCCCCAGTCCGCGAAGATCCCTCATGCCACCGATCAATAAAGCCCGCACGTCACAACTACTGAGCCTGAGCTCTAGAGTCCGCAAGCCACAACTACTGAGCCCACGTGCCACTACTACTGAAGCCCGCACACCTAGGTCCTGTGCTCCGCAACAAGAGAAGCCACCGCAATGAGAAGCCTGCGCACGGCAACGAAGAGTAGCCCCCGCTCGCCACAACTGGGGAAAAGCCCGTGCGCAGCAATGAAGACCCAATGCGGCCAAAAATAAAATAAATAAATTAAAAAAAAGAAAAACACCATTCACTTAAAAAAAAAAGAAATTCTAGTCTGTGGATTTTCAGGATACATAAACTGCCCAGATTAAATTATAGAAGAATATATCCATTAAATATTCATTAAAATGTGCTTAATTAACTATTCAGTAAGAGAGCCCATATCTAGGCATTTCAATCCCATCATTTAATTAAGGATCTCATGCTATAAAAAATGAGTTTCTTAAGAGCAAAACCAGTTCTTGTCCCTTTATGTTCACAACAGAACCACCAATATCAATTACGACACAATCTAGCAAAAAAACGGAATATTTACTGTTCTCTTGGGTCTTAAAATAAACTGACTGACTTTTTAGGTAGCCTTGGACCAAAACAACAAAAGGCCATTTGTGAATGGTTGAATGGTAAATGTGTCCCAGAAACATACAGCAAGTTTAATTTTCATTGTGCACAGGCTGGTATAAAACCGTCTACAATTTTCATTTTATGTTTTTTATTTTATATGCATCCTGCTGTGTAGCTCAATTCCTATGGCTCCTAGGCCAACCCTACAAAACACTCATCTGCTCCAAGTTACTACCAACGGGGAATCCACACTTTAAGAAAATATCTACAAAACCAGCCCTCTTGACTTCAGTGGCATTTTTCAGCCCCACGATTCAAAAGGAATAAAAAGGATCCCCCAAAAAGGGTTCAAAAAGAACAAAAATTTTGCCTTCATAGAACCTTTGCAAACACATGATCTTTATGTATCTGGGCTAATATCTTTTATGGATCTAGTCACCACAGTTGCTCAGAAGTTAGCATCCTTAATAATCAGAATGATACCTAATCAAGGTGCTATCATACAATCTAATTATAGAAGCTCCATTCTATTTTGTGACTATGTAAAAGCATTTTCCTATTGAGATTCATGTTTGTGATGGGTTGAATGTGCCCATAAAGATACCATCATTTACAAAGTTGACTGATCTTGATTTAAGAGCTGCTTTGACCATATGAGAGACTGTTCACAGGCAGTTTGGTTTTCTCCGACTGGATCAGAGATGAGGTGAATATATGTCATATTTTGTCCTGTAGAGTCCTGGTTTCCTCCTACTGTACCATCATAAATATTATTACTGACACTCAGAAATATATGGTTTGGACTATAAATTATATGGTCATCCTACAGAGTGGAAGATTTCTTTATCTGAAACCCTCAGAGAATTCTTCCCAAAAGTGAATTTTCCCAGTAACTGAGCAACTTTTAAAAAACAGTGACCATGTCTAATTAAAGAAGAAAGTGCTATGTAACGTTTAAATGAAAATGACATGTATGTTATATACATGAGGTCCTACAAACTCATGGATAGACCACACCTTCCTTGACAGAATATACCATATATCATTTACCATTCCCTGAAATCCAGGGTCGTGAAAATACAACTCAGTTAATTCATTTGACTATAATATAGCAATGCTTTCTGGAACTACTGAAGTGTGCTGAGCTCTCCGCTGAACATGAAATAGTTTTCTAGGTTCAAATAATTCCCCATACTCCACCCATTAATTCCATACTTTTCCACTGTCAGACAGGCTCCTACTAATATAATAGAAACCTCTTTTCCACCTTCAATCTAAATAATTCTTCTGATGACATATTTTATTAAATTAAGAACACATTCTCAAAGTAAACCCTGTTCTAAAATCAATTTATGTTTTTTCTAGAACCCTCACTCAAATATCTTGATCACCAAATGAAGCCTTGCCTGTATAACACTGATGGCCACTTGCCTGTTCTTAGACATTCTAGAATTTCAGTTGTGTGGACCAGCCTATAAACCCGGCAGGCTCTTCTTTGGAGCCCACATTGATCATCATGTTTTCCTCTGAAGATCACATGTGAACTGTGTCAGGCTGCAGCTTAGTCTTGTCACTGGGGAGCCTCTCAAACCTGGCCCCTCCTCAGTTCACAAACAGCTGGTACTGAATCTAATCCCTTCAATTCGGAGTAAAAGGAAGAAGAAAAGAGCGCTCCTAATGATAGGGGTGTAGGCTTTAAGTTAGCTGGCAGGTGTCCAGTTTTTGATAAATATCAATGTACCAATGATACAATAACTTTGTTTCTTTTAAATTATTCATTTTATTTGCTTTAAAATTTAGTATTTTTTTCAAGTTTGAGTAAGAATTAACATGTGTTCATTGCAGAAAAGTTTGAAAAATGCCACCTCAAAAGTACTCAGAAATAAGAAAAGAAAAATCACTCAAACATCACTATGCAGAAGACATAATTGTCACTAACATTTTGAAGTTTGCTTTTACAATCTTTGTTTCCATGCATATATAGATACACACACATACATAAATGGGAGGGAGACAGAGAAAGACACACACACACACACACATACACACACACACACACACACACACACACGGGGAGGAGAGGAAAGAGAGAAAGATTGGTTTACATAGCAAGAGAGAGTTCCAAGTGATACTTTCTGCTTTTTAACCTGCTTTTTCCACCTTAAAACTACATTGCAAACATTTTCCAGGCTATTAAATATTCTTTAGTATTATCATTTTTTATTGGCTACTATTATAGCCAATTCAAATTCTACTGAATTTGATTGATGGAAACACCACTATGCAATTAATCCCTTATTAGAAGGTTTTTAAATTTCACTGATATACTCTTATGACCTAAGGTACATTAACACTTCTGTACATCAACTATTATTTCTTCAAGTAATTTCCTTAAAGTAGAATTTATGTTTCAAAGAATAGAAAGTTTGTTACCTCTTTGGATACATATTACCAAATGTCTCTCAGAAAAAGAGAATACTAATTCATGGTTCCCTATCAGGGACATGGGAAGTACCTATCACCAACACTACCTTTTTTTTTTTTTTTTCTCCTCTCTCTTTATAATGTTTTCTAAGGTGACCAGGGAAAAAGGCATATTTTGTGTCAAGACACATTACTAATGATAGTGAATTTTTCTTTCCTCCTCCCCTCCTTTTCTTCCTTTTGCCACGTGTGTTTAGTCATTTGAATATCCTCATTTGATATACTGCCAGTTCACTGTTTTTCTCCATTTTAAATCATGATTGTTACTCTTTTTCTTATTGATTTATATATATTGCCATTCTTACTTCATAGTCTATTTGTAACAGTCTATCTATGCACATTTTCAATCTTCATCTAAGTTTCTAGAAAAAAGCAAGAAAGTATCATTCTGCACATATTATACAGGAGTAGACATAGAAGACCCCTGATAAGCATTTCAAGTTTGAAGGCAATTAAGAGATTAAAAACTCTAAATCACACAGGCACTTCAGTAATTGTGTTCCCTGAATAAAGGAGCCACAGAAAACATGATTTCTCCATTTTGACTCGATCATCAATTCATAGGCAAACCTTTCCTGTAACCCATTTATCATAAATTGTAAGATGTGAAAAAAATACTTCACTTCACAAAAAAACCCTGCAAGTTAAGCTACTATTTAAGAAGATTTTATACATACATGACATTTTCATTTAAACTTTACACAGCCCTTTACGAATGCTAATTAAGATATTCCAACTGGAAATTGAAGCAAACCACAAGGGAGTGAAATTAGGCAGTGAGGGACATGAAAACTTCTCCAAGACAATTTCAGAGCATTTTTGGCATTTGTATGGCTAACACCCAAGAACCTGGTTCCCAGGTCTGCCTTCTAAACATGAGACCACCAAATAAGCAGGTCTTCTAACCAGTGAGTATGAGCTCAGAGTGGTTATTAACCAACATGTGCAAATGTGTCTAAAACACATGACAAACTGTCAACTAAACTGAATATTCCCTCTCTGATACAATTTACATTGAATTCATAATTGAGGCACTAAATGGAACCTTATAAAATCTGTCTTATCTACAGGATATTTTAACAAAAATACAGAAATACCCTCAACAAAATTCTTAGATTCGGCCTTCAGGTATTTCAAGAACGAATAGAAAACCATGACTTTTGAAATATAAAGGATTTTTTGAGAAAAATGTTTTCACTCCACTCTAGGCCAGATGTTCACCATTCAACCATTTCTTTCTTCTCTCTTTCTCTCTTTTTTTCTTCTAATTTATTTAAGTAAGTTTTAGGCACCAAGTGATAGCTATTGTACTTAAGACTGGGGATTAACTTATAAATGAGACACTGAAATGCCTCACTACACTGTGAATTCTTCTACAACTGGCTCTGCCACAGAAATAAGAGGTAAAAGTCAGGGGAAAATGCAGTCGTACAGGTAGTAACACATACGAAGTATTGTGAGAATACAAAAAAGTAATTTTTTTCCTGTTGTTGTAATGAGGGAAGGAGCCATTGTGCACTGGATTCTACAATGGGTTTTGAAGGAATGTGTAGGTATTTGATAGAAGGGGCGGGAAGGATTTCACGGCAGAGGAGTCAACCTCTACAAAGACAGAGAAGTGTGAACACACACTGCATGCTCAGGTAATAGTGTAACAGGGAAGGGCCAAATCTGACTACATGTTGGATCTGCTTCTTTTACTTTAACCTTTGCTTTCCGCTGCTTTTGTTCACTAAAAGGATACTGTCTCTACATAATGGCCTGCCTCGGGGAACCCTGCCCCTCTGCCTGAATGTTAAACCAAAGTGCCTTTGTTCCCAGAAACTTGTGGACCCTGTCCACCTGTGGATGGCTGCAAGAAAGAAGAAATTAACACATCCCCTCCCCGAGGCTGGCCATTCCAGGGGACATTTGCAAATCTTACGGGCTTTTTACTTTACTTCCTCGTCTCCTCCCCCTCTCTGTGCTATAAAAGAAACTGGCATCCAAACCCCGATAAGATGGTTATTTTGAGACTTTAGTCTGCCATCTTCTCAGTCTGCCGCCTTTCCAAATAAAGTTGTCTTCCTTGCCTCAACACCTCGTCTCCGATTTATTGGCCTGTCTGTCGTGCAGCGAGCAGTGCAGCTTGGACTGGGTAACAATAGCAAGTTCCGCAGTATGCCAAAAGTTAGGTAAAGCAGTCTACAGCAAAGTTAAAAGAGCTTTACTAGCCATGCAAAGGGGTCCTGACTTAAATAGCCAAAGGGAGTTTATTTATTCTGAGCCATACACACCAATTCAAGATTTTAAAGCGGGAAATAAAAAGACTACAGCTCACGTGGAAGGACCACTTTGGAGGTGATACAGAAGTTGGATTAAAGAGAAGTTGGAGGCAGGAAGCTCACTTAAGAGGTTGTTGCAATAGTTCAGCTAAGAGAAGTGTCAGGGGTCTTCCCTGGTGGCGCAGTGGTTGAGAGTCCGCCTGCCGATGCAGGGGACACCGGTTCGTGCCCCGGTCCGGCAGGATCCCACATGCCGCGGAGCGGCTGGGCCCGTGAGCCATGGCCGCTGAGCCTGCGCGTCGGGAGCCTGTGCTCCGCAACGGGAGAGGCCACAGCAGTGAGAGGCCCGCGTACCGCAAAAAAAAAAAAAAAAAAAAAAAGAGAGAAGTGTCAGGAACACACTCAATCTTAGACCAAATACCAGTATCCCTGAAGCTGGGCAGTTAAGCCTTTACCATGAGGAATCCAATCCACCAGAATGCCAATCATACTTTATAGTTATTTCCAGCCAAATTTATAAGTACTGGAGATTCCAAAAAAGATTTTTCAGAAGCACACCCCTTGGGAAAAGACAGCTGAGTCTGACAACCAACGCTCTTCAAGGATCTAACAGGAGAGAAGAACAAAGAAAACATGTCTCCCCAATTTCACACTTGCCAATGTAATGAGCACATGTGCCTATTTAATGTTCAACAAATTTTCCAAGCCACAGAATGTGGAACTGCCACAAAGGAATCATTTCCGTGAAAGACTTTTTTCCTTGGCAAGTAGCACAGTGAAATACAGAGGTTAAAACTCCGTGGTGCACAGGCTGACTCTGACCCGTCTCCAAGTTCTGTTTGATGTAAATAATGTTGGCCCAAAGAGCACTGTTGATCAGCCAATTTTCCAACAAGGTCCAGGTTGATCAGGACCATATTCCCATATGGTCATAACCAACAAGAGCTTTAGAGCTGCTATCTCCTATAGAGCGAGGTCAGGTCATATGATCTCTAGTTTATCACAATCCGCATTACCCTCTGCTGCCTTCTCAGTACTAAAAGCTGGATCTGTTCGCTCTTGTCATTAATAAGAGAAAAAAAAATGCAGCATAACTTCAGACCTTAAATAAAAAATAAGTACTGCGTCCTTGTTGCTATTCAAAACGGGACATCAAACAACAAACTGAGAGGGTGGAGATTACATTAGACACTGGGGATATTCCTCACTTCCCCCAATTCATAGGCTGTCTCACTTTTTTTCTTTGAAATAAAACACCCGTGCCCAATGAATCCTTAGTCACATCTCCAGTTGCCTGTTCAAGCGATAGGTATTTGAATTGAGACTCCTCCAGGAGCTAAGAGCACAGACTTGAACTCGATTCTCAGTTCTTATTACTAGTTATGTGACCTTAAGAAATCACTTATTATCTGATTCTTTATTGTCATGGCTATGAAATGGAGCTAAAAATGTCCATTTCACAGAGTAGGTGTTTACTACGATTAAATGGATCCAAAGCACAGAATTTTCTAAGCAAAATTCATAGTTGCAATATCATAAAGATTCAACAGTCATGCACATTTGAGGAATAGTAGAATAAAGAAAAAATTTTTAAGGTTTATTTGATTTACTAATGTCTCTGAAAGGCACATTTGGAGGCAAAAAGGGAGATACTTTTTAACATTTGCTGAATGTATTTGAAGACAAAATCTGTTTTTGTTCATGGAGCTTCTAGAGAACTAGGGCTCTGAGGAACAGACTTTAGGAACTACCAATCAACTGTCTACTTTGCTGGCTCACAGAAGACATGTAACAGTTGTTAGTTCACTCTTATAACTGGCTCTAGGCTTTCTGTGGCTTTAGATGAATCTCATTACTCTGAAATTTATCTGTGAGAACAAGATACAAAGAATAAGGATGGGAGCACTGAGGAAGAGATAGGTGATGTTGCGCTGATTATAGGGCTGGAAAGAAGCTCTGGCTCTGAGGACCCTTCTTGCTGGGAAAGATGACCAAAACCACATCAATTCTGAACCTTTAGAATAATGGTCTTTTCTGTTATCTTTGGTGTTTATGGGGGAACAAGACGCTTGCTTCATGTACTCAAGTTATCCAACATGATTAAGTTAAAAAAAGTGCCACAATTACAGGACTATGAGAGAAGTCCAGTGTTCCAAAGGGGAATGGTCTGTAAAGTGGGTGAACCACTTGACAGTCAAGGGGGAAGGAAGTGTGTAGTGAAATGGGAAGTATGGTTCACTTCTGCCGCTGGCTGGTTCTGGGACATTATTAGGAAAGTCGCTTAAACCTCTCTGAGCCCAAATGTCATCATCTTAAAATACTGGGTTGGAAGAGAAAGTTAGTTTCTAGTGTCCCTTTCGGTTCAAACATTTTACAACTATTCTGGGGTGAAAGATATATTCTAATGAGGTAGGCAAATCAAATTTTATTGGATCAAATCCTTTATGCCTATAAATAATATTACCTTTTCCAAAGATTTCATCTTCAATTGATCTTTTCTTGGCATGTGGGTCTTAAGTTTTGTCCTTATTTAGCAGAATGTGCAAGGAATACCTGTTTAAAAGAAGTCTGTGCTGTTTCTTTGTGTCAAGGGAATAATTTCTTAATTTACATATTGGCAGTTCAGGTTTTCTGAAATCAGAAATTTACCATAGGTAAACCTATGGTAAGGACAGCTGAAAGTAAGCTTGTGCTAAGTGGAAGCTTTAAATCACAGAAACTTCATCATGCTTCTCAATCTAAGACTGCCAATTTTTAAGAAGATGTAGATCTTCTTGACATACAGTGTTTCTCACCAGTCCCTTTATCAAATCTGCTTTTTCCCTGAAGGTAAATTCTTCTAGTGCTGCATTATAAGTGTAAGTCCCACCCCATCCAGGCTCAGTTGCCAATGAAACCTATGAGATGATATTTACTTTTTTGAGCTAGAATGTAAAGGTCACTTTATATATTAAAGTTCAGCCTTGAGCAAATATCTTTCATCACTTTTTCCTGGAGAAAAGGGTAGAGCGAAAGAGAAGTCTGGGAAATAGAAACTATTACAGATTAATTGATCTGAAGCTGAGTTCCCTGGATCCTCACCAAATTGAATTTGGCTCATCCATAGCTGAACCAGAGTTTTCACTTCCAAACAAGAATAAATCTTACATAAAAGAGATAGCACCTTTCTCTGATCAAATAACAACTGTTTTTCTCACTGATCTATCATCTTTAAGACATTCGGTAAGATTATCTACTGAGAAAAACAGTGCCACGTTTCTCTGGCTCTTTTTGTCTGCATTTAGTCCATCAAACACCTCTGAGCATTTTGGAATTTGTAGGCGATAGGATCCAACCCAAATTTCCATTTTTCAGATATATCACTGAGCTAAAGGGTGTTTTGCTTTAAGACTAATTGAAAAGCAAGCTACACGATGCTGCTAACTTTCAGAAATCTTGACCTGAAAAACACCCCATCTTTTCAGTTCATGGCACCTATACTTAGGTGAGTTTCCTGAAAACCGCACAGTTTTTCTTCTAAGCTCTGAACATAACCCTATTCCAATTTAGTCTCTTGCTGAGGAGGGTTTTTGGCTGTGCCGGGATATTTGAAAAACAGAGGACAGGAACAACCAACCAGGTGCAGCCATGAATTTTTAAACCAGGTCTACTGAAAAACAAGCAAAACAAAGCCCCCCTAAGCACCCTTGGGGTAAAACATCAATCTATTATCCAGACTCATCTCTGTTAAGCTTCTGTACCAACCCCAGACAGATGGCCAATGTGCTTTTCCCACCTTCAAGGCCATGCAGCCAGCCACTCCTAGTTGATGGCTTTTGCAGGCTGGGGCTCTGAGAGAGCAGTCTGGACACGAAGGGAACAGCACATCCCCTGAGTGGCACAAGGATGTAGAAACTAAAATGAAGCACACAATACTCCAAAAACAAAAAAACAAACTATGTATATAATTGAACAGTAGGCAAAGACTGGCCAAGAAATAAACCTATCTGACACAAAAAGTTTAACTTTCTTTGAAATATGAGGTACCATTTCTTAAAGGTCCTGAAAGGGGAACTGCCTTCTGTCACTTTATTCTTCCACGTCCTGCAAGGAAGCCTAGGAGCCTTAGATTCAGGCAAAGAGCTCTATGACTGAAGGCAGAACTATTACATGCATTTCCACAAACACAGCATTTGGCCTAAGGAATAAATCAGGCCCTATTACAAGGAATCAAAATTGTCTGCCTGCCTTATTTTGCTGCAACTTAGACAGACTGAGCTTCTGATTTTTTTTTTTTTTTTTTTGCGGTACGCGGGCCTCTCACTGTTGTGGCCTCTCCCGTTGCGGAGCACAGGCTCCGGACGCGCAGGCTCAGCGGCCATGGCTCATGGGCCCAGCCGCTCCGCGGCATGTGGGATCTTCCTGGACCGGGGCACGAACCCGTGTCCCCTGCATCGGCAGGCAGATTCTCAACCACTGTGCCACCAGGGAAGCCCTGAGCTTCTGATTTTGATGCACTATTGCAACTAGATATGCTGTCTCATCTGTAATCGACCTATAGTGAGTAGTATCTTCTAGCACTTCAGCTCTAAGCTATGGCGTCAATCTCTCAAGCAAGAAATGACAGCCTATTACTAAATAATTAAATGCACAAGTGGGACTTACATGCCATTGAAGTAACTGTTCACCTCCATGAATCATTTTGAAAATAAGTATTCCCTAAACAATACTTACATAAAGCCAGCATATGAATGCAAGACTTCCTAAAGGTTGGTATTGATATCTTGTCTTCTAGAACATTTCTAGGATTGTAAACAAAACCATAAATGAGGGGTTACCGTGTCTACATGTTGTAGTTCACCAATTAACCACCAACACCACAGACTGAGGGGCCAAAAAGTAAATAGGTTATGGGTCCATCCTGTGAAGAAACAGGAAGTCTCCCCTGCCCCAGCAGGCTGGGTAGGGTGACTTTCCTCTGTCCTTCCAAAGCACACTGGGTGAAATGCTATCTCCCCAAACCAATTACTCAGTGTTGTTGCTGCTGTTCTTATTGTTTATTTGTTTGTCTCCTCTACCAGATTGGAGTATCGATACCAGATATGGAATCTTTCATCTTCCTCTACTGTCTTCTACATAGTAAGTTGTTAATCAATATTTGGTAGTAAAATGGATAGAAACATAACTTTTTAAAATTTTAGGACAATTTACCCATCAATTAACTCATCAAGTATTTAGATGAACACTAAATATCCAAATATGAATATATTACATATGTGTCACAGTTCATAATTCTAAGGAGAGCAGTCAGGACAAAGAAAGAAAAGGAAAGAGAAAAATAAGGAAGGAAAGAGAGTAGGGAAGAAAGGAAAGAAGAAGGGAGGGAGAAAGTCTCTAAAGAGTACTGTTTGGGGCATTAAATTAAATTCCTGTATGTTCTTTATAATTAAACTATAATTTTGATTTTTTACTAATTCACATAACATCATATTTAAGAGTGCTTACCATATGCTAGGACCCGTTCTAAGGACTTTACACATATTAACTCATGTAAGGCTATAATTCTATCCGTCAGCTACTATTAGTATTACCATTTTACAGATTATTATACTGAGACACAGAGAGATTACGTGACCAGCCCAAGATCACACAGATAATAAGTGGCCAGTGTCAACACTTTCACCCCTTATGCTATACAGCCTTATGCTGAATTTATAAGCATTTATTGAGGACATTCAAATTCCAAGTCACTCAGGCACATGAGGGATATATATGTCTAAGCCACTGACTCGTAATGCCTTATATTGTCAGTTCCTTTACTAAGTACAGGTTGTAACTTCTAAAATAGAAAGTAAGCATCCTGAGAGTAAAGACAAATTCCAGACAGGATAGAAGTAGAAGTAGAAACTGAAGTTCAGGGTTAGAAAACATATTTTCAGATTGGGCAGTCATATAAAGTATGAGGAGATAAGGTAAGCTGGCTTCAGGGAGGATCTGTAGAGAAAAGCAGGCAATGAAATAGGTGCTCGGCAAAACTTGACTTTATACAATTTAAAAAAAAATGCAGGAAATGCTGGTGTAAAAGCAGATGGCACAGGAAGGAAAGAACTATCCTTCACTCAGGGATGATCTTGTCCCTTCTGATTAGGAAGACTGGGACATCTCTCTTTTCACCTGATCACACGTGATGGCCTGTATACAGACCTCAGGCCCAGACCTCTGCTCACCAAAGCAAAATCACCTTGCTTGCAGATTTAAAAGGAGACAATTAACCAACATGCCAAGAGGTAAAACTCATGGGTCTAGAGTAAGAGTCATATTCTTGATGAAACAGATTTATGAAGACACTATCATTCCTGTAAACACCATGCCTTTACAAAGAAGTATATTTTATATTATAAAAGGAGCACGTTATTTATTTGGAAAATATTGAGTAGTGGGGAAATATGCAAAACTGGGGCACCTATCTACACTTCTTAATGTATTTATTACAACAGGCTATAAGCATTCACCTACGCATGCACATGCAGAAACACAGTCTTCCGCCAGACTTTCACTCTCACAATACTTTGTGTGTTTGAGCGATTAGATTCTGCCTTCTTTTTTTTTTTTTTTTTTTTTTGCGGTACGCGGGCCTCTCACTGTTGTGGCCTCTCCCGTTGAGGAGCACAGGCTCCGGACGCGCAGGCTCAGAGGCCATGGCTCACGGGCCCAGCCGCTCCGCGGCATGTGGGATCTTCCCGGACCGGGGCACGAACCCGTGTCCCCTGCATCGGCAGGCGGACTCTCAACCACTGCGCCACCAGGGAAGCCCAGATTCTGCCTTCTTGATAGCAATGGCTGAAGGTTGTTAGAATCCAAGCTATTCTGGTACTGGTAATGCTCAGTATCTCTTCCCCAACATCTATCAGCTCTTTAGGCCTCATTATCGCAATGACACATCTTGGCTTCTCTTCAGGTAGTATATTGTTTATTGATTGATGCGAATAAGGTAGGAAGAGTAGAACATTCTCTGAAAGTTATGAAGCACTGATAAAAGAGGTTCTGAATGCGGTATCTGTTGGAATTGTAACAGTTGAGGGATACAATGAGATAGATTACTGTGCATCTTCTCCCTGGCTACCAATCTAGGCTTGCAGCAGAGAATTACTGGAGAAAGTTTCCTATTACAGTTGATTTCTACAAGGACATTTTTCATATCAAAATCTCCAAACATCTACTGTACGAAAGATTCCTGTGAGTGAAACTGACATGCAACCATTTAACAATCCGCGTATCTTACAGGTTAAATTTGAGGAGGATATGGGGCCAATTTGTGGGGAATAGTGTCAAAAAATGAGGGCATTTAGGAACAAGGGGTTTCGTTAGAAAGAGAAGGTTGGGCAAGGCGCAGGTTATTCAAACAAATTGATGGGAGAGAGAGGGTGGAAAAGTACTTGTTATAATTGCCGCATCAAAGAAAACCTCTTCTTATTCCAAAAAGGAGACAGTGTGCCCAGGGACTCATTCAGCAAGTTGCCACATTGGTCGCCGTTTGGGTACATAATTAACAGCTGTGTTTATGGAAATAATCTCATGCTCTGGGGGAAAATGTATAGTGAAATGTTGTTTTTTAGAACAGACAAGGGGATTATGGTTAGGAATTTGGACATCTGGAAACAATGCTTGAGAAGGAGAACCGTCTAGTTCAGTGATGTCATGGATCCAGCCTGCATGCTTCTTGGATGTCACCTGAGACAAGACATGAAGGAAAGTACACTAGCTACACACACAGACCTAAAAACCCTATTCTAGGAAAGCAAAACATCTTCAGATATCCCTGAAATCCTTCTGAAATCTAAGGTCAGGTAACACTATTCCCAGATTCAGAGGACTTTTGTGTTTAAATCACCAAAATCAAATCCTTCCACAGAAGTCTCTGAGTAAATGTTAAGTAAGTATAAAGAGTTTTTAGCAGTGGGAAAGGGGTTTTCATCTCAGTATCTCTGAAGGGCAATGGATGAATGAGGGAATTCTTGAAATTCTTCTGGGTGAACACTCCACCTGCCTCTGAGCCTTTTACACCAGGACTTCGCGGATATAATGGTAATTTTATTCCTGGCTTCTCCAAATCTCAAATTTTCGTATCTCAGTATGCTTGGATTTCTATTCTTTAATCAACTCCCTGATTCCAGTCTATTACAGGTGCTTCTTCCTGTCTCGTCCACGGTCGATAATACAGACTCGGTGTTTCCATTTGCTATGTGGTTTCTCTCAAAGTCAGTTGCCTGGAGGATAGAAATGTATCATCTCTTTCAGAGGTTGGTCTCATGCTGCTAAATCCTTGCCCTGTCTGCACTCCTGCCCCTCTCTGACTCTCCAAAATGGATATCTGACAATACCCATCTTCTGTCTACAATTTCCAATGTAATCCCGTACCTTTCAGCACATTATTTAACTTCTTTACCATGGTACACAAAACCTTTCATGACCTGACTCCTGGCTCGCATAACTCAATTTCCCCATCCACACTCTAAGTGACTCTCAGGAACTGTCTGCGAGCCCGTGAATACTCTTTGTCACCACTGTTTGTTCAGGCAGATGTATTTTCTTATCCCCTCCACTAAGAGTTAACTGATCCCTCTTTATTTTCCTAATCCTGCTTAGATATCACCTCCCTTGGAATGCCTTTCCTAACCCTCTGCCTACCTTACATCTGGGTCAAGATCTCTTTCCGTGAGCTTTTATTTCAGGAACCCTGCCTTCAGTGTGACATAATTAGAAATTAAGTTTTTACTATATGATATAATATGCATTTTTTACTAGATTGCCAACTATGGAGAAGGTGTATCCTGCCCATCTTATTCCATACCCAGATTATTACCTCACGTATAGTAGATGGTTGATAAGTGATGGCTGAATCAATTAAAGAGCATGGCCTTGTCTGTGACACAGCCAGAAGCTTGGCACGGACCATAAAACCTTGACAAACAAGTTGAGTGGCCTGTAAGCGATTTGAAAACTCGTGATAGGATGTGTCTCCCTTCTTCAGCTATATTTTACGTTGCCCTTCCAAGCCCGGCATTAACAACCCCATCCCAGAGTGGGAACCATGTCAAGTCATCCAGCCCAGTGTCATTAGTGAAGGCATATGGTGGGACTCTGGGCCGTGTTCCTTCTTAAACAGAAGGCTCTTACTCAACCTAGGAATGTCATACTGATAGAAACTGGGCCCATTTCTGTAGAGCTCTGTCATCCATTCTGGAGGTGAAAGGGAGGATGGAAGCAGGTGCAGAAGATGGTCCCTGGTTCTTTTTGTTTTTCACTCAGAAGGTTCCCATTTCTTCTCTGCTTCAGATACACTGGGTGACACTACTCTGAAGAGCCTATACAGAACTTCAAATATAGCTATCACTCCAGCAAAGCTGCATCCTAGAAGTGTGAGAGAATCAAGCTGGCGTTTCACGGTGATGCGTTAGTGATAAGCAAATGCCACCATCTGAAAGTATTACAGGATGGGAATTGGAAGCCAGGCAGGGAAAATTAATAGCAGTTAGAAAGAATGAGCCTCTTTCTCAGAGAGATGCTACAGGTTAGTATGAAATGCACTAGTTCAGAGAGTTCTTCACTTTAATAATGCCTAATCAAAATATAATTATTTCAATTTAAGTCTTTATAAAACTTTCATTTTTTTCCTGTTTCAGATTTGAAATTCCTTTTAAAGCAGCAAAATGAAAACCTTAAGAATGTAGCTTTGAGAAAGTATTTATCCAAGGACAAATTCTTCTATGTGATAAGCAGAAGCAAGAAAAGCAGGTTACCGACAATACATTTTTTTAAATTAATTCAATCAATAAAGTAAAGAAGATAGATATCACTTATATACCACAACCACTGCAAAGAATAATAACATTTAAACTTCACATAATAAAGGAAATAACAAATATAGAATACTTTGTTTAAGGAAGGTGAAGATATCATTTTGAAATCTTTTGAAGTAAAATAAAAGGAGGGAAGACACTATTGTCTGCCAAAGATAAGCTTCGGTTATCTAGAAAATTCACTTAAATAGAGCACTAAAATCTCCTAGCATGGTGCACTGACAAAACAACACTGAAATATGTGGATCTCTTAATGAATACATTATATAGCAGCAACCCCACAACACAGAAGTATACTCAGAATTAAAGCAGATATTCTGGGAAAAAATACCACTATTTCTAAAGATAGATAACCCATTATATGGGATATAAGTGCTCTAAGAAAAGGGTATTCATTTATATCTACTTTTGCAAACTAGTTCCTGGTTATTTCATATTTCCAGAATGACCTTTCACTGATGCCCTAAGATTACGTGCAAACTATAAATATGAGAAATCGAACTGCAGAACCATTTGTATCAACCTTAGGATCCAATTGTCATGACCTTTTAAGCCTTCCTACACACTATAGATTTATCACTCCCAGGACTTCCAAAGGACCCGAAAAGGCATTTTATCTCAACATACAGCTTTTAAGTTCATTCACTGTAATCACTTGCTAATGGACATCAGAGCTGCAAATTAGATGAAAATGGTGTTTAGAGATAACAAATCAATTGGTTAGATTAAAGTATGTTATCCAACAAGTATCAGAAAGCCTGATAAGGATGCTAAGAAACTAACTGTGGAGATTTTAAAGGATTAATTTACTCCTTGAAGAGGTTATAGATCTTGGAATCTATTACCTTCAGGGCCTCCATGCAGAAAGCCAGCAGCTGCAAATTACTACTTAGTGTTACAAAGTAAAGGTCAGGTAAAGAGAGCAGATTGCAGTAGGCATCAAAGAAACTAGAGTATGTTAATTAGTAAAGACTCCATGGCATTTACATGAGATCTTAAGGTTACTATCCATTTAACTCATTAAAAAAAAAAAATCCTATGAGCTATTTTATTCCCACATGCCAGGAAGATTAGACAAGTTGCCCAAGGCCATCCAGCCTGCTGACTGTTTTGTCATTCAGAGTTCCCAACAGTGAATCGCGCCATCAGAGAACTGATTTATGTGCCCATGTGGCATTTGGGTATGGCATTTATTAGTTTTCATTTTATTTTATTAGTACAATATATATTTTGCATAGCACAATAATCTACAGGAAATAGAGAAAACAGGGTATTCAGAACAATAGTGAAACTACAAATTATAACGCAAGCAAAGTCCTGTGGGACAAGAACCCATATGATGGGAGAGGAAGCCTTTTAAATAAGGAAGGAAACTCTACCTTCCCTATTACCCATGACAAATGCATAATTGCTTGGCTGTTTTCAACATCCTGTCCCACTCACTTAGTATCATGCTATAAGTGGAACTGAGGCACTGTATTTTAATTTTCACAGTCCTGAACAGAATATCAATAAAGGCATGGGAGAAAAGCACATATGTTTACCATCCTTCTCCTGGAAATTGAACACAATGAGATTAACTCAGGGGAACCCAACAAGCTTTCCCTTTTTTTCTCATCTTTAGATTACTTCTGTAGCTGCTTAGCTTGTACTGTAATGTAGGTCAATGACACTATCAGAGGTTTTTTGCTAACATGACCATCTGCTTTGGAAAAAGAAGGAAGGAAAGAAAAAGGCAAGGGAGACAGGGATTCCATCAGTTAGGAGGACGCAGGGCTGGATATATATATATATAAAAAAAAAACTTTCTCCTCCTAACGTTTGCGTCTGGATAGAGACCAAACCACAACACTGAATAAGGAGCTGGCCCTTTTGAAAATGTAAACTTGTTTGAATGGCACTTAAGGCATGATGATATACTAAACTGTTTCACTGACTAAGCACTGAGACTCTGGTTGCCATCTCTACCTCAAAAGCCCTAAGGTCCTATTGCCTGCCCTTCCCCTCTGGGCTCAGATGTTGAGTTTGCAGATCTCAACAAGAAGAGTGGTTTCTCTCGACTGCTGACTTCTGGCTGTGGTTTTCCAGGCTTTTCACTGAGACGTAAAAGGAGGTCCTGACCCTGCAAAGGCATAAAGCTTCCCTGGAAACCTTCTGCCAGGGTAGTGATATTAGCAGCAATTGCCCTGGCCAGATTCCATTCCAAGCAACTGAATTCCACCAGGCAGTCTGTGACAAAAGCCTTTTTCCCATGCCGTCTTCTTGGGTTCTTTTGCCGGGAAGATACAGGCTGCTGAGCTCCAACTACTTTGGGGTTAAAACAGAGTTTCTGGAGCTAAGTCATTTGCAGAACATGCACAAGCGAGCCCAGTCACCACAGCCCCCTTTGCCGTCGGCAATGATTCCCCCATTAGCTTACAATGTCAAAGCATTCTTGAAGCCTTCCCATTTTCCAACATCCAGCTCCAAACTTTTCTCTTTCAAAGAGTCCTTCAAAAGCCTGTCCTGTAGGAATTAATCACACACTCTCTCAAGTTTCCTCATCATGGTGTTAATGCAGCTTTAGAATATGTAATTCAGCTCCATAAATAGGCATCCCTTTGTGTTTGTGATTTCCTGGTCCTTGCCACCATACAAGGAGCTAACAGGACACGTGTCATTATCCCTACTCACAGATGAAGAAATACTGGTACCTAAAACTGTGTGGCTTTATGTGTACATCAGAGAAGAGTATATATTTAAGGCCAAGTGATGAATGATGCCTTTTGATAAAGAGGGTGGAAATTAAAATCAGGAGACTGCCATCTTCATCCTAGTTAGGGATCTTTGTTTTCTTTCTGAAATTCCCTCTGCACTGTAGGTGGCACTTCCCTTTTATAATTTTGCAAAAACCAAGCCCCCACCTCCCCCCCAAAATGACTGAAAGGTGTAATTCTTCAGAAATCTGCTTCCTACTTCTTTTTTTCCCCCATACACATTCGTTTGTCCATACCTCAACTAATGCCTCTTCCATATAAAGCACACCCTCCTTCCCCATGGTCACATTTTTCCAAAAAGTTGTCTTGGAAATAACTATAAAAACATTGACCTTGTATACCTGAAACTGATTTTTCAAATCGAAATATCTTTTCATATATGATTACATTTTTCTCTTAATAATCCTAAGAGGCAGGAGAATGAATACTTTCTCCATTTTCCAGATGGAATAAAATGTTTGGGATTCTACTACTGGTTCTGAAATAAAACCACCTGCTATGCATCTCAGAACAAATGGCTCAAACCCCTCTGGGCTTCACTCTCTCCAAGACTGGTCCCGCTACTCATACTTGCCTAAAATAGGACCATCTGCCCCTTGCAGCAAAAGCTCCCTGCAACAGCAGGTATAGATGATCTCCCATAGGGGGAGAAAGAATCTCTTATTTTGCAATTGTTCTTTGAGTTTGCCCACAAAGGGCACATCAGAATCGAAATGTCCAATGGATTCTGAGTTCACAAAAGGCAAAAACCTGGTACCTTGAAAGAAAACTTGTGTCTAACACATAGTACTCAAGGCTACTCACCATGTGCTTTGTGTGTGTTGTTTCCTTTTTATTGAAGTATAGTTGATCTATAATATTATATTAGTTTCAGGTGTACAGTGTTCATTTCGTGTTCACCACCCCCCCATCCATGTTATCTTCCCCACCACACAGAGGAAGACATCCTCAAGCACACACACCAGTGCCACTGAGGCTGGGATCTGGGTGAAGTATGGCTGCTCCTGGAGCCTCACCCTTAACCAAGCACTCTTCAGCATTCACCTAAATGCAGGGAGGATAAAGCTACAACACTCCCTGATGTTTTCAGCCCCTTTCCTGCTGCCACATACAGTAGTCACACTGCTCCTTCTTGTTTCCTTACAAAACTTTAGAGCTAAGCCACAAGAGCAAAAGGAAATAAAAAAGGATATTGAACTTGTTCAGAGAAAAGCTGAGAGGTTCTGAAGCAGTCGTCCATTTTATTGCCAGTTGTAACAAAAACAAGATGTGGGATTCGAGCCAAGTCATCAGACTCAGATTCCTTCTTCACATGCTTTTCTTCTAGCCGAGGCACACTTTCTTCCTTTCTTTTCTTTTTTTTTTTTTTTTTTGAGGGAGGGGCTATTTAGTCAAAAACAAAAACCCCCCACAAAAACAAAAGAAAAAACGTCCCAGACTAAAAGGCAAGTTCCTGGACATCAGAAATGAAGCCTGACTTTGCCCTTGGCGCGGGGACAGAAGGTGCCAGGGATGGAAGAACTCACTCTTCTCTCGGCTGACAGGCTCTGCAGCCAGGGTGCCCTTTTGAGAATACAGCGGGATTGGCTCTGCACTGGTCTCCCAGGAAGGCTCTCTTCTCTTGCCAGGATCCCCCGGCCAACCCTGTTCAATTCCACTTGTCACTGCAGGAATTTGAGACATGACAGCCAAACCACAAAATGGAGATGAGTGACAGCCACACTTTGGCGATGCTGGGACAGAAGAAGGCTGAGTTGTTGAGTACAAAGGAAGGGGCTAGAAAAGGAGCAGCTGGTGGTATCCAATCCATTTATTCTCCCACTCATTTTACAGCGTTCATAAACTCTCCTTCACTGTAAACAAAATCTTCAGAATCTGGTAGGTAGATCTGAGCACCTGGCCCTGGATGGAAGTGAAAGAACCCTCGCTGTGCATTCATGTCTGTCTCTTTCCAAACAGAAGTCATTTTCTCCTCTTGTTTTTTTAAAATTTCACTTATCTAGAGTTTGTGGGTGTGGAAGTACCAATGTTCACTACCATCCTTCTTTCTTTTGGAAGGTGGCGAAGGTTCAAATTCAGTGATAGATGAAAGTTCACACATACATGCTTCCTTAAAATTACCCTTTCCTTGGTCCAGCCTCAAAGCAGTGATAACTCATCTCTTCGCTCATCTTACAGACCCTGACACATTAGAACTTATTTCCAAATCTGTTTTTCAAAAAACACCTGCATTTTTTTTTCATGTTCCTCTCTCATGGGATCTTTGAATAGCAATTTGTATCTAATAGGGCTGTTTGGCTGCCTGCGTTTCATGCCAAGACAGAGCTACTTGCTGTGCAAAGGAATGAAACTAGAACCCTGGAATAACGGAGTAGAACTCTCAAAAAATAAAATTTCAAGAAGCCCCGCTCCCTGAGTTTATCAAATATCTTTGAAAACACTGTAAAAGCAGCCTCCCACACCTCTGCAAAGTTACATGGCTAGGAAGCAGCTCTCGGAATTTCTTGTTCTAGCCTCTCCTTCATTCCCAGGCGGAAGAGTAGAGGGCACCATGCAGCCTGCACCTCATGCTTTCCTAATCCACTCCTAAAGACTGGGCTTCACCACTTTCTTAAATCTCAAAGATGCCCTGAATGTGTCTGCGTGTTCCGGAACTTTATCCCATCCAGTGGTCAAATGCATAACACCGCTGTCTTTCTGAGACGGGAAAAATGAACACAGTTTTAATGTCAAAGGTACAAATGGAGAGAAACAGTCTAATTTCACATCAAATTTTCCATTGTCCAGTAGAGGGCAGCTGGCTCCAAACATGTAACACGTATTTTATACTCTGTCACCAACACTAAGAGTTTTACCTACTTATTTTTATAAAGAAAAATGAAACCAAGAGATTCCTGGAAAAATGATACCTTACTATTAGGACAGCTCATCTCTTGTTCAGTAAAGTGTGGCCCTAGGTCCATATGCAACAGAATTATGGGGGGATGGGGAGGTGGTACCTGCTTGTTAAAATGCAGATTCTCCGAGCTTCTGACCCAGATTTTCTGAGAAACGGGCCCTCAGGATCTACATTTTTACAAACTCTCTAGATGATTCTTACATATGCCAAGGTTTAGGAGCCTCAGTACTAATTTGGTCACTTCATTCCACGAATCTCTGAAAGGCAGGTAGATATATCCTTAAGTATTTTCATACATAGAGAGAAATCCAAATATATCAGAACGTTCAAGTTACAGCACTCTTCTATAAATGGCTAAAAAACAGAGTCACTCTTACTGCTTGCTTCATTGAGCAGAAGTGAGTATCTCACATGCACCATTAGAAGAAATAACTGTGGCCGTAGGGAGATTATACTCTTTAGTTAATAGGTAGGGAAGGTGAATGTTAACCAAGAAGCTTAGGAAAACTTCTATGTTGCCGAGTCCTCGTGCATGTACCAGCTATACTAACTGGACAACCCCCTCTCTGAGCCTTAGTTTTCTCAACATTAAGATGGCACTTATGGTACTTACCCTGATTTCAGAGTTTTGTTTTGTTTCCTTTCTGCATCAGCTATCATTATGCATGCAAATGTTCTTAGTACATTTCACATATGTATATCTTACAGCTTACAGTTTATTACAATCATTGACTTGAGAAGCATGAACCATTGTTGTTCTACTACTTCTTTGAAAAGTGTGAGTCTGGGTTACTTCAGACACCACTTAAGAGGCTTAAGGGAGGTTTCTCATTCTAATTTAGGTCTAAGTTAAACAATGTCCTTTCTAATACATCCTTTTAAATCTCTCTCTCTCACAGTTTTAATTATTTCCTTTATACATTTGATGTAGAAAGAAAAAATTGGGGAGGGGTGCAAGAAGTTTATTCATGAGGCCCACGTGTCCAGTCTTAGAAGAATAATATTTTTCCACTGATGCTACAGAGGAAATTGCTTGGAAGAAAAGGAGCTCTTTTCTAAGAAATTGAGAGGAAGCAGTGGCTCCTGAAGAAAAAGTGGGTGTCTAGAGATTCAATGACGCTACAGTACCTCAGAGATGAAAGGCAATGACGGAGTCACAAGGTCCAATCAGAGCTCATGAATAAAGCTGTGCAGGGGGAAGAACACACCCATGACAGCGTGTACATGCAGTGACAGGAGGACAATTTCTCAGTGGTGATTTCTCCAAGGAGCATCGCTCAGGACAACGGAATCTACCTCTAAGCAGGTCCTGTACCAAACACTGGACGATTATCTTGTTCTCCCTGTCACTGGTCACAGGTGTGATGGTGGGATAGGGTGTATTTCTTTTTTTTATATACATTTGTTTATTTATTTTTAGCTGCGTTGGGTCTTCGTTGCTGCGTGTGGGCTCTCTCTAGTTGCAGTGAGTGCGGGCTACTCTTCCTTGTGGTGCGCAGGCTCAGTAGTTGTGGCGCACGGGCTTAGTTGCTCCGTGGCATGTGGGATCTTCCCGGACCAGGGCTTGAACCCGTGTCCCCTGCATTGGCAGGCGGATTCTTAACCACTGTGCCGCCAGGGAAATCCCAGGGATAGGTGTATTTCTGATCTGCGTTCCCTTTAGTGGAAAATAACAACCCAGAGTATTCAAATACATACTGTGAGTAAATACAGATGGTCTACTGGGTCCCCAGGGAAGCTCAGAGCCCGGGTGAGGGATAGTGTCCGTTATAGGAATGTGATGACAAAGGTGGAAAGTACTATGAGGGTCACTGCCCATCCTCCTGCCACAGCAAATCTATCCTAATTATTGTTGGCAGCTCTAATCTTAGAAATACTGAGGAAGAAAAATATTCCTGAACTTCCTTTTACTTATTCATTTACCCATTAATTAATTTATTATTATTTTTTTTTTTTAGCAAGTATTGACTGAGTTCTTCCTGGGATCCAGTACTGGAACCTGGAGTTAAAATGAGGTTTCCGGGCTTCCCCGGTGGCGCAGTGGTTGGGGGTCCGCCTGCCGATGCAGGGGACACAGGTTCGTGCCCTGGTCCGGGAGGATCCCACATGCCGCGGAGTGGCTGGGCCCGTGAGCCATGGCCGCTGAGCCTACGCGTCCGGAGCCTGTGCTCCGCAATGGGAGAGGCCACAACAGTGAGAGGCCCGCGTACCGCAAAAAAAAAAAAAAATAAATAAATAAATAAAATAAAATGAGGTTTCCTTGGGACTCTCTATATGGAATCTTTTTCAGATTTTTAAAGACACCAGGCTTATCCTGTAAAGTTGTCAAGGCTGTTATCAAGAAATGATAAGCAGGAGGCTGGATGATTTTATACGAGCTGACTTAAAATGTGACATGTGGTTTGCCTTTACATTTTCTCTGTGCTTTACCTTTTATCTGAGATTATATAATTCATATTTAAAACATGAAATTTATTTAAGGTCTACAGAGGAATCAGCACTTAGCCTCAAGAACACTAGTAAAAAGTAACCCTCCCAGACAAGAAAATTGGAGCAATGTCTGAAAAACGGTAAACTAAGAGAGAAGAAACATAGACCCGATATGCAAAGACTGGCTTCTAGTTAAAGACCACTAGCCACTAACTAGGTCTCAGGTAGAAAATACCACAAACTCTCCTACCCACTTTACAGAGTTTTGTAAGGATGAGATGATTACACACACACACACACACACACACATTTATGTAAACATTTTGAAAACACGTTCTGTTTTAAATATATAAGGTGGTCTCGTTACTCCCTCTTTCATATAAATGAGCTTTGGGAGGGAAGGAAGGAAAGAAAGATGGAAGGAAAGGAGGGAAGAAAGAAAGGAGGGAGAGAAGAAGGGATGGGAAGAAGAAGAAACAAACTAAGCAGTTGTAGCCAGGTAATACCCAGTTTCCACACTGCTCTCTCCCACATATTTATTTCCGAGTTCTTTGTAATTCCCCTGAGTTGGGTTTGTATGGGAGGAACATAACGAACCACGGGCGAATCTTTGTATTTGTAATAAATGGAGCCAAATGGTTTGGGTTGGATAATCTTCTGGGCTTTATCATATGAGCTTAACCAGTTCCCATTGGTTGCTGGGAAATGGGATGCTGACATGGACCTCCAGGTAGCCAGATGATTCCCACTCACCGCGCTACACTCTCAGGCTCTACAAAGACCTGTGAGGTGGGAAAGAACGAAGCGTTGTGGCTCCTGGGAAATTTTAAGCCCTCATACAAGTATAATCTTCATGCGTCTATAAAATTTCAACTAGTAAAGATGGGAAAATGGGGGAGGCTAATAAAACTGCAGGAACCGTTCTCTCTGCAGATCAAAGAATTAATTGCATTATCTCAGTCTGGTTGTTCTCACTAATGGTGCAGGGAGAAGGTGGGAGGAAGAGGCTATTTCTACAGGAAGAGGATGGTGCTTTCTGTCCAACTTCAACCTGCTTAGATCTGGAATTTTAAACTAAGCAGGGAAAGGCAAATTTCAAGCTCCATTCACTTTTAGCAAATGGGGACTTCTTGTCTCGATGTGAGTATAGAGAGACTTGTTCCTGGGTCACTGTGTTTACGGACGGCCATTTCTACCAAAATAACTGGGTTGGTAGAATTTGGCTTCAAACCTCATTAAAATGTCAGCAGCATCGTACCTCTGTCACAATAGAAGGTGGGGGAAATAGAAGTCAAGAGTGAAAAGAATCTAAAAAAGAGTGGATATATGTATATGTATAACTGATTCACTTTGCTGTACACCTGAGACTAACACAACATTGTAAAATCAACTGTACTCTAATAAAATTTATTTTAAAAAAGTCACGTTAGATACAAAGATTAAAAAAAAAAAGAGTGGAAAGAATTACAAAAGAGATGTTACACCTCTGAACACATCATCAAGTTTATTTCCCCAAATAAGAATGTTTTAAGGCTACTGGTCGGCCAGAGTTACCAATCTTCTTATGATGAACATCTGTGATCTCAGACAAACTACTCCTGGCTCTGAATGCCCTGATCTCACACTCCATTGAAGAAAGGAATTTTAATGTTACCTAAAATGCTACCATCCTAGCAGTGTGCTAGTAACACTTAATTTGACATGCAGAGGGCTCCGTGCCTGACTTCTGCTCTCTGGGGCTTCAGTCTCTCTGTCAGCCTGCCATGGGGCAGGCCAGCTATACCTAGGGCAGAACGGCCCTGCAGTTAGCAACAGATCACCATCCTGAAGTAACTGGCAGCACTGCTGATACGTGGATCTGGGATAAACCTACAGGCAATGTCCGCATTTTTGCCTAATTATTTATTTAGGGTCTTCATTTGTGTTGACACAAAAGGTGATTGAACTGAAAACTTGTCAACTCTTGTGGTCTGCCTCTTTTTCTTCCAGAGAAAACATACAGTTTCCATTCGCAGGTCACTCTCTTACGGAAGAAAAACAATATCACGACTAAGGACTAAGAAGAATGCCTCCCACCAGTCATACCAGGCACTGAGCCAGAATTACAGCAAACACAGGCAGCGGTAAGAAGCAATAGATTTTAATTGATGCCTAGGGGTAAAGGTCAGCTCTCTTGGAACAATGGGCATCTATGGTGGTAACTGACTGAGTCCTCTGTGGGAGTTTGTAAATGTCAGTAATGCACTTCCAAATAGAAACACAAAGGGCTTGGGCCCGCAAAACAAAAACAGCTTTAGCCAGTGGAGAAAATAGTAAATCTGTTGGTTAAATAACACATTCATAAAGCATAAGAGGTGGGCACACACAAACACACCACATAACTTAAATTCAAAAGGAATCGGACTGCTTCCAATATCACACAAGTGCCTTCCTGAGAGCCAACGTCTTTTTCCCCAGCAGAAGTTCAGCTCTGGATCCCTCTGGAATTCAAACGCTATAATTATTGGAGTCAAACTGGATGCGTGGTTTGGCTCCTAAAGCTACTGTCCTCCTCGTGAAATTTTACTGAAGGGGAAAGCGTCAGCGTTTATTAAGTGGTAGCTGTCCTTTCCAGAGAATTTGGGGTCCTTTTAGAAAATAGTGGGGCAAAGGTGAACGACTAGTCATTGGAACACCGGAAGTGCCCACTGATCCCCCAAATCAGGAGGACCTGACAGAGGCCCCCTGACTGCTTGGACTGCTTCTCTTATGGCCATGTTTCACTCCTTTCTTCTCACTTCCCCATCATCCTCAACATTCAGTAATACTGCCCTGATCTGGGTGCTCTCCTAAGTGTTCAGTAAGTGGGTCCATATTTTCTAAATCAACTATTAGGTTAAACAGTGTGTCAAAGGAGCGTTGTAAAGAGCACTTTTAAGATGCAAAAGAGTAGGACATATAATATATATTCTCAGATTATTGGGATTTCAGGAAATGAAAGGTACAGTATCTGTACCAATGTTAATCCCATGCTCATCTCTACTTGCATCCTCCCCCTTCAGCCTCCCTGTCTTTGCACACAGGGCCCCCTGTTATATGAATGCTTGTATCTCTCCTGCCTAGCACTCAATAAATGTTGGTTCAACTAAATTATATATTTTTTGTTGTGAATGTCATGACCCTGTGTTGTACTGGTCCGCTTCATTGATCAGTCTAAGTCTTCTAAGGCCGTTTTCCTGCCTATCCCAGACTACAGTCCTCTCCAAACTCTTAGAGTCTTTGTCATCTGTCCCATGAAATCCATCATCTTCTGTCTTGCACTGTTCTTTAACTGCATCCTCACAGAGGGGATGTAAACTCCATAAGGGCAATGCAAGGTTCGCACTTTTTTTTTTTTTAATATTCACCAATATGCTTGCAAAGAACTGGGTCCAAGCCAGGGTGTTCAATAAAATATGTGTCAATTGATTTCTTAAAATTGCACCTCCAAATCTCATCAATAGTTCTGTCTGACCCATAGTTACTTAAGATAAATGCTGAATGTATCTAATTTATAATAAGGTAAAATTTAGTTTTATTAATTCAATTTTAATAATGTCATCATTGCCTATTTATTCATTTTATAAAGACAGGGAACATTGATAATAATTGAAAAAATTTATGTTACTGTGTTAGAATTATAATTCAGTTGGGTCATGGGGACTTTTATTTTGGTTTGATTAGTCAGTATAGTCAGGTATAAATGGAAATTAGCATGTTAACGTAGCCACAAATAGTCAAAATAGGCACGGCTTATTTATTTAACATTTGCAAATCAATCAATGCTGTGTATGCACTGTGATCTGTGAACACTGGTCTCTCACAACATATACACTGAAAGACACTCTTCATCTGCTTTTTCCCTTCTCCTTTGACAAATATCTGCTTCTCTGTGAAGGCTTCCTTGAGTCCCCCAAAATAGCGTTCTATGTACATAGCTATTATGATACAGAACTTCTATACTTGTGGTTGACTGTTTATATATGCATCTCCTCTGCCAGACTGTATGATCCTTTAGAGCAGACAATGTCTTCTATTTCTATTCTGCTTCCTAGTCCTTAAAAAAGATCTGGCGCAACATAGGCATTTAACAATTTCAGTTGAGTTGACAAATGATAGCATAAGGCATGGCCATATAATTTGAAACAGATAAAAATGGTAACAATGAGACTAACATTTATCGAATACTTGCTGTGTGTCAGGCACCGTTCCTCTGCTTGTTATAACTCTTTTCACAACTTCTTGATATGGACACAATCGTTATATTTTATTTTAGAGATGAGGAAACTATATCGCGGAGAGGTTAATAACAAACCAACACATAAAAGCTTGTCTAAGCGTACACGCCTAGTATGTGGCTTAGCTGGAATTGAAAGCCAGGCAGGCTGGCTCCAGGGTCCATCAGATTAACCATGACACGACTAATGACCCCACCAGGCAAAAATTCACAATGACCGCCTTCAAATGACAAAGTGTAGCTCCACCATGACTGCAAATAGAGGCTGAGTTGGTGCATCTGACAAGTGCAGAAACTACCGGATGTACACATAAATAGAAGAGGCCATTCCACAGAGGCACAGAGAGCAGCCAAGGGAGACAGCTTTAAAAGGACAGAAGTTCATTAAGCACAGGCAGCGGCAGTGATATTTGAACCTGCCACTGGGGAGCCTGGATCTAGGCCTGCCACTCCTCCACACCTGAGTCATAATTGTGTCTTCCTTCCTGGTAAAACCAATTTCAACCACAGCCATCGACATCTTTTCCCTCTTTGAAAGCACTCAGGAAGAACAGAGAGATAAAGGTAAATGGTACTCCATCTGAAAGCCTTAATAAGTTCCTGGTGAGTTAGCCAGCCCTCCTCTCTCTGAGAGATCTCAAGAGATCCTTAATCTACTGCTGAAAATATTTATGATTTTATTGTTTCTTTTTCTTCAACTTTATGTCTTCACTGTGCTTTATACTAGCTTTCTCTCATCACCATTTTGTTACTTCAAGTGCTTTGTACTAATCTCTGCCATCATCCCTCTTAGCTTAACATCTGTGTCTTTCCTCCTATACCCTTTCTCCTCTTATCTGTGAGAGACTGTGTACTCAGGCTGTTTTACTTTTCCCCATTCTGTATTTTTTGGATTCATCCACACAGTCCTTTTTTCCACTACAGGTGTGCTCATTTCCTGGTTGGCAGATGCCGTCAATCGTGGAGACACTTAGTATTCTAGTCCCCAAACAAGCACACACAGCCCCAAGCAGGCAAAGAAGAAGAAACTGCTCTGTCCCAGGCATCAAATTGTACATCCCATACTACAGGCCTTTTTACCTATGAAGATCTAAGCCCATCTTGTACCTACAAGCTATGGTATTTTGTCCTGTGAAACTTATTTTAAGCAGTTGACTTGGAGGGTTATGGAATGAGAAACATGTTATCAGTTGGGAACCCAGTACAATGGGAGGTGGATGCCTAGAGGAACAGAGGGAAAAACCATCAAAAGAAGATTTGGTCAAGGGGAAGGTCAGGTCAGAAAAAGGAATGTTTAAATGGAAACAATTAGCGCCTGAGGCTGAGCTATTCTCTTAATTTCTATTCAGCTATTCTCCTGAGGTATTCTCTTAATTTCTCCAGGGAAGAAAAAAGTGATTTTATTAAAGATTCATCGACATCAACTCTGTTTTTCCTGACAGCACCGGGAGAAAGCTTGGGGCAGATCTGATATATTGGAGTGAAACGTTCCCGCCCTAGTAAATACGGCACATTTCCTGTAGCAGCGGGCATTCATCTCCATCCATCATGAGAGAGGCACGGCTATTCACTAGAAACAAATGTTCTAGATACAGTGTGTCAAACACCGAATGATGGAAACCTCTGAGAAGCCACAGGGAGTATGCTGGAAGCAAACAGACCAGAATGCTGAAAAGACCTCTGACCACTTTCCACAGCAGAGCATAACTTGGAACCAACCTGAAATAATGCATCTGACCTTCATAAAAGGGTAATGGATGGGCATTTAACATTAGGTCAGCCAGAACTTCAGAGAACAAATTCTAATAAGGACAGATGATGAGACAAAAATAAATGAATAAGGAGGTAGATAACTAAATATAAAAGATCTCCCCAAAGAAGGTTAAGCAGATAGTCTATTATGCATATTTGAAGAATGATCAGCCTCTGATACAGGTTTCCTTTCATCTTTGAGAACTTCTGGCCACAGAGGCAACCTACCTTCTGAGACCCACTCAGTGGTGTAAGAAACATGCAGTTTCCAGATCAATCTTACTTCATAATATTTCTAGACTAATTCAGGCTACCTCTACCCTGATTAATTACATTTGTTAAAAAGGAGTAACACCAAAAGACAGAGTTCTATTTTCCCCCTTTGGGAAAGAAATACCACCTGAAGTCAACTAGAAGGCATTATCTAAACTTAGAAAAGGTTGATCTGTGGATATATTTATCATATCACCATTCTACCTGTTTAAAATCTAGCTAGCTACCTGTATGTTTTTTAACATAAATGTGGCTAATAAAACTCTGAATTATAACATCAACATCATATAAACTTGATCCTTATACAGATATAACTTAGTTGTTTTTAGTTCAGCAATTCATGATTAATATTTAACGTATCAGTGGCTTATTATGTGTGATAGATACATCATCTTAAAAATGAGGAATAACAAATATGTGATGTTAATTATGCAAGAAGCTTCTTTCTAACAACAATAAAATGATACTTAGTGCTACTTAAAGCTGCATGAAATACAACAGTGAATCACTAGTTAACCTGATAAGTTCTGAGAAACCAGGCACATTCTGAATCTGCCTTTCTTTTCTTTTTCTAACATTAGTGTTAGAGAGGCTCAGATAAGAGTCAATAAAACTCAACTGTGTACCTACTCTGTAATATACTGTGCTAAAATTGAAAAGACCGTGGTTTGATTAGCTTTTTTAATCTATGCATGTTATCATAGGTGCTTTGATTTATATAAAATAGTACAAAGTACATGGCTGTTTCAAGTGTAGTTCCATGTACAGAGGGAGAATGGCTTAGATCAGTGTTTTCATTTTTGTTTTTTTACAACTGTGTTCTGTGGAGCCCAGGAGTACCAGAGGGCTCCCTGGGGCCAACTTGGGGTGATGAGGGAGTTCGTTCGTGGGGACTGCTCCTGGCACTCTGCCCCTGTTTCAAACAGAGAACTTTGCACTTATTATTCTGTAGCTTGTTTGAAACTCAGGGGCTTGGATCACTGTTGGAGCATCACCCAGAGGGAAAAAAAAATGTAGATGTGGCATGCTTTCTTGGATTTGATCTGATTTTTTTTTTTTTTTTTGCGGTACGCGGGCCTCTCACCACTGTGGCCTCTCCCGTTGAGAAGCACAGGCTCCAGACGCACAGGCCCAGCGGCCATGGCTCACGGGCCCAGCTGCTCTACGGCATGTGGGATCTTCCCGGACCGGGGCACGAACTCGCGTCCCCTGCATCGGCAGGCAGACTCTGAACCACTGCGCCACCAGGGAAGCCCTTGATCTGATTTTTGAACACTCAAAAAAAGAACGGAACAATGCGTGATGGACTAAAGCAGTACAAACACTCAGCTGTACCCAGGAAGGATCAAAGGAGATTATCTATCCCTTTAGCCATCATTGTTCAGGTTAAGTGCAGGCGAGCAAGCATTTGTTGCCCAAAAAAGTCACTTCTACTGAAGTTTGGAAAATGCCACTTCCACTCTGTCCCTAAGTTCATGCATTGCACGTGTTTATGAATGAAACATACATGATTTTTTAAAAGATTAGAGGCAAACGCATGATCTTGTATACAAAGGGACAGATAAAAGAGTCAGGGTAGAATGAGCAAGTGTTGCCTGTCTGCTAAGGGAAATGTCATGCACCCCCTTTGATGTATTATACAATACACTCGTTCCCCTCGGCCTCGCCGGATAATGTTGAGTGAGTGCTATGCAGAGTCCTGGCATTTTAAATATTAATCATGCTCTTCTTGGCTAGCAAACATAAAATTATACAATATGGCTTAGAAATTACTAAAACCTACAGGGATTTTTTTCTTTTCTTTTTTAACTGTCCTTGTTTATTCACTTGAAATAATTAATTTTATCATTAGAGAAAATAAATATGTCACAGCTGGTTTCACACTGTATTTTTCTTTTCAAGTTCCAGCCTAGGAGTCCAAAACCCAACCTAAGTTCAATACAAATCCTCAGCCATGTGTTGGACATGACTGAACCCCAAGACCCTGTGCTCCGCATGTTAGAGACAACAAAGTGAATCAAGGCACTTATCCCATCCAGGACCCTGCGTTCTAAAGGGGCAAGTATACAGGATCAAAAACAACTATAATCAGAAGAGAGAAGTGCAGGAAAACAGAAGCAGATGCCTGGGAGGTCAGGGGGAGTGAGAAAATCTCATTAGTGGAATTGATTCGATTTTATGGAATAGGTGGCAGGAACAGGTGGACCAGTGCCGGTCTGCGGCCTGTCAGGAACCAGGCTGCATAGCAGGAGGTGAGCGGCGGTCGAGCAAGTGAAGCTTCATCTGCCGCTCCCCATAGCGCCCCATCACTCGCGTTACCGCCTGACCCATCCCCCCCAACCCCCCACCGCTCCGTGGAAAAATTGTGTTCCAAGAAACCGGTCCCTGGTACCAAAAAGGTTGGGGACCACTGCTTTAAAGGTCTAATGATCTTTGCTCTTTTATTCACCAGTTGCATGCTGCCTCAGGCAAGACACTAAACTCTTGGGACTCAGTTTCCATATCTGTTAAATGCAAAAGCAGAATCTTAAAATTTCCAAAATCTTTTAGGCTCTGATTCAACGATTCCATCATTTTTCCTAAGAGAAGTTGGAGGACACTATCAACCACACCTCTTTCCTGTCCCCAAAGGTCACGTATATGATATAGATCACCCAAGCAAATGACAAGAGGAATTAAGCATGCCCAGGATATAAAGAGAAGAGGCAAGAAGTCAATAATCATACACTTATTTAGAAAGTGCCACATACAGTACGGTAATTAAAACCTAAACATCTGGAGAAAATGTAAACAGTGTCTAATGTTGGCATGTACCAAGAGACCGGCAAGAATGGTCAATGTGCTCTGAGGAACCAGGGTCCTATTTATAGGATACAAGTCTTGGAAGGCTCTCTCAGCAGGAAAGATATTAATTAAGTGGTGATGACACAGAAAGGAGAAAGAACTGAGATATGCGGGGGTGGGTGGGGGTGGGTGGGTGGGGCACAGGAAATATAAAGAACAAATAGTCTCTAGGTTTTTTCTTTGCTGGGAACACACTGTACAGACAGTACAAGGTTATAACAACTAAATGAATTGGCTGTTCTGAGTTTTTAAAAAAAATCACTTTTTTTCTTCTTTTCTCCCCCCAATGAATTCCACTTGGGATTCTGTATTCTGTAATCCTTAAAGATGTTATACAATACCGCATGAAGGGAGCATAGCTAAGGTTGGTTGGGGGCGATAGGAAAGGTACTGCGGATAGACGCACATTGAGTATAAAGAAGTTTTCTTTTTTAGGCAGAAAACAAATAAACTCAGAATTTAAGAGTAAGACTGAAATTTCAGCATTGATTTTTTCTCTTTGATACATTTGTATTAGCTCTTCCCATCACCATCTACAACCCAGATGTTCATTTCTGCGGCAGGTTAAGTCATCTTTTCTCATAGAATATTATATGTAGGAAGCCAATAAACTACTGCTGAAACCAACAAGACTTGGGATTTATCATGAACTGGGGGTGGGGGAGTACTTTCCCTCGGAGGCATGGTGACGAATAGGGAGCCTGCCTCTCCTCTGGCACTAGGACCCACTCATCCTTGTACTTTTGAGCCTACCTCATATATCAGAGGCCAGGTGCTGAGTTCCTTCGAAAGAGAGGATGCTTGAGCTAGGATAATACCTGGGAGCCAGATTTCTATGTCTCTTAGTCAAGATTTCCTAGACTGACCTATGATGAGATTACAGTTTTTAGTGTAACAGACACATCCAAGGAAAGCTGCAGTAATTTACAGCAGGCTTGCAAAGAAATAGCCAATGAATGATCATCAATTTAAACTGCAAATAAGGGCCTGTTTCGTCCCGGCTGCTGATCCCAGTAATACCCCTAACAAGCTGCCTGCAAAGCCAGGGCCTGATGCCTGCTGTTGGAGACATATTGATTGAAGAACTGTGCTTGTCCGCATAAGCAGCTAAAAATAGCCAGAAGAATGCAAAGGCAAAACAGGTTTCTGGGAATGGAAGACAGTTACTCCTCTGTCAGTTTTATTCCAGTTGCTCTCACTGATGTGAAGAGGAGAGAGAAGTATCTGGTACAAAAGATGTTAACTTGTTAGACAGCACCCCAGAGACCTGAAAGAATTAATACAACCCTTTAAAGGAGCCTGCCTTTTCACTGGAGGACGCAGAAGTCCTAGGAGAATTAGAGCAAACCTCAATGCCTTTGTCCTGCATAATTAATACAGCCTGATATTTCTCTTCTTCTTCTTCTTCTTTTTTTATAACATAAACTCTCATTGATTGGGAGAAATATATTCACACTTTAAAATGTTGGGCAGGTACCATCTCTTTGGTTTAAGTATGTCCCTTTGTGGGGGAAAGTCCATATTTCATGGTGATAAATTCACCTCATAAGTAGAAAAACTGAACACAAATATACTGCTATGTCAACTTTATTGATTTTTGCACCATTGTAAAGACCTTCATCGTCCTCCAATATTTCTTAAATCTATCAGCATCTCAGAAAGTCACCCTGAAGGCCTCATTTATCTGTAGAGGAAAAGATCCCTCCTCCTAGGTTCACCCATAAACATTGTGATTTAAACAGCTCAGGCCTGCCTCTGCTTCTGGAAGTTGACCTGCAGAGAGAAAGCTGTTCTCAGAGTCACGGGCAATGGCTACTTCTTCTCTGGAAAAAGGATCAGCCAAGTCTTAATTTTAGCTAAATGCCCATGGCCAAATGTCTTTTTTTTTTTTTTTTTTTTGGCGGTACACAGGCCTCTCACTGTTGTGGCCTCTCCCGTTGCGGAGCACAGGCTCCGGACGCGCAGGCGCAGCGGCCATGGCTCACAGGCCCAGCCGCTCCGCGGCATGTGGAATCTTCCCGGACCAGGGCACGAACCCGTGTCCCCTGCATCGGCAGGCGGACTCTCAACCACTGCGCCACCAGGGAAACTCCAAATATCTTTTTTGAAAGCCCTGCAGGTAACTACAGATTAAGTATGCAGCCTGATTGATATTGATGTATTAACATAAATAGATTCAGTGGCAGGGCTTCCATTCTGTATCACATCTAAGCTTTCCTTCTAGTCTTAGGAGCTACATCTGGACTTGAGATCCCACTCTTCAGGTCCTGCTCCTGTTAACAGTGTTGTAGTCTTCAGGTCACTACCACAGCTGCTACAGAAAAGCCTATGCCTACCTTCAATATTTGACATCCTATTTTTAAAAATCATATTCCTAATGGCATTAATAAAACAGAGACTGTCACTAGATGAGAACAATTCTAAGTCTCTTCCAGCTGTAAATTCCTTTGTTTTCGCCTGTATCACTTTACAAACAGGAAAATGTAAATGACTCACCCAAAGGAACCTGCTAGGTGGAAGCAGAGCCAGAGACTTCTCAACTACAGAAAGTCATAGTGCATTTACTACTAGAATACGGGATCTTTGAGGGTAGAAAGCTGGCTTACTTCTTTTTGTATCCTATACTGCCTACAGATTGTTGATTGCTAAATGAAATGTACCAAAAATGTGAACTAGAGGAAAAATCAATAGGGGTTACAAGAATCAATTCAAAGCCAACAAACATAACTCAATCTCATTATAAAAAATAAAGGATATAAATTCAGCTCCTTAATTTAGGACTGTATACAGCAGATCAAAATTGTTTAGATGTAATTGTTGATGATGGACCGGTCATCAGCCAGGAAGGGGAAGATAGGAGTGTTCAAGGGAAATCTCTAAATTTGTGAGGTTGACATTATTGAACTGTGCTGTCCAATACTGTGGCCATCAGCCACATGTGGCTACTTGCATTCAAATTAATTAAAACGAAAGGAAATGTAAAATCTGGTTCCTCAGTCACACTAGCCATACTTCAAATAATAGCCCCAAGTGGTTAGTGTCTATAGTATTGGATAGCTTAGAGGAACATTTCTATCATTGTAGAAAGTTCTACTGAACACAGTTCTACTGAACACAGCTACTTATAGAGGATGATAATAATTATATGAAGAAGGAGAAGGAAGATGAGAAAAGGAGAATAAAGTGAAGAGAAAACATGATTAAGCCTTAACTATTCTGTGCTAAACACCTGACATGACTTAGTTCATATAATTCTTACAACTTTCCCCATGAGGTAGGTACTATAATTATCCCCATTTTCAATTTGATGACACTGTGCTTGGAGAGATTAAGTAAATCACCATAGGTATATACTTGTTAATTGGCTTAGCTGGGTTTTTACTCAAGCCATCTGACTCCAGAGTCTATGCACAATGGGAAATTATGCTGCTCCAAAATAAAAACTTGAAATGTTTACAGCCAGAAGAAACATTACGCCCTACCTAGGTGGTTCTTAATCCCAGATATGTACCAGAAGCACCTGGGGAGCTTGCGCGAGATACAGTTCCCTGAGGCCTAACCCAGAGCAACAGGAGTGGGGCTAAGGCTTGCGTATGTGGGGAAGCCTAGTGCTCTGAATGTACAGCCAGAGTTGAGGATGACTGTTTAGAGATGTACTAATCTACCTTCCACAGTCCGGATGACAAAATGCGGCACCTACCTACCCAAGGTCACTAACAGTACCCACTGACAGATCTGAAATGAGAACCTAGGTATCAGGGCTGCCATCATAACAGAATATGGCTTAGGACACATGAATGAAAAACCTTTTTCTGCTTCCTGATGGATACTCATCTCTATTCATATAACTCACATAATACTTAGAAATTACATGTCAGAATTCAGAATTGGATAGTGCAAATTTTTAAAACCAAACAATGAATGTAACACCACTCTCCTCTTGAGACAAATAGGTCTTTCTCTTTTAAAAGCAGACATTTTCTTCCTAAGAAAATAACATCTTTCTCTGAAGAGTAAATAAACCCTCTTCATAAGAGTAGTATTATACAGTGGAAACGGTATGACTGCCAAGCAAGAAACCTGAATCTCGTCCCAACTGTGCCCATAACTCTGTGATGGGGGCAAGTCATTTCCTTTCTTTGAACCTTAGTTTTCTCATCTGTAAAATTAGCATGTGGTGTGTGATGATCACCAAGGTTCCTTCCCAGCATTGCCTCCATTCTGACATTTGTGTGCAGGCTGAATAAACTTTTGAAATGAAACTTCCAACCTGCGGTAGGACAATGCATTTACTTCAACTCTAGCCAATCTATTTACTCCATGTCAAGGGAAAACAGGGGGACATCACATGAAAATCCCATCTTTTCTTCTGTTTTGTCAAGACTCATTCTGATTCTTGTCACTGATTGGTCAGAGCTCTTAATAAGAGTCTGAACATCCACTCAACAAGACATTCCCTGTAGCTGTCTTTTGGAAATGGTAATGATATACCTACCCCATCTCCCTCCTACATTCACAGCTCCTGATCTGAAAATTATGATGTGTCAGACATTTTACCACCTTAACATCCATCAACTCATCTTTATATCTCTTAAAGCTTAACTGTATTGGATTTTTAGGTGGTTTAGAGAGGTTAGCCAGCCAAGACAGAAGTCACATCATGAATAAACAGCATTCTGAATATACATTTCTTACCTTACGCTTGTTGGTAGGACACACGTAGAGATAGCTTAAAATTGTTTTCAACCCAACTTTATCATTCAGCTTCTCATAGGTTGTCCCGTAATCGGTTGACCTATAATTCAAAAGGAGCATTCATGAGGACAGAAGTATATACGTCATTTGTCTGCTTGTCAGTATAATGTATGTTTTACATAGTAGAATGGCTCTCCAGAGGTTTCTAAATGATTCATGTAGTACATAATGATGCTTAATTATGTACACAGTAGCATCATGTGAGTGGTTAACATTTGCATTTAAATTGAATTGGTAAAAATTAAAACTCCATCTCTCACTGCTCCTTAAGGTACGTGCATTGCATAAAGAAAGTGTTTAATTTTCAAAGATTGAGAATGAGGGTGTCCCTTGAATTAACCAAAGAAATAAAGACCTTTTACTTAGATTTGACATTTCCAAACTTCTGCTTTATCTTTGGCAGGTGGAAAAGCAGGTTCTCCTGATTTATCTACAAGCTGTGTTTTCTCTCATGAGCCATAGAATATATGGTGGGTCAGTCCCTCCAAAGGTCATTCAGTCTTTTCCTATTACTTAAGAATAAGAAAATGTCTTGATAATAAGTGAAATTTCACAATTCTAGTTGGTGGCCTTTTCCAGCGTTAAGCCACCTGGAGTTGGGAGAATATCACTTCTTGGTACTGACTCTATCTTTTTTGGAGATTCTCTCCTCTCTTCTTGATGCTGGTCAGTAACTTATTAATTCAGACTGAATAAATAGGCCTTAATCACCTCTTCTATGTAAGTCTATTACATATTTCAGAATTGTACATCTTATTAGATCAACACTGCAACCATGTACAGTAGGAAATATTATCTGTATTTGAAGAAGGTGGTTCAGAGAACTTAAGTGACCTATTCAAAGCCAGTTAGAATTTGACTCTAGGTATCATGGCCCTAATCCCTGTGTTGTTTACATTATACCATAGCTCTGTTTTTGTTTTTTAATTTAAAGGAAACATATAAAATCTCTTGTCAGCCTTCTTTATACATATAGGAGATTCCCAATGAAAATTCATTCATTCATTCCTTTACATTTGTAGAGCCTCTAAAATGGACCAGGACCTGTGCTATGTAGCAGGATACAACACATGCCCCTACTCTCAAGAATCTAACAGCTTTTTATTTTATTTTATTTTATTTATTTATTTATTTATTTATTTTTGGCTGCATGGGTCTTTGTTGTTGCACGTGGGCTTTCTCTAGTTGCAGCGAGCAGGGGCTACTCTTCGTTGTGGTACGCGGGCTTCTCATTGCAGTGGCTTCTCTTGTTGCAGAGCGTGCGCTCTAGGCGCATGGGCTTCAGAAGTTGTGGCTCGCGGGCTCTAGAGCACAGGCTCAGCAGTTGTGGTGCATGGGCTTAGTTGCTCTGCGGCATGTGGGATCTTCCCAGACCAGGGCTCAAACCCGTGTCCCCCGCGTTGGCAGGTGGATTCTTAACCATTGTGCCACCAGGGAAGTCCCAAGAATCTAACAGCTTTGAGAGGCAGAAAAAAAGTTGTAATGTGTTATGTGTAATGAAAGAGATAAAAATTAACAAGACTCAGAAAATAAAGTTGGTTTAATTAGAAAACCACAAAAATGTAATTATTTTAATTTATTTCTGATATTGATAGAAGTTGCATATTCCCATAGACCATAAAGACTAAATAGAAGAATTTTCTGTTAACAACCTCAACACCATATATTAAGAGCCTACTCTGGAACAGGCACTGGAGACAGAAAGCTATAAAATATAAGTTCCTAGAATTAAGGAATTAAGAATTATTGTGGCTGGGGACCCAGGGATCTCTTTACCCTAAAAATTTATATATACATATATATAATACATAAATATTATAAATGACATTATATTATTATAATATATAATATTGTATATATAAATTATAAGTAAATAAATATAAATAGTCAGTACTTTATAAAATTTAGATTATACTCCAAATCACTGAAGGTTGGAGTGGTATGAAAAGTTTCTTGGAAGGACTATGGACCTTGAAAATGGAAAATCGGTAGGGCTTTAGAAAAGGGATGTAGAGTTGACCCTTGAACAACAGGGGATTTAGGGGCACCAACTAACTATTCCTGTCATCAAAAATCAGCCTATAACTTACAGTCAGCCCTATATATATATATGTGGTTTCTCCACATCTGTGGTTCTGCATTCAAGGACTCAAACAACCACAGATTGTGTAGAACTATAGTATTTACTACTGAAAGATATCCATGTATTAGTGGATGCACACAGTTCAAACCTGTGCTGTTCAAGGGTCAGCTGTAGTCAGGGCATCAAAAACTAGAAGTACCTTGTGTAATCCAAATGTATAACTGGATTTCCTCAGGACCAGTCTGTGCTCTAGCCGAACTGAACAAACGCTGGCTTGATAGCCAAGAATATGTGAAGAATAATCCCAAACTCTTCACAGAAGATCTTATCCATGAACCACAACAAACTTCTTTAAATTCTCCTTCCATATTTACTTTTTTCTCCTCAAACTCATCTTGATGTGAAAATCCCTTCTACTTTCTATGAAATATCTGAGACTTCTTCCCTTACTCAGTCTAATCTTGGTGTTTGACTATTTTTTCCCACTCTTACCCTGGCCTTACTGGGTCTACTTTCTCTTCTTATTAAGACTTGCTTGTCTCCAAAATTTCACTAGTCTTTCTCTAACTCCTTTTATTGGATAACTTTTTCTACTTAGTATTCTGAACAATACTCACAAGTTCAAGGACAAAAAACCCAGACTCAAAATCTATGGGGGGCAGTGATGAGAGGAGGATGAAATGTACAAATACCTCTACATTAATAAATTTTGCCTAGTGATAGGTGGAAATCAATAGGACTATGTTGGAGATGAGAGAACGGTTCAGTTTTTCTAGTGGGATAATGGAAAGGAGGCCAGAGAGGTAGGGATCAGTCTATAAAAGCATGATAATTAGTTTCTTATAATTTCTATCAACTTGATCTCTGAGCTACTCAATGAATATTTTTACATTCAAAAAACATACTACAGGGCTTCCCTGGTGGCACAGTGGTTGAGAGTCCACCTGCCGATGTGGGGGACACGGGTTCGTGCCCTGGTCCGGGAAGATCCCACGTGCCGCGGAGCGGCTGCTCCCGTGAGCCATGGCCGCTGAGCCTGGTGTCCGGAGCCTGTGCTCTGCAACGGGAGAGGCCACAACAGGAGAGGCCCGCGTACCGCAAAAAAAAACACCAAAAAACAAACAAACAAAAAACATACCACAAGGGCAAACCCTGTGTGTGTGTGTGTGAGTGTGTGTGTGTGTGTATTTAACTGAAATCCCAATGTGACAAGATGATAATGGAGTGACTATTTCAGATTTACATTAACAACTTCTTTTTCAGATAGCTTACAATATGTTATTGGGCATTTTTCTCTTGTTATAACATCACCAATCCAGATACCTCAGGTATCTTCCATTACTTTTTGTGACATTTTTTGCCCCTTGATTTTCCAAAGCTCAAAAAGTGAATCGAAATTTGTTAATTCTCAATTCCAGCAGAACTAAATGTTTAAACATTATGGTATTATAATAATTGATAGATAGAAAGAAGAAAAAAAAATGATGTATTTCGACACACCCCAAATGGCATAGACTGGCAATTCTCCATGGTTGTCCCACAGAACTAGAATTACAGTGTTGACAAGTATCATAGGTAAAACTAACAGACAGCTGGGATACACTGGTACAATGACACAGGAGTGAAAATACTCAATATTGGCAAACCAGTTGGCAAACAGTTACTGCACCAAGTTCACAGAATAGCTGCTTCCACCAGCTTCACCACCATGGTCTCTTCTTGGAGAACTCCCAGATCCCTCACAGTCCCAGCAACCGAAAGACTGAGGGCTGGCACAGCAGAGGTCCCCAAGAAACTTGCTCCAGCACCTGTTCTGAATGGCCACTGCCTACTCCAGTCAGCCTGAGCCCCAGTGGAGGAGACAGTGACCTTGGAGGAGGCACTGCACCCTGGGAGGCAATTCCCAGTGCCCGTCTGCAAACTCCCCTGCACAGCTAACACATGCTTCTAGTTATGCCTGCATGGTCAAATGCGGGAAATTCAGTCTCCTAGGTATGTGGGCTCCAAAAGAGCAGGAGAAAGACAGACAGTTGAGCAGCAGGCTGGCTGTGGAGCCAGTGCACTAGCTGTTAAATATTTTAAGTATCATCTCTAGATATGGGGGAGAGGAGTGTGACCTAAGATCAAAAAATGTTAGGAAACACTTGTTAAGGCAAAATGTAATGTTTCTTCACTTCAGAACTTAGAAATTTTATTATTCTTATATACATGCCTAAATTTTATTATTCTAATATACACTGTGAACCTCTTACATGCCTATTGCATGCAGCATTTTCAAAGCACATTAGATTATAGGATCCATTCTTGAGAGATATCTAATGAGATTAGTGTTCTGAACAACATACTTCGGGAAACAATATGAAGAACAATAACAACAAAAAAGCCAAAAAAAGATTATGGATCTTGGTTTCATAAGAAAAGGAGAATAAAAATATTTAAAACAAATCAAATTGGCAAAGAGAAATACCAGTTATGCTAACCACAGTGACTGCTGTTGTAAAGGCAATAAAGGGAAGTAATCTTAAAAAATATGTATCATACACAGACATATTTAAGACACAATATAAGCAGCCTTGATAAATAGCAAATGATTAAATCAAGGATTGCAGGTTCTTCCTTTTGATCCTTAATCCTTATTCTACCCTTTCTATGAACGTATCTTAAATAGTGACTTTTAGAACATTTCAAAGATGTCTTTATTTAAGTATTTACTATATGCATAGAACTAAGATGAGCTTCTCTAAGGGGCAGAGAAACCATATTCAAGGCATGGCACCTGCCTTCCAAGAACTTACGATCTCTTTGAAAAGACAAAAAGTCCCCCAGTTGAAGGGATGAATACACGGCATGGCTAGTTTCCACAAGGAGTGGCAGAAATAAAATGTGTGATTGGATTTTATAACATCAAATGAGATAATAAATAAGAACAGAATCATTTGTAAACTAAACTAATCCATAAAAAGTGCCGAGCACAATAGCTGGTCTGTAATAAACAATCTACAAATGATAGCTTTTGTTGTACATTTTATCACTCATCTTTTTTTCTTGATTTTTCACATTCTTTGCCCAGCACTTAACTAAAACCCATCACATGAACCCTCAAGGAAAATCTGAATCACTGAAAATGAGTTAGAGTTAGTTTGCTTAGAAGATAAGACTATTTCATCAAGCTATTACCATTTTAAAATGTAACCACATTTAACCTATCATATTTTAAAGGATATGTGCTAGTACCTTTGTGTGGGTCTTGGATCAGAAAGCTAAGGGTAAGAACTGGAATTTAATAGTTAAAGATTTTGCACTCTGCTTCTGTAATAATTGTGCCAGGATCCCATTGCTGAAGAGACTGCTATGCTTAAGAAACCTAACAGAAAATAAAAATGAACATTTATTGGGTGCTTACAATGTGATCTAAGCTCTTCAGCGCATACAGAATCCCATGAGATGCACACTGATGGTCACATGCTACAGATAAGGAAGGCTCAGATGTCTAAGTAAGCTGCTTAACTAAGGCCACAGAACTTGGAGGTACAGCCCTCATTCTGGGCTGTATCCTTAATCCCATGCTGCACTGGCTCTCTCCAAAGTTACAAGAGGAAAAGGAAATACACTTACAAAATCTAGCTTTGTATTTCTTAGTAAAAGGAATATGAACTGAAATCATTAGAAGTCCCTTGTGGTATAGGCCAAAACTTCGCTTCTCTTCATACTTAGTAAAAATACAGAGGCCCTGCCAGGGAGAATCGATATTAAGAAAAGCATAACCAGGGCTTCCCCAGTGGCGCAGTGGCTGAGAATCTGCCTGCCAATGCAGGGGACCAGGGTTCAAGCCCTGGTCCGGGAAGATCCCACATGCCACAGAGCAACTAAGCCCGTGCGCCACAACTACTGAGCCTGTGCTCTAGAGCCCGTGAGCCACAACTACTGACCCACGTGCCACAACTACTGAAGCCCGTGTGCCTAGGGCCAGTGCTCTGCAGCAAGAGAAGCCACAGCAATGAGAAGCCTGCGCACCGCAACAAAGAGTAGCCCCCGCTCGCCGCAACTAGAGAAAGCCCGCGCGCAGCAACGAAGACCCAATACAGCCAAAAATAAATAAAATAAATAAATTAAAAAAAAAAAACAGAAAAGCATAACCAGAAACGCTCACAATGATGTACGAGGAAAAGAAAGTATGTCTTTGATCTGGTCCACCTTGGCTCCTGGGAGCCAAGAAATATGCACAAAGTGAGTGGGTCAAACTGTTCATGATTAGATGATGGCTCATGAAGATTACCACGACGTCACAGCCTAACAGCACAAGCAACGACTTGAAGTCGAACAGAACTGGACTCAGGAGCTCACTATCTGAGTAACCAAGCAGTCAGTGTACTGGTCTCCATAACAAACTCCAGACTTGCTATAGAAAAGTCATATTTACTTTTATATCTAATAGGTTTGCAATATAATTCTGAGATGCGCATTCCTCAATCCCTCTCCTTTGCCCCTCTCCTGCCTACCCCTGCCAACTCCAGCCTTGTTATTCTCTGTATCTAGAAAGCTCTTTCCCCAGATACCCTGACAGATGGCCCCTCAGTTCTTTCTGGACACCATTCGTGCTGTATGAAATAGTGACCCCCGCCTCACTCTCCCAGCACACTGCACCTCCTTAGCCTCTTTTATTTTCATAGTATTTACCCCCCTCTGATAGATTTTTAGTTTTTTTTTTTTATTGTCTGTCATCTTCCACCAGAATGTAAGCTCCATGAGAGTAGGAAAGATGTCTGTTTTGTGCACAGCTGTCTTCCTAGCTCTCAGTGTCCCCCAGACACTTGTGAAACCCAATTGTTTTTGGCTGAGTGGCTGACTTCCCAGATGTTTGCTCTTCTTGTGTGGCCCACTGGATTTCTACTAATGCAAAATTAAGAGGCTCACTTAGTCTGGCAAAAACCACTGCAGTCCCTGCCGTGTGCAGATACAATCAGCTGTGCAGGATGAAGCCGGACGAGGGCAGTGAGCGTGTTCTATGCTCCTCTACTTTTTAATGGAGAAACCTCTGCCTGGCGTCTCTTTCCTTACTACTCTAAGTACCATAAGGACGGCGCACATCTTTGCTCACCCCCAAGTCCCGAGTCTCCAGGATGAGGCTGGCACATAGCAGGCGCCTTCTGCCTACCGAGGCTGAATGAATACATGAAGCCTGATGGACACACTCTCTGAACCAAGGATGAGCCAGGCTACTTCTTCAAAAAGGCTTTAGGAAGTATCCAAATAACCTGACCCCCTCCTTCTCCACCTCCAGGCCCCAGAGAGGGGAGATACTCTCTCCCAGACACCGTGCCATATTGCCAAGGTCACAAAAGCAAGACTCAGGCTGTAGAGGGAAGCCTGGAGACAGGAAGCATCAAGGCATCACTGAAATCAGCTCAAATGAGATGTCCTGAAAGCAGAACAGCGTTTACCTCTAAATCAAGCGGCTGCGGCTTCTGTGTTTTGTTTCTTTCCTAAAATCATTAAGAGCAGCCACCTCCATTGTTCCTGGTGCATTTGGAGGCATAAAAATTGCTTCCAAAGGCAAAGGTTCACTGGCTGCATCGCAGACTCCGCTCCTGCGTAACTCAGGATGCATGAGGTTAAAGCAGTGAGAATAATTTAGGGTTTGGAAAATGTTTGCGAGTGAGTCGACATTTAAATAACTTCATTATCATTCACTGACGGATTTTTTTAACTTGTCAGTGCAACTGATATTTCTATTACCATGTTATAACAAACCTCTGCACATTTAAAGCACAGTCACCAGATTCCATTAGTCTACCCACTGTCAAGAAAATATGTCCCAATCCATTTTTCATAATACCTCGAGAATAGGCAGTCTACATCAAATGATGACGTGGGGCTGAAGGAAACTGTCTCCTGCTTCCTAAGGATTCTGCCCTGAAATACGTTTGCCTGTCAGCCTAAACATCTAATTTAAATGTGCTGCTGAGACATTATGGTGAATCCAGAGCTGAACAAGCTTCCCTCCATTGCTTGGATACACTGAGCTTTTCAGATCAACCTGCAGAATCAGAGCAAAGGGGGTTCAAGAGCAGGATCCGGGGGAGGCATGTCAACGTGCTATACAGATGCTTCCACTCTGCCATGTGCCACAGTACTTGCAATGTAATTTAATTTGTAATAAAAAACTGTTTGGGCTTCCCTGGTGGTGCAGTGGTTGAGAGTCCGCCTGCTGATGCCGGGGACACGGATTTGTGCCCTGGTCCGGGAAGATCCCACATGCCGCAGAGCGGCTGGGCCCGTGAGCCATGGCCGCTGGGCCTGCGCGTCCGGAGCCTGTGCTCCGCAACGGGAGAGGCCACAACAGTGAGAGGCCCGTGTACCGCAAAAAAAAAAAAAACAACCAAAACTGTTTATTTTCTAAATGTAAGGGACAGTACCTATGTGTTAATAAGCTGTGAAAGTCCTCTCTCATCTTTCTGGTCTTTCTTTGCTATCATTCCTCCTTTCCTTGTATCATCATACTGTGCTTTTTTTTTATTGAAGTATAGTCGATTTACAATGTGTTAATTTCTGCTATACAGCAAAGTGATTCAGTTATACATAGATATATATTCTTTTTCATATTCTTTTCCATTATGGTTTATCACAGGATATTGAATGTAGTTCCCTGCATCACACTGTGTTCTTGATGCTTCTAGTCACGCAGGGCAGCTGAGATAAGAAACTTGAATATATTTGATTGTAAGTGTATGGATATTGCTCCGTGGGAAAGCGGCGATAGAGAATACAAGACGTTGCCACCCACAGACATTTCTGCAGTAAGTAAACTGATCTATATTACAGTTAACGTTAAAGAAAGGGGTTACCCTTACCTCTGAACTATCTTCCAATTCATTTTTTGAGTATAAAAATAACCAGAATTGGCACTGATACCCAGATCTCTGACTATGTTGCTTAAGAAAGGGAGGACAAATTAATTTAGGCAGCGGTCTCCTGTTCAGCTTTTTGGGGAACGGGTACAGAGAAGAGTAATTTTCCTAACGAGGTGATGCTCATGAGTTCCTTCTGACACACACACATACACACACACGCATACACAGGACTGTCTGCCTCCAGTGTCTCTCTTTTTTAAAAAAATTTATTTTATTTATTTATTTTTGGCTGCGTTGGGTCTTCGTTGCTGCATGCGGGCTTTCTCTAGCTGCAGTGAGCCGGGGCTACTCTTCCTTGTGGTGCACGGGCTTCTCATTGTGGTGGCTTCTCTTGTTGCGGAGTACGGGATCTAGGAGGGCTCTAGAGCACAGGCTCAGTAGTTGTGGCGCATGGGCTTAGTTGCTCCGTGGCATGTGGGATCTTCCCGGACCAGGGATCAAACCCGTGTCCCCTGCACTGGCAGGCGGATTCTTAATCACTGCGCCACCAGGGAAGTCCGATATCAGTTATCTTGTTAGTTTTTTTTTTTTTTCTATAAATGGTAGGAACCTCAAACTCACATGATGGTGTGTAACTGAGCTTTTGCTACCTTTAGTTTTCTAAAAGTTACGTGAAGTGGAAATTGGAGAGGACTGGACCATCTGATCTCTAGCCATGACTGTAACATGCAAGAATTCCTATAGCAGGAGTTTTGGGGAACTCTACATCCATAGTGAAGCCTAGAGTTAGGCTTGGAGATAAATATCATCCCAGAATTGCAGGAGACAACCCGAGGTTGGAGTGTCAAGATAGGGGTACATGCTCTTTGTCTGTTGTATGTTGTCAGTTTTCTATTTAGCTTCTTTACGGATGAAATGATTGTGTCTGGTTGGGAAACATGGTTTGTTCACTACTGCGCAGCACTGCAATGTCTTAAATAATCACCATTTATTGTGGGGGGATCCCTACCTATCACTGTGAGGAAAGCTAAAAATTCTAAAATGTTAGCTCTTCAGTAAGGTCTTAGAGATAATCTCATTATCTCTGTTCAATGGTTTACATTCTTTTATTAAAGCAGTGGGGTGTTTAAGCCCTCCTCTAATTACGTAGTAGACGCATAAGGAGTTAGATGCATTGAAACCCCTGTCATCCACCCCAACAGACCCCCCAGACACCCTAGTTAACCTCTTTCAGTAACTCTTTAACACTTTCACATGACCTCTTGAAATCAATAAAGTACAGTTTCCACACAATAGAATAACTCTGACCTTATGATTCTGCAGATAAGCATTTAGTTGAGACCCAAGTCATGAAGAAAACCCAGGTTTTCTGATTCGTGTGCTAAGGCATTTCTCAGAATTACAGGATATCAAATATGCAAAAGTACCTTCATCTCGTCGGAGAAAAAATTATAAAGCTTAGCCAACTTAGAATTAATTCATACTGTAAGAAAGAAACATGGTTCCATATATGAAAGTTAATTCTCCTCCAAAACTAAAAACAAAGCAAGCAAATAAAAAAATCAGAGGCATAGATGTATAAGAAACTATGTGTAATCACACTTTGGAAGCACATCAAACTGAAAATAGTGTTTACATTCAGGAAAGGGACCAGGATGAGGGATGATAGTCAATCAAAGAGGATACAAATGATATATAATGCTTACAGAGAATGTATTCCAGCATCCCTCATGGAATGAGATTTAAAAGAAAAGCCCCAAAATACTTGTCATTGATCTTTATTCCAGCCAGTCTGCATGCAGTGATATCTAACCTACCCACAGGAAATATCCCTTTCACAAAATCTGACGGTCCAGCCACCTGGAACTGGAGCTCTAACCGACACCATCACTCTAGGCCACACTGACACTTGTCCACAAGTCCCCAGGAGAAATGCCAGGTCCTACTTCCCTCAGCTCTTCCAATTTTATTCAAAAAGCAAAGTAATCCAGGAAAAACTGGCAGTTCCATCCATAATCCTACCATCGTCCCTTCCCTGCATTCTTTTTTTTTTTTTTCGCGGTACGTGGGCCTCTCACTGCTGTGGCCTCTCCCGTTGCGGAGCCCAGGCTCCGGACGTGCAGGCTCAGCGGCCATGACTCACGGGCGCAGCCGCTCCGCAGCATGTGGGATCTTTCCAGATCGGGGCACGAATCTGTGTCCCCTGCATCGGCAGGTGGACTCTCCACCACTGCGCCACCAGGGAAGCCCCCCCTGCATTCTTAAATGCATCGAGATGAAAACAATATCAACTAAAACACTCAGACCCTTCTTGGCCTGCATCTTTTTTTGGCACTGGTGCAACCAGAATACTTGGTAACGGGTGCTGTAAAATGTCCACCAGAAGTCTAAGACTCTGATTCTTCGTGATCAGGAACAGTGTGAGGTTAATCTAATTGTTAGAAATGCAGTGTATTGACAGTGTAATGGTCCATTCATTCATTCAACAATTATTTGTTCTGTCTCCTATGTTCCAGGCCTTGTTCCTGGCACTGGAAATAAAACAGAGAAAGAAGAAATCAATACAAAATTGCTGTTCCTTTGGAGCTTACATTCTAGTGGGAAGACATTATAAACACATAAACAAATGTATAGATAATTTTTCAGGTGACAGTAAATACTACAAAAGTAAAGAGAAACAGAGTAAGGAGGATGGAGACTAAGAATGGGGCATGTTACATTACACAGCATAATCAGACAGGGCCTCGCTGATAAGGCATTTGAGGATAAATCTGAGTGATGTAAGTGGGGAGGTGCACATGTTGACAAAGAGTGTTACAGGCAGAGGGAAAAGCAAGTGCAAGGACACTGAGTCAGGTCCAAGCTCAGGGTGTCTGACTTATGGCCAGGAGGTGAGCGTGCCTGGAGCAAAGGCTGCTAACAAGGAGGATCAAACTTGGTCTCTCACCAAGATAAAAGCACCTCGACCACATGGAGCTCTGCAGGCCATGCTAAGTCTTTGGAACTTTCTGAGAAGGGGGTGAGCTTTATCTCACTAAGGTTTTAATAGTGAAGGTTCTAGGATTTACACATGGGAGCTTAGTTTCCCTGTCTGTAAAATGGGAGAAAAAAATGGTATCGGTCTCATAGGATTGTTAGAAGGGTTAAATGAGATGCTCCCTAGAAAATTCTTGGCAAGTAGTAAGCATGTATCAGTGTGTAAGCAGTTATTACTGTGGTTGATGATTAGTTCAAGAGAAGTGGCTTACAATGAACAGAGTTAGGAGATATAAGCTGAGGGCTCAAAGGACCAAAATTATATACGATAAAACAGATCACCAATTTAGAACTACTTATCTTTTTTTTTTAAGTTTTAGTATGTAGCTCCATTTATTTAAGAACTACTTATCTTAAATCCTAAAGGAAGAAAAAAACCATGGATAAATAATGGAAAGGGAGATGCAGCATGATTTCTTAAAACTGAGATAATTTTCCTTGATTACGTATTCCTACAGGATATTTAGTAGGATATGTTGATAACAGTGGCACCCGTGGAATTTGTATGTTGGGCTTGAAGGGCTGAAATACTATGTACTTGAAAACTAGACTTCATCCTCACAGAAACATCAGGAAACATTGCTTGATGGAGGTGAGCTGGTGGCATATTATTTTACAAAACTAAACTTATGTCTGAATGGAACTTATTTCCAATACCATGACCCAGACTCTTCTAAAAGGTTTTGGCCCTATAACTTATTATTTTTCATCTCCCAAAGCCACCCAAATTGATTTTCTACATACTTCCCTGATTTTTACAGTCCTATTTTTCAAACTACATTTCTCTCATTCTCTCAAAAATAATGCGTCCTCCGATTCACCTCCATTAAGCAGCATTTTCAATTTTCAATATCTGGCTCCCGTTTCTAATTGTACCAATAACTTCTTCAACTCAAGGCCTTCACACTTCTCTCACTTCAGAACATTTAGTGTTTATATGCCTACCTTACAAGAAAAGCGATTAGGGGTCACCCTTCTAAGAGGGGTCAACGCCAGGACTTGTCACAGTAATGGGCTCTGACGTTGCCAATGCAGGCTTTGCCAATGACCCGCTGAGTGACCTTGGGCAAGTTGCCCAACCTCTCTGGGCTGTTCTTTAATAATGCTGACTGACCTTACAAGGTTGCTGGGAGGAATCACTAATCAAACTGATTGGGAAACAGTCAATATAGAGAGCTTTATAAATATTTACTAATATAAAATGAGCTCACCACATTTGAGAGCCAAAAGATTTGCATCATCACAGAAAACCCTTTCTGGACCCCAGAATAACAGTCAACATGGTGCCTGAAATGGTTCTTTTCTCTTAAAATTTAAGGTTACCAGCATTCTGGGGTGATTTAAGTTTTGTATCCTAAGACAGGGGAATGAATCAGATCAGTGAAGTTTTAGTCACCTACTAGGCAGGGAAAAAAAGTATATATAGCATTTTTATAATATAGTGTCTGTACAACTGAGTTTGTCACTCAACAAACCAGGTGAATAGAGGACGATATATTGATATTACAGACACTGTTCTGGATACTGGACATAAAATATTCAACAAAACAAGCAAGGATCCTATTCTCAAGGACCCTGCATTTTAGCTTAAGAGACAATCAATCCCACCAATAAAACTATTTGATATTTTCTTGTTTACATAAGTACTCAGAAGAAAACAAAAGAGGGTCTTGCTGTAAGAAGCCACAGCATGGTACTGTAGATTAGACGGCCTTGGAAGACCTCTCTGAGCAGATGACCTAAGTGTGCACTGGAAGCAGAAGAAGCTACAAAAGCAAAGGTTTTAAGGTGTTTTCAAGAAACCACAAGAACACTGCGCGCTGATAGCTTAGAGGGTGATGAATACAGAGAAACAGACAAGGGCTAGATCACGTAAGGCCTGCCTTGGAGTATAGGGTAAGGAGTTTAGATTTTCTCCTGTGTGAGATCATTAAGGCATAGGGGAGGTTTGGTCAAACCTAAGTCAGAAATTGACAACATTTTTAAGGGATCATTTTGGCTACTGTGTGAAGAACGAACAAGAAAATGGAAGAAGTAGAGAAAGCGAAGAGTCTAGTTCAGTGAGAAGGATGGCCCAGATGAGGGACTCAGGCCAGGAGTCATTCCTGGGCTTGACTTTTCAGTGAGAAATACCTGTAGGCTATAGTCAGGTTATCATTTGCACCAAAACATAGTAATCTATAATTATTTCTATGAACATTTTGTAATAATTTCTATTCATCATGCATAATGTTTTCTGGGTATAACATCATAATTTCTTCAACTCATACTCTTCCTCAGCACAGTTCGGATTCAGTGCCTGATCCTTCCTTTTCACTTAGGCCCAGACAGTTCCTGAGACATTCTGGTTACAGATACACTGTAAGGAGTGTGGCTTCTTTGACATAAGGGTGTTTTTTTTTTTTTTTATAATCAACATGAATAATTCAGTAGTGTATTTATTAGTTATGCTTTATGATTATTGTTCACTTCAACTTGAGCTATAGTTTGAGAGTTATGGACTTTGTTTTTTAATCACCAGAAGCTCATCCAACACTTTGCATCCAAGGAATCTACCAGGTTATAAAGTTTCCTGTTTATAGTAACAATTGTGATTCAAAATAAGAATCAGTATTTTGGTCCCCTGACATCTAACCTTAGGTGAAGCACAGGATCTCTAGACGGCTTTTACAGGAAGTGAGATGAAAGCACACAGCTGGAGATTAATGCCAGCACAAGTGCTCAAGAGAACACGCTCTCTAGCTGCTTCCCAGAAGGAAAGTGGTCAGTAATGTAGATTGTGTGTCACAGCTACACTGAGGGGTGGCAGAGGAATGACAGGCAGCATGCCCTGGCATTTCCACATCAGGATGCATGAGCCTAATTTTCTCAAAATGAAGTATGATCACCCAAAATCCTGTTCAGAGATTGCCTTAGGAAAGGAGTCTCCAGGACGCCTTACTTAGGTCACTCAATCCTCAGCTATGTATCGAGCATCATTTATGTGGTTAGCTGGGAGCTAAACGTCCCTCCCACATCACCATGTAACGTCTTGTGTCTCTTGCAAATAACCACCACTGTGAACAGCAACCTAATCAGTCTTTCCATCCTGGTACCTGAAGATGTGGTATTTTCTTATTGTTAAGAGGCTTTTCTAGAAGAAGCTTTCCGTGGGTAGAGACAGTTTCCTTTGTACAGTGCCTAGCATAAGGCCTTAAGTAATTAGGCATGTACCAAATGTTTTTGACAGTTATGAGGCTAATGAGAATCAGTTACTATTTTCATATCTCCAAAGGCATTTCAACCCTTGTTTGCTTTAAAATGTGCTTGAAAATCCTGAGAGAGAACTTTTCTTTTTGCCACAGCTGGGTTTTTTTTTTTTAATTTATGTATTCTATTTATTTATTTTTGGCTGCATTGGGTCTTCATTGCTGCACACGGGCTTTCTCTAGTTGCAGATAGCAGGGGCTACTCTTCTCTTCATTGCGGTGTGCGAGCTTCTCATTGTGGTGGCTTCTCTTGTTCTCTTTTTGAGCACGGCCTTTAGGCGCGCGGGCTTCAGTAGTTGTGGTGCACAGGCTTACTTGCTCCGCGGCCATGTGGGATCTTCCTGGACCAGGGATCGAACCCGTGTCCCCTGCGTTGGCAGGAGGATTCTAAACCGCTGCACCACCAGGGAAGTCCCCACAGCTGGGCTTTTATACAAATTATTAATAATAACCAATCTTCCTAAAATTCAGGGAACAAAAACTCAGCCTGCTTCATGGGCTTTAAGAGAAAATTCAAGTGTCAGTTTACTTTTGAAGAGGTAGAATTCTATTCAAAAAAATGGGCACAACCCTTGGCAAAAAAGTTTTGTGAACAGTGGAAAATAAAATAAATATTTGATCTACTCATTATGACAGACTTCTAGGACCTGCTGGATTAGAATTCTGGAGAAGGACCTGGGAATTGGCAGATTCTGGGACAGTCTAGTCTGGGAAACCAACGTTGCCATGCAGATTCAACAAGCATTGGCACCAAAGATGAATCAACTACCCTACACAGAACCTTGCTCTGACACAGTGGTGCAGAGAAGAGATGTGATGGGAGGGGCGTGACTGAAAAAGGCAGGGATTTCTTCTACAGTCCCTGGCAAGGTATTCTTACAGACAGACTTTGGTACTTTATAATAGATGGTGAAAGCAAGGATCCAAGAACCTCGGGAACTTGGCCATGCTCATGCAACCTGTAACAGGCAAAACCTGGTTTCAAATGTCAGTCCTTCTGACTCCTATGCCCATACTCATAACTTCTATCTTAGACTATCTTCCCAACACACTGCCCAAGAATGAACTGAAGATTTTAGGTCTCCCCAGTTCTCACTCCTTACCTATGCATGGCCCTATGGTAGACATGGCCAGATCATATGTGACCTAAGGAAGGAATTAGTTTTGGGGAGTTATTAAACCTTAATGAGCAGCCCAAGAACAATCACGGCTTCTTTAAAGGTCCAGATACAACTAATCAATATGTCTGAGCTGAAAAAATTCCCTTCTCACTATCTCAGTGCTTTTCAGCCGGGGTGCTATCATCCCCTAGGAAACCCTCTGTGAATGTGTGGGATGTTTTAATACTGTCATAATGATTGAGGGCAGGGGGCCTGGAGATGCTAGATGTCATCACACATAATTTTCAAATGTCCCACTAGGTTTTCATATAGCTAGAAAAATATCTCTAGAACCAAACTCCATTTTACAAATGAATATAACTTTTCCCATTAATAACATATTAAATTTTACAAAATCTGACTCCACTGTAACTGGAGGGAAGAGTGCATTCTTTTTTTTTAAACTGAGAACTTTACCAAGAGATGTTCACCATTTCTGAAAATCACGTAACTAATGGCCATGCTGTTCCGGGAATTTGGGCTGCCAACCCTACTCACTTGTATACGCCTTCATAGCAGCTCTTCTTTCTGACAATTTTACTTCTAACAGTGTATTGTCTAAACACTAACATATTAAAATACATTTTAGAGTTACACAATTATTTTAAATAGAAATAATACAACTAAGAAGTAATCTATTTTTATTATAGAATAACTACAAATAACAAACCTCAAAATTTAAAAACCAACATTTGGTGTTTCTTCTGTCAACCTGTGTATTATGCTTTTTATACAAATTTTATATCAACCCGTTAAAATACTGTATTGAGTTTTGTTTTTTAATTTCATGTTTGTGAATTACTTGTTTAAAAATAATTATTTTTAAGAGTGATTCTGAAACCATTTTATTTTTATTCCATAGCTTTTCATAATTAATAAAAGATCTTGTACTTAAAAAAATAAAATAAAATACATTTGAAAATGCATTCATTGCAAATCAAATCTACACTGAGGTATCACCTCATGACAGTCAGAATGGCCATCATTAAAAAGTCTATAAATAACACATGCTGAAGAGGGTGTGGATCAAAGGGAACTCTCCTACACTGTTGGTGGGAACGTAAATTGGTGCAGCCACTATGGAGAACAGTATGGAGGTTCCTCAAAAATTTAAAAATAGAGTTGCCATATGACCCAGCAATCCCACTCCTAGGCATATATCCAGACAAAACTATAATTCGAAAAGATACATGCACCCTTATGTTCATAGCAGCACTATTCACAATAGCCAAGACATGGAAACAACCTAAATGTCTACTGACAGATGAATGGTTAAGGAAGATGTGGTAGATATATACAATAGAATACCACTCAGCCATAAAAAAGAATAAAATAATGCTGTTTGTGGCAACATGGATGGACCTAGAGATTATCACATTAAGTGAAGTACGTCAGAAAGACAAAGACAAATACCGTATGACATCACTTATATGTGGAATCTAAAATATGACACAAATAAACTTATCTATGAAATAGACTCACAGACATAGAGAACAGACTTGTGGTTGCCAAAGGGGAGAGGGTTAGGGAAGGGATGGATTGGGAGTTTGGGATTAGCAGAGACAAACTATCATATACAGAATGGATAAACAACAAGGTCCTACTGTATACCACAGGGAACTGTATTCAATATCCTGTGATAAACCATAATGGAAAAGAATATGAGAAAGAATGTATATATATAACTGAATCACTTTGCTGTACAGCAGAAATGAACACAACATTGCAAATCAACTAAACTTGAGTAAAATAAATTTTAAAAATGCATTCATTATACTTCTTTTATCTCTATATTACAGTTAGGAAATTTATTTATTTGTAATGATGTGTGTAGGTGTAATGATGTCTGTAGTAGGCAGAATATTGCCTCCCCCTTCAAAGATGCCCTCTCCTAATGGATATATTAGATTACATAACAAAAGGGACTCTGCATTTATAATTGAGATTACTAATCAGTCAAATAGGGAGATTATCCCGAATTATCTGGGTAGACCCAACATCATATGTGCTCTTTTTTTTTTTTTTTTGCTGTACGCGGGCCTCTCACTGCTGTGGCCTCTCCCGTTGCGGAGCACAGGCTCTGGACACACAGGCCCAGCGGCCATGGCTCACGGGCCCAGCCGCTGCGCGGCATGTGGGATCCTCCCGGACCGGGGCACGAACCCGTGTCCCCTGCATCGGCAGGCAGACTCTCAACCACTGCACCACCAGGGAAGCCCCATATGCGCTCTTAAAGACAGAAAAAAATAAACAGAAGAGTAAGTCAGAGAGTAAGCGTGAGAAAGACTGACTCCAGGTGCCACTGCTGGGTTGAAGATGGAGAGGCCATGTGAGAACTGATGCGGGTGGTCTCCAGGAGCAGAGAACAGGCCCAGATGACAGTCAGCAAAGAAACAGTGACCTCAGGCCTACAGCCTCAGAAGCATGGAAGAGAATGCTTCTCCCAAGCCCCCAGATGGGAGCCCAGCCAGTGGATACCTGAATTTGATCCATGTGAAACCTTGAGCAGCAAACCAGCAGAATTCATCTGAACTTCTGATCTACAGAACTGTGAGGTTTTATATACATATGCTTTTTTGGCAGCTAAATTTATAGTAAGTTGCTAGACAGCAATACAGATATAATACAGCTTCATGTGAGAGGTTAGTTCTGATAAGATTGATAATGACAGCACTAGGCACTTGGGAGCTAAGGTGGTTAGAATGCAAAGTGTAGTCACTGTCCTTATTTGGAACCTAGGACACATATTGATCAGGCTCTAATGATAGTCTAAAATGAAGTCTTTGTGTACAAAAGCTTCATTTCACTTGTTATACAAGAGTGCTTTGTTCTTCCTGACAGTGAGCCATGAAAAGAGTTATTGCACTTCAGCTATATTGTTAAAAATATCATGAGCCAAAGACTAGCCTTGGAACTAAAGAGCTACAAAATAATCTTTTTGTGTTTAAAAAGAAAGAAAAAAATATATCTAAAAACATAATTAGGAAAGTATTTCTAAATTGAGGCTTTCCTAAATCTTACATCTTTGAAGGCCATTAAAAAACCAACTCTCTAGGACAGTCTGCTTCACATTTATGATGGAGGGTGGAGGAAGGGAACCCGTAAAAATTCAGATTCCTGGGTCTCTTCCCCAGACCTTCTAATCCAACAGGTCCTAGAAGTGCTCAGGAATCTACAACTTAATAACCTTCCTAGAATTAGAACAACCTATTTTGAGAAAAGGTTTATAGTGTTTGAAACTATATGAGATGAACAAAGAGTAGGCTAACAAACAAAAACAAAAAAGTAGAAGAAAGTGGAAAAAATATTAGAATTTCTCTTTGTAGCCAGAATCAGCTACCACCTTCAGAACTAGTCAGTAGCCCCACTTTCAAAAGCAGAGTAAATTCCTTCAAAAAGGACAAAAGTACTTTTGAATAGAAAGGCTACAATGGTCCAATAGAAAGAACCTGGGCTTGGGAGAAGACAGCTAGACCTTCATTCATGTCCTGACTGGTTCACTCACAAGGTGACTACAGGTAATTTTTCCATCTTCTCTAAGTTTGAGTTTCTTTCTCTGCAAAAGAACAACAATAGTACCTACTGCTTAGGGTTGTGGTGAAGATTAAAAGAACTATTACGATTTGGGGATACTGTAGCTATTTAATAAATATCTATTCTTCTGTCTGTTCCCTGTTAGAAACAAAAATTCCAAGGGTGATAAATAGATTCTAACTTGAATAATCCCCTCCCCTGGTCTTTAACCTTTTCAGAGAGAAGAGCTGGCATCCCATCATTTTTTCAAGGCCAGAAAAGGAAATTCATTAACATCTCTTAGTCATTTGTTCCAGTAATATGATTTATACCAAGAATGCATTCCTCAAATCCCACCTAAAAAAACTCAGGCCTATTATCTAACCCAACATGTACTTATGGAGAAGAACAAAACTTAAAGCAAGACAGCTGAGTTAGTTAAAGATCAACAGGCTTAACAGCAAGAGCTGAGAAGATGAAAATTTGTTGCCACTCTAACTCACCATTCTTAGAACAGATTTCTTACCTGGTATCCTATTAATCCCCCGTGGATTGGTAATGCTTATGGTACCAATTGCCCTTTGATATGCCTGTATTCATTCAACCAACATGTACTGAACATTTAATTGTATGCCATAGGTCCTAAACATTCCTTGAACACATAAATGAATACGAATTGGTCCACTTCATCTGGGATCACTAGGGCAAGTTCATTTCAAGTAAAATCTAAGTTACTATCTCTTTCAGATGCACCATGAAGGCAGTAAATTCTTAAATTCTCTGCCTCTGGATTTACTGTGGTTGCTCCTGGGTTGTCTGTGTATAATTCTCATCTTTAACAAGATACCTGGAGAATGGCTTGTAATTCACCTGGTTTTACCAACCTGGAGGAACGACTGGGAATATAGTCTAGATCAGAGTTTGACAACTTTTTTTCTGTAAGTGGCTAGACACTAAATATGAGGCACTAAATAAAGGGTCTCTCGTGCAAGTATTCAACTCTGTAGTTGTAGCAGAAAAGCAGTCACAGACAGTACGTAAACAGATGGGTGTGGCCGTGTTCCAATAGATCTTTATTCATGAAAACAGGTGGTAAGCAGATTCTGGCCATAGCTTGCTGACACTGTTCTAGATTCTAGATTCTTTAGACCAGAATTCCTAGTTGCTGACCCTTTGCTTTTTATCCTGAGATTACACACACACACACACACACACACACACACACACACACACAGAGCCTAAATTGGGGGGGGGGAGGGGGTGGATAGCAAAACAAACAAACAAAAAACAAATAAGCAGTAGTTTTCCTGACAGAGGGTTTTCCTAAAGAATTTTAGTAAGAATGCGATAAACATGAAATTATATTGTCCGGAGATTGTAGCCCAGGGCTGGATTTGAAGCTCTGTACTAAATGACCCTTTGATGGCTGTTGAGGTTGAATAACTAAATTTAAAAACAAAAACACAGCAAAACCTTCATGGACTCAAGTCCCAATCTGACTATACTGGACAACTGTTACCACATATACATTAGAATTTATATCACTGCCTACAAAAGCCAGATGATCTGCAAAAATAATTGCTGAAAGGCTCAAAAGAGATTTGACATCAGGTGTCCCAAGCATACTTGGGAGCTATGCACCCAGCCTGCTTCCCTTGCCATTTGTAGAAAGTCACTGACATTTCAGAGTAAGCAGATGTCTTTCAATCTGACTCGATTTTAGAAGAGCCACTTGCCAGCAACCTAAGATATGTGCCTGACCTCCATAAGCATGTCATAAGCCCTAAGAGTACCTCTGAATGATAGGTGAGATTCCCGAGTTTAGAATATATTATCAGCATTGTCAATAACACCTTCACATTTTTTTCTTTTCCCTTCAAGTTTTCATTTCTCTTTTGTCTTGCAGATTCTATAACACCTTCACATTTCTTTCTTTTCCCTTCAAGTTTTCGTTTCTCTTTTGTCTTGCAGATTCTATGTCACGTTCAAAGATTAAATGGGAACACAGAGGCGAATGTGCATAAAAAATAATTAGTAATCAATGGTGCTGGTCACATCCTGGTTGCCAGCTCTATTCATATCTTTGACTTAAGCTTCTCTGACTCACCAGGGTAAAGAAAATTATGATGTTTCAGAACTTGCACAGGTAAGTTGACCCTTTATACAGTGTCACGGCAGGAAGAACCTGGTTTGTTCACTGTTTTTATATGTTGGCATCTTTAATCAAGGCACAAAGCCTCACTCAACTTCATAATACACGTGTAGCTGGAGTTCTGAGCCAATACACTGTTATTTTCCCCACTGAGAACATCAGTCATTTCTCAGACCACATCGCTATATTGTTTCTTCCTCTCCTTAATTCTGTAGCTACTTAGCATGTAGGGAAGCTACCAAAACGTAACTTCTTCCTTCCTCATTCTTTTTTTTTTCCAGTGAAATTATTCTTTTTTTAAAATTTTTGTTGGAGTATAGTTGATTTAAAATGTTGTGTTAGTTTCAGGTGTACACCAAAGTGAATCAGCTATACATATACATATATCCACTCTTTTTTAGATACTTTTCCCATATAGGTCATTCCAGACTATTGAGAAGAGTTCCCTGTGCTATACAGTAGGTCCTTATTAGTTATCTATTTTATAGATACTAGCCTTTATATGTCAATGCAATTTCCCAATTTATCCCTCAACTATTTCCCCCCTGGTACCCATAAGTTTGTTTTCTACATCTGTTGCTTGGGGGTTTTTTTTGGCCACACAGCGCAGCTTGCGGGATCTTAGCTTCCTCATGCTTTATCTCCCTCTCTTCTTTCTTTCTCTCATTCTAAACACATTTATGGCCTTCCTACTGTGTGCTATGAGATACGGGGCTCTTGGATTCCAGTGATATGAAAACCTTAACATTCCATCTCCTTATACCAGATTCTGAAGAGTCTAGCCACAGCCTACTGTGGAATGAACAACTTTCATTGCCTCAAATAGAGTTCCATGATAATATAAGATGATCCACTTGGCGAATGAGGCAGCTGAACCTTCACATTCTTTTTCTACCCCTCTTTTAAATTTACGGCTACCATTTAGGGAGATTTCAATTCCCATTAATAATATGTGCAATTGACCTACATTTAAGAGAATTTAATCATGGCCTGGTGACAAATTTAGCTTAAAGTGGAGCTTCACTTAGGACTTCTGAGTAAATTTCTGTTGAAAAGGTCAATTTCTGACATTTGTCAGTTAAAGCCCATACCAGACAAATTAAATTTTCCTCCTCTTGTCTGGAGCACAAACACTTTCAATGCTGAATATCACCACTGGCTATCAATTAGGAAAACAACCCAAAACAACAACAGGAGACTGAGAATATTTTTTTAAGAAGACCTGGATTTTTTTTCACACTAAAAAGCTATCTCAAGAGGAGAATGGTTCAAGATGGTGGAGTAGAAGGACGTGCTCTCACTCCCTCTTGCGAAACCACTGGAATCACACCTAAATGCTGAACAGTCATCAACAGGAAGACGCTGGAACTCACAAAAAAAGATACCCCACAACCAGAGACAGAGGAGAAGCCACAATGAGATGGTAGGAGGGGAGCAATCACAATAGAATCAAATCCCATAACTGCTGGATGGGTGACTCACAAACTGGAGAACACTTAAACCACAGAAGTCCACCCACTGGAGTGAAGGTTCTGAGCCCCACATCACGCTTCCCAACCTGAGGGTCTGGCAATGGGAGGAGGAATTCCTAGAGAATAAGACTTTGAAGGCTAGCAGGATTTGATTGCAGGACTTCGACAGGACTGGGGTAAGCAGAGACTACACTCTTGGAGAGCACACACAACGTAGTGTGTGCATCAGGACCCAGGGGAAGGAGCACTGACCCTGTAGGAGACTGAACCAGACCTACCTGCTACTGTTGGAGGGTCTCCTACAGAGGCAGTGGGTGGCTGTGCCTCACCATGGGGACAAGTACACTGGCAGCAGAAATTCTGGGAAGTACTCCTTGGCGAGATCCTTGCTACAGTACACCATTAGCCCCACCAAAGAGCCTGGGGAGGCACAAGTGCTGGGTCGCCTCAGGCCAAACAACCAACAGGGAGGGAACCCAGCCCCACCCATCAGCAAACAAGCAGATGGAAGTTTTACTGAGCTCTGCCCACCAGATCAACAGCCAGCTCTACCCACCACTAGTCCCTCCCATCAAGAAACTTGCACAAGCCTCTTAGATAGCCTCATCCACCAGAGGGCAGACAGCAGAAGCAAGAAGAACGACAATCTTGCAGCCTGTGAAACAAAAACCACATTCACAGAAAGATAGACAAGATGAAAAGGCAGAGGGCTATTACCAGATTATAGGGGTCCCAGAAGGAGAAGAGAGAGAGAAAGGACCCGAGAAAATATTTGAAGGGATTATAGTTGAAAATTTCCCTAAACACGGGAAAGGAAATAGCCACCCAAGTCCAGGCAGCGGAGAGTCCCAGGCAGGATAAACCCAAGGAGAAACACACCGAGACACATAGTAATCAAATTGACAAAAATTAAAGACAAAGAAAAATTATTGAAAGCAGCAAGGGAAGAAGACAAATAACATACAAGGTAACTTCCATAAGATTAACAGCTGATTTCTCAGCAGAAACTCTACAAGCCAGAAGGGAGGGGCACGACATCTTTAAAGTGATGAAAGGGAAGAACCTACAACCAAGATTACTCTACCCAGCAAGGATCTCATTCAGATTCAGTGGAGAAATCAAAAGCTTTACAGACAAGCAAAAGCTAAAAGAATTCAGCAACACCAAACCAGCTCTACAACAAATGCTAAAGGAACTTCTCCAAGTGGGAAACACAAGAGAAGAACCTACAAAAACAAACCCAAGACAATTAAGAAAATGATAATAGGAACATACATATTGATAATTACCTTAAACGTGAATGGATTAAATGCTCCAATCAAAAGACACAAGCGTGCTGAATGGATACAAAAACAAGACCCATATATATGCTGTCTACATGAGACACACTTCAGACCTAGGGACACATACAGACAGAAAGTGAGGGGATGGAAAAAGATATTCCATGCAAATGGAAATCAAAAGAAAGCTGAAGTAGCAATACTCATATCAGATAAAATAGACTTTAAAATAAAGAATGTTACAAGAGACAAGGAAAGACTCTACAGAATGATCAAGGGATTATTCCAAGGAGAAGATACAACAATTATAAATATATATACACCCAACATAGGAGCACATCAATACATAAGGCAACTGCTAACAGCTATAAAAGAGGAAATGAACAGTAACACAATAATAGTGGGGGACTTTAAAACCTCACTTACACCTATGGACAGATCACCAAAGAGAAAATTGATAAGGAAACACAAGCTTTAAATGACACAATAGACCAGATAGATTTAATTGATATTTATAGGATATTCCATCCAAAAACAGCAGATTACACTTTCTTCTCAAGTGCACACAGAACATTCTCCAGAATAGATCATATCCTGGGTCACAAATCAAGCCTCAGTAAATTTAAGAAAATTGAAATCATATCAAGCATCTCTTCTGACCACAATGCTATGAGATTAGAAATCAATTACAGGGAAACAAACGTAAAAAACACAAACACATGGAGCCTAAGCAATACGTTACTAAATAACCAAGAGATCACTGAAGGAATCAAAGAGGAAATCAAAAAATATCTAGAGATAAATGACAATGAAAACACGATGATCCAAAGCCTAAGGGATGCAGCAAAAGCAGTTCTAAGAGGGAAGTGTATAGCCATACAAGCCTACCTCAAGAAAGAAGAAAAATCTAAACAATCTAACCTTACACCTAAAGGAACTAGAGAAAGAAGAACAAACAAAACCCAAAGTTAGCAGAAGGAAAGAAATCATAAAGATCAGAGCAGAAATAAATGAAATAGAAACAAAGAAAACAATAGCAAAGATCAATGAAACTAAAAGCTGGTTATTTGAGAAGATAAACAAAATTGATAAACCATTAGCCAGACTCATCAAGAAAGAGAGGGAGAGGATTCAAATCAATAAAATTAGAAATGAACAAGGAGAAGTTACAACAGACACTGCAGAAATACAAAGCATCCTGAGAGACTACTATAAGCAACTCTATGCCAATAAAATGGACAACCTGGAAGAAATGGACAAATTCTTAGAAAGGTATAACCTTCCAAGACTGAAGCAGGAAGAAATAGAAAATATGAACAGACCAATCACAAGTAATGAAATTGAAACTGTGATTAAAAATCTTCCTACAAACAAAAGTCCAGGACCAGATGGCTTCACAGGTGAATTCTATCAAACACTTAGAGAAGAGCTAACACCCATCCTTCTCAAACTCTTCCAAAAAATTTCAGAGGAAGGAACACTTCCAAACTCATTCTGTGAGGCCACCATCACCCTGAAACCAAAACCAGACAAAGATACTACAAATTAAAAAAAAAAAAAATTACAGACCAATATCACTGATGAATATAGACGCAAAAATCCTCAACATAATACTAGCAAACAGAATACAACAACACTTTAAAAGGATCATACACCGTGATGAAGTGGGATATATCCCAGGGATGAAAGCATTCTTCAATATACACAAATCAATCAATGTGATACACCATATTAACAAATTGAAGAAGAAAAACCATATGATCATCTCAATAGATGCAGAAAAAGCTTCTGACAAAATTCAACACCCATTTATGATAAAAAAAACTCCCCAGAACACGGGCATAGAGGGAACCTACCTCAGCACAATAAAGGCCATATACGACAAACCCACAGCAAACATCATTCTCAATGGTGAAAAACTGAAAGCATTTCCTCTAAGATCAGGAACAAGACAAGGATGTTCACTCTCATCATTATTATTCAACATAGTTTTGGAATTCCTAGCCATGGCAATCAGAGAAGAAAAAGAAATAAAAGGAATACAAATTGGAAAAGAAGAAGTTAAACTGTCACTGTTTGCAGTTGACATGATCCTATACATACAGAATCCTAAAGATGCCACCAGAAAACTACAAGAGCTAATCAATGAATTTGGTAAAGTTTCAGGATACAAAATTAATGCACAGAAATCTCTTGTATTCCTAGACACTAATGATGAAAAATCTGAAAGAGGAATTAAGGAAACACTCCCATTTACCACTGCAACAAAAAGAATAAAATACCGAGGAATAAACCTACCTAGGGAGACAAAAGACCTGTATGCAGAAAACTATAAGACACTGATGACAGAAATTAAAGATGATACAAACAGATGGAGAAATATACCATGTTCTTGGATTGGAAGAATCAACATTGTGAAAATGACTATACTACCCAAAGCAATCTACACATTCAATGCAATCCCTATCATATTAACAATGGCATTTTTTACTGAACTAGAACAAAAAATCTTAAAATTTCTATGGAGACACAAAAGACCCCAAATAACCAAAGCAGTCTTGACAGAAAAAAAAAAAACGGAGCTGGAAGAATCAAACTCCCTGACTTCAGACTATACTACTAAGCTACAGTCATCAGGGCAGTAATGGCAGTAGCACAAAAACAGAAATATAGATCAATGGAACAGGATAGAAAGCCCAGAGATAAACCCACACACCTATGGTTAACTAATCTATGACAAAGGAGGCAAGGATATACAATGGAGAAAAGACAGTCTCTTCAATAAGTGGTGGTGGGAAAACTCGACAGCTACATGTAAAAGAATCAAATTAGAACACTCCCTAACACCATACACAAAAATAAATTCAGAATGGATTAGAGACCTAAATGTAAGACCAGACACTATCAAACTCTTAGAGGAAAACATAGGAAGAACACTTTTTGACATAAATCACAGCAAGGTCTTTTTTGATCCACCTCCTAGAGTAATGGAAATAAAAACAAAAATAAACAAATGGGACCTAATGAAACTTCAAAGCTTTTGCACAGCAAAGGAAACCATAAACAAGATGAAAAGACAACCCTCAGAATGGGAGAAAATATTTGCAAACAAATCAACAGACAAAGGATTAACCTCCAAAATATATAAACAGCACAAGCAGCTCAATATTAAAAAAAACAAACAACCTAATTAAAAAATGGGCAGAAGACCTAAATAGACATTTCTCCAAAGAAGACATACAGATGGCCAAGAAGCATGAAAAGCTGCTCAACATCACCAATTATTAGAGAAATGCAAGTCAAAACTACAATGAGGTATCACCTCACACCAGTTAGAATGGGCATCATCAGAAAATCTATAAACAACAAATGCTGGAGAGGGTGTGGAGAAAAGGGAACCCTCTTGCACTGTTGGTGGGAATGTAAATTGATACAGCCCCTATGGAGAACAGTATAGAGGTTCCTTAAAAAACTAAAAATAGAATTACCATATGACCCAGCAATCCCACTACTGGGCATATACCCACAGAAAACCATAATTCAAAAAGACACATGCACCCCAATGTTCATTGCAGCACTATTTACAATAGCCAGGACATGGAAGCAACGTAAATGCCCATCGACAGACATATGGATAAGAAGATGTGGTACATATATACAATGGAATATTACCCAGCCATAAAAAGGAACGAAATTGGGTCATTTGTAGAGATGTGGTTGGATCCAGAGACTGTCATACTGAGTGAAGTAAGTCAGAAACAGAAAAACAAATATCGTATATTAACGCATATATGTGGAACCTAGAAAAATGGTACAGATGAACCGGTTTGCAGGGAAGAAATTGAGACACAGATGTAGAGAACAAACGTATGGTCACCAAGGAGGGAAAGTGGCGGGGGTGGTGGTAGTGTGATGAATTGGGAGACTGGGATTGACATGTATACACTAATATGTATAAAATGGATAACTAATAAGAACCTGCTGTAAAAAAAAATAATTAAAATTAAATTTAAAAAAAAGCTATCTCAAGACGGTAATGGAAAACAAAATAAAACATTATCTTACTGGATAATTAAAATCAGTTCAATGCCACAAGCAGTTGAACATGTATTATTGAGGAAAGTAGTAGAGGGAGATATTAAGCCCATACTGAAGCTTATAAATCTTTCTGGGGATACAAAACACCTTTGAACAATTGGAAATTAACAAGTAATCATCATCAAGGATAGCATTTGATAAAATCACGATCCCCATGTTATGCTGAAGACAATTTACATTTTGGGTAGGAGAAAATCTATGTTGTTTTGGATTTCTGGGGAAAGCTTTATGAAACAGAATGAATATCGTAGATAGTCAATTTAGACAGTGATCACATTATGGGTATTTTTCCTTTTGCTTCTCTATATCTACTGATTTTGTACATCATACATGAATTATTTTGTTTAAAAAGATAATAAAAATTTTTGAGAGCCAGCTTAGAGAAAAGAGAGAAAAAAGTATATTTTTAAATTTCCTCAGGTCAGTTTCAGATCCAACAGGACTGGATGTTCTGCTTTTTGGCCTTCAATTATTAAATGGTTCATAATTTACTCCAAAGAAAAAGACTCATGGCCAAACATCTAAAGATGTTTTTTGACCATGAGGTCAGCAGCAAAGGATCGAGATTTGGCAGGTCTTACAAAAAGATTGCATGGCATTCATTGTCTAGCACACCTGAGCAACTAATACAGCTATCTCTGAGCACTGCCAGGGGAAAGAAGGGAAGGGCAGCCTCAGAGGAGGAGAAGCAGAGATGCTCATTGCCTCATTTACACGCTTATCTTCTAATAAGGAAGATGAGGCAGTGGAGCTGTGGGGGATTATTTTCTTAGAAATCATCAAAATCAAATACAACACACTCACCTTGGGCTGAGCGGCAACACTAACTAAGTTGTCCCAAGATTATAGAGGAGGCTGTCTTTTCCAAGCACCCTGTGATTACTATCGATCTGTTCAGCTTGTTGCAACTCAACCTTACCAGGCTGGTCATGAAAGAAGGATGGATGTTATTAAAGAGGCTGAGAAGCTGCTCTGGAGGTATCATTCATTAGAAGTAAACTAAATGTACTGACTTCCAAGCATATAGAGAGATTATGTAGCAGATCCATTCCCTCGCCAGAACTCAGGACCTCTAATGTGCAAAAGTACAGACAGGTTTAAGTGGGAGCACCTGCTGTCAAAGTGGGACATGGAAACTCAACTTTATTAGACGATACAAACTGAGCAAAGTCAGGACTGGGGTGGTTGGCTTCAGTACCCTGTAGTTATTTATTAAGCTATCATGTGTCCAGGGCTATGCTAGGCACAAAACAGAGAATGTTTAGAAAGAGATAACCAGGGACATAGGAAAGGCCTATGACCTTGAAAACATAGTGATCTGCATAGATCAAAAGGTCAAAGGCTTCTGAAATGAAATAGAAAGATCAGTTACAACAACTTACAGACAGATTACCAATGGATACACATATCAGTCACATAAGAGACCATTAATGTATTAATGCCTATAATATTAATATAAATTAATATTAAGAATTGATTATGATTGAAGTATTTCAATAAATTCAAGAAAATTAAATATATTGTTAAAACTATAGAACTGGTGATAAGATGAAAATTAAATCAGAATGTGTTGATTTACACTATTTTGCGGTAACATCATTATTTCATTTCAGCAATAATTCACACTATGCCTTTATAGTATTTTGGGCTAAAAAGAATAGAGATTAATATGGCAAAATCACACCAGACATTCAATAATCTTAGATGGATTAAAGGGTTACAGGAAAGTGAAAAATGTCATTACTGTGGCACAGTCATGAGACTCTAGATTAAAATAAAACCTCCCAATAAAGAAGCAGATACCAAGTTCTTAGCACAGAGTAGGCTTTCAATAAGTGATAATTATTAGCAGTAGGACAAATAATTAGCTTACAAGATACTCTCCTATGTGAGTTACAGAATTGCTCTAAAAGAGACGTAGGATCTAGGGTTGAACGCTTCAGAGATTTACTTTCTTAAGCTACACTCTGTAATGTTTAAATGACTATAATTTTCATTACGAATGTATTGTTTCCTAAAGTGTTGGCAATTTATTGAACACCCAGTGTTTCTGTGTTATTTCTCTCACATACAGATACACCACACCTGAAGAAGGAGTGGCTAGTAGAAAAAGCCACAATCTTTGTGGCTCTGCACTAATGTTTCTTCTCAATGTACACTGTGCAAAGAACTACCTTCTGGGGTGAATCACCTGGGGTCTTTGTAAAAATACAGATTTCCAAGCTCTACCAAATGCCTACTGAAGTTATTGGTGTGGGGAGCCACAATGTGAATTTTTAAATAATCCCTCCAGGTGATTCTGATGCACACTCAATTCTGGGGACCACTGCACTATTCTTTGATGGAGGCTAGCTCTGAAGACCCTTGGCTCTCTTTCCCTTCCATCTCCCTCTCTGATTCAGAACTCTGACATTTAAGGTTGACTTTCTTTTTCTCTCTATTTATACAGATTGAACCTATTTTTCCTATCTCTAAATCATCTGGGGATTGCTTGAATAAAATGGCTACACTCTTGATTAAGGAAAAGTGAGAAAGCTGCTGTCAATTACCTTAACTGATCTGACAACCTGATTAGGCCCAGAGAGGGGAAGATTTCCTCAGTAGGGCTTTATTAAAAAAGAGAAAACAAAACAAAGGCCCATGTAATTAAAATGTGATCGCTGGTGATGAGTACGTAAAATGAACCCCGAGACACATTAGTGATGGGAAAACTTTTCTAAATGGCATTTTAGGAAGGATAGGAACACAAGATGGTCAAATAAATCAGTGAGCTACTAGGGGAGAATGCTGAACAGAAATGGAAGAGACTTTTCTCAATTGTACTCACCAGTAGCTTTTTAAATTTTTTTTTAACATCTTTATTGGGTATAATTGCTTAACAATGTTGTGTTAGTTTCTGCTGTATAACGAAGTGAATCAGTTATACATATATCCCCATATCGCCCCTCCTCTGGCATCTCCCTCCCACCCTCCCTATCCCACCCCTCTAGGTGGTCACAAAGCACCGAACTGACATACCTGTGCTATGTGACTGCTTCCCACTAGCTATCTATTTTACATTTGGTAGTGTATATATGTCCATGCCACTCTCTCACTTCATCCCAGCTTACCCTTCCCCCATCCATGACCTCAAGTCCATAATCTACGTCTGCATCTTTATTTCTGTCCTGCCCCTAGGTTCATCAGAACCTTATTATTATTATTTTTTATATTCCATATATTTGTGTTAGTATAAGGTATTTTTCTCTTTCTGACTTACTTCACTCTGTATGACAGACTCTAGGTCCACCCGCTTCACCACAAATAACTCAATTTTGTTTCTTTTTATGGCTGAGTAATATTGTATTGTATATTTGTGCCACATCTTCTTTATCCATTCATCTGTTGATAGACACTTAGGTTGCTTTCATGTCCTGGCTATTGTAAATAGTGCTGCAATAAACATTGTGGTACATGTCTCTCTTTTTTTTTTTTTTTTTAAGATGTTGGGGGTAGGAGTTTATTAATTAATTTATTTATTTTTGCTGTGTGGTATCTTTGTTTCTGTACGAGGGCTTTCTCTAGTTGTGGCAAGCGGGGGCCACTCTTCATCGCAGTGCACGGGCCTCTCACTATCATGGCCTCTCTTGTTGCAGAGCACAGGCTCCAGATGCGCAGGCTCAGTAGTTGTGGCTCACAGGCCTAGTTGCTCCACGGCACGGGGGATCCTCCCAGACCAGGACTCGAACCCGTGTCCCCTGCATTAGCAGGCAGATTCTCAACCACTGCACCACCAGGGAAGCCCCATGTCACTTTTTGAATTATGGTTTTCTCGGGGTATATGCACAATAGTGGGATTGCTGGGTCATATGGTAACTCTATTTTTATTTTTTTAAGGAACCTCCACACTACTCTCCATGGTGGCTGTATCAATTTACATTCATACCAGCAGTGCAAGAGGGTTCCCTTTTCTTCACACTCTTTCCAGCATTTACTGTTTGTAGATTTTTTGATGATGGCCATTCTACCTCACTGTAGTTGTGATTTGCATTTCTCTAATGACTGGTGATGCTGAACATCCTTTCATGTGTTTCTTGGCAATCTGTATATCTTCTTTATGAAATATCTATTTAGGTCTTCTGTCCATTTTTGGATTGGGTTGTTTGTTTATTTGATATTTAGCTACATGAGCTGCTTGTATATTTTGGAGATTAATCCTGTGTCAGTTGCTTCATTTGCAAATATCTTCTCCCATTCCTAGGGTTGTCTTTTTGTCTTGTTTATGGTCTCCTGTCTTGCGAAAAAGCTTTAAACTTTCATTAGGTCCCATTTGTTTATTTTTGTTTTTATTTCCATTTCTCTAGGAGATGGGTCAAAAAGGATCTTACTGTGATTTCTGTCATAGAGTGTTCTTCCTATGTTTTCCTCTAAGAGTTTTATAGTGTCTGGCCTTACATTTAGGTCTTTAATCCATTTTGAGTTTATTTTTGTGTATGGTGTTAGGGAATGTTATAATTTCTCTCATTTACATGTAGCTGTGCAGTTTTCCCAACACTGCTTATTGAAGGGGCTGCCTTTTCTCCATTATATACACTTGCCTCCTTTATCAAAGGTAAGGTGACCACATGTGCATGAGTTTATGTCTGGGCTTTTTATCCTGTTCCATTGATCTATCTTTCTGTTTTTGTGCCAGTACCATACTGTCTTGATTACTGTAGCTTTGTAGTATAGTCTGAAGTCAGGGAGCCTGATTCCTCCAGCTCCGTTTTTCGTTCTCAAGATTGCTATTCAGGGTCTTTTGTGTTTCCATACAAATTGTGAAATTTTTTGTTCTAGTTCTGTGAAAAATGCCATTGGTAGTTTGATAGAGATTGCGCTGAATCTGTAGATTGCTTTGGTAGTATAGTCCTTTTCACAATATTGATTCTTCCAACACAAGAACATGGTATATCTCTCCATCTGTTTGTATCATCTTTAATTTCTTTCATCCATGTCTTATAATTTTCTGCATACAGGTCTTTTGTCTCCTTAGGTAGGTTTATTCCTAGGTATTTTATTCTTTTTGTTGCAATGGTAAGTGGGAGTGTTTCCTTCATTTCTCTTTCAGATTCTTCCTCATTAGTGTATAGGAATGCAAGAGATTTCTGTGCATTAATTTTGTATCCTGCTACTTTACTAGATTCATTGATTAGCTCTAGCAGTTTTCTGGTACTATCATTAGGATTCTGTATGTATAGTATCATATCATCTGCAAACAGTGATGCTTTAGTTCTTCTTTTTTGATCTAGATTCCTTTTATTTCTTTCTCTTCTCTGACTGCTGTGGCTAAAACTTCCAAAACTATGTTGAATAATAGTGGTGAGAGTGGGCAGCCTTGTCTCGTTCTTGATCTCAGAGGAAACTCTTGATCTCAGAGTTTGTCACTATTGAGAACGATGTTGGCTGTGGGTTTGTCATATGTGGCCTTTATTATATTGAGGTAAGTTCCCTCTATGCCTACTTTCTGGAGAGTTTTTTTTTTTATCATAAATGGGTGTTGAATTTTGTCAAAAGCTTTTCCTGCATCTATATTATCATATGGTTTTTCTCCTTCAATTTTTTAATATGGAGTATCACATTGATTGATTTGTGTATATTGAAGAATCCTTGCATCCCTGGGATAAACCCCACTTGATCATGGTGTACGATCCTTTTAATGTGCTGTTGGAATCTGTCTGCTAGTATTTTGTTGAGGATTTTTGCATCTATGTTCATCAGTGATATTGGCCTGTAGTTTTCTTTCTTTGTGACATCTTTGTCTGGTTTTAGTATCAGGGTGATGGTGGCCTTGCAGAATGAGTTTGGGAGTGTTCCTCCCTCTGCTATATTTTGGAAGAGTTTGAGAAGGATAGGTGTTAGCACTTCTCTAAATGTTTGATAGAATTCACCTGTGAAGCCATCTGGTCCTGGGCTTTTGTTTGCTGGACGATTTTTAATCACAGTTTCAATATCAGGGCTTGCAATTTGTCTGTTCATATTTTCTATTTCTTCTTGGTTCAGTCTCAGAACGTTGTGCTTTTCTAAGAATGAGTCCATTTCTTCTAGGTTATCCATTTTATCGGTACGTATTGCTTGTAGTAATCTCTCATGATTCTTTGTATTTCTGAAGTGTCAGTTGTTACTACTCCTTTTTCATTTCTAATTCTGTTGATTTCAGTCTTCTCCCTTTTTTTCCTTGATGAGTCTGGCTAGTGGTTTATCAATTTTGTTTATCTTCTCAAAGAGGCAGCTTTTAGTTTTATTGATCTTTGCTATTGTTTCCTCCATTTCTTCTGCTAACCTTGTTTTTTTTGTTGTTGTTGTTGTTCTTCTTTCTCTAATTGCTTTAGGTGTAAGGTTAGGTTAGGTGTAAAGTTATGTTTCTTGTTTCTTGAGGTAGGATTGTATTGCTATAAACTTCCCTCTTAGAACTGCTTTTGCTGCATCCCACAGGTTTTGGGTCATCGTGTTTTCATTGTCATTTGTTTCTAGGCATTTTTTGATTTCCTCTTTGATTTCTTCAGTGATCTCTTGGTTATTTAGTAGCATATTGTTTAGCCTCCATGTGTTTGTATTTTTACAGTTTTTTTTTCCTGTAATTGATATCTATTCTCATAGCATTGTGGTCAGAAAAGATACTTGATACGATTTCAATTTTCTTAAATTTACCAAGGTTTGTTTTGTGATCCAAAATATGATCTATCCTGGAGAATGTTCCATGAGCACTTGAGAAGAAAGTGTATCCTGTTGTTTTGGGATGGAATGTCCTATAAATATCAATTAAGTCTATGTTGATTAACCTGTCATTTAAAGCTTGTGTTTTCTTATTTACTTTCATTTTGGATGATCTGTCCACTGGTGAAAGTGGGGTATTAAAGTCCCCTACTATTACTGTGTTACTGTGTTGATTTTCCCTTTTATGGCTGCTAGAATTTTCTTTAGGTATTGATGTGCTCCTATGTTGGGTACATAAATATTTACAATTGTTGTATCTTCTTCTTGGTTGATCCCTTGATCATTATGTAGTGTCCTTCTCTGTCTCTTGTAATAGTCTTTATTTTAAAGTCTATTGTGTCTCATTTGAGATTTGCTACTCCAGCTTTCTTTTGATTTCCATTTGCATGGAATATCTTTTTCCATCCTCTCACTTTCTGTTTGTATGTGTCCCTAGGTCTGAAGTGGTTCTCTTGTAGACAGCATATATACGGGTCTTGTTTTTGTATCCATGCAGCCAGTCTATGTCTTTTGGTTGGAGCATTTAATCCATTTACATTTAAGGTAATTATTGATATGTATGTTCCTATTACCATTTTCTTAATTGTTTTCGGTTTGTTATTGTAGGTCTTTTCCTTCTCTTGTGTTTCCTGTCTAGAGAAGTTCCTTTAGCATTTGTTGTAAAGCTCGTTTGGTGGTGCTGAAATCTCTTAACTTTTGATTGTCTGTAAAGCTTTTAATTTCTCCATCAAATCTGAATGAGATCCTTTCCAGGTAGAGTAATTTTGGTTGTACGTTCTTCCCTTTCATCACTTTAAATATATTGTGCCACTCCCTTATGGCTTGCAGAGTTTCTGCTGAAAGATCAGCTGTTAACCTTATGGGGATTCCCTTGTATGTTATTTGTTGCTTTTCCGTTGCTATTTTTAATATTTTTGCTTTCTATTTAATTTTTGATAGTTTGATTAATAATGTGTCTTGGCATATTTGTCCTTGGATTTATTCTGTATGCGACTCTCTGCGCTTCCTGGACTTGATTGACTATTTCCTTTCCCATGTTAGGGAAGTTTTCAACTATAATCTCTTCAACTATTTTCTCAGTCCCCTTCTTTTTCTCTTCTTCTTCTGGGACCCCTATAATTGGAATGTTGGTGCCTTTAATGTTGTCGCAGAGGTCTCTGAGACTGTCCTCAGTTCTTTTCATTCTTTTTTCTTTATTCTGCTCTGTGGTAGTTATTTCCACTATTTTATCTTCCAGGTCACTTATCTGTTCTTCTGCCTCAGTTATTTTGCTATTGATTCCTTCTTGACAATTTTCAATTTCATTTATTGTGTTGTTCATCATTGTTTGTTCTTTAGTTCTTCTAGGTTCTTGTTAAACGTTTCTTTTAGTTTCTCCATTCTGTTTCCAAGATTTTAGATCATCTTTACCCTCATTACTCTGAATTCTTTTTCAGGTAGACTGCCTATTTCCTCTTCATTTGTTTGGCCTGCTGCGTTTTTACTTTGCTCCTTCATCTGCTGCATATATTTCTGTCTTCTCATTTTGTTTAACTTATTGTGTTTGGGTTCTCCTTTTCGCAGGCTGCAGGTTCACAGTTCCCAATGCTTTAGGTGTCTGCCCCCAGCGGGGGAGGTTGGTTCAGTAGCTTGTTTAAGTTTCCTAGGGGAGGGGACTGATGCTTGTGTCCTGGTGGGTGGGGCTGGATCTTGTCTTTCTGGTGGGCAGGGCCACATCCAGTGCTGTGTTTTGGGGTTTCTGTGAACCTAGTATGATTTTAGGCAGCCTCTCTGCTAATGAGTGGCATTGTATTCCTGTCCTGCTAATTGTTTGGTATGGGGCGTCCAGTACTGGAACTTGCTGGCCATTGGGTAGAGCTGGGTTTTAGTATTGAGATGGAGATCTCTGGGAGAGCTCTCACCAATTGATATTATTTGGGGCCGGGAGGTCTGTGATTGTCCAGTGTCCTGAACTCGGCTCTCCCACCTCAGAGACCCAGGCCTGACACCAGGCCGGAGCACCAAGACCCTGTCAGCCCCACAGCTCAGAAGAAAAGGGAGAAAAGAAGAAAGAAAAAAAAGAAACTAATTATTAAAATAAAAAATAATTTAAAAAAAGAAGAGAGCGACTAAACCAATAAAAATATCCACCAATGATAACAAGCACTAAAAACTAAACTAAGATAAACATTAAAATCAGAAATAAATCAGTTGCAGACAGCAAACCCCAAGTCTACATTTGCTCCCAAAGTCGACCACCTCAATTTTGGGACAATTCATTGTCTATTCAGGTATTCCACAGATGCAGCGTACATCAGGTTGACTGTGGGGACTTCATCCACTGCTCCAGAGGCTGCATGAAGAAATTTCCCTTTCTCTTCTTTGTTCGCACAGCTCCTGGGGTTCAGCTTTGGTTTTGGACCCTCCTCTGCATGTAGGTCGCCCTCAGTTATCTGTTCCCCGCCCAGACAGGAGAGGGTTAAAGCAGCGGCTGATTAGGGCTCTCTTGCTCACTCAGGCTGGAGGGAGGGAGGGTTACGGTAGTCATAATTGGAACGCGGAGCAAGCCTGTGGCGGCAATGGCCGCCATAACATTGCAACAGCCTGAGGTGCGCCATGTGTTCTCCCAGGGAAATTGTCCCTGGACCACGGGACCCTGGCAGTGGCGGGATGCACAGGCTCCCAGGGGGGTGTGGATAGTGACCTGTGCTCGCACACGGGATTCTTGGTGGCGGCAGCAGCAGCAGCAGTGCTAGCGTTTCATGCCCGTCTCTGGGGTCCGAGCTGATAGCCATGCCTTATGCCCGTCTCTGCAGCTCGCTTAGGCAGTGCTCTGCCTTCTGTGGGCACATGGGGAAGGAAGCCCCTCTCCTTGTGCACCCTGAAACAATGGTCCCTTGCCTCTTAGGCAGGTCCAGAGTTTTTCCTGGACTCCCTCCCGGCTAGCTGTGGTGCACTAGCCCCCTGCAGGCTGTGTTCACGCAGCCAACCCCAGTCCTCTCCCTGGGATCTGACCTCTGAAGCCCGAGCCTCAGCTCTCAGCACTCCCTGCCCTGGCCGGTGAGCAGATGAGCCTCTCAGGCTGGTGAGTGCTGGTCGGCACCGATCCTCTGTGCGGGAATCTCTCCATTTTGCCCTCCGCACCCCTGCTGCTGCACTCTCCTCCGTGGTTCCAAAGCTCCCCCCACCACCACCCCCTGTCTCTGCCAGGGAAGGGGCTTCCTAGTGTCTGGAAACCTTTCCTCCTTCACAGCTCCCTCCCAGAGGTGTAGGTCCTGTCCCTATTCTTTTGTCTCTGTTTTTTCTTTTCTTTGCCCTACCCAGGTATGTGGGAATTTTCTTGCCTTTTGGGAAGTCAGGTCTTCTGCCAGCGTTCAGTAGGTGTTTTGTAGGAGTTGTTCCACATGTAGATGTATTTTTGATGTACTTGTGGGGAGGAAGGTGATCTCCATGTCTTACTACTCCACCATCTTGAAGGTCCCCCTCCCTCACCAGTAGCTTTGACATTAACAAAATCCACTCTTGGTTTGAGGTGGGAACATAGTTCCTGGCCCCATATGTGGCACTATGAACCCAAACAGCATGCCAGTTACTGGCACCATCTGTGGTTATATGAGTGATTTTTTTTCTTTTCTTTTCTGGATAACTATGCTTAAAATAGAATTTTGGGTCCAGATCTCAATGGGGACTGAATAAATTGTCCTATGGAACAGAATTCAGAGCATCAATGCCACATCCTAGCAACCACAACTGCTCTAGCATAAAAGGCCAGCACTTAGCATGTATTCCAGATTCAAGGATTATTCTTTTAGTATTATGATCCATTTCCTTCTCTGACTCACTCTCAGTGGAACACGTCTTCTGAATTTATCCCACACTTGGGCAGTCCCCAGGCCGTCAAGAACAGAAATGCAATATGGTGACTGTGTTATTTTATACAACAAAAATATCTGGGTCCCAAGAGTGCTGAGAAATAGGATATTATTAGCTAATTAGGATGAACTATCACACTGGAGTGTTTGATTAAAATAATTAATCAAGCTGATGATTGGTCTGGAGGGGGTAGGTAGCTGTTTTTACAGTACACCTGGTAAATTGTGCAATTAACCAGTGGTCCCTTTGAAATTTAAGGAAAACATATTTTTGGATGAGAAATAAACAAGCTAGCATAAAGCTGATAGATGGATCAGAATGAACAATAATGCCTGTGTGCAGTAGGTGCCAAATATATGAACGAGTGAACAGATGTGAGTTTAGAGTTTCCTTTGCCCACATCATTACACTGAAATAATCAGAAGTTTCAATTTGGATCTTCTTTAAATTGCATATAACGATTTCCTCTTTGACAATTACACAGGATAACAGATTAAAACAGATGAAAGAAGAATCAACATCACAGGCTTTTGTCTTAATTTAGGGCTTCACCTAAACATACCCATCCATCCATCCATCCATCCTTTTTCAAAGACATAAAGAAGAATTAAAAGACCTCTAGCTTTATTTGACAGTCTGCTTCCATGCTTAACTTTCTTAAGAGATATATTATTCTTTCACTTCCTTTCAGGCAGTAGATAAACTATTCCTTCCACTGCAGTGTTCCCAGTTTGGTAAGCATCAACGCTGCCTTAATTCTGACCAATTCGCTCCAAATCTAGCATTCTATGCCAGAGGACATTTTCATGTGACCCTGAATATGCTTGACACAAAGGTTTCTCCGTATTAACTGGGAGAGCTCAGGGACCCTATCATTCTTATGTTCTATAGAACACCTAGCACATTCCACTATTCTATGCCAGCATTTACCAAAGTGTTCTCACGGTTCAAAGCCTTTAAACTTGAATAAGAAAGGATGTAGGCACATATGTTGGAACTTTATCAAAGCCCATGATTCATCCATCCATTTACTCATTCATTTATACGTATATCCATTCCAATTATTCCACAGTCTTTCACAGAGACTCCTTCAGGCACGATGCAGATATAAACAAGGATACTTCATACCCTTCTAGAGTTCATAGTGTATAGTATTAACATTCTAAAGGTCTTTAGATAAATTAAACCCCATATATACAAACTCCATGTTTTAAATGAATATTTTGGGTGTCTTAAAAATAATAAAAAATTATTTCTAAAACTCTCTCAACAGAATCACAGGGAAAAAAAAAACAAACCACATTTTAAAACTTTATCAACGGCCATTCCCCTCCCCTCACCTAAGGAGGGAGCTTTTTATTCCTTTTCCCCAGAGTCTAGTTCAAAGGATAAAGCTTTTGTCATCAGATACCAAATTTGGTCATATTCAATAAATACTTTAAAAAATTATAACATATAAAGTCAACAGAATGAATGAAAAACCCTTCTTTTGATCTAAAACACTTAGTTTATTACTCAGATTTTAATAATGCCACATTCATTTTAAGTTACTTATCTATATTTTTTTCTCCTCTATTTACCTAAAAGCTCCATGAGGGCAAAGAATACGTATACTTCTGATCATTAATTTATTGTCTGCACCTAGCACATACTACACTCAATAATTATTTATAGAATGAAATAAATTAATGAATGAAATAAATTAATACAATATAATCTTTCACATTCAACGTTGCAAACATCCCCAAACAACCTTAAAATTAAAAGGTGCTGGTTATCACATGCTACATCTAGTCTGGTGAAAAATAAGTAGAGAATGACTGCAGATAATTTCAAAGGGCCAGGGCTTTTTTTGTCCCTAGAAGATTTACAGAGAAAAAACTGTGAGTGGAAAAGAATAAGAAAAGGAAGAGTGAAGGGCGAGTTTAACTCAAGTGACAGACTAAACATTTTTATTCAACACCTCACAGTCTTCAAAAATGGATAATGATCTCCCCAGCTCTTCAGGCCAGTAGCATGAGGCTGAATACATCATCAGTTCTGCTATAAAACATGAGTTTGCAAGTACACAGCAAGTTTATCTTATAAAATGGAGCTTTTATTTGCATAGAAATTCTTCATTAATAACAGAGATGGACTTTCAACTACGTACTGCAGCTGTGGCTCCCTGCCATATGGAGCTTTTAAAAGGGAAGAAATACAAGTCAGAGGAATTTCTCAGCAAATTCAATTCCTTTTATTTTCCAGAAAGGCAGGTGTGAAGCAGCAGGTGGCAAATTCATTTTTATCTAACAAAATTTGATCATGTGACATATTTTATTTTCACAGTTAATATAACTTAATGAATAGAAAATTGGGAAAATCTGCCAGCATGTGGGGAGTTAGGGGAGCGTGTGTATGTGTACATGTGCAGTGTGTGTGTGTAGAGAGATTGAGAAGGCTTATGTGGTGAAGGTGGGGAAAGAGGAAGGTTGCTGTTCTATGTCCTGTGCAGGAGACCTTTCTTTTAAGTCACTAGTTCCAATCCGTGTTGAGAACTGTAAAGCCATCATATGGGAGGGAGAGACCATCTTCATTATATAAGATGTGGTTATCTTCAACCACGTCCTTAAAGGGATGGACTTCCAAAAATAACCCCACGGGGCTTCCCTGGTGGCACAGTGGTTGAGAGTCCACCTGCCGATGCAGGGGACACGGGTTCATGCCCTGGTCCGGGAAGATCCCACATGCCGTGGAGCATCTGGGCCCGTGAGCCATGGCCGCTGAGCCTGCGTGTCCATAGCCTGTGCTCCGCTACGGGAGAGGCCACAACAGTGAGAGGCCCGCGTACGGAAAAAAAAAAAAAAATAAAACAACCCCACGACTGATAAACTACTGCATAGCACAGGGAACTATATTCAATATCCTGTGATAAACCACAATGGAAAAGGACATAAAAAAAGAATATATATCTATATACCTGAATAGCTTTGCTGTACAACAGAAATTAACACAACATTGTAAATCAACTATACTTCAATAGAAAAAAAACAACCCATGACTCACAGCAGCACTGCTGATGAGATCTCCAAGGTGAGATTACAAAGATCGTGTGGAATAAACCTCTGCAGCCTATGAAGGAAGGATAGGAATTGAGGGAGCTGTCAATTCGACCTCTTCCACCAAGAAAAAGAGCTGTTCATCAGTTTCAAACATAGCTATACCTAGTTTTGATGTGTGCAATACCAGCAAAACAAAGCTTTCTAAACAGATAAAACACATAGTGACTCATTATTGTATCACATTACTGACATTATAAAGAATCCCAAACTCTGGAAGAAGAGCCAAGAGCTCTGGCTGGATTCAGAAACACTTAGTATAATTTTGGGCAAGTTGTTTTCCCACAAACCTCAGCTCTCTCACCCCACAGAATGGGATAATCAGAGTATGTGTTTCATATGGCTACGAGCAGGACTATATGAGTCTAGTTTTGTAAGTACTCCAACATATTAGCTTTTCTCATAATAGATGCTCCCAGATGTCAGGTGGGAGCATTCCTGACAGGGATACCCAGGTAAACTTGGTCTAGTCAAGCTTTTAGACTGTACCCACCTTAATTCATTGTCAGTTCAGTTCAGTTAAGACCCCAAAGTTAGATGGTTTCTTGCTTACCTCCCTCAAGTCCCTCTTGGGCTTTCTCTGTCCCTTCCCTTCGCAGCAGGGGTTTTGAAACCTCTGGGAGCTCCCAAGAAATGACTGAAAACAGCATTTTAGGGATCCCACCTACTCCAGATATTAATTCTTCCAAACACTGTCTGTGACTGTTAGGCAGTAGTTTCTCTTTAAAAGATAAAAATGAAGCTGGCAAAGAAGTGAAGAAATTGCAACTCTCGTGCACTGTTGGTGGGGTTATAAAATGGTACAACCACTATGGAAAACAGTATGGTGGTTCCTCAAAATATTAAAAATAGAATCACCATGATGATTTAAAGAGAATTATATAAACTGTCATGATTGATGACTACAATGATCCTGCACTCCCACTTCTGGGTATATATCCAACATAATTGAAAACAGAGTCTCAAAGAGATATTTGCACACCCATGTCTGTAACAGCACTATTCATAGCAGCTAAGAGGGGAAAGCAACCCAAATGTCCATCAATGGATAAATGCATAAACAAATGTGAGACACACATTCAGTGAAAACGGAAGGAAATTCTGTCATATGTGACAACATGGATCTTGAGGACATTTCCCTAAGTGAAATAAGCTAGTCAGAAAACTACAGATACTATATGATTCCATTTATTTGAGGAATCTGAAGTAGTCAAATTCATAGAAACAGAAAGTGGGGTGGGTGGTTACCAGAGGTTGTGAGGAGGAGAAAAGAATTGTCGTCGTTTAATGGGTATAGAGTTTCAGATATGCAAGATGAAAAAGTTCTAGAAATCTGCTTTATAGCAATGTGACTATATCTAACACTAATGAACTATACACTTAGGAATGGTTAAGGTGGTAAATTTTATATTATGTATTTTTTTTACCACAATGTTTAAAGAAAGATAAAAATGAACTTTGAAGACATATTATATCTACGTTATCTGGAAACTTTCCCAACCAAAGCACCCACCCGTAATAGATGCTAGAGCTGCACCTGTGTTCTTGAGTTCATGGAAAGAGATGAAATGACTCAAGGTCACAGGCTTAGACCCTATCCACTCCATTTCCATCATTCATGCCCAAATACTGTTTTCTTTTGTTTTGTTTTTTTTTTTGGCTGCGTTGGGTCTTCTTTCTGCGCGCGGGCATCCTCTAGTTGCGGTGAGCGGGGGTTACTCTTCATTGTGGTGCGCGGGCTTCTCATTGTGGTGGCTTCTCTTGTTCTGGAGTACCGGCTCTAGGTGCGCGGATTTCAGTAGTTGTGGCTCATGGGCTCTAGAGCACAGGCTCAGTAGTTGTGGCACACAGGCTTAGTTGCTCCGCTGCATATGAGATCTTCCCGGACCAGGGCTTGAACCCGTGTCCCTTGCCTTGGCAGGCGGATTCTTAACCACTGCGCCACCAGGGAAGCCCCCAAATACTGTTTTATTTATATGCCTGAGCCCAGAAATGTCAGAAGGTTCTGAGAATATTGGATTGCTCATAAATGATCTGCTGTTGCTTTTCTCGACCTTTTTTTGCTTTACCCTTAAGCTATGTCCTGCATAAAAAGGGATGCACCTTTTCTATTCATTTACCCCCTGGCATGAAATCTTAATATTTGACAATCCCATCATACAAAAATAAATTTTGTGATTGGACTTTTCTACCATCTCCGTACCACTTCCACACAGGAAATTTGGTTCACGTGTGTGTGTGTGTGTGTGCGTGTGTGTATGTGAGTCAAAATCCACTCCTCCTTCCCAACATGCTAATCCCCTTATAGGGAATTACCTCTCCACCACTGAGAAGAGTCCTGGGTTGGGTGCTTAAAACAGGTGTCTACTTCTCTTTGTAGAATTCAAAGGGCTCAGGATCCTTTTCCCTCCACTCTGTAGAGCCACAGAAGGAACCTCGTACCCAAAGCTCAGACAATGGGACGCACTAGCCCAGAATTTTGAACTTTAAGTAAGAAACATAAGAATAGAAGAAACATTTGCAGTTTGTTCATTTACTATCAGTATCCTGACCTTTTGGTCACTAGATTTCCTGCTTCCAGCTCTCTGGTACTGGCTTGGCCACCACCTTTTCCTAGGCTGGGACTTCAACCCTATTGATTCTGTAATAGAATAATATTAACTCTCCTTCAATGAAATTAGCCAAAGTTAGTTCCTGTTGTTTGCAAATAGAAAACACTAGCTGACAATGTTTATTTGAACACTGTTGGGCTGCAGCCCACAGGCCTGCAAGGTCTGTACTTGCCCAGCTTCAACATCGAAGAAAGCCCAGTCAGCAACAGAGAATCAATGGTTTAATGGATGGGGGAATCTTACACGTGAAACGCAAGGTCCTAGAGCAACACCCCACTGTGTTCAGTGGACAGCAGGCAGGACATGGTGGCAGTCGTCGCTCCAGGGGTGGGGGGGGGCGGGGATTGCCAGTTATGGGGGGAATTGACGTCAGGATGGCTCATCGTTCACCAGGGAAACTAGCAGAGGGGCATGCCCCCTCAACATCCCTTTGACAGGAAAAATCACTAGCTGGGGCCTGGGAAAAGTATGTATGGAGGTCAGTCATGTGAGTAGGGTGTAGGTGCAACAGGCACTGGTAGAGCAGGGGATGTACAGAGAGCAAGAGAACAGCCATCTTGGGTAGCCTGACCATACACAGGTGACTTTAAAAGAGAAATGCTGTGGCTGCCATCTCAAGTTCCTAGAGCACTGTGAAAGCCTCTCTTCCCCTAGGTTCTTTAATGGAAAGATTCTGAAAGTGTCTCCATGTTTCCACTTCTAGTGTTGTCATTCTGCTCTTCAGATTTCTTTTAATCCATGCTGATCAGGTGCTATTCTGCCCAACGACGTCCCAAACGCTATTAAAATAAACCCAGCTACAGCACTGAGCCTGCTAATCATCCTCCCACCTAATTAGACGTCTGACAGCCAATTTCTTCAGCAGGAGTTCTGTCCTTCTGCTGGGCTTTCTACGCAGGCATTTCACAGGTAGATTAGAAACTAGTTAACTGCCCACATCCACGATCTTCTCGCTCTGTTTATTCAGGAGAGACCAACCATTCCAAAATCCCTTTGGCACAGGAAGCTGCTGTCCCACTGTCAAGCAAGTGGCCACTCTCACTGATCAGAAGATAAAATTTTCTGCATGTGTTTGGGGAGTGGGTTCTCAGGGTGCAGATCTAGGTTACACTGCTGCGATGTCGGTGGTGTGGTTGACAAGAGCCACAGGCAGACTTGTGGGGGAGTGAAAGACACGTGAGGCTGCTAGCCTGATTACATCATTCTTCTTATTCTGTTTTCCCTTCCTCATTTTCTCCCTATGAAATGGCTTCTGATTTTATTTATCATGCTGATGGCTTTTTGCTCTATTCTAAGCCACCCATTTCTACCTTTATTTTTATTATTATTTTTCCCACAAATCTTAAAGCACAATTATTTCTACTCTGTCCCTAGTTCATAAGTAAGGGACCCACTGTATGGTCTTGACTCCTCTTGTCAGAACAATGCTGGCTTTTTACTTAATTTCTTTGCCTTAATTTATGAATTACTTGCCTTTATAACTGCACAGTCCTTAAGTGTTCACCAGACAGCTCTTTACTCCTTGTCATTCAATTCTCACAACAATCTTTCTGGGTGGTGAAGGGCCCAGTCCAAAGTCCTACTGGTGGTAGGTAGTGGTACTGCTGGGATGAGAATCCAGGACCTAACCATGTTTCTTTGTTTGTCTGTTTTTCTGTCGTAGTTAAAAACCAACACTATCCCAACCCGTTTGCTCTTCTTCTCAGTTGACACCCAAGAGGCAGCCATGAAGTTTCCTGTATGGATTTCACACTGAGCCCCTGGTATTTAACACTATGGGTTTGGTAAGAAAAGTGAAATATTCTCTGTTGGGAGTGAGGATTCAACTAGGCACTAATGGGCAAAGAGGGAGGGAAGGAATGGTGGAGGCCAAAGAAAGACAAGTAACATCCTGCCCTATTACATCATCCAGTTCTCCCACCCCTAGACTGTCAATCTCTTTTTCCAAGATCCACACGATGAGTGGCATAGCCATGCAGTCAGCTGCCTAGGCTACAATTCTGAAAATCGTCCAGGGCTGCTCCATTCCACTCATCTCACTGCCAACTTTCAAGGCCTACCTCACACCCTTTTGATTCTACCTCTCTACTGTTATTTAAATCCATTCTGCCACCAGGGTTTACTACCCTTTTTTGCTAAACTTTCTACAGTTGCCCTGAATTGGTCTCCTTGTTTCCAAGGTCACATTTCTACATCGGAATTACCTTCCAAAGAGCCCTCTGTGTAATAAAGCCTTTCCCAGGGCTTTCACAAGGTTCCCACAGCTTCCTTCACAAGGTCTTCCACGAGCTGGCACCAGCATGGCTCTCTAGACCCAACAATTACCTCTTGACCAAGTGAATCCTTCCTTCCAGGTATACAGGCCTACTTTAAATCCCAGGTTAAGCCATCTTAATTCACTATTCCATGTTCTGGCTCATTATATTATATAGATTTTTCTCCCTGGGTTGTCCATCCCTTCCCTCTTTGCAAGGCTATAACCTACTCATATCTCAAAAAGAAACTTAAAAATCACCTCTACTGGAAGGACTCCGCACTCCCCCAAACCACACAGTCAAGAGTCACGGCTTGCCCTCATGAGTTCTCACGGTTGACCTGCCTATGAGTTTTCACTGCACCTTGTTTTTCCATTTGAAACAGCGTGCATACATCATACCGTTTGTTGGCTTACTCCTTTGTTTCTAATGACAAGACTGTGAGTGACTTGAGCTCAGAAACATGTCTTAGTCATTATATTCTCAGTGGCTTTCACTGTGTCTGGCAACAATGTTGAATGCTAGAGCTGAAATCAGAAGTTACACTGCTTGTTTTTGAGGTAGGGCATGATGATCACAGCAACGTTCAGATTATAGACTTTCTGGAGATCTTTAGTCTCTCTGAGACTGGAACAGTAGCAAAGCTGCCAGTCCTCTCCCCATGTCTCCTTGGTCTCAGCACTATAATGTATTAATGGCCCTAGCTCCAGCTGCCTGTGGCTTTGCTCTGGTGGCAGGACCCTACCCCACCACCAGTGATTGCAGAGGCAGGCAGGAGGTGCCAGACGATGAGCCCTCCCTGCAGCAGCCTTCAATCAACGACTGATAAGACTTGGTATATAAATAATCTAATTCCCTCACACCTTATATAGAACAACTCAGGGGTGTCGGTTCTACACTGACTCCTAGGCTTCCCCGATGAGATTAAGCTTCATTCACCCACAGTGCTGACGGGCTTGGTAACGTACCCTTTATTGGACGACTTTCTATACCTGACTCACTTCCCTACTCTGCAAATTTTGCTTCCAGGAATCATCTGCAAATAAATGACTTGTGCTAGAATTCTACTGTCAGTATCTGTTTCCGGGGGAACTCAACTAAGACAGTATCTTACACTATTTTTTTTTAAGTTTAAAAACAGTTTTATAACTCTATGAAGTGGAAGTTAATATTGCCCTTATTATACACATGAGGAAACAGGTACAGAGAGGTTAAGCTTCCATTACGCTCGGTGCATGCCATTGAAGGGATGGTCTACCTTGAGTAGCGCTGCCTGGGGTTTCTCCCCACCTGCTCAGTTATTTTGCTGGTCCCCTGAGCATCTTTAATTAAAAAGCTCACACATCAGTTGCTGAGGGTGCCCTCCATCCAAAAGGCTGACCCATGGAGAGGTTTATAGCCCAGCACCTAAAATGGCTGAGCTAGCAACTCAGTAAGTTGAAAGCTAAATTCTCCTTAAGAGAACAATAGGGCCAAACACCGAGATCACCTGAGAGGCTCTCAGGAACAGTGTTGCCATAACAGTGATCACCCAGTACACAAGGGATTCATCCACAATAACTAGAGAGCGGCCCAATGCAACACACAAGGCAGAATACGTTTCTATAGATTGTTTAACGAAAATCAAAGTAGAAAGGTATGTAAGAGACAGAAATGTATCCACAACAAGGAGAAGACATTAAAATGTTCAACTTCCTAAGCAATCACAGATACACAAAGTTTTAAAAATGAGACTTTACTGTTCTATTACAAAATAAGCAAAGACTGAAAAAAGATAATGTGCAATGCTTGTGTAACTTTAGTTAAATAGGCACTTGGTATAATGTCAGTGGGAGAATAAATTGGTAGAACATATTTTAAAATTCATTTGTCATTTTATAATAGAAGCCTTAATACAGACCCTACAATTTGATGTGGTAATATTTAAAATAGTCCCTAACTGTTAATCCAGTATTTTTCTTCCCTTACAGATTTACCTTAAGCATATAACACCCACATATATGGACATACAACAAAAATATGTCCTGAAAATCACCACAATATTATTTATAATAGCCAATTAAAAAGAAATCACCTAAATGCCAACCAAGAGAAGAAAAAGAAAAAAAATTGTTATTCAACCATATGTTTGAATACTTAAACATTAAAATTTGAGGTTTTGAAAACTACAAAAATGACATGCAAAAAATATATATAAAAGTTAAAAAGATGTAGGCTTTATAATTTTATATATGGTATGAACTTATTTTTTAATGTTAATAAACCTAGAAAAAAGACAGGAAGAAAATATCAAGTGATTCATAATTTGTAATGGGATTATGAGTGACTTATTTTATTATTTACATTTATGAAATTTCCAAACTTTCTGCAATACATACACATAATTTTTATATTTATATGAAGTTATTTAAAAATATAGATTGGTTATGCCTGGGAAGTGAATCTACGGGTGGCTATTCCTGCCTAATGGAATACCAAGCATTGAATCAAGAATAAATACTAGTAGGTGAAATAAAAATACTAATTTATCCTCCAAATCTGGGTGATGCGTGCCCCTTTCCTCTTCCATGTTAACGTTTTCAGTCATAACGTCCACCATTGGAGAGTCTTGTGGTTACTGGGCATGTGCTAATTCTAAGGGCTCATTGTTTCTGCAATTTCAGTTAGGGTGGCAATTGACAAAAATAAGAAGCAGCAAAGCCAAGGCCATACATCTGGTAATGAACTGCTTCACTGCATTGAGAAAAACTAGGTCCACTATGAGCCTCAGCTGCTCCTTGTCATCTCTAGGAGTTGCAGCAGAATAACTGTTAGAAAATAAAAAATACTATCAAATACCGTATGCTAACACATATATATGGAATTTAAGGAAAAAAATGTTATGAAGAACCTAGGGGTAAGACAGGAATAAAGACACAGACCTACTAGAGAATGGACTTGAGGATATGGGGAGGGGGAAGGGTAAGCTGTGACAAAGTGAGAGAGTGGCATGGACATATATATACTACCAAACGTAAAACAGATAGCTAGTGGGAAGCAGCCGCACAGCACAGGGAGATCAGCTCGGTGCTTTGTGACCACCTAGAGGGTTGGGATAAGGAGGGTGGGAGGGAGACGCAAGAGAGAGGACATATGGGGACATATGTATATGTATAGCTGATTCACTTTGTTATAAAGCAGAAACTAACACACCATTGTAAAGCAATTATACTCCAATAAAGATGTAAAAAAAAAAAAGAAAAGGCAAAGTGTTTCATAAAAAAAAAAAATACTATCTAAGACAATCCTGTTGTGACTTGCCTCTGTGTTGACTTCTCACACCATTGTCTCTTAACAATTTTGCCTAAAATTCTGTAAATTAATGAACACTGTTTATTTTGGAAGATCAAACTGACTCAGCAGAACTCTCCCGGAGACAAGAAAGAGTAAAGACTTTGAAGGGAAAATAACAAGTAAACCAAATGCATTTTTAATTACCTTTAAATTACATCAATAATAACATTCTCAGTGGGACAAAGAAATCAAATCCTACTTACTATGAGATTTCTCATTAGCTTGGGTAAAGGCTTCCTTTATTCGATTTTGTTTTAGGGACCGGACTGGAGATATTTGCAATTCTAATAATTTATGTCCATGGTTATACACATAGGGCTAGATAGTTTCATTTGCCTGTTTACTGTGGTCTGAGACAAGTGATGGGCTTTGCATCATTCCCATTATTTGCCTTGTAATAACTTAGAAAAATCACCCTTCTTCCCCCAGCCCTGACTCAGAGTCTAGAAATCAGGACACTTAGCTCTAGGAAAACATGGTTTCTTTTGGTTTAGAGAGAATTGACATTGCCTAACTTCACATATTTGCTACTGGAATCATGGATATCAACCAACTCCTTTAAAATTCTGCAATAGTTCCAATAGTTGACACCAGGGAAATCTTCCATAGAGTAGAGATATATCTCTGCCTATTCCCACCTGTATCATAGGCGGTCATGAAATTCTCCAAATCAAGCAGATTTGCATCAAGTTTAAAATTTAAACTTTGTCTCATCATTTACTCAAATATCTTGTAATAACCTATAATGGAAAATAATCTGAAAAAAAATATGTAACTGAATCACTTTGCTGGATACCTGAAACTAACACAATATTGTAAATCAACTATACTTCAATTTAAGAAAAACTTTTATTCAGTGCTTTTTGTGTGCATGGCATATGTTCAGGTCGATATCAAGATATACAAGAACTCAGACAGCCTTCTAGAAGCTTACCTTCTAATGGAGGAGAGGGAATCCACATACTAAAATCTCAGTCCCAGGAAGAAGAAAAGTACAAAGTGCCAAGAGAAGAATACATCGAAGGACCATGGGATTAATGGTGAGACAAATCACACCCCTGGGCTGGTGAGGAAAGTGGAGGGCATGTACCGTGGGTACTTACACTGAGACTTGAAATATATATCATTAACTGTTCTTGATACAACTTTAGGGTTTTAATGGCATCCAGATCTTCCTCCCCTCCCTTGGACAAACCCACAAAATCAAAGAAAGATGAAAAGCCTCAGAGGTAAGAAAAATTACTGCTAAACAATGACAAGTTTCGAGAAATCCTTCCTAAACTTCCCATAGATGGGAGATGGGTCCACTTGATAGACCCCTGGAGGCCAACTTGTAATGATATACAGCCGTCTGTTCTAAATAGGGCAGAAAGCTGGGACCCACGACTTCTGTACTGAGCCACATTATTTGCTAACTTCAAGAAGTAAAATTAAACAAATTTTTAAATTAGAGCAATGTTACACTAAGAAATCAAGAACACTCTCCAAAAAGAACTGAGTGAAAGAGGAAATAAAAATGACAATTAGAGACTAATATGAAAATGCAAACACTATCAAAACATGGGATATAACACAGCTCTACTGAGCAGATAAAATAAATGTTTACCTTAAAACTGCTTTAACAATTAGTTAAAATGAAAGTAAAAAAATAAGTATTAAATCTAAGAAAGCAGAAAAATAAACATAATCCTTACAAAAGCAGGAGGAAACAAAACAATAAAGACAAAAGAAGACTTAGAGAAGAGAAAAAAAGAAAAAGATTAAAATTGTTCAATATATCCAGGAGTTGCTTCTTAGGGAAACATATTAAGCATTAATATATGAATCTGGTGAATTTATTAATAGAAAAATAAATAAAATTAGAGAAGGAAAAGATAAATACATAGTGTTTAAACAATATATATAAATCCTTCTATTCAATTTGACAGTGAAATATTTGAAAGTCCAGGACAAATATTTCTAAGAAAATAGATACTAGCAAAATATAATAAAGATAAACCTTAAAACCTTACCAGTATTATGGGGCAAGATTATTAAAAGTTAACAAACTATTAGTCCTTCTTCCTGATCTCCCTCTCTCTCCCCAAAAGTTATTACAATAGTTTAAGGCTAATTTGCAGGTGATTTAAAAATATGTATATTATTTTCACTCCAAGTAATTTTACAATTAAAATGGTCAGGTATCAAGGAAAACAAAACAAAGAGCAAATAAGCCTAGGGTTTCAGGGCTCTGAATTCATTCTAATTCATTCTGTAACTTTGGTCAAATTACTCCACTTCTATGATTCTCAGTTTCTCCCTCTGTAATATAAGCATCAGTGCATGTGTGCATGAATGTGTGTGTCAAAAGACTGAATTATATCAAATGTCAGCCAAGTCTACAACAACTCTGAAAACACTGAATTTTAGAGTTAAGAAGCTCTAGAACGCTTTAAGACAATCTCACAATCTATTATCAGTCCCTCCCCTAATCTACTGCAAACTCTTTGCACTAACTGAGGTTAGCCCTAAATCAATTTCTATCCTCTTATAGGCCCAATCTCAACTATCTCGCATCAGCACCTTTCCCTCCTTTGGGGAAATATTTAGGGTCAATAACTTTAAGTTATAATAACAGGTGAGTCTGGTTTAAACATACCTGAGAGGCCAGAGCACAGAAATTCAATGTTCTGCTTGGGTCCCAAAGGATCTCTAATTAACAGAGTGCACAATGTTCCACTGTAACCCCTGGGGAAGGGGCTGAATGTGACTAAGGGATATGCCACGTGACCCACTTGCCATACTAGAAAAGAATCAGCCTCCTGACACTACAAAGGTCATATAGACCCCCCATGCCTTATTTCCAAGCCAGCGGACTGACAAAGATTGGAGAAGAATGGTAATACCCATTTCTGCCAGGTGTGCGGGGAAACAGGCACTTGAATAACTTGCTGTAAGTGTATATTCAGTGCAACTATTCCAGAGAGCAACAGTTCACACCATTTTGAGGGAAACTTTACAAGATTTCCTCATTATTCCCTAGTGGTGTAACTGCCAGGTCAAAGGATTTTATCTCAGTATTACATACAATAGTAACACATCAGGAGGAACCTAACATCCAATATTGGTAAATATTGTTTGCTATACCCATTAAATAAATATCATCACATATTAAAATAATGACGTAGATTGATTTTTCTTGACATGGAAATGTGATTAGTATACACTGATCTGAGAAAAAGACAAAGGATATAGATCAAATATATTATGATTAAACTATTAGTGTCTACACATATAGAAATAAAGAAGAATACATATATAAATGTTAAAAGTTCTTATCTTAGGGTACTGGGATTACAGTGGATTTTATATGCTTTCATTTTTCTAATATTTAAAAAGTAAATGTTACTCTGATAATCTGCAGTGATAAAGGTATTCCTAGTTTGCTAAAAATAAAATAAGAGTATCTATGAATAAAGTCAAAAAAGATTATGCCACATATATAGAAACGCTACCCATACTGTAAGGACTGTCCTGGTTCCAAATTTCCCAGAAAAGCTCAATTAGCCACAGACCACTGTCATTCCTCTGAAGTCTTGAATGTATCCATCATTTGACTCTCAGCCTACGCTGCCTTGAGTTCTTACTCAACCACTTTCTCTGCGTGTAGGTCTCCCTTTAGTGGTCAGAAATCCATGATTTATAAGCATATATTTATATGTCTCTTATATATTTGTACCTCTACCCTTCCTCCCCCACCCCCAGCATTTATATATATACTTTTATATATAGCTTATTTATATATATACTGCTTATATATATATATATACTGCTTTTATATATATACACACATATATATGTGTATATATAATGTGTGTATATAAATATATATATATACACACATATATATATATATATATATATAGTCACACCCAAATTTTTGCATTTTTCCCAGTATTGTCATCTAACAGTTCCCTGGGTTATGACTTGTGGGCATACACCAGGGCCCCTTGTCCTAACTTCCCAACAGTCTCGGAAATGTCTAATAGATAGGATAGGCGTTTTTAACCACTGAGTTGTACTAAGACATTTCATTTCATGAATTATGGAGAATTTAAGTGTCAAATCCAAAGCTGAACAGGGAGATCAGCTCGGTGCTGTGTGACCACCTAGGGGTAGGATAGGGAGGGTGGGAGGGAGATGCAAGAGGGAGGGGGTATGGGGATCTATGTATACATGTAGCTGATTCACTTTGTTCTACAGCAGAAACTAACACGACGTTGTAAAGCAATTTTACTCAAAGATGTTAAAAAAAAAATCTGAAGCTAATGGAACTTGCCCATCAATACTGAGGGCTTCCAGGAGCCCTTAGCATTGATCCTCTTTTATTCCAATGACCAGTCTTCCCCCTTCTCCAAGCTGGCGTGGATGACATGGGGAGTGCATCAGCTGCACTGTGTGGGGTGAGCTTGTCCCCTGCAAGGCAGAGCCAGATGCATCTTCAGTGGGATGCACTGTCCACTCTTTTCCAAGGGCCCTTACACACAGCACACCCTGAACACTGGAGGGACCTCACAACAGAACTGTTCCCTTTGAGGCCATCCTAGGTAGGCAGGCTGCAAGGCTCTGCTTCCCCATCAGCTCCCAGGTGGTTCACTGATGACTTCTTCATGGTACTTGTATCCTCCCCGTCTTCCTTGCTCCTCCAGATGCTTTGAGAGAAAAGTATGCCTGTCTTCCAGAATCAGCTTTTCCTTGAGATGTGCACCTGGGCTAACCACACAACAGCCACTAAGCATGCAGTAGCTTGCCCTCACCACCCACTTCCTTCCCTGGGTGTAGGATCCTAGCTCCCGTGGTGTTTGGGAGGGAGGCTCTGACACAGCCTTTTGAAAATTCACAGAACACATGGTCTTTGAGGACTGTATTCAATTTTATGCTGGCTCAGAGGGATAGCCTTCGAGGAAAAAGGAAACAACCTCTAGATGACCAATTCAAAATAATTTGTATTATATTAATGTTGTAACTTAAAAAATATATATATATGCTGGCTGTCTGGCTGCCTTGCTTGCCCTCAACCCGTCGCTCTCATGCTGAGGACCCTTGCTGATTTCACTGGGGTGAAAAGAATGCAGTTGCTTTTGTCAGAAGTCACCATTTTTTCCTTGCAAAGTGGCTATAGGTATAGAGCAGGAGAATACAAAATGATAGCCAGAGAAGAGGAGAGACAATATACTCAGGAATAGAAAACGAGACAGAGAAATGCAGACTCTCACACACACATAGTCACAGAGAGGGATCCTTTACCCCCCGACCATGGCATCATAGCCACTCTGAGATCCACATACACATTCCCCATTTCACCTCTGCCAAACAGCACAGAGATATGCCTTTTCTGGTTACTGTGCGGTACCGTACAAGAGGGGGGAGGGGTTGCTTATCTACCCCAGTTAACAGTTTCCCTTCTCTAGCCCACATCCTTCCTGAGACTTTTATGCATTCTCAGAATGTTCATTTTTTTTATTTTTAAAATAAATTTATTTATTTTTGGCTGCGTTGGTCTTCGTTGCTATGTGTGGGCTTTTTCTAGTTTCAGCGAGCGGGGACTACTCTTCGTTGTGGTGCGCGGGCTTCTCACGGCGGTGGCTTCTCTTGTTGTGGAGTGCGGGCTCTAGAGCGCAGGCTCAGTAGTTGTGGCGCACGGGCTTAGTTGCTCCGCGGCATGTGGGATCTTCCCGGACCAGGGCTCGAACCCGTGTTGCCTGCATTGGCAGGCGGATTCTTAACCACTGGCCACCAGGGAAGTCCCTCTCAGAATAATTAATTTTCAAAATTAATCCAGCTCCAAGCTGGTTTCCCCATCTCTCTTATTACATCCAGTGGCTATTTCTTTCCCTCTAATCCATGAAATTCAGTCTCCTTCCCTTGATATCTCCGCATACACACATCCACACACAGATACCCAAAAATACCTAGCCACCCAGTGGATTTGCAGGTATTGCTGTGATGTAGTTGCTGATTTGTGGGGAGAGCTTGGCACCGTGCTCTTCAAGTGTCCAGAGCTTGGCACCGCGGGAAGGACTCCATGTTTATATCACAGAAGGGAAAATGACTTTAAAAGTTCTCTAGCAATTTCCACTCACTCCCACCTACTGAGTGGAATTTTTTTTTTTTTTTAGCCACACCACTCCACTCTAGCAAAGCAAAACAACTTCTCTAAATTGATTATGCTGAACAATTCTGTTCTCCATAGCCCCTACCTCCAAACTGAAATCTGATTCTGCTCCTCTCTGCATTTGGAGAAGGTCTCTAATATGGCAGAAGTGGAGGAAAGTAGCTGAAACTGGGATCTTGATATGAGGAGCTTGATTTTCTACAAGTGTGGCATTTGGGGTAAGCTACTTCACAACCCCGTGCCTTAGACTCTTCATATATAAAATGCAGCTGATGACAATATTGAATCAAGGGGTTGTATGAGGGGTAAATGAGAAGACCAGGAAAGGTGATCGTCAGTTACCTGGCACAGGGTAAACCCTCTTTGGTGTTCAGCTCAGAGAATCACACACGAGTTCTTATCCCATCTTTCTTTCCCATCAGTCACTATAAGAAGTGTGTAGTATGCGGATATATTATTACCAATGACATCAGTCAATACAAATGTCTCCCATGGAAGGTAAACAAAGCTCTAGTAAGTTGTTTTTACACTGCACAGTTTTTCTCCATTTAACCTATCAAATGATTATTATCTATTGAACATATACATACACACACAATGATGGTATGACTGGAGCCGTACTGCTACAACTGTGGTCATTTGTGTGCCACTACCAGGATTCTACCTGATCTCTGGACCACAACATATGCTGTTACTTACTTTGTTTTTTTTTTCCTTCTTTAAATCAACGCAAGTATTTTTCTTAGGCCTGATCTAAAGATAAGAACAATAAATTATAGGTCTCATGTGCTGTTAATCATTGCATAGTATGCATAAAATAAGTGGTGAAAACTAACATTTTAATATGTTTGTCCATGTTCCAACTATGATAATAGCTCCTGCATTTGGATGAGGGATAGTAAGACTTGAATTATTGCCCCGCAATATCATCCAACATATTACTGATGTCTGCCCTTGGAAAGCCATTTAAACTCTCTAAGCCCCATTTGTCTCGTCTGGTCCAGTTCACAGTCTCGTAAAGGTTAAGGAAGGAAATGTATGTGAAAGTGTTTCATAAGCTGTAAAGAACTGTGAAAGCGGACGGCACCAGTTTTCAATAGATGTCCAAGAACTGTTTGTTGCAGTTGAAGATATCTGTAGATTTAGCTTCAACAACTGAACAGCTGACTTTTCAAAAGGAAGAGAGTTTCCTTCATCCACAAGGTCCCCGGCTGATGTGTCACTCAGGACTCCACAAGGGAGCACACCCCAGCCAGCACCATACTAGGATGTCCCACTGTAGTGGCACAGATTTCTCCACAACACCCTGAGAGCCCAGTAACGAGAACAAAACCTGCAGATGTCTTTTTTCCTTCCCTTGACTTTTTTTTTTCTTTCAGTCACACAGGCTCAGGCCTATTCAATCAACAGATGAGCTTCGTGCTGTCAGTATCAGAGTAGGATCCTGAACTCAGTATCGGGTAGTGCAGTCCCTCCAGACTGAAGACCTGACCCCTCTAGCACTGCCAGTGCTGCAGACGGCACAGCATTTTGCATTTCTGTACCAGTTCGAGAAATTCTGTGGCTTCACATCTTTCTCTAGGCCAGTGGTCCTCAATCCTGGTTGCACATTAGAGGCGGATGGGGATAGTTTTGAAAAGGTCAGTCTGAGCCCCATCCCAAACCAACTTAATTAGAATCATTGGTGGAGGCAGGCACTCAGACATCAGGTTATATTAAAACTCCTCAGATACGAAGCCCGCGTGGGAACTACCACTTAAGGCTAACCATGGCCAGACAGTAACCCCTACTTAATCTGGAAAGAAGTAGGGATAAAATCCACTTAATGTGCTTAATTTGACCAAATCCTATAAGGCACAATAATTAAATAAGAAACTAAAGAAAACCAAGCAAAACACAGTAGCAACAACTACTGACAGTCGGCCTGTGCCACTTTTTCTCATTAGATGATCTTTTTATTTCTTGTACAAGATCTTGTTAAATTGTAGATTCCCGTCCTCGCCCTGACTTACAAGAATCAGAGTCTCTGATTTGAATTTGCATTTTAACAGGCTCCCCAGGGCATCGAAGTCCACAAAAGTTTAGGACCACTGTTCTTCACGTGATTACATTAATTAGAGAGCTGCATACTCCTTTTTTTTGACAGTGTAATCCTTTTTGGGGTTCTCCACTCTGGCTGCTTAAGAACTGAACTATATGAGATTTAAAAATACACACCTGGATTCCACCCCGGCATCCAGGTGCAGGACCTGCATTGCTGAATTCTTTTAAAGGTTCATGTAGGATTTTGATAGTCAGATTGTGAGCCTCCATTATAAAGGCAATGCCACTGTGTGGTAAAAAAGAAAAGAAATATGCAGGAGCTGTATTTCTAAAGTAACTTTTCTTTGGTCAGGTGTCATTACCAAAACAAGCTCCTCTATGCCACTGTTCTTTAGAATGAGAAAAAGAAAGTCTCCTTCCTGTCAATTTGCCTTTTGCACAGAAGGGAACACAGATTTAGAAAGTATTTAAAGCAGTGGGCACTCCAAATGTTCATTATTCAGTGCCTGAGCCAAAGGCTCCCCAGGCATTATTAAACAAATTGATGAACACTGTGGCTGGATTCAGAGGGAAGAAAAATGCGGCTGGAACTGAAATACAATGTTTCTTCATCTAAATGTCTTGTAAAGACTCAGGAACTGACTTCATGGATTTTCATGTAGCTGGTGACAGTATTTACATCTCAAAAGCCCACTTCTGCCTTGTCAGTGATGCTGGCCATTGGGGATTCGGAGAATGGGCACAGGGTGAAATAAATTTAATTCTGTCCGTTAAGGAGAGACGGGTTTCACAGCTCACCTGCTGGGTGCTATGCGTGGTGCAGCAGTTATTATGGCCTGAACAAATGGAAACCCAAGCCAATTACTGCTTCAACCGCCTGGTCTGCTTTTGGGCTTTGAGGCATGTGAGGTGGAGTGCCAGTTCCGGTGTGAGTTCATGACTTAACATAGAAGGATAATTTTTCCTGTAAATCCTGAAGGCAGAGTGAAGCCCCCAGAGCAAGCCACGCTATTCCCATTCAGCAGGGTGGCTATGGAACTGGATATTTGAGGGACAGAAGCCTAAGAAATGTCCTTGTGGCAAACCCCACATTCTTTTAGGTGACAAAAGGGGAAAAATAAGAGCCACCTGCCACTCAAAGAGAAAAGGAAATGCAGGTTGAGCCCTTGTGCTGCTTCTAAGTCCGGCCCAAACCAAACCAACCCTCACACACAGCCAGTCAGGGGGAAGACAGCAATGAATTCCTGTCTCTCCCAAATCTGCGATCGGCTTCAAAAGCACTGTCATCAATCATCCTAATAGGCACTTGAAAAGTATATCAAAGGCTATTAAAATACTTTTGACATTGAGCTTGCTTCCTCCAGCAAAGTATAAACCCAGAATTTACAACATTTGCTGGGGGGGAGAGAAGAGGAGGCTGGGTTTTAAAAACAAATTTATTAGCTTGTTTCTTGTACTGGATGTCCCCCCTTTTCTCCCCGTAGGACAGTGATAAAGTATAATTGTTGGATGTCGTAACGGACTGCTAAATTCATAGTTAAGGTTCATATCATTATCCAAGCCATTGTGAATTTCAGTGGGTGATTATAAGCGTGTGCTGGCAAAAAGCCACAAAACACGTTCTCCATTACTAAAGGGGCCCAGGGCTGTGTGTCAGATCAACATCTATACTCAAAGTGCAAGGTAGTGAAATAATGCTGCAGGTCACTCCCTTCACAACCAAAATTCTGGGGGACAGAGCCAAGCTGAACAGTGAAGTCAACTGGGATAGACGGTAGCCACTAGTAAGTGGGGTAAACTTAGGTAAGTCATTTATCCCCTCCAGACCTCAGTTTCTTCCACAGTAACAGGCATGGATTGATCTAGATAACTTTGAAGATCCCTTTCCAAAATATAATCCTATCATCCAATTAGCTCACTGACAGCACAGCGTTAATCAGCTACTTCAGGGCTTATGTGAATGGCTAATGTGAGACCCCCTTGCCCACAATGCTCTTCCCTCCACATTAGGTGCCCTGGAAGTGTCCCCGCCCTCAAACTGGCAAATCCGATTTCTCACCCTTCACTTTCTTTCTCCCCTCAAGACATGCTCAACATTGATCTTGGATTTAAACTCTCTTGCCTCCTTGCTTAGCTCAGATCAGCAGTGCTGTGAGCTGGCAGGGCTGGGCTGCACCCATTTTCAACCCTGCAGATTAACAGAGATAGAACCGTGATAGAGGCAAGGCATTAGCCTCTGCAGAGGGAAGTGTCAGCATTTAATTAAGCAGGAGCATGGTGGCTGCTTATCAGCGGCCCAGACACTTCTCTGAGTTCCAGACCCGCATTTGAAAGCTCCCCTTGGACGTCTCAAACACACGTCAAAGTCAACTTTCCTGAAACTGAACTTGTGATCTTCTTCCCCAAAATGGGTCCCGTTGCAGAGTTCCCTCTCTCAGTGAATGGTATGATTATCTATCCCGTTGGCGCGCCAGGCATCTAGCTTTTATCCTTGATGCCACCATCCTCTTTTACTGGTTTAGCCCCAAGTTTATTTTTTTACCCCCCCTGAGCATTTCTTGAATATGAACTAATGCATTCCCATCAATATGACCTTAACCTATGTACTATCCCTCTCCTGATATTTTGCAGTGTTTTCCTACATGATTTGGCAGTATTTTCTCTTGGATCTTCCAAAATGCATACTTGCCCGCTTCTCTCTGTGCCTCCCCCCAACTCCACTCGCCATCCTACCTTCCTCCTTCCTACTCTTTCCTACCAGTGCGTTTTCGTTTCACACCGTACTTCCCATGACCCCTCTCCATTCCAGTCACACTGGAGTTCCTTCCCTTCTTTCTTGCCATGGTTCTATCCTCCACATGCCAATACCTCTGCAGAAGTCTTTGCATCCTTCCTTTTCACCCCACTTCACGGCAATTTCTACATGCCTCTTGCTCAACACTTTCTCTGAAAAGTCTTTCCTGTCACTACTATCAAGCTAGAATCCTCTAATCATAGGTGCTTTTTTTGTCCCCCCCCCCCTTTTTTTTTTTTTTTGCGGTACGCGGGCCTCTCACTGTTGTGGCCTCTCCCATTGCGGAGCACAGGCTCTGGACGCGCAGGCTCAGCGGCCATGGCTCACGGGCCCAGCCGCTCCGCGGCATGCGGGATCTTCCCGGACCGGGGCACGAACCCGTGTCCCCTGCATCGACAGGCGGACTCTCAACCACTGCGCCACCAGGGAAGCCCTAATCATAGGCTTTTATAAGGACAAATATGCATTCTTCTCAGTACTTAACTCTATATGAATACTTACTTTTGTTTTTTATTTCAGTGGTGTCTCTCCCACTAAACTGTAACCTTCCTGAGAGCTGAAACCATTTCTGACTTTGCTCACCCATACGTTTCCAAGGTCTAGAACATCAAAGACACTCAAACATATTTACTGAGTGAATGAAGTGGACAGTTGCTGATAGCAGTAAGCTTTATTTTTTTCCATGGCACCATCGGCCATTCTGAGTCCAAGTCTTTGCTTCTAAGTGTATGATTTTTCCCTGCCTAGAGATCTCTTTAACACAAAGTTGCCCACACCAATCCCTTTACAAAGAAGAAGGGTCTACTTTTCCAAAAATGTCCTTTTCTTTGGTCACTCACATACAGTGTCACCATAGAAAGGGCCCATTTTAAAAGCGCTCTGCTGAAAATCAAAGTTTATGACTCTCTTGTCCTGTTTTAACCCAGCCAGTCCAGATTCTTCTATTTCCCTTTATAAACAAGGCATGCTTACTTCTCTCACCAAATTGTTGCCTGTGCACCCCCAGCTCAGTCAATCCCCTATGTCCTCCTCTAGATTTTCCCTGGTGACTCTTATCCCTATTTACTTCTCCCTTCTGTGAATTCGTACCAGGCTTATTGGCTTGACTCTACCCCATCTACGTATACAGGCACACTGCCCGCCCCCCGTCCACACACACAGATCACTCTAAATCAAAAGCTTTTTCCTGCCTCAGGTCCTGGGGCACGTGGCTGCCTCTGCTTGCCTTTCTCTTCCGTCACTTTCACAGCTTAACTATCATGTTCTCAGAGAGGTTTCCCCTGACCACCAAACCTAAAGAAATGCTTCCTGTCATTCCTTCTCAGGGCAACACTGATTTTTCCCTTCCAAATATGATTTCTCCCACTGCACAGTGAATTTCGTGTGTCTTCTTTTCAATATGTGTCCTCCTCAGTAAATTCTAAACCCCTTGAAAAAAGGTCCTACCGAAACTACAAATCATCCTAAAATCTTGCAGCGTCCCTGGCATACAGTAAGCGCTCAGTAAATATTTCTGGATGTGGAATTATTTCAACTAATGGATGGGTGTATTGGCCACCCTCTGGATTAGGGCTCTAGATTACTCGAGGGCTGAGATCATGTGTCTTGCTTGCTTTGTATGCCCCATAGTGCTACACCCACAGTTAGGTTAGGTCAGGGTTTGTCAGCTCTGGCACTACTGACTTTTGGGTCCAATAACTGTTTGCTGTATGGGGCTGCCCTACGTACTGATGCTCAGCTGCATCCCTGGCCTCTGCCCACTAGGTACCAGTGGCAAACACCCACCCTCAGTCATAACAACCAAAAACATGCCCAGGCATTGCCAAATACCCTCTGAGAGCAAAATCCACCCCCAGCAATCTGCTGAGAACCACTGGGTTAAATGCTTAATTTAATCGATATTGATTAAGGGATTGCAAACCGGCTTGGCAATCTCTGGGTTCCATGGAATACCTCCAGCTCTTGCTGGAATTGCTCCAGTAGAGCCAAGGAATAGAATAAATATCTAAAAATACCTGACAGCTCCTATGAGTGGTGCACACTTCAAGTGCTAGAAACTGGAGCCAAACTGGCCAGGAGCCTAAATGACTTCTGCCTTAGTAATTGTTTTCTCAATAGCTGCAACTCATTGGAATATCCTTGGGACACTAAGTGAATTTATACCTTGTTTACTATTCCCTGAACTCACCAATTAAGTTTTCATCATTGTAACTTTTTTTTTTTTTTAATTTTTCCCTCTGCCACATCCTCCTGAGGGGTGAGAATCTGTACCTGTTTCATTGCAGTACCTTCTGCCATACACAAGAGGACCTGAGCATAGTGGCTTCTTAAGGAATATCTGGCTGAACTTTGCCATTTGCTGTGCACATACATTATTTCATCAAACAGTGAAACGGGGGGTGGGGGGGGGAGAGAGAGAAATGGAAGATGGATTGAGTAGCGTATTCAGTGGTCTAAAATCTGTGACGAGGACTGAAAAACAAGTAGTTATCTCCTTACCAGAAGTTTCAACATCTGGGCTCAGAGGCAGAGAGAGGAAGAGGCAAGGCTGAAAAACTTCAATACTCATTTTTAGTGGTAAATGAGAAGAACAGGAACTTTCAAAATGACTGCCTTGAAAGTTGTATAATATAGAATTGATTTATTTTAATGTCCTCTATAATACTGATCACTTAAACATCTCTTTATAAAGAGGGAATGGTTTGATAGCAATGCCCTTTTCATTGGGAAAATTAAATATTTGCTAAATCTTACCCGTTAAATACTAGGGTGACTTACTTAAATTCCAGTCTTCTGATTTTAAATCTTATATACTTTCCCCCCAACCCCACTGACTCTCATAAGGAACACACCTAATTTTACTGGCTCCCCATCTTTTCTCCTGCCAGTTGTGGTCATTTTCTTTCTTACTCTTGAGCATGGTCTCTCCCTGGGAAAAGAATATCTGCTGGGACCTCAAACCAGGAGCATGTAAGGATTCCTAGGAGATATGCATTGCTTCATAATCTGATACCTCGATTCAAGTGCCTTGTCTGGTTTCTGACAGGGCTGTGTGTGACCCACAATACCATCATGCATGAAGTGAATAAACAGTAAATTCCCTGAGCTACTCAGTTCAGGGGATGCTTAATGGTATTACATAGTAATTGGCACGGAGCCGCACAAAAGCAGGATATAATTTTGGCTCTCACCTCCAGCAAAAAACTAACAAACAAACAAAAAGACAAAGGAAAAAACTCTTTTTTCTGTAGATTAGGAGGAGCAGATTATGGGTAGAATGACCGTATATGTCCTGGTTTGCTCAAGACAATCCCAAATTCCTCCTGTTGTTTCAACATGATTAGTCCTAGTGTCCCCTTCTCTAAAGGGTCTCAATTTGAAAGCTAAGTAATACAGTCACGCTAAATACAGTTTAGCACAGTTTCACATTGTGCCTGACTGGTTTAGTGTATTTTCATGTTTAGGGTATAATCACATTGAAAATGGTTATGTTTCCTCCCAGAGGTTGTTCATGATACTAGACAGGTTTTAAGGGGTGGGCGACGAAATCCTCCCCCCTCGTTGGAGGTCACACTATGGTTTCTCAAAAAAGGAGCTTTATACTCCCACCACTGTGACACCCATCACCACAGAGTGCCAGGGGACAAAGGCCACTGCAGAGAGTAAAGCATACCCTGAGCATGAGGCGCAGGGGGCCACAGCCCACCTGCTGGGACCCAGGGCCAACATCCAAGCTCACACTTACATCTATAAGCAGGTGCTAAACAAATATGACTGGTGACTTAAAACACAGTTTTGTTTCTGTCTTCTCTTAAATTTTATTCTTTGGGATCAAACTTCCCCTACTCATGGATAAAATCTCTGGCAAGTCCCTGGATTCTGTGTTTATTTTAATGTAATACGTAATAACCCCAAAGTCACTTTATGTCACATGCACGGTCTTAATTCCATAAATAAAATGTCCAGTTGAAGACAGTAATCAAAAAGCTGCATTTGACGGTGTTAAATCCTCTTCCTTTTCTCTTCCCCTTCTCACACCTCCCACCCTGAACTCCCTGACCCCTTTCAGGCTACCGCCTGCACTGTGGAACTCTGAGCAATCTAGTCAAGCTTCCCCAACTCTCTATCTGCTGCCTTGCTCCAGGAGAGTAGGACAGGGAGGAAGGGCAAGGAGTAAGGGCCATTCTTACCGCTGGGTGGTTTCTAGCACTCTGGGCATAGCAGATGGTGAAAATAACTTCTTCTTTGGTGAGGTCTTCAGAGCTCCCAGCTGGGTCCCTTCCCCTGAGTCCCCAATGCTAGTAACCCTAGTAATGACTGGAGACCCTCTCCCCAGCTGGTGGTCACCTGGAAGCCCAACTCCAATGCTTTCCACTGTGAGGTTTCCTGGTCCCTTCAAACAGTCCTGCTGAAAAAGACTTGAGAGGACCCCAGAGACTCTGTCTCCTTCAGGGTCCTCTCTAAACACTCCTGCTTCCCCAGACCCAATGCACCAAAGCACCCCACACTCTTTGACCCACCATCTAGCAGGTGGTCAGCTCTTGCCTCTCCCTCTAGATTTCCCAGGCAGGAGTCAGACCCCAATCCTCAAACCACTTAAATTGCATCAGTCACGAGTCAGGTGCCAGTTTTTGTATCACCAAATTTGGGGTGAGGAGGTCCAGGTGAAGGTCTCTTGAAGTCCACTCCTTCACCACAACGTGATGAGGACAGGAAATAGCCCAGTACTCTAGCAACTCTTTCTCAAGAAATCCTCTTCATCCAACTGGTCACATGCAAGCCCTCCCTGACCTTTACCAGGCTCAACTGGATGATAGGCACCAACCTCCTGAAACAAGAAAGATGGGGTTCAGAGCATACCTTTCTCTGAATCTCTTTGTAAGGATGCCCACCTTACAAAATTCTCTCACCCTCCTGACCTGTTTGTATATCCTCTATTTGACTAAAGGGTGTGAATGTCACAAGACAGGTTACAACAATAATTTGCCTAGTAAATCAGTACACAGGAGGCAGGGGTTGAGAAGGGAGAGGAGTGTCCATCTCACACTTAACCTTGGAATCTATTGTGTTGGCACCTCAGTAGAAACTATAGGGACTCAGGAGAAGCTATAAGTATCTATAACCCTCTGTGAGTATTAACATCAAGGGACTGGTGCCCAGGAAGGCAAAACCAGCTAAGCAAGCTAACAGCCCTCCTCTGCCCATTACAAATTCAACCTGAACAGTGCTTATTTCTTTCCATGTTGCCTGGGTTTCCAGAAAAGCTCTCCCTAGGGTCCTACTTCCTACAGTCCAAGCACCTTACTGCCACCAGGGAAATCTAAGAAATTGCTTTCTGTGTGCTGTATCTTATACCAAGTTGAGAAATCCCCTCTGATCTGCTGAACTTTTGAAGTCCCAGAAGTGGAAAACACTAAGAAATATATAAAAAGGTCCAGAATCTGAAAATGCCACTTGTGAATGGCCAGTTTTACTGAGTAGACAGGTGTCTTCCGTTGGTGAACATTAAGACTTAAGAAAGAATGAGAAGGGGACTTTCCTGGTGACACAGTGGTTAAGAATCCACCTGCCAAATCAGGGGACACAGGTTCGAGCCCTGGTCCAGGAAGATCTCACATGCCACGGAGCAACTAAGCCCATGCGCCACAACTACTGAGCCCGCGTGCTGCAACTACTGAAGCCCGCACGCTTAGAGCTCATGCTCCACAACAGAGAAGCCACCGCAGTGAGAAGCCCATGCACCGTAACCAAGAGTAGCCCCCCACTCGCCACAACTAGAAAAAGCCCGCGTGCAGCAACAAAGACCGAACACAGCCAAAAATAAATAAATTTTTTAAAAAAATTTTTAAAAAAGAAAGAATGAGAGGGCTCTTTCATTTTGCACCAAGAACAAAGTTTTGATTTCCTTGGGGCAGGTTTCTTGGGTCATGTACTCAACATATAACCATCACTGAGCACTAATGTAGAACCTTAACAGAGGAATAAATTATGGGGCTGCCTCATGAGAGACACGGGGTGAGACTACTTAGCTTCAGCTCAACATGAAGACTCCAGCAGGTTCTGACACCTGCACAAATCCCCAGTTCCCCTTTGAAGGGCTCATAAGAGTAAATACACAACAAAAACAGAAAAAACTGTTGATCGGAAAGTCAAAGCATCGAGACCATCAAATACTAGAACTGTTCAAAGGCTTTTTAAGTTCTTTTTTTAACAGGCTTTCTTAGATGAGTTTTTTGTTTTAGATGAATCAAATGTTTAATATAAATTAGATCGGTTTTAATATAGGATCTTCTTGTGGGATTTTTTTTTATTCAAACAGAAAGTCACAAAAATTATAATCATCCTCATCAGTTCACTCAGTCCCATGTAATTAATTTTTTTTCATCTTGATCTTTTGTTAGCACTTCTATGAATTCATCAGTTTTCCATTAGAGTTCTGGAAATGCTTATGCATTCAGTTCAGCAGTATAGTCAGTTACCAGAAACCTGTACTTGTCAGAGTCTTTTGCATGAATTCCTTGAAGATGAAACCCTTTCATAGGAACATTTTTGCAAAAGCATCAGAGTACACCCAAAACTGTCTGTAAATGACAAAAGACTTAAAAATGACCACGGTTGGGCTTCCCTGGTGGCGCAGTGGTTGAGAGTCCGCCTGCCGATGCAGGGGACATGGGTTCGTGCCCCAGTCCGGGAAGATCCCACGTGCCGTGGAGCGGCTGGGCACGTGAGCCATGGCCGCTGAGCCTGCGCGTCCGGAGCCTGTGCTCCGCAATGGGAGAGGCCACAACAGTGAGAGGCCCAAAATGACCACGGTTAAAGGTTTGATGAAAGTTCATAATGATGCAATTGACAAGGAAATTTAGTTATTTCTGAGATATACACTTTAAAGTAATAACTAGAATTATGACTTATAACATGATACCAGAACATATAAGATTTTTAGAAATTTCATGTAATATCTGAAACATTTATATTAACATATTTCCATACAAATAACCCAAAGAAAGTTTAGTATTAGTTGTTTTTGTTTGTTTGTTTGTTTATACTGGAGGTTCTTATTAGTCATCAATTTTATACACATCAGTGTATACATGTCAATCCCAATCGCCCAATTCAGCACACCACCATCCCCATCCCACCACGGTTTCCGTCCCTTGGTGCCCATACATTTGTTCTCTACACCTGTCTCTCAACTTCTGCCCTGCAAACGGGTTCAATTAGATGAGTTTTAGATACATTGCAAAATTAAGTGGAAAGTACAGACAGTTCCCAAATGCCCTTGGCTTTCAAACACCCACAGTCTTCTTCATTATCAACATCTGCACCAGAGTGGTAAGCTGGTTGTCATGGAAGAACCTACACTAACACAGCATCATCACTCAAAGCCCATAGCTTACATTAGCATTCACCCTTGGTGTTTATTGTACAGGTTTTGACAAATGTATATAATGGCATGTATCCACCATTGTAGTATCTTACAGAATAGTTTCACTGACCTGAATATACCCCCTACCCTATATTCCACCTATTCACCTCTCTCTCCCTCCCAAGATCCTGGCAACCACTGATCCTTTTATAGTCTCTATAGTATCAATACCTTCCAGAATGTCATATAGTTGGAATCACGTAGCCTTTTCAGATTGGCTGCTTTCACTTTGTAATGTGCACGTAAGGTTCCTCCGTATCTTTTCATAGTGTGACAGCTCATCTTTTTTCAGCAGTGATTCATAACTCATTGTCTGGATGCACCACAGTTTATTCATCCATTCACCCACCAAGGACATCCTGGTTGCATCCAAGTTTTGGCAATTATATATGAAGCTGCTATAAATATTCATGTGCAGGGTTTTGTATGGACATAAATTGTCAAGTTATTTGGGTAAATACCAAGGAGCAAGATTACTGAGTCATATGATAAAATTATGTTTAGTTTTGTAAACAAAACTGCCAAACTGTCTTCCAAAGTGCTGTGCCATTTTGTATCCCCAACAGCAATGAATGAGAGCCCCTATTACCCCACATCTTCCCTAAGCATTTGGTTTTGTCAGCGTTTTGGATTTTAGCCATTGTAAAAAAACCATGTAGTGAAATATTGTTTTAATTTGCAATTCCCTTACAACATGATTATGGACATTTTTTCATAGGCTTATTTGCCCTCTGCACACCTACTTTAGTGAGGTGTCTGTTCATACTTTTTGCCCATTTTTTAAAGTGGGTTGGTTTCTTACTGTTGAGTTTTATATTTGCTTCGTATATTTTGGATAACACTTCTCTGTCAGATTTTTTTGCAACTATTTTCTCTCAGTCTGTGGCTTCTCATTCTTTTGACAAAGGCTTTTTAAATGATGATCTACTTTTTCATTAAAAACAATTTGTTCTAGTGAGAAATGCATGATGATGGTGTCTGATAAACTGCTCAATTATTTAAAGGAATCTTTTAGCCTATGGAATGTGATAAAACTCCCCAACCTGGGAAAAAATAAAACAAAGCCAAACAAAATAAAAAATTAACAAAATTATGACATTTGTTAATATTATGAAAATCCCACAAATCTCACTATTGTATATACATTATTTTATAAGGACCTTGTAAAAAGAGTTGCCCATCATCCTCTCTTTCTATTTCTGCAGGTGTTAATGCTGCTGCTGGATATCCCCTGAGAGATAGATAAATAGGAATTCCCTACTCATTTAAAAAATGTTTCACACTTAACTACATTTTGGTGTGTTTTGTTTTTGCATTTTAAAGTAACACGACTGTAGTGTGAATTCTCTTTTTTATTCTGCAAGGACAAGCAAAATGTATTCCTTGTGTAACTTTCATAAATATCTAGGGTTTTATTAATCTTTGTTCTGCTTTCAACAAATTTCAGATGTTCTGATTTATGCAAAACGATAATTCTTTTTGCTCACTTGCAAGACATATTTATACTAAACAAACACACACATACTTTCTAAAACATATCTACCTAAAATATTATTTTTAAAATTATCCTTTTACTCTTGGATCCTATAGTGTGCATCATACAGTACACACTAAAAATATCTTTTTTTTTTTTTTTTTTTTGCGGTACGCGGGCCTCTCACTGTTGTGGCCTCTCCCGTTGTGGAGCACAGGCTCCGGACGCGCAGGCTCAGAGGCCATGGCTCACGGGGCCAGCCGCTCCGCGGCATGTGGGATCTTCCCGAACCGGGGCACGAACCCATGTCCCCTGCATCGGCAGGCGGACTCTCAACCACTGCGCCACCAGGGAAGCCCTAAAAATATCCTTTTTTAATCAGTAAGTCCTTGCAAATTAATATAGCAAAACTCTGGCAGTATTGCTAATTTGGAGTAGGCAAAGCGTCAAGATCCTGGATAAATGATTGTCTTCTATATTGTTTTCTGTGGTGTAGCACAAAGGCCACTTCCCCTATTCTATCTTCCTCTGCAGCAAGCGCAGCCTCAGATTCAGCCCCAGGCTGATTGCTGGCCAGCCATGGTTCTTGCTGTGCCCTCTGCATGATTAGTTTCCACAAGGCAAGGCATTCACTTTATGCCTTTGGACTCCAGGATGGGACCCACTACAACACTTAACTGGCTGTCCCTGCATCAGAAGCTTAACACCCAAATTACACCAGCTTCCTACTTAGCATGAAATTGGCTTGAAATACACATGCTCTTAAGCGGCCTCTCTTGATCACCTAGAGCTTGCTCACTGGTATGTAACCCCTTGAAACGTCCAGGTCAAGAGCCAGAGTCTCTCCAACCCTGAATAGCAATTCCTCCCCTCGCTGTCCCCGCCACTGAACAACTGCTTGAGAGAAGAAATAAGAATGTTTCAGCCCAGACAATTAGTTTTTCCTTTTATGTGTAGATAACCTGAAATTTGTTCATGCATCATTTTGTGTATAATTGCTTCAAGTCTATATCTGTGTTTTTATCATGAAATTTTTCCTTCCCAGCAAAACAACACAATAGAAAACAATTGCCCATATCTTTAGGGGTAATACTAGAGCCCAAGGGACAGTACGTTTGGTGGCAAAGTGAAACCAATGATTTTGTTAAGATTTCCTTGATGGAAAGGAGCGGCTGTTGCCGTGACAATTATGTCCGACTTTCTGAAAGAGTGGTGCGCCTGGAAGTCTGTGCACAAAACCAGTGTTTTACATAAACACATTACCAGGGCTCTGCTATTATTAAAAAAGATTCTAAAATAAGACACCTTGAAAATAAAACATGACTCCTTAAAAAAAAAGATAATAACTTCATTACTGGTAAATCTTGAGGCTCATATTGGATATTATCCATCTTTGGAGAACACAGGAGTAGGCCTAGAGACAGAAAATTCATTTAATCCCAGCTAAAGCATATAGTTATATATGTACGAGGAGTTATGTTGTCAAAGCATTCTTTATAGTAATGGAAAATAGAAACAATGTAAATGTTAATCAAGAGACTTAATATCTTTAAGATAAAAATACTGAAGTAGATCCATACAAGAGCTATGATGCAGCCATTAAGAATATGCATGTTTAAAATAATGTGTGCCTTTAAAAAAAGCCACTATTGGGCTTCCCTGGTGGCGCAGTGGATGAGAGTCCGCCTGCCAATGCAGGGGACACGGGTTCGTGCTCCGGTCCGGGAAGATCCCATGTGCCGTGGAGCGGCTGGGCCCGTGAGCCATGGCCACTGAGCCTGCGTGTCCAAAGCCTGTGCTCCGCAACAGGAGAGGCCACAACAGTGAGAGGCCCATGTACCACACACACACACACACACACACACACAAACCCACTATCGTCAAAGAGAACTGAGTTTTAATACTGGCTTGCCTCCTTACCAGTCATTTAATATTGAATTAGTCATTTTGCCTTTCTGAGCCTCAATGGTCTCATCTGAAAAGTGGAGAATAAAAAATGGCCCCTGAACAACACAGGTTTGAACTGTGCTCGTCCACTTATATGCAGATTTTTTTTAATAGCAAAAATTACAGTATGATCCATGGTTGGCTGGATTCTCGGATACAGAATGGTAGACACAGAGAAACCACAGACACAGAGGAACTCTGTATACAAAGGGCTGAATATAAGTTATTGTGGATTTCTGAGTGTGTGCAGGGCCACCCTTAATGCCCGTGTTAAGGGTCAACTGTGATTACCTGAGAGGACTGTTCAGAGAACTAAATGAGATGATCTGTGTGAAATGCTTAGCAAATGATAAAGTTACCTTTTATCAAGCACTCACTATAATCGTCAGATTCAACTGTCACCCATACATAGCCCAGGGATCTGGAAGATCTCTGTTTTCATCTATTTCTATTCTTGTTCCAAACACCTGATGTTTGTCAAACATGTTTATCAGTTACACGTCAAAGGAAGCATGACAGTCAACTGCCCTGAACCAGTTCAGCCCAACTGCAAGAGCAGGGCTGCAGCAGAGGAAACCTAGAAGTGTCCACAAGTTGCCTTTGCCTTGTTACTATGCTAAGGTCTCCGCCCAGAGGGGGCGACTTGTACTTTACTGGGCACAATTAGTGCCATGTGCAAGGGAGCCTCAGGGACTGCACATGGCCTAGCTGCTCCTAGAAATCCCCACCCTTTTCCCCAATTTAAAGACCCAAATGCCTTTTACCCCTGAAAAGTCCCCCACTTTCCTCCTTTTAGGGAGAAGCTGTCTTTAGAGCATGAGCTCTCTCTTCTCCATTCCTTGATCAATGAATAAAGTTTCTGCACTGCTTTATGGAACCTGTACTCTTTTAATTGGCACGAATGCTGCCAGACAAGGGAAGGACCCAGCTGGCGTCTACCTGACATGAGAGGGTTGGTAACAGAGCCATCTTGTAGCTCAAAAAGAGGAAAGTGAGGAGGGGAGGGATAAATTAGGAGTATGGGATTAACAGATACAAACTACTATACATAAAATAGATAAGCAACATGGATTTACTTTAACACAGGGAACTAAATTCAACATCTTATAAACCTATAATGGAATAGAATCTGAAAGAGTAGCTATACGTATATATGCATAACTGAATCACTTTGCTGTACATTTGAAACTAACACAATATTGTCAATCAACTGTACTTCAATTTTAAAAAATGGTTAAAATTGGGAATCTCATATGGCTAAAACTAATATAATATTAGGAAGGAAGGTAGGATACAAAAATATACTATAAAATCTCATCCAGAACAATAAATAGACACAACTCTAACAGTTAATTCTGATGTAAGAGAATTATTAAATAATTTAGTAGTATCATGATATTAGATCAAGGGTCTTAAACCATAACCATTCTTCGCAAAATATTTCTAAGGGAGATATATATACCCAAGAGACAATGACTAGTGCCTGGGTCTGTTGTAACAGAGTTTATCTATCCAGTTACTAGGAGTAGAACAAAAATGAAAAATAATGTGCAGTACAAGGTTATAGCCATGGTTCTTCCAAGCTAAGTACGTAGTTGGAAGAGAGAGGAATGAGGAGAGGAGAGTACAGCATCCTGTCCTGGCCTGGTCTGGGCCCACCAAAGCAGGAGCCGCATCTGAGCAATTGATCTGGCATTTCAAGGGACGATGGGCAGAGCTATTCCATTCTCCTGGGAGGAGGCAAAGAGCAGTAAGGGCGAGGAAGGCTGCCCCACAAAGGGGGGGAAGGGGATGACAGCTTCCACCCACCTACCCCCTATGTCTACTTTTTCTCACTTTTGCCTTTTTTCTTAGCAAATAAACTTTCCATATTTTAAATGTTTTTCTAAATTGGGTATATGCGTGTAGGTGATTTTACAGGAGAAAATGTTTTCTTTACTTGCAGTTATATCGAATTAAAGAATACTGTTAAAGTATACTGATAATCAGACACATTAAAACATCCACAGGAAAGACATGACTCTCACAAGTGAGAAATCAATGGCTTCTTCTGTGTCACTCTGTCTACCTGAATATGCTTCAAATGGTTAAGAGCTGCTTCATGTTCAAGGGTGGCTTAGCCTTAGAGGAGGGAACTAGAAGAGGATTATATTGAAGTTCAGAAGATAATGAATTTTTCCAGAACAAAAGATTTCTAAATTCTTCTAAAACTGTTCATCCATTTTCCATCTCCTTTCCACCATGCATTACATGTAGGCCTCTCTGTAGCAGTTAACAGAAAAACTCAAATCATATTTAAAAAAAAAAGAAAAAACATCTGAGATATGAGAATATAAAAAGATGTGAATGGGCCCATTAGAGATAACTGAGTTCCACCGAGATATGACTTGTGTTTACTTTCCCCCTGTATTGAAATGGGCTTTTATAAAAGAAAAGGCTTTTTCAGCAGAAGCAAGAAGAACTATAATCCTGCAGCCTGTGGAACGAAAACCACATTCACAGAAAGATAAACAAATTGAAAAGGCAGAGGACTATGTACCAGATGAAGGAACAAGATAAAACCCCAGAGAAACAACTAAATGAAGTGGAGATAGGCAACCTTCCAGAAAAAGAAATCAGAAAAATGATAGTGAAGATGATCCAGGACCTCAGAAAAAGAATGGAGGCAAAGTTCGAGAAGATGCAAGAAATGTTCAACAAAGACCTAGAAGAATTAAAGAACAAACACCTAGAAGAATTAGAGAAGAAACACAGATGAACAATACAATAACTGAAATGAAAAATATACTAACATATACACTACCAAATGTAAAGTAGATAGCTAGTGGGAAGCAGCTGCATAGCACAGGGAGATCAGCTCAGTGCTTTGTGTCCACCTAGAGGGGTGGGATAGGGAGGGTGGGAGGGAGGGAGATGCAAGAGGGAAGAGATATGGGGATATATGTGTACATATAGCTGATTCACTTTGTTATACAGCAGAAACTAACACAGCATTGTAAAGCAATTATACTCCAATAAAGATGTTAAAAAAAAAATACAAGAAGGAATCAATACTAGAATAACTGAGGCAGAAGAACAGACAAGTGACCTGGAGGACAGAATGGTGGAATTCACTGCCATGGAACAGAATAAAGAAAAAAGAATTAAAAGAAATGAAGACAACCTAAGAGACCTCTGGGACAACATTAAATGCACCAACATTTGCATCATAGGGGTCCCAGAAGGAGAAGAGAAAAAGAAAGGAACCGAGAAAATATTTGAAGAGAATACAGTCAAAAACTTCCCTAACATGGAAAAGCAAATAGCCACCCAAGTGCAGGAAGTGCAGAGAGTCCCAGGCAGGATAAACCCAAGAATAAACACACGGAGACACACAGTAATCAAATTGACAAAAATTAAAGACAAAGAAAAATTATTAAAAGCAACAAGGGGGGCTTCCCTGGTGGCGCAGTGGTTGGGGGTCCGCCTGCCAATGTAGGGGACACGGGTTCGTGCCCCGGTCTGGGAGGATCCCATGTGCCGCAGAGCAGCTGGGCCCATGAGCCATGGTCGTTGGGCCTGCGCGTCCGGAGCCTGTGCTCCGCAAACGGGAGAGGCCACAACAGTGAGAGGCCCACATACCGCAAAAAAAAAAAAAAAAAAAAAAGCAACAAGGGAAAAACGACAAATAACATACAAGAGAACTCCCATGAGGTTAACAGCTGATTTCTCAGCAAAAACTCTACAAGCCAGAAGGGAGTGGCACAATATATTTAAAGCGATGAAAAGGAAGAACCTACAACAAAAATTACTCTACCCAGCAAGGATCTCATTCAGATTTGACAGAGAAATCAAAAGCTTTACAGACAAACAAAAGCTAGGAGAATTTAGCACCACTAAACCAGCTCTATAACAAATACTAAAAGAACTTCTCTAAATGGGGAACACAAGGGAAGAAAAGGACCTACAAAAACAAACACAAAACAATTAAGAAATGGTAATAGGAACATACATATCAATAATTACCTTAAATGTGAATGGATTAAATGCTCCAACCAAAAGACTCAGACTCACTAAATGCATAAAAAACAAGACACATATATATGCTGTCTACAAGAGACCCACTTCAGACCTAAGGAAACATACAGACTGAAAGTGAGGGGATGGAAAAAGATATTCCATGCAAGTGGAAATCAAAAGAAAGCTGGAATAGCAACACTCGTATCAGATAAAACAGACTTTAAAATAAAGAATGTTACAAGAGACAAGGAAAGACACTACATAATGAACACTGGATCAATCCAAGAAGATATAACAATTATAAATATATATGCACCCAACATAGAAGCACCCCAAGACATAAGGAAAATGCTAACAGCTATAAAAGAGGAAACTGACAGTAACACAATAATAGTGGGGGACCTTAACACCACACTTACACCAATGGACAGACAGAAAATTCATAATGAAACACAAGCTTTAAATGGCACAATAGACCAGATAGATTTAATTGATATTTATAGGACATTCTACCAGAAAACAGCAGATTACACTTTCTTCTCAAGTGCACATAGAACATTTTCCAGGATAGATCACATCTTGGGTCACAAATCAAGCCTTGGTAAATTTAAGAAAATTAAAATCATATCAGGCATCTTTTGCGACCACAACACTATGAGATTAGAAGTAATTTACAGGAAAAAAAGAAGTAAAAAACACAAACACATGGAGGCTAAACAATACGCTACTAAATAACCAAAAGATCACTGAAGAAATCAAAGAGGAAATCAAAAAATACCTAGAGACAAATGACAACAAAAACACAATGATGCAAAACCTATAGGATACAGCAAAAGCAGTCTAAAAGGGAAGTTTATAGTAATACAATCCTACCTCAAGAAAAAAGAAAAATCTCAAATAATCAATGTAACCTTACACCTAAAGGAACTACAGAAAGAACAAACAAAACCCAAAGTTAGTAGAAGGAAAGAAATCATCAAGATCAGAGCAGAAATAAATGAAATAGAAACAAAGAAAACAATAGCAAAGATCAATAAAACTATAAGCTGGTTCTTTGAGAAGATAAACAAAATTGATAAACCACTAGCCAGACTCATCAAGAAAAAGAGGGAAAGGCCGCAAATCAATAAAATGAGAAAGGAAAAAGGAGAAGTTACAATGGACACAGCAGAAATGCAAAGCATCATAAGAGAATACTACAAGCAACTATATGCCAATAAAATGGACAACCTGGAAGAAATGGACAAATTCTTAGAAAGGTATAACCTTCCAAGACTGAACCAGGAAGAAATAGAAAATATGAACATACCAATCACAACTAATGAAATTCAAACTGTGATTAAAAATCTTCCAACAAAAAGCCCAGGACCAGATGGCTTCACAGGTGAATTCTATCAAACATGTAGAGAAAAGCTAACAACCCATCCTTCTCAAGCTCTTCCAAAACATTTCAGAGGAAGGAACACTCCCAAACTCATTCTACAAGGCCACTATCACCCTGATACCAAAATCAGACAAAGATACTACAAATAAAGAAAATAACAGACCAATATCACTGATGAATATAGATGCAAAAATCCCCAACAAAATACTGGCAAACAGAATTCAACAACACGTTAGAAGGATCATACACTATGATCAAGTGGGATTTATCCCAGGAATGTGAGGATTCTTCAATATATGCAAAGCAATCAATGTGATACACCATATTAACAAACTGGAGAGTAAAAACCATATGATCATCTCAATAGGGGCAGAAAAAGCTTTTGACAAAATGCAACACCCATTTATGATTAAAAAAACTCTCCAGAAAGTGAGCATAGAGGGAACTCACCTCAACATAAAAATGGACATATATGACAAACCCACTGTCAACATCGTTCTCAATGTTGAAAAACTGAAGCCATTTCCTCTAAAATCAGGAACAAGACAAGTATGCCCACTCTCACCACTATTATTCAACATAGTTTTAGAAGTCCTAGCCACGGTAACCAGAGAAGAAAAAGAAATAAAAGGAATCCAAATCGGAAAAGAAAAAGTAAAACTGACACTGTTTGCAGATAACATGATACTATACACAGATAATCCTAAAGATGCCACTAGAAAACTACTAGAGCTAATCAATGAATTTGGTGAACTTGCAGGATACAAAATTAATGCACAGAAATCTCTTGCATTCCTATACACTCAACAAACGATCAGAAGAGAAATTAAGGAAACAATCCCATTTACCTCTGCAACAAAAAGAATAAAATGCCTAGGAATAAACCTACCTAAGGTGGTAAAAGACCTGTACTCAGAAAACTACAAGACATTAATGAAAGAAATCAAAGATTACACAAACAGACAGAGAGATATATCATGTTCTTGGATTGGAAGAATCAATATGGTGAAAATTACTATACTATCCAAAGCAATCTACAGATTCAATGCAATCCCTATCAAATTACCAAAGGCAGTTTTTACAGAACTGGAACAAAAAATCTTAAAAATTTTATGGAGACACAAAAGACACCAAATAGTCAAAGCAATCTTGATGGAAAAAACGGAGCTGAGGAATGAGACTCCCTGACGTCAGACTATACTACAAAGCTACAGTCATCAAGATAATATGGTACTGGCACAAAAACAGAAATATAGATCAATGGAACAGGATAGAAAGCCCAGAGATAAACCCACACACCTATGGTCAACTAATCTATGACAAAGGAGGCAAGGCTATACAATGGAGAAAAGACAGTCTCTTCAATAAGTGGTGCTGGGAAAACTGGACAGCTACATGTAAAAGAATGAAATTAGAATATTCCCTAACACCATACAGAAAAATAAACTCAAAATGGATTAAAGACCTAAATGTAAGACTGCACACTATAAAACTCTTAGAGGAAAACCTAGGAAGAGCACTGTTTGACATAAATCACAGCATGATCTTTTTGGACCCACGTCGTAGAGAAATGGAAATAAAAACAAAAATAAACAAATGGGACCTAATGTAACTTAAAAGCTTTTGCACAGCAAAGAAAACATAAATAAGACTAAGACAACCCTCAGAATGGGAGAAAATATTTGCAAATGAATCAACAAAGGATTAATCTCCAAAATATATAAACAGCTCATACAGCTCAATATTAAAAAAACAAACAACCCAATCAAAAAATGGGCAGAAGACGTATATAGACATTTCTCCAAAGAAGACATACAGATGGTCAGGAAGCACATGAAAAGCTGCTCAATATCACTAATGATTAGAGAAATGCAAATCAAAACTACAATGAGGTATCACCTCACACCAGTCAGAATGGTGGCATCATCAGAAAATCTACAAACAACAAATGCTGGAGAGGGTGTGGAGAAAAGGGAACCCTCCTACACTGTTGGTGGGAATGTAAATCAATATAGCCACTATGGGGAACAGTATGGAGGTTCCTTAAAAAACTAAAAATAGAATTACCATATGACCCAGCAATCCCACTACTGGGCATATACTCACAGAAAACCATAATTCAAAAAGACACGTGCACCCCAATATTCACTGCAGCACTATTTACAATAGCCAGGACATGGAAGCAACCTAAATGCCCATTGACAAATGGATAAAGAAGATATGGTACATATATAGAATGGAATATTACTCAGCCACAAAAAGGAACAAAACTGGGTCATTTGTAGAGATGTGGATGGATCTAGAGACTGTCATACAGAGTGAAGTAAGTCAGAAAGAGAAAAACAAATATTGTATATTAACGCATATTATGTGGAATCTAGAAAAATGGTACAGGTGAACTGGTTTGCAAGGCAGAAATAGAGACACAGATGTAGAAAACAAATGTATGGACACCAAGGGGGGAAAGCTGGGGGTGGTGGTGGCGGTGGGATGAACTGGGAGATTGGGATTGACATATATACACTAATATGTATAAAACGGATAACTAATAAGAACCTGCTGTATAAAAAATAAATTATATTAAATTTAAAAAATAAATAAATAAAAGAGAAGGCTTTTTCTTCCTCTTTCCTTCTCTCTACTAATGAAGCCACACCGAGACAGATCAGAGTCCTAATCAGCTTCTGGAAAAGAAGATCACTCAAGAAAGGCTGTTTTGCAGGCTTTCTGGTTCATTTTCCCTCCATTGTTTTAGTGTCCTGAATGTATAGAAAATCAAACTCTGTCACTTAAGTTGCTATTCTTGGCAGAATTTTAGAGTAGTCAGCAAAGTTCTATAACAAACAAATGACCACACACACACACACACACACACACACACACACAGTATATATCAGAACACTCATTTGCTGAGATCCCTGCCAGAAAGATGAATATAAATGGTGAGGGGTCATTAAAATTCCGAAACTAATTGAGTATGGTGTAAAATGAATGATTGCTAAGAGAGAAGGGACACGAGGGCCCCTTTTGCTTACGAAAAATAATCAATTAAAGGGTTAAGGCTGATTGGTTAGAAAATCACCAGGAAAGGTCACTCCTAACAGAGTCATTATACTTACAATAAACAGCCATCAGCTTACCCAGCAAAGTAAGTGGCCCGGCTGCTGTATATCTGAATACAAATTATTTGTAGAACACTCTGCTAGTCTTGCCTCATTCTGCCACTGCGAATATGCAGAAGCTAGCATGTGTAGGTTTATGCATGCATGTGTGCATTTGTTCATCTCATTATAAATTATTGTCTTCTTATTGAAGAAAATAGTCAGCTCACAGGCACGGCATCAATACAGGAGAGCTGTCCCTAGGCGCCAAGTGCTTGGATCAGGTGCATCTTGTTTTGTGTTTTTTTAATTTTTTCTTAATAGAATCTGGGAAAACACAGTGGTCCTCAGGAGTCAGGACTCTTTGTTTTGTTTGTTTTAATCTCACTGTGAGTCAGGTAAATTTCTATCAAAAGTCCAGGAACCCTAGTGGCCTAATGCTTCTATGACCTCCTCCACAAGTCATGTCTGATCAAAAGCCTTAGTAAACCAAGAACAGATGTGACGGAATCTGCCTTTCAAAGACAGGACAGTCTCAGTAGATTCCAGTGGAGCTTTGCAATAAGATTTCCTAGAGTCAAACTGCAGTATAACTGGCTGTGAGGTGCATTAATGCAGATGGATTGGCCTTGGGATTCCCCTAAACTGTGGTGTGTGATTCTGGAAAAGCCACATGTTGTGGAGTAGAATCCTGGGAAAGTAAATACTGACTGTCTGATTTCTTTCCTAATTTTGAGAAGATTTGGAAATCCTTGTCTTGCCCTTCCCCTCCTGGCAGACTCTGAGGGTTCAATAATACTTGGGAAGAGACTGCACTTAGATCCTACCTAGAGAATTCCAGAAATATTCTTTTGGATCTTTATTCATTCATTCATTCATTTAATTAATTTTAATGAGCCTACTGAATGTGCCAAGCACTCTAGTAGGCAAGGGACATACAAAGAAACGTTGTCCTATCATCAAAGGGTTTAGAATAGAAGCAAGACAGAAAAGTGATGAAATACATCCAATGGGATGGAGTGAAAAGCAGCTTCAAGAGAAGGGTCTCAAAATTCCGTGGGGAGAGAGTGGAAGGGGGGAGGGGAAATACTTGGTAATAAGGGCAGAAAACTCAGTTTCACCATGCTGGACTCCAGTGTAAGGTTCTTTCTCTGTAAGTTGGCAACCTCCCCAAGTACACAAATACAGATGTTTACTTGTTTCTAACTCCTGAACTGGAGAGCCATCAGCTCAGAGGCATCATCATGGGACAGCCTCCTGCAGTTTTCATGGATCATGCCTTATGAATAATGGAAACTTTCAAGAATGATTTTGGTTTAAGGTCAGGGATAAGTCCTTTTTATGGGGCCGTATACGTCAGGACTGATCCGCAGACAGCATAGTCTATCTCATAGTCTATGAGCCCACCATTGTTCATTTTTTCCTGCCTGCCATGCTGTGTATTAACTACCATCCATTATTTTAAAAACATTTCTGTAATCAAAGGTAAGAGCGAAAAGAGAAACCAAAGGGTGACAGGAGATAAATGCACTGCAAATCCAGGTCATGCATGCCAATGAAATAGGAAAAATGTCTGGGGAAAAATACGCAAATTCTTTCAGAACAGCAGGAATAATCACAGACTTGCATGCTTCCAGAAGGCTCAAGACACACAGAACTTGGGGACACTGACAGTTATACTCTGGGGGTGTTCCTATGCATAAATGATGTGTTGAGCTGATCAGCTGTCCATCCCTCATTTTTGGAGCAGTGACATTATGTGAATTTCACCCACCTCAACACCTACTGCTAAAAGCATACTATGATATTAATATGCCCTACAAGTATATTATTATTTTTGAGAATTGTATGACATTTTTTTGAAATACCTGGAGATACCCTGAGGTTTTTAAAAAAACAGAGTAGAAATCACTGCCTTGAGTAAAAATAACTTCACATTTGGCTGCAGATAGCTCCCCTGATACCATCCACTTGGCATCTAATCATCCTTCTTCCCTGAAGCACCTCACAGCACTCCTGTCGCCCTGTGTTATTACTGGAATCTTGAGTTGTTACTTAATTTTGTCACTGGGCGACAAAGCAAAGGTATGTGTTGTTGCCCCAGAGTGATAGCGATCTTTCCTACTAGTCTTCATCATGTGTGTGTACACCTGTCTATGGCGTGACTTACTATTTGCTTCTTGGGCAAAATGACACTTTAGTGGAACTAAGAGTGAAAAAAGTGTGATCATGTTAACCATCCATGAAAAAAAAGTAACATAATTATGATAAAGCCAGACAAATGTTTACTCTAAGGACATCTTCAACAAAAGTGCAGAATGAGCCTGTCTGCTCGGCCCTCTGTAGAATCCAAAATACCTTCAAGATAAGTACTCCCCCTAGTGGCAATGGCAATATTTAGCGGGTTTGTGCCAATACAGTTGCAAATTAACACTTAAATAAGTGTTAGCCTCTAAATCAAACCACCTCCCAGGCACTGCCTTATCTCATAATGTTATAGAGAGATTACCAATAGCTTTATTCTGAAACCAGTCTGACACCCAGGCCTCTGCAATTCACAACATGTCAGTGATCTTAGTCAACATTAATTTTCTCCATCCTGATTGACATGTTTTCTTTCACACTACAAAAGGATCTAAAGTTTATGATTTGCATGGACAGCACAACTGTGTTTCAGAACTAGATGCAAAAGAGATCACAAGCTTAATGTGGATAATAAATTTGCATCCTTGTTAATGTAGAATACTTTAGCCATGACAAATGGCAAGATGGGAGAACATGGTCCCTGAAATTCAGATGCCCAGAAGTAAGTAACTGGAAACATTAGCAAGCAGCCCAGTCAAGCAAACCCCAGGAAAACAATGGATCAAAGAGTTCATTGATCCTATGTGTCTCTCTCTCATTAAAGTCACTTGGGTAGCTTTGAAACTACTTATGTTCCAGGCTCATTCCCAGAGATTCTTATTCAATTAGTCCTGGGTGGGACCACATATATAATATTTTTAAAAGCTCCCCAGGAGATTCTAATGTACCCAGGATTAAGAGCTGCTGAGTATGAAATGTACTCAGCATATTGCCAGGCATATGATCAATAGGATAGAAACTAAAATAAATCACTGATTTATTAATTCACAGACTCATTAACCAGATACTTATTGAGGACTCACTATGTGACAAGCATTGTTCTCTGCTTCAGTGCTACAAGGCAAAAAAATTGCAAACTAAATACTTACTTTCCAGGAGTCCAATATCTAGTGAATTACAATGGTACTTGGACAGTTGCGTCTAGGGTGCCCTCTGCCCTAGTGGAGGAAAGCACAGGTTCAAGTTTTCCCTGCTCCCACTCCTGACTAGGGATAACTAACATCCACAGAGCACTTTATAAATTGCAGAGCCTGTGGACCATCATGATATCTAGTTACCAGATATTTCTAGCAACCTTAGCTAAGGAAAGAATTTTTGAAATACCCATTTTACATTGAAGGAACTGAGGCTCACATAGGCTTTTCAGAAAATGATCACTAACTCTTTTTCCTCTTTTCCTTTACAATCAGAACACCTAAGTTTCAGTGGTGTTTCTACCACTTATAACTTAAAACATGCCAGGCAAGTTCTTTAAAAAAGATATTTACTCTTTACAGTAACCTGACTGATGGAGTCATTATTATCCTCAATATATGATATGGAAATTAAGGTTCAAAGACATAAGGTAATTTAGTTAAGGTCATTAATTCTCTTTTCTATCATTTTACTTGGCGTATGGGTTCTCTAATTTAATAGCTATGAAATATGAGGCTTCCAACCTGCAAAACCTGGAGAGCTGACTGGTCTGTCTGCCTCTGATCAGCTAGTAATGAGTTACGATGGACACATTTAAGGAAAAAACAAATCCTAGAAGAAATAGGGGTACTAACGTTTTCTCATTAGCAGCCTAAAATATATGAGGACATCGGCTTTGAACAAGGCAAATATTTGGGGCAACAATTCTTAGAGATATGAATGTTAAAGCTAGGTTAAAATCAGAGTCCATGTAGTACAAACTTTTCTTTTTATAAACGAGGAGCCCAAGACTCTATGAAATTAAAAAAAAATTGCCTAAGATCACACAATTAGTGGCAGTGCTAAGATCACACAGGGCGTGTTCACACAAAATTGCAAACATGCGCAGGATATATTATTTACTTTTCATAGGATGGACCAAAGTAGTTATCTCTCTAATGGATTTACAATTTTGATTATATTCGCAAAAGTCTGAGGAAAATTCAAGGAGATGAAGCGCATTCAATTTTCATTTAGAATTTCTAACATTAGAAACTTTGAAACCTCAGAATTAAACTTAAGAACCGGCAGCCCATATGCTCTGTTCTTTTGAATACACATCCCTATCACCATCTGATTGGAGCACATTTTTACTACCTTCTGAAAATCTGCAAAAGTGATCTTTGCAGGATGGTGCAAGAAGCCAACTATTCTTAAAAACTGATTCATTGTTGAAAAATCTCAATTCCTTTGTGTGTGTGTGTGTGTGTGTGTGTGTGAGAATGTAGGAGATCTGGGTTAGGGTGCTGGCTCTGTCACTTACTAGCTGTGTGACTTTGTATAAGTCATTAAGCTTTGGGCCTCGGTATCCCTGTTTATAGGGACTTTATTTGTTTAGATTAGAATATAGTTGATGTACAATATTATACAAGTTACAGGTGTACAACACGGTGATTTGCAACTTTTAAAGGTTATACTCCAGCTAGAGTTATTCTAAACTATTGGCTATATTCCCTGTGTTGTAGCTTATCTATTTTATACATAACAGCCAACTCCCTTCTTTTCTAAATTTTGCCTGGGCCCCAAGCCATGAGTTGAGACACAGGCACTTCAGTGAGCTTTTTTCTTCTCCTTTTCACATGGGACCTGATCGGCATCTCGTGGGTACTAGTTACATGATTGTCTTAGGCAAAACAACAGGACGGCAAGTAACTCACTTCCCCAGATCCTACGCCCAGCAAACAGCACACATCTTCGAAGAAATGTAGTGAAGAGACACTCAAATCCAAGACAGAACCTTCCATTTGGTTAACGGATCTTACAGCCAGCTCTCTCTCAGACCCAGGACATCATTCCAGGGATCTATACTAATAACAGCAGGCATCAGGCAAAGAAGAATGTATGGAAAATGCTATTAATAGAGGGAGCTTACATGTAATGAGACCCTACTATGCATCTGGAGCTTCAAATACATTTTTCCTCACAATAAACCTACACGAGATGTACTTGTGGGGGGGATTAGGTTTTCATGGACTCTGGGAAGCTGGAAGCAGAGGTACTGTTCAGGGATTTACTGAACTCTGATTTCCTCCATAGATCAGACGTGGCCTTGATGATGACAGGTTTGACATAAGACCCAGAAGAAAATGTTATCTGCATTCCCTCAAAAGTAAGCATCAAGTGCAAAGATTGTTCTTGAATATAATGCAAGGCTTAGCTTTAAAAGCATTGTGGAAAGAGTAGACTTCTCAGACATGGCAGGGCATGGTCCTACACGGACAAAGTCACTAGTAGTTCTTTGTGTCCACGCTGTTTTTGATAAATTTCTGCCCTTGGTTAAATGCAACGGAAACCTAGTCTAATCTTAAAATAGTGCATGTATATTCTCTTGAATCTGAAATGCTGAACTATTAAAAGCCCAACTGATCAGATGAGGAAAAGAAAAACCAGAAAGGGTAGTATTAACTAAGGCTTGAATAGATTAAGTAACCATCTCAACTATTTTTTCCATAAAGACAAAGAATCCATATGAAAAGGAAGGGCAGCATTATTTCCAGTGGGCGTAGGGAACTATCAGGTAGTAGAAAGTGTCAAATCAATGACAAAAGCAGGCCTAGGAAGTGGAGGGAAGAGGGACCCAAATCCACAGTCTTGCTCTGATCTAGACTGCCAGTCCTGTTTCAGGGGCTTACACAGCACATACCCATCAGTTTGACGTTTACCATTATAAACTAGAACACTACCTGCACCTTGACCTTTGCCCTACTACAGTGAGTCTTTGGAATAAGAGAAATGGCCCTAATTTTCATTTTGAATATATCTTTCAGAGTTATATCTGGAGAAGATGAGGAACACAGATGGATCAAAGGCCTGGAGTTCAGATAGTAGCTGACTTCACTGCCCCCCACCTCCCTGGTCCCACATGCTTCCCGGTGATTGGAGGAGTCATCGTATCATGAGCTTAGACTGCCCAATGAATAAGTAAGTAGGGTCTTTGTTGAGTAAGAGTCTTCCAGCTTTGCAGATACTGTCAAAGTGACCCAAACAAAAATAGTGGTGGGTATAGGCAGAGTCCACAGACTCATGTGTCATCTCAGCCTCAGAGCATCAGCCTCTGACCTCTGCAGAGCTGCCAAGAAGGAGAACTCAGAGGCCAGACCTCTATCAAGAGTGCAGCAGTAACTCAAAGCACTTGGTGTCGGCAAAGCTCTATTTGCCAAGGCTACTGCAGACCAGAACCCCCTGCAGCCTGGTACAAGTACAGTCTCCATGGCAAAACATTTGTTTGTTCAGTTCTAAAGAGACAGGTCTTTGTAATTGTTTTCTGTAACCCCCAAAGAGGAACTATCCCATGCAATGTAGAAGGGAGAGGGGAGTTTCAATGCTGACACTTCTCTGAGGTCAGAAGCAATGGATTCCCAGCTAGGAAGAAGGCAACAACAAGTTGAGAAAGGGTGATCCAGGAAGCTGGGAAATGCAGTCAATATAAGTCAGAAAACTGATACTGCAATAAACACTAATCAAATTCTAAGAGTTTTCAGAGAAAAAAATTATTGCCCTATCAAAGAGAACTTATTCATCAACCAGTAGGTATGGCTAATCCAAATCCCCAGTTATTTCAAAGGGTATCTGTTTGTAATACTGCAATGGGTATACATTTCCCAATTAATTTGGTTTAGAGTTGGGGAAGTGGAAGAAGACAGACTTTTGTAAAGTCATCTTATTTCTTTCAAACTCAAAGAGTTCAAGCTAAGTTCACACTGGCCTGATTCAATGTTCTTATTTGAAAAAAAACAATGAAGCAGGACATTCAATGATAAATTCTTTTCAAAAAGCTCTTTTAAGTCTTGGTCCCCAGAAAAGCGGGCAGAAATATACATTTTTTAAAAGGAAAAAAAAAAAGAAAAGTCCTGTGCCTTTCATGAATCGATTGCACCTCCTGCTTCTGCAAGCTAAGAAGTCATAATCCTCTGCAATCACAGATTGTTTGAAGCCAATAAACCAAAGGTGATGACCTTGCTAATACATCCCAGCAGGAGAAAGAAAGAAAGCCGTGCTGAGGAATAAGTCTTACGCACACCATTTCCCTTTGGAAAGAGGAGAACAGAGCCCAAAATGCCCCAGCTTGACTTATGGATGAACAGTATTTCGGAAACTTCACCTGAAATAAGAAAAAGTGTTCTCTAAAACTCTCCAGGTAATGCTGCTTTCATCCACTGTGTCCTACGACGCACAGAGCAAAGCCCCCATCCCTAGGCACCAGCTTCATTGACACGCATGGCTCCCCTGGCCTTTGCTCAGAGATGAGCCTGGTCTATGATGGGGGCCCCTACCCTCCTACGTAAAGGTAATTTTCTGGTGACAGCACAGGGTGCATTGCTCAGGATTAGGAATTCAAAAGGGTCCAACATTACATTTGTTTTTAAACAGCCTTCCAATGCTAGCCAAAGGAAAAACTAGGGGATACTAATAGGAATAAATTCATCTCCCCTTTACCATCATACCAGCTTCCAACACTCACAGAAGCATCATTACAGATGTGCAGCACGGCAGTGTCAATCTGCATGCTGAAATCAAATTAAATATCTTTCACCTTCTTCATGTGCAACAACAACGAGTGACAGCAAGACCTGACGTTTGAGTAAACTACCTCCTGTTACCCTAAGACCACCTGTGATATACAGTATGGGGCAAGCTTTGCATCAATTAACTAAATCCGCAGATGACACAGATAATTTGTTTTTTTAAATCTTCTCTCCCCAATCTATTGTCCTGACACTCCTTTTACTGAACACCTACTATGGGCCAAGAACTGTACTTGGTGCTGGGATACAAAGGTAAATAAGATAATAGGCAACCTTCAAGATGGTCCCTGTAAGGGGGATAAATACGCAGGAAGTGCTAATGATTCAAAGTAGTACATCAAAAAGAAAAATATGTACAACAGAAAGAGCACGTGAGCAGTGATTTACTCTATGTGGAAGGTCGTGGTCAGGAAGGGGATCACACAAGAGATGATCTCTGTGGCGTTCAAAGCCTGGGCTCTGGATCAAGACCGTCTGCACTCAGATCTCTTCTCTGCTGCCTAGTATCCTAGGACTCTGGGCACAAGAACCCTCATCTATAAAAAGGGTATAATGGTAGGACCAAACTCAGAGGGTACTGAGAAGATTACTTTATGGTTGATACATAAAAAGCTGTTAGAGAAGTGTCTAGCACATAGTAAATCATCAGTATAAATGGCTATCATTTATTAGACAAATAGCGTGGAACGGAAAAGGCATTTCAAGCAAAGAAGAAAAGAAGACCACAGAAGTACAAGCTCTAAGGGTTTTGTTTGTTTTGTATTATTTACTGTGTGTTTGCACATTTAAGATGTGTCACTATAATCCTATGACATAAATACTATTACAGCCCCATTTCTGATGAGGAAATGAAGCAGAGAGATTAGGAAACCTCCTTGCCATCTCAGAGCTAGTAAGTGGACAGAGTCTGGATTTATGCCCGGGCATCCAGTGCCCAAGCTCAAGTGCTGACCTGTTTATGGAACGGCCTTCCAAGGGCACATGCTGTTTGGCAGAACCTACAAGTAGTTCACCATGGCTGGAACACACAATGATCTTCCTTTATTGAGAAATATACTAAGGGGAGTGATCAAAGTCAAGTACTATAAATACCCAACAGGAGAAGCCAAAGGCAAGGTCTATTGAGAGTCCAGAAAACTAAATTCCAAAAACAGAATTTTAAATATGAAAGAAGCACATCTTTGGCATGGGCTCCAGAGCAATTGTGATAAGAAGAAAAGAGTGACCAGAAAGGAAATCAACATCACTTCAATGTGACATCTGGGCTGGCCGCTCTCTTTTGACAAAGCTATCAGTGACTACCAGATGTGGTCCACAAGTCTTAGCCTTGGAGTTAGTAGCCACCTGGAGAAAATCTACCATAACCCCTCCAGAGAAGGCTGCTTAGTGTCCCCCCAAGATGTGGAGGTGAGTTCTCACTCATGAATAGCTCAGAAACGTGGGGGCCTGACGAGCAAAGCCAGATGCCCCACACACGTGCAGAAAGGGAGCAGCTCCTTCTCCTACAGAGCTGAGTGGATTCCTTAGCAGCAGCTTTCAGAAGAGGCTTTTCTGGTTAGCTCCACCTGCTCTGACCGGTTCCTTTTCACAGAGTCCCCTGGGGGCTACATATGGTCTAAGTTTAATATTTTAAAAAGTCGCACTCCTCCGGATATTACTTCGTCAGTGTTCTTCAGGCTTTTACACATGCTTGGATCGGGCATCCTGCGGTTCACTCTCCGTCCTCCCCCAACCCCCAGCTTCACTTTCTTCTCTGTTTGGCACAGATCCCTTCATCTACTACTCACCGCACCCCCCCCCCAGCCCCCCTTGCTTTCTTGTCCTCCTCCAACACCTCTCTGCAACTACACAACCAACTGCTTTCTTGAGGATGACCCACGGCTCACTGGAGTGAAAGCACAGCCATGCTGATTCCAGGCTGTAACCTGGGCTGGGGTCTCAGCATTGCCCAGCACTGCCTTCCCTGAGTAGTCCCACCTTGTGTCTCCTCAGCAGCTCCTCCAAACCATCTGACTTCCCTTCTTGGTGAAAGAGATGCAATACTCCTCCTTTTGGCCACCCCTCACCCACCTTGATTGACCATAGCTGGATCACTCCCCATATAAGCTCCAAGTCCATACACACTCAAACCTTGACCAGTTTTATTCCCTCCTAAGTTCTACATTTTCATTCTCTTTCCATGGATTCAACACCCATAAAACAGGGTTGTCCTCACTTAAGGAAAGGAAAATATTCCTTTAGTCTATGACCTCTTTCTTTTATAGTTTTTTTTTTTTTTTTTTTTTTTTTTTTTGCGGTACGCAGGCCTCTCACTGTTGCGGCCTCTCCCGTTGTGGAGCACAGGCTCCGGACACGCAGGCTCAGCGGCCATGGCTCATGGGCCCAGCCGCTCCGCAGCATGTGGGATCCTCCCGGACCGGGGCACAAACCCGTGTCCCCTGCATCGGCAGGCAGACTCTCAACCACTGCGCCACCAGGGAAGCCCCAATGACCTCTTTTATGCAAAAGCATCTTTCTTCCTTTAGGTCTCTTCACAGCTTCTTCCTTGAAAGAGTTGTCTCTATATCCTTTTTCTCATTCACTAGGGGTAAGTGCTTGGTAGATGTCGACAGAGCAGATGTATGCAGTAAATAACCTTGCCACTCACTGGATTATCCAAGACAAAGGCAGGAACATCACTGAAGAAATGTCTCTTCCTCTCACCTTCTCCCTTATCCAAATGGTCCTATTCATTTTTACTTTATAAGGTTTATTGAAATCACCACCACCACCCATCCCATATCCCATACTCTACTCCTTCACGCCCTAAAATAAGTCAGCCCCTTCTCAGCTCTTATTTCACTGACTACTGTTCTCATGGTCACGAGTTCTGCTCTTTTCCACGTGAATACTCACCATGACACCAAGATCCATTTATTTTCCTAAAATTCATATTTCATAAAGTACCCCCCTTGCCCCAAGTGTATTACTTCACCTGGGATAAAAATCAGAATACTTAGCCCAGAAGAATATGAATTGTCCTATTTATATTTTTCCAAAATCATCTCCAAATACCCTGTCCATACACAGGGTGTACTGCCGTCTTTTACAGTTTCCTCAATATGCCACACTATCAGCACCTAAAGGTGCCTAGAATACAATAGCTACTCAGTAAATAAACAATTAGCCTCCTTTACTTGTCTGATTCCTACTTGTTCTTCAAGATTCAAATCAGATATCCTTTCAACCAGGAAGCTTTCCCTTCTTCAACCCAGGGCATATTACAGCACCTCTATTATGATACTTGACGCACCAATATAATTTCTCATTTATCTATCTCTCTCCCGCTAGACTGTGAATTCCTTAAGGGCAATAATCAAATCTTATTCATATCTGGATTCACACCATGTATCATGATTCCAGGCATGTATTTATTTACACATTCAATTAATCTGATATATCTCACTTGAAGGTCTATGTGCCAGGTACTTTACTGGGCATTCAAAATACAGTGGAAAATAAGATAATATCTCTACCTTCAGGGAGCTTATATTCTAGTGGTGGCATCAGTCAATAAACAAGTAATAAATAGAATCATTGTGGATCATGACATGTGCAATGAATGAAATAAACAAAGACCTATGGTAGAAAGAAACAAGAGATCTCTTCTTAGTAAGGTGGACATAAATGTTTTTTTAAAAATAAGCTGATATTCAGGCTGACACCTAAAAAATGAGGAGGAGATAGTCATGTTGACTGAAAAATGAGACTCTATGTTGGTAGAAGGTATCTTTTGACCTTCTTTGTGCCCGGTACAAAGCTCTATACTCAAAGAGCATTTACTCTCCACAGTTTAATTACTTATTAGTAATAAGCTCAAGTTTTGGCTTCAAAGGATGGACCAAAGCATCAGGTGAGGAGGAAATCCCTTTGAGGGGTTATAAGGATATGGAAGCATTGAGCTCCTACTGGAATTGGATGGTGGTGACCTAAATCTCAAGGGACCCCAGGGATGTAAGATTCCACCATGTAGTGTTCAATGGCAAAGCAGCAATACCAAAACTGACATCCTAAACTCTTACTGAATCTATAACCAGATTTGATGTTGGAATGCCAGTTGTTCTGCTTTTTCTCTAGTAAAATTTTCTTTATTGTTTCCTGAGGTCATACTGATAAATTTATTATACTGTCAGGGCAATGATAGCTTTTGTGTATATCTCATCCATTATTTGCTAAAAGGAGAAGTGGAGAACTCAGCGGAGCCAATCACTGAGGCAAATGAGGAGTGTAAAGATGCAATCTGAGGCCAGAGCCTCACAGAAATCTCAGGAAGGCTTGCAGCATCTTTAGGCAGAGCTCAGCCAGATTCTAGTAGAAACAGCCTTCATGGTGGTGGTGGTGGTGTGCAGGAAGATTTTGACAAAATCAAGGGGCCCAACATGCATGCCAAGTACCCTATGGACATAAATGGGTTCCTCGACTTGAATCTGGGCTTTTCACACCTGGTGCTGGCTGTGTTCCTACTCTTGAGTGCAATACAATGGTATTTCACAAGGTCATGTAGCACATTATCCAAAACAGTATTTCCTATATGGAAGGCATGAGGTTAAAACTTAGGATTAAAAAAGTACAAGAAACAGACCTGGCTTTCAGAAACCCTAAACCATTACTTAATATACTGTTTCTAAGAAAAAAAGAAAAAAAAAAGATACTTAATATATGTGCCAAGTTCTATTTCAGGTGCCAAGCAAACAAAAATAACTAAGAGAAAATCACAGTCTTTGAGTTTCCAAGCTGGTATGGAAATAGATGAACATGGACAAGAACTTGTACATAACTTTTACACTGCATTTGCCACACTTGTATAGTCATCCACTGAGTGTCTGCCCTTCACTAGGTTTTGGGTTTTTGTAGGGAAGGAGCAATTACTTACTTATACCTATATTTCCAGTGTCTACCTAGCACAGTGCCTACCACAGAGATGGGGACAAGTAGTTATTTGTTAAACTGAACCAAATAAATATACACCTGACAACTATTATAAGACGACGATACATAATACACTACAGGATTACTGAGGAAGGAACAACTACTTTTGCTTAGTGGGAAAGGGGAGGTGGAGAAAATGGTGAAACATTGCCACGGACCAATAAACATATAAAAAGATGCTCAGTATCACTGGTAGTCAGGGAAATATCCCCTAAAACACTGTGATCAAGACATCATTTTCACTCAACAGACTAGCAAAATTTTAAGCATTGAAAATACCAGAGACCTCCAAGATGGCGAAGGAGTAACACGTGGAGATCACCTTCCTTCCCACAAATACATCAGAAATACATCTAAATGTGGAACAACTCCTACAGAACACCTACTGAATGCTGGCAGAAGACCTCAGACCTCCCAAAAGGCAAGAAACTCCCCACGTACCCGGGTAGGGCAAAAGAAAAAAGAAAAAACAGAGACAAAAGAACAGGGACGGGACCTGCACCAGTGGGAGGGAGCTGTGAGGGAGGAAAGGTTTCTACACACTAGGAAGCCCCTTTGCGGGCGGAGACTGGGGGTGGCAGAGGGGTGCAGCTTCAGAGCCATGGAGGACAGCACAGCAACAGGAATGTGGAGGGCAAATCGGAGAGATTCCCACACAGAGGATCGGTGCTGATCTGCTCGCCCGCCAGGGCAGGTGGGGGCTGGGAGCTGAGGCTCGGGCTTCGGAGGTCAGACCCCAGAGAGAGGACTGGGGTTGGCTGCGTGAAGACAGCCTGAAGGGGGCTAGTGAGCCACAGCTAGCCGGGAGGGAGTCCAGGAAAAAGTCTGGAGCTGCCAAATAGGCAAGAGACCATTGTTTCAGGGTGTGCGAGGAAAGGGGATTCAGAGCACCGCCTAAACGAGCTCCAGAGACAGGCGCGACCCGCGGCTATCAGCGCGGACCCCAGAGACGGGCAAGAAACGCTAAGGCTGCTACTGCAGCCACCAAAAAGCTTGTGTGCAAGCACAGGTCACTATCCACACCTCCCCTGACAGGAGCCTGTGCAGCCCGCCACGGCCAGTGTCCCATGATCCAGGGACAACTTCCCCGGGAGAACACAGCGCACCTCAGGCTGTTGCAACGTCATTGCTGCCTCTGCCGCCGCAGGCTCACCGCGTATTCCGTACCACTCCCTCCCCTCGAGCCTGAGTGAGCCAGAGCCCCCTAATCAGCTGCTACTTTAACCCCATCCTGTCTGAGCGAAGAACAGATGCCCTCAGAAGAACAGACACCCTCAGGAGACCTACATGCAGAGGCAGGGCCAAATCCAAAGCTGAACCCCGGGAGTTGTGCAAACAAAGAGAAAGGGAAATTTCTCCCAGCAGCATCAGGAGCAGATTAAATCTCCACAATCAACTTGATGTACCCTGCATCTGTGGAATACCTGAATAGACAACGAATCATTCCAAAATTGAGGCAGTGGACTTTGGGAGCAATTGTAGAGTTGGAGTTTGCTTTCTGCATCTAATTTGTTTCTGGTTTTATGTTTGATTTTAGTTTAGTATTTAGAGTTTATTATCATTGGTAAATTTGTTTATTGATTTGGTCACTCTCTTCCTTTTTTTATATATAGATATATATTTTTTTCCTTTTTCTCTTTTTATGAGTGTGTATGTGTATGCTTCTTTGTGTGATTTTGTCTGTACAGCTTTGCTTTTACCATTTGTCCTAGGTTCCATCTGTCTTTTTTTTTTTTTTTTTTAGTATAGCTTTTAGTGCTTGTTATCATTGGTGGATTTTTTTTTTTGGTTTGGTTGCTATCTTCTTCCTTTCCTTTTTATATTACTTTTTAATATTTTATTTTTAATAATTATTTTTATTTTAATAACGTTATTTTATTTTACTTTATTTTTTTCTTTCTCATGGATCATTCTCCAGGATAGAACATATCTTGGGTCACAAAGCAAGCTTTGGTAAAGTTAAGAAAATTGAAATCATATCAAGCATCATTTCTGACCACAATGCTATGAGACTAGATATCCATTACAGGAAAAAAAAATTGTTAAAAATACAAACACATGGAGGTTAAACAATACACTCCTAAATAACCAAGAGATCACTGAAGAAATCAAAGAGGAAATTTAAAAAATACCTAGAAACAAATGACAATGAAAACACGATGACCCAAAATCTTTGAGAAGCAGCTTCTAAGAGGGAAGTTTATAGCAATACAATCCTACCTCAAGAAACAAGAAAAAACTTACACAACCTAACCTTACACCTTAAGCAATTAGAGAAAGAAGAACAAAAAAAACCCCCAAAGTTAGCAGAAGGAAAGAAATCATAAAGATCAGATCAGAAATAAATGAAAAAGAAATGAAGGAAACAACAGCAAAGATGGACACAACTAAAGTCTGGTTCTTTGAGAAGATAAACAAAATTGATAAACCACTAGCCAGACTCATCAAGAAAAAAGGAGAAGACTCAAATCAACAGAATTAGAAATGGAAAAGGAGAAGTAACAACTAACACTGTAGAAATACAAAGGATCATGAGAGATTACTACAAGCAACTATATGCCAATAAAATGGACAACCTGGAAGAAATGGACAAATTCTTAGAAAAGCTCAACCTTCCGAGACTAAATCAGGAAGAAATAGAAAATATAAACAGACCAATCACAAACACTGAAATTGAAACTGTGATTAAAAATCTTCTAACAAACAAAAGCCCAGGACCAGATGGCTTCACAGGCGAATTCTATCAGACATTTAGAGAAGAGCTAACACCTATCCTTCTCAAACTCTTCCAAAATATAGCAGAGGGAGGAACACTCCCAAACTCATTCTACGAGGCCACCATCACTCTGATACCAAAACCAGACAAAGATGGCACAAAGAAAGAAAACTACAGGCCAATATCACTGATGAACACAGATGCAAAAATCCTCAACAAAATACTAGCAAACAGAATCCAACAACACATTTAAAGGATCATACACTATGATCAAGTGGGGTTTATCCCAGGAATGCAAAGATTCTTCAATATATGCAAATCAATCAACGTGATACACCATATTAACAAACTGAAAGAGAAAAACCATATGATCATCTCAATAGATGCAGAGAAATTTTCGACAAAGTTCAACACACATTTATGATAAAAACCCTCCAGAAAATAGGCAAAGAGCGAACTTTCCTCAACATAATAAAGGCTATATATGACAAACCCACAGCCAACATCATCCTCAATGGTGAAAAACTGAAACCATTTCCACTAAGATCAGGAACAAGACAAGGTTGCCCACTCTCACCACCATTATTCAACATAGTTTTGGAAGTTTTAGCCACAGCAATCAGAGAAGAAAAAGAAAAAGAATCCAAATCGGAAAAGAAGAAGTAAAGCTGTTACTCTTTGCAGATGACATGATACTATACATAGAGAATCCTAAAGATGCTACCAGAAAACTACTAGAGGTAATCAATGAATTTGGTAAAGTAGCAGCATACAAAATTAATGCACAGAAATCTCTTGCATTCCTATACACTAATGATGAAAAATCTGAAAGTGAACTTAAGAAAACACTCCCATTTACCATTGCAATAAAAAGAATAAAATATCTAGGAATAAACCTACCTAAGGAGACAAAAGACCTGTATGCAGAAAACTATAAGACACTGATGAAAGAAATTAAAGATGATACAAATAGATGGAGAGATATACCATGTTCTTAGATTGGAAGAATCAACATTGTGAAAATGACTCTACTACCCAAACATTGTGAAAATGACTCTATCTACAGATTCAATGCAATCCCTATCAAACTACCACTGGCATTTTTCACAGAACTAGAACAAAAAAACTTCACAATTTGTATGGAAACACAAAAGACCCCAAATAGCTAAAGCAATCTTGAGAAAGAAAAACGGAGCTGGAGGAAACAGGCTCCCTGGCTTCAGACTATACTACAAAGCTACAGTAATCAAGACAGTATGGTACTGGCACAAAAAGAGAAATATAGATCAATGGAACAGGATAGAAAGCCCAGAGATTAAACCCATGCACATATGGTCACCTTATCTTTGATAAAGAAGGCAAGAATATACAATGGAGAAAAGACAGCCTCTTCAATAAGTGGTGCTGGGAAAACTGGATAGCTACATGTAAAAGAATGAAATTAGACCACTCCCTAAAACCATACACAAAAATAAGCTCAAAATGGATTAAAGACCTAAATGTAAGGCCAGACACTATAAAACTCTTAGCGGAAAACGTATGCAGAGCACTCTATGACATAAATCACAGCAAGATCCTTTATGACCCACCTCCTAGAGAAATGGAAATAAAAACAAAAATAAACAAACGGGACCTAATGAAACTTCAAAGCTTTTGCACAGCAAAGGAAAGCATAAACAAGACGAAAAGCCAACCCTCGGAATAGGAGATAATATTTGCAAATGAAGCAACTGACAAAGGATTAATCTCCAAAATTTACAAGCATCTCATGCAGCTCCGTATCAAAAACACAAACAACCCAATCCAAAAATGGGCTGAAGACTTAAATAGACATTTCTCCAAAGAAGATATACAGATTGCCAACAAACACATGAAAGGATACTCAACATTACTAATCATTAGAGAAATGCAAATCAAAACTACAATGAGGTATCACCTTACACCAGTCAGAATGGCCATCATCAAAAAATCTACAAACAATAAATGCTGGAGAGGGCGTGGAGAAAAGGGAACCTTCTTGCACTGTTGGTGGGAATGCAAGTTGATACAGCCACTATGGAGAACAGTTTCGAGGATTGTTAAAAAATTAAAAATAAAACTACCATACAACCCAGCAATCCCACTACTGGGTATATATCCTGAGAAAACCAAAAAGAGCCATGTACCACCATGTTCATTGAAGCTCTATTTACAATAGCCAGGACATGGAAGCAACCTAGGTGTCCATCGAAAGATGAATGGATAAAGAAGATGTGGCATATATATACATTGCCACATTACTCAGTCATAAAAAGAAATGAAATTGAGTTATTTTTAGTGAGGTGGATGGACCTAGAGACTGTCATACAGAGTGAAGTAAGTCAGAAAGAGAAAAACAAATACCATATGCTAACACATATATATGGAATCTAAAAAAAAAAAGGTTCTGAAGAACCTAGTGACAGAACAGGAATAAAGACACAGACATAGAGAATGGACTTGAGGACACGGCGAGGGGGAAGGGTAAGCTGAGATGAAGTGACAGAGTGGCATGGACATATATACACTACCAAATGTAAAATAGATAGCTAGTGGGAAGCAGCCGCATAGCACAGGGAGATCAGCTCAGTGCTTTGTGACCACACAGAGGGGTGGGATAGGGAGGGTGGGAGGGAGATGCAAGAGGGAGGAGATATGGGGATATATGTATATGTATAGCTGATTCACCTAGTTATAAAGCAGAAACTAACACAACAATGTAAAGCAATTATACTCCAATAAAGATGTTAAAAAAAAAAAAAGAAAATACCCAGTTCTAGTGAAATCACTGGGAAATGCACAGTCTGTTATTGCTTGTGGGTATATGAATTATCCTAACCATCTTGGAAAGTAATCTCAGGTATCTATTAACATTATAAATGCATTTGGTTTTGATACAGCAATATCCCCTTTAGGACTCTAGAGTACTTTACAAAGAGAAAATTACCCAAAATGTAACAACATGTTTACAAACATGTTTATTGAAGCACTATAGGTAATAGCAAATATTGTAGAAATCAGATAACAATCCAGTAAAAAGGTCATGGAGAAATAGTGTAGCTTGGAGTTAACAGAACACACTCAGGATCCATCTCTGACACTTACTGACTACATGAACATTGGGCACATTAATTTTTAAGCCTTAATTCTAAGCCTCACTTCTCTCATATGTAAACCTGGGATACTAGTAGTGCCTATTTTATAGGGTTGTTATGAGGATAAAAAGCACTGAAAATACTTCCTGGCTCAAAATAAGCACTACATAACTTAATTAAGGATGCAGTTGTTAAATTCAGTATACAACATCCATACTATTTAATGCTTTATTCATCTGGACAGACACCCATAACTCATTGTTAAGTGAAAATAACAGGTTGTCAGAGTCCTATGAACAGTTACTCCTACTTTCTCAAACAAACAAAAAAGTGGTCCACATACGTATGTATGTGTTGGTATTTTTGAGTTGGGTCATAACGATACGGACAGAATCACACAAAACTCTTACCATCACTGACCTCAGGGAAGCTGGATCAGTGTGGACAGTAAAAGACTACTAACACTTTTTGTTTGCCTCTGCACTGTTTGGTTCATTATAATGAACATACTTTTCTTCTTGATTTTTTGAAAATGATAAGATTTCATCAAATGAATTTATAAGTCCAGGACCCCCAAGCAGCTCTGCATGACACAAATATGGGGATGGGAGTGGGAGTTACAAAGCTCAAAGGAATCCAGAATCCTAAGCACCCCCTGATCCTGCTGGGGAGCTTGGCTCTCTCCTGGGGGAGACTGGGAAGGCACTAAACATTTGCAAACACAGGGATGAATGAATAGCATCACTGGATTTGTGTAACACAAAGAGCCCTTCTGCAGGGAAATTTCACACTCTAGCTTTATTCTTTTTCTCTTTTAGGATGACTACCCCCATTCTCTATTCTTGTATTTGTGGCCGACTGAAAGCTGGATTGTGTAGCACAACGTCCTTCAAAGCTGAGACTAATGATCTATCCAAGACGCTCTATGCTTTTCCCCTGGATGAGGAGTAGAAAGGGAGAGAAGCTTCCGGCTAATGGGAATCACCCACAGGGTTAGCAGAGAGTCACCGTCTTCAGGTCAGCTTCTGTCAGCCTGAATCCCTTGAGCTCTCCAGAAAGTACTGGCTGAAGCCAACCGCACACGGATGCTGCTTCAAGGCACTCTACAGCCATTCTCTCCACAAAGACTCTACTGGGAAACATCTCTTGATAATCGCAGTGTGTAACATCCAAGGAGAAGCAAAGTGACTCCCGTGACAAGGAAACAGGGCTGGCTCCCAGTGCAGAATCAAATGGCCTAACCCATTCTCTCCGCCTTAACTATATGCTCCTTCATCCCACAGAAGCAGGTATTGCAGCTTGAGAAGTACATAACTGTGGAGATGTGTTCGGAAACTTGTGTTTCATGTGGATCAGAAAATAGGACACTAGGGAGTTCGAGAAGTCAGCCAGGCCAGGCAAGCTCTACAACAGACACACTGCAGGTTGTGTATCCCTTTAAGAGAGTACACCTTTAGTCCTTCCAGAATTGCCTAGGGCTTCCTCACCAGCTAAGCCTCTCTCAGCAGAATGCTGATTATCCTGGCACAGAGGGAAAAAAGATGATAATTTCTTCTCAGAGATACTGTATCTAGATTTTGACATTTTATTTATCTCAACCTTTAAGCTTATCTTGCTTCAGTATGTTAAAATCACCAGCTCTACCAAACCTCACAGCTTAATCCACTGGAAAGTAGAGAAGATACTGAGGTGTAGTTAATTGTCCTGTGTCAGATCATCCCCCTTTCCTCTCAGTTTGACTCCCTGAGTGAACAACACCACAAAACAAAAACAAAATCAACAACTTGCTCCAGGATTAAGGTGTAATCAATGGCAAGACCAACTGGGAACCAAAGCTCATTCATTTGGTACAGCGGCATCTCGCTCTGTCAGCCGGGGTTTGTGGATTCTGTGAGGTTGAAAGCCCTAGAACATCACTGCAAGGTCAGCTGCTTCTTGGCCTCTCTCCTATTCTGAGACCCCAGAGACGTTTGCCACTTGCCCCCTTTGGACTATTCAGCCGGTAAAAGTTGTAAAGAATGTGTGCTCAATCAAAAAGCGCGTGTATCTATTTGTTGGGCAAGAAGCCATTTCCCTGTGGCCCAGTATTTTTCTGGAATAGGGCAAATGCTGCTCGAAATGTCGTAGCACTTTGAAAACCCTATTTTTAATATACATATATGTATATAACAATCATATTATATAGATAGATACATACATGTATACATATGTATATGATTAAAATGTTGTTTACTTATGTACAGCAAGATCCCACAGAAGACAGATGGGATTCTGGATGATCAATAAGCCGTGAAATGACTGAAGTTTATAACTAACATGCCTGTAAGTGTGTGGGCTATTATTGACAAATCGTGTGACCTTGGCACACTGTAAAAATGTTTTGGGAGGATGCAATAACGCAAGTCAAGCACTGAGCATCGTGCCTGACACATCATGAGTGCTCGATCAAAGTTAATTTTTGTTATTGTCGTCATTATTTTCATGAGCAACAGCATCGCTGCCGTTACCATGAAACCAGCAAGGTGTTGGGTTTAAGCACGTAAAGTCTACTTGAGAAGAGAAAATATACACATGAGCAAAGTAAAGAAGCAGCACTCCTGGGATCTGGCAGCTCTGGGTGCTGCGTAAGTATCTCCTTCAATACAATTACATGAGGCAGGTTACAGGCAAGTACAGTTCTCTCTCACTTTAACTGTCCAAAGATCTTTGTCTCTCTAAACAATGAAGTCCTGGAAGGCAGAACCTACATGCTATGGATCTATGTACTCACCCAACTTTCCTTCCCTAGATAAGAACAATATAAGATTATATTGTTATATATATTATATATATATATTATATATATATATAAGATTATATTGTTATATATATTAACTCCTCTAGGTTAGAGGAGTTAATCAATTCATGTTTGTTGAATAAATGAGTGAGAAAGAGAGTTATATGTTAGTGACCATGCAGTAGAGACAAAATTGTAGTATTCACTGGTCTATGCAAAACCAGATACTTACTGAGCACTATCTATGTGCTAAGTCCTGCATTCAGTGCTGTGAGTGTCCTGAGTATCTCTAAAACCTGGCCTGTGCCCCTAAGAAGCCCCCGACGGCTGGCATAGGCAGGTTTTCTGAGAAGATTGCACAAGCTGGTACAGGAGAAAATGAGTCAACACTTAGCAGTCTAGTCTCCTTCCAGATGACGTGGAATCATGAGGACCTCTCTTCCTGGTCCCATCCTTGACCCACCCAGGCCTGTCCCTCTCCACCTCTACGTTAACACCCCCAAAATGTCCCCTAAAGACCAAATATGGGCACCATGAGCCACTCAAAAAATGCAGCCCTGAAAAGCAATTGTGAAGTATTCTAAATATTCCCTTTTCTCCTTTCCTCTTTTCTAAATTGTCTTTTCAGGCATGTACTCTTCCATCAAAGTATTAAAACGAGCAGTTGCAATAACATAGAACACCTGCAGGAATCATTTGCCACATATGACATGTAGAACATCACACATATGGCAAGTGACTATTGTGGGTATGTTAGAAAAGCAAATAGAAATGGGTATATACACACACATATTACTTGTACATATGTGTATATTATGTGTATATATGCGCATGTGTGTATATGTATACGTATGTATATATCTTCCAGTGAAATTGATTCTAAGATGGAAAAGTCAGCAGGTCATTCTTGTCACGCTTTCCCAGGCTTAAGCCCACGGAGTTTGCTCCCTCAGAAGAGAGGTCTGGTACTATTGGAACGTGATGCTGTTTTTATTTCACTAAGCCCCTCCCTTAAGATAAGAAAAGAATATTCTTCCTGGACTGAGGCATCAGTAATAGTGCCCCATCAGAGAGAAAGAAGCACGCTGAGCGTGAGCTCCAGCAATCCAGGACAAGCTGTTCCTCACATCCCTCCAATATGCGCTTCCCAGGACTACTCAGGCTGGGAGTTACGGCTGCTCTGCCTCTGTCCCACTGAGACAGAACTGCACATCTTTTAATTTTCTAATATGCCAACGACACTTTACATGGCAGATGCACTACAGTAAAAGCTGGCTTTTACTTTCATTTATGCACATACATTAGAGAAACTTTCCAAGGAAGCATAAGCTTACTCAGAGATGCTGATGAATAGGTACTGAATTTAAACAATACAGCAGGAGTCAGGCCCTTAATGTATTAAAGAACTGTACTTTTTGAGGCTCCTACCAAACTTCCCACACTTGAAATCAGTTACATAAATTTCCTTGGGACAGAAACTCTGCATAATTGACCTCCTACTTGGGGAAAGAGCTCAATAATTGAAATGCCTGACAACAAACAAAAGAACAGAATCTAGCCTTTTCTTTGGTCTACTAGGGTTCTCCTAAGGCACAGGACAATTTATTTGGGGCTTCTTGTACACAATGTCAAGCCTAATAGAAAATAGACATCAGGTGAAAATGAAATTTAATGAACAATCTTCTTGTGAGACCTGGTAGATTCCTCTGGGGTGTCTGGATAGACATGAGCCTCCTCTTGTATGACCACTGCAATCCCCAATAAGGAGCAGGCCCCGAAACCAAATTGCTTCCATGTAAATCAACCTTCCCTCCCAAGCCACTGTTGACTGCACCGGGGGGGGGGGGGGGGGGAACACCTGACACAAACAGGGTGACTGCAGTCTTTCTCCCTAGACCTCAGCACTGACACTGAAAGCCAAGAGGCAGCCTCTCCCAGTCATGTGAACTGACAGGTAATGGAACCCCCCCCCCCCCCACTGATCTTATGTGGTCGACACTCACTAGCTTTGGTCTGCCCACAGACCACTCCCACCTTTCTGTATAACGACTCTCACTTAGTCTGTCTGTGCGTGTGTGAATATCATCTCCAGAGTTTGTCTCCACCCTCTCCCAGGTCAGGGATCATCATGTGATCCAGGCCTGACCAATTAGAGGACGTGCTCTCCTGGACTTCAGGGATTGGTTCGGGCATGGGCCCATGACACAGGCTGGTGGAGAAGAGCCAATCAGGAGTGAGATAAATCAATATTTTTTTAAGAAACAAAACGGAACAACAGAATGTATCGTTTCCAAGGAAAAAGGAGGAGAGAATAACTGCCTGGGCATTTGAGGACCTTCTTTTGTGCTAAATCCAATAAGTTAGTCTGCCCTTGAAGAATTTGTTCATTCATTTGAAAAAGTACTAATTGCCCACTCTATATGTGTGACGCAGTAGTGTGAATCCCAGAAATAAAGGCAAGCGTGTAAGTGTGTGTGTGCCCCTTTGTGCTGCAGAACCACGGAAGGGAAGCTGTGAAAGAATGTTGCCCTGGTAGCCTGCCTGGGTTCTGTAGACCTAGAGGTTACATTGATCCCCTCTGCAAAGATATCCTCATTCTTTAGTTTCTTCCCCAGTAAGCTCACAGATCAGTGAGAACTATGGGAACCAAAACGCATAAAGACAACCTAATAAGCAGTTTAGCAAAAGGATCTGTGACCAAAAGAAGAGGTCTATAAAAAGGAAGGGTCCAGCCTTCCTGGAAATAAACCCCAACCCATGGCTAAGGGAAACGAAGAGCAAACAGAGGAAGAAAGAGTACAAGGAACCAGAAACCTTCCCACCAGGAAACGGGGGTGGGGGTGAGCAGCCAGCCGAGGACATCATGTTTAAATAACACAGTAATTATTAGCTCAGCTTCCCTACCTCCAAAGCGAGCTCTCCGTGATGCTCCCCAGGTTATAGTCATAGAGCTTTGTCAAAATGAGAATCACCTGAAGGCAAAAGAAGAAATCCTGGTTAGTTTCAAACAATGACAATCTCATAGAACTGAAATGGCCCAAGCAAGGGCTTAGAATTCCTTTAATGGGCACTTCACGTAATTGAATGAGTTGTTGCAGCATCCCCTTACACAGATTGGGGAAGGGTTTGCCTGTGCCTTCCCTTAAACGGCTCAAGCCTGATGCCCTCCCTAACCTTCTCCCTCTCAGCCGGCAGCAAGACTTACCTGCCCATCCAGGCATTTCTTATCCTGGTGGGCTTAACACTTTCAGGAAAGCTAGCAGAGCTGTCAGATATGCGTCCTGCAAGGCAGCCACTGAGCAGGTGGCTGGGAGAGAGGAAGGTCAATGACACAGGTCCCAGCCCTCCTTGCTGTACCAGACGGGGCAGGTAACAGCCTCTCTGAGCCTCAACACGCTTTCTCTCAAAAAGGGTGGCCGTGAGGTCTTAAATTAGGTCATAAATGCAAATTACGCTTCAATTAGCGTGGGGTTCTTCAATGCTAGCTCTTTCTCTTTCTTCTCCTCTGTGGGTTTGGCTTTATTTCTTCTGATCTCCCAATTTCTGGGAAAGCCACTGGACTGAAGCAATAAGGACTAAAGCAACAGCATTTTAACAGGCGCAGATCTCTGACTTACGGGGTCCTGAAGCTTACAGGATTTAGGGAGCCCTTCATAAGAAACAAGATATCAAAGTATGAGTTCCAATCTCCACACCCTGGGAAGGGGGCTACGCAATTAAGGGACTTGGAAACCTAAGCTTCATTCACTTCTCGGCAAATCTTCCCTGAGTTTAACCTGTTGCTCTTTTCAACCTCACTCAGAGGAAGCTAAACTATTTAGCTCATTCTTCTAGAATTCAACTCCTATGAACCATTTACTAGGAGCCCAGGATTTTGCCTGATGCCCAAAGGGATCATACCTACAGATGAGGCCTGGTGGTCTGGGATCCACTGAAACTCATGACCTGGCTCCGCCCGTTAACTGAAGCACAAGAGTGCCATGACGCTTGGGAAAATAAAACAGAGCAGTGTGTTTCTAACCATGGATGGTCTCCGCCCTTATTTGCTCTCCTCACATAATGAAAAGAACCTAATAGCTCTGCTTTGTTTTCTGCTGAGGTTCCTATTTCTCTCCTCATACTCATAACCTAGAACATTTGGCCCAGTCCTGCTGTTTCCAACTCAGCAGAAAAATGGTGACATCAACTTCCTGGATTTTCTCTGAAGGCCAAGGGCTCAGTTCTAGCCACAGTGAGCACAGAACAGTCTAACCTCGAATTCCAAGGCAGCAAGATGCCAAGAAGTGCTGAATCCTTCCAAGTCCTACCCTGCTAGCACAGGGCTTGCTTTACTGAAGAGCAGATTCCGATCCCTTCTTTCACAGCAAGCAAACTGGAACTCCATGACCTTAGGTTTGCTCCAAGTTCAAGGGAACGAAGGACCACGGTCACCCCGAGACAGGCAGAAATCTGAGGACCTGTGCTCTAAGGCCACCCATCTCCTTAACCGCTGCACAGGCCTCCTTCAAGGATCTGTTCAAAACTTACTTCTTTAGCAAAACGTAAGCACGTGTGAGGCTCTGGGCACCGCATGGGCACGTCAGATGGCAGGCCTGCGGTGGGGGCATATGCTTAACAGATCCGTGTGCCAATTAAGTCGCTTGAAGTGCTAAATTTCAATCACCACCATCCCAGGAATGCTGATCAGCGGCAGCGGGGTGGCTGTTTGAAGACAGAGTGATGTCACTGCTCCACCTCGATACGATTTTGCCAAGCAGGTCTATAAATCCCCCACCAAGAAAATGGGTGTGTGGGCATAAAGCATTTCTAGGTGGTTGCTCTCCTGCTGCAAGTAAACTAAATAATGAAGTTCAGCTGGTCACAAACTGCCCCTCCCATCCATCTGACGAGGGAATTCACTGGAGCCCCAGAGAAGGAACCTTTTTAACCCAGCATGTAATGGTGTGGAACCCCTCACACACACACACAGAAGGTGTTTAAGCAATTCACAGGCAGGCGGGCAGGGAGGTACAAATCCACTCCCTGACTCTTCCTGCTGGGCTAGTAAAACGAAAATGCCAGTGATACCCTCAGGCAGTTTGTCAATACTGCACCAGATGAGGTGTCATTTATGGCATTTCAAGGCATATCTGCTTGGATCAATCTAATCTTTGTTTTCAGGAAGAGAGCAAGAAAGAAGGGAGAACTGCTGACCTTTAGTTATGTTTTCAATCGATTATTTGAAGCTTTTCCCCTTTTTTTCCCTTTCCTGTCTATATGCGTTATTTACCACCTTACTTCGGGATGGTGACAGTCATTATATTAGGTCGGATTTGCTGTTGTTTGTTTTTCTGCTCTGGTTAATTAGCAATACTGTTCTACAGAATTAGCATCTGTTAAAGGGCCACAGCCAAAACGACCACCATTAGATGAGAAAAAGAGGTCAACGCAATTGTCTGCCTAGGCTGGTTCTGCTGTCTACCATTTTTGTGTATTTTTTCAAACAAACAAACAAAAAATCACTGGAACTTATTGATCAAGTGAAATGTTATAAGTACTTAAAAAATATATAAATCATCATTTATTTTTATTCATTTGGTAAACAATTTTCACGTATAGATTTAATTCCGAGTCCAAGTGTACAGCATTTAATTGTAAATCCAATCAATGAGAACAAGGCTGTTCTGATAAATACTTTCACACAAAATGGAATATCTGTGAACATCTTGTTTTTTTCCTATATCTTGTTCTCATGATATAGTACCAAAATATCCTTGATTCAAAACAATAAGTGGTGACCATATGGTAATACCTTTTTTAGGTTCCTCTTTAAATCTTAGGATACTTTCTTTAAATAGCTATAATCTAAATATCTATGACTAGACAACCTCTACCTACATTGTGTCAGCACCTCAGTGCCCACTTATTTCTGGGACTTTCCACAGTGACATGTCTAAGGATCCCCCAACCAGTCTAGGAGCTGCTGTCACTGCAAGTCATCAGTCCTGTTCTTCTGCTGGGGCTCCTTCCTGCCATATCCACTGCTCATAAAGCTTCTGGGGGGGTGGGGGGGAGGGCGAGGAGGAACTTCATTTTCTCCATACTTATAAAGAGGATGTTGAAGCCTATCCACCAAGCTGCTGTTTTCAAATCGCTCATTCCTTGGAGGATGAGAAGGCACCAGAAACTGTGCCAGGCTCTGTGCAGGGATAAATGAGGGTCTTCAAGGGAATGAAGCTTCCTTTGTGGCTTCCTCCTCAGCAATGAGCTCAACAAACTATTACCTCTTTTTCCAGAGTCTCTGAAAGCTCCCACTGAATAATTCCACCAATTCCAGCCTCTCACCTGCCCCTCTGTATATAGGTATTAAGAAACCATCACATAAAGAAAATGTAGTATTCCTAATGCCATCTGCAGCAACATGGATGGCCTAGAGATTATCATACTAAGTGAAGTAAGTCAGAAAGACAAGTACCCTATGATATCACTTACAACCGGAATCTAGCATATGACACAAATGAACTTATCTATGAAACAGAAACAGTCTCACAGACATAGAGAACAAACTTGTGGCTGCCAAGGGGGAGGCAGGGGTGGGGAGAGATGGATTGGGAGTTTAGGAGTAGTATATGAAAACTATTATATATAGAATGAATAAATAAGGTCCTACTGCATAGCACAGGGAACTACATTCAATATCCTGTGATAAACCATAAGGGAAAAGAGTATCAAAAAGAAATACAGTATGTGTGTGTGTGTGTGTGTGTATAACTGAATCACTTTGCTGTACAGTAGAAATTAAAACAACATTGTAAATCAACTATCCTTCAATAAAATAAATTTTTAAAAAAGGAAAATGTAGTATAGTAGTCCACACAATGGAATATTATTCAGCCATAAAAAATGAAATCCTGCCATTTGTGCCAACACAGATGAACCTGGAGGGCATTTTGTTGGCAAAATAAGCCAGATAAAGAAATATAAATACTGTATCATTTATATGCAGAATCTAAAACAAACAAAAATGATCTCACAGAAACAGAATAGAATGGTGGTGGTTAGGGGCTGCAAGGAGGGGGGAAGTGAGATGTAGGTCAGAGGGCACAAACCTTCAGTTATAAGTTCTGAGGATCTATTGTACGGCATGGTGACCATAGTTAATAGTACAATATTATATATTCAAAACTTTCTGAGAGTAGATCTTAAGCATTCTCACCAAAAAAGAGAGAGAGAGAGATCTTGATCTTAGCAGTCATTACACAACGTATATCTATATTAAAGCATCTCGTTGTGCACTCTAAATACATTCAGTTTGATTTGCCAAATATTCCTCAACAAAGTTGGGGGAAAAAAATCACAATGAACCCTGGGAAAGGAAGATGCCAATTCATTCCTCCCCTCTGCTAACCCCAACTTCTTTCTGCTCTCAGTTACACAGCAAAAGCATAGAGACAGAGACACTAGTACAGCTGTCCTTGGTATCCACGGGGGATTGGTCAGGACCCCCTGTGGATACCAAAATCCATAGATGCTCAAGTCCCTTATACAAAATGGCATAGTATTTGTATATAAACTATGAACATCCTCTCATATACTTTAAATCATCTCTAAATTACTTACGATACCTAACACAATGTAAGCGCTATGTAAATAGTCATCACCGCGTGGCAAATTCAAGATTTGTTTTTAGAAAATTCTAGATTTTTTTCCAAATATTTTTGATCAGTGGATGATTGAATTCAGGGATGCAGAACCTATGGATACAGAGGGGATACTGTACATGGATGACTACCAGTCATTTTAGTGTAAAATAGCAAAAACCAGTAAAAATGAGTATCAAAATGGCAGGGCAAGCCTTATATCCGGGTCTGGATTAGAATGAATGAATACAGCAGGCAGCAGGCTAAGTTCACGTATCAGAAGTCGCCATTATGCCAAGTATTGGGACAGGTTACACCTTAGAATGTGACAGCAGGTGGTTTTTTAACATAAAAATATAATTTAGAAATGAAACTCCAAACATATAAGGAACGCCTAAAACACCTTCCTAGAAACCTGATTCTACACAGTATACCTTTAAAAATGTCTCTAAATTGATTACTAGACTGCAACAAACCAAAGTTTACTCTATCCTTCCCAAGTAGTAGCACAGGAATCCTCCTTTTCCTAAGGAAAGAACATAGTGTTTTCATCCTTTGCTAACTTAAAGCATGCGCCCCAGAGGAAGGAGGATGGAAGGTGGGGTGGGGGAGTCAATGCAGTTCCCCTTCCTTCATCCCCTAAGAAGGAATGTGCATATCCTCCCTGGAGTGGCCTCTCCTAATTACTTTGCTTGTGAGTAGCAACCTGGTTGGTAGCAGCAGACTAATGAGAATCTTTTCTGAAGGAGGAGTTTGCAGAGCAAGCTTCCTATTCTTCTTGAACTATGAATTTTGGGTAGCTCTGGGAGAACTAGTGGACATTCAGGGCGATCTGAGTTCCACTGGGACATCTGGCCTGGCCACTGGCCTTCAACTCATCTCTCCTTCATCTCAGGGAAATCTTAGAAAAGTAGGACATGTCTCCTCATTTTTCAATTATTAACGATTTTCATTCTTTTCTTTCTCACTGTGTCCAAATGTGGAGGTAGAATCTAATCTCAGGGGAAACAAAAGCGTGGCCCTGGGCTTCTTAACAGTGATCACTTTGGCTACAAGATCCTAAAGTCTTTTCATTCCTAAGGGTCTATAGCTCCAAATCCTGAATAATGAAGAGGGTGACACGGGTCCCAGTCTATGAAATGCCATTTTTTTTTGTAATGCTCTCAGTCATCAGTGATTCAGGGGGGGCGTGGGCAGGTGGTTCCATCCTCGTAAAGCTCGGGGTGGCTCCACAGAACTCAACCCTGCCAGTGCTCGTAAGCCCTCTCTCCTGAAGTGGGCCATAGTCAAGCTTGCACGAGCATTAGCATAACCACATGGAAGATGTTAGGTTCAGGGCTGCAGCTGGCCACCCACATCCTCCCCCCACCAGCTTCCTGAAGGCCCTGGTGTCCCCTCATTGCCCAGTCTTGAGTGTCCCCTCTCTGCTCACTGCACCAGCTTGCCAGAGACATTAGGTTGGGTGTTTATAAAGATGTGGATGGAAGTGAATATGGAGACAGAATAATAAGGGCCCTGAAGAGATGTGGAACAATCTTTCATGGGGATCAAAGGGTTGGATAAGATAGAAGAGGGGTATTCAACAGCCAGAAAGTTGTTTTGTTTTTAGTTGTTTTCTTTGCACTCCAGTTTTAGGGAAATGAAGAAAACTCACAACAGTGGTTTCCCTATAATATGCATGTTCCAGATTGGGTCTTTGGTTCAGAAAGCCTTATTCAACTTTCCAACTTAAACAGAGGTTCTCATTCTTTTAAGGAGCCATGAATTCTTTAAGAATCTGATCTAATAAAAGTTGTGAGCATAAAACAATGAATATAATGTTAATGATTTCACTGATCTCCTGAATCCTACGGGGGTCATGAATCCAAGGATAAGAACCTTCTGTAATTCCCAGAAAACGGGAGCTTTGTTAAGAAGAAAGAACTTTCAGCTCTAAAATTCCACACATTTAATTCAATCAACATTTATTGTGTCTTCTTAAGAAGCAGGAATAAAAAAATATGTGCTATCAGGACACAAAGGGAAAACGAGACTCAGTACCAGTTCCTGGACACTCACAGTCTAGTGGAGAGGCAGAGCTGTACAAAGATGGTGACAAAATAAGGAAGAAAAAGGTATGTGGCAGGAGAAAAGTGTTTATAATCTTGTAGAGAGCAAGAAAGAAAAACATCCTCAGCAAGAGCTTCTTACAAAAGGAGGCGTTCAAGATAAATCCCGAAGGATGTGTGTGACTCTGATGGACTTGAGAGGCTATAGAGATGATACTCTAAGGGAAGGGAGAATGAGGACAGGCATCCAGAGATGTGAAAGCTCACAGAGCAACAAAGAGAGCAGGTCCCCAGATCGAGCTCAAGCTTAGATTATGGGCAGTGCTGTAGTAGGAACTAGTCGAGGCCCCCCCATTATGTTAGCCCTTATTCTTTCCACCCATTCAACCGGTCTCCTACAGATGTTTTTTCCTCCTCTCTCTTGCTTAATTGAACTCTGAAAATGATTGCCCCCTAGTTAAAGCTGTACTATACACCCGACGTTTACTTCTCCAAGACAAAACTCCCTAACATTCCTTTCCTCTGTGAGAATTCTTCATTCCAGAAAGAAGGTCACAGAACGATAACCTCGAGGACTACTGGAACCTGTTCCGGAACCACCTGACGCCGGCCCTAATGATCTCAATGTCTCCAGGAGAAAAGAGGAATGCAAGACATCAGCCCTGAGCCTTATCTAGAGCTCTATTTTCCACCCTGAAACTATAAGACCCCTTCTTATTTCCCAGGAAGAGGGACACAGTCTTGAGGGCGTTAGCCTGCTGTGGCCCCCTTTGCCTGGCAAAGCAATAGAGCTACTCCCTTCTGCTCCTCCAAAGCTGTCTCCACGTTTCTGTTCGGCACCGGTGAACAGAGGCTGGGTTTTCGGCAACAGCAGAAACACACAAATATCAGAATAGAGAGATACATTTGGCTCTCCTGTGAAGGGCCTTAATATTAGGATGGCAGTGTGCTTTGCTGAAAAGAACAAAGGCTTTGCAATCAGCAGGAGACCAGATTTTGACTCTCGGTTTAGCCACCATATCTGTTCATATGTCTTTAGCATGAGAAATGGAGTATTAAAAATGACTCAAATAATAACAGATGTGTTATCATGTAACAAGAGGTCCAGAGTTGATGGGGTTCCACGACTAAGTTAGCCTAACAATGTCATCAAGGACCCAAGGGATACACATATATCCTCTCTGACAATGTCAACACAGGGTGCTACCTGCCCTCGTGTTAGCAAGGAGGCTGTGACACTTCTTTGCAGCACGTGCAGACACAGCTACTTCCAGCAAAGAAAAAAAGAGCCTCTAGTGTATATGCATGCTTTTGTTTTGTTTTGTTTAAAATTAGAAAGGAAACCCTTTCCCAAAAGCCCTACCTACAAAATCTCTGCAGTTTCAATGACCAGGATTCAGCCACATGCCCACATAGCATGTGCAATAAAAACTGAGAAAACAAGGGGGGCTCGGCTAGCACAGAAAAAGTGGGGAGTGGCCACTACAGTTAGTATCTGCCACTGCTTCACCTTGGATAAAGCCCTTAAATACTGAATTGACTTCTCTCATTTAAATAAATAAATAAATATCAGTAAAATGAGAAGATAATGTTATCTTTCTCTTTTATCTTGTAGAGTTTTGGGAAGCAAACACAGTAGGAAGTGGGGAAACTCTCTGTAAATGTTAAAATACTGTGCAAATGTAAGCAGCTGCTATTATTAATAACATCTAGCATTTCGTGGATACCTACTTTGTATGCCAGACGAATTTCATTATTAAGGACATTTCAAGTACTTACATGATTTTTTTTTTCCTGATGAGAAAATCAAATCTAAGTAACTTAAAGTACTCAGCTAGTAAGTGGGGGACAAGTTTAACTCACATTAGATACAGACTCTTATTCACTGTGCTTAACTCTCCCCATGGTATACTGCTTAACATGGGTATGATTGTTGCTAGAGGCAAGGCAGAACCACTGAAGGAGCCTCACTTTACGTTCAGTTCAATAGCATTAAAGTCCTGTTACCTATCAGACAAGGTACTGATCACAAACTCATCCTTTTTTCTGCCTTCTTCCAGAAATTCCTGGAATATTTTTTCCTTATAATGGACAAACTTGAGTTTTCTCTTTATACTGACCTCAGATCAATGACATTTTTATTTGTCATTAAAAAAAATTTTTTTTTTAACTTGTTGAACCCTGGTGAAATCCTTTTTTGAGGAACTGATCCTTCTACTTAACTCACAACAGAATTTGGCTGTCCCGGGATTAGGAGTTCCTGACAATGAATGTGCACACATCTAACTGCAAATTTCAACAGACTGTTTTATTATATCAACATTTTCAGGAGATTTACGTGAATGTATAATTGTGCTCCATTTGAGTTATCAAAGGGCAGAGAAATCAATAATTGCTAAACTAGATTAAGAAGCCCCAGAGGGAAACTGAAAGGTTGATATGATGCAGCCACACGTGCACTTGAAGTCATCAGACGGAAGTAATCCAGCACATACAAACACAAGTTGAAATGAAAAACCAGTAGAGGGCTTCCCTGGAGGCTCAGTGGTTCAGAGTCCGCCTGCCGATGCAGGGGACACAGGTTCGTGCCCCGGTCCGGGAAGATCCCACATGCCGCGGAGCGGCTGGGCCCCGTGAGCCATGGCCGCTGAGCCTGCGCTCCGCAACGGGAGAGGCCACAACAGTGAGAGGCCCGCGAACCGCAAAAAAAAAAAAAAAACAGTAGAAAGAGTGGGATGAATTTGGGGTACAGGGCCAGCTAGAAAGCAGTTAGTAGATGTTTGCCTCTGGAAAGTCCTTAATCCCCAAATGACCTTCATGTTTTGTAGAAGCCCGCACATAATTTAATGTAATGTTTATTCATATGATATCCTCTGCATGACACTGAAATGGTGTGAGTTAAACAGCCACTGGACGCCCCCCCCCACCACCAGGGAACTTAAAAGACAAGACGGTCAACAGAGACGGAGACACAAACAGGGCATGCAGATAACCTAATCAACACTAGACACAGGGCAAACTGCAGCATACAGAAGAGCCTTTATGGAAGTGGAAGGTTGTTTAGTAAAATTTGCTATGCCCTTCCTCTGAGTCTGTTTCCCTGTAGAGGTCATTTGCAGCTAATATATAAGGCTGGCCCAGGAGCTGTGGGACACTGTCCCAGCAGTTTGCACATGAGGAAAACTGTAGCTCTCACTGGAAGCAACGCACATCTCTTGCCACCTGTCTGCTGAAAGTCAAGTTCTTTCTTGTTAGTAACAAGTAAAGAAATGCTTTAAATAAAAAGCTATTACGCTCTAATCCTAGAGCCAAGTCATTATATCTAGCAAACAAATCCAAGCTTGTCAAACCCACCAGACCTAAGTTGCTTTTGGATGCAAATCCTGAATATAGAACCTTTCATCATCAGCTTGCTCTTCAGTTCCCCAAGGTGAGGGATGCTACCAACTCAGAAAAAAATAAAAAGTACTCTTTCCAAAATCTAGTTATATTACAATGTCAAGCCAGACAGACTGACTGATGACACTTCATTCCTGTATTTTTTCTTTCCTTCTCCTCCTCCTCTTCTTTTCTGAATAATAAAAAAGAGGATAATTTTCCAAACATAGATCCATATCTAGTGGATAATGTTGACCATTTCATACGCTTCTTCCTTTAAGTAAATTACTCTGCCCTAAATTATACTCCATTTCAATCTTCTGTGTTACAGCAAAGGAAGAAGGGAGACGCGAAATTAAATGATATATTTTTTTCTAGAAAAGAGCAAGATATCGGCACCAGTGTCATCCCAGAAGAGTATCAAGATAAAATGATTGCACAAAATATGAGGAAAATGCATATTCAAGATGAAACCTCATTATATAGGGAAACAGAAAATATTAAAACAATAGTAAAATAGAAATATTTAAAAGAACTGGAGATCCAAAGACAAAGCTTCAAGATATGAAAACAACTGAGGCTAGAGCATGGTGGGGGGAGAGGCTAGCAGCTCAGTGCGTGGACTGGAGTGCTACAGTGCAAGGAACCTATTGGAAGTGTCCTCTGCAAGTCCATCATTTCATAATTAAAGAAACAAACTCTACACCACGTTGTCCTCATTCCCCTCCTAGTGCTTCGAAGGGAATGGACATGATATCCCAACCATCCTCCATTGAGGTAGTCCCTATTCAAATTAGGTCACCTGGTACTTACTGAAAGAAACACAAATAATGCAGAGAATTGTTAATTCAGAGCAGCAAAACAATAAAAAAAAAATTTCTTGCAGTATCTTCTCTCTGGAAATCTGGAAAACAAAACAGAGGAAACCTTCCATATGCTGAAGTAAAAGGGGGAACAAAACTGAGTCTGGCAGGAGAGAGACAGAGGGCATGTGAATAATGGAGAAATTCCCTTCCTTTCAACTTCTTTGAGGCGCTGATCTGAGAAATAGCTCTGCAAGCTCTCAAATCACTGTCTGAAGTATAGACGCTATCTAAGTATTAAGACTCTTCCTAGGCAAGAGCCCACACACAAGGTGAACGTACCGTTAAACAGCAAACAGCATGTTAATGATGAGGGGCCCTTCTGTTCATATGTCTCCCTATATTTTGCTTCAAAAGAAAGAAATGAAGCAAGACTTTCCCTTTCCACTTCTCCATATTGGGCTTTCTGCAGTTATCCACGGGTCTGAAGAGGTTAAGTCAATTTTTTTTTTTTTTTTTTTTTTTTGCGGTACGCGGGACTCTCACTGTTGTGGCCTCTCCCGTTGCAGAGCACCGGCTCCGGGCGCGCAGGCTCAGCGGCCATGGCTCACGAGCCCAGCTGCTCAGCGGCCATGGCTCACGAGCCCAGCTGCTCTGCGGCACGTGGGATCTTCCCAGACCGGGGCACGAACCCATGTCCCCTGCACAGGCAGGCGGACTCTCAACCACTGCGCCACCAGGTAAGCCCCAAGTCAATTTTTTTAAAATATTAGTTTTCAAGGTTAACACAACACACAGAAAGCTAAATAAATCTATGCATATAATGGTGATCCAAGCATCAGAACATGAACCTCAGTACGACACCTGAATAAAATATGAAAAGAATGTAAGCGTTCTATTTTTTTCATTTTCTCTTCTCATTTACCAAACAGTGCAACTAACGAAAGCAACAAGAATAACACACTGAAACGCTAGACATAGTTCAAATAAGCTAAGTTCAAATATTTTCCTTTACTCTGGGAAAGTCTTAATGTGGACCAGAAAGAAAAGAAATAAATAAACAATAGCCACTGACATCTCTAGGAGCAGATCTTTTATTAATATTTGCCTTGTCTGAGTGCTAAAGTGCGGTGAGACACAATTTGCCTAAAAGGAAATTCAAAGCTTAAAACAAGCTGGCTTAAAAGTGAAATTCAAATAACATCTCAAAATCCCAAGTCAAATATAATAATAAATAATAAAGGTTTGTGTTGGAGGAAAAACCCTATAGAAGTTAAGTGATTTTTGTATGTTCCTTGTCATTCAGTCATGGAACGAAAATGCTTCTACATGATTCTAATTCTAATCCTCTACAATTGCATCTAGATGGCTGGTGGGTGGTTATAAAAAAAATCAGCATTTTGCCACTCTTTGAAAGGGAACTTAGGACAAAATTGGAAGGGACTGGAAAGATTATCTAACTTCAACCACTTCATTTGACAAATGGTGTAGGTTACACTTTTAGAAGAATCAATTTTTGAATAAGGAGTTTTGAGAATAAAGAACAATCTTAACAAACCACATGCTGATTTGGGGTATGAAGCAGGAGTTCCTAGGTACAGGAGGAAGGACTGGATTGGGCCAGTTCTGAGCCCGGAGAGTTAAAGAGGTAACAGAAGGACCAGGCATAGACCCAGGTCTTGTGGGAATGAAAGCCATACAATTTGAGGGCCTCACATTAAGAAAAATAATACAAAATTATTAATAAAATGAGATTTAACAGTCAGAATTTATTAGAATGACAAATTAGATCACAACGAATTACCAGTGCCTTAAAGATTTGCGTATTTTTCTCCTGAGACACCTTTAGGCAGTTTGGCAGAAATGAGGAAATACAAATGTTTTCTGATTGCAACCTAGCTTCCCCAGTCCACCTGAAACAATCTACAACTCCCCAAAACTCTTAGCACTCACAGGAGCCCATGCCTACGAAGGCTCTGAATCTTAAGCTTCATTAACTTCACTGTAAATCCACCTTTCAGTAGGATTCCACATTAGATGCTGCTCATTAAAACTTTTCAATGGAGCTATCCATTTCAGCAGTCCTGGGCTATGAATCAGGAGATACAGACTTAAGTCTGAGCTCGGCTGCTGACACACTGTGACACTGAGGAAGCCAACGTACCTCTTTGGGCTTCAGTTTCCTCCATGGTTATGCTACACACTTGTAAGATCTCCTCCCATTATAATATCATTCAATGCCCAATACCCTGATCTTCAATGTCACCAGGCTTAGTAAGTGCTATTGTCATTGCTTGAGCTCTGAGTCTTCCTTGATGCCATTCCTCTCTTTTCTCCCCAAACCGAATCAATCACTAAGTCCTATAAACCTCTCCCGTCTAACCTCACATCAACCTGGTCTGGCCTAGGGCAGTGCCTCTGACATCTCTGTCACCATCTCATCTTGCTTCCCTCAAGCCACGCTCTGTGCTGCTACCATTATAATCTTTTTAAAAATAGCAATCTGGGGCTTCCCTGGTGGCGCAGTGGTTAAGAATCTGCCTGCCAAAGCAGGGGACACGGGTTTGAGCCTTGGTCTGGGAAGATCCCACACGCCGCAGAGCAACTAAGCCTGTGAGTCACAACTACTGAGCCTGCGCGTCTGGAGCCTGTGCTCCGCAACAAGAGAGGCCGCGATAGTGAGAGGCCTGCGATGAAGAGTGGCCCCCGCTTGCCATAACTAGAGAAAGCCCTCGCACAGAAACGAAGACCCAACACAGCCAAAAATAAATAAATAAATTTATTTTAAAAAAGAAAAAAAAATAGCAATCTGGTCCTCTTTTCCCACTCTTTAAAGCCTTTCTGTGGCCTCGCACTGAACTTAAAGTTTAAATTTCGTATGACCTACAGGCCAAGTATGATATGGCTCCTACATTCACATTCAAATCAATGTCATACCAATGCTCCCTTGAACTCAGACAGTGTTCTCCTGCTAACCTAAAGGACTTCAATATCTGTTGATGGTGTGACTGACTGACTGTAGTTATATTGGTGATGGACTTTTCCAGGCATGAACAGCATGTTCCAGTTACATGAGCAATTATTGTAGCAAGCATCTGGAACACAGTGGGCTCAAAAAACCTGAGTAATTGCAACACAAGAGCACTGCCACTTAATGAAATTCCAATTTTAAGAATGACATTCCAAACACTTTGGATTTCCTCTTAGAAGTCCTGGCTGATTAAAGGATTAAACCTACAGACAATTCAATGCTGTGTATCTCTTTTGGGAGGGCTGAGTAGTTGTAAAACATGTCTGTGATCCAATCCAATGGTTTATTGATTTTTCTGTCCTTTCATCCAAAAGTGTTAGCTTTCATGCATAGACCTGTGAGACACCTGAAGGTTGGCCAGGACACTGCAGAGGCCCACTTCCCATTCTGTGAGTTTCTCCTATCTAGGAATGGACAGCCCTGGATAGGTGTAAGTCTTTCAAAGTCTGAATGCCAGCTCTTTCAATAAATTCCTATGGGCCCCTCAAAACTGCCTCCTCTGTACAGTGGGGACAAAGCCAAATAAAGTCTGTAAGGGTGGCAGGGTGGAGACCTAAAGTTAGAAGTTGAGAAGACTCGATTCTGGTTATAGAGCCAATTTTAATTCCTTATGTGATTTTAGCCAGTTAGTTTAACTTTTTTCCTTTTTCCTATTAAACAGGATCAATAAAATTAGAATTCCCTTTTCTAACTGAATTATTATCACCAGTTTACTTTATTGAGTACTTAAAAATTTTTTTTGTCAGTCTAAGCATTTTGAATAATATAATCTATATACATCTTTATCTTATGAAACCAATGCTGCTGCTGCTTCCTTTTTTTTCTTTTTTCTTTTCTTTTTTTTTTTTTTTTTTTTTTTAATTTTTTTTTTGCGGTACGTGGGCCTCTCACTGTTGTGGCCTCTCCCGTTGCAGAGCACAGGCTTCAGACGCGCAGGCTCAGCGGCCATGGCTCACGGGCCCAGCCGCTCCGCAGCATGTGGGATCTTCCCGGACCGGGGCACGAACCCGTGTCCCCTGCATCGGCAGGCGGACTCTCAACCACTGCGCCACCAGGGAAGCCCTTTTCTTTTCTTTTGATGGTCTATTTTCAGATGGCAGATTAGAGAGTTTGAGGAATTTGCCTACTATCAGCTAGGAAAGCTGGGATTTAAACCCAAATAAACTGAAACCAGAGCTCAGGTGCTTTACCTGAGGGAAAAAAAGAACTTTTTAAAGAGAGGGAAAGAAAGAACTTGAAAGCGTTTCAAAGATTATACTTCTTGCTTTCAATCAACCTGAGGCTAAGCTCAGTCTGTCTGCCTTCCTGTCTTATCTATCTTATCTATCTTATCTTACCTCACCTCATCTTATCTATATATATCTATATCTATAGATATATATCATTTATCCAACTGTTTTTCTGGACACTGGCCACAATGTATATTTGTTCTAAGTGCTATCCAGTATGCAAAAAGAGGGAAAAAATACCCACCCACATTATACATTACACCTGGGGAGAGACTCACAGAGCCTCCAGGTCAGAACTGAATGCTTTGGAAACTAAACGGAGCAATCTCTAACTAGAAGTAAATGGGACATTTCCAAGCTCTTACAGCAAGCCAGGTGCTTTACACACAGTATGTCATTTAACTCACTTTATAATCGTAGGGAGATGGTTTTAGTTATTCTCACACAGGACATGTGATGGGCCAGGACTCAATCTAGCCTCAACCTTCTTGGCTTCCGATCTGCAGCCAGGGCCTTGAGGGATGGGCTGAGTTAACTCTTCCACCATCCTGAGCATAGGGGACATCTTTACGTCTCACTCACTGAGACCCCTGTGGATGCCACAGGCCAGAGGACCACAGCTCTCCTTACCCACCAGCAGGTATAAAACACGGAGTCCTCATGCTCAGAAAAGAGGAGAATGACTTCCCTCAAATCTACAACAAGACCATCCATCTGCTACTCTGCTGATGAAGGACTCCGTAAACTGAGTCACTCAAATGTCCCTCACTCCGATGCAGGAAATGAGGTTTCAGTCAAGAAGGATAAAAAAGGTTAGGAACAAATGATATCTCTATTTCACGTGGGAAATCAGTTGCAAAAATGGTTAAGTAAGTCACTGTTACCTCCCTTACTTTTTAATCCTTTAATCCTAAATCAAGACACACAGTGAAATTTAGAAACCCAACACCCAGTGTGCCCTAGGAAATGCAAATCTCCCAGGAAAGACTGATTCCTTGCCGTGTGACTGGGCCATTGCGAATGGCTCTCTGCAGAGAAAAGGAGCAACACTGTTCCCAGTAGGCAACAGAATGCGAGGGGGTCACTGGGACCAGTTCAGCAAGTGACTCAGAGCCCCTGAGGGGAGGAGACGCCTCAGCCAAAGCTCCCTGCCTGGCTGCTGCACGAGGTGGCAGGAAGAAAAAGAAATCTATTTTCTTGAAAATGGAACCTCTTCTTTAGATTTCCTTTTTTTTTTTTTCCTTTAAACTGTCCAAGATTAATGTGGCAAAAATAAAATGTCTGACAGGCTGCTTATTTTGACGTTTACTACAGCACATAAAAGTGAAGAATTAGCATGGAATGAATAATTTATTTAGCGCTTTACTGTTGTTTTAAACAAATCACTTCCATGAAAGCAATGTGTATTCAAGCAATAAATCACCGTTCAGCACTCTGTCGTGAGGAAAAGGTACCAAGTGCCAGAATTATTGAATGGCAGCGCTGGGCGGGAGGCAGGCATGATACAGACAAAGGCGATATTCCTGCACAAAGGGACTTTGTCTGGATGTGGAGGAGGCTAGGTTTGAGTGAGTTTCAGGAAACATACCCTCTTCCGTATGCACAAGGTTTAAATGAGCACCTACTTGAGCTAATGCATCTGATGTTATGACTAATACAGTGTAACTTCGGATTGCATCATAGCTATTACTATTTTATTATTGTATTATATGCATTGTATTTATTTGTATTGTATATATAAATAAATACAATAAAATACAACACAAATACAAATAAATACAATATATATTATATTATTACTATTTTATTATTGCAATGACTATGTGCCAAGCACAGCTAAGCATCCTGGATACAGTATTGAAAGAAAACAGTGAGTTCTATGCCCTTGAATTGATCACTATCCTACGGGCTTCAGACCACATTACACAATGTGATAAGTATCATACAAAATGCTATGAGGACTTGCCTAGTAGGAGGATGGGAATCTGGAAAGATTTCATAGAGGTGGTGTCAGTGTATCCAGACCTCGGTTTAGCCAAGGGGCCTAGAGAAAGGGGAAGAACATTCACTACAGAAGTCTGCAAGGGACCAGAGGACAGCAAGTGTGAAGCTCATGGGATATTTGGGTGGAAAGGCGTATGTTGACGTTGGGTAGAGAGTGAGGGTAGAGAAGGAAACGAGAGGAGGGAGGCAGGGGAACAGGCTTCAAGGGGGGTCAGCAGGGATGCAGGATGGCCTCTGTGGGCCCTAGACACTGTGCCTCCTAGTGAGTTGGCTCTAGGGATCAGAAACTGGAACCAGTTTCAGCCTGCAAGGCAAGGAGGCGGGTGCTACTCTTTACCAGGCTTGCTGATCACCAGACCTAACACAGCAAGGGAAACTGGTTCAGGTCAATGACAGAATGACCCTGCTACTCTTCTCACAGTCAAATCAGAGGTGGAACTGCACTATAGTCCCAGCTTTATGAAGTTCTCAGAGCGAAATCATATTCCTAGTTTTTCCCGGCAAACTAAACAAAACAGTTCCCACAGGGCTAAACTATCTCAGATTACAAATTCTGAAATGTCTTTTTTTCTTTCTTAAAAGTCAGTATCGGGCTTCCCTGGTGGCGCAGTGGTTGAGAGTCCGCCTGCCGATGCAGGGGGCACGGGTTCGTGCCCCGGTCCGGGAAGATCCCACATGCCGCGGAGCGGCTGGGCCCGTGAGCCATGGCCGCTGAGCCTGCGCGTCCGGAGCCTGTGCTCCGCAGCGGGAGAGGCCACAGCAGTGAGAGGCCTGCGTACCGCAAAAAATAAAAATAAAATTTAAAAAAAAAGTCAGTATCATAAAACCTGAGGTCTGACATTCTAAGCTGCCATGCCTGCAGACCTCCATTACTCCTGGCAACTTGTGACAATTAGTACAGGATGATCATCTCTCTCACCTATAGCGCAGAAGGCTGAGGGCTTGGTGTTTATACAACTGTAGGAAGAGCAAAATCTTTCCATTCTATCAATGGCATCAAAAGCTTCTGAATTATCTCATTTCCCTCTGGCTTAAATAATAGTATTTAAAAGCACGTCATCCTCAAGGAGTTTAGAGAACCAGTATTTCCCATCCCTACTTTACGTGGTTTAAGAAAGAACGAACTTGCAACTTCTTTTTGATAGTTTCAACTTTGCCAAAAATTTGCTGAACACGGCAAACAACACTTCTGGCTACTGCAGTGAAGGTGACAGGCAGGGAAATGTCATGAATTTGATGCTTCTTATCACCTTAATGATATTTGCTGCTTAAAAAAAAAAAAAAAAAAAGCAACTAGGTGTCAGCATTTTATCAAGCTCAGAGATAACTCAAAATGTTGTTGGCTACCAGTCAACCAGAAACACTTCACTCTCAGGAAGAAATTAATCAATGGACAACTCTCTATTAAATGTTCACTGTGTTCAAGGCAGAGTCGGTAGAATCCACAGGAGACAAAGAGACATGTTAAATGTAATTTCTGCCACCCAGGAATTTACAATCTAGGTAGAATCTGACTGTCACTCTCCTGTTCAGAAACACTCAGGGTTCCCTTGTCTCAAAAGGATTAACTCCTTATTCTTCAACAAGACATCCAAGGACTGTTCTATACAGCACACGTCTCTTTTCTAGTTTTATCTGTTGCCACTTCTCCTTGCAATCTGCTACAACCCTGACCTCCTTGCTATTCTTTGAACCACCATAAATATTCAGGTCTCTGGGGCTTCCTCAATTTCCAACGCCCAGCTCCAATGCCACTTCCCTCCATGAAGCCACCCCCACCTCTCTGGATAGAGCTTGTTGCTTCACCTGTGCTTCTTTAGTATTGTATGTTTCTACTATGGCTAAGCACATAATTTTTTTTATTTGTATACCTGTCTCTTTCATTAGATTGTGATCTAGTTGTTAAAAAAATTTTTAAATATAATTTCTTGTGCTGGGATAGGGCCTGACATAAACGAACCCCAAGTACATGGTCAATGAGTAACTACTTGATGTACAGACATGTATGTTTAAAAAAATAATGTCAATTCAGGGCAAATGAAATTATTTATTGTGCAAGCCTACTGCCATCTTGATACATAGTAGGTTCTCAATAATAATTAGCTTAATTATAATCATAAATGCCCACTGAAATCATAGTTCAAAGAATGATGGGCAAATTATACTGCACATTGGGTTGTAGCACATTCTCAAAAGTTCAGAATTAGGGTGAGTATGGTGTGTTTGTTGTTCATCATTTAAACCAGCCTAATCAGAGATCACTGTGATGTTTAAAAATATGGCTGGAAAGATAGACTAGGGTCATTTCTAAACCATCTCTAATGCCAGGCTGAGAAATCTTGAGAAGTTTGCTGTGTGTATGTGGTGAAATAGGACAGTGAGTAAAGATTTTGAACACAGAGGTGATACACACAATACTGAAGATACAAAGTTAGACTTGAATCTGACAGCTATGTAAGAAATGGATTAGCAGGTATCATCAAGCTTTTTCTTAAAGCACAAGATAGTAAATATTTCAGGCTTGTGGACGACAAAATATTTGTTGCAACTACTCATTTCCACAGTTGGATTATGAAAGCAGCCATAGACACTATGACTATAAGCCGGCAGATGGGGTTCCAAAACCCTTTACTTACAAAAGCAGTCCATGGGCCAAATCTGACCCTCAGGCTGTAGTTTGCCAACTTCTGGATTAGAGTAACAAGTGGCTGGAAGTTAAGACAACATTTAAGAGTCTATTTAAATGTACTGGTGTAAAATTTTGGAGGCTTGTACCAGGGTGGCAGAGTACAAATGGAAAGAAAAGAACAAAAAGAAGAGAGATAACAGGGGAAGAAAGAAAACGGAACTAACTGGATACTATAGGGAGAATGAGGAAGAATCTAAGATAACTTGTTAAGGTTTTGAAAAAATGAGGACGAGAAGAATAGAAGCATCATTAACGGGACAGGGTCTTCTTTGTTAGATGTAAAAAACTCTCCTAAAAAGGCTGGAAGGAAGCAATTTGAAAACATGCACATTTGGAAACCAGAAACTTGAGGTAATCAAAGAATTCTAGAGAATTTTGGTGCTGGGGAGGACTTAAGATTATTTAGTCCAAATCTGTCATTTTATAATATAGCAGGGTGGGTGATGCTTAAATCACAGATCAGCAGATGACTGTCAAACCACAGTAGCCCCAAATCACGTTTTTTTGGCCCTACACAATACTGGTCTTCAATATGTTTTAAAAACAAGCATTTCAAAATCAGGAGTTTAAATACTAAGCTGGAATTCTTGCTTCTCTTGGAAAAAAAAAAAAGTTAGAAGACCCGTCAATACTAAGGTGACATTGCCACACAGCAAAATTAGCTGGAAGGATGGGGCATTAGCTTCTGCTTACAGGATATGGGCTCTCCAACCGCTGGAGCAAAAAACATGCCATCACTTACGGACTGCCCTTCTGTGGTCCTGGTGGGCTTCTGAGTTTGTGAGCCCTGATTTCAGTGTCTGGGCCTTGGAATCAGACCACCAGGATCGTGTCCTAGCTGTCACTTTCCTGAGTGGTAACTTAACTTCTGTAAGTTTCACCATCATGAGGTGTGGAATAATGTTAGCGCCTACCTCATAGGATTATTATGAGGATTAACTGAAATACTGCATGTAAAGCACTGGCACACAGTAGTCACTCAAATATTAGATACCATGATTATTATCATTATGAGAAACTGAAGCCCAGAGAAGTTACATGAACTGCCCAAGTCCAAACAGTCAGTTGGTGGCAGAGCCAGTAATAGAATTCATTTCTCATGACGCCAGTGTGATTTCAAATACTCTGAGAGTGTTCTAACACAAATGCAATGGGGATGTTTGGAAAAATCTAACAAAAGTATGCACTGAACAAAGAAGAAAAGGAAAAAAGAACAAGTCAGATATAATGATGGGCCAATATGCTGGACCATTTCCAGGTGTTACACCCAAATGTAGCGTATTAGAACCAACATATAATAATGTGCCTGCAACTTACATCTCTGCCAAAGCCATGTAAACGAATTCTAAACATTTATTCTACCATTTGTGACATAGAGTAAAAACCAAGCCATATCTCAAATCAAAGCTTGGTGACTTGCCTCCTATCCTGGGGAACAAGTGTAGGTAGAAAGACTGGCAAAAATACCCTGGAGCGATTTTCTCCTGTTTATGAATTCTAAGTCCCGGTCTGTTTCAAAAGTGGAGGAGAAAAAGTGCTAAGTCAACCAACTTCAGCTAATTAGTTCTTTCTATTTGGTGACTGTAAATCAATGACAAGCAAACTTCTAATACTTTCACCCTGGCTGAGACGTTTGCTGCCACTCACCATCCATCACGTCTGCCTGTAAGTGGCCTCGCTGAGCTCTGTCTAAATAGCACCCAGTTCTCTGGTTATATGCATCCCCTCTTTTCTGCAGCCTATAAGAAAATATGCTGGTGGCAGCTGTTTGTAATAAGCTGAAGGCTTTGTGAGACCAATTGTAATGCAAAGGTCATTTGCATTACAATTTGCTAAGCTGTTTACACATTGCAATTTGTAAGGTTATAATGTCACATGCTGTCAATAACTCTAGGTAGAGAATTAATGACTGTTAATAGGTCATCAATTCTTCATTCTTTTCCTTCAACACTCATTTCCCTAAGAGCTTTAATATATTTCATTGAAGCATGACCCCTTGAACTCTGAACTAAAGGTTTCATTTGTTTATGAGGAAGGAAAAAAAACAGGGTGGTACACCATAGCTAATTCCTTAACAAGTTGCAAGGCATTTGAACCAATCAAGACCACAGTTCAGATAGGAGCGATTCATAAAGATTATTTTCCAGGTACCCAATAATGCAGGAAATGTGTTTATGTTGTCTGTATCCATGAGGCTTAACACCCATTCCTGCACACACACACCCCAAAACAAGCAAACAAATAAATAAATAGAGGAGTCAAAAGATGCTGAAATGCACCACATACCGGAAGCTAAAGGAGTTCCAGCCTATTTGAAAGAATGCATTTGCTGTAACTGTGCACTGCCCGGAGTCTGTCCAAATGCTTTTTCTGGGAAAATAATTAAATTCTAGTGAGATTGTAAGTGCTGAACTTGTTGCACCTGGGTTTTGGGGAGGTTATAAACTTCTTCAAGTATCTGATGACAGCTATGGACACTACACATACCACTTCTCATGAACAATGGCTGTAAACAAAATTCTGGGGCAACCTTCAGAAGCTCATTTATTTAACTCTGGGTAAAGAACTTTGGTTATAGAGATGCAGCTGATCTTCCTCCTACAACCAATGTGCTTTCAGATCAGATGGAGGATAGAGGCAGACGATGTAATCACTTCTCCTAGGTACTTATAATCACAGAGGATTCAAAAGAATAACCGATTTTTCATCTTTGAGAATGTTTTTCCCCATCTCCAACTTCAGGCTGAGGCACATAAAAAATGGCAGTGCTCAGGAAAATAACCAGTTATCCAAAGAGAAGACAGGTAGGACAGGGCTCCACATCACGGTACCAGGGGGCATTTAACAGACTATTTGCTTTGTTGTTTGTTTGTTCTTCCCATCACCTCCTTCCCTGAAAATGCCCCCCCCAGCTATTTGATTCTTCTGTGTTCCCTAGGATGTGAAACTCTCAGGGATCTCCTGTGAGAAGCTCAGAAAAGCCTATAAGCACCAAACATTCACTGAGTGTTCCTGAGTTTCTGACCCCCAAACCCAATCAAACCTATAGGCTTCCATCATTGTTGTAGAGTTCCAGATCCCAGGTCACCAAGAATCAGACATCACTACATTAGCCAAACCATGGTAATTATTTATGTAAGGATTTTGGTACCTGGAAGTGGTCGGGTATAATTAAAAGAGTTAGAACACAGTCTTGGATTAGACTGTATGTAAGAGACTGAATTGGATTCTTTAACCGCAAGAAAGGCTATTACTGAAATCTGATCAAAGAAAATACAATCTTTAGACTCAACCACACTTAATGCCTATAATTCTCACTGTACTGACTAATAAGAATAATATGAATACAGATTAGTACATCTTACTATATATTAAACACAGGGGGAATATACATAACTAGAGCTAAATAAATATTGATAGGAAGGATTGTTAACAAAGTTGTGTTTCTGCCTTCCAAGGTAAGGATCATGCTTTTTCCATGTACCGGATATTCATTAACCAAGACAGCTAGGCTTTCACAGTATGTTAGCCCGTGGAATGTGGAAATATAAACAGAGAACTGTGCCCAGTTTCAAAGATAAGAAAACTAATTTAGATTTTAAGGTGGGGTGGAGGGTGGGCACCCTTCTATTAAGCTATTACCATTTCCAGAAATCTATCTGAACTCAACAGTTAAGAAAAATATCTTTTCAAGGCACTCAGCTATTAAGATAAGATCTCTGTTGCCTTCTGTTTCTGTTTCTTTTGCTCTCAGTTCCATAAAGGAATCAATATCACAGGTAAAAGGTAAAACCAGGGCAGCTGAATATTCTAGAAAATACAAAGGTCTGGCTTGCTGGTTATAAGTTTACTGGAACCACATTTTAATGCATTTTAATATTATTGGAATATTACCATAGTTTGGTTAAAATTCACCCATTAATATGTTGTTTACCACAGTGTTTATTTTTTTAAGGACAGGAAAAAAACAAAGAACGTTTTGTTAGTCCTGAAAACAGACTATGGAGAGCTCTTAGATACCAGAGACCTTTTTATATTCATCTTATATCACCAGTGCTTAGCTTCCTGGCACAGGGGTATTTATAACTGTTGGTCAAATGAATAAAATACCAAAGGTGCTAAAAAAAAAAAAAAAAAGGACATTCAAACTAGTGTTAGCTTTTAAATATTTACTTTGGCAATAATATACAGTGTATTGCCTCACTAATCAGAATAATTATATGTACAGTCGCATTCTGATGTTATTTTCTTATATAATCTATCACATAGGCAGGAGACAACCCAGTGTATAGAATTCCAAAAATCTATAGTACATAGAAATTTGTATATCTACTTACTATAGAAAATCTATGGTAAGTTAAAATAAGTAATTAGTGCTTCTTTTTCTATAAGCCAATGGGGACCCCCCACCAAAAACAGCATTGCTTTTTTTCTGTGACATAATAATTGAACGCAGTCAGCCATTCAAGTAAAAAGTGTGTCCTGCTTTCCAAGGACTTATTTGCGTTTTTATCACTACTAGAGTTCCCCTACACCCATAATCTTTGAAACCAGACTGTGCCCATATTAGTAGCCATTCTTATAAATAACTGCTGATAAACATTTCTTTAAATCTATACAATGTGCACTGCCATCTCGGCCTTTACCACAAAATTCTGAATTGAAGAACTTAATGCAAAACAGGAAGAGCAAAATCACCAAACAGCAGCAACTGTGATGAATTTTCCAGTAGGGGAACCAATGGCATAATTCTTGTGACCTCCAACTTGTCTAGGGCCCTAATGGCAATTTGTAAAGGTCACCTCTAACTTAGTGTTTATACGTAGGGTAAAAGTTAATAAGAAAATTGACAAAGTTTTTTAAAGGCCAATTGTTAAGAAATTTTAATGCAAGATCTAATGACTTTTACCAATTTCTAGGTTAATGGAAATTACCAACGCACTTTATATAACAGAGGAACTGGAGTGTAATAAGGGACGACATATTTAAACAGGCCTATATATTTTAATCAATTATAAAAGAGAATCATAAAACTAAGAAGTCCCATTGAAGTATTATTTCAATAATCAAAAGGTGAGTTTTCAATAGAATAGACTACTAATTTATAAGTGAGAGTGATTAGTTTATCTTTTAAACCAACTTGGAAATATTTCCAGTGACACATGCCTATTTACTAACATGTAAATTGCCTAACCAATGTCTCAAGTATTTCTCAGATTTCCCTGCAAATCTGTAGGTACAGCTAAACCAACTTAATTTTTCAGAAATGAAATAGTGATCACTATTCTTAATAATAAGAATTACCATTCTGACCATTGTTCATGAAGTACTAAAGGATATGGAAGTGACTTTTGTCTTTATAAGCACATACTTATGAACATATTTCAGAGATGCTTTTAATCCTGAAACCTCACAGACACATAAATACAATGAAAACACTAGCAAACATGAACTACCTTCTCACTGAGTTGCTTAAAAATATGCAAATTTTCAGAGTTCTATGTTTTCCATGCATGTCTTCCAAAGCCTTACAAGTGGAAACATGAAATCTTTTAAAAATCAGGTTGAAATTACCAGACCTTTGACTTAGAATTAGAAAGTGGATTTTTCTTTTTCATAAATACACCCTTATGTCTTAGACCACATAGAAGAACCAGAATCATTTATATTCAAAGACACTCCAAATGCCTAGGAAGAAGAAAGAAAAGAAGTGAGCATTTACAGAGCGTGTCTTATGTGGCATTCCGTTAAGTCTGTGCATATACTATAATCTCAGTCAAGCTTCACAACAGCTCTATGAAGCGGAGCTGTTGCTTACCAGAACCTTACCAGCAACCTTACAGACAATGAAGTGTGACACAGAATGCCCCTTTCTCCAAGGGTTCAGTCATTCAGCATCAGAGTCAGAATTCAAACCCTGGTCTCTTTGCTCACAGATCCAGCATATTCCTTCCACATCCTTATGCTCTACTGGTGATCATGAGGTAACAATTAAAACTTTCTTAAGAATCAACTCAATATTAGATAATAGCTTTGTCTAAAATGAATTTTCAAACATGAATAGTGTTTTTTTTTTTTTTGCGGTAGGTGGGCCGCTCACTGTTGTGGCCTCTCCTGTTGCGGAGCACAGGCTCCGGACGCGCAGGCTCAGCGGCCACGGCTCACGGGCCCAGCCGCTCTGCGGCATGTGGGTTCTTCCCGGACCGGGGCACGAACCCATGTCCGCTGCATCAGCAGGCGGACTCTCAACCACTGCGCCACCAGGGAAGCCCAAAATCACTTTTGTTTTTACTGATGTTCTAGGATGCTTTTCATTCTTTTCTGATTTTGTTCAAGGTGGATTCCTTCAGTACCAACTTTAACAAAAAGTGATAAAAACAGAAATATACTGACACTGTTAGAGGAAGGCCACTTCACCAGACTCACCCTCCTTTCCTTTTACTGTACTACAGAAGAATATGGGGAGCCATCAATCTGCCCTTTCTTCCCATGCCTGGTGCACTTCCTGTAACGAGTCCAATTAAGTCATCAAAAGAAGCAATAGGAAAGACAGAAGTGAACTCTACCTCACATGCCAACTTTGAAGAGCACCTTTATTCTATAAAATGTGAGTTACACCATGCCCACATTCACACAGGGAAAAGGGATCTATTTACTAACTCCCAAGATCTAAAATAGAGATGGGTTTAAAATTACTGTTTTCTCAGAGAGGTACCAGCGGAAGGGCAGCATCCACATCTCAGCTGACACAGGTGGTGGATGAAAAATACATTCTCTCTGCTTGTCGCTGGCTAAGGTGAGGCTGCTTAGTAAAACCTGGAGCCAGAGGGCTGAGAATTATGCCAGTCCCTGAGCTCGATTTCTCAGTATCCAAGAAAATCTGTCTACTTCTAGAGAGAAACTCACCATTTCTAGGGAGCCACTGGGTTGAAAATGGGTAGATATTTATTTATTTATTTATTTAGAATTCTCTGCAAGAGGGCAGCCTTTTAAAAGTAAAGTAGGGCATTTCCTAGGAAGCGTTTTACTGCTTTTCCAGAATTATGCACTAACTGATGCCTGGGTATGAGTAAAAAAAAAAAAAAAAAAAAATTCATTAATATTTAGCACTCATATAGCAGTATAAATGCATGCAATGCTCTACAGTAAATAAAATCAGGTCTCAAAATGTGCCTTTTTAACACAATCGTAACAGAGAAATATCTTCAGACTTTGTAATAATCTCCCAGGGGAAACAGCCAAAAGTCCCATCATGTAAACCTAGAGTATACTAAGAAAAGTGGAGGAGACAATTCTATGAAACACAAGCTTGTACTGATGAGACAAGGATCAAATGTCGCTAGGAGGGGCTTTTTTCCTCTAACTTAAATGATGTTAGAATACTGCAAGTGCCTTCCCTAAACTCTCACCCCCTACCCCTTCAGAATGCGGATACCCCTTCAGTATCCCCATTCTGTCAAGTTCACTAATAGTAAGCAGTAACCTTGATGTATGGGGGAGTTAACTCTCTCTCACTCCTTTTCTTTACCATCCGTCTGCAAGCCTGGTTTATTCCTTGTCTGCATTCAGCAGGACATTGCTGATACTTTATAAATCTGACCCATAATGTGATTTCCCCACCAGAGCCTCTTCTCATTATCCACCACCACCATCCTCCTTCCCTTAACACATAGGATTTCCAAGTTGAAGCAATTGGTCCCAGGTATGCCTTCATCGACATTGTCCATTCTAAAGCAGAATTTCTCTTTATGTGCTCATACTACGTTAATTCAGCTCCATCCATGTTGCTGTTAATATTAAAGGTCATTTACTGAACAGGTACAGAAACGGTCACATTGCAAAAAATAGTCTTGTAATGAAGATGCCTCTGAAATAGTACACAGCTTTCTTTTTAAGATCATCTGCTCAGAGGCAAGTAGGAAGAGGAGATAGTCTCTTTAGGTCCCTTCAAACCAACGTATCTTATCCAGTCCAGGTCTGAATGAACCAAACTTTCATCCTACTCTGAAAACTCAAGTTCTTCTCACAGTCTACACAGCTTTGGAAGTCTACTGCATGTTTTAAATTATTCTTTCATCTGAAAGAATGCTGCTACTGATGTCAGGGTGTATGACTGCACAGATCACAAGGGCAAACGGAGACCAAATGGTTGCAATTAAGAATAACAGGATTTAAGAAGTTTGGAGAGCATCTAAGCCTTCATCTTCCACTTTCTATTTCTACCTATATCCTCTTCATTTTGCACGCACACATATAGCTAATGCAAAAGGTCTACTTTTACCATTTTTTGGGTTTTTTTTTGGTTTTTTTTGCGGTATGCGGGCCTCTCACTGTTGTGGCCTCTCCCGCCGCAGAGCAACAGGCTCCGGACGCACAGGCTCAGCGTCCATGGCTCACGGGTCCAGCCGCTCTGCGGCATGTGGGATCCTCCCAGACCAGGGCACGAACCCGCGTCCCCTGCATCGGCAGGTGGACTCTCAACCACTGTGCCACCAGGGAAGCCCAAAAGGTCTACTTTTAAGACACTGAGCAAATTGATTTCTAAAATAAAATAGGCAAACAAACATGACCAATAGAAAATGCAAAAAAGATTGCAATTCCATTAAAAGAGTTTATAATTTAAAGAGATTTATAGATACTTCTTTTAATCGAGACAGATTATCCTCTTGAGAAATGACTGATGACCTTTTGTGCTTTTCATAGTTATAATCATTGACAAAATAGGTTTGCTTAGAGGAAGACTCATCCACAGCCATGGATTACTGGAGCACAGTTATTCTACATCATGTCAAAATGAAAGCTGTTACTTTTTCACCTGTTCAGTATTCTATGAGCCTAACTAATCTGATTTATGCTTCTGTTCAGCCATTTGTCAAATACCAGGCACAGCACAGAATTTTATGTTCCGTTGCCTTTGACTTACACTTTATATTTGACATGTAAGGCCCTTGGGATACAAGAGAGCTTTCCACCCAAACCAATGCCTACTCAGCATGTGGTCCAGAAGTGAGAGTGTTATTGTAGCTTCCCGGTGTCCTGGTTGCAGAAGTCAAATAGCTCAGTAATTCTCCCCACAGTGATGTGTTTGACAAGCTGGATGGGAGATAACACCCTCATCCTGGCTTTTCCATTCCTCAAATATATGGAACAAAAACCTAAAAGAAGGAGAACACATGTTTAGCCAGATTTAACTGGTGAGCTGAAATGTTTGAAAGTACACAAATCTTAATCGTAGTGGGCAGTTCTAACTTGGAATTTGATTTTTTTCTGAACAGATCTTCTATGTTTGAGTCCTCAACTTATGCCTGACAGCTGTACTGACAAAAGTAGTTATGCCTTTGGAACAAAGAGAACCAGAGAAAGATGAGTACTTGATTTTCAGCCTTGAATATCACTAATAATTATCTGTTTTCGATTAAACGATTACCCCTGCAGCAGAGCTGGATTTTAACTTCAAGGTATGTTACAGAAAACACTAGAAGGGAGAAAAGGAAAGCCTACATAGGGAGAAAGGGAACGGAAGGAGAAAAAGAAGCGAGATAAGAAGAGGAAGAAGAAGAAGAAAAAGTATGAAGTTGAGGCGGTACAAAATCATTTTTGCATTTTCCTCTTGTAGCTTCATCTTAAAACTATGCAAACATCTCATTAACTTCTACATTTAGAATCTGATTCTGATGGTAAAAGTAAATTATTCTTTTCAGTCTTTTTACCTCCACTTCTACCACTGACAGATCTGAAAGAGATGAACTAGTTTACGCAATTAAATAGCCCATGTTATACTATGTGACTCAGTGTGAATATTGTCTCAATAACTTAGAATGAAGAGAGGTACAGGAAATAGAAAGGTGAGGCCTAAGCAATCAACACAGGATCACAATGGATAGGCTGTTGGATGCTTGTTTGTAATTTGTTTCTTAGTACATCTCTTGAGAGCTAGAGTCCGCATGGGCTTAAAAGCACTGGCATTGACAAAGGAGCCCCTGGCTTTATAGATGCTTCCCCAGCATTTACGGTACTCAGACCTCCTCTCCTAGTCATGACAATGAGAAACTGGAGTGATCTTCTGTATAGGTTCAAGCCAGGAATATAGAGGCCGATTTTGGACTTAATAGCAATGGATTATAATAGAGTGAAACATATCATGCACTTCCTGTAGCTTTTTCCACAATGGGAAAACTATAAAGTGCTTTCATGATGTATATTGCAGACCCCAATACTAGGATTTCTTGTCAATTCTAAGATCCAGCTAATTTCTTATAGGGCTTTCATGTCAGGTCTAGATACTATTTCCAGGGCCAAGGTCATAAGCGCCTCTTCAGTTCCCCAAGTGGAGCTGGAGACTTCCTGTGCATCTCTTTTCGGATGGTCTTCATGCCTGTGCTCTCTTGCTTCAGTTTGTGAAACCAACTTTATATGAAGCTGTACTGGTAGTTTCGATTATACTTGAATGCGAACTGCACTCAATATAACCCTCAAAGCATCCCTGTTACTATTTATCATTTCCGTTTCACAGATGAGAAAATTAAAGCTCAAAGAAATAAAAGATTTGACTATCAAGGACATAGGGGACATGATGGAGGCTGAACATTGAATCAGAATGTTTGATTCTAGAGGAGTACCCAGGAGTTCCCTTTTCAAACAAATAATTTCTTAAAGCTAAAAAGATAATATTTTTGTTCATTCTGTAACAAGTATCACTGCCCATCTGACACGGTGTCATGCCCCAGTGCTCATGGTTGAAACCACTAGCACTTTATTTGAATATATATGAATATATATATATATGAATATATATATATTTGAATATATGATCTTTTGGAAGTTAATAATCAACCAAGTAAGTTTCAGTCATCCAAGGATGTGACATGAAGGAGGAGAAATAGATATATGAAAGGGAAAATCAGGAACAAACATATTCTTAATTCATGATCCTGATAAGAAAAATAAATCCACTTTGCTATTAGCATAGGCTCATTAAAACTCTAATGAGCTCAGGGAACCTGCGTGATGCTGAAATTCTCCTACCTACAGAACTGACTCTTTTGAGGTCAGCTCTTTATGTAAAATGACCACAGCATGACAAAATCCTTAGGAAATAAGCTGAATGTCTTAAAAATAGGAGCCAGAGAAAAAGAATATAATCAGGTATCTGTTTCTCTACTAGTATGTTACTCTTCAGCATATAATTCAGTTCTAAGTAATCAGGGAATTAAAAAATAGGATTATATTGCATAAATATCAGATAAAGATTGTAAAGATACAGTTATAGCAATTGACCCCTATGACCCACATTTAAGTCAACAGACACTTTCGGAAAGGATTCTAAGCCATTATTCTTGAAAATGCTATCAATTTAAATGATGATTTCGTTAACAGCTGATTAAAACTATTTTGGACCGAAGTATATGCCACTGAGCTGTTTTTGGCCTGAAGTAAAAGTAATAGATAATTCTTAAATTTAAATCTTGCTGGCAAACATGCTATTTAGCATTAATTGAGTGTGAAAATACTGGTGAAGGTTTAACAACTCAGGATGTAACACTCTGAAATGGTGCTGAATATTTTTGAGGAGAAGGGTAAGATGAAGAGGCAATAATTCATTGATAGCAACCTGGCCAAGCATTGACACATACCCTAGAGGCAGGCACCAAAGTATGTTTGGCCTCCTTTCTACCCTTTGTGCAAAGAAGGCAAAGTAAACCTTACCAGTCTATCCCATAAAAATCAAATGGAAACCTTGTCAATAGAAAGACTATTAGTAATAAATGAAAGGAGGGATAAAACACATGTGGATGTTAGGGGTTAAAAGGTGAGATTAGAATAAGAGAGAAAAAAAAGAACAGCTTTAGGAATGAATTAGAAATTGAAACAAACATACTGAATCTTGGAGCTACACATCTGTCTGGGTGGGCAGAAAAACTAATGGGATCCATTCATCAAGTTGTATATTTTCGGCTAAATTCTGGTGAGGATTACTACCGATGAAGCTAACACCAGGTTACCCTATAAATTGGGAAGGGATGGGGGGAAAGTCTGTGTGGTCATGGGGAATTTAGCTTCACTTTGCCAGCTGAGGTAGGCCAATAAAAGTTACTAAAAGTTAAATAAAAGTTAATAAAGGTGTTGCTTTTCTGGAGCATTATATTGGTCTTTTCTTCCAAAGTTAGGGCTACATGGGAAGTTGGGCACTAAAACATTGTCCCCAGAATATCAGTCATGGTACAAGCAGTAGTTGTAGCAACAGTAAAAGTCACAACAGTAGCAACAACGATAATAATATAGTGCTGAAAGGTAATTGTCAAAAACTGGTAAAATCAGGACTCTCATATAGATATAAAAAGAACCCGGGTTTTTTAAAAAATAACAATGGCACTTATTTGGGCTTTTTTTCCACCACCCTTAGAAAAATATGTTTAACACATCTTAAGCTTGAATTTGAATATAAACACTAGAATTTTCACAACACGATTTACACAATTTACATATAAGGCCCAAGTGAGCCAACCATTAAAACATATATATATATGTGTGTGTGTGTGTGTGTGCATATATATATATATTTTTTTTTTCTTTACTCATAATGAGGGAAACTGGAATATGTTATAACCAGTCAAAGAAGTCCAAAATAGCACAAATTTATATAGATTAAAAGAGTGCTGAAATGAACATGCAAAAGGAGGCAAAACTACTTTCAGAGGCTTGGGAGAGTTGGTGGAGACTCTACAGGTCAGGACAGAATTTGTCCGTAAATAAAAATTATTTTGCATTGTTATCATTTATCTACATACAATTTAGAGACTTATAAACTAGCTCTCACGAAATCAGAATCAGAGAGCTACCAGAAGCATGTGCTAAAGACAATGTACAGTTTTCTACTGAGGCACAGAGTTTTTTCCCCTACAATAGGAAAATATTTGAGCTAAAACTGGAAACCCAGGATCCTTAGAAATCAGTTTGAATTCCACATTAACGTCACAAGCATAACTTCTCTCAGGCACTTCTCCCCACCCCCATCCACCTCTTTCTACAAAGAAATCAGAAGCATGTTGTTTTCAGATCTGCAATTTTTCCATTTGTAAATGAGGCAGCTCAATGATATAGTAGCAGACAGGCAACGTGGTGATCATTCTGGAGGATCTGACCAGAGTGTGTCACCTACATAATGTGATTAGTGTGGATATTCTTTGGGGAAATTACAAAGTCCAGTTTGTAAAGAACTTAAACTCATTGTCTCTACCACTCAGGGAACCTTGCCCAGGGCCCACAGGGTAGTTATAAAGGAATATCTATCATGTTTTCTAAAAATGAAAGGAAATATGTTTAAAAATCACAAAATAAGCATATGGAACTCCATTTCCATTGCTTTTTTTTTGGGGGGGTCTTCATTTAGGGAAAAGGAAAGAGGAAGAGGAATGCATAAAATTATTATTATTATTTTTTTTTTTTTTGCGGTACGCGGGCCTCTCACCGTTGTGGCCTCTCCCGCTGCGGAGCACAGGCTCCGGACGCGCAGGCTCAGCGGCCATGGCTCACGGGCCCAGCCGCTCCGCAACATGTGGGATCTTCCCGGACCGGGGCACGAACCCACGTCCCCTGCATCGGCAGGCGGACTCTCAACCACTGCGCCACCAGGGAAGCCCCATAAAATTATTTTTACATCCTTTTTTTTCCTTTATAAAGCTGCCTTTAAGTTGTCAGGTAGTGTTGTGACCACAAAGCTCGAACCACATAAAACAGTCCTCTGATACTCTCTTTGCCAGTAATTTTAACTACCATGAGAGCAAGAACTACACGTTACTTGTCTTTATCCTCAGCACAGTGCCTGGTACACAGCAGGTATGTTATCAGTGGCTGGTGATCTCAGCCTTCCCCTTGGTCTCAGTTTTCATCCTAAGCCGCTCACTGTGCGCCCACCGCCAGCCCTGCTTCCCAGCGCTGGTCCCGATGGCCACGGCTTCTGAACTGCTGACTCACCTTCGCATGCCTGCAGCTTCTCCAGGCTCCTAGGACCTCACTGCTGGCGGCACAAAGTCTCTGAATGTGACCCACTGTTTTTCTCTTTGACCACGGCTAGACTATCCCATCGTGGACATACTGCCACAGAACAATATCCCCCAACTCAGCCCGCAGCAAAATAACTACCCCACTTCATGTCATTTCCAAGCACTTTATACTCACGCAAATCGGGAGCATGTTCCAAGTCATCGGAAGAAAAACTATAACCATGACAGAGAGATTTCCCTAATTCAGGAAACCTCCCAAAGGGCATCAAAAGTCAGAGAAATGTGTGCTGCTCTCTGAAAAGCTTTTCCTAAAAGTCTGCATATGTGATGTGGTTTAAAGTGTGAGAATATGATTTGACCATTTTTTCAGTAAAAATAACTATCAGTAAATTCAAAACCATGCTTCTGTTTGGTGAACTACCTGTCTGCATCACACTAAACAGCACTCTTTCTCCACTGCCTCCCAAGACCCCCCTTCCCCGACGACGCCCACCTCCCCTGTTCACAGCTCCATGGGTGGGGAGAGGAGAGAGAAAGGACGGACTTTGTATTGGAGACCATTTATTCTGGTTATTTCTCAGGGATTCAGCAGGTAACTTCACTGTCTGCTTTTAATTTACAAGACTTCAACTGAATGCAACAGATGAGCCACTTTGCAAATAGAAGAAAAAACAGAAGCCTAACCTGTAAGACCTCCTGGTATTGATGATGTCAGGCCCCAAAATTTGATAAGCACCTTCTAATAGACATGTTTATGGTCATATCCATTGTCTTTATGTGACTTATTAGTCTTCTATGAAAACGTGCCTGAGTCAAGGGGTATAGAACTTTATGTGCCAAACAACAGCTACAGGAAGAAGCGCAGCTGCTGAAAACCCATGCCTCTGTAGTGTCGGCATAACAGCACGAATAAAGCTGCTGGGGTTCCCGAGCTACTGGCGTCATTCGTGTTGCCTTTCTTGTCATCAGAATTCCCAAACTCTGGCTATTTTCATGTCTTTAATGTTCAATTAAGAAACACATTTTGATAACCAAGAGGGACCAACTATATAGCACAGGAGACTATAATAACCTATAAGGGAAAAGAATCTGAAAAAGAATATATATGTGTATGTGTGTGTGTGTGTGTGTGTGAGTGTGTGTGTATAACTGAATCAATGTGCGGTACACCTGAAACTTACACAATATTGTAAATCAACTATACTTCAATAAAATTTTTTTTTAATATAGAGCAGAAACAAAACTGAAAAATAACCAGACACATTTTGTTTTGTATAAGGAGACCTAGGTAGGGGTGTGGTAAAGGAGCAATGAGCACAATTTCATCTCAGACTCCTTTTCTTTTTAAGAGTGTACTTTCATCTGACAGCCAGTCTTAAACTACTTTTAAAGGCTGATGATTTGACCTGGAATAAAAATAAGCTGTATTAGATACTTTCTGATATACCTTTAAAGTGAAACGGCCATTATCTTTTTTTCATTAAGAAAAGGGCAGAATGCCATCCCCTTTCATTTCTCCAGTAAATCAAATTGAATTATTCATTAGCACTAAATGTTTCCAAACTCCCTCTCCCTCCACATACACATACCATTACCTCATTTTAAACAACGAACGGAAGGGCCTTATCTCTTCTAAAAATAACCCCTCTGATACATTGAGCTCCTACAGTTTTGGACTTTGCAAAAATTAATTTCTGTGGTTAGTAAAGCTAACAGCCTCTAGAGTAGAATCAGACGGTGAAGACAATAAACGAGCAATTAAAAAGCAGCTCCCTGTACTATTTTTCAGTTCTCCCATTTGTCACTGACTATAGCACTTCGGTGCTGAGTAATTCTTGAGAACTGAGGTTGGCAAAGAATGACCCAAAGTAAAATCTTAAGAAATAACTAGCAACAAAAATTTTAAAGTATTATATTTGGCCAAATAAAGGCAGTTCCTCAAATACCTACCTAAAAGCCTGAGTCAAACCACAGCTATGGATTCACACTAGTCAGGTTTAATGGAAACCCAAACGTAATGCCCAGCACCTTCAGACCACTAAATATGCATGTACACGCACATCCCATCAAACATACACACGTCCCAGCATACACACATACCTTGACAAACACACACACACACATCATACACATATACACTGTCAAACACACACACAACACCACATACACACAAACAGACAAAGATCATTTTTCTTTTCTAAGAACAGATCTCCAGACACTCGAGTCTGTTTTTTATATGAAATCCTATCTCCTGTCTTTGACTCTGATTGTTTTGCATCTGCTGTGTCCTGTTTCATTAACAGGAGCTTATCAGAGTCACATAAAACAGTGAAGATGCATTGCTTTTATTACCATTTATAGCACCGTTTGTTTCATTTAAGGAAACGGGCTTAGTCCCTGGCCTTAAATTACACAGCACAAACAGGATTCCAGAGTTCAGGGTTCATATTTATTCTCCCATCTCTTCACTTTGTCAGAAGAGAAATCACTTTGAGTTGACTTCGAAGACAAACTGTTGCCATTTGCACCAGCAGAAGCTCAGTTCTTTCAAACAATAACTTAGCTTCAGGGACTCCTGAGCCATTCTCATTTCCAGATCAGGCAGTAGCCTCAAGATTACACCTGCTTAATTCAGGCCTTACAAATTCAACCAAGGGCTGAGCTTGGAATTTTACTTATGCATGTTGAAGATGAATTTCTCAAGTGTAACAAGAGAGGGAAAATTGTATTATCTTAAAAATTGCCACCAGAATTCCTCTCAGGAGAAAAACTGTCTTTGGAAATTGATCTGGATCTTGGGTTTTTATTTTTGTGTGTTTTGTTTTGCTTGTTCCTATTTGTTTTGTTTTGTCCTATTTGTTTCCTTTTTTAAAAATGTCTCAGCAGATGCCTGCTGGGCCACAGGAGAGAAAGTTTGGAGTTTCTGGAACAAACTAGAAAGGAGCAGGTGAGGAAGAGAGAGGGGTGATAGAGAGGAAAGAGAGAAAAATCCAACAAGAGTCATGGTAGAAACCTGTGCTCCTGTGTCACTCCTTTTCTCCCCATTCCCTGCCAAATCTTCAATTAAATCTACAAAACTAACAAAGATCAGAAATGAGTGGCTTTTTCAAAAGTTGTTACTATAGCAACCAGAGAATGATTTGTATTTCACAGTGTGTGGTGCTCACCCAGGAACTGGATGCCAAGTGGTCCTGAGAACGTACTCCATCCCCCGCTCCCAAGAACTGACAGAAACCTTGGGTAGGTCACTAACTATAAAGTCAATCTTACCTTAAACTTGAATTTCAGTAAGCCTCAAGCTAACACGTGGCTTATCCTAAGTAAGTGTTTGAATTAGGTGGTACAGGCAACATTGAACAATACAAATTAATAAATAGTACTCATATTTTAACACATTATTCTCAGTACTTTGCTTGCTTCAAAGGACCTGTGAATGAATGGCACAGTCCCTGTCCTCAAGGAGTTTGCAGTCTAGTGGGGGAAATAAGATATAGACACAAATAATTAATATGAGGCAGAATATGAAGTGTAGGAACATGGATTGGGGAGAAGGATCAATGCCAGTTTCAGAGACAGTAGCAAAGAAAGATGTCAGTGATTATTTTGAGAGAACATTAGAAGAAGATGCTACTGGTATGGACACAAATAGTGGGAGGTGGGGAAAGATTATTTTATTAGAGCTTCTTGTATAATTATCTCAACATCTTCCATATTAAATTAAAGGATGGTAAGACTCTCTTATCTTCACAATGTCTTAAACATAGTAGTTCCTTAAAATTAATATTTAATTGAATCCCAGGCTGAGGATTAGCATGAACGTAAGCAGAGATGCAGGAAGGAGCAAGGTGTGGACAAGAAATGTCAAAAGTCTAGTTGTCTGGAATTTAAGATGTAAGGTAGAAAACTACACGAAAACTGTGGTTATGTTAGACACTGGAATTGCACTGTTTTCTTTATTCATTGAGAAGTGTGGTCGGAGGGTTCTTGGTCAGGGAAAGCCAGCACAAGGCACACTTCAGACCCATTACTCCACTGTCATATGAAGAACAGAATGGGGACAAATCTGTCAGTGGGAAGCCCAGCAGAGGACAGTTCAGAGGTCGAGTTAAAAGCAAAGCCGTGGAGGTTCAAGCTGCGGTTGGGGTAACAGGGCTGAAAAGTAGTGGGACACTGTTAGTGATAGAATTAGGTTGTTTAGAAACAGGAGATTGCTTCAAGTCAGTTGAACAACGATTCATTGAGTATCTCCTGTGTGCTCTGGCCAACGCAGTTAAACTTGGCTCTGCAAGGATTCATGCCAAACTGTTATTAGTGGTTATACCTGAGATTTGAGCTGGAAGGGAAGGAATTTATTAACTCTTTTCCCTCATAGAATTAATCTTCCTTTGGTGATGTGTCACTTTCATGATTTTGAAAAAAAACTTCCAAGAATATATAAATTAAACAAGAAAAAGTGTTACATGGTAAATGAACGCGGCAGAGACCACTGGCTTTGTAAGCTGAATCAGGGAAAAGAATGGCCCTAAGTGAATTAAAAATCAGCTTAATCTCATCATTAAAGCAGCCCCACCAGCATCACCACAAAAGGTGTTAAGCTATTAGTTTGTGATTTTGAATATGGCCCCAAGTAATAAAGCCCGGCCTCAATTTAAAATGTTACATTTTTCATGCTTCTCATTAAGCCAAACTAATATCTCTCTCAATAATTCTGAATTTGTAAGGTCGGAATATATGGAAACTAAAAAATAATTATGGAGTGAGTGAATCTTCCTATTCTCCTTTAATTATTCTGTCAGAACCAGGCATTGGGAAAGCTCCTACCTGAGGACTAATTTAGGAAGCCTCGAGAAACAGTCACTTTTGGGGGCTGTTAGATGCCCTGTCTCTCTCGCTGTGTGCAACTTCTTCCAGCCCACATAGCACATACTGAAGCAGAAACTGTGGCTAATGAGTCCTCATTTCTACAGCTGCAAAAACCTGGGAGAATTTAAGAAAACAGTGCATAACTTTCCAGAATATGCTATCTCACGTGAATTGTATGGATGTTGGACTTGCCTACAAATGAACTAAGATAATCATGTCTAGCAAATCCAGGCTGCATTCAGCACAGAGAATCTCACCTATCTACCGAGAACTCAACCACGAGGTTCCACTATGAACAGTTATGTCTCTTCGTAACTTACCTCTGAGTTTAAATCCTAGAAGAAATAGCATGGGTTATTTTTACACAAAAGTGTAAAGGTGCCCCATGCCTTTGTCCCACTATTTGCTGACATGCCTCAGTCAGTCCGGCGGCTGTTACCGAGGCTCCCTGAGGGGACTGACATTCTGACAAAAGTCAGCTTAGGGTTGTATCACTCAAGCTCACTCCTGTTGATAAAAAGTTGTTCTACAAAAGGTGCCCAGCTGCATAAATAATTTGCACCTTGCATTCTTCCAATGGAGTAACAATATTAGAACTTATAAGTTTATATGTTTAGGTATAAAGTATATATCTTTTATTATATATCTACATCTATCTTGAAAGCTCACTTCCTGCTTTAGCTGTCTCATAAAACAAGCATATTAATCGTTCAGATAAATGCCTAAGGGAGGAAAATAGGTCTGATATTTTCCTGGTATCTCTTCCAGATCTAAAATTCTAGGCGTAAAGATGCGCCAGCACACTGCACCGCAATCCTCACGGTGATGACATTATCTGCAGGATCTGTGTAATTCTGGAAGGAGTCTCTGGCCTGCTGTGAGGGCAGCTGTGTGGGATGGAGCCCATGTCCCAGGGAAGATCCTGTCTCCCACTCAGGACCACTGTGGTCTCATTATATAATTAATACAGCCCTAAATATTTGGGAGGAAGGAAGGGGGAAATGGGAGAGGGAGGGAGGAAAAGAAGGGAGATATTGACTATAGAACTTCACCATTAAAAAGCAATCCACGTGACTATAATAATTCAGTTTTGTATACTTGAAAGTTGCTCAGAGTAGATCTTAAGCATTCTCACCACACACACACACACACACACACACACACACACACACACACACACAGAGTTAACTATGAGGTGATGGATATGTTAATTATCTTGATCTTGGCAATCATTCCATGATACATATGGATATCAAGTCATCACATTTTACATTTTAAATACATACAATTATAATTGTCAAAAAATACATGTGGGGCTTCCCTGGTGGCGCAGTGGTTGAGAGTCCACCTGCCGATGCAGGGGACACGGGTTCGTGCCCCGGTCCGGGAAGATCCCACATGCCGTGGAGCGGCTGGGCCCGTGAGCCATGGCCGCTGAGCCTGCACGTCCGGAGCCTGTGCTCCGAACGGGAGAGGCCACAACAGTGAGAGGCCCGCGTACCGCAAAAAAAAAAAAAAAAAAATACATGTGATTTAATTATGCCTTCTATTTTCTAATTTTAATGTATAATTTTCCAATAAGTGTCCATTATAAATACATACAGAGGTATTTCACCATAATAATCCCCATAGTGTGTTTTACTGTATGAATAAACTTTAATGTCTTTACATACTCAAAAAAAAAAAATGCCACTGAATGACTTATCTGGTGATACCATCAAAAGTGCGTTTTATAGAGCACTGCACAAAAAGTAAAAGTTAAGAGTTTCTTAAACTTCCTCCAAAAAATATTAACAAATAAAAAGCAATCCATGGCATATCCGTTTTTTAAAGCAGAGAATCCTATTGTCACTGTGTGTCCTAACTCCCCACACACAAATCTGGACTGTTGAACAGGCTTCTACAACAATTCTACAGTTCCCTTCTTTGCTTAATTCCTAGTTATTCTTCCTGACTTAGTTCCAATCTCTGCTCCTCTGAGAAGTCCCTCTTGGACTTCTCTTCTACAGGCCCATACTTTGGGTTGTGAGCTGCATATCTGTAAAAATGTGGAGCATGTCACCTCCATCGTCGTGGAAATGTTTGTAAAAGAAAAAGATAGATAAATCTCCATATGTATGCCAGTGTGTGTGTGTGTGTGTGTGTGTGTGTGTGTGTGTGTGTGTGTGTGTGTGTGTGTGTGTGTGTGTGTGTGAAAGTGAGTTTCTAAAGACAGCCAAAGCACTAACCTAACAAAACAAAAACAACAAGTCACCTGGTCCTGAAGAAACTTTCTCCAGTTGCCAACCAATCAAATAACTACCTACACAGATACTTTAATGCAAACTTCTAAAAAAGAATACACCTGCACAAAGAAAGAGTCCTGGAATGTTCATGGCCATTACCAAAAAACCCAGATACAGCAAACAATTCTAAACAAATAATTGAGACACTGTCAAAGATACGTGCATAAGAAAGTTCATGACAGCATTATTTGTAATAGGAAAAGAAGCTGAACACCTTGTAAACTTTAAAAAGAGGTTGATTAAATTACAGAAATTTTATATAATAGGATGATATAGATAGCAGAAATTATAACTTTTTGAAAAGTATTTCATAAAATAAAGAATACAGAATATAACTGGAACACATAGGAATTTTAAAAGCTGCATAAGCATTATGATCTTATGATCCCAAAATTGCATTTTCTGTTTTTTCCATATAAATATACATACGATACACACATATATATATATATATATGTATATATGTATATATATGTGTGTGTGTGTATGTTAACATAGTTCTCTCTTGGCGGAATTATAGGCAATTTCATTTTCCTTTTTGTACTTTTTGGTACTTTACCTGGTTTCTACAATAAGAATATTTCACTGTTGTAATCACGGGGAAATTTTATTTCTTTTAAAGAGGTGGGATCATAAAAATAAAGATGAATAGCAAAAATAGGCATAAGACCTTGAGATATCTTCTGGCATCAAAATTAAATGAGACTATAGTTCTCCTTTTTACCCATCTGTTGATACCTAATGATAACCATCTGAACTAGAATTACTTAGAGTCAATCAAGAATCCACTGGTACACTATTACGATTAAAAATTATCAATCGTCTGTTCTTCATCTTGTGGCAATTTGTTTTTGGCTGGGATGTGTAATCTTGAAGCCCCTTTTTATATGTCCATAACACCCTACATATCTATTACAATACATATCACAGCAAGTTTTAATAACTGATTTACTTTTGTCTCTTGTATTAGGGGTTCAGCTCATTGAAGACCAGGAACTTTCATTCCTTCACTCAACACATACCAACTGACAACGTATTATATAGGCCCTGCTCTAGGTCCTGATGATAGAATAGTGGGGGGAAAGAGATAGAAAACTCCAACCAATGTCCTTGTGTCTCTGTATCCCAGTTTTCCCTGTGATTAGGACATAGTAAGTATCAATAAACATTTGTTAAGTAAATGAATAAATAATGATATATTAAATCAGAGCAATAAAAGAACATGTAGTACAGGAATACACTGTATAATATAATGGAGAAATTAAAGAAACCCAGGAGGGGGACCCGTAGGAACCTCAAAGTATATCTTTGAGGAAAGAAAAGACATTGGGCTTTGAAAGAAGAGTGCATAAATATAGTAAATTTCAAATTATGTTCCACAGAACCCTAAATTCTTCTAATACTCTCATTCCTTTTAAAATCATATTTCATTATTTTTAATGGTTATAATTTAAAAAAAAAACAAAATTATGTTCTCAAATGTGTCCTACAGCAAATATGAACACTCCAGAGACAGAGTGTTCATTTTTCTTCCAGTTTAAGTCATTTTCTGGTGCTACCCTCAGTCTACAACTTCAACAGCAATCCCTGTGCAATTATTTGAAATTCCTCGTGAAGAGTTGTTGGCTATCAAGGTGGTAACTCTGTGATTAAAAATGGTCACAAATTCTTTGACACCACTCCCAAGAAGAAAGAGGGTCTTTGTCTCATTCCTGGGAATCAATGCTGCGACAATAGAAGATAGCAGAAGTGATACTGTGCCATCTTCCAGACCAGGCCTTAACAAATTTTCAGCTTCCACTTCCTGTCTCTTAAAACATTCTCTCTTGAAGCCCAGCCTCCATGCTGTGAGGAAGCCCAAGAAACCCAACAGAGAAGCCCAGGTGGAGAATAAGGAAGAGCCCTGGCTGACAGCCCTGGCTGAGCTCCCACGCAGCAGCCAGCACCATCTTGCCAGACACATGAACGAGCCACCTTGAAAATGGAACCTCCAGCTCCACGTAAGCCTCACCGTTGACACTGCACGGCAATGCCACTCCAAACCCTGCCGAAATTTCAGTTCATGACCAAAATAAATAAACGTTGGGGTTTTAGGTCGTAATGTTTTAGAGTGGCTGGTAACTCAGAAATAAATAAATGGAACATTCTGCATGAGTCTTTAAAAAAGATTTTAAAAATCAGACCGGTGCTTGTCCATTTCACGTGAGTATGCTAGCAGTGAATATACCATGTCAGCACGCCTGAGCCACACCCAACTGAGTGCCATGCAAGGCTCAGGCCCTTGTCATGACTGCTTGATAAATGTGTAGTAACAAATGAATACATGACACGTTCTTATAGAATTTCAGCGCATATTTAAGTTTTAGGTCTTGCCATAATAATGATTATACGATTTTTGTACGCCATCCAAATTTTGATATCATTTTTTTATTTATTGCAGGTTAAGTAATTATGAAATGTATCTTTACATTTATGGATTTTTAAAATTAGGATGACTGTGATGACATTGATCAGCTTCAAAATGAGATAGCAATTTATCCTATACTGACATTATATGATTCTCTAACGAGTGCCAATGGCAATTTCAATAATACCTAAAATAGCAGTGTCCCCAATATTTTCCATAGTCACTCATGAAAATATAGCACAATAAGCATTTATCATTGCTTTCACTTTTTAAGATGACATAAGTCCAAGTCAATGTAATTTATATAGTGCAGTTTTGCAAAATAGTGTTCCAGCCAAGTCACAAGGTCATTTTTATACAAACATACATCCCAGTTTCTCTCAGGGAAAATCAAACATGTAAATGTTATTGAAGAAATGTATACAAAGAAAATTCAAACATGTTGATGAAAATTCAGCAGCAGCATTGCTCAATATAAATTATTTCATCATGTGTAAGGGAGATGTGCCCACAATAGACAAAAAGTTTATGAATGCCTCTGACATTGACATTGCAATAAGTAGTTTGATAAGTAGGTCATGGTACAATTAGAAACATTATTTGATAATGCAGTGGAGAGATGGAACTAAGAAAGTGAATTCCACGTGCTGGATGAATTTGCTTAAAGTCTGTGTTATATGGGATCATGAGAATGCAACTGTACATTAAAAGGGTTACTGTGGCTCTCCTCATCTGATTGTTTTGGTAAGTTGTGATCATTCAAGGAGTTTTCAGGAGGATTTGTTATTTGGTTAAATTATTCTGTATTTATACAATAGAAACCCTTAAGGATCTGGATAAGTTTTTTTAACACGTGATCCAGTATGGCAAACGTGTACTTACGTCTGTATTGATGTTGCAAAAACAACAGGAAAAACTGTAAAATGTCACGGCCCTTATAAAAGTTATTCCCCACATAGGTTCAAGCAGTCTTTGCATATTTTCTGGACTAGCAACACTTCTTAAGATGCTATCTTCTATCAAAACTGCACTGGATAATGCATTGTATACTGTTCACTAAATCAGACATTTAAAAATTATTTGGGCAGTGAGTTACAATTTTTAGTTTTTCACTGAAGCCCTTCAGCAATTCTGATCTATGCAAGGTACAAGTATGAGTATTTTAAATGACACAAGAAATCACTACATTTTGTTTGTTTCCCTCTAAAATAGAATATAATTGTAACAAGATTCTTATGAATCTTGAAGTTTTTAGTAAGCAGAACCCGCTCAATCTGGCAATCCAGGGCATAATGTTTACAACTACGGACAGCGTGACTGGAATGAAATGTAAATTTGAAGTTTGCACTTGGCATGCAAAGCAAAATAAAATTTCCTGTTTTGAAATGTTAATTGAGTCACTGAAAAACACACCAAAATATACACATTAAAAAAAAAAAAGATTGAAAAAAATCACAATCTCATAATATATACAAAAGTATTTTCTAACAACCAAAATATTTTTTAACTTGCTGAGGAATCGGTTTTTCAACTTCCTTTAAATTGGGATTTCACATATTGAAAAATGCAAATAATTATTAAATGATGGGAGTGATTCAATTTGGAAAGAAGACTGGTAGGAAAACTTGAGATTGAGCTTTAAGTTGTTAAAAAATTGTTACGATGGGTTACTACTTAACTATGTGAGCCAGTATATTCTCATTCCTGAAAAACTAAACTAGCATCAACAACCATGGCACCAAACAAACAGCTAAAATCAGAAACAGTCAGCCATCGCAACCTATTTTCAAATTTGTGGTCATCAAAATAACGTCAGTGTTTGAACTCAGAGATTTGATAAGCGCATGGAAATCTGAACTTATAAATTAGTTCAATGAAATGCTGTTTAAACCTTTTGGGGAGGGTGGAGCGAAGGAGATTTCATAAAAGGTTTCATTTATAATATGGGTTCTCAGACAAGTAAGTTTGAAAACCCACTGAGCCAGAAACATTGTCAAACAGTTGCTCTGCAGGACAGGGTATGAAAGGAAACTCCAGCCCCACTTGATCATGCTCCACTGATCTGAAGCCTAGTTACTTGCTAACAAGGCAGAGGATTTTCTTTTCCAGTTTTCTCTGAATGACTCTTGAAAAGAAACTGGCATTCAGTTAAACATCCTGCGTCGGGGAACATTCATCACTCAGCTCATCTCTCCTGCAGACGTGTTTATCCACAGCTCTGTGATGTCAAGGACTGTGGCATCAGCTTCTGTTAGGCGCTTCCCTCAGCCACCAATCCCGAAACTTGGGAAATCAGCCCAGCTCAAGAAAGTTGAGTAGGAATGGAGGGAATAACAAAGTTCACCTTAGGGCTGTGGTCCTTTGGGGTGGGCTCACATCTCTAAATACATTGGCAACGCTTTTCTAAGGCAGAGCTCAAAGCTCTAATGCCCATCGTGGGCAATGGCAGCATCTATTGGCAGAGCTGTCCTGCACTTTTTTTTCCCACTATATGGAACACATCCTGCAGATAATTTTAGCTTCTCTCACACTGGAGCTTTCAAATCAGATATCCCCAACAGAGACAGGAACACAGTGATTTTTCACATGCCCCACCAGAAAAATGCCCAAGTCATCTGGACCATCTGGAGCCAAGCCTTATTACTCTGGACACACTGTAAGATCTGCCTCCACTGACAGGGGCAATTTCCATGTGCTGGGCTGAGCAGAGGAACCTCAGCAGGAAAGGAAAACATACTTCTGCCCTAATCACCGGGTCATGCTGATGGGTGCCCCATGCATAGCAGCTCCTTTGATCAACCTCTCCACCGTTTGGCCATGGACGAAATGAAGTCCCCTTTTGGGTCTGTTCCACTCTCACTTTCACAGGGCGTCAGCCACGGTGGGAAACATGTGCCAGTTCATATTTCTCAAACCACTTCCACGCCTTATTCAAATGCCACCTCCTGCAGGAAGAATGTGCTAACTGGAAACTCGGAGAGGAAATAAAGCGGTCGAACTAACCAAGAGCAGATTGCGAGGAACACGACCATCCCCCATAAAAGAGACAAGCACGTCCTGGTCTCCTCAGTAGAAATCCATGCAAACCTCAAACAATTGCTCTCTCTCTCTGACAAAAGCTGTGTCTTTGCTTCTGTCCTGCAAGCCGCCTGCTGATCACTCCTTTAGATGCTACCTGGACTCTCATTCATTCTTTCCCTTTTTTGTTGTTTTTTTTTTGTTTTTGCGGTACGCGGGCCTCTCACTGCTGTGGCCCTCTCCCGTTGCGGAGCACAGGCTCCGGACGTGCAGGTCCAGCGGCCATGGCTCACGGGCCCAGCCGCTCAGCGGCATGTGGGACCCTCTCGGACCAGGGTACGAACCCGCGTCCCCTGTAACAGCAGGCGGACTCTCAACCACTGCGCCACCAGGGAAGCCCTCATTCATTCTTTATAGCCAGAAGATTTACCCTGTAGCTATCCACGACCTATTGCAGAATTCCAGCTCTCTGGAGATCCTGATATGTGCCCACCTCCTGTAAACCTGATGCAAGGAGGTGTTAGAGATTTTTTAGACAATACAACAGAATACTACAGAGAACCCAACAGAATGTTCCCACTTCTCCCTACATAACTCCCACTTAGTTTTGACTTCCCTAAACACTAAAAGTCATTGCTTGTGTGAGAGGTTCTCTCTCTCCAGCCTCCTTCAGTGTGTGTATTCAGTATTTTTGGTTAGAAGACACTGGATTGAAAAGGTGAAACTGTTCAAACTTTGAGATTTCACTATTTTATCTTTACAATCACCAGTGTCAGATAACGAGATTCTCATTTCTAAATGGTAAAATAAATCATAAAAGATGTTTATGCTTTCGTCCTCTTTCGTGGAAATTTTTAACATCAGAAGCAAGTGTCCAAGGATGACATGACCGCCATGTGAATCTGTCCAGGAAACAGGCAGAGTGACCCATTACTGAAATGGGTTTGGATCTCAGGAGTTCCTATGCGACTTTGTCTAAAACTGAAATGGAGACATTTGCTTGGCTTCAGTTTCACACCTGCCTTCCATATCCAAGTTGTGGTTTGGCCTCAAAGAACAGCCTTGAGTTTCAACCTAGCTTCATCTCACACACTCCCTTCCTGATTTTTTGGCGAAACAGATGAGGCATGCCACAGAGATTTGTGGAACTGCAGTGTAGTATAATGATTAAAAGCCAAAGTCCTGCAGCTGGACAGGCTTGGGCAAAAAAAAGTCCAAGCAGAGGTACTTACAGCTCATTGGGCTGTCGGGAGATGACTGATAACAAGTATTTAATAATAATGAAACCAAGTGCCCCTAAAACCAAGTTCCTCTTCTGAGTTTATGATTAACCTCTTTATCCAAAACTTTATTCCCTTTCTTGTCCCATCCCTGTTCCCCTCAGGATTGAGGAGCATCAAATAAAGGGGGGATTAAAACTGAGCAGGATCTACAGGGCCCTCCTGGGTACAAAAGCCCCTCCCTGTCCCCCGTTTCTTTTTTGTAGAAAAAGGCTTTAGCCTCCTAGGGACCTTCCCTGAGCTCCTAAGAGCAGACTCAATCAGTTACTCATTAGGGAAGTGAGCGAATGCAGAAACAAAGGAAAAGCAGGCAAGCAAGAAAAGTAATGATAGCTTACATAATAGTTCAGTGGTAAAACAGAGTTCTACTTCCTCCTCAAGGGATATACATAATAGTCTGATGCATACCTTTGAGTTGTTCTGTAGAAATGAAGACCCCCTGCCCAGGTAGAGGATGGTGACCACATGCTGAGCACAAATAGGTAGACCCCAGACTGGTTGGAACCAGAAGGTTGATGGTTAAGATTCCCAAAACATCACCCTGTTATCTCACCACCAACCAATCAGAAGAAAGTCCACGAACTGCAACCTTCTCCCCAGATGTTGCCTTTAGAAACCCTTCCCTGAAAGCCATCAGGGAGTTTGGGTGTTTTGAGCACGAGCTGCCCATTCTCCTTGCTTGGTGCCCTGCAAATAAATGCTGTATTTTCCTTCACCACAACCCAGTGTCAGTAGGTTGGCTTTGCTGTGCAGCAGGTGAGCAGATCCACGTTTGGTTCAGTAACATTAATAAATAATAATAATAGCTACTAATAGTTATTTATCTCTTACTATACTAAGCACTTTCCATGTATTAACTTATTTTGCTTTCACAATAACTCTGTGAGAAAGACAGTATCATTATCCCTACTTTACATGCAATGACTAAGACACAAAGAGGGTAAGCAACCTGCACAGAGAGGTTAAGTTACTTGCCCAGGGTCACAGAGCTAGCTGGTGGAAGAATCAGAATTTGAACCCAGGCAATACTCTATTACTATTTTGTACTATATTATACTATAATTATACACATAAAACTGAATGACTGTTAACAAAATGACCGTTAACTCACTGTGATCCTTTCTCCTCTGTCACTTTAATAATATAATTCCCCACAGATACCATATGACTCATCATGTTTATGTTTTTATTTATAACATTTTGCCTGTATTCTGCATGCCCCTCTCTCTCATTTCCCTAACTCCTACAAAATATTAAGGATGCATCTCAAGTCATGACCTCCACCAATAAGCTTGCACCTGCCGCTTCTGGGCTGAGTTGCTTGTTGCTCTTCTGTAATCCCTTAATACCTGTCCATGTCACTGCCATTATGTCAATGTATCCAATTTCCTCCTTTGACTGAGCTCCTGAAGAGCAGGAGAATAGCATCCACTTCCGTATCCCCAGGGCCTGACAGGAGCACCTGATACACAGCAGATAGCTAATTAATGATGAATTAATGAACAAAACAAAGTCTAGTTACTACCCTGTAGCACCTGGTAGGTTCCCTTCACAAAACTAAACGGCATCTGCCTTAAGTAGGTTCGGAGAAGCACGAGGAATCAAAACTCTAGGAAAAGTTGGGTAACTTAGATGGCATTTAACCCAGAGCCCAGGCCTCATTGAAATTCAACAAGAAGCCTGGCAGAAGTTAAAGTAAATGGCATGAAAAGGTTTCAGATCTAGCCAGGAACTCCACAGAGCACTGAGATGGAACCTGACACCAAGAGGAAGGTAATTAGTTCTGAGGTAACCTCGAATCACAGATAGCCAGCAGGAGACTCACTCTTACTGTGGATGAGCTAATAAGAGGCCATTACCCACCTATACTTTATTCCATGGCCATCCTCTCCCTTCCACACTAGCCCAATAATGGGTTGTCTGCGTATTTACACACTGTAATTAAGCCTAGGTGAAGAGCTCTTTAGGGATATTTATTAGAATGCAGAATCACCTCAGCTCGTAGGCTACCTCTGGCCAGTGGTTAGAAGACAGGATGAAATAAAACATTGACTCTGCAATGACACTATAAATTCCCTCCGGGCCTCCTCCTGCCAGTGTGCCTGACCTCCTTATGCTACAAGGATGTAGGTCCAGGTTGCTGAAGATTTCGTTTCTAACAAGCTTATCAGGACTGAAAAGTCTGTAAAATGTGTAACCCCTGTAACTCTTGACTCCTGCTCATCCAGAATCTCTAGATCCCCACGAACAAGGTCTACTCAGTCATAACTGGGCATACTTGGAGGTGGCTCAAATGCGCTCATTAAAAAAAGAAAGGAAAGAAAGGAGGACTGGAGGGAAGGAGGAAGGGAGGAAAGAAAAAAAACGAGGGAGTGAGGCGAAAAGAAACAGCTTCCATCATGGGGCATCCACCATGTTTTTCTACCATTTCTTTGGTCTTTGCTTGGTGCTCCAGGGCACCAGCCTCTTACAGGCACCACTGTCCATTTTAGTGGATATTTCAGAGCTGTTAAGAGCTTCAAAGTGTCAAAGTTTGGAAAGTTTTCTATAGCAAAGTGGGAGACTGGGGCATACCAAAACGTTTCCTTTCCTCCTTAAGGTCACACACGCAAGGGGGTACTGAAGCCACCTCCCTTGCTTTCTGATATCTTAGAGCAATGGTTCTCAAAGTGTGGGGCCTGGATCCCCAGCATCTGCATGACCTAGGGACTTGGTAGAAATATAAACTATCTGACCCCATGCCAAAATGTTAAAAAAGTAATAAATACTGGGGTTCGAGTCTAGCAGTCCATGTTTTAACAGCCCCCCAAATGATTCTGATGGACACTCAAGTTTGAGAACCTCTATTATACAGAATTTCTGTAGGAAAAAATAAGTCATGTTTTATTTCTAACCTGCATCTTCCCTTACTCTAGGATGCAGACACGAATTCCTAAAGGAGGGAATAGCCAATGTTAGAGTGTGGTCAGAGTCACCCTTCCCCTGAAACACTAAAATTGCATATTATTGGATTGAAATGCCACACTTAGGATTAGAATGAGTTCTTTCCAGTAAGCCTCACAGACCCTCAGGCACACCGATTGACTTCCCCAGGCCACACCCTATCACCAGACTGCCCCATATAATCACAGGTAGAGACACACTAGGCTTAAGAAGGAAAACTTTCATTCATTCAATTCATTCTGCAAATATTTGTTGAGCATGTGCTACACGCAGGGTGCTATTTTTCCCTTGGGATGTATTAGCCAACAAAGCCAAGACAGCTTTGGAGAGACAGACAGACACTAAATGGAACCTTATCAGGAAGTGCATTAGATAGCGTGTTAGAAAGTGAAAGAGTTACTGTAATCACACACACAAAATAGAACAGGGCAAGGGGATTAGAAGTTATAATTTTAACCAGAATTAGGTTTCATTGAGAAAGTGATGTTTAAGCATGGTCTGGAGAAAGGTGAGGGATTTGGGCATGCCAGTAACTGAAAGAAAGGCATTCTAGGCCTAGGGTGCAGACAGTGCAAAGGGTTGAAGCACCCCTGGCTTGGACAAAGAGCTCTCCTGGAATCAAAATGTTGAGAACTGATATGCTGTATTTGAAAATAATATATGGACTTTGAAATAATTTCAAAATAATAACTAAAATAATATAGTAACATTTAACACGGGGCTCCCTGGCTGTCTGAACTATGGTCTTAATAAAGACGTGTGTTTAGCATGAAATCTTCCCTATTATCTTCCTGTGAGCATATGCATGAATTAGGAGTGAGAGTTTCATTTCTATCATTTCTGATTGAAGGTAACAAATTTGTAAAGATCTCAAGGGAGCAACTTTGAACTAAAAAATACCTAAGTCAGGGCTTCCCTGGTGGCGCAGTGTTTGAGAGTCCGTCTGCCGATGCAGGGGAAACGGGTTCGTGCCCCGGTCCGGGAAGATCCCACATGCCGTGGAGCGGCTGGGCCCGTGAGCCATGGCCGCTGAGCCTGCGCGTCTGGACCCTGTGCTCCACAACGGGAGAGGCCACAGCAATGAGAGGCCCGCATACCGCAAAAAAAAAAAAATAAAAAATAAATAAATAAATAAATAAATAAATATATATATATATATATATATATATAATGCTGACTAGTGGGTAAATTGTACATTTGGAATGTAGATTTAGATTGTAAACTTTCTTTCAATAAACAAACTTTTTAAAAATCAGGAGATTTGTCATGATGAACAATGATTTCAGATTATTTTTAAAAATTTGTATTATTATTATTATTATTAACATTTGAAGATCTTACAATCCTTGGCTTAAGTTCCTGACGGCAACAACTAAGTTTAGAAGTAACTGCTCCTCTGTCAATGGACCATATATTCTCAGGCTCACCACTGTCTCCCCCATCCATTTTTATTGCTAGACTGGTTACTATAGGGATATAAATTTGGGATCCACACAAAAAAATGTTATTATTGAGACTTTTTCACAGTTGCCTAAATCAGAAAAGGCAATTACATTGAAAAGTTCTAGACTGAACCAAAGGGGTCAGGGTCTGCTGGAAAGGGAGCCCATTCACTCTACTTTCCCTGTGCTACATACTTCAGTCTCTGCAAGCTCCTTCTAGAAGCCATCCCTTTTTAAAGTACTAACAATTCAAGGGGGGAGAGTACCATTCAATCAAAATATAACCCTGGAATTTCTCAAATGCCAAGGGCAAGTACAGATGGGCTATGCATTCCATTCCAGCAGCAGGTATCTGTCAGACTTGCACTGCGTGTGGTTCTCTGTGCTGAGCCCACTGGGGCATGACTCTGCCCTTTTGTAACTTATGATCTACTTGGGGAGGCAGCTCCAACACAGGAATCTGTTGGTCTGACAAGTAAAGCGAATGCCAGAACAAGAGCTGCAAACAGTGAGTACTCTGGGGTTCCAAGAAGAAGCAATCACTGAAAACTACAGAAAATCCGAGAAGGCCTTTTAGAAGCAATGAAGTCATTGAGAATATGGACCTAAAATTCAATGAGCCAAGCCCATTCTGCTTCCTCTTCCTAGGGAGATGTCCCCTACAGTGATGACCACGGAGTTGAAGTCAATTTGGGATGAGTGCTTTTACCTCAAATTATCCAAGTCACTCTGCCCAGATAAGAATGACTAAAAGGAGGTACGAATAGGACAAATGACATTACATTTTACTCTAACTAATACACAGCCTCTAATCTCAGGATTTCACTAATGGGCTTAAAAAAAAAAAAAAAAAGCTCCTTTAGTTAGAATTACACGCAGTAACTGAACTGTAGTATGAAATGAAAACAATCCCAAAATGACTTGGCCTGTACGATTTTGTTCAAAACTGATGCCTGGATATCTTCCCTGGATTATCTATTCTCTACAATGCCTGGGGGAGAGAAAAGGGATGAGAGAGGGAAAATATCTGATATCCATATGTTTGAGAAATTTAACTTTTGCTCTATAGATGTTAGCATATTAAAGACCCAAAATAATTCTTCAGTGAGGAAACCTGTTTAAACCTGGCATTCCTAAATGTTTTTGTGATTAATGTCATCTATTAACTCTGATGGAATCAATGTTCCTCAAAAGGCACTTTAAGGGAACTCTTATTAAAATAAGTTCCAGGACTTATTTTTGTACCTAAACCATCAGACAGTGTGGAAAACAAATGTTCTCAATTTGTGTGTCATGTTTCTCTTCCCTTCACATTTAGAAACAGCCCTTTCTAATGGATTTTGGAAGCTATGAAAAATTTCACACTTTTGATTAGGTGGTTGATTTAGCGAAGAGTTTATGAAATTTTGAATAACACAGGGCAGTAATGACTAAACTTCCTGTGCAAAAGATAATTTTTTTCTGGGGAATTAAATTCTCAACCAAATCTGCCTTACCTCTCTCCACTCAACTCCCTCTACACACATACTGCGTACATACAAGATGCAGAAATTTCATTTGGGTAACTAAGCTTTCTTCTTTCTCCATTTAAAAAGGAAAGTGAAACAATTTTTAAAAGAAATTCCTGATATTTATTGACTACCTATTGTATACCTGATATTTTGTATACAAAAATCTCATAAAACTCATAGTGATTGAAGCGTAGAGATAGAAAACAGACCCAGAGGGCATGCCTAAAATCAAGAGAATTTCAGTCTAGATTAATACGAGGTGTGCCTGTAACAACCAGTCAGAGCAACACAGCAATGGTTCAGACTTAAGGGTGCCCAAACCCACCTGAATAACTTCATAAAATGCCCATTTCTAGGTCCTGCCCCTAATGTTTTGACTTAGGGGGTGGGGAGAGAAGAACAGAAACACTCCAGGTGGTCCCCCCTTGAGTTCAGCAGACCACACTTGAGATACTTTTCCATAGAGTGAGACCCTAGTAATGAAGGGCTTGGGTTCCAGAGTCAGAGGTCTGATTTTGAACCCTGATGTGGCAGAGAGGTTAAGCGGGCTGTCCGGTTCATAGGGAAATATGCATTTGGGAAAACAAAGGTAATAATAACTGCCTAGAGTGTTACGGAGAGTTGTATGCATATAATTCTAGCCACCATCTACTGAGCTTTACCATTAGCTGAAGCCTCACAGCTCATTATTGCAGTCAGGATGACCCCCAGGTCTCCCGATTGCCAGTACAAGGCTCTTTCACCCCCATGCCACAGTTTCCAGGAAACGCTGACGTTCTTACTTCAAACTGCAATGATCAAGGGCTCTCCCTCTCAGGCTAACAAGAACTTTTCTTTCATTTTTTGCCACTCTCTGTCCCCAAACTATCTTTCTAGAGTTTTTAATTGGTTGGATTCATTTTAGCATTTCAGAAGTTAGGCAATATGTACTTCTTTTTCTTTTCTTCCCTTGAGTCAAATCAAACCCTACATAAAAATGTGCTGGAGGTACAAAAGACATAAGGCAGAGCTTGTGACATGAGAATTTTGTAGTCTCAGAAAAATAATCACACACAAATTTAAACTAACAATTCAAGATAGTATTTGGTTATATATTAATGTACTGTAGAGACCAGAAGGTCTAGTGAAGCTTAAAACAGGGAGAAATCAATTTGTCTTGAAATTAGGGGAAAATACCTGAAGGAAGCCATGGAACCTGAGTGAGGCAAAGAAGGACAGACGGAATTTGTTGTTGTTTTGGAAAGTACTGAATAGTTACTAGTGAAAAGAGAATATTATAATACCTTGCTTCTCCAAGCTTTCAGAAGTATGGTCAGAGGATCAGCCACATCACTGTCACCTGGAGGTTTCTTAGAAATACAGTTGTCCCTTGGTATCTAGGGGGGATGGGTAGGGGTTGGTTCCAGGACCCCCCTCCCCCTACAGATACCAAAATCTGCAGATTCTCAAGTCCCTTATAAAATGGAGTAGTATCTGCACACAGCCTATGCAGTGCCTTCCATATATTTTAAATCATCTCTAGGTTACTTGTAACACCTAATAGAATGTAAGTGCTATGGAAGTAATGACCAGCACATGCCAAATTCAAGCCTTGCAATTGGGAAGTTCCTAGAATTTTTTTTTCGAATATTTTTGATCTTTAGTTAGTTGAATCCTGAGGATATAAAATCCACAGATATGGAGAAGGGCCAACTGTACAGGATTCCATGCCCAGCCCCAGATTTCTCTAATCAGAATCTGCATTTTAAAAAGATCTTCAAGTGACTGATGTGCATGAAGGTTTGAGAGGTAGTAGTATTATTATACTAGTGCTTATTAGCACATAGTACTATCACCCAGTCTCAGCAATTACCAACTGTGAAAGGATTTCACTCTAAAACTGATTTCCATAAATGCCTGCCTTACAGAAGACCAAGACTTATCTCCTGATCAATGAATATCCACCAGGAATCCCTTGCCATCCTCAAGCCAATGAGTTCACTGCTTGGACTTTAGCTGGACTCCCTACTCTTTGCACCACTGGCCTATGAGTACAGCCTCCCCAAACCCTCCATGGACTCGCCTGTAGCTTGCTACAGCATGCGATTCCTGAATTGTAACTCCTCTGCTTTTCCTAAGTAAACTAAATTTCTGGTAAGTGGGCTTGCCTCCATTTACCTGTTTATTTAGGTTGACAAATGCATGGTCCATCTTGTTTTATCTGTACCTCTGCCCACCTTCTCACCTGAATTTTGGATGATTTTGAAGGAAATCCACTACGTCATAGCATTTCATTGGTAATTGTTTCACAGGGTGTATCTTTAAAAGACATGGTCTCTTAGAAAGAATAATAACTGCAAGATACTTACCACATTTAAAATATAATAAATCCTGAGTATCATTAAATATTCTGGAAGGATTTGAATAGGAAGAAGAAGGATATTCTATTTTAGAAGAATCTGTGGAAATTTAACTAGCCTGCTTGGAGCTGAGGGTTAGTCTTCTCAGTATTGAAGAGTTTTGAAGCTGAACAATGCCCACAAAATTACCTGATGTAAAGCACAGTATGTTACTAATAATATTAATTATGTCAAATGACTTTTGTCAGATACTGTATAAGGGGTCACAAAACTGAAACCGAAAAAGTGAGAGGTGCATTGCTACAAATGGCTTGCCAAGGGAGAAAAAGAGACTGAAAACGTTAAAACTTTAAAAAAAAAAAAAAAACCCTCTGTGAATAGTTAGGCTATAAAGAAAACTAAATGTATAACACACTACTTGAAAATTCTAGTTAAAACACAGAGATTTAGAAGTACCATCATGGCAAAGTCTGTCTAAAAAGAAGGGATCAAACCCCTAAAATGTCAGCATGGATATGAATAGTTCTTGAGGCTCAAGCAGACCCCAGATACGTGGCTAAGACCTGGGAGACTCGTAACCTTCGGAAGCTTTCAAGGATAACGCCCCTCTATTGATTACTGAAGTTACAGTGGACGCTTAAAGATGAAATAAACTATCAGAAGCTATTTGGGGGGTTAAGGTGAGAGAGAGAGGTGTGATGGTATTAAGTTTCATAATGCTTAGTATATTTGCATGTAGAGAAGGTAAAGAAAATCAGATACACTGGAAACTAGACCCCAAACAAAACCAATTACAGAGTATAACAAAATAGCTAATTTCTATGTCTCAAGGGTACTCCAAGGGGAATCTGAAAACCATGACCCATTTCAGGAAGATAAATTCAGTCAGGGGCAGGTTAATTTCTGGAGGACCCTAGGTGTCAGAATGAGGAGATGGAACTTAATTCCAGGCAGCAGGAAGCCAGGAAAGTCTTTGATGGGATAAAAACAGCCCCTCAGGAAGGTGCATCTGACAACAGCAGCAGCAAGAGCAAGAGCCTGGAAGTGGGAGGACCAGTGAAGGGATTGCGGAAATAATCCTGGCATGAAGAGATAAGCCCTGGAATGGCTGATGTAGGTCAACTGAATGTCAACCTTGAGAGTGCTATCAGCCTCTCTCCATACAACATAAAAGCTCTCCTCTCTCCCATCCAGGACCCCATGGGAGCCAACCTAAAAATCCACCATCCACAGGAATGTGACCTCCCACCTTAAAAGGAAATCTTAAGTATCGTTTGTGGTAAGGGATACATGACTCCAAATCTCTACAGTGAGTTTATCTTCACTTACATACTGGAATGTTTCTGAAAAGTTTAACGAGATGGAGAAAAATGTTATTCGTCTGAATTTCTTTACCAATATGAATTTCTTCAGGTGAACAGAGTGATGGATTTATTTGGGAAGGGGGAAGGGGGAAGGGGGAAGGGGGAAGGGGGAAGGGGGAAGGGAAGGGAAGGACCAGGAAAAAAGAGAAAAGACAAGCACAAGCATGACAGCTGGAGACAGTGCCCAGTGTGATGTGACACCTCCCCATGACCCTTCACACTGGCAGTTAAGTTACCAAGCACAAGATAATTGATGTGGGTGGACATGCATGTCTCGGGTATAAACAAATTAAAGTGTCAGCAGACCTGAAACCTAGCTTATATGAGCAATTAAATTTCTGTAAGTCAAATGTGAGAGCATCTTTTTTTTTTAACATCTTTATTGGTGTATAATTGCTTTACAATGGTGTGTTAGTTCCTGCTTTATAACGAAGTGAATCAGCTATACATATACATATATCCCCATATCTCCTCCCTCCTGTGTCTCCCTCCCTCCAACCCTTCCTATCCCACCCCTCTAGGTGGTCGCAGGAGCTGATCTCCCTGTGCTATGCGGAGGCTTCCCACTAGCTCTCTATTTTACATTTCGTAGAGGAACTCTCTAATGAGTCCTTTAACAGTATGAATAACTTATGCCCCAATTTATCTGGTTAGTAATTAAGATGCCTGACGATCAGGTTTTCTTATACAGGGGCGGTCCCATTACTCCTCCCTGGAGGCATGGCAAGCAAGAGAAAGCCTGGTTACATGATTTGTAAAATATTAACTGTTTAAAATAGGGCTGGGGGTGGGGTTGGGGGAGGAAGACTTGGAAGCCTTCCAGGACCTGACTGAGTGATGCACCTCCTCTCACCTGGATAATGATGTTGTCAGGGGTTGCCTGCGGGATGAGAGGGGTGGTGGTGGCTCTCTATTCCTCACTAGTGTCCCCATCTGAGCATCTATTTTCTCATTTACGATCTCCTTGACACCGACTCTATTTACATGGCATCAGGATTAATCAGCCAGGAGTTTTTTAGCCGCAGGGATCAGGCAATCTGTGTAACTCAGCGTGGCAGCGTGACATTATCACCAGCTACGCAATATTCGTTCTGTATGATCACCATCTCCAGGGCACTTGCTGTGTGACAGGACTTCAGGTGCTGAAGTCATAAACCATTACACTCATCCCTGAGCAGCTGTATGACCCCTCTCCTCAAGGACAGCCATGGAAAGCCACAAGGTGGACCCAGCCTGATTTATCAGCAGGATCAGCAAGGGCACCACAGAAGTTTCAATCACCCACTGCTGCAGGGAAAGGTACCCATCCTCAACTCCCCTGGCAGGTCCTCATATACAGAATTACCTGAGACCCAAACACAACCTGCTGGCTCGGTGGCAAAAGAATTTCTGTCAAGGTATCCAGCTCACTGCATCACAATTATTTGTTGGCCCGCCTGTCATGCCCCAGTGAGAATGTGAACGCTTTGATGGAAAGAACAGAGATCTATTCATTTGAAACCTCAGTTCTCCACCTGGTGTCTAATACAAAAGAAGTTCTCAAACTATGCTTGGTAAGTGAACAAAAGAATAAATAAATGAGTTTTGGTGACTGAAATAATGGTTACTTTTCCAAAGAAAACAAGACACTGGGGTTGAATTTGTTTCTCTTTAAAATTTTATCCCTCCCAAGTTGAACTAATTCACCAGTTATTGATGGGGAGGAGGGTGCTTTCTAAAGCAACTGACTCCTGCCAGGTAGAGCGAGGGTCACTGTATTTTCACCTGGTAAAACTACTCACCTAGTTCCAAAGAACTTTCAGGGTTTAGGCTAACATTCAGCTACACCTCGGTACCTGCAGGGGACTGGTTCCAGGGCGTCCTGAGGGTAACAAAATCCTCGGATGCTCAAGTCCCTTACAGTCGGCCCTCTGTATCCATGGGCTCCACATCCACAGACACAGAGGGCCAACTTTACCTCGGAAGGCAGCACTAAACACTTCTCACCTGACTACCCTTAAACGTTGAACTCCCCATCCTTTCTTCACGCGAATTGGCAGACAGGGAACAGGAAAAGGTTCCTATTCAGACAGATCCGTGTTAGACTCCCATCTGCACCGCTTCCTATTTCTGTAATTTTGACAACGTGTTCATTTCCTTGGAGTCTCGGTTTCCTTATCTGTAAAACTGTTCGAGACCACATGCAACTGAAATACTGAGGGTAAAGGTTCTAACATATTGCCTGGGACTTGGCAGGTGCTCACTCAGTGGAAGGTAACACTGTTCATTCATTTTCTTGAGAGAGATTAGCAATACCCCATTTGTGTGAGTGGTTGGCTATGTTAACTAAATCCTCAGGAAACCCTTTACAACTCAACTAAGCACCATTATAGAAAACAACCAACCAACCAATCAACTATGGGAAACAGGACTGTGAACTCTAGTTATGTATACCCCCAAGGTTCTCATCGCCAAGGAACTCTCATTTTCTCTCTCTCCTTCTTTTCACTGCAAGGGCATAACAGATGACAAATATTTGCTTCTAAATCAAAGAAGCAGCTGTGTGACCTGTGTCAAGTCACTTAACCTCTCATGGCTTCTCTTAGCTCATCATTTAAATGAATCAGTTGGACGACATAATCTCTAAAGTTCTTCTGGCTCAATGATCTGTGATTCTAGGAAATGAACACACGTAGTTCCTAGATAACAAATCAAGAGGTCTTGGCTCTTATGGGAAGACTAATATATATGAAGCCCACAGGTTGTACAGACACTCTGCTAGATGTTCTCCTACAGGATTTCAATCAATAGCTAAACCACAACAAAAAGCCAGTTCCCTAAGGCAAAGCTGAGTTCATGTTAGTTTTCATAAGGGGATGTTTGGGTCATTCACTGGCAAACTGGCATCTTTCTGTAACACTGGGTGAATACTATAAAGCATTTGTATTCTGGTTAATCTTCCCTTCCACTAGTCAAGAGCATGGGTTCACTTGTTTGGGAACACATGAGTCAGGAAAAGTCCCACTAAATCTACTTACTCACAGCCTGACCATAAGCTACTTACTCAAACATTCTACTGCAAAAATCAGTCTTCACGTCCCTCTTCCTGCAATTCCCGCAAACCACAGTATGTAGTCAATACGCAGCAAATGTTAGCTTGCTCATTCCCAACACAACCCCAAGGTTGAAAGGAGAGCCCCTCCATTGTAAGCATGTTGCCTAAATTCTCAACAGAGCATTCAGTTAACCCAATGAATATGCGGTGAACTCTTATTTTGTTCAGGCCAGAACTAGGTATTCCAGATATGGGAGGAAGTAAAGAAATCCGGTCCCTGATTTCACAGACACTACAATTAAGGGTGTGGAATAGACGTTAATCAAATATAAGCACACACAGTTGTATGTATACACATACATACAAATTCATTTTGTCTCCATCCCACTCTTATCCAAGTTCTAGGTTGGTAGGTAGGCTCTTTATTCTTGTATCAGAAACTGTGTAAAAACGTCAACTGCCTTCAAGGCAGAGAGAACATCTCTGAGGCAAAAAGGAACATCATAGGCAATAAAGAGCTGATAGATTTGCATTTGGAGTGAGGTTAGAGGAAAGTAGAGGTGCCAAAGATGAGCTTTGGAGGGCTATGCAGGTCCAGAGAAGATTGCCATGTCATACAAGAACTCACAGATTCTGAAATTATTTTAACCATTTTCCACCTGAGAAAATGAAAGACATCAAAAGTGGTTTACTCTATGCTACTTCTTTTAGTAATAAGAACACCTCTTTTGTTGGTCCAGTGCCAGTTCCCACATTCAATACTTAGTACCAGGTGATTGCAGACAACTCTAATACTAACATTAATAATAATGGCAATCATTTATTGAGACTGCTTAAAGACCTGGGCTAAGTACTCTACTAATATCACATCGTACTTCATCCTCCTATCTACACCATGAGGTAGGCATTATATTGATCCCTAAGTGACAGGTAAGAAAATGGGGTTAAATATCTTGCTTGAGGTCATACAGCTGTTACTAAGTAACTGAACCACATCTAAATCCAAAATCTGTACAATTCAAAAGTTACCTATGCCCTACTTTACATGTCTAAGTTTTCCACACCCACAGCTCTGCTATGCAAAGGAAAATCACAAATATAACAGGTGTAGACATATATTAATAAGACACATTTAAATCTAATTTCACAGAAGTGAAAGAGCAAATTTCACTGGTGGGTTTTTGTTGGTTTGTTTGGAGGGAGTGAAAGGCTGGAGTAAAAGCTTATTCGTGGGCTTCCCTGGTGGCGCAGTGGTTGAGAGTCTGCCTGCCGATGTAGGGGACGCGGGTTCGTGCCCCGGTCCGGGAAGATCCCACATGCCGCGGAGCGGCTGGGCCCGTGAGCCATGGCCGCTGAGCCTGCGTGTCCGGAGCCTGTGCTCCGCAACGGGAGAGGTCACAACAGTGAGAGGCCCGCATACCACAAAAAAAAAAAAAAAAAAAAAAAAAGCTTATTCGTGGGCAAACTCACTTGATTTTGAAAAGCAACAAGCCTTTGCTCAATGAATACAATATTTTTAAGAGCAAAACTCATTTTTGCATTATACTGAGTTTAAAACTGAAAAGATTTCAGAAATATGGGGAAAGGGAAATGGATGGGGGAAAGATGATACAAGAGAGTAAAAAGATCAGCTGGTAAAGAACGAAGGGAATAGGGCTTCCCTGGCGGCACAGTGGTTAAGAATCCACCTGCCAATGCAGGCGACACGGGTTCGAGCCCTGGTCTGGGAAGATCCCACGTGCCGTGAAGCAACTAAGCCCGTGCACCACAACGACTGAGCCTGCGCTCTAGAGCCCACAAGCCACAACTACTGAAGCCCCCGTGCCTAGAACCCGTGCTCTGCAACGAGAAGCCACCGCAATGGAAAGCCGGTGCACCGCAACAAAGAGTAGCCCCCGCTCTACGCAACCAGAGAAAGCCCGCGTGCAGCAAGGAACACCCAACGCAGCCAAAAATAAATAAATTAAATAATAAAAAAAGAACTAAGGGAATAAGACACAAAACCACAAACACACAAAGGGAACAGGAGAGACATCAAGGAGTGAGAAGTGATACAGCATGGATACACAGGGGGTCCTGAGTCTTCTAAGAACATGTGTGCAATTCACCTGAATCTCAGAACCTTGGCACTCTCATCGCTGCCCTTAGAGAAACAACGGGAGGGAAAACTAGGGCTCATAGTTCTCAAACTGTTCTTTTCCCAGAAACTGGCAAGTGTCTGAATGGGCTAGCTTAGCCCACCTGGAAGGCATTATCATCTAGCCTGAAGCAGACGTCTAGAAAGATGAAATCATACCAAAAGTCAGACGTTTCCCACCTCTATGTGAAAATATTGATACAACAACCTCTTCTCCCCCTAACCCTTGAAATAACTGGAGATCATGAGAACTATTAGGCATGTCAATAGTTTCTTCTTTCATTTATGGCTAAGTTACCTCATTGGGTTCCATTAAAAAGTAACTTTGCAGTGATCCTTTCCAACCCCTGCCAGATTTGTTTTCCATTTCTAATGGGGTTTTTTTTGTTTTTTTGTTTTCCTAGCCAGGGCCCATAATACTCATCAAATTAGCGATCTGAAAGCAATTGATCATGTCCACAGTCCTTTAAGGAATCAGTGTCTAGGGCTTGGAGACACAGAGTAACATCATTTGGCAAACTGCCCTGAAAGACTTGAGTTCCATTCTTTTGAAAAATGACTGACTTTTTGGGAAGGTTTCCATGACATTGGTAGAAAAGAAGAACTTTGCATTAACAGCCTCAAAATGCGAATGATACCCAAGCTTCATTGAGTCCTGGCTTTCTGGCCATTAGTTTTAACTGCTCACAGGCCATCCTCTCTGGGCTTCCCTCTGACACTTGAAAGCATATTTGTGGTCCACACTAAACTTGGTACCTCTCTGCTTCCCCTTGGTTCCCTTTCCCAACTTTTCTGCACGAGGACCCTGTGTTTCTGTTTTCCCATGTCAGAAATCTGGACTGACTCTGCTATGTTGCTGTTCCCCATATGTTATTCTATCATGTTCAGAATCTCAGACATATGCACAATCTGGTGGTGCCAACGGCAGAAAGGAGAGCACGTCGGACGCGGCAGCAGCATCTGTGACCTTTTGACAGACCCAAGAGCACAGCCTCACTGCTCTCTGTGGATCTGTTCCCCAGGGCTCCACTGCAGATACATAAATATACACAAGACACACAGATATACGTCTGACAGTAAAGACTCTTGTGGTTGCAACAATTAACAGACACCAGCTGGAACTAGATTAAGCAAGAAAGAGTTACTACACGCACAAGGGGCCTGGCATGGATTGAGAGCCTCGGGCTGAAATCAGGTATGAAAACCATGAAGATGCCAAGGGTACTCCTGAGCCGTATCTTTTCTTGATTTCTCTTTGCTCATCTGCATTTCTTTTCCCCTCTCCTGCTTCTGAGTCCAAATGCTGGGTGGAATATGTCCTCCTCGAAACAAATAGGGTTTCCAGCAGCTACATGAATGATTACTTTCCCTCAGTCTGAATTCCATCCCTGGGATGGGAAACCTAATTTATTCCAATCAGCTGTAAGTTTGAAGTAAGTCACTATAAAAAAGCCTACTGGGAACCTCCCCTCATTGCCCCAGATATGCAGAGATGTATCCAGAAGAGAGGGGTCTTGTGAATTGGGTGCCTCTCCACAGTGTCTAATGTCAAAGAAAAATGACAACGGAGCTGATGTCACCTGAAGCTGTTCACTGACAGAGGCAATCAGACGAGGCTGGAACAACACACTTAAGCTCCCTCCCGTCCCCTCCTCACTCAGCACACTTCAGATGGCATCGCACCCTCAAACTCACTGCTGCAGCCAGCAATCTAGAAGCAAAACTTGACCACTGGAAGGATTTTTTGCCAGTCACTACCACACCTGTCCACCCCACAACCTGCCAGTAGAACAAAGTCATCTTCATTTTGAAAGGGAGGCACAATTCCAAGAACCAATAGCATGCACTATACCCTTCCTGATTCTTATTTCCTATTGGGCCTCAGTCCCACAGCTACAAAATGGCAATGGTTTGATTCCCGACTGGAGCATAGCACAGGCTGTGCAAAGTGTGGTCTCTACAGCCAACAGGCAATAATGAAGACCTTGTATAAAGGCACTGACATCTAACAGTAAACACTAAGTTCTATGTGCCAAGAACTACGCTAAGCTCTTCAATTAATCAGTAAAGGATCACATAACAATTCAATAAGGTAGGAAATCCATTTTACATACAGAAAAAGAAATTACAGATGAGAAAGATTAAATACTCCCATTAAAAGTACAAAGAAAGCTTCTAGAGTTTTAGCTGGTTGTTTGTTTTAACTTCCTTGAAGTTTATTAAGTTTTTGCTGCTTTTCTTAAATCCTCGCCCCCATTCCCTTATTTTCCAAGTTCTGTTGTTTACAGTACAAGTGGGTTTTCTGCTTCCAGGAAAACTTTTCCATCATGTGGAGTGAAGGAGCCTGGAGCTGGTGGGCCTCCCGGATAATGAAATACAGAGTTAGGGAAGGCAGCTGCATGTGGTCCATTAATCACTCCTGATGCTTTGGGGGACGTGAGATCCAATTATAAGCCAGTTAATCCCCTAGTTCATTGGTAGTTGGTTGGGGAAACTAATCAGCATCATGAACACATTTGGAAAGAGATTTGCACAGGACAGCTTGGGAAGGACAGAGACAGGCAGACCAATTCAACAGGAAAATCCCTTATTTGTCACATCTGGAAGCACCCTGGTTAAGTCTTAATTAGACTGTGTAGTAAAGAAGATCTCATAAACAGAAATGGTGAGGTGGGGTTGGGAGGGAGCTCAAGGATGTTGAGTCAATACGGTTGGCCACGCTCCCAGTATCAGAAAAGAGCCAGAAGGGAGGAGGCCAGGGGCTCCTTGAAGAAGTGTGGGTGAAAGTGGGAGCTTGCTAGCTGTCCTTCCTTCATACTTCAACTTCAAACAACACTAACAATTCCAACAGAGAAAACTTAGCCTCTCTCAGTTTTCATCTAGAACCTGAAGAATAGAAGAAATACCTGTCTCTCTGATGGGGATGGGTTACTAGGACATTGACTCCTATCCTTTTTTCTACCAGAAATCCTTTCACAATGTTTCCCGATAAACACCATGTTTTATTCGCTTTTCTTTTTAATAAATATATGGTGAGTTATCCTTTTACCTGTTTTTATTAATGAAATACACAAAAATGCTAACCTGACCCTTTGAGATAACCAATGTAATACTCATCACTAAAAGAGGAGTATCAGCTAAAAGCTAAATGATCTAGCTCTTCTGTATAATGAAGAACACAAATGTATGTACAGTTACAATTGGACATTTGTAATATTTTAAAAAAGAGCTTTGGATATTGATTACCAATCTCCACACGGGATGGAAGACACTGTTGCAGCTCATCTCCAGGCTCCCTACATCTTTGTAGATGTGGAGACGTAGATTTTGCTCCAGTGTTACTGTAAAGTATCTTAGGGCATCTTGCTTCAGTGACTTCTTCCAGAAAAAAATCTTCACACATAACGTTATGCAGGATTACTTTCTTGGGGGTGGGGGAGGAGCACAGTGTATCAGGTGCTTTGCTTCCTGCTAAGAATGTCTCTTCCCAATGAGTTAAAAAAAAAAAAAAAAATCTTCAACTCTTCAACTTAATGCAGTGACCTAGAGTCCCACCCTTCAGCCAACCCCATACCAGCAGAACCATGCTTTGGTAGAAGAATGGAGTGAAAACCATACTTATCATTAGTTGCACATTAAAAGTTAATCATGATGCTACATGTAGTATTGAATCATCTGGAGCTCCACTGCCAATGAGGGTTTCCAGAGATGAGGTTCAGGGTTCATTGATTGATTACAAATGTCACCTATAATTTAGGCTTTTTCTCTAAATTGTTTTTGCCCGTCAATGGTAAATCTCATCTCAATTAAGTTATTTCACATCTGAAGATCATTAAACCTCCAATGTGTTTTAGAATTGACTAATAGTTAAAGGGCTAACAGTTCTAAAATTCTGACACTCTTAAGTGCTATACCTGGATGGCTTCACTTAATCCTCACCAACTTCCTATGAAATCGACATTATCATTACTATCCCATTTTATATCTCAGAGTCATATTTATTGTAAATGGCAGAATCAGGCTTAGAACCCAGACAGTGTGATTCCTAAGCCTCCATGTTTGTACTGTGCCATGATGTTATACCTGCTAGTGATAGAGTGACATTAATAGCCTGTCCTGGACGCCAATCTTTTTTGTTTAGTTTAGCCAGTATGAAGGAGAACGTGTTTGATATTTTAGTAAAAAAAAAAAAAAAAAAGCTAAATTTTAAGTCCTTTCATTCTAGATACCAATTACAGGGAGTATTTAAGAGGTAGAAATGAGGAACCATTGCCTCATTGAAGCATATTTCACATTGAAGTATACTTAACATTCATACATACAGGCACACATACACACACATAATATGTTGAGGAGGGAGTTACAGATAGTTACATAAGTGAACTTAAATTCTCTGGTCCCGCAAGGCTGTAGGTGACCTCATCAAGCTATTTAGGTAGCTTGGCCCAGACAGTCATTGTTTCTCTCTGAGCTGGTTCCACAGGAAATGTTCACAGTGGTGATTTCAACACAAGTGAGAACTACAGATGTAAGAATTGGTTAGAATTAGAGCTTTAGCTCTAAGACTCTAGGGACCTCCTTACGTAATGCTTCCTCCTTTTCTGCATCTCCTGAATATCCCCTGGTAAGATATCTAGACTCAGACCACCCATCTCTCATTATGGTGAAAAAAATCTCAAGTTCTAAAATATTTAAGTAGTACTCTCATCATCCTCTCTTATTGCTCAGGGTTCCATTTCTAAAGAAGGTTCTATTTTTGCTAGTATTCTACCTGTTCATTTACGTTTTTAATTAGAACTAAAGAAATGAACCTGGACTTCCAATAGATTCAGTGATGGAAATGTGCTCCCATGGAGACACAAGTTACAGAACTAACTTCGGGGCATACACTGTATCCAAGCTCCTAGAGAGAGGGGAGAGGTCTACAGGCAGCCAGCCCTGGTGGCAGCTCTATAAGAATTAAACAACCATCATCTGTTTGCATTTCTATCTGGCTTCTGGATCCAAAGAAGCTTGAATAACTATTGGCATATTTTATAAATGAGCTGTGGGAGTAGGGAAACCCAGTGTTTTTCTCAGATGAAATCATTTCCAGGCAAAAATCATGGGGAGACTTGGTGCAGTCCTCAAAATACTGAATATTATGTTGTTATTCCTGCAAAACAACTCATCCAATGCTTTTGCCATCACTTTGAGGTGAACACCGGAAAAGGATCATTAGTCCCAGCTGCTTCAGCTGGAGAGGCTAATAGGAGAAACCAAGTCCCAAACAAAATTTTAAAAGAAGGAACTTTCTATGTGCTTTGTCTGAAGGACACTTTATTTGTTCATTTCTCCACTTATATATGGCCAGGGGTCGCCAAACACAGCTATAGAGGGAAAAAAGATTCGTTAAAGGTACTAAATTGAGACTTTGTAAGCTTTTCTCAATGGAAAAATAAAGCAGAAAAAAGCAAAAGAAACTTCTAAAGTTGTAGGACATGTGTGTGTGTGGGGAAAGAAAACGGCAGGGAGGGAAAAGCAAGCACTCAGCAAGGTAGTATAATGAAGCCTGAAATCAGACAGGTGGGAGGTGTAGCTCTGAATCAGCTGCTTGATAACTATGGTTCTAGGTGAGCAGATTAAATCCTATTTGCTTTTAACTGGTAAAATGGGGATGAGGGTGAATGTAGACCCTCCCGGTGGGGTGGCATGAATTAAATGAAATAACACACATTTAAGATGGCCCAGTGCATGATACACATTCCAAGTGCAACAAAGGCTGTAAACGTTAATACTTCCGTCAGAAATGGGACAGAAACTTGCATGACATGGATACTAATATACTCTAAATATTCACCATCTACAGGAGGGGAGTTGGCCTCCCATTGGCTGAATCAGTTAACATCTTTAATATTCAATATTATACACTCTACCTTCTAATCCTGCCAGCAGGTCAGCGGCGATTGGCTCATCTTTTGAACACAGCAGGAAAAAAATACCAAAGTCAAAAACATGATACACTTTAGGTCCAGAATGTTAACATATGGTAAAGAAGCTGCCACAAGAGTTTATGGCAAAATAAAGAGGACTCGTTTACAAGAGCAAAACATAAATAAACTATCAAACTCGATTAAGCTAAGCAATATGGATGGATGTAATCCAAAAAAGTATGGAATAAAACGTATATCAAACCTCTTTATAAACGGACTGCAAATTCTGGCCCTATATAACGCTGCTTTCTCATTTGTTCTACAGAAACTTCTAAAATTGCAATGTGCCGAGAATATTTAACGTTCTCTAGCATGAGCCAAAGTATCTTAAATTTATCTGGTCTGATTATTTCCTGGTTCTCAGAATAACTGAGCTCAGCCCATTCTTTCCAGAGTCATTGGAAGTGGCCTTTTTTCCTCTCCGGCTCTCCTCTGGGTTTAGCTGGGAGGCATGGGGGCGGGGGGTGCCTTTTCCACTCAGCAGCTACCAATTAACCACCTTCTAAGAGCTCAGCAGCTGATCTATTTTTTTAAAGAGACCAGACAACCTTCCACCAGTGCAATCTACGTTAAATAGAGCTAAACATCTGATCACCACAACTGAAGGTTAAATAAACACATTTCCTCACAGGATTAAGTAAAGTAACGCTTCTTAATACCACCTGAGTCCAGGAAGCCAGCCACAGTGATAACACATCTTGCAAGGATTCTAAGCCACTGTCATCACCACATGAACCATGTTACACAACAGCCAATGACTCCACGGAGAAACGTGCCCTACTCTATGCAATGTGTGTGTTGCTTTTATCTAACGGTCCGTTTTGGTTTTTTTGCTTTTTTTTTCCAGTTTTCTCTTTACCATGTTAATTTTGTCTGGGTGGCTAATGCTCAGATCAGTAAGAAAGTCAACAGCAATTTTGTTTTATTGACTTTGTTTCACTCCACATTTATTAATGCCAGATAATAACTGCAAAAATACTGTATGGAATCCAAATCACATACACTGGACACAGGGATGGAACGTTTGTGGATTTTCTCCTTAATGTATTTGGCCCAAGACTCAGGGATAAATTTCCTCCCTGAGCACATGGGATAGTCCAAGTAATATACCCTCTAACTTTAGAATATAAAGTTCATCTTTAGTTTATCAAAACAAGACAAACACCTTTCTAAATTTAGACCAGTGACTAGAATTCTCTAAGCCTTGACACACTCTTCTGTAAAACGATAATTAATGATGATATTAGCAGGTATCTCACAGGGTAACCCTATTAGGGCTGTAGTAAGAGAAAACACTTAGCATAGTACCTGGCCAAGAGTGAGTATTCAGTAAGGAGTTGCTAGCAGCAGCAGCAGTAGCAGCAACAACCTGAAAAACTCATGAGGCTGGTGAAACTTTTTGCAAGTCAATTGGCACTCATCCACAAAGCTTATAGCTTTTAACCCAGCAGATCTACCTCCTGGTATCTATGCTAGAGAAATAATCTCATATGCAGCCCAAGGGGTATGTAAAATGCTGTTAATATAATGTCAAATTTGCTGTAACAAAGATAACTCAAATTATTTAAATGCTCATTATTGGTAAAATTATTAAATAATCAATATTATATTTGTTCATTGTAACGTCATGCAACAGTTGAAAAGACTGATCTACATGTATCAATACCCACAAAAATATCTCTAAGATGTGCTGTTAGGTGGGAGGAAAAATGCAAGTTCAGAACAGATGTGTAGTATGATATAATTTGTATTTGGGGGGAGCCCATGAAAATACAATATGTTTTACTCATATATTCCTACGTGGTTATTTATCCAGGAAAGCACATGGCCCTACTGAAAGCAATGAGAGGCAGACCCAGGACTCTGGTTAATGCCATTGGGAAAGAGGCTCTCTCCTTCTGCTGTTAAGCATTTCACAACTGTTGGCTATCTCTGACACCTTCTGAAAGATTCTGGCCAAGGATGAAATGCATTTAGAGAAGTGTGGAGATGAAAGCTGGGAAGGGAGATCTCTGATGACCAAAGCCCTGGGATCTGAGGGGGCTTGAAGGTAGGGCTACCCCTTGACATTACAGTTCCAGGAGCCGTCATTTCCCTCTGTCGTGGAGTCAGTTTGCGTCCCATTTGTGTTTTTTATTTGCAAATGAAATACACTCAAACTTCCAGCTCATTTCTCCTTCCCCTCCACCAATGTTTTTTTAAAACATTTTTAGCCCTATATTCAAATAGAATTTTACGTAAAAGGCTGGCATGTAAATCCAACTATGCAGTAAAAAGTGAGATCACAGCCCTCAGAAGACTGAGCCAGCTTGGCTGGGGCACTCACTACGTTTCAAACAGGAATTTCAGAGGATATATCTGTGTTCCCCTAGATAAACCAATTAAACATTTACCACCTCGATTTCTTCACCACAAATGGGAATAATATGTTTCCTATCTACTTTAGGTTTTCAAAGAAGAAAAGAACTGCTCTTAGGGCACTTTGGGAAAATGTAAAGCTTTTTAAAATTTAAATCCTTGTTCCAGTATCAAATCTGAGTCCATAATAAAGATTCATTAACTTTAAAATGGAGCATCTCAAGCGAAGAGATGATAGTCTTCAAAACTTACCATGATATCAACCCCGAAGTACAGCAAACTCTTAAGCAAACAGAGTATCATCTAGAGTTATGAAGAGCCATAGAGATCATCTAGAACCAGGCTGGCAGATACGTTTTCTCTCTTATGCTAACTCAAATTTGTTTTAGTGAATGTTTTTCCGAGGCCATCCTAGCACAGTGTGAATGTGTTTCGAAAGAACAGCGATATCTGCCCTTGGCATGAGGACGTAGGGTTGGAGCTCTCATGCTGTGTATAGGAAGTCCCCAGTTTAGCACCAACTTCCACTTTGCCAGTGGGGAAGTGATGACTGACCACTAACACTGGTGCTGCCCTGATGGGCATGAACTCCATGTTGGAGATTCTGAGGCTATTCCAACATAAAATTTATTTGTTCAAGTACTTGAGCTAGATGTTCCAAATTATATTATTCCAAAGACCCCAGGCATCTAATGAATTCCTCTTCATCTTCTGTCACCCTTCAAACAGACAATTCAATTAAGCATAGCAATCTTTCCCAGGAGAAAAAAAATAAAAATTCTACAAGTCAATTTGATAGCCACAAAATACTTCCAGGGAACTACTGAGACCTCCGGATCCTCGGTCATTAAAATCTAATCCAGGCAAAGAGCTAGAAAATATCTAAGGAGAAGGAATAAGCCTTTATTCATGTCCTCAGGGAGGAAGACTTAGTATTAGTAATGGGTAGTTTAATAGGTCTTTTCTGTCACAAATTTTTATTCATCCTGAGGGTTTTATATTGAAAGACACTGCCATTTGAAAGGTTCACATTCTCCCTTGCCTGTGTTTAGCCTTAAGAATTAATAAATATATAAACAAGCAAATATACATACACATATACACAAAAGGGAAATATAGTTAAGAAAAGTACTCTGCCTGTAAGAAACAAGCATTGTAATTTGTAAAATGAACAAGCAAATGAGAAATTAGCCCTGCTTTTAAGAAATGAGCATTCTAACTTGTAGGGGAAAAGTCATGCCAAGTAAGGAGTGCCACTTGCCACCCAGTTCTACAAGAATTGAGTCATTAGTCACTGCAACTGCTGACCTACAGCGTACCCTGAAAAGAATTCAGGGTGAAGACTGAGAATAAGGAACGCCGTGCTCTGGGAAAACTGGCAGAAAAGGCCTTCAGACAGTCAGATATTTTAAGGAGAAATTTTTACGAACCCGGATTCTTGCATCTTCCCAGACTTAGAAAAGCACTAAAACCATTCAATTAGGTATCTGTTCCTCGTGACTAGCAGCAACCTTCTACTGAGATGTATGCTTGATTTGCACGTACCCCTTTGCCAAAATTATATATATATACCTGCTTCTCCCTCTACCTCTTTTGACACAGTTCCTCAGAGGAACCTCACAGTACCTGAGAGGCTGTCTCCTGGGCTGCAGTCCTCAGTAAGTCCCCAGATAAAACTGAAACTCACAGCTCTCACATCGTGTGTTTTTTTTCAAGTTGACAGTCACAACTAAAGAAATGCAATAATGTGCCCCAGGTGGTATATCAGCTATGTGGGCATGGCACAAAGAAAGGAGGGGTCAATTTTAAAAATACTAAAGGATCCGCAGGAGCTTTGGAGAGGGGATAGCATTTACTATGAGTCCTTAGGAATGAATACGAAACTGAGAGCCTGGGAAAGAAGTGGACTTTAGGCCCAAAGAGAAGACTGTACATTTGAGTAACTTCTGGTACTTCAGCAGGGCTGGAGAAGGAGATACCGGGCTCTGAGAGGTGTTGGAACATACTATGAAGGACAGTCAATGCCAGGTTAAGGAGCCAGGCTTTATTCCGCAATGGAGAACGACTGGAGGAGAGAAACCCACAGAGATGTTTAGCAGAACAGTGGCTACGAGCTTAAGCGTGCGTGAGATCCATATGCCTCAAACAGTTGAGATTCTGATTCCATTAAGTGGGGCCTAGAAAACTGAAATTCATTCAAAGGGACCTTGCTAACGGACTCCGGTGGCTCTCATGTAAGTACTGAGGCCCCTATTTTTCCTAAATTCACTGCAAATAAAAGATTGCAGTTGCCACTGCTGATGGGAAAGAAAAGGTCAGTAAAAGGAATCTGACCTTTTCCCATGTTCCTCATGTACAAGTGGGAGGTATTTTCAAAGTATCCAGTATCTGCCCTAAAGTCCGTATCTGCAGAGTCTTATGGGGACACCTTTGGGCCCCACCATGCATACTGGTTCTTAATTCAGTTTATTATCAGTTCTCCACAGTTAGGAAGAAGGACCAACGTCCCCTTTGCAGAGCTCCTAAGGCTCACACCAGTTTTAGGGGACCAGAGCAATGTTTTAATTTATTTTAAAATCAAAAGAAAAAAATACAAATTTTAGCTCAAAGACAATGTTTAAGTAAATAACATTATGTCAATATTTGTTTTTATACCAATGCAGTCATGAAATATAAGCATAATATATTTTTATAGAGAAAGAGGCCCCAAAAGCAAAGTAACTAGAGCTCATAAAAGTCAACATGCAGCCAAGAAACAGAGGGTGAGAAAATGCAAAAGGATTCAAAACTCTTTACATTGGGCACTGACATGAGGCTCTTGCATATCAGAGTGTGTGAAAGAAGAGATTTATTTTCCTAGCAAAGAATCTGAAAAAGAGAAAGGACTTTGATTCCAGGGAAGAGATCATTTGGCTTTCTACATCCATGTATTAATTGCTGTGATTTTAAAATCCTTCCAGAGAATTCAATCTTTTTTTTTTTTTTTTTTTTTTTTGCAGTACACGGGCCTCTCACTGCTGTGGCCTCTCCCGTTGCGGAGCACAGGCTCCGGACACACAGGCTCAGTGGCCATGGCTCACGGGCCCAGCCGCTCCGCGGCATGTGGGATCTTCCCAGACCGGGGCACGAACCCGTGTCCCCTGCATTGGCAGGCGGACTCTCAACCACTGCGCCACCAGGGAAGCCCTGAAAATTCAATCTTTAATTAGGATCAATATCCTTTGAGGCACAACACTCCGGACAACCGTTCAGCGTAAAGGGGGGCAAGCAAGAGCAGTGAGCAAAGAAAACTTGATGCCTCTCAAACGGCCCCTTAACCATGACAGTGGCTGTGTATTTGAATTTCATAAGGTTTCTGGAAAAGGCCCATCTGGCATTCAATTTTATTTTAGACAGAACCCAGATGTCAGCAGAACAAGTAGTTAAAAACAAAACTACTGTTGGTGACGTCAATAAACGTAGATGATTATTCTGCAACTCCTTCCACTCAGAAACTGTCTATACACCACTGATGGGTTATTATTTTGTTACCATAGCTCTGTTTAACTCACCTTTCTGCCTGAAATGTTATTATTAGGAATTGCCTAAGTTTTACATGATGAAAGTGAATTACTCTGATAATCAGGAAACATGTAAATACGTATTTTTTGAAGTGGCTCTTATATTCAAATTTCTCACTTTGGCATTTGAAGCCCTTCAAAATTTGGCGACAAGGGAACTTGACACTGCTCTCTCAATAGGATCCGGCTCTCTCCCTGCCCTCTAGCCCAAATGGACCATGTGTTACCTCAGGGTATTGCCAGTATTTTCCTAATGTCATGTCCTTGCTCAAGTTGTTCCTGTGAATGGAGCCCCATCCTCACCTGGGCCCATCTCCCACACCCCTCTTCTGAGAAGCCTTTACACTTATGGCTACTCAGGGGGGCCCTTTCAGTTTTTCGAGCTCCTTGATACTATTATGTACCTCTCTTACTGGCTCGATTATTTTCAACACTATGTTTTAGCTATTTTTATGCATTTCCTATCTCCATCATTAGACTGAAAGTACATTACAGGGAATGGGCTTTCAGCACAAAGCGTTGCACATAATTGGTGCTCAGTAATGCCCAGTGAGCTCCTTGGAAAGAACACAAAGAAGCTTAGAATAGCACCTCACTGTCTTTCTACTTACTCTGCCTTACTTTTCTTCATAGCACTTAACACCACTTGAAATAGCATACCCTACATTAATTTGTGAATTCGTCTTCCAATTAGGATGTAAACTCCATGAAAGCAGGAACCTGCCCTTTTATTCACTGCTGTATCTCCAGTGCCTAGGACCCTGCCTTGGATATAGTATTTGCAAAGTAAATATATTTGAACTGATAACTACTTATAAATAAATACATTATGGGGCATGTGAAGATGGAAAACATCCCTTGACCTTTAGAGTTGAGCTATCTCAACTAATGTCTTACAGCTAAATATGTTTAGTTACGTGCAACTTTTCACACCCATTCAGATTGTAGGTGAGATAACGTTGGGGATGGAATAGAAAATAATCTGTATTAGGCCTAAAGGAAAGGCCATGGAAGGCACACAACTAGCAAACCAAAGGATGGCTTTTATGGAGGAGGAATTTTGACAAAGCCACACAGCAGGGCCATGTTTAAAGCCAGTAACAGAGATTTTGTGTTTGAAAAACCCTTGTAAAGGACTCTTAAAAAGAGAGAAAAAGCAGCAAAAATCATAAACAGGTTATTATCTTATTTAATGCAATGAAGATCACACACTTTAGGCATTTTATAAGTTTCTGGATATAAAGTCTGTGAGTCACAGAGCGACATTCATACAGAGAAAAACAGATGGAAAGATCAACTACACCAACTTCTAGCCTTTGGTAAGAAGAGAGCAATGATAACTTGGGAACCTAGTTGGCACGGCAAAAGGATTCCCATTTGTAAACTGAACAAACACCTACTGAGTGTCTGCTGGTGTCAGCAGCTCCGACAGGCACTGGGTACACAATAAAGAAAGAAACCGATAAAGTTCATGCAAAATTCACCACATAGGCACTCAGTGAACTGTCTTCTCTTTGAGTCCTTCTTGGCACACAGACAACAGAATGCGTTAGGTGTGAGACAAAGGCATTAAAGTCAAGAGGGGCTGCCTAGACAGGAGCAGGAGATAAACACCCCAGGGCAGGCAGTAAGTTCTGTTGGTTGAACCCCAAACCATGTCCATCTAAGAAGACACTCTGTCTCTTTCACTTCCAGCTAAGGACCTGGGGTAAGTGCTGAAACTTACTCATTTTTACATTTCTATTCATAGGAAACTCCATCTTCTATAACATAAGAAAACTTTCCCCTTTGTTTCTTCCTAAGCATTGAAGTTTATCTTTAATGTATTATTCAGGTTGGGCAATGATTAATTAATCAGAACCCTTTTGTACTGGGAGAATAGAACCAGGCCCTTGGCTAAATAACACCAGATGTTCCATGTTAGAGTCTGTCAAGAGGATGACAGTGTCAAACATTACTGTTAATTATGCAGTAAAAATTACAAGAGTCTAGAAATGAATCTGGAATTTTAGGGGGAAAAATTTTTCCAGTACTTTTGGCATATACATGATGCTGTTAGAATGCTAGCTCTGGCTAACGGCTTGTATGAAGAGAGAATTAACAGTAAACAAACGCAATGTGCCTCAGTTTCAAATTCTGGCTTCAAGCCCATTTAATAAAGGATAATAGTGTATGAAATTGGGTTTGTTGTTCCACAAGTTCACCATCTTCTCCCAAGAGTTTCAAGGAACCGAGCCCACTAGCACAGGCTCCTGTGGGGAGAGGTCTCATCAACCAAAATTCTTAACTTTTAAAAACTAGCCTAAGGGAGAGATTTAGCCAAAACAAATACATTTGTTAGTTAATCATTCTGAATCGTAGATGTTGCTAGATATGACTTAATAGCTGATGCTTACATATAAAGATCAGATATTTTATTTTATTCTGCAACTTAGTATCCAGGGCTGACAGGCTTTCAGAGAAAAGGGTCACTTTTAAACACCTGACAGGGAAAATCAGATGTGAGAAATCAATCAATCAAATAAGAACAGGACGATAGGCTTCAGCCAAAAGGAAAACAAATTCCTTTTCCACAATCAGAAGAGGTTCATTCCTGTGAGGAGGAGAATTTATGACACTGCTTTCTGATTTTGAAGGATGTATTTTGATTGTAGAGCAGAAGCCCCAGGGATAAAAATGCCACCCCATTTAGCCTTTATTCCTGGAAAATTCCAGTCCCACTGAATGAAAGTAGACGCAAAACACTTTTAGTGGACCTCTCCTCAAAACTGAATTCTGGATAGAATTCAATATGCCAGGACTTCATCTCGTCAGCAGTTGAACCAAAGCTCCTGTGTGTATCCTTACGACACAGGAAATATGACTGGGGAGTTTCGTTTCAGAACCAGAAGCACCACCCAGAACTACTTAAGGACCAGCTAATGTAAAAGGTTTTGCAGGCTGGAGAGTAAAAAAATCTCTATTGTGCCAAAGAAGAGCAGGGTGAAGTTTTCCACTGCTCAGGCCTCATCCTTCCCTCCACACCCTTACAACAAGCTCAGGAAGACGTGCTTATTCATTCATACATCCTTTCAGTTCTTCATTCATTAAACTACTTAATATACACTATGTGACAGATTCTATGTGGCATAAAACTTCCTTCCTTCCTCCTTCCCTCCCTCCCTGCCACAAATAACTGCTGAGGACCTATCATGGATTCGTGAGCAAGAAAGTCAAGGACGCTCTTCTCAAGGAGCTGGCAGTTCACTGATGGCAGCACACAAGTGAATAGAAATAATAAACAAGAAAACGTCATACTTTAGCTACTCTTGTCTTATGAGGATAACAAAAGAAGGCATAGTGATAGGGAGTGCCTGAAGTTGGGGTAATAGTTTAGACCTTTCCAAAGAGCTGAAATTTTAATAGCTGTGAAAATATCCGGGGGATGGCAAAGTAACAGCAACCGCCCAGGCCCTGAGCTGAGACAGCCGTTTTGGCATGCTGAAGGTACAGAAAGTTCAGTGTGTGGGCAGAGCAGTGGGAAACAAACAAACAAACAAAAAACCTTAAAGGAAACTCACAGACCACTACAGAGATTCTTAATGTACTTCTCATTGTCAACACCATTGAATGCATGATGAAAGCTATAGACACTCTCCCCAGAAAAACCCACAGCCACGCACTCACAGTGATCACAGGCACACACCAAATGCTGGGTAAGCTACCTCAAGGGGGTCATGGATCCCTTGACACCCATCAGTATATTTACTGGACACTGATGGACTCTTGATGTAGTAGAAGAAAGAATGGGTGTTACGATGCTGCTCTTAAAATCTGATTTAACCGATTCATACTGAGTTGCACGTTTGCGCCAAGCATTTTCAGAGACGTCACTAATTTAATATTTACAGAGGAACTGAGAATCCCAGAGATGCAGAACTGCTTTACAAAGTTAGCCTAAATGGACATTTGTGTTCTAGCCCCTGCGTGGGCTTGGAGCCTTTTTTATTCATGCTTCGGCGGTTACTTCCAACACCTACACAATTTAGTGTCATCTGCAGGTTTCATTAGCAAGCTGCTTATCAAGCTCTTCCGGGTCGTTAATGGAGCTGTTAAATATCTCGGGTCTTCACCCACCTCTGAGGAGGCCTGCTGCTTACAGAGAGACTCATTTATCACTTCTCAGCCACTGGGAATCTAAGGACAACCTCAGACATGAGGATGACATTTCAGCCCAAATCAAAGATCATTTTCAAATTTCAAGATTTGTCCAAGATTGCACCTCAGTTAACCAAGCCCAAGAGGTTGGACACACTGCTTCTAAGGAAAGCGACCATATATATTATCAGTTTACCAAGATGTTTGTGAGATGGGCACTATGAATAATTACCCATGATAACAGATATAAACTGAAATCCAACCAGGGCAAGGCAGGATGTATGGTCACCTTAGATTTCTGCATCTTCAGATTCAAGTAAGATTTACTGAGCACCAAGTATGTGGCAGATATAAATGTATATAAATAAATATACACATATATACACACACATATATATATATACACATAAATATATGTGTATATATATATTTATATACCACCTCCTTAAAAGATAATGCAAAGACATAAATTGAATTCCAGCCTCCAAAGTCACAGAAGCACTTTTCAGAACACCAGTATCACAGAAATCCCATATCTGTTCCGAGTCTCCCATGAATGTCTGTCTTCTTTTCACATGTCCCCATGAATTCTTTTTCTGCTACTTGTCAACTTCTATTCTACAATGGGAATTTTTTTCATCAAATTTTATGGATTATATCCTAGCAGAATAGGCCCTTTTTAGAACATTAGTGATAGGAAAAGGCTTGAAATCAATAGTTGCGGAAAATGCTTTTTTTCCCCATTGAACTCTACAGAAAACTCGTAGCAAAGGAACTCTCCTCTCTCTGTTTGTTTGTTTTTTTTGCGGTACGCGGGCCTCTCACTGTTGTGGCCTCTCCCGTTGCAGAGCACAGGCTCCAGACACGCAGGCCCAGCGGCCATGGCTCACGGGCCCAGCCGCTCCGCGGCATGTGGGATCTTCCCGGACCGGGGCACGAACCGGTGTCCCCTGCATCGGCAGGCGGACTCTCAACCACTGCACCACCAGGGAAGCGCCTCTCCTCTCTCTGATCTCAGCATTTTTACTGAAAGCCAGGTGGCTCACTATTACTTCAAGGACAGGACAAAGCAGGAATCAACTACTTTCTAGGTGTGGCAAAATCAGGAGGCAGTAACATATCTCACTTGGGAATACATTTTTTATGGGTAAATTAAAAGTCGACAGGCAAAACCCATTGCTTTTCCCTCACTTAAAAGCCACTCAATCATTCACTCAAATGCTTAAGAAACCCTGTCTGAAGCCAAATTCTATTTAAAATCTTTAATTGTGATTTCCACTAGTAGAGTTCTAATGCATTAGTCTCTCCAAACATGCACCCCTCCCTTAAGCTTTAAAATGCATACTTCCAGGGAAATCCAATTTATACACTTATGATTTATTATACTGAAATAAGAACAGCTTTTAGAAGACTTTCTGACATTACTCGAAGTACTTAAAATCTTTATTTCAAAAAAAAAAAATTACAAGTCATATTTTGCCACCAGTAAATGAAATCAGACAGGCCAAGGTTAAGTAGATAGTTGAATATGAACTGCAGATATGAAAATCTGAAAAAATATGAAAATTTTTTCTTTAGCATTTGTGTATTTTTTTTCTTGAATCAGAAAAACTTATTTAGTCAACTGAAAAAGTGACTCCAACTGGAAAAGAAGGCTGGTTTGCAACTCTGAAGAATTATATATATATTATTTGAAACATACATATCGACAACAATACAAAGTCCTCCTGCCAAGTTCACTGAAAATGCTTGCAAAAATCTTCCTAGGGCAAAAGAAGAGGCAAATCAAATGATTCAAAAGTCAAAAAGGTTTCATTAAAAACACAAGTAAGCAAAAACCCTCGTCTCTCATAAAGATTTTGGTTTCTTCCCATCACTGCTGGGAATTTGCAAGAGTCCCTTCAATCACACAAGTTCACCTCCTGCTGCAGTTAACTTGTCTACATTTATGAAATGCACATACCTGTTTGGCATTCCGATGTAACTGACCAGGAGTGGGCACAGCTATCAAATTTTTTTTTTTTACATCTTTATTGGAGTATAATTGCTTTACAATGGTGTGTTAGTTTCTGCTTTATAACAAAGTGAATCAGGTATACATATACATATGTTCCCATATCTCTTCCCTCTTGCGTCTCCCTCCCTATCCCAACCCTCTAGGTGGTCACAAAGCACCGAGCTGATCTCCCCGTGCTATGCGGCTGCTTCCCACTACCTATCTATTTTATGGTTGGTAGTGTATATATGTCCATGCCTCTCTCTCACTTTGTCACAGCTTACCCTTCCCCCTCCCCATATCCTCAAGTCCATTCTCTAGTAGGTCTGTGTCTTTATTCCTGTCTTACCCCTAGGTTCTTCACGACATTTTTTTTTCTTAAATTCCATATATGTGTGTTAGCATACGGTATTTGTCCTTCTCTTTCTGACTTACTTCACTCTGTATGACAGACTCTAGGTCCATCCACCTCATTACAAATAGCTCAATTTCGTTTCTTTTTATGGCTGAGTAATATTCCATTGTATATATGTGCCAAATCTTCTTTATCCATTCATATGATGATGGACACTTAGCTTGTTTCCATCGCCTGGTTATTGTACATAAAGCTGCAATGAACATTTTGGTACATGACACTTTTTGAATTATGGTTTTCTCAGGGTATATGCCCAGTAGTGGGATGGCTGGGTCATATGGTAGTTCTATTTGTAATTTTTAAGGAATCTCCATACTGTTCTCCATAGTGGCTGTACCAATTCACATTCCCACCAGCAGTGCAAGAGTGTTCCCTTTTCTCCACATGCTCTCCAGCATTTATTGTTTCTAGATTTTTTGATGATGGCCATTCTGACCGGTGTGAGATGATATCTCATTGTAGTTTTGATTTGCATAAAAGAAGAAGTAAAGCTGTCACTGTTTGCAGATGACATGATACTATACATAGAGAATCCTAAAGATGCTACCAGAAAACTACTAGAACTAATCAATGAATTTGGTAAAGTAGCAGCATACAAAATTAATGCACAGAAATCTCTGGCATTCCTATACACTAATGATGAAAAATCTGAAAGTGAAGTCAAGAAAACACTCCCATTTAACAATGCAATAAAAAGAATAAAATATCTAGGAATAAACCTACCTAAGGAGACAAAAGACCTATATGCAGAAAATTATAAGACACTGATGAAAGAAATTAAAGATGATACAAATAGATGGAGAGATATACCATGTTCTTAGATTGGAAGAATCAACATTGTGAAAATGACTCTACTACCCAAAGCAATCTACAGATTCAATGCAATCCCTATCAAACTACCACTGGCATTTTTCACAGAACTAGAACAAAAAATTTCACAATTTGTATGGAAACACAAAAGACCCCAAATAGCCAAAGCAATCTTAAGAACGAAAAACGGAGCTGGAGGAATCAGGCTTCCTGACTTCAGACTATACTACAGAGCTACAGTAATCAAGACAGTATGGTACTGGCACAAAAACAGAAAGATAGATCAATGGAACAGGATAGAAAGCCCAGAGATTAAACCCACACACATATGGTCACCTTATCTTAGATAAAGGAGGCAGGAATGTACAGTGGAGAAAAGACAGCCTCTTCAATAAGTGGTGCTGGGAAAACTGGACAGGTACATGTAAAAGTATGAGATTAGATCACTCCCTAACACCATACACAAAAATAAGCTCAAAATGGATTAAAGACCTAAATGTAATGCCAGAAACTATCAAACTCTTAGAGGAAAACATAGGCAGAACACTCTATGACATAAATCACAGCAAGATCCTTTTTGACCCACCTCCTAGAGAAATGGAAACAAAAACAAAAATAAACAAATGGGACCTAATGAAACTTCAAAGCTTTTGCACAGCAAAGGAAACCATAAACAAGACCAAAAGACAACCCTCAGAATGGGAGAAAATATTTGCAAATGAAGCAACTGACAAAGATTAATCTCCAAAATTTACAAGCAGCTCATGCAGCTCAATAACAAAACAATAAACAACCCAATCCAAAAATGGGCAGAAGACCTAAATAGACATTTCTCCAAAGAAGATATACAGACTGCCAACAAACACATGAAAGAATGCTCAACAGCTATCAAATTTTTAAGAGATCCCTAGATGACTTTGAGGTTCATCAAGTGTTAAGGACCTCTGATTTGGGTGATACTTATTTTGAAATGCCTCCACAACAAATGGTTGGAGAAAGATAAGGACTGTGGTGCAGAAAGGGGAAACAGGAAGAAGAAAACTTCACAACAGGTAAGATGCAAGTAGAAAGAGAACAACATCTTAAATATTTTTAATTTCAATATTTTCACTGTGATAAATCTTGGGGACCCAGTGATGAACAAAACCAGCCTGAGACAACGTAGAATTCTAACTGTAATAACTTTTGTAAAAGAAAAGTTGTATGGTACTCTGAGAGCATGCAATTAGGGGTTTTTGTAGGCAAATCTCATGAAGAAGTTTCAGCTGAGATCGGAAGGTGGAGAAGAAATGAACCAGGTGAAGAGGGCAGGACTGCAGGCAGAGATCAGCGCATGTAAGTTACCCATGCGACAGAAGACAGCTGGTATGTTCCATGGCAGAAAGAAGTCTGGCTGGAACAGAGCGCAGAAGGGGAGATTTTAACTGGGAGTCACGGGTAACCAGGGAAATGTCACATTTAGAGCCTTGCTGAAAGACTAACATGACAGCCTGGGGCAGGGAGTGAAATGGCCGGGCTAAGTGCAGAGAACTCTACTCCTTTGGACATTCATTAATCTATAGCCAAGCAGCAACCACAGGGCAGCGGCTATGCACGGACCAGAGTGGGTTCTGTGTTGTCCAACTCAGTCCTGACACTAATTTCTTCTCTGACTTGAGCAAATTATTTAGCATCTCTTTCTTTTATCTATAAAATGCAATGAATAGTGGAGTCTACTTCTAAGGCATACTAGGTAAAGATTAATTGAGATCACGATTCTTGAGCCGTCACTAGGACATACCTAATAATTGTCACTTATTCTTATTAGGATTCTCAAGAGCCATGTACTGGAAGAGCAAGTCACTTACCACCCCCTGCTCACCCTCTCGCCACATAGGGAGAGCAGGGGGCACGGCCACCGCCCCATCGTGCAGGGAAGAATGGGAGAGCTATGGGCCATCAGTCTGCGAGACACAATGTCCTTCCTCTACCACTGAGCTTTTCTTTGAATTTTAATTGTTCTCTGCCAATTACTGGGAAATAGAACAATGTGCCCTGTATTCTGGTGGTACAGAAGCTGTAGTTTGCAGAATGCGATTGCTTGTGAGGACGGGAGAAAACCATCTCTCATCATGTCATCAGCACACACCCACTTGTAGCTAATTCAAAGTTTTATAGGAAGCAAGATAATGTTTGTCTGTTTCATTCAACTCATTTATTAGTGGCAAAGAGCAAACAGGGAAATAAGTTGATCCAATTGGCTGATGCAATGATGAAATTTACTCTCTGTTCACCCAAACTTCTTCTAGGGCAGAGAGAGAAAGCTGGGGTTCTATCTCAGATCTTACTATAGTTTTATAGTGAATATCCACAGCCCAGTCATATATGGGAGGCTCACGTCACTAAGGCCACACTTAACTGATATGCTCACAAATGAAACATTTTTAGTTGAGTTAATTTTTATTTTCTGTTTGTCTTTTCTGTCTATCCCTCTTTCACCATGCCCTGGGTGGTTTTCTTGTCATCATATACCCAGAAACTTTCCTTATCAGCTCTAGCATCCAACCTCCCCTGTCCCAAATCCTCAGCTTTATCACTGACCTCTCTCTGTTCTAAATGTCATCATTAAAATGCCAAAGAATGTGACTGGGTCACACAGAGAAGTGAAAAATACACCGTCAGAGCTCAAAAGACAAGGAAAGGATAAAATCAGCATTGTTTATTCTCAAATAATCAGTGCATAACCACTTTATGGAATAGAGGCTTCCCCCAGAAAAAAAAAATTGCCCATAAAATGAGTATCTTGAACACAAATACCAGTTTCCAGTGATCATTATTATAAAGCCAGTAAATGTATTCTTTCTTCTACACACACAAACACAACCCAATAAATAAGTTTGTTAGAAAAAGGAATCAATTAGGATAATGGCCTGTCCTTTATTTAACAGGCATTTTAAAACATTATCAGTCTCTCTCTTAGGAGTCATAGCCCCAAGTCATGGGCTCACCTTTCCCAATTTGCATCCTCCAAGGACCCAAGTGCATTCAACTCCTGAACCTGAACAAAGTAATTCTTTCTCATGTTAAATTAGACTCAGGTATAGAGTTTCTACCCATTACCTGTGGCTGTCTCTCCTAGTCTTTCCTCCCTCTCTTCTTCCTTCCCTCTCTGAATCCAGGTTCTCAAAATGTCTAATAGAACTGAGCCTCACTATCTTATTTTACCCAAAGATTCCACCATTTAACAAAGGGCAATAATAGAAAAAATATTAAAGTTTAGACAACACTTGTTTTCAACTTGGAAATTCCAAATTCTATATAGTCAGTTCACTTTAAAATTACATTCTTAAATGATACATGGAAATAGAAGCATATTGCAATCAACACATTAGTACTAATTCTTCTGTCCACTTCCTTGTTCATAGAGAGCCATCTTCTAGCCATGTCAGAAGGGGCAAGGAACTCTCTGGAGCCGCTTTCATTAATCCTATCCATGAGGGATCTACTACCCTCATGACCTAATCACCTCCCAAAAGCCTCAGCTCCAAATACCATCACCTTGGGGGTTAGGTTTCAATGTATGATTTTTGGGGAAACACAAACATTCAGTTTATAGCACCTCAACTGAAAGGAAACACATTTGACTGGCAGAATATTTTTGCTGTTGATAAGAGAAAGAGTACATAGAACTTTACAATGTAGCTTTTTTTTTTTTTTTTTTTTTTGCGGTATGCGGGCCTCTCACTGTTGTGGCCTCTCCCATTGTGAAGTAGAGGCTCTGGACGCTCAGGCTCAGCGGCCGTGGCTCACAGGCCCAGCCGCTCTGCGGCATGTGGGATCTTCCCAGACCGGGGTATGAACCCGTGTCCCCTGCATCGGCAGGTGGACTCTCAACCACTGCGCCACCAGGGAGTCCTACAATGTAGCTCTTATAGAACAAGACTAACAACCTTCCTATAACAGAAATGTGTCCATCAGCCCTATTTTGAAGATATTTGAGACACTTAAAATCAACTTCTATCCAATATGACAGATAAACAGGCATTTCTCGTTAATAAATATGATGGCTAACAGGGTTTTTTTTGAATTTTATTTATTTTTTATACAGCAGGTTCTTATTAGTTATCTATTTTATACATATTAGTGTATATATGTCATTCCCAATCCCCCAATTCATCCCACCACCACCACCCCACCACTTTCCCCCCTTGGTGTCCATACGTTTGTTCTCTACATCTGTGTCTCTATTTCTGCCTTGCAAACCTGTTCATCTGTACCATTTTTCTGGGTTCCACATATACGCATTAATATATGATATTTGTTTTTCTCTTTCTGACTTACTTCACTCTGTATGACAGTCTCTAGATCCATCCACGTCTCTACAAATGACCCAATTTGTTCCTTTTTATGGCTGAGTAATATTCCTTGTATATATGTATTTAAATAGTCAACAAAGATTGTCATTCAAAAATATAGACTGTGTTACATTATTAACAATAAAATTACCTTGACTATAATTTTCTTCAGTGATTCACAAAGTGTTCCAGGGTATATGCTGTACTGTCTCAGGGAGCAGAGACTCCCAACTCAGAATGTCTGAGTTTGAATCCCAGCCCTCTTCCTCATCTGTTTGGTCTAATAAGTAAGCTGCTCACCATCTCCATGCTTCAGGATCCTTATGGGTTAAAATGGAAATGATAATACATGGGGGATGATAATACTACAACCACACAGGGTGATGAATCAGTATATGTAGAACCGTGTCTGGCATGTACGAACTAGAAAATAAAGGTTAACATTCACAAATATTGCAACTATTAACTATCACTAAAGTACTGAGTGACAGAGAATTATGATTTATGATTCCAATTGTTTAAGATTTTATTTTCAAGTACTATGACTGAAAGCATTGCAAATCTGAATCTGTCCGATATGAATTTTTCAACTTTTCAGAGAAAACTAGGGAAATCACTAACTATAAAAGCACATTGCTAATAGTACTGCCCTGGTTTTTTTCATGTGCTGAAACTCTTCCCTGTAATGCATCTTGTGACAGGAAACCAATAAGCCATCTTTATGTTTTCATTGATCTGAATATGTTTCCTATGACTACTGTCTGTATAAAAATTCCTTTGAATAATCTAAATCATCTCTAACACAGAACATAAAACCTGTCTTTGTTGTTTTCTTATTGGAGCCTAGGGTTACAGGAAGGCCAGCCAAGAAGCTCAGAACAAGGGACTTCACTCCATAGAGTTGGCTCCTACCATGAGGCCGAAAGCAAATCCCACGCACACATTATAAAGACCCTCTTTCAGTAAAAGTGACAAATGCAAACAGTCTAGTTTTGCTGAAACTGTGACATGAAGTGGCTATAGTTTCCCACCCAATCTTATTTTTCAATGTTTTCTATGCCAAGATAAGGACCTTAAAACAAAAGTAATTACTTTGCTACGTTTCACACTGTTTAAAGGCATATTATCTCTGGTTGAGACAAAGGCTCTCTGGGAACTGCTCAGATGGCAGAAGAGATGTTCAAAATCCCAGTAAAACAAGAAGCCTGGATTTCATGTGAGGTCATAACTGACAACGAAAGAAAACGTCGCAGAAACACTGTGGATGTCAGATTCAAGGACCTGCAGTCCTGCTGCCGTAAAGAATCCAGGGGATGCTGTACAAAGGATGCGCCTGGTTAGTGCTTTGCCTATGAGCTTTATGATGAAAGGACATTTGGAGCAATAGGAGATGAGACAATAACGAATTCTGTAAAATGAAAGGGACCTCAGAAGTCCATCTGGTCCATCCTCCCGCCATCAAGCGGGCTTATGCTCTGCAAGCCCAGACAGAGGAGATCCTACTTTACTTCATGTTTTGGGGACGTCGAAAAAGAGTAAATTGGAAAAAACCTCAGTACTCTACTCATTCAATTACAAAGTACATCAGAATGCCAAAGTACATCAAATTTGATTATCATGAGGGTCAAAGAATGCTTCTGACAGACAAAGTGATCTTAATTTATCATTTGTCCTCATACACAGAATCCTTATCGGTGACAGCACACAGTTCTACCTTAGCTAACAAATCCCCTGCCAGATCACGTCGTACACACACATACACAGACACCCAATCATATATGTACACCCAGTGTTAAAATGCAGAGAGGAAGATGGAAATGGCAATAGGGATTCAGAAAATCTGGATTCTACTGCTGTCTTCAGGGTTTTTTATCTACCTGATTCTCAATAATTTATCATCTATCCAAGCTCTTTTTTTTTTTTCATCTGCAAAACTGGGATAAAGGGATTGAGGAGAGTTCTTACGAGGTTAAAATTAATTAACAGACATGAAGGCCTATGAAGATAACAAAGTATACACCCAAGTGACTTTCTTGGCTACAATTTTTATTGTCCTGTACTTAGTAAGTGTCCCAAACCTGCAAATGGACCCTGCCAGACCTACTCTGCCCTCTGCTCACACAGGATTGTTCTGTCATTATTTTCCCCAACATGCCCTCAGCCCTTGAGCACCTCCTTTTGATCAAGGGCACCCCTGTGATGATGAAAGGGAGCCACCCTATTCAATATCCTTGCCAACAACCCTTTTCCTCTGCTTTGTGGTGATTGTGACTACCTGCCCCCAGGTCACAAAGTTCACTCTATATTAGGCAATATCTTTTTCTCTTAATACATGCAAATGATTGTTAGCCCTTAATGAAATGACCTTAAAAAACTGTTCTCTGATTCTGATGATACTGATAGAATCTTTTGATAAATTATCCTTTTGAAATTGTCTACAGAGCCAGTTTACAGTCTCAGGAGGAAAATCCATCCCCTTACTTTGCAGTCACACTTAAAAAAAAAAAAACTCACAAGTTCAACTACAGACCATAAAAAATTAGATGTATTTAAGTTTTCAGAGATAACTTAGGGGACATTTTGCACACCAGGGGAACAAATCTGTAAAATGAATTCTATAAACAATATTTTTAAAGAGCATTTAGTACATTTGAAAGAATTCCACATCTTGGGCTGTAGGAATCTTGCAAGAAACATGTCCAGGTACTTTTCTTTGTTGTTTTTTCCTACGCAATATCTTTTTACATGAGAAGAAAAAAAAATTGAACCCAACTCATTTCTGCATTCTCTTTATTGCCTCTTATCATGTTTTGGTTACCCTCCTTTCCTCCAGATTTTTAAGGAGCTTTTAAATAATCATATTTCAGTTAATTTTATTTCATTACCAGCACGTAAACCAATGACCTAAAAATGCTCAAATAAATATTTTCTCCCATTCTGAGGGTTGTCTTTTGGTCTTGTTTATGGTTTCCTTTGCTGTGCAAAAGCTTTGAAGTTTCATTAGGTCCCATTTGTTTATTTTTGTTTTTGTTTCCATTTCTCTAGGAGGTGGGTCAAAAAGGATCTTGCTGTGATTTATGTCATAGAGTGTTCTGCCTATGTTTTCCTCTAAGAGTTTGATGGTGTCTGGCCTTATATTTAGGTCTTTAATCCATTCTGAGTTTATTTTTGTGTATGGTGTTAAGGAGTATTCTAATTTCATTCTTTTACATGTAGCTGGCCAGTTTTCCCAGCAGCACTTATTGAAGAGTCTGTCTTTTCTCCATTGTATATTCTTGCCTTCTTTATCAAAGATAAGGGACCATATGTGCGTGGGTTTATCTCTGGGCTTTCTATCCTATTCCATTGATCTATATTTCTGTTTTTGTGCCAGTACCATACTGTCTTGATTACTGTAGCTTTGTAGTATAGTCTGAAGTCAGGGAGCCTGATTCCTCCAGCTCCGTTTTTCGTTCTTAAGATTGCTTTGGCTATTTGGGGTCTTTTGTGTTTCCATACAAATTGTGAAATTTTTTGTTCTAGTTCTGTGAAAAATGCCAGTGGTAGTTTGATAGGGATTGCATTGATACTGTAGAAAAATTTACAAGCAGCTCATGCAGCTCAATATCAAAAAAACAAACAACCCAATCAAAAAATTGGCAGAAGACCTAAATAGACATTTCTCCAAAGAAGATATACAGATTGCCAACAAACACATGAAAGGATGCTCAACATCACTAATCCGTAGAGAAATGCAAATCAAAACTACAATGAGGTATCACCTCACACCAGTCAGAATGGCCATCATCAAAAAGTCTGCAAACAATAAATGCTGGAGAAGGTGTGGAGAAGAGGGAACCCTCATACACTGTTGGTGTAAATGTAAATTGATACAGCCATTATGGCGAACAGTACAGAGGTTCCTTAAAAAACTAAAAATAGAACTACCATATGACCCAGAAATCCCACTACTGGGCATATACCCTGAGAAATCCATAATTCAGTAAGAGTCACGTACCACAATGTTCATTGCAGCTCTATTTACAATAGCCAGGACTTGGAAGCAACCTAAGTGTCCATCGACAGATGAATGGATAAAGAAGATGTGGCACATATATACAATGGAATATTACTCAGCCATAAAAAGAAACGAAATTGAGTTATGTGTAGTGAGGTGGATGGACCTACCTAGAGTCTGTCATACAGAGTGAAGTAAGTCAGAAAGAGAAAGACAAATACCGTATGCTAACACATACATATGGAATCTTAAAAAACAACAAACAAAAAAATGGTCATGAAGAACCTAGTGGCAAGACGGGAATAACAGCACAGACCTACTAGAGAATGGACTTGAGGACACAGGGAGGGGGAAGGGTAAGCTGGGACAAAGTGAGAGAGTGGTAGTGTATATATGGACATATATACACTACCAAATGTAAAACAGATAGCTAATGGGAAGCAGTTGCATAGCACAGGGAGATCAGCTCAGTGCTTTGTGACCAGCTAGAAGGGTGGGATAGGGAGGGTGGGAGGGCGGGAGACACAATAGGGAAGAGATATTGGGATATATGTATATGTATAACTTACTCACTTTGTTATAAAGCAGAAACTAACACACCATTGTAAAGCAATTATACTCCAGTAAAAATGTTAAAAAAAAAAACCCAAAGCAGCCACAATAAATAGATAAATAAATTTATTTAAAAAAATGCTCAAGTACTCACATTTTCAAATATATCGTCTCTTTCTCTTTTCAGATTGACTCAAGAAAATTTACCATCTGTCTCTATTCCACTCAGATACATCTATGAGTAAAAACTAACAATAATCTTGCCTGGCAAATATCAGAGCTACGCTAGTGATGCATTTCATCAACAAAAGACAACTTGAAGGAAAATTAGACATAAAAATGAACCAGTTCAGACTCTCTACCAAGTAATCTAATGGTACTCAACAAGAGTTCTTACGAATTCCAATTCTTAGCTATTATAATCTATGTTAGAGAAGAATGGATACAAATAATCAAAGGATAAAAGAAAAATAATAATGTTTTCACAAACATCCATAATGGATGCTTAGCACATGAAAAACAAAGGGAGTAAATAAATTCCCGAGCAAATATCACTCTGACATCATAACAAAATTCTACATATCTAATTAAAATCCTTATTTCCAGCTTATAAAAATCAAAGAAAAGAACATGTCTTTAAGGCCATTCGTGATCTTTTTCTGTAGTAAAACTGCTAACAAAGACACCATCCATTAGGTGTTTCAACATCCCTTACATAAAGGCCAATGCAATACACTCCATTTAGACAGCAGTACAAGACAAAAAACTACGCTTAGAGAACCAACATGTTTCCCCTTATAAGATAGTAGAAGCTCCATAATTTGCTCTTCTCCTTTTTGCCTTTTTGTGGGCAGTTCAGAGCCAAATTCAGGGCTCCAATATAAGAGCTGTCCAAATCTACGTTCTGAGATAATTATTCTTTCATTCCTTTAATAACTTGGTTGTTTTATTTCACTCATATAACTTATGGTTTCATTTTATCTGTATCATATAATGTAAAATATCTTACAGGTATTTTGGAAATAAGTAGGACATAATAAATGTATGAATGAATCATTAAAAATTGCATATATGCTGATTACATTACAATATAGAAACATGAACAGAATAAAGTTAAGTGAATAATAAATGTGAAACAAATATTAGAAGCTAATCTGAATGGGTAATAATATTAGTAGCTAACCTTTATTCAGTTTTTACTCTGTATCAGACATTGTTAAATGTACTTCACATTTTATTATATCAATGAATGAACACAACAACTCTCTAAAATAAGTATCAGCAGTCTCCATTTCCTAATCTATCAATGAGGAACTGAGGCCCAGAGATGCTAAGTAATCTGTCCAAAACCACACAGTTTGCAGGCTCCATCTATATAAATTTAAATGCAGTTTTATTTACTTAAAAGAGCTCATATTCATAATAATATTCATAAAATGAATGAAAATTGAATTTAATTTCCAAAGTTGAAGGAAAATCATGTCATTCCTCTCACCTTCATCATTTTTTATTAACATGTTTAAATTTATTACTACCTCAATAGTATTGTTCTCTATTATTTCAGTCACAATATTACAGATGAGTGAGGCAGTTGAAATTAATTCAGGGTGGGGCACGTTTAGGTTATAATTACAATGAACAAAAGGCACTTTTTTTAATTGAAATACTCATGAAAACATAAGGAGATGGAAGATTAGAACACCTTAGGGAGCTAAAACTATTGCTAACCTACCTGTCCTAACTCAGAATAACCAATACAGCCTTGCCTGAGACATAAGGTCTGAATTTCAGGGTCAAGAAGATGGAAGTTAGATGTTCAAACACCCCAGAGAGACTGCCACCAAAGGAATTGCAACCACTCCATAGGTACATGGGAACTGATTTGCAAATCATCTGGATTTATGTCATGCTCTTATCACTTCCTTTCTCCTATGTTAATACCTCTTCTCCCTCCAGTCCCCATAAATTCAACAAGGTCAGAGATACTGCATCTTGAAATGTGAAGTCAGTGATAAGTATGGGTGATGACATAAGAGTTTTACTGTGGTTCAGTGTAGTGTTTCATTTTTGATCTCTATTGTCTTTTTTCCCAAATAATTCTTTCTGTGAAGGGAAAAATTCCACACTGCTTATTTCAAACTGTACATGAATAAATATGATTCCATAAAACCAGAAAATCAGATAGTGGAAGCAGATGATGTTTCCTTGAACCAAAGAAATGACTGCTAGACACTAGAAACTTGGATAGAATGTGTGTGTTTATTCTCACATATGCTTATGTACATATGTATGTATGTAAATGCGTATGGTTATATAAAGAAATGCACCAACATATCTGGAGGTATTTCTTATTAGTGGAAAAATGGAAGCTTCTGTGTTCTTTATATGATTCTCTATTTCATGTTTTCTAAAATAAGGAGGTAGTAGTTTTATAATAAAACTGTATAAAAAACTTGGGGAGGAAGTCCGGATATTAAACATTTTTATATTAGCAATTCTATGAGGGGGAACACTCCAACATTATGATCAGCCGACAGAGTTTTGCAAGAACAAACTATTTAAGACCATTTAAAAGCTGTGGCTTATTCAATTCTGGTTAATAAAAAGTAGCCATGTGTATCATATACAGAAAATCAATTCTCAAACACTAGGATGTGTGACCCTCAAAGATGTTTAACATGATGTAATATCCTTTTGGTGATTTGAAAGGCAATCCAAAATCTCATGGTCCCTCATGGTCATAATAACAAATTCTCATTGACCATGTGTCTTAAGTAAGCCTGGTTATTTGAGTTTTCATGTTTGCATTCTTTTTTTTTTTTTTTGCGGTACGCGGGCCTCTCACTGTTGTGGCCTCTCCCGTTGCGGAGCACAGGCTCCGGACGCGCAGGCTCAGCAGCCATGGCTCACGGGCCCAGCCGCTCCGTGGCATGTGGGATCCTCCCGGATCCGGGCACGAACCCGTGTCCCCTGCATCGGCAGGCGGACTCTCAACCACTGCGCCATCAGGGAAGCCCCATGTTTGCATTCTTAATGACAGGAACTTAGCTCTGTATGTTTATCAAGTCACATATTATAAACATATGAATATGGACGGTTAGATTCTGATAAATCCTTAGCTTTCTCACACCACAGTTAAGGACCTGAATAAATTTGCAGCTGCTCCCTCAGTTCCGACATTCCCAATTAAAAATGGAAACTCACTGGGGTCTCATACAAGTTCATAACAGTAACTCTTTAGTCACAATGAAATCAGGGTGAATTTTAAAAGACTTTAAATAAATGAAGAATAGGCTTAAAATGTTCAGTGGAAATTCAATACTTGCTAAACCTCACTGAATTGAAAGACAGTAAGAACTCTCTTCACTGCCCCCCCCACTCCATCGCCCCACTCCTTCCACTAATTAGGAGTTTTTGTTCACAATGTTTAAAATTCTTTTAGGCAGCTACCTGTGGCTTTCCCCAGGAGTTCAACTCATTTCTATTTTAACATTTATGCAATTACCTTGGCTAAGAATAGAAAAGATTAAATAAGGTACCAGCAGCTGGGCCCACCATCTTAGAATCCTAAACTCTGAACTGAAAGGGACGTGAGACATTATATAGACTTATCTGTCCTACCCCTGTCTCCCCAGCCCCCCCGTCGACACATTTGGCTTGATTAATTCTAGGTCTTCAACAGCCTGTCACTCAAAGTTACCCATTTTCTACCTGAGGGAGAGAACGGGCAAGGAGCAGCAGATCCACTCGGGCTCAGTTACCAGCTGCTCCCAAGGAAACAGTACTTTGGACAAGAAGCCATAGCCAGTAAAGTGACTCCCCTCTGAAAGTTTCCCTCCAGCCTGCCTCCCATTAAGCGCTTTATGTAAACAGCTTGCTGCACACTGATCTGCACTTTATATGCTGGAATTTCATTCAGACTTACTCCCTTTGAAGGTGTGTATTTATCAACAATCTCTCCAGAAGTGGACCTTCCTGATCTGATCCTACCCATCCCTCAGCAGACATGAATTCTTTCCTCTTGTTAACAGCAATATGTTTGGTTGTCGATGCACTGTTATATTTTTGTGTAATTACATCATCTCTGGAAATTCGTTCCACAGACTTTATTATAAAGCCCCAGTGGTGTGGGTACAGATTAAAGGAAATAGCATTTCTATAGTGCTATTTTTGCAAACAGCTTCCATTCCAATGATCTCCATCCATCTTCAGAACAACCAGTAAGTGTCATTTACTATGATTCCCAACTAACAGAAGAAAGTGAGTCTCAGGTTTCTTGCATAAGGACACCATCTAAACAGTGTCAGAGCAGACTATAGAACCCAAAAAAAGGCAACATCACTTTCTTTTGAAATCCCAGAAATACCTTTAATTTGAATGAGCATTCTCTCCCCCTACCAATACACAAATCCTCACGGGCTCCGCATACATTCAGCATCCCTCACTAGCATGTTCTGATTCAGCCATGAGAACGTGGCAAAAGACAGTAACAAAAAGATCAGTGTTAACATTTTGTGAGTGCTTCAGGCTTTTAATACCACACCGAATATTCTCATACATAATCTTATTTAATTTTGACAGAAATTCTAAGTGTGGGTACTATTATTTCCCTCATTTTATAAATTTCCCTCATTTTTAAAGCTCCCAAGCCTAATAAGTTGCAGAGACAGGATCCAAATCTAACCTGTTTGATTCTAGGACAACTTAGCCACCACTTTCTCATTATAATAAAAATATATTTCTCAACCTTTAAAAAGGATGTTATCAGCCCCTACGGAAACTGCTTCTTTGAAGAGAAGTAGAAATTTTAACGGTTATTAATATTTTAATGATTTTTTCCCCAAGTCTTAAGACTGCATCAAATCAACCTAGATGATTCCTTTTCTCATTCTGTCTGAAACTAAGAGGGCATTTGTCCACCCCTGGGGTTCCAAGCATCATGAGCATTTGCTATTGCCATTTAGCCATGAAATAGCTCCTACATTTCACTCTGGAGTTCTCTCTGGACCCTGTGTTCCAAAGAGCCTCAAATTCCTTCAGGTAGAAAACTACTCTGTGAGTTACTACCATGTTCATTATCCTTTAATCACTTTACCAAATAAAAACGTTTTTGATTGAAACGAGAATGTGTTATGCAAACCATAAGGAAACCTGTAAATATTACTTAGTATCTTCAGTCTTCCTTTTCAAAGATAATAGCTACCTGAAAGTGAAAAGCCAGCCATCTGCTGCAAGGCTCCACAAATGAATCTACTGCCCTAGACACCTGGAGACCCAAGGCTAGAGAAAAACGAAGTTCAAGGATCAAAAGTCATTTAGTTAATGCTGATTAAGCCTTGACTCCTACATCATATGATGCAAAATACCTACTTTGTTATCATAATTTAATCATTTTGATTATTATTTTCTCAATACTGCTGAAATGTTTCTAGGTAAGAAGCCCAAAACAAGACTGGGTCTTCTATTAAAGATTAAGAGAGAGAAAAGGAGGGAGAATAGTGTGTTCCCAACCATATAAGTGGAGGGAATGGAGAAATGACAGATGTTGATTTGTCACCGTTGGGATATGAAAAACACTGTTACTTGCCATAGGTGGGCCCTCTATGACATAATCTTGCTTAATTAGCCAACCTTAATACTGAAAATGTGGGGTTAATACAGAAAAGTTCTAACACTTACTGCATTATACACACCTCTTTGCTAGGCTGAGAATTTCAAACAATCCAAGAATTTTAAGATGGGTAATATAGGTGGAATTATGGTAAAACTAGAGATAATAGGGTAGCAAGGTTTCTTCGGGGCTGGACTGGTACTTAAAATCATTCTGGAGATGAGACCGTTGTAGGGATTTCAGCTGTGGAATTCTGAGGTCATTCTCCCTGGGTTCTGCCATTCAGGGACTCATCTGTTCTCTAAATGTAGCCTGTATTCTCTCCTACGACTAACTGGGTCCAAATCCAAGACCTAGGAAGAAAAGTGGCTACTTGGTTCAACTTTTTTCCCAGGCAACAAGTTGTTGGCTAGTCTCTGGATGCCCATTTGGATGACCATCTTCTGATCTTTGCCCAGTAGTCTGGGAGAAGGTCATATTGGCCTCCTAGACTTGTCCCTTCTGCAAGGCACTGGTCCCGAACATTTCCTTTGGAACGGGGTATCAATTAGTCTAGCACTCCAAAACATCTTAGTATAATTTTTGTATGCATATAGCTATATTAAGAAGATTTTTGAAATGTGTGTATTCAGGCAGAGCAGGTGTGAAATTTGGTTCATAAATACAGTTTTTTAGGAACTATTCATTTCCTTATTTTATACAAGATTTAATTTATCATTAAGAAAGGCATTGTAACATGATGCCTAAAAGGAACTGGAATCAGACCGCCTGGGTTCAAATGCCTCCATTATTCACTGTGTTACCCTGGACAACTCATTCCACTTCTGTGATCCTCACTCATTTTCCTCCTTAGTAAAATGGAGATAATAAAGAGTACCTACTTCATATAGGTGTGAGAATTAAATAAGCAATATGTGTAAAGTGCTTAGAAAATGCCCAGTGCATTAAGAGCACTATCTTAAGCATTGGCTATGATGACAAGGACGATGAGAAGGATCATGATGGTTGTAGTTCTAAGCCCTTATCCCACAAAGCCGTCAAGAGAGGGAAAAAGGAAGAATAAAGGAGAAAAGCTAGCTCTCTGCTGCCTCCATGGCAAGCTTGGAACAGAATAACTTTGCTAGCCCTCTTAAGACCCCCCCTCTCTTTCCCTCTTCAAAGTCTTACTACTTTCCCAAAGGTGCTGCTAGGAAACAAGGCAAGAGCTGCCTAGGTTTTGCTGTCATCCTCCCCTCCCTAGCTTGGAGGAATCTCTTTCTAATATGTTCTAGGGAAGCTTATTACCACAAATCCTGAGTCTACTCTGGGATTGGGCTTTTAGAAAGAAAGGCCTGGAAGATTTGTAAACCACATCTAACACTGTTCCTACCGATTTCCTCACTGAGACAACTGAGCAAAGAAGCACACCACCTGCTTGAAGGTAACAAGGCAGCAGAAGGTGAAGCAGTAGAAGGTAATGAAGAGGAACGACAGATTAACCTCTCAAGAGTTATACCTGTTCAATTTTATGACAAATTACCAAGATTTGGGTACAAAAGGGGTTAGTATTTTTCTAAAGGTTATGTAACAAGTATGTATTTGAACAAACATTACTTTAGGCATAAGTCAGTCTGATTCTAAAGCTTGGCTTTTTTTCTTCCCCTTAGAAAGCTCACTATGAGCTTTGGGGGGTGGTGTATCATCCAAGTATAACAACAATTAATTATAGATGAAACCTAGCTGGTGAGAAAACACAATGCTAGCAGATCCCAGTAGTCCCTAAGGCACATACCTGCTATTTTGTTATTGTTTGTTATTGTCCATGTCATGCCTTTCTGACTAAAAACTAAGTTCTCAATCTAAAGAGAGTCTTGAATTTGGTTTGACGTTGTAAGTACAGCTACTGAATGTATAAGCACCTCAGGATGAACTCAGCATTCCCCAGCTGAGGGGATCCTCCAGTGTGAGCATGGAGGGATCTGACCTGGGGAAGGGGATGTGTTCACAAAACTGTAAGACCCCATGCTGACCCCACCTGCATCTCTAACATTTTCATTTTCCAGCATTCTATTGCAGATTCAATTTTTAAAATCACATGTCTATCCCTGAAAATCTCTTTTGAATTGGATAGTCTTTGTTTGAAAGAGGAATACAGAATTCAAACCATGTCTTAGGCAATGATTCTCTCCTTCAATGCAAAGGACTAATTTTTATCAACTGACTCTTCAAATTTTTAAAAAATGGGATATAATTCACACACTCGAAAATTCACCATTTTAAAGCATGTAATTCACATATAGTCACAGACTTGTGCAGCCATGATCCCTATCTGTTTTCTTCTCTGCAAAAGGAATCCCATACTACTTATCAGTCACTCTCCATTCTCCCCATCCTCAAGCCACTAACTTATTTTCTGTCTCTATTCGCTATGGAATTGCCTGTTCTGGAGATTTCATGTGAATTAATTTGCATAGTATGTAACCTTTTTTGTCTGGTTTCTTTCACTTAGCATAATGTTTTAAAATGTATCCATGCTGCAGCATATATCAGTACTTCATTCTTTTTCATGGCTGAATAAAATTCCATAATACGGAGAGACTACATTTTATTTATTCATTTACCAGTTGGTTGACACTTGTTGGTTGTTTCCATATCTTGGCTAATAGGGATAATGTTGTTATGAACATTCATGGAGAATTATTTGTGTGTGAATATATGTTTTCAATTCTTTTGAGTCTATACCTAGGAATAGAATTGCTGGGTCATATGGCAACTCTATGCTTAACCTTTTGAGGAACTGCTGAACTTTTCCACAGCGGCTGCACCATTTTACATCCCCACATAACTGCCTCCTTCCTCACACTGAGAGAGTAAGAGTTAATAAAAAATAACAGCAGAATTGCAGAATTTAAAACCTCTGTTTCGAGTTCTTATCCTCCATTTAAAGCATCTTTTACTAGGCTTCCTACTGTGTTCAGATTCAGCAGCTGCAAAATCAAAGTTCAAGAAAGACAAATACTTTACTTTCCTCTCATCATTTTTTTAAAATATCTTTTTCTTTCAATCTACCAACTCTAACAGGGCATAAGTAATACAGAAAAATCATACATGATTTGTATGACTGTATGGATTGTCAGAAAATTCTCAAAACAAAAATGATCATTCTTATTTCATGATTGTATTACTGAATATTAGAGAATCTAATTCATATATATGTTTATAGTTAAATATATATATATATTATTAAAATATATATTTATACTGTGAATATATGTGCTATATAAGGAGAGTGATATACATCTCCCAATGATCATTTCAAGAGAAGGCAAGATAGCTCAAAAAAAAATAAATGTTCCATAAATGAGGTTTGCTACTGACCTGAGTCAAGTGACCAGGAAGTTTTCATCTGGCACTTACTAAGCATTAACACTAAAAACGCAAAGAAGCAAAATGTAAACATTTGCTTTGGCTCTATCCAGTCTGAGGTCGGGCGCACTGGAATGACCAGCAGGAGCAGATTCACAGCCCATCTGGCTCAGAACCACGCTGTCAAGAGAGGGAGCACGGACCTTGGCAGGGAAAACGCGTTGCTCTCCCTAACAGCAGCCTCAAGGGCAGGAAATATCCTGGTAGGTTTTCATGTAGTTATTTTTATTTATGCTCACTCCCAAAATAATTCTCGAGCTTTTTTTTTTTAAATCCGTCTATATTTTCTTCCCAAATAACCCCACTGCAACAGCGTTTCTTAAGTCTTTATGGGTCAAGGTTCCACGGGAGAAAAAAAAAAAAAAACTATTGAAAAGAAAAGCCTCTCCTTCAAAAAATTTCCATGCACTCAACTTTTGCACACAAGTGTGAGAGATTATGTGAACCACCTGGAAGCAACCAATGAACTTGCTCAGGGACATCTGCCTTTGGGAGAGTCATTTCACCTCTATGAAACTTGCTACCTGGAAGAGAACGTCCTCTACAGTTTTTTAAGGTTCACATGATAAATGTGATAATTTTTTAAAGTAGCATTAAGGGCACCATATCCCTGGAAAAATTGTCCCTCCAGATTAATCCACTTCCTTGGCTCTAAGAACTGTACTTAGCAAGCCATCACCCAATTAGCATTTTGCCAACTGGTAACTCACTTTGGCACTATTAACAGAGACGGATCCCAACACACGTATCACTCAGGCCAGTCACCAGACAGAAACCACATCAATTATGACAGACAGAGTTTAAAATGAAGAATTGTTAGCTAAGTAGAAAACTGTTAACTAGGTAACTGAGAGCGTATAAAAAGAACTTAAAGGTATCACGGAAGTAATAACTGCAGAAAGCTGAGGGGAAAAAACGAGAAGAGGTTGGAATTATCAAAGCTTAGAAGCAGACCTGTGTTGAGGCGGTGCCCTTGGCCTCTGTGGCGTCTCTGAAGTGCACCATGAGATTGGTTTCTTGAGTTGGAAAGACTGCAAACTGGATTCAACTGGCTGCTGCAGGAAAGCACTCCTGCTGCCCAGGTGAAGAAGCTTTGCTCGGGTAACGCTCACAGTAACAGGAAGACAGGGGGCCCAAAGCAAGCAAAGAAGGAGTCCTTACTTCCCCCTCCAACCTTGCTGGTTTTCTCTAGCGTCCTCTATGGGCAGAGCCTACCATGGAGGCCCCAAGTTAAGGGAGGCCCAGCTTCAGCTGCGCAAAGCCAAGTACAGAGGAGTGAGTTTGGAGCTCTAATAACTGGCAAGCCAAATACTCTCAATAAGAGACCCCAGATTTAAAAAAAAAAAAAGCCAAGTCAGCAATTAAACAAGTTTCTGTCTACCTAACCCATATAGATGCCTTAGAACACCTAACGAACCAAGAACACGCGTGGAACACTTGCTGCATGCTAGAGAGTGTGGTGATTTAGTTAATCTGCACTACTTCATTTAATCTCCATAACACGATTTCCCTCCCTTTCTCTCTCTTGCTGTCTCCCTCTGTGCGTGCGTGTGTGTGTGTGTGTGTGTGCGTGTAGAGAGAGACACGCATATACATATGGATACATATATAGATATATGTATAGAGAGAGAAAGAGAGAAAAAAGTGAGAGCACAATATTGCATAAAGAAAGAGAAATGAAAGTGCATGCATTATTTGGATCAACTCTAGAGATGAGTATAATACTTCTAAACAAAATAACACAAAACAAAATAACAATAAAAAAGGGAACTAGCAAGCCTGGGGAAGTTTAAATAATTGCTGCAGAAGCCACATGAAGATCTGACCCTCAACCCGGGTCTCTTAAGTATTCTATCTACACTACTATCCAAAGCCAGCAAGGGACACGCCAGGTCTCTGTCTAAAAGCCCACTTCCCCAGTAGGGTGCTCAGTGATGTTCAGTGACACTGACACAAAGGCTCATTGTCCCCCAGCGCCGCAGGGTTACTGGGGTTCAGCGGGCTGGGAAAGCACCAGGGCACCAGGACATTCTTTCTAGTTGATGCCTGCTGTGCTCCTGCTAAAACCCATTCACTGGAAGGTCTCAATTACTTTTAATTACAATGAGCTACTGCTTCAATTACATGTAGCACAGATATTCTTATATAATTCTTCCCTAAGGATACCACTTTAAACAGAGAGGAAGATTTGGAGAGATGAGATCAGCCAAGGTGGAAAGGCCATGAATAAAAGGGTAAAGAGGAGCAACTAATTTTCTAAGGAGCATTCACCTGACGTTTACAGTTCTTTAAAAATGCAATGAAAAATACAGCAAAATTGTGGGGGAAATCTCCATGGGCATTCATTCAATGCATATACCAAATGAACATATTTATCCAGAGCCTATAATTTGCCAGGCAGAGATGAATCAGGTTTGGCTACTCTCCTTAAAGAGCTTACAATCCAATTGAGGGGAGGGCCTTGCATTCAATAACAACCACCATTTGTTGAGTATTAACACCTGCCAGTCGCTCTTCAGTGTGCCTAACATATACTAACTCACTAAATACTCACAACAGTTTATACGGCAGATATTCTTAGTACGCATCTCCAGCTTACAGATAAGGAAACTGAAGCACAGAACATTTAAGCTACGCTGCCCAAGTCACACAGCTAATAAATGGTGGAGGCAGCATTTAATTCCAGGCATTCTGACTCCAAATCCTCTGTGCTTACCTAGGCCTTGCTGACTCTTGTTATAACAATAAAGAAATGCTAAATATCACATCGCACTATGTACACTTAAGGACTAGAGAGATGTTCTAACTTGGGAGACCAGAGACGGTTACACGGAGAAGATAACACAACGTGGGCTTGGATATCTTTTAAATAAGATGCGTTCTATGACAGAATTGCTGTCACTATCTGTTACCATTGATAATGGTAGCTCACATTTATTAAATGTTTACTGTTTGTTAGGCAGTAGCTATTCAAGGCATAACTATCTAAAAATGGGGTGGTATATATCTACCGAAGTCAGCCTTATTAAGTGCATTCCCTGGTAAGAAATCTTCAAAATAATTACTGGGGACTTTATAAACTGGGCAGTTAAATTTTATAACTAATCATATAGTACTGAATTTTATACATTAGAATAGAGGGTTTGAGGTTCTGATATCACCAGCCAGAAATGGTGACTCCTCAATTAATTTTAATTTAAGAAAGTCACTTTTTTATTAGAAAGGGGCATGGTGCAGTGGAGAGAGTTTGGAAGTAGGCAGGCTTTGCTTTGAATCCCCAGTCCTGTATGATGGGATGTAAGTGCCTTCATCTCTCTGGACCTCAGTTTCCTCATCTGCAAAGCGGAGTCAATGCCTTCTTTAGAGTAAATGTTCTGGGCACTGAAGATGGCACAGAGAACTGGATAAACTCCCACCCAGCAGAAGCTAGATTAATACCCTCACGGGATAAATCATGACGATGGTCAGAAATCCCCAAATTCACAAATACAGAGCACTTCTTCAGAGTCTGGAATTTCTCTATTCATGTCTCTAAAGCTAAGCACTTCTCATGCATAGTTTCACACACAAATGGTCTCTCTCTCCACCCTTCAGTAAAGTTCTATGTGTTACACGTAGAACAACTTTTACACAAGCTGGAGCACTAGTAAAGTCTGTTCTGGAACCACTCTTGTTTTTATACAAATCACATGGTGGACGTGTTGCCACTTAAAAAGCCACAGCTGAATTCAATTGCGCCTTTCTTAACATCTCTATAATTTCCATTTTCTGGTTAAAACTTTCTTAGAGGGCTTCACATTCACTTTATTATTGTCACCAGCCATATCAGCTGACCTTCTTCTGATGTCCTTTTTTCATAAAGAAACAAAGCTTTATAACTTTAAACAGGTGACACCACCAGGAAGGAAAACGGAGGGGGTGGGAAACAGCTGGACTCACTAACGAACGAAGTGACTTTCTGTACAGGAGCTGAAATCCAAATGCTAAGCTAGACAAAACTACACATTATCTCAGATCATCAGCTTCTGAGGGCCGCCCACCAGTTAATGACGTTGTGAATATCAAAGTCTCTTGCTAGGTTTTTTGACCTTGTTTAGCAAAACATCAGGACTGTGAGATACTCTGAAAAACTTGCCTGTCGTGAAATAAGCTTAGCAATACAGCATTCTTGACGATTCACAGGGCACACTGGCATATTAAACTCTCTGAAATCCCCCAGTCAAGAAATTTATTTAAAATTGCATTAGCCAGAATAGCTCAAACATATTTGACTATGGAAGGCTTTTTAAATATTCTTCTTAACACATATTAATATCCTGTAGCATAGGATATTATGTTTCTTGTAGCATCTCATCTAAACAATAAACATCGCCTTCACCCCAACGATCACAAAACTGTCTGTGCCCAGCATAACATGCAGCGTTTGAAAAAAGTTTAATTCCTTCTTCCAACAAATATTTACTGACAATTAATAATATATAAAGAAATGCTGTTTATTCACGTGGTTCAGTCTAAGCATAATTCACTCTCCTGTTCTCAGAGTCAACACTTAATGAGTCCAGTGATGGAGCTTTTGAGAAAGCAACATACAACTTTCTGTGAGGAAACAGAGGTACATATTTTTTTCTGGCTCCCAGTTAGGTAAACATCATGGTGAGGTGGACCCTTCTAGGTGTTCCCTGGAGTCTATTTTTCTGACTGTTCTAGTGGTAGCTGTTATTCCATTCATATCCCCAAAGCCATTTCTCACAATACTGGAGGGGTCTGGGACTTCAGAATGAATGAAACATTTTCATCATGAGAATAGTTGTGTTTGTTCAATATATTTAACTCCTTTGTGAAAAATCTTCTGTTGCACCACTCAAATCTGACATGCATCCTTTATCTGTTATGCTTTTTCAAGATGAAAGCGGCTTGTTCATTATGTGCATCTGTTACTTCTAATGACTACCTCAGAGGGATCTGCCCTATTTTTCATTCCCAATCATTCTTCTCTTCCTTCATATTTTGTCTCCACTGACATAGAGTTTCATGATTTTTTTTTTCATTTTTCCCTTCTGATGTTTTGTTAGTTTTTGTCCTGTGATGTCTCTCTGAGGTCTTGTATGTAGTTAGCCATGTTTCCTGTCTTGAACATACTTAAACATTTAATTAGGTAATCAAATTCCCAAAATTGAATACCGGTTTTTTTTGCCTTTTTTTTAAACATCTTTATTGGACTATAATTGCTTTACAATGGTGTGTTAGTTTCTGCTTTATAACAAAATGAATCAGCTATACGTATATATATATCCCCATATCTCCTGCCTCTTGCGTCTCCCTCCCACCCTCCCTATCCCACCCCTCTAGGTGGTCACAAAGCACCGAGCTGATCTCCCTGTGCTATGCGGCTGCTTCCCACTAGCTATCTATTTTACGTTTGGTGGTGTATATGTGTCCATGCCAGTCTCTCACTTTGTCACAGCTTACCCTTCCCCCTCCCCATGTCCTCAAGTCCATTCTCTACATCTGCATCTTTAGTTGTGTCCTGCCCCTAGGATTTTCAGAACAATTTTTTTTTTTTAGATTCCATATATATGTGTTAGCATATGGTATTTGTTTTTCTCTTTCTGACTTATTTCACTCTGTATGACAGACTCTAGGTCCATCCACCTCACTACAAATAACTCAATTTCGTTTCTTTCTATGGCTGAGTAATAGTGCATTGTATATATGTGCCACATCTTCTTTATCCATTCATCTGTTGATGGACACTTAAGTTGCTTCCATGTCCTGGCTATTGTAAATAGAGCAGCAATGAACATTGTGGTACATGACTCTTTTTGAATTATGGTTTTCTCAGGGTATATGCCCAGTAGTGGGATTGCTGAGTCATATGGTAATTCTATTTTTAGTTTTTTAAGGAACCTCTATACTGTTCTCCATAGTGGCTGTATCAATTTACATTCCCACCAACAGTGCAAGAGGGTTCCCTTTTCTCCACATGCTCTCCAGCATTTATTGTTTGTAGATTTTTTGATGATGGCCATTCTGACTGGTGTAAGGTGACACCTCATTGTAGTTTTGATTTGCATTTCTCTAATGATTAGTGATGTTGAGCATCCTTCCATGTGTTTGTTGGCAATCCGTATATCTTCTCTGGAGAAATGTCTATTTAGGTCTTCTGCCCATTTTTGTATTGGGTTGTTTGTTTTTTTGATATTGAGCTGCATGAGCTGCTTGTATATTTTGGAGATTAATCCTTTGTCAGTTGCTCCATTTGCAAATATTTTCTCCCATTCTGAGGGTTGTCTTTTCGTCTTGTTTTGAATACCATTTTTAGTTCCAATTAGGTGACATAATGAATGTTACCTGCTGTATGAATTCTAAACTCAATCTCAAAATGTTTAAAAAATACATACTATAAAATTATACCATTCTTATAAACTTATTACTTAGCCCACCACTGGTTACTGTCAAACATAAATTAACAGGCATGATTCTACTATGGTATTTTCTAGATGCTTACACGAAAAGAAGTGCAAGATGAACTTAGGAAAACATAAAGCAAAGATCATCATACAATAAAGAACAGACTAGCTGTACCCAGCATAACGTACCATCATTAGTAACTGCTGATGCTCACTGTTATAAAACAAGCCTTGTATTAAGCATTTCACATACCATATCTCATTAAATCCTCACAGCAATGTACTATGCAGGCAACATCATTATATCTGTTTTATAGTTAAGAGAAATGAAACACAGAAGAGCTGAATAACTGGAACAAGGCCACATAGATGTGAAACACAGCGTCAGGTCTCAAACTGATCTCTCTGACTCCAGAGCTTTCCCACTTCTTAAACACTATGCTTCCCTTTGCTGATTCTAGAAAATGACAATCTATTCTACACATACTACAAGTATCAAGGGGAAAAGAAGAGATTTATATGAGAATATGGCAATTAGGGGAGAAGGGAATATTTAGGAAGAGAGGTGAGAATTTAGGAAGAGAATTGGGGTGAGAATTTGGGAAAACATATAAGCCCTTTTCACTAATTTTTGCAATTCCAAATCAGCATTTAATGCCTGGGAAACTCATGGTTCCCTCCTGTTAAATGGAACTGATATTTTTTGATCACTTACAATCAATATAAAGTGTTATGTGAGTTAAAAGGGATTCGAAAATTTTAGAGGAAGCCCAATATATTAGTCTTTCCTATGTGATGTACATTAAATACTATCATAAAATGCTTTTGGAAAGTGGTTCTATTTTCATTAATTCAGCAACAAAACCTTCCACTGTAGAATGTTACCTTTTCTGAGAAGAAGGTCACAGTGTTAAATAACTTAGAACCAGAAAAATGGGGGTTCCACCCTGGAATAGCAGAAGTGTTTGGGATAAAAAATACTAATTCAATTCACCTGAGTTCTAGCTCAGCTTGCAGAGAATTCAAAACAAGATTATAAAGGAGAGCTTCCCTGGTGGCGCAGTGGTTGCGTCCGCCTGCCGATGCAGGGGACACAGGTTCGTGCCCCGGTCCGGGAGGATCCCACATGCCGCGGAGCGGCTGGGCCCGTGAGCCATGGCCGCTGAGCCTGCGCGTCCAGAGCCTGTGCTCCGCAGCGGGAGAGGCCACAACAGTGAGAGGCCCGCGTACAGCAACAAAACAAAACAAAACAAAACCAAGATTAGAAAGGAGAAGGTAATTTATCACCCACGGGAGAGGAGCCTGTCTCTGACACTGAATTATGGAGTAGGGACTTTGCATGTCAATTCTTCCTGCATAACAGTCTCGCCCAGGTCCCAGCCTGAAGTGTTCTCTGGCGATGAAAACAATTCTGACAATAATGAATGCCCCTGGTCTGGACACACGTCTCCCATTCAACGCAGTTCCCTAGCACTCCCTCAGCACCCAATTTCCTCGCACAAGCTGCTCTTTCCAGTTTTCTCCACCATCTGTGTTTAAGAAACTTCACATTTTGAATTTCCGAAACCTTTGTACCTGATCATTCTAGGACCACCGCGGTCTAACCAGCATCCCTCTCTTCTGAACTTCCAAAGCAACGATATCCCATATCTCATAATCTAGCACTGAGCAACTGTAAAGTCATTTATTGTTTTTTTTTTATGTAAGGTCCTCTCTGAAACTAGTCTTAAATTCACTGAATCCAGTTGCCACATTTTACGATACTGTTATCTCTCAGGAAATACATAAACGGCACTGAAGAATTTAATTGATTAAAAATGGTGGTGAGATCATAAGGGAATGCTCTGAAGGTGATAACGCCTCTGGCTAAATATACAATTGTCAGCATTCTTTGGAAGTGTTCCAACAGGTGTACCAGCACAGATCCTGTTAGGAATTGGGTCACTGGCGTTAAGCAACTAAGAACTATATATCTGTTAAATGGCCATATTCTATATTGTTGGCTAGAGTGGGGGGTTGGCTTTGTTTGATGCTTCACCTGATCTTAGACTTGCTCCTGCAGAGGATACCAAGAGCGTGAACAATCCCCATGTGCTCCAGTAACCACCATTACCAAAGATTTGTTGCTACATCTTTCAGTGTAAGGCAAGAACGAGGAAAGAGAAAGTGTGCTGGATGCTGGGATGTCAACTAATTAACCCTCTAAAAAAAACGTTTCCCCCAAATTCTGTAAAGTGGATAACAAAAATTTGAGGCAAGAGATTCTCCAGAAGCAAACCAGGAAGGTCTTGTGTGAGAAACTCATTGCCTCTGACTAGCATCCTTGGTAGAGTGACATCTCAGTGGGAGTCAGCACAGATGCCACTCAAACATCGCCAAAGGGAGAACTCTGAGCTGACACAAAACCTGGATTTACTGGCTAATAATGAGGGTCTTGGATGGACCCCAGCTCCTGCCTCTGGCTGGCGTACAGTTTTCCTCATGAGCTGCTCCCATCTAAAAGATTAATAAAATAATATGTATGATAAAAACAAAGAGAGATTTAGCTCTCAAATTGTAACATAATTATGCTCATGCAATCCAAATAATTCTCACCAGCCTGAAATTCCTCAGAGACCCCACTGAATATACTACAAACACTCTGGTCACCGTAAAGCCTGTGTTTCCCAGCAATAAAATTGCTGCAATAAACATTTGGATTCTTTTCCATTTTCAGAACGTTTTGAACAACCTGCCTCTAATGTATTTTATTAGCACCCTCCATGTCTTCCAACGAATGACAAAACCCCCGGTGCCTTTTCTGAGTGGCTGACACGAAACAATAATGTTGTTTTCAGTGCGTAGTCATCCCACTGCCAAACGAGAGCTTTCTGCTAAGTTCCTCGGCACTAAATCTCTCCCTGAGATATCTTCTGCAATCTACAGGCAACCAGTGAAATGAGATGACCTCCGTTGAACCTGTGTCACTCATGCCTCCAATTTAAAGGCAACTTACTTCCTTAAATTAAAAAAAAAAAAAAATCATGTACTCTTTGACAACTGCAACCCCATCTCCAAGTCCCTGTGTGGTCTGGTAAAAACATACTTGTTGATAAGATCTGCTCCTTGGTAGTCAAGCAGTGCATCATGTTATAAAGAGTTTTGCATGTGAAGAACCTTCTGAAATCAAAACATTTAAGAGTATTGTACTTCCAACAGAAGCGCTTTGTAACTTATTTGAATGGCTTCAAAAATCATATTTCAAATAAAATGTTACAGAAAATTCAAAAGGCACTATTCATCCCCAGGGTGCTATTCCACACTAGAATCTTCTCTTTATTCCCCCATCTGTCTTTCATGATTATAGCTAATACACTCCTTAAGAGATAGGGTGTCAAGTGCGTTACACTTACCACCTCACTTAAGTATCACAACAATATTAAGAAGTATTATTGATATTCTCATTTTATAAGTGAATCCACAGAGGTCCAGAGAGGTTGGTCAACTTGGTCACAAAGCTAGTCAGTACTGTAGACACAGTTCAAGTTCAAGTCTGCCTGATTCCAGAACCTGCAGCCCTAATCACCCCTAAACTACCTCTTTTATCTTTTCCTCTCTGTTCTACAGGAGATCAATCTTTTTTATATATATATAATTGAAATGTAGTTGATTTTACAATGTTGTGTTAATTTCTGCTGTACAACAAAGTGATTCAGTTATACATACATATATATATATATATATATATATATATTCTTTTTTTATGTTTTTTCCCATTATGGTTTGTCACAGGATATTGAATATAGTTCCCTGTGCTATACAGTAGAACCTTGTTGTTTATCCATTCTATATACAGTATAATAGTTTGCCTCTGCTAATCCCAAACTCTCAGTCCATCCCACCCCCACCTCCTCTCCCCCTTGGCAACCACAAGTCTGTTCTCTATGTCTGTAAGTCTGTTTCCATTTCGTAGATAAGTTCATTTGTGTCATATTTTAGATTCCACATATAAGTGATACCATTTGATACTTGTCTTTCTCTGTCTGACTTACTTCACTCAGTATGATAATCTCTAGGTCCACCCATGTTGCTGCAAATGGCATCATTTCATTACTTCACTCAGTATGATAATCTCTAGGTCCACCCATGTTGCTGCAAATGGCATCATTTCATTCTTTTTTATGGCTGAGTAGAATTCCATTGTACATATGTACCACATCTTCTTTATCCATTCATCTGTGGATGAGCATTTAGATTTAGCTTGTTTCCATGTCTTGGCTATTATGAATAGCGCTGCTATGAACACAGGGGTGCAGGTATCTTTTTGAATCATAGTTTTGTTCCAGGAGGCCAAACTCATCATAACTTGACTATTCAGTGGATCACGCTAAAGTAAGAAAACATCTCTTGAAACAAGTCTCAGGTCACCAAGTCACAGGCTGACACCAAATAAGACTGTCTAAGAGGAAATCATCATGCATTTCTTCACAGGGAATTTTCTATAATTCATTGAAATACAGAGATTTGAGTTGATTGCCTTTTATATACGACGTGAACAAAGTGTGAATTCCGGACATGCCGACCACTGTACTGAACCATTCTATCACCGACCCACGAGATCTGCCGTTTTGAGAACTATTCTCAACTACCGCACCCCAAGTCGGCCTCCTGTGGGTGAAAGACTTGAGAACCTACTTCCTTTCAGCACTGCTTTCTCCTCGGTGCATTGTATAACAGCTGCATCCTGTCATATTCAGAAAAGCTAATTATATTTTATATATTGCCTGTTTATGGTTATCACAGTCTATTTCGTAATGTAGCAGATTTTTAGAGCTGGTAAATATACAAAGGCACAAAGAGAAAAAACTACAATGTATGATGGAGAGAAACAATAAAAAGGAGTAACATGAATAACAACAACAAACAAAAAAGCAAGAGCTACTCCGTGATCAATGGTCCCATCTGTGGCTACCATAGAGAAGAATTCACAAAACACACCATTGCTGTGAGCTACCTGAGCCAATGGGAAAGTGCTAGAAAAATCCTCTTGTCATCTTTCAACTCACACAAATATAACATGCCTGGTTGTGTCTTTATGCTTGTGAAGGAAATAATCTGTTTAAAACTGATAAAAAGAGATTCCCCCAAAGACACAGCAGCACTTTCCCATTTGGCATGTTTGAAGCAACAGTGCCACTTCTAAATTGTACAATTTGTTGTGGAATTGCACAGTTTTCCCTCATTTTAATTTCAGGGTTTGTTTGTTTTTTAATTACACCTGCACTTCCACAGACTCTCAGTGCAAAGATTTGCCTGTCATCAAAGTATCGTTTCCCAGCTGTCAGAACAGGGCCTTGTCTGCCCTCAAGGGCTCTGAGGTGGAAATGAAATAGCCTCAAATTTTTGGAACTTTACTTTCACACTTCTCTTTAAGAGGAGCTTATTTTAATTTTTAAATTTATTTTACTTTTTAAACATTTTTTAGATATTCCTTTAATTTTTTTTAAATTTTAGATACAGTTTTATTCAAAGGTGAATAATTTATTTTATTTTTTTTACTACACAGAGTTTTTGTTTGTTACTTTTTATTAAATAAGATCTTCAAAATCCAAGAGCTGAATTTCCTGATATGAGAAGGGATCCGTGAGAGTCAGATGCTTGCATATTTGAAAGGGTCTAGTATTATTACAGGAAAGGCTCATCCCCACCATCACTGAGGGGAACTTGGAATTTTGGTGAGCACATTTGAAGAGGAGAATATTTAAGTCTAAAGCAACATCCTATGATGTAAGATCCTGGAGGACAGGCAACCTTATAACTCATATACTTCAAAATGAACTCTGGTTTTGTTTTGTCATTCATCTTTTAAATGATTTTATTTCAATCGCCAGTTTGTATTTTTTCTCATACTATTCTTCCAACCCCACTTCATATGCTTCTTAGTTAATACCCTTCATGCCTAAGACACACCATTTAAAGCATAAATGTCACAGGTCATCCTTTTTGTGTCCTTACCTTCAGAACGCTTAGCAGTATAACCATTTTGTGAATTCAAGTAATCCTCCAAATCAATTACCTCCCCAATTCTAGGAAGTGGGACATATCTTCAGAAGATTCCTAGCCTTCCCCTAGGCTTCAAAATGAGTCAGAATGATCCTCAGTGGAAGCTTGTCTTTTTCACAAGGAATCCACATCTTTAAAAGAAAGAGGTTGAACAGAGTTGCATATGGGCACTCAAACATGAATCGTTTGTGGGGGATGGGGCAACCCATGGCATTCTATTTAGATTCTGACTGTGAAGGATCATGTCGGATTTGACACAATACTAGAGGTCCAGTTTGCGGTCTTTTGCCCTGCTCTTAAGTGCATGATACAAGGAAAGGTGTTAGACAGTCATCCAGGATTGGATGAATATGATATACCCTCTCACGCTGTAGCTAAGAGAACTTTTTAAAATGTACACATCTAACACTGTAAAGAATAATACTTAAAGCTAATGTGAATGTCTACAGTAGGGGAAAAAAAGGTTGCAAATGAACAAGAACTATACTATTTCTTATTGTTAGAAGTCAAATGTTTATTTAAGCCACAGTTTGCATAATGACTACAGACGTTAGTGTGCGTGTGTTTGTGTTAGTGAGAGAGAGCGGGGAGAGACGGAGAGAGAAGAGAGAAAAGCAGGAGTGGGGAGAATGAAAATACTGAATGAAACTTTCTGGTATAAAAAATAGAACTTGGAAAATGGAAATGTAATTTCCTCTATTAATGGTCAAAAATAGTCCACAACAGAATCACAAATGCAAGCTGATCAAATACACTCTTTGGCCTCTTCATTTGAAAGATAAATAGTAGTGCAGTCATGTATTCTTTGATGTATTTCTCAACTAACTTCCTGCCCCATAATGAGACTAAAAGTAAATGCTACAAAACCGCAAATACAAACTATTCAAAAGATATTATGAATTTATCTAAAAAGAATACACCTTCCAAATTATTTGGGGCTATAATCTATTCCATTTCCTGAAAAAGATCGGGATCATGGTTCATGAGACCCTGATTACAAATTTATTAAAACATTAATGCTCCACCTGACATAAACTCAAGGGCACGCAAAATTTCTAAAACTCAGCTTCTAAAACTGTGTGCTCATACCCCAATAACAATATTGGGTCTTGATGAAAGGTTAGAGCAGCATGAAACCCCCAAAGCCTCTGTTTTATTGAAGAGAACTCAAGTTCCAGGTACATAAAATCTTAGGGACACAAAAGGCAAGTCCTTTAGCCATTCACATTTGAAGACAGAGAGAGAGAGATAGGGAGACAGAGAGAGATAGAGACAGAGACAGAGATGTCATTCCACATGGCTTCTGACTAGGCTTTTCTAAATCATCATATCTCAAAAACTCTGAAAACTACATTGTGTGATTTTTAGAAAATACTGATTCGTCCTTGGGTAATCCCATTTAAACACAACAACAAACAAAAGCTGGCTAGAACATCAACATATAACTGAACTGACTCAACTTAATAATAAGTATTATGTAGAGGTTAATAGTTGGTCTTCTGCAAATAAATGTGAAATATACTTCCAAAACACAGAAACATGATCAAAGCTCACTTTATAGTTTGTCCTTTATGGACAACTCACACACTGTTTTATTAAACTCTTAAATAATGTATTTACTACCAAGTAGTATCCTAATTAGAGACCACAATAAGAGCAGCACACTGTAACCATGGGGAAATGTGGGAGAAAAAAATGCCAGGGGCTCTTTTGAAGAGAAATAGGGCAAGTAAATCAAGTTCCCAAGAGCATCTGCTCCATTTCCCGGCTCAGAAAATACAGAAGTTTGGTGACACCCAAACGTATGTCACATTTTGAAGATGGATCCTACTCAGCTGAACACTGGAGTAGAAGCAGAATCCTTTTAACAGCTATACACTGTTTTTCTCAGGAGAAGTCGACAATGAGCATTTTGTATTATGCGGAGGCAATTGCATTACAGACACTAGCTCGACATTTTACAATCGCTCACAAAGCAATTGGAATCTGACAATAAAACAAACCGAGGCCTTTCCCCCATTACCAAACAAATTTCTAAGCTGTATTGTTCAAAAGGAGAATTTGACTGAATAAAGAGCTCCAAAGCCTGGAAGTGACTTGGAGTTTAAAGCACTTCCACAGATGCTGTCAAAATAGGGATTTTCAAACCTTGCTTTCACAGTGTAGAGAATTCAGGCACTGGAGAAGCATCTGAGGAATCTCAATACCTAGAGGGCTCATTGCTTTCTAGAGACATAAATCATTTAATAGTTTCACAATTCACATGGAAGTCCTAATCCACTGAATATTATAGTAAAACCCAGCCAAGACCACAAAAAGTCCAAAATGTGAATATACAGATGCAAAATTAATCCACTCTCAAACCTCCAATGTGAGTAAATGATGCATTTAATGACACTGATGGATTATTTTGGGGGGAGTGAGTGGGGATGTCTAAACTCATGAAGAGACCAGAGTTTTTAATAAATAAGAGAAGTTAATATATAACAGCTTAAAATGTTAAGATAGTCTGAAGTTTTTATCCTAGATTTTTTATCTCTTCAAATAATAAATTTATCCAACTATAAATAATATGTCAGAGTGAAAAGACCATGAATTAGAAGTCAGGTAGGTCTAGATTCAACATTTTGACTTTGTCACTTATAGCTGTTTGACTTTAGGTAAACTAACCAATCTCTTGGGTTTTTTCCTTTCTCACTGTTAAAAAAAAAAGCTACAGAAATAACGTGTATCAATATATTATTGTTCTTTGGTGGATTAAGTGACTTAACAGAATGGTTTGGGAACAGAAAGCTCTGTTAAGTCACATGATTTAATTCCACCTAGAAATATTACCAGTGATAGAAAGAGCGCTAGACTGAGAGTTACAAAATCTGGATTTAATTTTTCTCCTCTGTGATTGCTGTCTTTTACTTTAAGTCAGTCTTGGTCTTGCTAAGGATAAATAACTGTCCTCTATAAAACTCAAGAAACCCACTGCATTTAACCTGCCACCATGTGACTGGCTGGCCCCTCAAATTTAAAGCATTATCAGCAGCTTAGGGTAATTCATTTTTTTTCTGGAAAACATGGCATTCCATAGTGGCATTAGCCAATCTGTGTTTATTAAGCAGCTTTATCCTTGGTCCATATGTTCAGTTTTCCTGGAGAAAAAGGTTTTCATTTCATAAATAAAAAGGCAACATAGTACAATGGAAAGATCCTGAAAGACTGATGTAGATAGCTTCTATGACTTCCTAGCTGTAATATTAGGCAAAATTTTAATGTAGCTGAATAGCCAAGAACTCCTCTCTCTATAGTAATAATCTCTTGAATTGTGTGAAAGACTGATTATATATATATATATATACACACACATAAACACATATACACATATACACACATAAACACATATACATACACACACATAAACATATACGTAGGTCTCACCAAGCCTAACTCCTAGCACCTGATATGTGCTCAGTACTATGTAGTAGTGATGATGAAGGTGATGACAAGTAACAAGGATTAACTGGAAGATTATAAGAGCCTTATATAGGCAGGGCCACCAAGGGTCAAACATTTGAGGAGTAAACATTGCATTCATCACAGAGACATAAAAAAGCTAGAATAAAGAGTAGAAGAGGCAAAAGATAAATATTTGCAAAGGACTCTTCAGAAACCTTCCTTATAGCCTCTGCCTGTTTTTCTTTTGGTTCCTTGAGTCTCTTAGTTGCTGTGGGTTGAGAAATTATCTCACTGAAGCTTTTTTTAAAAAGTTTTTTAAATGGTTTGAATTTTTTTGTTCCCACCCTTTTTCCCAAAGACTGTATACACATTGCACTGGTGATAGTTAAAGTTACCATTTTATCTGTAGATCTCAGAAACGTGAGACAAGGTCGAGTTAAACATTGGGGAGGCAAGCACGTCACGTAGGAAACCCAATGGCTGACAAGCAGCTCTTACAGCAGCTTGTTGCACTACCTCTGGATACAGCCTCTGGTTGGGACTTGGTTTTCTTTCCCGGTTGGGTAGGGGATGACTGGCACTCTGCTGCCTGTGTGATAGCTGAACTGGTAAGCTAGGGTGTCTTTGACATATGAGAGAAGCAGTGTAAATAAGCAGGGCAGGCTCGAAGGTGTAATGAAGCAGATATATTGGTCAACTGTCTGACTCAACTTTTATCAGAAAAAGTCAGCTCACACAGTCACTACTTGGTGACCAGCAGCTTTTTGCCTCTATCTCTTTGGACACAGCTCATAGGCAGTTGAACCAAACCAGAACAATTAAGAGTGTCTCTTCTGGTCACTTGTAACTTAGACGCAGAGTTTAAGTTATACCCATGTCAGGGCCTTAGAATAAAAGTTCATAAACAACTTGTACAATAACCCCTGGTTTCCTGGAATCTTCACATTCAGCTTTTCCTTGGATTATAGGAGAGAGACCCGCATCCTTTCCAATCAGTGTCCCCTTTACCTAAGCTTTTTGAAAAATTACTATTAATGTGACTATAATTTATCACTATTACTAATTTTAATTGCTGCTATCCTCCGAACTCAACTGCAATAAGAATCTGACTCAGAATCTCATGATATATGAGTCACTCCTGAAAAACAGTATGTACTAACCAACAGCCAACCTCTAAAACATAAGTAATCACCCCAAATCAAATTCCTATATTTTTCATGAAAGCATACAAAACTTTTTTGAGCATTTTAATTGTTAATTTTATTTTGTTGGCATCTTTGTTGAAATAAAATAAAAGCTAAAACCAATGTTTTCACAGAATAAACTAATAAATAGTAAAGCTGATGTTACTTGACATGAACTAAGAATGCTTTTGGAGTAAACAAAAAATGGCATAGATTTTCTAGTCTTTACGTGATTTTCATCCAATTACTACTAGTACTGTCCATAGTCTACTCCTCTGAGCTTCAGGAAAGACCAGTCTAAATTAAACCAGGCAGATGAAAATCTAAAATCTGGGGAAAAAACCTGCAGATTTTTGAAAATCTTGAAAAATCTGCAGAAACGAAAACTTCCTCATGTGCTTTAGTATCATCTAACACGTACTGCCTCTCTGTCTCTGAGGAGTAGGAAAATGTAGTCATTCTCACTGCTGTGTCCCCATCACTAAGCACAGAATCAAACCTCGAGCAGGCAAACTGTTTTTTTTTTTTGTTTGTTTTGTTTTTTTTGCGGTACGCGGGCCTCTTACCGTTGTGGCCTCTCTCCTTACGGAGCACAGGCTCTGGACGCGCAGGCCCAGTGGCCATGGCTCACAGGCCCAGCTGCTCCGCGGCATGCGGCACGAACCCGCGTCCTCTGCATCGGCAGGCGGACTCTCAACCACTGCACCACGAGGGAAGCCCCAAACTGGTTATTTATAAATGATTAATGAAAGAGCAAATGAATGAAGTAAAGAGGTAAAATAATGCAACAAAAAGACAACAAGATTCAAGTTTGATGCTGTAGAGCAAAGGCAAATCAGTTCTCCCAAGTGTAAAATGGATACAGTGCTCTGTCACCTCTATACCTTCCCAAACCCCATCTCTATCCCCCAAAGCACTGAACTCAGAAAAATGGCGTGAAGCTAGATTCAAGTCACTGTTAGTTCTTATAGTCTTAGAACAAACCCCCCAAAGTCTAGCAGTACTTATTCCATCCATCTTTACAATGTTTAAAAGGACTCTAAAATCGCTGAAGCTCTTTTCAGACATAAAATCCTGAACAGAACACTAGGAAAAAAGAATTATCCATCGACCCACCAAATCCCTTAAGTCTGTGTTTATTTCACTTCATAACTCAGGCAACAATGACAGACTGGCATTACAGAGTGAAAAGAGGAGGGGAGGCTGGGTGGCTTCCACACAGAGGGGCTCAGCCCTCTCTGGGATGAGTAAGGCTTCTTGATCTCCTTTCCTCTAGTTCACAATTCCTTGGAAGGAGATAAGTAGCACCAAGAGTACTTTTCCCACAAGTGACCTGTCACAATCTACCCATCCCTAGAGAGAACCCTACAGAAGCGTGAGCCTAATGGGTTCATAAGGTAGGGAATAAAGTAGGGGAAGACAGTGGAATGGGAGGCAGCAACCTCCAGTTAACACGTCAGTTGGGGACAAATTAAGTGTTTCCTGGTGTGACTAGTCTCTTTTTTTAGCATCATCCCCAGAGGACAAGAGCACAGAGTGGTCTGAATTTGTAATTTGGGCTGGATCACTGCTTTGCTGACCTTCCCTTTTTCATATGTAAAATGATGTTTAGTAGTAATGGTGATGATGACTGATAACAATTATAATAATTTATATCTTCCAGTATTTTTAGATATTAAATGAGAACATGAAATTACAAAATTCAAAACCGTAGGTAGCTATTAGTTATTCTTTTCCAGCTGTGTTGGAGCAACACTAAACCTGGGTGCTTAGTTGGAGCTGGGAGATGCTGGGCCTGGGAGAGATGCTAAATTGATAAATAATTATAGCCTCATCGACTGCACACTTAATTTGGACCAAAGCCTTTATTTTTATGGAGCAGGGTTCCAGCAAGTTGGCCAGTAAGATGCAAAACTGGGATACAAAACCCAAGTCTGCCTGGCATACAAGCCAGGCTTTCCACTCTGTACTCTCTTGCCCTTCACCACACCAATATCTCACAGCTGAAATGATATGGAGAGACATTCTGGATCTAGGACTGATGGGCCAAAACATCACGGCCAGAAATCTATTCTAATGTACACACACACACACACACACACACATGCGTGCGCGCACAATTTGTTGAGCAAAATGATGAAAGGAGAGACAGTCAGTGACCTAAAGGAGAGCCATCATATGGAAAAAAACTACCCCTTCCATGGGGTTTCTGGAGGAAAAAGCCAAGAGAGACTCAAGCCCTCTGTTATGGTGCAACTCGGGGAAAACATCAACAAAAGTAGTTAATACAGCTGTCCTTTACCACATTTTTCACAAACCTCGTCCTGCAGCTGCTGCTGACATAACTCCTCTACTAATCCCTTCTTGTCTGTGCAGTGGAGCTGGCCAGTGGCCCCTTTTGAGCCTTCTCTGATAAATCCCTTAATCCTCAACACTTGTTTATGGGTCCCCAACATCAATGATGACTGATGGCCTAGGATTTGAAGTCAACTCTGCTCCTCTCCCTTTAAATGGAATCAGTCTTCTGATGACAAGCCCCCGTTTCATCATTTAATGGGTTCATATAGACAGGAGGCGGGTGTCAAGTTAGAATGGGGCATTAATTTCCATTTCTGGGAGGACAATTCTTCTGACATTTCTCACCTGTGCCTCCGGTCTTCCGCCAGTCCTCCAAACTCAGGAAGATGAATGGAGTGTCTCATTTAAAGTCATCTTTAACAGTTTAAGCATGGGTTTGAAATTCCAGAGACTGAGTTCATCTGCTGCTACATTAAGGTACCAGGTGGAAATTAAGTCATTGAGACTCAATCACCTTCTACAGTAATGCTTACCTCTGAGCTCCTGGCCTAAAAGCTTTTGAATGCTGAGGATATCTAACCACTGGAGACCCCCACCTGCCTCTAACAGCTGGAACCTGCTCCCTCAAAGCCTAAATGGTCCACACGGCTTCAATACATTTTCTTCAACTCGCTCCATGGTGAAGATGGAGTGGTGAAATGGAAACATCTTAGTATCTCCCAACAGCCAAGTAGCTGCCACATGTGTTCATGACCCATCACTCACTTTCTGATGATCCCGTCTTTGTGCACAAACGAGCCCCCCAGGAACGCCATCGGAGTGCACAACACTGCACCTCAGAGCACATGTGAGTACCTACAGGACCAGAAGATGCCAGAAACTCCAAGAGAATTCCAAGAAGAGCTGCCAACGTGATTTAACAGTATTGAAAGTTGATTTACAAAGCAAGACAAGAAGATGTCTCACTTAAGCCAACTATGGAAATGTGGTAAAGAGAGCACATGCGTACACCTGAGGTTCGGACACTCTCCTAGGTAGGAGGATTGGAAGCCATGCTAAGTGCAACTGAAAAATGTGAGCTCAGGAAAGAGAGAGCCTCACTGACTGTTAGATGCATCCTCTGTTAGACTGTAAGATGCCGAGGACACTCCAAGAGTGAATTTTGCCCAAGATTGAGGTGAGCTACTTCTGCAATGAAAAACAAGGATGTGCAACAAGAATTCTTCTGGAGACTGCTACTTAGGTCTATGGAAACTGTGTCGTGTGGAGCCTCACTTATCTAGATAGCAGGAATACTATCATCTGTATTGCAGCACGAGAGTTAATGGACGTAGCACAGGGCTTGGCACGTACTAAGTGCTAAATGCACGGCAGCTGTTAGTGTTGACTCTCAATGTTATCACTCTCCCTGCCTCAGGCATGATAAGGATGCAGTCCAATACACCTGCCAGTCAAACAGCTCTTAAGAGCCTTTCCTCTTCCTACTGAGTCCCCGCTCAGGAGCCACACGTGTACTACCTATCGGCAAAGAGCTGATTTGGCAACTTAGTAACTTGATATGAGAGATCTATCACCATTTTATTTCTATACTCTCTTTTCTCGGTAGCCATAAAGTGCCAACTGTATCTTTGTGTGGCTTTCAACTTGAGAACCAAGGTCAGTACTCAAGAAACAGGTGGTTCTGTATTTTACGTCTAAGCACCTATGCCAGACAAATCCTGAAAGCAATGAGTTTTTTGTTTTTTTTGGAAAAAATTCCCAAATTCACAGGCCGAAAGCAAACCATGGGGAGAAAAGCAAAACATAACAAAAAAACCCTAAGTTCGGGGCTTCCCTGGTGGCGCAGTGGTTGAGAGTCCGCCTGCCGATGCAGGGGACACGGGTTTGTGCCCCGGTCCGGGAAGATTCCACATGCCACGGAGTGGCTGGGCCCATGAGCCATGGCCGCTAAGCCTGCGCGTCCGGAGCCTGTGCTCCGCAATGGGAGAGGCCACAACAGTGAGAGGCCCGCGTACCGCAAAAAAAACCAACCAAACAAACAAACCAAAAATCCCAAAGTTCTTCATGATCCCAACTTTGCTTTTTTCAAGTTCAACAATAAAAGAAACCCTAACAGTAATAATGCCAGATAACGGTTTGAATTTTATGAGCTAGGCACTGTTTTTGCTGCTTTTCATGTATTTTCTCATTTAATCCTTATAAAAGCCCCATGTACTTTAGGCTTTAGTGGAATTCTCTAAGATTTCCTAGTAAGTTCTTGAACTACAACTTGTACCCAAGCAGCCTGACCACAGACAGCCCATGTGTTTTAACCACAATGCACGACTGGCTCCCAAAATGTCTGGGTGATTTCCACATATATATACATGTGCACACTTTCCATAACCAACAGTGCTACATCCCTGATCTGACCCATTGGTCGGATCATTGGATCCCTTCCATTGGATCCGCATCTCCCTCAGAATCAAAGCCACATTCCCTATGATGGCCTGCAAGGCCTTACATGACCTGCCTGTCACTATCTCTTCCTCCATGACCCCTGTGACTTCACCCCTGTCTATTCTCTCCCTCCCTCACTCTGCTTCAGCTACTGTGTCTCCTTGTTCTTTCTTGAACACAGCAAAGTCATTCCTGCCTCAAAAACTTTCCACTTGCTGTTCCCGCTGCCTGGACCACCATCCGTCCACATGGCTCGCTCCCTCACCTCCTCGAGATTTTTCAACGTTCATCACACTGTTTAAAACTGCAAAAAGCCTTGCTTCTTCCAGACTTCCTACCATCCTTCCTCACTATATTTTCTCCACAACACTGATGACTATATAATGTCCTTTGTATTTTGCTTACCTGTATATTTTCTATTTCTTTTCTAGAATAGCAACTCTATGAGGGCAGATATTTTGTTTCTTTTATTCTCTGCTATGTCCCCAGCCCTCAAACAGGGGTGGGTGATAAATATTTGTTGCAGAATGCTTGATACATAATCTCAGCATTCAAAGGCAGGGGTCTCCAACCCCCCGGCTGCACAGCAGGAGGTGACAGGCAGGCTAGTGAGCAAAGCTTCATCTGCCGCTGACCCATCCCGCCCCCGCCACCCCCGTGGAAAAATTGTCTTCCACAAAACCAGTCCCTGGTACCAAAACGGTTGGGGACTGCTGTTGGGACATCTCAATCATGTAGAGAATCTTAACTCACTGGGAAATCCTACCTGTTAAGTATTCTTCCAAAATGACATGAAAGCAGCTCTAATCTATTACTAAAGTTGGTTAATATTTATAAATATTACCCAAGTTCTACTGCTTCTTGGTAATTTTTTCCCTTAAGCAGTCCTTTTTCATTAAGAATACACCAGGACGGTGAGGCAATATGAGCTCAAAGGAGGGAACAGGAGATGGAGCCTAGAGAATAAATTCATCATTCAACTGCAACTTCCAAAAGTAGTGGTTTTTTTCAAAGCCATAGCCCAAATAAGAGATTTAGAGCCCAAGACCTTTTGATTGGCAGCAATTAGATACAAGAAATAGAGAAGGGGCTTTTGTTTTGATTTTTCTGTCGTCGCTGTTTCCATATATCAATGGTTGGTAGAACTGGACAGTAAGATAAGCATTGACTCAGGGAAGGATACAGGAGCAGTTTGCCAGACCAAAAAGAGAGAGAGAGAGAGAGAGAGAGAGAGAAGCATCTGACCTGGAGGGAGGAACCCTGAGAATTCAGGGAACAACGCGGTTAGATCTCAGCGTGGTCCCTGACACAGCCAGTCCTACAGTGTTTAGAGAGAAAATCTTCAGTTGAGGGGACAACAGAAGTCTCATAGATAGGTTTGGTGATCTGTGGGAAGGAAAGGCTCACGTGCGCTCTTTCTGGAACATGGGAGAAGACTTTCAGAGTGTCTCACATCAACATAGGGCAGACCCAAGGTGTAAAGATGTGGAAATTCCACCTGGCCTAGGATAAGACACAGATCTTTCCTAAAGGCACCGGCTGGTCATTAGGCAAGAGGTGGTAACTAGAGAGAAGGGGTTAGGGTAGATGGTCCAAGTTAGAGATTAAATGGCAGCCAAAGCTGGACTTGGGGGAAAAAAAAATTGCACATGTAAGCATTAAGATGGAAGCCTAGTCACCAGGGGAGTGATCTCAATGCATAACACACAAAAGGAAACAGAAGGTAACCGATCTCATCTACAACTGCATCAGAGTCAACATGAAAGACCAAGGAGTGACATTCTTCAGTGGAGTCTGCAAGAACCAGAGTGACCTCCTGCCTCTCCTCCACTTCATCATGTTACATGTAACCCTGAACTCATAGTTCCACTGGGCCCAGGTGAAAGAGAAAGAGAAGGGGTGAGGAAAAAACTCTGAAAGAGTAAGTATCTTCTCTAGAGAGTTGGATTTCACCTAAAAGTGATAGACTTAAATGGGAAGTGAGTGAGATAAATTCAAGTGGCATATAAGTATTCCTTCCTTAAGCAGAAATGGGTGCTGGTGAGCAAGCAATATTCAGTTATGGAAAAATAAAGTTATATTTCTACCTACCTGAGTCAGAGCATATAAATTTTAAATCCACTCTATGTGGAAGCTCAGTGATCTCTCAGTGCTGAGTTTTACAATAAAATAAAATTTTAGAAAGTTACCAAATGGCTAAGTATAGGGCAGAAATCATGAGGAACACACACACACACACACAAAAGTTACCTCTCTTCCAAGGAGCATGGTAAAAGTGATTCAGATAAAAATATTATAAAGCCAAATATGAAAATAGTATGTGCCCTGCTGACAATAAACTATATAACCCCAACACAGGTATTTACAAATGGTGTGTCGGCTTCAATTTGCATTAAAGCCCAAGATTAAAGATACACTTCACAACTTGCCCAAGAATTTTCCTTTTGTATTTATGAAACCCTCACTGCCTATTCCCCATTTTCATTCAACTAGAAACAATTATGTCTCCATTATAAAATATACTAAAATGACACAATCACTCATATTTGCTGATAGACAAATTATATCTTATCCAGTAGTTGCAGTAACCTAAAGGCAGACAACATATGGCTAAGTTATTGTTGTACTGCGGAAGAGATAGATGAAGTTATTTTTCACCCACATTAATGAGGAATAAGATCTTGAAGGTTTTGTGCTTTGCTTTAATAGGTATTAAAAGATTGAAAAGACTGGCTGTGAGGTAAGCTGGATGACGAGGGTCAAATCCTGATTACATACTGTTGGTATGACTTTCAACTTTAATGCCTCCATTTTCTCACCTGTAAGTAGTTAAATAGCTAACTATTGGGAACACAGATTATGTACATAAAGACGGAGCTTTAGCACACAGCTTACCATATTATGTAGACTTAGTAAAGGTTTGCTAACATTATCAATATTTTTAAAGGCCAAATTCCTAACATAACCAATCAGAAACTCACACACCCCCAACCCCAATTCCTAGTTAAATCTCCCATCTCACTTTCCCCATTCACTTTTCTATGCTATCCCAACACTAATTTTCCTCAAACCCTCATTCTGTATCAAAATAATTAATGTACTTTAAAGAGAATAACCTCCCTCAGTATTGAGATCTTCACTGCAACACAGAGAAACTCACGTTCACTCTCACCATACCCACTTGTGATGAATGTAAAGTTCTGGAAAATGATGGTCAGCGTTAGGACACAGTCTTCAGTCAAGGAACTGTACTCAGGCGATGGAATCTGGGAACTTAGTCCAATTTGCACTTTATTTAAACAAGTGAATCAGAAATGGAGAACTTAAGAAACAAACACTCTGGAATCAGAGATCTGTGGTTGAGTCCTCTGCTGCATGCCATTAAGTAAATCATTTATTATTCTGGGTCACATTTTCCCTTTTTGTGAAATAAAGGCAAATAAATGGTTAGATACTGCCCATTTGCCCTTCCAGATCCTTTCCTGTCCTCCTTCCTCACGCTATGGGCCACAGGGTGCTGACATTTGGGGCTGTATTAACAGGGCCCCCTTGCCCTGTGGTTTCTGGTTGGGTCAATAGGAGGAACTGGCAAGAGTTCCGAGACTGGAGGGAGAGACCAGAGCTGTTCTCCATCACCCTTTACCATCTGCCTCTCTACTGATTAGCAGTGGCTACCTTCCTCTGTCTGTGCCTGCAACTCGCCTACTCCCTCCCTCCCACCATGCTGTTCTCTCTTTGTCTCTTCAGGACTAGAGGTGATGGCTGCACACTGTTGCTAGTGTCTATGTGCTTCCTCATCACTCACTGGTTTCCTTTAACTCCAACAAGAGCCCTTGAAGAGGCCCTTCATTAAACTCTCCTTTATTTCCACTTGGGGGTGCCGTCTCTTTGCTGCCAGGACAGACTCATACAAAAGTCTCCATCACTGAGACATTGTAAAAATGCTATGAGACAAAATACGTGAAAATGCCCCATTCTGTCCCTGTTACACAGTAAGATGATCAATGAATATCTGTTACATCCTCCCTATGAACAAGCATTTTCTGCAAAGCACCATTGTGATAGGATTCTTTCCTGTGCAGGTCATCTCTTGGTTGAATGCAAACAATCCTTAAGTAAGCTGCAAAGTGGCCAAGTTTTGTAACGTGCCTTTCTTTTTCTGGCGTACCATCCAGGTTGTTCTTATTATGTTAGACAACTATTGGCAGGCAGCTATGATAGTTATCATTAGACCTTTCTTTGCCAACTCATCTATATTTAGTTCTTTCATCTTTCCTCCCAAGTCAATCCATCCCAGCCCCTTAACCCTGGGGCTCTTCTCTGAACACCTAGAGTGTTACTCAGCAGAAAACAAGGGACCTGGAATCAATCACTGTTTTCCAGGAGCTGCTTGCCATACTAAAGAAGTAGTCACAGCCGCATAGCACAGGGAGATCAGCTCCTTGCTCTGTGACCACCTAGAGGGGTGGGATGGGAAGAGTGGCAGGGAGACATAAGAGGGAAGGGATATATGTATACATATAGCTGATTCACTTTGTTATACAGAAGAAAGTAACACATCATTGTAAAGGAATTATACTCCAATAAAGATGTTAAAAAAAAAAAGAACTAGTCGGTTTTCCTAAGGCAGTCTGGTAAGCTGATGCTATGGTCTAGAGCAATAACTGTACGTTTCGGTTTGCTCCCCCATAGGGAGAAAGATTTAGGCTACCTTCACCGACTGTAAAATTAAAGGACCTGGCATATGAGTGTGTATCATATGGCAGGAAGGTATGTCAAATTAGAAAATTTTATGTTCTCTGCTTGGGCTCACCTAATACCTTGCTCTTGGAGATGACACCATTTTATAAGGAATGAGGGATTTTTTTTTTCTTTTTTTTGCGGTACACGGGCCTCTCACTGTTGTGGCCTCTCCCGTTGCGGAGCACAGGCTCCGGACGCGCAGGCTCAGCGGCCATGGCTCACGGGCCCAGCCGCTCCGCGGCATGTGGGATCTTCCCGGACTGGGGCACGAACCCGTGTCCCCTGCATCGGCAGGTGGACTCTCAACCACTGCGCCACCAGGGAAGCCCAGGAATGAGGGAATTTAACTAATGCCTTGTGTCATAACTCCTAACACTTTTGGTATCACACTTCTTCCTGGAATTGAAATCAGTTCCTTGGAGATATCAATCTGAGGCCATACTGACAACAGTTGGATTTACTTTTAATGATCTTTACGAGGGTATGCTTTCTTCCATGTGAGCCTTATGCATTACCCTTGGGAAACATGTATTAGTATTCCTGTTTTAAAAATAAGAAAACTAAAACTTAGAGGTATTAAGTGTTAGACCCCAGGTCACTAAGTATTGATAAATGGCAGAGACTCAGAATTGGACAAGAACTCAAATTTCCTGACCCCAAATTTCATTCTTTTTCACTCAGTAACTATTCATGAAAGACCAACCATGTGTGAGGTACTGAATTAGGCCTGGTATGCACTTCCATACAAAATTTTTTAAAAAAGATATAGTGCCCATTTCATTAAGGAAGTTTTAGTTGCCTTGAAAATGATCTATAGTAGAGCCATCTACAGGGTTAGAGGTATTGACAAAGTTCCATGGAGCTCCAAGGGAAGCAGAGAAGGAAGACCTCATAGAGGAGCAACAGTTGGGTTCAGTCTTGATTGGCAGATATCAGTTCTTCAGAGGCAACTTGGCACAAGATGTTTTCTTCCTCTACTAACTGCATGCTACATAAGATGTCTCTCTGTATTTTAACTCAGACTGAAATCCTATCCACTCTTTTTTTTTTAATAGATCTTTATTGGAGTATAATTGCTTCACAAGACTGTGTTAGTTTCTGTTGTACAACGAAGTGAAATCAGCCATATGCACACATATATCCCCATATCCCCTCCCTCTTGAGCCTCCCTCCCACCCTCTCTATCCCACGTCTCTAGGTCATTGCAAAGCACCAGAGCTGATCTCCTTGTTCTATGCTGCTGCTTCCCACTAGCTAACTATTTTACATTCGGTAGTGAATATATGTCGATGCTACTCTCACTTCGCCCCAGCTTCCCCCTCCCCCCCACCCCGTGGAATCTAGAAAAATAAAATGGTACTGATGAATCTATATGGCAGGGCAGGAATAAAGACCTATCTACTCTTGATTAAGAAAGTTTTTTTTTTCAATTGGCCAAAAATGCATGAGTTTATTTCTAGAAACTCAATTCCATTCCATTGATCTATATGTCTATCTGATTAAGAAAGTTTTTGAAAAACACAAGATTTTTACGTGCCCATCTCCTAAAATGTGATCCTTTCTATAAGCATGTCTAAACACCTGAGCCCCTATTCAACAGAAAAAAATTATTCCCTAAAGTCAATGAATGGTCTATGCACTATGGCAGCCACTAGCCACGTGTCTAATTAAATTTAAATAAAACTAAAATTAAATTAAAAATTCAGTTTCTCGATGACACCAGTCACATTTAAACTGCTAATAGCCTCATGTGGCTGGTGGCTACCATATTGAACAGAGCAGGTATAAAAGATTTCCATCATTACAGAATGTTCTATTGAACAGTGTTCGTTTATATTTAATATACATTTTCCTTGAAATTGTTGAACCAAAGAAGCATGGGTTAATATAATAAAACCATAAAATAGAATTTCAAAATGCCATTACAGCTGAAAGTAACTCAGATTCATTCATTTATTTGTTCTGTATGGATCTAGTAAATATATATTAACTGTATACTATGTGCCAGGCATTGTACTTGTAGTAGGAGATATAATGAGTAAAACAGACGTGATTCCTGACCTCATTCATCTTAAAACCTAGATGAAATACAATAAAATATGTAATTGCAATAGAATGTGATTATTTACTCCTACCTCTAATTTTGTTGCAATCATAACAACCAATGACAGCTCTCTTACATTTGCACATGCAAAAAGAAGCAGACAGTTTTGTCCCCTGATACATTTTACTCTTTCAGAGTCACATAACCATTTCTGTTAACTGAAGAAAAATTTCTCTGAGAAACTTCTGTAAGCTTTTGAGGTGTGAGTTTATTAATAAGCATTTCAGTGGTTTTGCCTCATATGATTCAAATGAGAGTTTTTCAAGCATGGGTGCATTCTGTACACTGTAATAGTAAGTCAGTAGTCTCTTAGGGAGGCCTTACAGTAGAGTCAAAGCTATCCTGTTGTCTAGGAACACTAAAAACAGCATTTAGTGAGACTCTCATAAAAAGCTTGAAAATCAGCCTCTGATTGGGTTGGTTTAAGTCATCCTTGTTGGTGGGGTAACAGTTCTCTTTAGTTATTCAAGCTGAACATTACCTACAGGAGCCAGCACTAGTTCTAACCTACAGCTTTGGTAGTTAGTGGGCTGGATCTTGATTATTCTCTCCTGACATTGTTTTAAAATCTCACTCCTACAGAGGAGTCAGGAGAAAGAACAAGAAAATGCTCATTTAACAGTAAATGTTTATCTGCCAACATTCTTAATGTTACTTCAAAATTCTCCCTCCTTAAGAAAATACTAATTCTTTCTGCTGAGAAAAAAATGGACATATGTTCTTGAATGAAAAGCAATAACCTCAAATTTGAGAATATTATATAACATGTTTCCAGAAACAAGTTTTCCAGGGACTAAATATGTGTGTATGTTTGGAGAAAGTTGACTCAATAATCTTTAAAATAAAAATAACTTGAATGCCTTTAAGCATGACATTCTTCAGTTATCTACAAGTTCCATTATGCCCTATCAATTCTCAGCTGACCCAGTTTGTACATATATGTAGTCTACCTTGTCCCTTTAGTCTTTTGAGTATGAAACTCTTGATTTACAGTGACTCTACTTGCTACCTTTTTTCCTTGCTATAGAATATTCAATGTACATTTTCAGCATGGATTAGACAAAACAGAAAGGGAGCTTTCCTTTCTATATCTTAAGAGACTATATTTATCTTGCTCACCATTTTCTCCTAATGACTAGTATAATGCATCACATAATTTGTATTTGTTGCCTCAATAAGTAAAGCATGAACGAATGAATGGTTAATAATAATCATTGCATTTTAGGCACTTCTCATTATTTTATTTTACTATTCATTCAAGCACTGTGTATATGATGTTTAAAGTACAGAAAGAAAAACTTGTGGCTTTTCTCATGTAAAGCAAGCTGCATGTCTCACCTTCCTGAACTAGATTTGAGGAGACCTCAGAATTCAGGGAAAACAGTCAAAAAGGTAAGGTGTTAGGGATCTAGGCCAGGACAGTAGGAACAAACAAGTCCTACCAAGTGAAGACTGGTTTCCAGCAGCAGGGTAGTATTGAATCGTTAAGTGGCTCATACTTTTAATGGTGTCACCTCTTTTGAGTTACACCTGAAAAGAGAATCCAACTGGGATTTGTTAAAGGTGTTTTATTTTGCTTCCTATATCGCAGTGGTTATTTCACCAAGGTTTTACTTCAGCACTAACAAAAAAAAAGAAAGAAAGAAAAAGCCTTGCAAAACCAGAGGAGTCAGAACATAACTATTAGATGCAAAGCTATGAATTATAATTCTTCAGCCTAACTCAGCCCTTTCTACTCTGACAACTGAATAGGCTAAAAATGCACACACAATTGGAGAGGCAAGATTTTAAAGAAACGTACACACACACACACACACACACACACATACATATAATGTGAAATGTGAAATCTTTACATTTTGTGAGCAGAAAACGTCTTATGATCACTATTCACAATGTTTTATTAGCATTAAGCCTACCCTACGGAGAAGCCATAAAAATTGAAATAATAGTGCCATCAAATGCTTGGTATCAATCTTCCCCCTTCAGTGGAAATGGTGCAGAAGCATTTGCTGCCTATTTTATTCTTTCTATCCCCATACCTCTCTCTTTTCCACGCTCCTTCCTGGGCAGTTGTCCAAAGTCACAGTGAACTCAGGAGAATATGGGCAGAAAGTACTGTGTAATTGTTATAATTCTTTAATCACTATACCTAGACATAATTCCGTAATTTAAACTTGGGCATTTTGATTTAACCTGATCACAATCAGAAAGAGGACTGGATCTTCTCTGCAATTAATCATTTCTGCATTACATTTTTCACAAAACAACATAAGAAACAAAGGAACAGGAGCCATCCTAACCCAGCCCTTGATGTGCAAATAATTGGCCTGGCTTGACTTTTGCCATTGTGGAGGGAAGTGGTGAAGGTTTATTAATATATGCTCTCTAGACAGACACAGAACACTAGAAGTTCTGCCCAACCTGAAGCCCTGAGAAATTAACAAAGATGTCTCACTTTTCCTGCTCATTCCTTTTCACCACAGCTTCCTCCACATAAGCACTCTTTGTCCAAAAATACTAAATTTGATCTTCCTACTTTTAAGTATCATAGAGTACCTAAGACTTGAACATGTTTCTTTGCTCATGGTTCAATATGCTCAGTGGGAGAAATTTGTCATCCAAGTTGTTGCTGTTGGAGAAATACAGAGATCTTCTTTCCCCTCAGTCCCCGAAGCATCTGTTGCCTGGACCTCTGTTTGTATTAATGAAACATGCCATCTGCATTGTGTGGGCTCTTACATTCCAGGAGGAAGCAGAGGAGGGAATCCCAAAGAGGCATCCATTAGCCCTATAATGCCCCCCCTTTGTGCTCCTTCCTGCATGACTCAGAGACCAAATCCTCCGGACCACCTGTGGCCACCACCATGGGCACAGCAAACTCAAGTTCTAAACAGGCCATCATTTCATTGTGAGTTGAGTCACCATCCACTCCTCTATTTGGAAAAAGTATGGCAGACGTAGTTTTTCCTCTGCTTTAATGGATGGTGGGTTAGTCAAAACACTTTTAGGCACAAATAACAGAAACCCAACGCTATCAAGCTTAAATAACAGAAGATACACTGTCCATGCATCTGAGAAGTTCAAGGAGTAAACTCCTCAGGAATGACTGCCTCCAGGTGCTCGGATGTTGGCAGGAATCAGCCCCTCCTCACCTCTTGGCTCGGCTTTCCTTGCTGCTGGATTAAACTTAAGCAAATTCTAACCGGTTGTCATCACCTTGTACTTGGTTTATGTCTCATCTGCTTAGCCACCCTAATTTGAAAAAGTCCCTATTATCCATTAGTTCCAACAACAGTCTAGAAATGAGTCTCCATGGCTTGGACAGACTGGCTTTAGTCACTTTCCTTCTCTTGAGCTAAGGTTTCTGGCCAAGGGGGATGCTATCCCTTCACTGACAGACCAGAGTCATGTGTCTCTCAGGACCTGGAGTGCGGGATCCACTCTGCTGTAACCACATGGACTGAGAGTGGGGAAGGGTTTTACATCAGCCTATGTTCCCGGAAGAAAAGCGTGTTTAATAGACCGAAACCAAAGATGTCCACTCCAAAAAGGGAAACCCGGAAGACTTTCCAGGATTCAGCATTTTGGAAAAGTACTTAACCTTCTGATCCTAGTATGAGAGAGTCCTTTCCTTTGCTCAGCCCTCCTTCACCAAATTCTCTAAGGGGTGCAGGAAAGTTCCATTTGTATACACAGATATGACTTACCTTTTAAAGAGTCATCTCTGGGTCTAGGTTGCAGGAGTTAGTGGCCAGGCCTAAGAAAGAGGGAGCTGGCAAGTGTGAAGCAGCCTCAGTTGTGAGGGAAATAGAATCAAGAAGAGCAGACCTATAAGAGCGGCAAACAACCTGGATGCCAGTGGTGTATCCAGAGGAAGCAATAAGGAAAAGAAACGCTGGACAGAAAGCCCAATTTTATTTCTCAATTATCAACATATATTTTGAAAGTATAATCATAATACTAATAATAGCAGTTAACGTGTACTGAGTGAATACTATGGCTCAATCGCTGTGATTAGCATATCTCGCTTAAGTGAGGAATTGAGTTCTGGGGCTGAACACAGGAGTGGCTCGAATTAACTATTTGGAGAGTCAAGGAAGCTCTAGGACAGGAGGTGACACCTCAGTTAAGATTTGCAGGACGTGGGAAAAGCAAAATGTAAAGGGAAGTTGGTCTAGAAAGCAAACACAATGTAGACAAAGGCTTTGTGGTAGCTCAGGATGTAGAGATCAGGAAGGAAAGAGTACTTCTTGATGGCTGAAGCACCAACATGAGAAGGACAGAAAGAAAGGAGGGAAAAGTAGAAAAGGTCCAGAGGTTAGAAGGGCAGAAAAAAACAATATTAGCAAGCCGTGCTAGATTTGGACATCCTTAGACCCCTAGGGCTAATAAAGCAAGAGATGGTTATGCCTCAGCTGTTGGGTGCAGATGATGGGAAATTAGGATTAGGATCTCCTCACTAAACCTTCTCTCCTATTACTGTGTACAATCAGTTGACATAAACGAGACTCACTCTTACGCGCAGGCTCAGCGGCCATGGCTCACGGGCCCAGCCGCTCCGCGGCATGTGGGATCTTCCCGGACGGGGGCACAAACCCGTGTCCCCTGCATCAGCAGGTGGACTCTCAACCACTTGCGCCACCAGGGAAGCCCGAGACTCACTCTTAAGATAATTTTATACTGGACCATCACTCCCCATATGACAGGAACAAGGTGCTCCCCTGCCCATAATAATCATGCAATAGGTCAGTTAATCCAGCTACACATTGAGCACGTAATCTTGGTATTCCCCAAATCCAGCACAATGCCCAGCATATCACAAGCTCAAAAAAATGTTAGTTGAAAGGATGTTATGGACAGATAAGTATTAAATGTATTTTATTGAGCTGAAACCAGACCTGAGAAGGGTTCTAGGTATTTTTTTGCCTGAAGTTTCTTTGCCATAAACATCTTTACCACAAGCATTTTCACCGCAAATATTTTCACCACATAATTAATTGCCCATAGGGCAATTTTGCCATAAAAGATACAATAACCAAAAACAAAAGAGGGACATTCAATGAAATTCACTTTTTGTAACAAAATTAAAAAGACTATTGCAAACACCAAATATTTGAATACATTTAAAATGTGTGTAGATTCATGGCAATACTGTGCAAATGACTGATTCTGTTTTATGGGTGGTATCTAAGCATTTATCTTCGAAGTCTTTCATTCATAGTATTTTTTATTGAAGTATTATATATATATATATATACATATATTTTTTTTTTTTTTTGCTTGTTGATTCATTTCCTTGTTAGGAACTTTTTTTTTCTGCTAAAATTTCTTCCTTCATTAAGAGAGGTATTAGTTTCCAAACACTAGAATGCATATTTGTAATTGAGTTTTGTATCACATTGTGAAAGCCTTCTGCACTGTTGTTTCTTCTTGGCATATTGTCACATGCCTGTTGATAAACATTTCAAAGTTCTATGGGAAATGTGGGTTCAATTAGGAGCCTTCCAGGCCCTAGGCCTCTTTCAGATTTATGTAATATAAAAATGGGAATACTGCATCAATGGAGAAATTAAACCAAACTGTCAACCAGTTGAACCCAAACTGTCTAACCAAACTGCCAACCAGTTATTTCACCTTTCATGGCAAAATCGCCCTACGGCCAATTAGTTATGTGGCAGAAAATGCAGCAAAAATGCTTGTGGCAAAGATGTTTGCTGCAAAGAAGCTCAGGGAGAAAATACCAGACATGCCTGAGAACTACCTATTTATTATGCATTCATTTAGCTCCCAAAGAAGTGCACTCTTCCACAAGCCATCCGTCTAAATATTGGCATGATAAGAAAAAGCTATTGTATCTCTTGAGGGTATGGCTTCTACAGAGTTCTGAAGAAAAAAATGCAGTCAGCTCTCAGTACCAGGAATAAAGATTCTTCTCCTTAACCACAATTTTTTTTAATCAAAAACACTATTAATCTTATAAAGCACGTGTATATATTTTTTGATTAAGCTAAGAAAGTCGATAGTGAATTTAGGGACTAATCCATGAACTGAATAGGATCATAGCATATGCATATGGCCATGACAGATTTATCCTGGCACTTTATTACGGTCCACCAGTGACTTACTTAACATCCAAGGTCCTCTGATTTAAAAAGTATTCCTGGGCTTCCCAGGTGGCGCAGTGGTTGAGAGTCCACCTGCCGATGCAAGGGACACGGGTTCGTGCCCCCGTCCGCGAAGATCCCACATGCCGCGGAGCGGCTGGGCCCGTGAGCCATGGCCGCTGAGCCTGCGTGTCCGGAGTCTGTGCTCCGCAACGGGAGAGGGCACAACAGTGAGAGGTCCGCTTACCACACAAAAAAAATAATAATTAAAAATAATAAAAAGTATTCCTCTCCTATTCCATAAGGTTGTTAGAAACTTTATACAAATTTATATGACACAAAAGGATAAACAGATCAATGGGTGACTACACAGATGAATTGATATCTAGGTAAATAATACCTATTCTGGTTTTATGCTCTTATCTACTTCTACTTCCTTTTAGCTTTTGAGAATACTTGCAACATTAACCACATTTTTCTCTTGTGAAATAACCATATACTGAGTACACCATCATCTTGATTGTTCTATCTATTTCTAGGCACCATCGGGACATGTGACTAGACATGGGCAATGGGCAGTTATAAGAAGTGACATGTATAACTTCCAGATCAGAACATTTAATTATAATGTGAGATCCTTCATGGCTCTCTCCTCCAGTGCCAACAATTAGCAAAGTTACAGAGAGTGGACTCTAATGCCTGGGTCCCTGAGTGAAACTATGCAGATCAGAGTCCCCATAAATGACTCCCACTGGTCATACAAATAAGAAACAAACTTTTCCTGTTTTAATCCTCAGATAACTTTAATCCTCAGATAACTCAGATAATTTCCTGTTTTAATCCTCAGATAACTATGCAGATCAGAGTCCCCATAAATGACTCCCACTGGTCATACAAATAAGAAACAAGCTTTTCCTGTTTTAATCCTCAGATAATCCTCATTTTTCTCTTGTGAAAATAACCATATACTGAGTACACCATCATCTTGATTGTTCTATCTATTTCTAGGCACCATCGGGACATGTGACTAGACATGAGCAATGGGCAGTTATAAGAAGTGACATGTATAACTTCCAGATCAGAACATTTAATTATAATGTGAGATCCTTCATGGCTCTCTCCTCCAGTGCCAACAATTAGCAAAGTTACAGAGAGTGGACTCTAATGCCTGGGTCCCTGAGTGAAACTATGCAGATCAGAGTCCCAATAAATGACTCCCACTGGTCATACAAATAAGAAACGAACTTTTCCTGTTTTAATCCTCAGATAACTTAGGGTTGTTTGCTACTGCAGCATCAAGTAACCTACCCTGACTGCTATATACCCTAATAAAATGCAGCATAGAGCCAGTAGAATGAAGGTAGTACACAGACCTCTAAAGTAACCAAATCCACTAGTACAGGAAGCAAGAGAAGAAGGCAAAATATCAAAATTTCATTGTGGATTTTGAAGTATACTTTCCCAATTGTGCAAAAGAATTAGGAAGGGTTCAGAGATGAATGACAGAAGTTAGTAGGATGGACTCAGATACAGTAAAGAAATATTCGAGGTGCTGTTATCGCTTATCTACAGAATTTTGCTGCTTTGTATATTTCATGCACTTAGCTGAGGTATACATTTGATTTTAAAGAAGGGATATGGTTTATATAAGGTTTGCATTTCACAGGTCCCTAGCGTAATACAATTTAACCCTTCAAAGGAATTATAAAGCATGGGATTTGGAATCAGAAATACCTTACTATGTCTGAGGACTTGAAAATTTTATATTGCCTTGCTTGGCCTTGATTTTTGTTTTATTAGTAAAATGGAGAGTATCATGACTGTCTTATGTTATTGTTGAGACAATCAAATTAAATAATCCCCTAATCCTTGGCCAAGGAAAAAAGCTCAATAATTGTTAGAATCCTCTTTAACCTTTTTCTTTTGCAAGAGAAACTTTAATCCCCAGAGAGGTTAACACATCCCAGAGCTGGTCAGTAAAGCTAAGAAAAAAAGTCTTATGATTCCCATAGGTGCTGGGCATTTTTCACATTTCCTGAAGACCAAACAAGCAGATCTATAACAAATTAACTCAAAATAATCTTCAGATAGATATAATAATATGTGTATTGATCAAGACAATGCAATGGTAGAAAATGAAGGAGGCTGGAGAGTCTTCGTGCATGGAACTGTTCATTTAGAGCCAAACTGATCACAGCCCTCCAAAACCTGTCACCCACTTAGTAGAGGCTTTCATGGCCTTTTCCAATTCATTCTGATATCCACCTGTTCAGAGCACAAAGCACATGCCATCAAGGATGAATACTGGGCTTTTAATCATGGACTGCTTTGGAACACATCTCCAATGCTATTATCACTGTTATTAATTCTACTTCACATTGGCATTACCTTCGCAAGTGAGTACATTTAGTGTCAGGAAAAAATGAGAAGCCAAACTCTTGGAGGGTAGGTATTGGATGTTAACTACCTTGCAACATCCTACATCATCGAATCCATCATACATCAAAAAATCCATTGATGGGTCATAAGGTATCTCTTACAGAGATACACAGATCAGGCATTTAATTTGTATTTGCTGAATGAATAAATAAATTCGTGAATAAGGAAATAAACTAATAAAAAAATTACCTGCCTATAGCCAAGTTCCTGGGAGAGATGACTGTATAGTGCTATATTATTGTTTTCTCTGATGGTACAAGTTTGATTTAGACTGGCAGATTCAAAATAAGTAAGAGGACACTCAGACCAAGCAAATCCCAACAGTAATCGGTATTAGCTTATAGAAAGAGACATAAGACTTATCACATGGGTCACTTGAAATAGGAATAAAGCGAAGACCTGGCAAATTCACAGCAGTAAGCAATCTCATAAGGCACAGGATAACCTAATAGATCTTTCCCACCTGTTATTTCTCTAAGGGAGGATTCTTTCCACGAAACCAGAGATGACTAACTTGAGAGGCAAAGCACGCTTGCTTAAACCAGCCATGCATCAGTGGCACCAAATTGCTACAACTGAAAATGTGGTAAGCAGGCTAACCACATTCAAGAAAACCCATTTAATTTCCACTGAACATCCCTTCTTTTTACATACTCCTTGTAGGGGAGACCACAGTGAGAAAATCCCTAGGTTCTGTATTTCAAGTCTCAGGTGCAAACGGCAGCAGGTACTGATCTATGCAGAGGAGCAGAGAAAGATGGGGATGCGATAGCTTTGCTTAGGGTCTGCAGGGAGAAATGAAGAGGATAAACAGCAAAAGAGCCAGCACTTTGAAAATGAAGTTCAAGTTGGACAGTAACAAGGCACAGTGGAAATCACAAATGTCTTTGGAGGCAGAGTATTTAAATTTACAACGCACCACTGAGTGAGTGTGTGTAATCTCAGGCAGGTTACTTCATTTCCCTGAGCTTCATTTTCCCTTATAAACTAAGGACAGTATCACCTGTTTCTCAATTGCCATAGGATGACATGAGGTCATTCACAAGTGTGCCTGGAATATCATAGGAGCTCAGAAAAATATAATTCCTTGCTGGCTCTCCTCAGAGACATTTTTGATTAGACAAAACTGTGTGGAATGTTGAGAAGAACCATAACATGAACAGATGTAAGTAGAGCAGGAGTTCAGAGCTGAGCTGACCATACATAGCACCTCAGCATTCTCCCTGCTCTCCATGAATTAGGCTTTCCCAGTGCAAAATTCATACAATGGTGGGTTTGGGAAGATCCCACCTAGCTTTTTAGTTGTTTCAAGAAAACCCAACAGAGAAGGCTAGATGGTGCCTATTATCACCTTATTGTTAAACACATTAATAGTAAAGTGGCTAAGTGTGATTTAACCACATTATAAAACACTATTCTATGGTAAAAATCACATAGTATTCTTTAAGTAATGTCATGGCAAGTGCCCAAGAAATATCATTTAGAGAAAAGACAAAATTTGCATAATAGCATAGACAGTATGAAACTAGTTACTTTGAAAATAAAAAACAAGCATTTTTTTATTTCCTTGTATATGTATCTCCATGCATAACAAATATAAACTATCTGAAAAAGATGCACAGTAGTTCACTCTGGCCAGAGAAACGTGGCTTGGGCACAGGGAGAAGGGACCCAAGGAAACCACTATTTTATCAATTGTTTTTATCTTTTACAGCAATCATCTTCTCATGCATTAATTGTATAACAAACAAAAAAAAAAAAGGAGAAAAAGAAACAAAGGCAAGCATATCTCCATGCAGAAATTGGCTGGTGGATAGGGCAGGTCCTGGGGGAGGAGATTAGCAACTGGATGCCTCCATGTATGTAGATGGGCTGGTCTGCACTTAGTGCCAGGCTTGAGAAATGCTAGGGAACCTGGTTCTGGTCTCATCGATTCCAGGGGGCACAAAGAGGTCACCTCATAAGAAGAGATATTCTTTCAAATTACATCCTTATTTCCATCTCTCTTCTCGCCCCTAAGCCAAATACAAGCGAGTGCCTGCCTTTCCTGACCTTGTCAACCTTGCTATTTCTTCCATTTGTTTTCCTCAAGTAAAACCATCAGAAGTCTGTTTTTCATTTCCTTCCTTTTTTTTCCATTCAGAAAGAGAACTGCTGAGCAGAAAGTAGCAGGAGTTCTGCTCTAATGTCAGGGTTCTGCCTCTCTGATCGCTTAAACCAGGAAAGGTGGGGAAGAAGCTACTCAAATTAATTACACATAAAAATAGAACTGTGTGTTTTGTGTGTGCACGTGTGTGTGAATCTGAAGAAGGAAAGAACACAAGACACCCAATTTAAATGATTCATAAATGAAGAGGTGTGATATTTAGTCATTTTTAATTGAATAAAAAAGCTTTCAAGTTCATTGTCTTTAGCTTTGATATTGGCGGCACAATAGCGCGATGGCAGCTTCAGGGAAACCTCAGTGTCATTATAAAATGGCTATCATCGCTTTACGAGCTAAAAACAAAAATGGGAGAAATCTTGTTTCATGGTCCAAAGTGAGACACCAGTTTAGCACTTGTCTTAACAGCCTGAGTTTGCAGCTGGAGATCAGCTATGGATTGGGCACAAACAGGAATGGGAAAGAATGCTCAAGTTGGCATGATGATAAGAGAATCCTCAGTGTTGCTGGTGTCATTCTAGACATTGTTAGAGATGCAGAGACAATCTCAGTCACTTTGACAAGGCCCTTCTGTTCATTGTCACTGCTTTCCCAGTGATGATTTCACTCACATTCAAGATGCAAAAATATATTCCTTTACATCCACGATTTCCCCTCCCTCTTTTTCAGTTTTTTTCTAACTTCTAAGTATTATGGAGCAGAGACAAACTGGCAAAAACAAAACAAAGAAAAAAACCCCAAAAACCCTGCAATAAGCAAACTGAAGGAAGTCGAAGTGTTTAAAGAGACACGGCAATTCCCAACTTGGAAGTGGGTACATGAGAAAAGATTCTAAATGAAGTTGCATCTCCCCACTAAAAAAATGAAATAATTGGTCCTTGCATTCACAGTTTTGCCCACACATGATGTTGAATGCTTAAAATGGATGAAATAATGTGCATACGGTAATGAAGCAATATGCCAGATAACTATACCATTCAATAAACAGGAAAACAGAAACTAAAATGGACTAGCTCTATGTGAATGTTATTTCTTGAAAGTAGTTCAACTACAGAACCTTGACGTGAATAGATGGAAAGTGAAAAGGCAGAACACTTTCAAAGCAGGGAATATGAAGTTAGTCTAAACTCATTTCTGTGCTCCAACAATTAGCCCAGAATCTAGCACATGAGAAATACTCAATAAATATAATGTACCACAAATTAATGTCAAGATTATAAAAAGACTGACTTTGATCCAGTGTTGAAGATGATATTTTCACTGGTTAATTTTTTAATGTTTAATTTAATTCAAAGTGTGAACATCTTTTAGCTACAGGATATAGCTTAGTGTTTAAATATGGAGGTCCTGGAGACAGCAAATAAGGGTTTAAATCTGTGCTCTACTATTTATTAGTGAGATGACTTGAACACATTACCTTTTCTAAGACTCAGTTTCCTCGTCTGCAAAATGGAAACAAAACTAAAACCTACCTGTGGAGATTAGAAGGAGGATTAAATAATAAAATGCATGAAAACTCCTTTGCATCATGCTTTAGTGTTTGTGTGCTTACAGAACGCGTTGTTATTGTTCTCGAGCGCAGGAGCCTCAGAGAGATGCAGCATCTGGCCTCAACAGCATGGCATGATGCGGCACTAGAGTTCCCAATTTTGACCACAGCGGTGGAGACAAGCCTCCATTAAACGTATTTAAGTCTTACTCACTCCGCAGGTCTGATTCCAATGTTTGGACCAGGTATGTCATGGGAAACCTGTCAGAGAGCTGATGTAATACAGAATCAACACTGGTCAGTTTTGAAATTTAGGTCTCCCAAACCAGGGACTTGAAACTAGCTCCAAAGTGTTCATAACTGAGCACAGAAAGTTGAAAATGAAGGTAAATATATCGTGAATAGCGTCACCTCCTTCCTTTCTATTTTTTCCTGGGAATTGGTAGCCAGTTTGACCTGAGCAGTGGTGTAGTTACTAGTGGTGGGCAATATACCAAAAAAAAAAAAAAAAAAAGAAAGAACAAAAACATCCAAACCTGGTAAATAACCAGCCAGGCTGTGTAGGAAATGTGTAATTTTCTCTTTACAAAACTCACAAAGCATACAGCATTTCTCCCACCTGATCAAGGGAACTGTCAGTCTTTTGGTCAGCAGAATGCAATTGTTGAGAGCTGAATTGTCCCTCAATGCTCACTCCTCCCAGCTTTCTCAAAACAAAAACGCCCATTTTCTTTTTTTCCAGAAAGGCCTGGAAGCTTTGCCCATTTGTTCAACCCAAAATTTACAAGGATGATAGTGATATTTGGCAAGTTCAACAGGAAAATTGCTTTGGCCGTGCCATTGGAAGTCAGGACCAACTTAAAGCATCCCACCTGTCTGCGGCTGTTCTCACTAGAAGGGCTTTCTTAGCAATGTCAGTCCAGAAGGGCCTCTCTGGATCCTTCTAATTAATAACACACACAATGGATATTGAGCTTCATTCAAGCTTGCTAGATCAGCCGGATTTTATGCTACCAATGCACTATTAATCAATTATAAAGTAGTGACTAACCAAAATAAAGCCATTCACACAACGCCCCTGAGAATCACGACGTGATTAAAATCAAGCTAGATTTCCTCCAGAATTAATAGTTAAGGGACCACCCCCCCCCCACACACACACACAAGGACACAAGAGTCAATGTAAAAATTAACATTATGGGAAAATCCAGTGGAATCTAATATGCAGATTCTAGGGGTTTTGTGTATTTTTTGTTTGTTTATTGGTTTGTGTCGGCCTTTCCTGGTGTTTGTAGAACCATTTCACAAAATTATGCAACATGGTTGCTAGAAGGATCCTTAGAAATCACGTAGAACCCTCTCCTTAATTTATGGAAGAAAACAACAACAGGTGTTCTCAAGAATTAAGCACTTTACCCACCAGTGAATATCAGCAAAGCTGGACCTAACGGCATCCTTTGGAGGTGACTTACTCCCTTCCCCAATAAACCTGCATTGTGTGGCTTCTTTTGCAAGATTAAAGATACACATGATTTGTTTGTTTCTTAGAAATTGCTAGTGAGCTACACACAAAGTGTACCTACTACACATAAGTCAGGTAATTCCATCCAGTTTCCTGTCCCAAGAAGCAATATCTCAAACCCCAGCAACATCTCCTCATCTATACTCTAGACACAAAGCAAAGGAGGGGCTATGGATACTTAGTCACTGCTCAGCTGTCCTCCTGGTAGTGGCTATATCGTCCTTGTACACAGAATAAGTTGCTTAATGTGTTCGGATATGGGTTAAATCTCTGAAAATCTGGCAATTGGGGCAGCATTAGAAGGCTGGGAAGCCAATATTAATGATGAATATGGGGGAAAATAGGCTTTTAGCCAACTTGAAAATCAGTATTTCTTGGTCATAACAGGAAAACTCATTCAGTGCCACAGACATCTGGTTGCTTGTGTCTTAATTGAATCATTCAGGTTTTTGTTTGTTTGTTTTTTTTTCCTCTGCTACTAATAACTGAAGTTTAATGGGATTTTAACATTACCAGCAAGGTGGCACACATCCCCAGCTCTCACAGAAAGGTAATTGACCAAGACTGTATTAAACCATCATTATGGGAATGCTTCGGGTCCCAGAAGAAATGCTACAAATGCTTCTAAATTGGAATGCTCTTCCTTCCTTCGTCCCTAAGGTGACTTGCCAATAAACTAACATGTCAGTAACTGTCTATAATACATGATTAAACATGATTTGATGTGATTAAATACCTATTTAAGGTCACATTTATCTCTGCTTGACTTTATTATCTCCTCTTCGACCTATTTGTTCCTTTTCTTTCCTTCCGGTATATGTCTTTGCTTTAGAAGAGTCCCTTGAGTCACAATATTCCTTTGCACTTTTAGCTTTACTCTCAGCCCGACCTCTTCCAAGGAAGCCAACAATTACTTCACCCCTTCTAAAACAAACGAATGAACAACAAAAACTCCCTCTAATGTATGCTCCTAAGTTTCAAAACTGCAATTAAACACTTAGATTATCAGCCCAGACACAGCTAAATTCTGAGGACTTCTAGGACATATGGTCAGCATCTTTGAAGATTTCCCTGTACCACTCAGAATACCGTGGTTCACAAGAAAAATCTTAGACAGGTATCTACTTCCTTAAAATTCTTAGAATCTAGACTGGAATCAAATTTTAATGAGAAACAAACATAATGTGACTTCCTATTGACCTTGAAGAGAAGAAGCCCCAGTATCTTCTGCATTCCAGTAATATGACGTAAACCATCTTCAGCATCTGGGATGAACTCAGAAATCTTCCTTAGGACCCTCTCCCTGCGTGTCTGCAGAGAGACTGTCTCCACATCTCTAGGTTCATTATGAAACACCAAGGAGAGGGGACACAATAGTTCTGCTCCCGCCAGAGCACTTTTGACGGATGTGGATCTTACCTCCTTTAATTGTGGGCATTTCCCTGTATCCCAGTTATGAAGGAGGATCTGTTACCTCAACATAATTGTATTAATGAATCAGTTCCAAGCAGAAGGGACACAGTCTGTCCATGACAGAAAAAAGACTCTAAAAGATGAGTTAGGAACTAATGAGCAAATTGGGAGAATACTTGTAAGCAGTCTAGTTACCATAAATAGCAACAGCAAGGGAAGACTGTACAACTTAGCGCCATGGGCAAGTAGCCTTTCTTCCCCCCACCCCCCAACCCGCTCGTTTGAGCCCAGCAGTGGTTAACATGATTTACAGATCTTTGGTGACTTCGGCAGCAAATGAGATGCCAACCTAAATCCTGTTCATGACAGGCTGATTATTCAGAGGAGACGTGTAATTGCAAAAAATGCCCATGGTGCACTGGCTCTTCAAGGAAGCTTGCGCATAATGAGCCCGATCTTGCCAGGTAAGAGAAATTAACTAGTCCAGGATTTTAGGCTGTCATTTAGGACATTTCTTTTTCTTATGTTGCTTGGACCAATGAATGCATTTTCACTTACACACAGCTCTCTTTGCTTTTCGTGCTGTGCTTCAAATTCTAATTCTCCGGGATATATCTGCTTGATCCACAGAGCTCTGACTCCACCATTACCCTGATTTTCTTAGCAGACATGCTGTTTGTCGGGCTTCCTATGTAACTGGCATTTCTTTTAGTTCATTTTCTTAAGTGTTCCTGTGTCCTTTTTGTGTATTTTTCCCACATGGCATAATCTTTCCTACTGTCTGATTAAGTTCCAAGATAGTAGGAAGATGGAATCATTTTCCAGAAAGGATCTTAAACAACAGAACAAGCTCTAATCACGTCTTCTGTACGCACCCCATGCCCTTCTGTGTCACCTCACTTACGCTTCCTTCCTGCATGGAGCGCACACCCCCTTCCTCTCATGCTCACCCTCATCTCTGAATCTGATGGCACCCTCTCTTTTTTTTTTTATATAAATTTATTTATTTATTTTTGGCTGTGTTGGGTCTTCGTTTCTGTGCGAGGGCTTTCTCTAGTTGCGGCGAGCGGGGGCCACTCTTCATTGTGGCGCGCGGGCCTCTCACTGTCGCGGCCTCTCTTGTTGCGGAGCACAGGCTCCAGACGCGCAGGCTCAGTAGTTGTGGCTCACGGGCCTAGTTGCTCCGCGGCATGTGCGATCTTCCCAGACCAGGGCTCGAACCCGTGTCCCCTGCACTGGCAGGCGGACTCTCAACCACTGCGCCACCAGGGAAGCCCGGCACCCTGTCTTATACAATAGGGAGTTGGGTGACTATGGCTTGGAGTCAGGCATACCTGGGTTTAAACCTTGCCTCATTTACCAGCTGTGTAATCTTGGGCCATAACGTATCATCTTGGAACTTTGTCTCATGTGAAATGGAGACACTAATAGTGTCTTCAGCTGTTTCAAGGATTGAATACAAGTAGTTCCCAAACACAGTCAAAGTGACTGGAACTCAGGAGATTCTCGACACACGTTACTTTCCTTTCCTTCCAAAGTTTCTACTAGATTGTAAGCTCTTCAAGGTAAACGTAAGGCCTTACAAATCTCTGTAGGCGTGAAACAAATTCCACAGCACTTACTTTTCTGCTCTGGAGTATTAATCCCTTCTCCCAGATAAATATAAAATTAACCTAGATCGTGCCCTGTATCAGAAAGAATTTACACAAAAGCAACCAGAGGACCGAAGTGTCCTTCGGGAGAAAAGGATACAGGGCTGACAGTATGTACCATTCTCCTTTCACAGTTAGGGAAGCCTGAAAAATGCAAGCGTGAACTTTTGCTGGCATGGGCAAGGGGGAAAGGCAAAATGGGCTTTGTAATTAAGATTTTGGAATCATCAGGCCTGTGAGTGTTTGACACCATCTCTGCCATCTACCAGCTCTTTGGCTTTGGAGAAGCTGCCAAGCCTCATGGAACCTCAGTTTTCTCTTCTGTAAAATGGAAGTAAGAAGAGAACCTTGTGAGGAAGAAATCTTTGTGATGTGCTTACAAAGACAGACAAGGAAACATACAGAAACCCTCACCATCACACAGGGGATTACTGAATCACCGCCAACATTATTTTTCCAGGACACCTGTTCCTACCTGGGACTTCCTGAATTCTAATACCCCTTTACCTGGGAGATGGAGTATTTCCCCTAGTCTTCTCCCTGCTTCATAATGCTGATCCATGATGTTGGTTAACATTAGTTCTCTGGCATTTCTCCTCCCTGCCCTTTAGCTATTATTATCCCAGTACCTGAGAAGGTTTCCTGGGTTTTACTCCTAGGTGATGTCACTAGGTCTAGTGACAAGGCTCTGGGGAGGAACACATTTCATTTCTGCAAACTTGTTTATAAGATGGTTAGCGAAACATACCAAATACACATTTACAGTCCCTTTAAGCCAATCAATTATTTGCAGTAAGGAGGCTCTTTCCCAGCACCGGTTTCTGAGCACGAACTAGTCCAAATATCAAAGCGATATGGAAAGTTGCGGTTCAGATTCAAGATGCCAAGCGCAAGTCTGGCTGAAGCAGGCTCCTTCAGCTGGTTGCTACTGACAGCAGACTGGGGAGAATTGTTCTGAAGCACCACATGCATTATAATAGCCGTCTACATACAGCAAATAGATATAAGCAAATGAATGGTCTCGGAACTGTCTGCTGTCATTCATTTAAAAGAGAATCTCTCTCCGGAGGCTGACTACCTTTGTTCAAAAATAAATGTAACTAGAATTTAGTTGCCGTGGGACGAAAGAACATGGAATAAATCAGGCTCAAGCAAGAGCTGCCGTTCCTTCAACTTTTGGAGAAATACAATGATTGGGTTCAATTGCACGCTGGCATAAAAAGGAGGGAGGAAGAGGGATATACAAATAACTCTGTTGTTATCAACGGCTCCACAGGAGCCTGAACAATAACGCAATTGCCTTTGTTCATTAGGGAGAAACCAGGTAGAGATGGATTAACTTGTTAATTAGGAAAATGTTTCACGTGAGCACGATTTAAGTTTTTATATTTTATCCTCTTTTCCCAACTTGCCATTTAATTTGAATATGGGAGTGTGGACTTGTCATCTTACATTCAAGAGACTTCTCTGAACAAACCCCTTCAAAGGAAGATTTTTTAACACCTTTTCCAACTGCTCTTTTAATTCTCCTTTCTCACTGTCCCCTAATAACCTCTTTGATGCCTTGGCTGAAATCTCTTTTCTTTATTGATTTTAGTTTCCCTGTCACTGGCACTATTGCTATTGTTGGGTTCTACACGAAAGACCATTGATCACGCTCTGAAGTTCACAAAAGCACTACTCTGCTGAAGCGGGAGTTCCTGGGGGTCTCAGTGTCAGTGTATTTAGTGGAGATGCAATTATGTTGTTCTGCATTACAGAGGAGATTCCATCCCCTATAACTACAACAGACGTGATAATGTCTTCAGATATAGCCAAGTTTTCTATATATTTTAGAGAAAAAAGACCAAACTATCAGAGAAGGGATGAGTTTCACATGCAATAAAGGACTGTCCGACAGGAAGGAATCCCTGTTTTCCAGTCCTGCAGGGGAGACTTCATTGTGAGTTAAGAGAACCCAAACCCTCTCAACAGAACCACCAATGGGGAGAAAATTTGGAAAACCTAGCCACTCAAGGGCACTTAGGGGCAAAGTAAAATTTTCCAAAGAAGTGGGATTCTTTGTCTTCTGGCCGCTTTTATTTGCAGAAGGAGGAAGTTGACTCTGCTATAGAGTTACAGACTGCCTAGCAACAAATAAGCAGCATTCCTTATGATGAAGCTCAGTATCTCAAATATCTTTAAAGTGGAAAATGGGAAATATTCTCCAAGCAGTGACAGAAGATAAACAATTTTAAGAGGCAAATTGTATTTTAAATAATTAGCCAAAAACCTTCCAAAATCTACCCAGAGGAGCAGAGGCTGGGAACAATTTACTTATAGTTGCAAGAATAATTCAACATCATAATGGTGGCCTTTCATGGCAGAGAGGAGCTTTTGTGCAGCACACAGGCAACAACAGGAAAACAAAAGTACAAAGATCTGAAGACTCAGGACCTGTCTGATATCAACTGCTGCTCCTACTTTTGGTTCTTAACACAAGTTAAAGTTGAGCAGTTTTCCTCATGGACTTTGAACACCAGAGTTCCTCCCAAATAGGTAGCTATTTTGTTAATCTTGAAAGAAATATTTTTTTTATTATGGCAAAATATACATAACACAAAATTTACCATTTGAACCTTTTTTTTTTTTTTTTTTTTTTAACGGTACGTGGTCCTCTCACTGTTGTGGCCTCTCCCGCCACAGAGCACAGGCTCCGGACGCGCAGGCTCAGCGGCCATGGCTCACGGGCGCAGCCCTCCGCGGCATGTGGGATCTTCCCGGACCGGGGCACAAACCCGTGTCCCCTGCATCGGCAGGCGGACTCTCAACCACTGCGCCACCAGGGAAGCCCCTGAACCATATTTAAGTGTGCAATTCGGTGGCATTACATACATTCATAATGTTGTGTATCCGTCACCACTATCTATGTCCAGAATGGTAATGTCATCCCGGACAGAAACTCTGGCCCCTAAAACAATAACCCCCGATGCCCCCTCTCCCAAACACTGGTAACCCCTGATTTTCTTTTGTTTCCATGCATCTGCCTATTCTAGGAACCTCACATAAGTGGAAAGGGCTAGAAGCTGAACTCACTTTCCAATGCTTCCTTGTTGCCGACACCACACGTGGGTCGCCAGGTCCTCTGTGCCCTCCCCTGCCCCTTACACTACCCCTCCTAATTCTGAGATATCTTGCATTTGGGCGCTTTTTTTTAATGCCTGGCTACCAGCTGGCAAGGTCATTATTACTGGCACGTCCTCCTCCCCTGGGTCTCTTACCGAGATCTTTCAAATCACATTTCTGCTTTACGCTCTGACCAATTCCAGCCCCTCCAAGTCTCACCTCCCTCTCCTAAAATTAATCTACCAACTACAGAGACTCCTTCAAACTGACCACATGGCTGTGCTTCAGCCCTTCTCGTGGCTGATGTGGTACCTTGGAAAAGGTACTTCACCCTTTCACCATTTAGACTATTTCTAGTCAGAGGCTATAGTACACAAAGGACACTCCCAGGACAATTATTTGTGACCGAGTTATTTCCCATCCATTTTACTGACTGGGCAGCTAAGGCACAACCAAAGATGAGAACATCCCTCATCTTCCTTGTCTGCTCCCTCCCCGGCCTCCTTCCAGCATGAACGACAGCTGTTGACCAAAAAACAGGAAATCTGTCTTCCCTCAGTGTTTCTTTCTCTCCTATGAGAAGAAGTAGTAAAATAAAACCTCGAAAATTAATCCTCTCAGACTCAGATGAGTTGGAATTGATGAGAATCCTCTTTTGCCTAGCATTTAAAGACTTCCACACTCGTCAGGCTCCATCGCCACCTCTTCACACACACCGCCCTGCCCCCTTTTCCTCTCCCTTTGTCCCTCTACCCACCTCCTCCCTTTCGCCATCCCCACCCTCCACCCACACCTCCTCACCACAAAGTCAAGTTTCTGTAAACTCCAGGAAATCCCATTTTTTTATCCCTATATCCAAGCCTTTCCCTTTTTATGGAAAACTTCACGTTTCCTACCCAAACCTACCTAGCCTTAAACATCCAGTGAGAACCCTGCCTTGTTCTACAAAGCACTGTGCCAATCTCTCCCCTTTTTGTTTCCTAGACTATGTGTTTATTTCTACGAGTAGCATTTCATGTTAAAATGAGCTACCCTAGTCTCCTTAGTTCAAGACTAAATCCCCTGAAAACCTAGAGAGATATATCATTTGTCTTATGCATACACCATGGTGCCCAGCAATCGCTAGCACACAGGCAGCAGACAACAAACACTTGTTGCTTGATGGATAATTCAGTCACAGCTGGGCTGAAGCTTATCTCCTTACTGTCAATGAAATAAAGGGCTTGCTAAGCAAATTAATACTGTAAACAGAGAGAGTTTGGCCTACTTTAATGTGAAAATCAACACACTATTTTAAGCAGCACTTCCGTGCCTGCTTCCATTCAAAGAATCAATGTGCTGATTGTGAGTATTGTCTGTCTGTTAAAGCATTAACAAGATTCACGAAGATTACCATCTTCCCCAGCCCTGCTGGTACTCCATGTGTATAACCATGTTTCCTATTATTTCCTCTGTCCCCTATATCTTAAGAATAGAATCTAGGAAAATGAGCCCGTGAACAGCTTACCTCAGCAGACACAAAGGCTTTTTCTTTGCTTTGAAAAAACAGCCACACTTGTGGAAGAGTCTCAGAGCAGTTTTGTTTTCATTTTCCCTTGTTGGGAATAGAAGATGTCTTTGAAGGAGTTAGAAATCTAGGCGGCAGGAAGGACTTTGTGGGAAGAGCCCTTCAGCTCAGCTCTGATGCTTTCCTTACCTCCTTCCCTTTGTGTCTCTTTCACAACTACTGGCACTTGAATACAACCACAACTTTTGAAAATCTTTAATAATCAGAACCCCAGGAATTTGCAAACCAAAATAGAGTCTAGCCACATCTCAAAAGGAATAGAAATCCTAAACGGATGCCCAGGTTTCAATTCCAGTTAAATCATGTTCTTCTCCTGTCTGTTTCCATCTCGCTAACAAACACAACCGGCTTACTCCAGTGCTTTTTCACACTAAATGAGAAAGGGCTGCTGAAAGAAGGAAATGTATTCAGAGCTATAGATTCCAATACCTTTGCCACCAATTGCTGAAATTTCTGTGTGAGTCATTGAGATTCTTCTCCCTACATACTGCTGCTTCAACTACTACTACTAAAAATAATAAAGGGGTCAGAGGGTCTTACTGGCCCTGGGCAAAGTAACTGGCATACTTTCACTCTAAGGGAATGAGGGCTGGGGGGTGGGGGTGGGATATAGATGAAAGGAAGGAAGAAAGGAAATTACGGAGGTACAGTTCACTGCATAGAGAAATAACTATCATTCAGCTAAAAATTCCTTATAACTTTTAAACTTTATACTATTAATTCCTACTAATCAGCCTTCCTTCCCTCCGCCTCTTTCTAGAATGGCTTATTTAGGCTTTACATCCCATCACTCCACAGCAGATTGATGTAGCTAGACCACAGTGTGAAGGGTGGGGTGGAGTGGCCCACGGAAAGCTCAGCACAGGACTGATTGTTATGGTGCCCAGATATGCAAAAAGGAGGCCTGTAAGATTTTAAGGGGAGTAACAAAATCCAACTTATATTTAAAAACCGAGCTCTGGCTGATCAGCTGTATGTCTTGGGCCATTAGCTGAATGTCTATGGCTTTGCCTAACATAAGGAACACAAAACACCATGGAAATTTAGAAAGGAGAAGTTGCTTTGGAAGTCATGCTCATGCTAATTCACATGCACATATGTACAACATATCTTTGATGAAAGGTCCTGTCCTATTTACCTGTAACCTCTGTGCAGAACAGAGAGCCTCACACACACCAGGTGCTCCCTGAATATTTGTAAATTGAATTCAAATTGAGTAAAAGGGTGCTGTCAGAAAGAACTATTATACAACGACAGGTAAGTCTTCGTGATGGTAAAGTTATTCTGAAGAAAGTAAGGTCTTTGGCTTCCTTTAATCATTGCATATCTGTTCTAGGATTTATCACAATTGTACGATTCTTTGCATTATTTGTATTTGTGACTCTCTCTCCAATTGGAATACAAATTCCAGAATGTTGAAGACTGTATCTACTCACCCCCCTTGGCACTGAGCACAGTGCTTTGCACACAGTAGGTGCAAAATGGATGCACTGAACTGTAACATTGGCCAATATTCTCTTCCAATTAAGCATGCAAGAGGTAACAGCGTCATACACACAGACCCATACACGCAGAAGGATTCCCTTCAACAAAGAAAGATAACCAGACAATTATATGACCAAGCACAACTTTAACTGTATGATGAACAGAAGTCACTGGATGAATCATGAAAGGGCACTGATCAAACTACCCTTCCCACCTACAACCTGCCGTCCTATAAGGCTGTTCCTTCTAAAGCTCAGACCCAGAACATGCACTGGGAGTTTCCTAATGGCTCCAGCTATAAATGTATCAGATTAACACTGTATTTCCACCCCTCTAGGTGGTCACAAAGCACCGAGCTGATCTCCCTGTGCTATGTGGCTGCTTCCCACTAGCTATCGGTTTTACATTTGGTAGTGTATATATGTCCATGCCACTCTCTCACTTTGGGACAGGGAGGATGGGAGGCAGGGAGATGCAAGAGGGAAGAGATATGGGGATGTATGTATATGTATAGATGATTCACTTTGTTATAAAGCAGAAACTAACACACCATTGCAAAGCAATTATACTCCAGTAAAGATGTTAAAAACAAACAAAAATAAAAAACACTGTATTTCCAGAAAACAATAAATTCTCCACAGTGTTCTAGAAGAAAGAGAAAATTACAATGAAATGACATGTATTAAACATTCAATAAAGTGCCTGGCAGGTAGGAGACCCACAATACTTGATAACCATTTTTGCATTTGTGCTTCTTTTTCAAGCATTGTTAAAAACTCACATGTCCTTTTGTAAAATGATACCAGGTGATTTTTAGAATCAGAAATCAGAAGATAGATTAGATAGCTACTAAAAGCAAAGAGGGAAGAAAATACAGATATTACATATGGTTGTTATAGCAACTGAAGGTGTCTCCTGAGCTCCCTCTCATTTTTTCCCACCCTTCACCATGATCCTGTTTTCATACAAATAACCTCTGGTTTTTCTTTTAAGTTGTTCATCAGGATGATAGTAAACTGTGGTCACTGTTTAATAATGAAGACCCTGAAGTCCTAGGGGGAAATTTTAAAAGAACCCAAAAAAGGGCTGAAAGGAAAAGATAACTTGAAATCAAGAAGGTGGAAGCTGGAAATATGTTTATGCAAAACTTATGGGGACATCAGCTAAGACTTTTCAAGGAGTGGCTTGTGAACCCATATGCAAGGGGGAGGGCAAAGAATTGTGGCTTCTCTTCATGCAAGGGACCCACTGAAATCTTAACAACCAAAGGGAATGAGAGAATAGAACACAAACAATAAATCTTCATTTCCTGATCCAAACTAGGGTTCCACACAGGCTGCAAAGAAAACAGAACGCATCAAGTTCAGATTGCATTCCATCACATCTTGACAGTAGGGGGTTTTGCCAGACAAATTTGGGGCTGTAGTTGTCAACATTGGGGGCGTACAAAACATCCTGCAGCACCAGGCCATGTGACTATACCACCTTAGCTTTGGAGAATCATAAATGGGACACGTACACAAATGTAAAATGTCAGGAGGAGCCCTGGAGACCTCAGATTGTGGGTGAAGGCGAAGAAATCGAGGTTCAAAGAGGGACTGTGTCTTATCTGAAGTCACAGCTGGAAAGTGATGGGGCCCAATTAATAGTAATATCTAACAATTACAAGGATGCCAAAATGCAACAGGCGCTGTTCTAAATGCCTCGTATGTAATCATTTAATCCTTAGAACCACCTTTATTATTATGTCCATGTTAAATATGAAGTAATAGAGATATGGGTAGGTTGAACAGCATACTTGAGATTACCCAGCTAGTAAACAGGGGTGTCAGGGTTCAAGTCCAGGCCATCTGATCTCAGGGTTCATTTTATTGGCCTCTTTGAAATACTGCCTCTCCCCAGGAACAGAAATCTGCCTTGTAAGCCATTCAGCCATTTGTCCTCATCCCATGCCCAAGTAGAAGAAGATGCCAGGTGAAGTTTCTAATAAAATACTGTTATTCTCTTGGCCTTTGCACACTTCCCTTGGCCCAGTGCACACCAACTGCTTCCCTACACACCACCGAGGCTCCCCTACTTCCCTTTTCCATTTGCCAAACAAATTTGGGAGAATAAATCAGTTCTATCTGACTCTATTTGGGAACAAATTCCCTTCGGATCACTCCACCAGACAGGTCTAAGACCATAGTCTAGCCACCTTTCCTAATTAAAAACAAAACCAAACATGCCCAGGGGTCCATTTTGGAAAATAATTATTTCACCAACAGAAGAATCTGTGGCTTTCCGGTCACAGGGCTCTCCGGAGTCCCCCTCCTCTGTGGTCTCCCACGGGGAATCCCTGCATTCTGTAGTTACCATCCTGGAGCCTCAGGCATCCATCCTCCAGCTGGGAGCCAGGCACAGGAGGAGGAGGCTGGAAGGCGGGAATGGCAGAGAGGATGGAGTTGTATGGACAACAGGTGCTGGGGACACTCTGAATGAGGCCCACCGCATTGATGCCATGTATTTCTAGACGTTCTTGCTCTAGAAGAGTTATTTGATTGAATCTCCTTCCTATCCTGGATGTCAGCAAACACCATTCCTTCTGGCTGGACTCCATTGCCCCTAATTCAAATTTCACTTCCTCAAAAAGTTTCTTCTGCCTTGCCCAGTTAGGTTAAACCCCTCTGATAGTACTTTCACAGACTGTATCACAACTGCTGTTATTTACAAATGTAAATACTGTTATTTACAAGAATGTTCAAAGCAGTAGTATTTGGCCAAAAACTGGAACGTACTCAGGTACACATCTGTGGGAGAATGGATAGATAAACTGTGGTATACTTATAGGATGGGATATCATACAGCAACAAGAATGAACAAACTACGACCACTATTCAGAGTGATTGATATAAATGTCACAAAAGAAGTCAGTGACAAGACAGTATATACAGTATGGTTCCATTTATATAAAGTTCAAAAATAGGCAACATTAATTTTTTTGCCTTTCTAATCTCATTATTACCAAAATAATCAAAGATATAATAATCTCTCTCAGGTCTCAATTTCTAAACTTTTTCAGAGCAAAATTCCTATTTGATTTGTTACTGATGAATCTCCTCTTCCTGGTATGGTGCCTAGCATGTAGTAGGTACTCAATTTATAATTTAAAAAAAAATAAATGAATGAATGAACACTTTACTTTTTTTTTTTTTCACTTTACTTTTTAAATGATCTCTCCACCCCTCCAATCCTTTCTGAACCTCATGCCAGACCATTCTTATTTTAGTGTGATTTTCTTTAAGTCACTTTTTACTTTCAGTATTTACTGGCTTCCTAATGCCAATAAGAGAAAGACAACACTTGGATTCCAGAAGCCAAACTGTCTTTGCAAATTTATTATTATTCTCTATGAGGATCCATCTTTCCAAAGAGAATGTGTTTCCTCCCTCCTCTCCTTCCCTGCCTTCTCAACACTCAGCAATCATATCTGCCTGTAAAGTCCTTCCAAAGGTGATGGTCTACACCACTCATCAAGTCTTACCAGTCCCTCCTTTTACGATGAGCGGATAGACAGAGACATCAATTCATATTTACATTTTACTTCTCATGTAGACTATTCTCGCTTTGAGATCGACATCTCCCCTTGAAATCTTAGAAATTCTTGGTCAGAATAAAGATCCCCAAGGCAATTTGATTGATTTTTTCATGGGTGTACTTCAACATGTGCAGAGCACATCTTAAAATTTAAAAGACTTTCCATTTAAGCCAAAGAACATATTTTGAGCAACAAATGTGTCAGGCTCCTGGGAAATGGACACCTCAATGCCTCTACTTGCTCCACGCTCTCTGCTGTCCTTCACCTCAGACTGACCCCCATGAAGTGGCCGGACAAGAGCCCATTGCTACAAGATTCAGTCCCAGGGACAAAAGCATTCCTTTCCTAGACTTTCCACTATTTTCCCCTTCTCGAGGCACGCAAGATGTTCTCTTTGTGGGAGAAATTCCTCTGGTGCCAAACAAATGAGGGTAAACAATATCCATCTCCTCTGGCAAAGTTTCTCCAATCTAATTTGTGTAATTACCTATCTCCCTAATGATGTGCTTGTTTACAGATTAAAGCTATGAATCTAAGCGCAGAAATAAGATTATATCTGATGAATTAAATCCTCATTTGCTTAAATCATCTGGATATCTTCTTTCTTTCTTTAGAAAGAAATTCCAGGTAAAAAAGAGGGTATTGAAATCACTGGCTTTGAAAAGATATATATGAAAAAATTTTTTTAAATGAGAAACAAAGCTGGTAACAGGCAGAGGTGTACACTTAGCCTTACTGATGGAAGACTAGCTAATTTGGAAAGTCTGGGAGGAAAAAAGCCAAAACAAAACACAATTTCCATTATTTGTTTATCCTTCTAAGATCTTTCCAAATGAAATAAAGACACTGCCACCTAGACCCTTTGGTCTGGCCCTGCAATCAATTGGTGACGTAGCAGTGAACTCCTAGCAAATCCTAGGGGACCCAAAGGAGGGGGACAAGAAAGAGAGAGAGGGAAAGAAAGAGAAATGGAAAGACAGAGGAAAAAGGGGAAAGTGGATCCTTTCTTTTTAATTTATTTATTTTTAAATTTTATTTATTTATTTTTGGCTGCATTGGGTCTTCGTCGCTGCACGCAGGCTTTCCCTAGTTGCGGCGAGCGGGGGCTACTCTTTGTTGCGGTGCGCGGGCTTCTCATTGTGGTGGCCTCTCTTGTCTCAGAGCTTGGGCTCTAGGTGTGCAGGCTTCAGTAGTTGTGGCATGAGGGCTCAGTAGTTGTGGCTCGTGGGCTCTAGAGCGCAGGTTCAGTAGTTATGGCGCATGGGCTTAGTTGCTCTGAGGCATGTGGGATCTTCCTGGACCATGGCTTGAACCCGTGTCCCCCGCATTGGCAGGCGGATTCTTAACCACTGCGCCACCAGGGAAGTCCTGAGAAAGTGGATCCTTAACGATACAGTCAGGTCCTTACACATACACCAAGATGTAGAGCTTAGTGAAGCATGTACCCACTAGGCAGCTCCATCACTAACTGACTGCTTTGACATAATCCATATTCCTGAAGACAAAAGACGACCAGCCCATGTAAATTAGTCTTTGTCAGGCTCTTCCTTGAACTATTTCTAGTGATCACACAGTTCTTTCTGAGAAACCTGGAGTCACCAAGACATAATAATAACAGCCCAGACATAAAGGTGATAACCAGCAGGTACTCAGAACCTCCATGCACCTAAGCAAACACGAAGTGCTTCATAAAACTTCTCTCATTTGTCTCTCACAACACTCCTGTGGAGCTGCCACTGTCAATACCATCTTGAATTGGAAGAAATGGAGAAGGAAGAAACATTTGGAGCATTTAAGGGATTCGTGCAAAGATACCTGGCTGGCGAAAAGTGGAGACAAGATGCACACCCAGGTTTGCGGGCCTCTAGTGATCCTCTTAACCATTCCATTCCCCTCCGCCATTTGAACAAAGGTAATGCTGAAGCAGCATTCAAATTAAACCCCGTAAGAAAACCATCTCAATCTTGATCCCACAGTCATTCGTAAGTTGCATTTGCCTACCACTGAAAAAGAAAATAAGTGCAAAACTGTGTTTATCTGAACACACACTAAGTATCTCAAGCTTTGGCAACCGAAATTTCCTTGCAAAATCTGTGAAGTTAAGTCTACCACTACCACCACAATTCCTTCATGCATATAGATTCCAGCAACACAGGGTTTCAAAGAAGCCTTGAAAAAGTGTGCTTTGTTAGAAACTGTTAAAATTCAAGCTTCTAATTTCATGACACATGCAGTTGTACTCTCAGCAATAATTTCACGCTATCATTTTTGTGGTTTGTTTCTTTGTGGTTGACTTTTTTTTTTTTAATTCACTTTTGGTTGCATTGGGTCTTTGTTGCTGTGCGCAGGCCTTCTCTAGTTGCGGCGAGTGGGGGCTACACTTCGCTGTGGTGCGTGGGCTTCTTCTCACTGCAGTGGCCTCTCCCGTTGTGGAGCATTGGCTCTAAGTGCGTGGGCCTCAGTAGCTGCGGTACGCAGGCCCAGCAGCTGTGGCTCGCAGACTGTAGAGTGCAGGCTTAGCAGCTGTGGTGAACGGGCTTAGTTGCTCCGTGGCATGTGGGATCTTCCCAGACCAGGACTCGAACCCTTGTCCCCTGCACTGGCAGGCGGGTTCCCATCCACTGTGCCACCAGGGAAGCCCTGTGGTTGACTTTTAAGTGTTGAGTTTTCAAATAAATGAACACATATTTCTTCTTACTGGACCATGTTGTCACAGACTGAGTGAAAACTCTGAATGTTCTCAGTGAGTGCCTATAACGTTGCTTTTTAAGTGAAATGAATTCTATGGTCTGCTTTTAGCAGAAAATTCTTGTATTATGAAGGCTTGCTGACTAATCAACCTTTGTGATAAGGAAAAAAATATATATGTATATACATATTTCACTGTTTTCAAGTTATATATAATTACATCTTCTCCGAAGGGCTTTCATTATCTCAACATCTATCATGCATAGTACTTAATTTGCACTGGGCATTGTGCAAAATGCTTGACATATATGATCTCTAGTAATACTCAGTCTAACCCTGTTAGGTGGATGCAACATTAGTTTCATTTTATATGTGAATGAACCATCTTGGAGAAATTAAATGACCTGTCCAATATTGCCCAACTAGTAAATGAAAGAACCGAGAATCCAAACCCAGTCTTTCACCACCACAACACACCACCAGTGTTTTGAACCCTTTATAAAAGTCAAGGGCATCTATACTCTGAAGTCTTTTACAGCATATTTAGTTCAGTCTCCATAATCCTCAGATTCCTCCTCTGTAAAATGAGAGCACTGGAGGGATTGAACTCAGAGATCTTTCTGCTTTGTAAGGGACTCAACAGTTAACGACACTCAATTACCAAGATCAGACTGGTGGGAAAAGAAGCAATGAAAGTGCCCAGCAAAATCCCCATGTGAACTCAAATTGAGTCCATAAGAATCTGCACTGAGCAGCCCATGGGCAAGAGGGATGCCTTTTTATCTTGGTCACTTTTGCAGAGATGGACATCATGCAGGGGAGGGGCACACATATTATTTAACATTAGAACAAATGAAAATTATGACTCTCTCTTCTAGGTAAAAACACAAACTTCACCATTTCCTCCCCAGGCCAATTGTTAGCACTGTTACAATTCTCCAAGCCAGAAGAAGCTGAGAAAGTATGCAGTGTGCCCAACGGGGATTATTAAGACTAGTTTTCAAGAAGGTGGTAGTTATGTAATGCCAACTTGCTTTGGGGCAGTGCTCAGATCATTGACTCAAAATTGTTCCTGGCCCTTCATCATGTAATACAATAAAAGTTATTATCACTGTGTCTTGCCTGTGTGCATGCACAGGTCCCATGGCAGAGTGGGAATGGAAGCCGGCACGGGGCAGAGGAATCCCTTGGGTTCCGAGTTAAGGGCCTAATTGGGTCTATTTTAAAGGCTGGCTGTAGCAAAGAGGATTTGTCGCCTTTGATCATGACTCCCTAGACACCAGGCTTCCTGCTGAACAAGACACTTCCCCCAGCACAGTCCCAGTGGTGTGTCCTGCACTCAGGAAACTCTGCTGAGGCAGCAGTGTCTTTTTCCGTCTTCATCACCAGCCCTTGCCTTCCCTGAATACCACACAATCAAAAATCACCAGTGTTCACACCTTCCTATAAAATAGCCCCATTCTTTCCCCCTGACTTGGAACACCATGGGGAAAACAGTTCTTGAAGACTCGGAACATTTAAAGCTCCTTCATTGTAAAGAGTGGGAAAGAATGGTGGTCCAGGAATTGGGCACCATGTAGTATGCTTCCAACCCATTCAGTTGTTTTAGTCTTCCAAAGCTTTCCCTCTCAATTCAACCAGGGTGAGCCCTCTCATTGGCTGCCTCCCAGGAGCCATTCTCCATTTTCTTGTGTCCAAATGCAGCAGAGGTTTGGGAAGAGGAAAGATATTAAAATGTGAGCCCGGGAGACAAGAATTCTAGGAGAGTTCCTATTGTGGACTGGCTTTATGAATCCCGCTGGAGACTGTGATGAGAACTTAGATTTTGTGGCAAAGAGAGCTGCACTGCAAGAAGCAGCTGAAACCACAAGTGCTGGTCTTGCATAAATGTTCAGCTATGCTCAGAAGAAGACATTTTAAAGCACCTTCGTTACCTGACATTTCTCAAGTGCTAGTGTGAGAAGGGCACTGCGTTAAGCATGGAGACCAGGGAAAAATATATGTCATCTGTTCCTTAAAGCTGCTTAAAATTTGAATATTTATTAAACACTGATTGTATACTCAGTAGATTTACCCATAGCCTATATTTATATGCTATTTGTATAGTGATCTATAGGAAAATGTCTTTGTGTGGTTCAAATCCATACTCTATCCCTACAAAGTCCTCTCAATCATTAGTACTTGAGTCTAAATTCCAGTTTCACCTGTGGTTCTTCTCCAAGCTCTTCTTAAATGCCAGCTCAAATCCTTCTCATCACCAGATCATAGGTAGGATCACATTTAAAGTTTTATAACATGGATGAGACCTATGCTATTGTCCAGTCTGGCATTTTCATTCTCTGGATCATGGAGGAAATAACCCCAGAGAACTAAAATGACTCTCGTTAGGCACACAGGAAACTTGTGGTGGGACAGGGCCCACACCCAGGCATCCTGACTTCCAGCACAGGCCTCCCTCTAGCTAGCTTCTGGCATTCCAAAGGCAAAGGATGAAATGTATAACAGACGAAAGACATCACTATTGATGACACACATCTTGTGACACACTGTGTCTGTTGGTCCTACCTTCTGTAGTGTTATCTTGAAAAAGTGTATGTGAAAATCATAAAGGACCACCAGCGTCCACGGTGAAGCACTCAGCCGCTCACACAATGCCTCACAAATGGGACCAGTGGAGGAATGAATGCTGCAAATGGCTTTCTAACCAGTCTCTCTTTCTCTAATATTTTGTCCATCCAATTCATCCAATTCTTCCAAACTGAAATGCTGATGTCACTCCCTCGTCCTTTCAGTCTGGTTTGCAAAGCCTTTCATGATGTTATGCTATCTGGCCTCATCTCCCTCCCCAGACTTCCATCCTATGCCTTTCATGGGCTGTTCCTTCTCATGCTTGTAAGTTGTCACATGTATCAATCCTTCCATAGGGAGCATGTTTTCTACATCTTTTCACCTGAAAATTCTTATTTATCCTTTTTATTTACCAAGGACATAATATGTTACCTCTTCTCGGAAGTCTTTACTAGTATCATCCATCACCTCACCCCACTCCCATCGGCTAAATTCTTCTCCTCTGTAAACACCTGACCAAGTTGTATTTTAACTATGTATTCTCCCCTTAGACTGAAAGCCACTTGAGAGGAGGCCTAGTTCTGTATTCTCAACCCTACCAGAAAGTTAAGCACATGGTAAGATTTACATGCGACAACAAAAGGCACAGAGTTAGTAAATAGAAAACAAATATGGGGCCCTGCAATCCATACCTTTAACTACTACCTTCTCCTTCTTCCTAATAAGACTTCACTGACTTTAGATGACTACCAGAATGGTCACCCACAGAGCTAGGCAAACGTCCCCATCTCATCGCATAAGAGGACATACTCAGGCAGTGGAACACTGCCTCAGTTTAAAGACAGAGCAAACTCCTGCAGCTAGTTTGTCTCTGCCAAACAAGCAAGAGCCCATGGCCTTGGCCCAGTTTGCTCTCAGCAGTGAGTGGCCGAAGCCCAAAGCAGCAGCCAGGTTCAGCACCGACTCACAGGGAACAGTTCCACCTGCCGAATTCCTCGACATCCCTCTCTCCCTTTAGCAGTTTTCTTCTAACCTGTGTAGCAGTGGTCACAATTTTTGAGAAATAATAGTATCACAGAGGAGACAGAGAGGAATTTCGCGTTCGGTTACTTGCCTGCATTTTGTGCAGGATTATAAGAATGTATTGTGACAAATATCCACACCACCTCTTGAAAAGGAAAGAAAGGAACGGCTCTGTCAACATACCAAGGCTTTCTGCAGTGCTTTTTTTTAAAGAATTAAGCCATCGGGGTACATGGTGCTATTATTTAATCTACCTCCCTCTTCTGCAAAGTGGCGATAATCTCTGTCTCCCTGTGGATGAAGGGGGAGGTGTGAAAAGCATTCCAAATTCTCTGCTCATATCCATCAGCAAACAATGTGATAAATACTGATGTGGGTGGTAGGTGGTGTTAAAACATGGGCAAGCAATGAATAAAGTAGATTGTTTGGTAGGAAAATCTTGGGCAAACACATCAGGCATTTCCTGATGGTACAAGTTATTTGAATTACCAGAAAGTGACTGAACTGAATAATCACCTAAAGAAGAAAATGAGTAGACTGGAGGAAGGCCGGAGACCAAGAACTTCTGGGAAGGAAACATTTTGTCAGTCATCCCTGATTGCAGAAATGGTCTTGTCAAAAGGATGCAAAACCCATTTACTATTCTGGATTTCTGTCTCTATTGAAGTACCGATATTGCATTTTAAGAAACTCTGTCCAACACTAGATTACTGTGCAGGAAAATTAACCAGTATGCAGCAAATGTTTTAACAAAGAAAGATAATAGGTCTTAAATAGAAGCCCATGCTTTTGCAAGCAATTCAGCATAAATAAAATGCAAGCGGACCTAAAACTAAGAAAGTCCATTAAAAACATGAACAACTTGGCTATAGTTAATAATAAAATAATAAATCAAGGTCAGACCATTCAAATTTATTCTGATTGAATTAAGGCAACTTAGCTATTAGGCTGAAACAGCAGGTTGCACACAACACAATCTAGCTTAAACAATCGTTGATTTGAAGAAATAAACCAAGGGCTCCTTCTTAAATAGAAAGGGGTATTTTCCAAGTGAGAGAAGAAACTATAGCAAGAAGAAAGGACCCCAAATTATTTGCTAAATAACTTCACTCGAGCTCTATTTTTTAATCTACCCATAAAATGTTTGCTTATGACTGGGGCAAATTTTGGTTTTCATAGAAAAGCAGTCCCGTAGTTTTATTATATACTTATTGAATAGAATCTGCCTCAAAATTTGAAAACACAGCAGAGGCATTGAAAGAGATTATCCAGCTATAGGTGTAAGTATCATAAGCCTGATGATATAGATATAGAGGCAGAAGCAGAGATGTGTGTGCATATTTAAACACCCTTCACACACACACACACACACACACACACACACACACACACACGCACAAATACTAATTTGCCAATGTCCATGATAAAGAGAGGCCTACATGTTTATATGTCTTTAGATATAGATTTATGTGAATACATTTTTGCATTACTTTAACCATGACAACCAGCAGGCTACCTGTTGCCTAACAATGTTCATCTTATTTAGAAAAATGTTTCCTTCACATTTTTTCAATTAACCCCTAAGGAATGAGTAAGCTTTGGGAGTTCTGAAAAGTCTACTTCTCAAAAGGACTCCTGGATCATAACCTTTCAAACCCTACAGAGAGTCAGTGGATGGACCACCAAGCTCTAAGCTCATGGACTATTACTGGGTTTGATCATCAATAAACTCCCAGGGCCTGGCATGCTTGACAGGTATTAGGCATTCAATAACTAATGGCTGTATACATGAAAAACTGGAAGCTACTTGAAGATGAAATGCCATAGTGCTCTAAATGCAGTAGAATATAATGTCCAAGAGCTGAGATTTTTTTTAGATCACAACTGTCTGGATTTAAATCCCAATTCTATATCCTGCTATCCCTGTGATGTTGGGTGAGTTACTTAACCTCCCATTTTTCAGTTCCTTTATTTCTAAAATGGGGATAATGGCAATACCTACTTCCTACTGTTGCTAATACATGTATTACCAGGAACAGTGCCTGGCACATTGCAAACACCCGTAAGTGTTGGTTATAATCATATTGACTATCGCCTGAGCCTTCGATAAATAGCAGTCCTTACCCACCTTTAATGTAAATCCTACTACGTCCAAACTCACTTGGAAAAGAAAGCAACTCTCAAGCTGTCCTTTCAGGTAAATGTGCCTAAAAGAACATGCAGATTAAACCCATAATTATTTTCTTATTGTCACTGTGCTCTCGTTCAGTCCATTACCACAAATGCAATTTTATTTCTCACAATGCAATAGTCCCTCATCTTTTCTTAAATGTTCTGGCCCTGCTGAGACTTTTGTATAGTGGGGGCTGGTTCTCAATGCAGCTCCTTAAATGAGGAGCATGAAAGTGTTTTCTCCCTCAGGCCTGAGGCAATGCAAGCCCCTACCAGCCACCAGCTCATTTTTTTAAACATCTTTATTGGAATATAATTGCTTTACAATCGTGTGTTAGTTTCTGCTTTACAACAAAGTGAATCAGTCATACATATACGTATGTTCCCATATCTCTTCCCTCTTGCGTCTCTCTCCCTCACACCCTCCCTATCCCACCCCTCTAGGCGGTCACAAAGCACCGAGCTGATCCCCCTGTGCTATGAGGCTGCTTCCCACTAGCTATCTATTTTATGTTTGGTAGTGTATATATGTCCATGCCACTCTCTCACTTTGTCACAGCTTACCCTTCCCCCTCCCCATATCCTCAAGTCCATTCTCTAGTAGGTCTGTGTCTTTATTCCCATCTTACCCCTAGGTTCTTCATGACCTTTTTTTTTTTTCTTAGATTCCATATATATATGTGTTAGCATACGGTATTTGTTTTTCTCTTTCTGACTTACTTCACTCTGTATGACAGACTCTAGGTCCATCCACCTCACTACAAATATCTCAGTTTCGTTTCTTTTTATGGATGAGTAATATCCCATTGTATATATGTGCCACATCTTCTTTATCCATTCATCCGATGATGGACACTTAGGTTGTTTCCATCTCCGGGCTATTGTCACCAGCTCATTTTTAAAGCTGGATCATCAGACTTCATTACGAAGTATCCCTACCCCTCCTGCTACGAGAAAGCTGCGACTCTACACCTCTCTCTCTCTCTCTCTCTCTCTCTCTCTCTATCTCTATCTCAATCTCAGTCTCTCTCTCTACTTTGGGGCCTTTTTACTAGAACTATTTGAATGAAGTAATCCATATAGTTTATACTTCATGAATCAGGACAGTGAAAAATATCCAGGCAGACCATCATCATGGCGTCTATATGCTGACCATGTATCTTCCAGACCAAGAAAAGGCCAATAAAACAATTCTAAATTGCTTTAGTGCTCTGATCTTTTAAAGTATTCTTATTAAGTACCTCCGGAGTCTTGCCCTCAAGGAGCTCACCATTAGTTGGAATACAAACCAGATGACGCTTACTGCTTGAACAGGGCATAAAGACAGTGTCTTGGCACATAAGATCTCTGTTCGTAAGAATCAGGTATCTCTTCTTTTTGGAAGTAATGGATAAATTCTCAGAAAGGAGGTAATATCTAAGCGAGGACTTAAAACATGAAATAGATTTAACTGGGCAAGAAGTAGTATGAGCAAAGGGACAGGAAGAGAGAATGAAAGGTCCACGTCAAGATGGGAATTTGCAATGGATATAAATATGTATACCTTTGAAGTAAGAAAACCAAGGTCAAAAGACCACCCTCAAGTTAGCATGCAGATGACAACTGCAGTACCTTCATTGTGCCTCGCTGCTTGCATTCTCTCCAACCCCCCAAATCAGGAGTCCGCAAACTTTTCCCCTAAAGGATCAGAGGATAACTATTTGCGATTTTATGAGCTACACAGTCTCTGTCACAACTACTCAATTTTATCAGTTTTGAGTAAAAGTCGCCATAGACAATAAATGACCGTATTCCAAAAACAAATTACATCAAAAAATTTGAGGGTATCACATTTTGATACCCTCAATTTGAGGGTATACCCAAAATTTGAGGGTATCACATATCATATTTCGAAGTCATTAAAGACCTGTATGCAGAGAACTATAAGACACTGATGAAAGAAATTAAAGATGATAAAAACAGATGGAGAGATATACCATGTTCTTGGATTGGAAAAATCAACACTGTGAAAATGACTATACTACTCAAAGCGATCTACAGATTCAGTGAAATCCCTATCAAACTACCAATGGCAGTTTTCACAGAACTAGAACAAAAAATTTCACAATTTGTATGAAAGCACGAAAGATCCCAAATAGCCAAAGAAATTTTGAGAAAGAAACACGGAGCTGAAGGAATCAGGCTCCCTGACTTCAGACTATACTACAAAGCTACAGTAATCTAGACAGTATGGTACTGGCACAAAAACAGAAATATAGATCAATGGAACAGGATAGAAAGCCCAGAGATAAACCCACGCACATATGCTCACCTTATCTTTGATAAAGGAGGCAAGAATATACAATGGAGAAAAGACAGCCTCTTCAATAAGTGTTGCTGGGAAAACTGGACAGCTATATGTAAAAGAATGAAATTAGAACACTCCCTAACACCACACACAAAAATAAACTCAAAATGGATTAAAGACCTAAATGTAAGGCCAGACACTATCGAACTCATAGAGGAAAACATAAGCAGAACACTCTATGACATAAATCACAGCAAGATCCTTTTTGACCCACCTCCTAGAGAAATGGAAATAAAAACAAAAATAAACAAATGGGACCTAATGAAACTTAAAAGCTTTTTCACAGCAAAGGAGACCATTAACAAGACGAAAAGACAACAGTGAGAGTAAAGACAGAATGGGAGAAAATATGTGCAAATGAAGCAACTGACACAGGATTAATCTCCAAAATATACAAGCAGTTAATGCAGCTCAATATCAAAAAAACAAACGACCCAATCCAAAAATGGGCAGAAGACCTAAACAGACATCTCTCCAAAGAAGATACACAGGTTGCCAACAAACACACGAATAGATGCTCAACATCACTAATCATTAGAAAGATGCAAATCAAAACTACAATGAGGTATCACCTCACACCAGTTAGAATGGGCGTCATCGGAAAATCTACAAACAGCAAATGCTGGAGAGGGTGTGGAAGAAAGGGAACCCTCTTGCACTGTTGGTGGGAATGTAAATTGATACAGCCATTATGGAGAAGAGTACGGAGGTTCCTTAAAAAACTAAAACTAGAACTACCATATGACCCAGCAATCCCACTACTGGGCATATACCCTGAGAAAACCATAATTCTAAAAGACACATGTACCCCAATGTTCATTGCAGCACTATTTACAATAGCCAGGACATGGAAGCAACCTAAGTGTCCATCGACAGATGAATGGATAAAGAAGATGTGGCACATATATACGATGGAATATTAGCCATAAAAAGAAATGAAATTGAGTTATTTTTAGTGAGGTGGATGGACCTAGAATCTGTCATACAGAGTGAAGTAAGTCAGAAACAGAGAAGCAAATTCCATATGCTAACACATATATATGGAATCTAAAAAAAAAAAATGATCATGAAGAACTGAGGGGCAGGACAAGAATAAAGACACAGACGTAGAGAATGGACTTGAGGACACGGGGAGGGGGAAGGGTAAGCTGAGATGAAGTGAGAGAGTGGCACTGACATATATACACTACGAAATGTAAAACAGATACCTAGTGGGAAGCAGCCACATAGCACAGGGAGATCAGCTCAGTGCTTTGTGATCGCCTAGAGGAGTGGGATAGGGAGGGTGGGAGAGAGATGCAAGAGGGAGGGGATATGGGGATATAAGTATACGTATAGCTGATTCACTTTGTTATACAGCAGAAACTAACACAACAATGTAAAACAATTATACTCTAATAAAGATGTTAACATATATATATATATATATATATATATATATAAAAAAAAATTCGTAGCTTGTGGGTCATACAAAAACAGTGGTAGGACAGATTTGGCCCATGGGCTGTAGTTTGCCAGCCCTTGCCTTAAACTACCTCAAATCCCACCTGCAAAAGAAAGATAAGTTAATTTCTATGCCTCTAATGGGAAATGTCATTGTTACTTCTTCACAAATATTTTCAAGACCTACATTTAGGTTGATATGAGGTACTCAGGTACTTCTAAAGTTGGTGAGCTTTAAGGCAAATACAATTTTTTCCTTCTCCTTTCTCTAAGACTTTAAGTTAAATGAATATCAAGGAGAGTCTTGTATAGGAAATTAAACCAAATTAGGTGACTGAAAGAGAGCTTGTCTTAGTCAGTTTGGGCTGTTATAAGAAGATACCATAGACTAGGTGGTTTATAAACAACAGACATTTATTTCTCACAGTTCTTTAGCCTAGGAAGCCTAAGGTCAAAATGTCATAAGATCCAGTATCTGGTGAGGGCCCACTTCCTGGTTCATAGATGGTGTCTTCTTGCCATGTTCTTACATGGTAAAAAGGACAAGGGAGTTCCATAGGTCACTTTTACAAGGGCACTAATCTCATTCATAAGGGCTCCATCCTCATGACCTAATTACCTCCTGAAAGCCTTACCTCCTAATACCATCAGGTTGGGGGTTAGATTTCAACATATGGCTTGTGGGAAGAACACAAACATTCAGATCATAGTAGACCTCATCCTACTCTTTGGGAATAGTCATTTATATATCTAAGGACATATTTGTTAACAGCTGAAAAAGTCATTCCCAAGTCATTTCTGTCTCAAAATGATAAAATTCCTGAGTCATTTAATCTACTACAGTAGCACAAAATGCTAGGCAAAAATTCCTAAATCAGGATACCTCAAAGGTAGATCTGGACATTGTAACATCATCTCAAGCCACAGTCTGTTTGAAAGTTATAAGGATGGAAAGGGAAGAACTCAAAGGCCAGGGAAGTGTCTTTTCACCCACTCATGAGCTGGTGAGTGGGTTCTAAGAGCATATGCTCCCCCTAACTCTGGCCATGCCTTTCCTCACCAGCTACCCCCTTCTGTTCTTTTTTCTTTATCTTTTTTCTTCTTTGTAGACAAGAAGGAGGTAAAGGGGACAACCAGTTAAAAGCCAAATTTATTCTTTGGTAATTTTCTATGTATTTACTTTATGTATGCTTTGTCTTCTACTTGTAAGGCATAACCACTTAAGTCTGGGTAACACTGATGTGGGCTCTAGTGCATTCTCTTACTGCCTTGAATAATCATACTCCAATCCTAAGTGGTGACAATCCAATTCATCCTAATGCACCCAGTTTCCCATATTGACTAGGGAAGCATGATCAAGAAAATGATATAAACACCCACTTTTAACTCTTTAAAACATATAGAATGGCCAACAAAAATCCCATGATTGCTTAGTTAATCAAATTCTACTGTGAATAGAGAAGATAGAAATACTTTAAAATTGTTTGTGCATCTGGGTGCATGCATGTGCAAGCACACATGGGTGTGTAAAGATTCAAGGGAACAACTTTTCCCTTTGGAAAAATCAGATTTTTTGGCCAGTTTGAGGCCAAGTACTTAACAGAACATTTTAAACTGGGGAGTCTAATCTGATATTTAAACACACTGTGAGCCTTGATTCCAAATATCTTGGACACTGAGATGATGAAGAAAGAAAGTACCATTTCAGTCACCACTTGTTGACCCAAGATCTGGGGAGTTTAAAATGGGCAGGAGTGGCCTTTCCTCCTGCCCAACCCTATCCTGTCTGCAAAACTCCTAACCTTGTATAAAGACCTGTCTTAAATGTCACTTCCCTTTAAAGCCTTGCCTCCTACTCTCAGGAAAAAAAAAAAAAATTAGTTGTCCCCCACTCATCTTTGCTCCCATAGCACTTTGCACAAAACTCTATTACAGCTATTATGTGTTTATCACACTAAATTGCTATTTATCTGTTTATGTGTCTGTCTATTTCCACCAGAATATGCACCGTCAAGGGTAAAGATCAGGTGTTATTTATCTTTGTATTCCCAGAACTCAGCACTGTGCTGACTCAACAGCCACTTAAAACATCTTAGGATTTTTATTATTAAAGAAATGCATTCCCATTAAAAATTCAAAATAGCACGGACTAGTATAAAAGGAAATGTTAAAAGTTGCCCTTCCACCTTCCAGACCATCAATCCTATTTCCTGAAGGGATTTAAGGGATTCTTTAAAATGCATAAATACTGCATGCACCCCTTCCACCCTACACCCAGCTCACCAACATATATGGCTCTCAGAGCTGTCCCACATGCAAGACTGGCTGATGCTAGCAACAAGACTGGCTGGGTGTGAAACCCCCCAGGGCCAAAGGCCAGAGATGTGCTGTTGCTACAGTGGAAAGAATACGGTCAGACTAAGTAGAAATTTGCTCTACTCTTCACATTTTATGAATTGATAACAAGTTCTCTCTACTCACTGACACTTTTCCTTTCTTGTTTTCCTCTCTAACTCTCTTTCTGTGACTTACTCTGTCTCCACGTGTTTGTTACAAGGCTGTCTTTGTCTCTCCATCTGCCCTTCCCAGTACACAGTATCACTGGCTCATTGCCCCTCGCCTTCTCTTTATCCTCCTCTTTCTTAGTCCACTTCTCCTGTCTCTGAATTGCTCTCTGTCTCTCTCTGCCTCTGTCATGATCCTATACTCTCTCTCTTCTTCTCCCCTTATTCATTCTCTTTTTCCATCTCTTGGCTTCCATTGTCTCTCAGTCTCTTCCTCTTGGTTTCTTTATCTCTCTCCTCATTCTGGAGATCATCTTCCATTCAGCTCTCACAGTCAGTAAACATCCTCACTGTGGCCATATAACAAAATTTAGTATTTCACTTTTAAGAGCAGATACTTAAAGACATCAGTGCGTTAAGTTGCTCTGAATGTACAGAGATGCCTGGGATGCCCACATCTATGATGTATTCACTTAAATACACATATATGATGGAGAGATGGAGTCCAAGATCAAGAAAGAGACTGAGATTTAAATTAAAATGCATGCTTCTTTATCGGGGACTGGAAGCTACTAGAGTTTTCAGCAGGTGTAGTCAGGTGGGTGAAATTACCTCCAGATCTCTCTCTCTGTAATCAACAAAGAGGACAATAAACAAAAGGCCTGGAAGCCCCTGCTGCTGCACACCACAAAAAGAAGGAAGAGAGATGCAGAGTGATCTTGCCGCTTCACAAAAACCCTGGGCACAGGCTCCTTCCCAATAATAGGGACTGAAAGCAAGTCAGGAAACTTGAACTTGGGCTCTTTGTCAAGTTCAGTTGTCTGGAATGCAATTCTAATGTGTCCAAGTTCACAAACTTGCTTACTCTCTCCCGTTTTGTTTGTTTCTCCCCCCCCCCACTTTTCAAATAACTTTAAAAAATAAATCAAGCAATGCACACTTACGGAAAAACAACAACACCAAAACTATGGACAAATTGAGAGAATTTCAAAGGTAGAAGTAAACTTAAGAAGCCATTTAGACTCCCTCTTGTGAGAGCACTGGAATCACAACTAACTGCTGAACAATCATCAACAGGAAGACACTGGAACTCACCAAAAAAGATACCCCACATCCAAAGACAAAGGAGAAGCCACAATGAGACGGTAGGAGGGGCGCAATCACAATAAAATCAAATCCCATAACTGCTGGGTGGGTGACTCACAAACTGGAGAACACTTATACCACAGAAGTCCACCCACTGGAGTGAAGGTTCTGAGCCCACGTCAGGCTTTCCAACCTGGGGGTCTGGCAATGGGAGGAGGAATTCCTAGAGAATCAGACTTTGAAGCTAGAGGGATTTGACTGCAAGACTTTGACAGGACTAGGGGAAACAGAGACTCTACACTTGGAGGGCACACACAAAGTAGTGTGCGCATCGGGACCCGGGGAAGGAGCAGTGAGGCCATAGGAGACTGAACCAGACCTACCTGCTAGTGTTGGAGGGTCTCCTGCAGAGGTGGGGGGTGGCTGTGGCTCACTGGGGGGACAAGGTCACTGGCAGCAAAAGTTCTGGGAAGTACTCCGTGGTGTGAGCCCTCCCAGAGTCTGCCATTAGCCCCACCAAAGAGCTGGGTAGGCTCCAGTGTTGGGTCACCTCAGGCCAAACAACCAACAGGGAGGGAACCCAACCCCACCCATCAGCAGTCAAGCAGATTAAAGTTTTACTGACCTCTGCCCAGCAGAGCAACACCCAGCTCTACCCACCACCAGTCCCTCCCATCAAGAAGCTTGCACAAGCCTCTTAGATAGCTTCATCCACTAGAGGGCAGACAGCAGAAGCAAGAAGTACTACAATTCTGCAGCCTGTGGAAAACCACATTCACAGAAAGACAGACAAAATGAAAAGGCAGAGGACATTCTATCAGATGAAGGAACAAGATTAAACCCCAGAAAAACAACTACATGAAGTAGAGATAGGCAACCTTCTGAAAAATAATTCAAAATAATGATAATGAAGATGATCCAGCACCTAGGAAAAAGAATGGAGGCAAATATCAAGAAGATGCAAGAAATGTTTAACAAAGACCTAGAAGAACAAACAAACAGAGTTGAACAATACAATAACTGAAATGAAAAATACACTAGAAGGAATCAATAGCAGAATTACTGAGGCAGAAGAACAGATAAGTGACCTGGAAGACAGAATGGTGGAATTCACTGCCACAGAAGAGAATAAAGAAAAAAGAATGAAAAGAAATGAAGACAGCCTAAGAGACTTCTGGGACAACATTAAACTCAACAACATTCGCATTATAGGGGTTCCAAAAGGAGAAGAAAGAGAGAAAGGACCTGAGAAAATATTTGAAGAGATTGTAGTCAAAAACTTCCCTAATATGGGAAAGGAAATAGCCACCCAAGTCCAGGAAGCAAAGGCAGGATAAACCCAAGAACAGGGAGGATAAACCCAAAGAGAAACACGCCGAGGCACATAGTAATCAAACTGACAAAAATTAAAGACAAAGAAAAATTATTAAAAGCAACAAGGGAAAAACGACAAATAACGTACAAGGGAACTCCCATAAGGTTAACAGCTGATTTCTCAGCAGAAACTCTACAAGCCAGAGGAAGTGGCACGATATATTTAAAGTGATGAAAGGGAAGAACCTACAACCAAGCTTATTCTATCTGGCAAGGATCTCATTCAAATTTGACAGAGAAATCAAAAGCTTTACAGACAAGCAAAAGCTAAGAGAATTCAGCACCACCTAACCAGCTCTACAACAAATGCTACAGAAACTTCTCTAAGTGGGAAACACAAGAGAAGAAAAGGACCTAAAAAAACAAACCCATAACAATTAAGAAAGTGGTAACAGGAAAAACATATCAATAATTACCTTAAGTGTGAATGGATTAAATGCTCCAACCAAAAGACACAGGTTCACTGAATGGATATGAAAACAAGACCCATAGATATGCTGTCTACAAGAGACACACTTCAGACCTAGGGACACATACAGACTGAAAGTGAGGGGATGGAAAAAGATATTCCATGCAAATGGAGATCAAAAGAAAGCTGGAGTAGCAATACTCATATCAGATAAAATAGACTTTAAGATAAAGAATGTTACAAGAGACAAGGAAGGACACTACATAATGACCAAGGGATCAATCCAAGAAGAAGATATAACAATTCTAAATAGATATGCATCCAACATAGGAGCACCTCAATACATAAGGCAACTGCTAATAGCTATAAGAGAAGAAATTGACAGTAAAACAATAATAATGGGGGACTTTAACACCTCACTTACACCAATGGACAGATCATCCAGACAGAAAATTAATACAGAAACAGAAGCTTTAAATGACACAATAGACCAGATAGATTTAATTGATATTTATAGGACATTCCATCCAAAAACAGCAGATTACACTTTCTTCTCAAGTGCGCACAGAACATTCTCCAGGATAGATCACATCTTGGGTCACAAATCAAGCCTTGGTAAATTTAAGAAAATTGAAATCATATCAAGCATCTTTTCCAACCACGATGCTATGAGATTAGAAATCAATTACAGGGAAAAAAAAGCAAAAACACAAACACATGGAGGCTAAACAATACGCTACTAAATAACCAAGAGATCACTGAAGAAATCAAAGGGGAAATCAAAAAATACTAGAGAAAAATGACAATGAAAACACGACAATCCAAAACCTATGGGGTGCCGCAAAAGCAGTTCTAAGAGGGAATTTTATAGCAATACAATCCTACCTCAAGAAACAAGAAACATCTCAAATAAACAATCTAACCGTACACCTAAAGGAATTTAGAAAGAATAACAAACAAAACCCATAGTTAGTAGAAGGAAAGTAATCATAAAGATCGGAGCAGAAATAAATGAAATAGAAACAAAGAAAACAATAGTAAAGGTCTATAAAACTAAAAGCTGGTTCTTTGAGAAGATAAACAAAATTGATAAAACTTTAGCCAGACTCATCAAGAAAAAGAGGGAGAAGACTCAAATCAAGAAAATTAGAAATGAAAAAGGAGAAGTTACAACGGACACAACAGAAATATAAAGCATCATAAGAGAATACTACAAGCAACTCTATGCCAATAAAATGGACAGCCTGGAATAAATGGACAAATTCTTAGAAAGGTACAACCTTCCAAGACTGAACCAAGAAGAAATAGAAAATATGAACATGCCAATCACAGCTAATGAAATTGAAACTGTGATTAAAAATCTTCCTACAAACAAAAGTCCAGGCCCAGATGGCTTCACAGGTGAATTCTATCAAACATTTAGAGAAGAGCTAACACCCATCTTCCTCAAACTCTTCCAAAAAATTGCAGTGGAAAGAACACTCCCAAATTCATTCTATGAGGCCACCATCACCCTGATACCAAAACCAGACAAAGATACTACAAAAAAAGAAAATTACAGACCAATAACACTGATGAATATAGATGCAAAAATCCTCAACAAAATACTAGCAAACAGAATCCAACAACACAGTATAAGGATCATACACCATGATCAAGTGGGATTTATCTCAGGGATGCAAGGATTCTTCAATATATGCAAATCAATCAATGTGATACACCATATTAACAAATTGAAGCATAAGATCTATGTGATCATCTCAATAGATGCAGAAAAAGCTTTCAACAAAATTCAACACCGAAATTGGACATAGAGGGAACCTACCTCAACATAATAAAGTCCATATACAACAAACCCACAGCAAACATCATTCTCAATGTTGAAAAACTGAAAGCATTTCCTCTAAGATCAGGAATAAGACAAGGATATCCACTCTCACCACTATTATTCCACAGAGTTTTGGAAGTCCTAGCCAGGGCAATCAAAGAAGAATAAGAAATAAAAGGAATCCAAATCAGAAAAGAAGAAGTAAAGCTGTCACTGCAGATGACATGATACTATACATAGAGAATCCTAAAGATGCTACCAGAAAACTACTAGAGCTACTCAATGAATCTGGTAAAGTTGCAGGATACAAAATTAATGCACAGAAATCTCTTGCATTCCTATACACTAACAATGAAAGATCAGAAAGAGAAATTAAGGAAACAATCCCATTCACCATTGCAACAAAAAGAATAAAATACCAGGAATAAACCTACCTAAGGAGGTAAAAGACCTGTACTCAGAAAACTATAAGACACTGATGAAAGAAATCAAAATGACAAAAACAGATGGAGAGGTATATACTGTGTTCTTGGATTGGAAGAATCAATATTGTGAAAATGACTATACTACCCAAAGCAATCTACAGATTCAATGCAATCCCTATCAAATTACCAGTTACATTTTTTACAGAACTAGAACAAAAAATCTTACAATTTGTATGGAGACACAAAAGACCCCTAATAGCCAAAGCAGTCTTGAGGGACTGCTAGAGTAATGGAAATAAAAACAGAAATAAACAAATGGGACCTAATGAAACTTAAAAGCTTTTGCAAAGCAAAGGAAACTACAAACATGATGAAAAGACAACCCTCAGAATGGGAGAAGATATTTGCAAACGAATCAACAGGCAAAGGATTAATCTCCAAAATATATAAACAGCTCATGCAGCTCAGTATTAAAAAAGCAAACAACCCAATCCAAAAATGGGCAGAAGACCTAAATAGACATTTCTCCAAAGAAGACATACGGGGGCCAAGAAGCACATGAAAAGCTACTCAACATCACTAATTATTAGAGAAATGTAAATCAAAACTACAATGAGGTATCACCTCACACCAGTTAGAATGGGCGTCATCGGAAAATCTACAAACAACAAATGCTGGAGAGGGTGTGGAAGAAAGGGAACCCTCTTGCACTGTTGGTGGGAATGTAAATTGATACAGCCACTATGGAGAAGAGTACAGAGGTTCCTTAAAAAACTAAAAGTAGAATTACCATATGACCCAGCAATCCCACTACTGGGCATATACCCTGAGAAAACCATAATTCTAAAAGACACATGTACCCCAATGTTCATTGCAGCACTATTTACAATAGCCAGGTCATGGAAGCAACCTAAATGCCCATCTGCAGATGAATGGATAAAGAAGATGTGGTAAATATATACAATGGAATATTACTCAGCCATAAAAAGGAACAAAATTGGGTCACTTGTAGAGATGCGGATGGATCTAGACACTGTCATACAGAGTGAAGTAAGTCAGAAAGAGAAAAACAAATATCGTATATTAAGGCATATGTGGAACCTAGAAAAATGGTAGAGATGAACCAGTTTACAGGGCAGAAATTGAGACACAGATGTAGAGAACGTATGGACACCAAGGGGGTAAAGTTTGGGGGGGTGCGGGGGGGCGTTGAACTGGGAGATTGGGATTGACATGTAGACACTAATATGTATAAAATGGATAACTAATAAGAACCTGCTGTATAAAAAAATAAAATTCAAAAATTCCAAAAATATATATACATATATTGAGCCACTTCTAAGTCTAGGGACTTGGGATATACAAGGCAACAACCCAGTTAAAAAAAAAAAAAGAAACCCTTACTTTGTGGGGCTTACATCTGTACTATTTTATATTTTATTATTTATGTATTATTTTATTTCCTCTTTCTGGTATTTTGTGGAAGCTTTCCCAAAATAAATATATATAGATATATTTATTTATAAATAATGTATAAATATAAATATAATTTTTATATATATATATAAACATATAAGCAATCTTTTAATGGCTGAATATTCTACAACACTCATATGGAAAGTCATGGGTCATTTATTTTATATGAAAGCCAGTTTTCCCCAAGGATACGGCAAATAAAACAGCAAAATATTTAGTAAGCTAGTTGTGATATTGTGATTTATAATAAGAAACATACATTTTGTCTTAGTGCCCATTTCTGGCACAGAGCCCCTCAAACCCCTGGGTTTTCCTGTGATGAGAGTTTAATTACGTGACTTCAGACCACAGTTAAGGATGTTGGCCAGTTGCCAAAAAACCAACCATGTGATCAGAGGGTTGAAACTGTCAGTCCAGCCCCCTTGACCTCTGGGGAGGGGATAGGTGCTGGAGTTTGAATCAACGGCCAATGGCCAATGATTTATTCAACTGTGCTGATGTAATGAAACCTCCATAAAAACCCAAAAAGACAGGGTTCCGAGAGCTTCCAGGTTGGTGAACAGGTGGAGATTCAGGAAGAATGGTGCACTCAGAGAGCAAAGGGAGGCTCCACGCTCTTTCTCCATACCTTGCCCTAGGCATCTCTTCCATCTGCTGTCCCTGAGTTGCATCCTTAAAAATAAACTGGTAATCTAGTAGGTGAAACGTTTCTTGAGTTCTGTGAGCCAGCAACTCTAGCCAATTAATCAAACCCAAGAAGGGAGTCGTTGAACCTTCCAATCTATAGCCTGTCGCTCAGAAGCACAGGTGATAACCTGGACTTGGGGCTGGCCTTGGAAGTGGGAGGTGGGGGGGACAGTTTTGTGGGACTGAGTCCTTAACCTGTGAAATCTGATGTGACCTCTGTGTAGACAGTGTCAGAATTGAGTTAAATTGTTGGACACCCAGCTGGTGTCAGAGAATTGATTGTCCCTGTGGAACCTATCAGCCCCCAACCCACACACTGGAAATTGGGTCCAGAACCCTATTACAACCATCATGTGCAAATAGCTGGAGATGCTGAAAGGCATGCCAAGAAAAAGAGCAGAAGAGAGTCCTGGCCTCCTTATAAGAAAATGGAACTGGAATGAAAAAACATAAATACAGAAACAGAAGCAATGAGCAACATATTACAAACGTCTTTTAGTACATCATACTCGAGCATTATTAGTACTAGTACTAACACAGTAATGACGATAATAATAATAGCTAATGTTTACTGATTGCTTACTCTATGGCAGATGCCACTTTCAGCGTTTTTATATCTATTGTCTCTTTCAACCATCAAGAAACCATATAGAAAGTATACCACTATTATTTCCATTAAACAGATGAGGCAACTAAGGTACAGAATTACAAAGCTTATTGCTCAAGTTAGCATACCTAGGAGTGGGAATTCAAACCAATCACTAAACATTACGTTATATTTAAAATAATGTACTCTTTTAGCCACTTGTTTTGCCCATGGTCATATGGACATCCAGGAAAGATAACTGCATAGAATATATTCAGTGTAGAAATAGCACCATCTTGCAGAAAGGTACCATCTTCCTCTGCCTGGGGCACCAGTGCCGTGCCATGTAATCATCTCTTCTTCTCTTAGAGAACCATCTAGCGGGTCCTCACCATTGGGGTCATAATTTTCATTGAAAAGCTAATAAAAGCTTTGGGCTTCAGCTCTCCTTGGGGAAAAGTAAAGCATATTGACATAAGATTGTACAGACAATGGAAGGGGTTCAGGGACCCCAAAACTCACACATAGATTTTAGGAAAATTATTTTCAACCTTTAGTGTTCCTAAGGGAGTTTGAAAAACATAAAGATTCCCACTCCCCATCAGCAGATTCAAAAGCAGGTTCCATGATGACAAACTCTGGGAAACGCTGCCCTAAGTGCCCAAGGAGAGAGCCCATGCCTGCTCAGGTAAGAATTCCTCCACCAACTCAGAAAAATGCAAGGCAGGGTAAAGAGTGCTGCAGACAGGTTTCTAAGCAGGGTCACAACCATGCCTAAAAGAGCTTTTTTTCCCCTTTAATGATTCTAATCAAGAGTGCACTTTGGGAAGTATTGAGATAGGGAAAGACCTTTTACTTTTAACCTCCCTCCATAGGCCCTGGATCCACGGCCCACAGTTTTGTGTCTCAATAGCCCCTGCAACTCTGATTAAAGGAAGACCACTAGAGGCATCAATCCTTTGGCTTCGGGGCACAACATGATAAGTTGGTTGCCTGATAACATGATTCTTATTAGTACCTCCTTTAAAGAGTGAACAAGTTGTCCACACTGTCATTCTAGGGTCATTAGCCAGCAGGGAGAAACCAATCGGCACATCCTACACATCCTCCCAGGATAACAAGATGACACACACTAATAACCCTAGATGATCCACACTGGGGAGAGGACGGGGGAGGTGAGGGCTTTGATCAAGCTCCATCACATAGCAGCTTATTACCTCGTAAAGTGTATCAGGTCAGGGACCTGAGATGGGGGTGTTGTGAAAGGGAGCGCCCCGAGATGGGGTGCTCTTGCCAAGAGTTCTCCCACCACCCCTCCGCACTGACTTGTCAAGTTCTCTCTAAAGAAATTCAGAGATAAACGCCGACGAAGGGAGAGCATGATCAAATAGAAAAAGCTCTGGAGCCAGAAAGGGGAAAAATCAAATTCTATGTCTGCCCCCACCACCTTCGAGCTCGGTGACCTCAGGCAAGATCTTTGTTTTTTTCTTTTTTACATCTTTATTGGAGTATAATTGCTTTACAATGGTGTGTTAGTTTCTGCTTTATAACAAAGTGAATCAGTTATACATATACATATGTTCCCAAATCTCTTCCCTCTGGAGTCTCCCTCCCTGCCACCCTCCCTATCCCACCCCTCTAGGTGGCCACAAAGCACTGAGTTGAGCTGATCTCCCCGTGCGATGCGGCTGCTTCCCACTACCTATCTATTTTACGTTTGGTAGTGTATATATGTCCATGCCACTCTCTCACTTTGTCACAGCTTACCCTTCCCCCTCCCCATAACCTCAAGTCCATTCTCCAGTAGGTCTGTGTCTTTATTCCTATCTCATCCCTAGGTTCTTCATGACTTTTTTTTTTCTTCAATTCCATATATATGTGTTAGCATACGGTATTTGTCTTTCTCTTTCTGACTTACTTCACTCTGTATGACAGACTCTAGGTCCATCCACCTCATTACAAATAGCTCAATTTTGTTTCTTTTTATGGCTGAGTAATATTCCATTGTATATATGTGCCACATCTTCTTTATCCATTCATCCGATGATGGACACTTAGGTTGTTTCCATCTCCGGGCTATTGTAAATAGAGCTGCAATGAACATTTTGGTACATGACACTTTTTGAATTATGGTTTTCTCAGGGTATATGCCCAGTAGTGGGATTGCTGGGTCATATAGTAGTTCTATTTGTAGTTTTTTAAGGAACCTCTATGCTGTTCTCCATAGTGGCTGTACCAATTCGCATTCCCACCAGCAGTGCAAGAGTGTTCCCTTTTCTCCACACCCTCTCCAGCATTTATTGTTTCTAGATTTTTTGATGATGGCCATTCTGACTGGTGTGAGATGATATCTCATTGCAGTTTTGATTTGCATTTCTCTAATGATTAGTGATGTTGAGCATCCTTCCACGTGTTTGTTGGCAATCTGTATATCTTCTTTGGAGAAATGTCTATTTAGGTCTTCTGCCCATTTTTGAATTGGGTTGTTTGTTTTTTTGTTATTGAGCTGCATGAGCTGCTTATAAATTTTGGAGATTAATCCTTTGTCAGTTGCTTCATTTGCAAGTATTTTCTCCCATTCTGAGGGTTGTCTTTTGGTCTTGTTTATGGTTTCCTTTGCAAGATCTTTAAGCCTTGACTTCCTTGGCTTTCGAATGAGGATAATGACATCTAGTTTGTAAGGGTGGTGTGAGGATGAAGTGAATAACGTGGTGATGCCCTAGAATGTACTTCCAGGGAATCTGGTCACTAAATTGATGGCTATTTATATTATTGTCATTAAGAGCGATTTCTCTTATAATCAATGTAGCTCATCTGGCTGCAGAGAGCTATCCCTAGTGTGCAGCAAACTCTCCTTTGCTCCCTTCCCCCACCTACCCCACCCCGCACCCAAAAGTTAGAGGAAGTAGAGAAGGCAACAGCTGGGATCTCTATTATAATCCTTGAGCAAATAAAATCCATTAGCGTCAACAAGGCACTCCTTCAGTTTGACTAATGCTGCTCCCCACAGTTGAAGCTCTAGTTTCCTTTGACGAAGACCATACTTAATATTATTTTCAACTAGATTTCACAGGCCTAAGACAACTGAAGAGGGGAGGACTTGACTCTCCCCCTCTTCTCCCCAACCCCCTGCTGCAATAAGCCCAGTGATAAGCAATCTCATCTCCAAAGACCATTAGCAGTGGAACATACATGATAGATGGGTTATTTACTGCCGGAGACCCCTCACCTGTAAAAAGTCCCATCTCCTCTCCTCAGGGTCCCTTTTTAAAGATTTAAACAATGCCAAGTACATGATTTTTGTCCTTGCGCTGAAGCCCAGGATAAATAACTTGAATAGCTGAGCCTGGAACTCAGGAGCTCCATGGCCAACCTCCATACTTCATCCCTCAATGGCAACCATTATGGACACACAGGTGCATAGGCTTGAGGCAAACTGTGAGGCTAGGATGCAGCTGCGTCCCATCTCCTGGCTGTGGAAAGCCAGTGGTGTTCCAAACCGAGAATCAGTTGTACAGTGTGACAAAACGTGTTTGACCCTGTCCTTCCACTAACGGACTTGCTTAATACCAACGCCCTGCTTTCCCTCTTTGAGAAACGCGGATGATATCTGTCTTTCCTATCTCCTAGGACTGTGGTGAAAATAAAACTGAAGTCATGGAAGTAATGTTCCCATCTTTGAAAACTGAAGCATTTTGCAAAAGAAAAGGGCTATAACCGATCTAAAGTGGTATAAGGACATTCAGGAGTGCTCTAGAAATAGACACAATATCTTTTATACACGTGTAAAATTTCCTGTAGCATTTCCTGCAGAGCATTCACGTCCTTTTTATCCTCCTACCTACATTTTAGAATAGGCTCTCTTCTTCCTTATAAACTGTGCACAGTAAGAGTCCAGCTTTGTTTCTTGCCAACCATTTGATTGTTCCATCCATCCCAAGGGAGAAGGAGGCGCACTCCTCAGGAGTCACCACTGCCCTTTCCTGGAGCCTGGTTCCAACATCACGCTGACCACGCCTCTTCTCTGCCATCCTGTTGGCCACTGTAGGGACACTGGCTAGTTTCCCCTCTAGGACACACAGATGTATTCTCCACCCTTTCCGGCCAGAGATAAAGGACAGTAACTGAGACATACATAAAGACAGGACAAACAGATTACATACGTTTAGTGAACAGAAGTTGTCAGGGAGCCAAATTAATCTACCCTCCGGGCAGCCCAGCTACTGATATTTCTAATCAAGAACTTAAACAAAAGAAAGTCTGTCTGTGAAAACTGCGTGTGAAAAATGTCAAGGTAAAAATGAAACAATGATGACTCCAGCTGAAATTTAATGTGCAAATAAGGGTAGTTATGCCTTCACGTGACCATAGAGGTTTTTAGTTTCTTTGGGGGCCTGGAATACAGCCAAGCTCACTAGGAGATGGGTGTGTATATGTTTTTGCTTAAATCATATTTTAAAAACTATTTCTAAGGTTAAGACCTTAGTTAAACATAGTTTACATTTAATGTAGTTAACTTCCTTGATATAGATAGGAACCTTTACATCTCTACGCTCGACCTTTCCTCACACCATCCACTCAGCTCAAAATATCCTTGTAATAATCTCCATCTTTTAATTAAAAATTTCTCTACATTTCAAGGTTCAGTTGAAACACCTGCTTTGCAATGAAGTTTGGAGACCACCCCAGCCAGAAGATGCCTGCCCATCCCTCCTCTGAACTCCTATAGCATGTGACACCCTCAGAGGACACTTACCTTCTGCTACCTCTTCAGAGCATTGTTTGGGCAGCAAACTGAAAGCTCTCTGAGGGCAGGTATCATTTCTTTTCATCTTTGCGCATCACTCCACATATGTCCCTACTATCAATGCCTGACAAATATTAGGACTCAATACCCATTCATAGAATTAAAAGTAAATATGATAATTTGTGTAAGCTTCTTAGCATAATGCTGCCATATGACAATCTCACCTTAAATGTGAGCAATTATTATTCTCTTAAATAAATTAGACAATTGCACCAGCTTCTCTACCCTAGTTTATGAGTTTCTGGGGTCCTTCTTTAAAAGGATGTGGACAGGGGCTTCCCTGGTGGCACAGTGGTTGAGAGTCCGCCTGCTGATGCAGGGGACACGGGTTCGTGCACCGGTCTGGGAAGATCCCACATGTCGCAGAGTGGCTGGGCCCGTGAGCCATGGCCGCTGAGTCTGAGCGTCCGGAACCTGTGCTCCGCAACGGGGGAGGCCACAACACTGAGAGGCCCGCGTACCGCAAAGGAAAAAAAAAAAAAAAGGATGTGGACATAGTTCCCAGAGTCAACACTGATGAGTCTAGAAAATCCCATTAAAATATCTTAAGAGATCTTTACTTTCCAATTTCACATTAAGCACTTTTTTTGTTCAAAGATACCAAGTGCCTTAACCTGAAGATATGATACAATAAACCTAATAAACTATATTTTGCTGCAATGCCTGCTTGGGTCTCAAATGCCTTAATTTCCTATTAACAGATGTGCATATAAACCATGGAAAGAGGAAGAATCTTGTGAAATGAAAGGCTTGCTCACTTACAGGTCAAGGGTATAGGTCATTGTGTCAATTCTGCATCCTGAACACTCCCAGTGGACTTTATTTAGATGTAGTAGGTGCACAATACCTACAGGTTGACAAAAATTTTTAATGAATTTCAACCTGTAAGGGATTTCAGTGATGCTCTGGCCTATTTGTGTCATTTTACAGAGGATAAAATTGAGGCCACAAAATTTTTACAGGCTGTCACTACATATCTAATTTTTGTGTACAGCCAGGACTATAACCCAGGAGTCTTAAAAACCCAGTAGAGAAGTATTTCTTCTACAAAAATAAGAAGTAGCATTTATTGAGCACTTACTATGTACCAGCCAGTTTGCATATGTGATGTCAAATCTTCTGGGGAAAAAAAAAAACCAAACAAACAGAAAAAGACGTGCCCTCCCCATATTTTAGTTGAGAAAACAGAAACTCAAAGAATTTAAGTGTCTTGCTCAAAGCAAAGTGCTGGGAAGCAGGAGAGCTAACATTCAAACTCAAATCTGCTTCCAAACCCACTGCCTTCCATGTCATACCATGTTAACACCCATTAACAGCATAAAACACTGATCAGAGAAGGTTATTATGTGGCTTGCTAGAGAAATCTAAAATCCTTCATCAGTTTACTTTGGAAAAAAAGGTAAAAAAACTTACGTCAAAATGTATAGCCAAATCAAGTGTTCATAGGCAACTCTTTATAAAATCATATTTGTAATTAACTTAGAAGAGGAGTCTATTCCTGAAGAACGCCACATCTGAAAGCTGAATGATGGCACATTACCTCGTGCTCAATGAATCATCAGGTACAGATTCCATGTCTCAGTAAAGATGAAGATGTGGGTGGATAAGAGAACAGCCAAATCACTACTTTAAGGTAAAGGGTGCAATGTGACAGGCACATGTTACATAGTCCTTGCTTTTCTACAAAGAGATAGAGCTTCCAGCTAAGACTATGTCTTCCTTCACCACCATCTGAAATCTACCCGAAACAGGATTATTTAAAATACAGACCCCCAAAGGTCTGAGTTTTTCTGTCCTACCTTAAAGTCTCTAAGACAAGCCCTTCTGTGGGGTTTTGAAGTCGGATCACCCTGGGTGCCAGCCTCTGCTTTGCCACTGAACCGTTATATCTTCTTGGCAAGTCGTTTAGCCTTCTGGAGCCTCAGTTTCCTCATTAATGTAATGGGGGTAATAATAACTACTCATAACATTTTTGTGAAAATTAAGTGAAACGATGAATGTAAGACATCTACTCAGAAACCTGACTCACTGGGACTCAGTTTACTCACTAAGGGTGGATGGTAAATGTCAAGTCCCAGAATAACAAAAGGCAAAGAATTACATGAAAACCAACCAGATCGTCATTCACTACAATAAATGCAGTATTAAAGATGTCATAACAGCAAGATATGTCAAGTAAAAGCCTCTGTTAACAATTTGTAACACTACTTCTAGTGAGAAAGGGACAAGACAGTGAACTGAAATATTCAAATTGACTCCAGCATAAAAATATGAAAAAGAGATATTAACACTTGACACCTGTCTATTACCTAACAGGGATATTGTAAGGATTAAGGAGTGTAGCACTTTGAAATTCCTTGGAAATAAGGAATAAACGCATCCCCATCATACATAGGTATAGACAAATATATATTTTAACAAACTAAGAATTACTCTATAAATTTAGATCAGGGCACAGCATGCCTTGGATGAGTAGGGTAGGAACAATATGTTCTTGCTTACGATACCAAGCTCATGACAAATGATTCATACCCAGCGCTTTTCATGCCAAAAGATCCCCCCAGGTGTTCCACCAACTCCATCAACACTTTCCATCAAGCTAGACTGCAGTACAGAGGAATCACATCACACCCACGGACAAGGCAAAACAGTCATATCCTTACACAACTGCACAAGTCCAACAGCGGAGGGGGCAGGAAGGAGAAGGGAAGGAGGTGAGAGAAGGATCCAGAGTTCTTCACAAGTTTGATAGGCAGCCTATAATTACCATACATTTACACCTTTAATGCAGGTATTATTGTCATCAGAAGCCCTACTTAGCAAAGGCTTTTAGCTAAAGGTGAGATAGGTCCAGAGGAGGTGTACTGCCAGTGGCCCTGAATGGGCTGGGGGTGGATTTATGGGGGACAGCAGCTAAATGAGAAGAAAATGAGAGCTCCCACCCACTGCTGTCCTCAGTGTTAGGATAGTGGATTTCTTGCTCTGGGGGGAATGTGAAGTGCAATGAGATGAGAGTTACAAAGAGGTATACAGTACTTTCCAGTCACAACACTCTCTTAACTATATCCTGGCCTGTAATTCTCAGTAATGAATCTGACAGGCATCCTCCCCTCCTGTTTTAGAGATGAGGAAATTCACACTCAGGCAATCAGCTTGCCAAGATCAAACCACAAATAGGCAGAACCAGAACTCAGGTCTCCGCTCTGCTTTTCACATCACAAAGTTGTCTAGAAAAGTTTCTTTCTGCCTCCCTTACCTTCAAAATATATTTTAAACTTTATCTCTTCTAGGAATCTGGGACTACTTTGTGGAGGATACCGATACAAGACTATTTCTCTTCCTCTACTACTTATATACACTGAAGAAAAACAACAACAATTTGTATGTAAGTGGGCGCGGATGGAGGGTATGTCCTTATAGAATGAGAGACTTAATAGGATAGAAATCTCATTCGTTTACACGATTTGAGTGCTCCAACTTTTAACACCTTGATTATTTCCTACATTATCTCAGACTTCCTTACATGTCACCCCTTCAAGCCCTGACCCTAAGAAGCCTAACTGGGTTTATAAGCACCATTTAAAAAAAAAAAAAAGGCTGGCAGTGCTTGGCACCATTTCTTAAATGAAGTTTAAAACTTGCCAAAGATGTACTCTCCTTTTCTTGCTCTTTCCAAGATCTTTCAATAGGTGAACTAGAGGTCTAATGGGTGAGTGATATTTTACGGCTTGAATTACATTAAAAGCCAGAAATATTTTGAGTCCAAAGTCCTTTACTTCTTGATACAAGATTTAATATGTTTGATGTGTTTAAAATTGCCCCTTAAAGCTAGAAGCTTTGAGTTAATCATCTAAAGCAGTGCGAAAGTTATCTGATCAGTTTAAGAAGATTCAGGTTCAAATTGGGGGATTAATTTCAGTGGTTACGATATGAAAGATAGGACAGTTAAGGTAAGGAATGAGGGCAAGGGTCTCCGGAACTTGAATGAAAAGAATTTCAGCTTCAATTATTTGATTAAACCAGTCCGGAGAACCATATAAAACCATAGCCTTGGTCATGAAGGCTGAATTGTAGGGAAAACCATGCTGAGGCTCTCAGGACAGAGACATGATACAAAATACTACTTATCACAATTTGCCTTAATACAATTTATATCTATGTACCCAAGGAATCCATAATGACAGCCTCTTATTTTAAAATGTTCACAACTTTCATTAAAAAAGCTGACAGTGAGCACAATTCACTAAAGTGGCACTTCCCTGGGAAGGTTTCTGGCAATAACATCACAATTGAAAACATTTTGAAATGTACCAGGATGCACAGACTGTGCATAGTACAAATACTACAATCTCAGTAACCTGATAGAAGGTGAAACTTTGATTTTTTTTTTCAGTTACCCATCCTTGGTTTTCATTTTCTTGTCTGCTTCAATGCAGCCTGGTGAAGTTTCCATACTTCTAAATCACCTGCAGTTATCACCACCAAAGCTCTTTCTTTACTATTTCAGCTCTTTGAAGTTTCCAGGTGCAGTTTAAACTGGAATAGCTCCCTCAAATTCCAGACATGCAGGCTTTTCCAAACATCTAAAACCTTCCTGATCTTGGACACAGCTCATGGACTTGCACCCACGCTCCCCAGTGACAGCCTCCTGGAAATCCAGCAATCCCTCTCCCCCCTTAATAAAGGGAGAGCTACGTCTTTATCTGTACTCTTCACTAGAGGAGATCAGGCAATGGGGGAGAACACGGAGTTGTTGTCACAGGGACATATCTGATCTTCCTGGGACAGATCAAGCCAGAGAACAACCACTCATTCACAGGCTGGAAAGCCCCAGCTCTCAAAACACACTGGCTGGTGCTGTTAGAAGATGCTGGAGAGTTCCCGTCCTGAAACTTGCATCCACTTGGTCCCCAGAAACAGAATACATTAAGGGCTCCTTGCCATCCACTGAATTTCTCTTCCGTGCCGGGAAGAGGGGGTTAGGAGCTTCGTATAAAAATAAAATTAAAAGGCTACGAATAAAGACTTTTTGATCTTACGTGCTCTCATCCATAAGTCTAGCAAGTTAAAGAGAAAGTCACTTGAGGGAACACCAGACTGCCTGGAATTTTAACCCTTTCACCTCTGCATTCAGAATACTTTAACCCGCTCTGTTTGCCTGGTCTTCGGATCCATCCTACACAAAGGAGACCAAAGAAACGGGAAAGAGGGATCTGCCTGCCCTGTATAAAGCTTTGTTAGAGGTTTGGAGAGGACTCCGGTGTTGGTGGGAAAGGGGTGGTCTCCTAGTTGGTGACATTAAATCCTTGGGGAGGCGGGCAGGGAAGACTTTAGTTTGCACAATGTTTCAAGTCCAGAAACCCCATTTCCTCAAATTCTCAATCAAATCACACAGCCGACTTTAACCCTTTCCATTTTCCACCCCTTTGCCCTCAGTCCCATTATACTCACGCTGCTGTTGTGGCCAGACCAGTGGACCATGGCTTGGTTGTGTGCTGAGTCTCCTGTCAGCGCGAACGTAGTGCTGGTCAGTTTCAGCTCCTCCAGCCGGAAGCGAGTGGCTTTGTCCGGGTCCCGCTCCAGAGTCCCAGGCTCCTGCTGCCCTCTGTCCCTTAGCACTCCCCGGGGGCGTCTTCTCGTGCCCTCTCCCCGTTCTGCCTTCTCTTGATCCTCTCCACTCCGTCTCCTCCGGTCAGAGCGTGGAGCAATCGCCACCGACGCCCCAGTGCCCGGGGCCCGCTCCAGGGACAGCGCTCGGTCTCCGGCGGCCACTGCAAACAGGGGGCGTCCGAGCAGGGGCGTGGCAGGAGCCCTGCCTCGCGGCCGCAGGTGAGTAAGCCCCCCTCGGGTCGGAGCCCAGCGTGGGGCCGAGCTGGGGTGCAGCGGGGGACCGCAGGAGCCGCCGCCGCAGGCGCCCGGGGCGCAGAGGACTAAGAGCCCCGCGCCGGCGAGGAGCGCGCTCAGCCCGGCTGGGGAGCCGCCGCCGGCGCCAACTTTTCCCATTGCGGGAGCGGAGAGGAGCTGAGAGGGGGTCCCGGACCGGAGGTGGCGGCGCGGGGCTCTCCGCTGGCCGGCTACGAGGAGCAGGAGCTCAGGAGCCCAACTCCATCCAAGTTGGGCCGCGGTGGGGGCGGGCAGAGGCGGTTCGGGGCAGGTGGCGGCCGCTTGCCCGGGCTGGGCTGGTGCCGAGCGCGGGTTCGGACGGAGCGAGCCGCCGCCACGCGGGGGTGGAGCCGAAGTGAAGTCACGGGCGGAGCGGGCGCTGGCGCGCGGGCAGGCAACACGGAAGAGAGGGCGGGCGCTGCCGGGGCTTCGAGCGCTGCGTCCCGCTCCCGAGCTGCGCTGCGCGCGGTTGGCTGCGGGGACTGGAGGCGCCGCCGACCCTCCCCCTGGGCTCGCCTGCGCCGCCGCCGCCCGCTCCTCGCCGCCGCGCTGTGCGCCCCCGCGGCCGCCGGCCTCCGCGCAGAGCCCGAGTGCCCCTCCCGTGGGGGCGGCCAGCCCGGACCTGGCGGAGTGGTTACTGTGCTGGGGACTTCCTATTCCTGTTTGTTTCTATCAGTCTCTGTAGCTGTTTCTTTTTTCTTTTCTTTTTCTTCCTCCCTGGTCATTTTCAGTTTAGAAAATAGGGATGAGTGGGCTTCTGCTCTTTCCATTCTTAGTCTCAGTGAGTTGGCACCTTGACCTTACCTTGGGAAGAGTCTGTGTGTCCCAACATCAGCAGAGAATGATGTAATTAAAAGATCGCAGGTGTGTGTGTGTGTGTGTGTGTGTGTGTGTGTGTGTGTGTGTGTGTGTTCTGGGGGATTTTCCCATCAATTATGACGCTTAGATTTCTTCCTTGACCTCCTAAATAAAGCACTCACTGTATTTGAACCCAATCTTACTGCATTTTGTGGGCGTGTCTTGGCTTCCCTAAGGGACTGCACACTCATTGAGGACGGGAAGGCTACGTTGTGAGCAACTTGGAAGAAGTAACCAGTTCATTCTGTTTGCCATTTTATCCTTAGTACTTGGACACAGTGCCCTACATGGTAGGAAATCTGTCAGTCATTAATTCATAAATATTTATTGTAAGCCTATTATTATATTTCTGTGTGCAAATACATACAGGAAAGGAGGCATGGTGCTCCATCTATCCTGTGGCATTCGTGCCTAGCCCAGAGCTACTAACACATGCCTTAAGACTCAATAGGAAACTTCATGTGGGTGCTGGACGCTCTGCCATTAGTTTGCTGTGGAATCTATGACAAGTAGCAATCTATCAGCTTCCTAGGTTTAAAACTAAGTTGTTGCATTAGATGACCTTTAAAATCCCTTTCACTCCTAAAATTCTATAATTGTATGATTATAATGTCTGCCCAGCCTAGCTCCCCTGCTACTATTCAAAAGTTCAGATTAAGATTTATAGTAGGTGAATGGGCTTTGAAAAGTACAAAGCATTTCTCAAAATCCAAGCCTTTTTCAAATAGAAAGTTGCTTCTAAGGGCTGAAATACCTTCACATGTCTTTGTAGTCTTCATGAGCCAGATAACACTTTCTTATCACATGGTAGCTGTTAAATTATTCTGTGAATTTTTATTGATCGAATAAATGAATCCCACCACAGAATAGTACAATTCCCAGTTTCTAATTACACGTTTGTTCATTCTCACACTTGCAAAGGTAACCTCACTGAAAAATCTGAATCCTGAGTTTGTGATGGGACCAACTTGCAAGTAACAGCGTGATCATTATTCTTTAATGAATAATACTCTTTTTACTGCTGTACAAGAGGAGTTTCTCTTATTCCAAGCCAGAGGTGTGTTACAAAAAAATTTAAAATGATTGTTCTCATGATTGATCCAAGAAATGTGCCAATGCAAAGAGCACAGGCTTCTCAGCCATAAAACTTGGATACTTAAAAGGACAAAAGAGTGTCCTGTTCGTCATTAAAGGAGACACAGACTGTTCTTCCAAAAGTACCATTACTACCCAAGCCTGAATCCTCCTAAAAAAGGACCACTGGCAGGTTGTGGCTTCTAGATGGAGGAGAGGTGAGCCAGAGGTTATCACTTCCTTCCTCCCAAATTGCAAGTGCTCTTTGTCAAAGCCCAGGAGAGCTGTTTTCCTCTCCTCAGAAAAGTTTTCAAAGCTTTGCAGGATCCTTTGCTTAATGCCTTCTTTCTATGCCCTGCTAACCTCCTTTCCACTCTGTGAGATTTCCTCCAAGAGAGGAAAACCAGATTAGATTAAAGACTCAGAACCCAAATGAACTCCCATCCAAATATAGGACTGGAAAAAGCAAAATGGAAAAGAAATTAGTAAATTCACATTTTCTGGTCTTAGTCTATCATTACCCTACCAAAATTTAGATTGCTTTGGTTTCAAAAGGAAGTTCTTCCTGAAGATTTGGGAAAGTAGAGCTGACATTTCCTCCTCAAGGAGTTTAGGGAAAGCATTTTCAGTCCATTTGCTGAGAATTCGTAGAGGCAGGCACTTTTTTAATGCCTGATTTTAATTATCCATTTGTGAAAAAGTTTACACAGATGTAGAAGAAATTGACTCCAACTATTTTTTTAAAATAAATTCATTTTATTTCTTATGGCTCTGGTCCCCATGAACTTTTGTCAACAAGCAGAAAGTACCAGTAATTCCCTAAACCATCATCTTTTTCCAGAGGACTTCAAGAAATAGGCTAATCATGGGGGAAAGTGGGCTAGTCTATTTCATGGTGTTTGCAACCCAACGATCCAATAAGCAACCCAATGGGTTTTATTAATATGATCCATTAGGAACGGGTCATTTGTTAGCAAAATAGTTGACATAAAAGGCCACTAGAGAGCGTAGATCTATAATTCCAATTAGGAGTCTTTTTCATTATGCACATGAAAAATATGCCACCACCTAATGTAAGTCACCATCATTTCTTACCTGGACTAGCTCAACAGTCTCCATACTACTCTCCCTACTCCAAGATTGCTTTGCTCCATCCTTTCTCTACAATAGTCATCTCCAAAGTGGGGTACAAGTGCCAAAATGGTATCACAAGGTGATATATTTGTGTGCAGGAAATAGACTAGCTAATATTCAATTACTGATTAACATATATATGCTATTTATATATCTATATCTATCTATCTATACATATCTATGTATCTATCGAGGGAGAGAGAGAGAGAATATGAACATATAAACATTTTGGAGTCACATGCTGATGGGTGTACATGATCAAAACGGTTTAGATGCCTTGCCCTACAAAGCAGCAAAAGTGGTCTTTCAAAAGTATAAAAAATACCATTCCTTGCCACTGTTTAAAACTTAAGTAACTTAATACCTTTGCAAACAGAATACCTAGGGCTTCCCTGGTGGCGCAGTGGTTGAGAGTCCGCCTGCCGATGCAGGGGACACGGGTTCGTGCCCCGGTCCAGGAAGATCCCACATGCTGCGGAGCGGCTGGGCCCGTGAGCCATGGCCGCTGAGCCTGCGCGACCGGAGTCTGTGCTCCGCAACGGGAGAGGCCACAACAGTGAGAGGCCCGCGTACCGCAAAAACAAAAACAAAAACAAAACAGAATACCTACACTCCTTACCACGACCCACCAGGCCTGCGTGCGCTGGGTCCTGTCCATTCCTCAGTCACATTTGGCAGCACTCACCCTCCTCACCCATATGCTTCAGTCACTCTGGACGATCCCTTCCTCCCATGTGCCAAGTTTTGTCCAACTCGTGACCTTTGCATATGCTGTTCCACCTACGTGGAACGCCCACCATCATCCCCATTCACATGGTGGACTCCTTTCCTTTGAAACCTTCACTTTAAATGTACTTCCTTAGACAGACTTTCCCTGACTCCCTAACTAAGAAGAAATATCTTCCACATTTTTTGCATCAGTCCTTTCTTAGTTCCTTCTTAGCATGTTACAGGCTTCAATTATTTTATTTGAATTTTTTTAATACCCACCCCCAAGCAACATGTGGATAAGGACCATGTCTCCCCTGTTCATCTTTCCTTTCCCCAGCATCTCCTTCAGTGCCTGGCTCATGGAAGTGCTCAGTAAGTAACTGGCTAGCAGAGCAACACTAGTGTACCAGCCCTAGCTGCACAGCTGCTAGAAGTTAACATTCTGTAGGTCAGATGTGTCCGTGTGCTGGAAACCACGCTAAGGATTATACATGTGCCCGATCATTTGGTTTTTTACAAAATTTATCTCAGCTGAGTACTATCATTGTCCCCATTTTAAAGATTACGTTAAACAGCTATGCAGAGTCACATGGCAATTTTGTGCAAGAGGCAAGGCTTGAACCCAGGCATCTTATTCCTAATATGTTCTTGACTTTTTGCAATACTGTTGCTACTCCAAATCCAAATAATTGCAGGTAACTTTATTGACAATTTGCTATGTGCCAGGCACTCTAATTAGCTCTTTGAATCATTTTTTAGTAATGTGGAACAATTACTTTTGGAAACAAGTGAGCGAGTTTATTTAGGCTGAAGGGAAGATGTGTATTCTCCAACTTATATTGGCTTTTATTCATTTAAGTGTTGGGGGTAATGTTATATGTGGTTATAGCCACATACACCTTATATGAATACAGTGGTGTGTTCACTACTAACAGAACCTTACTGCACCGACTGCATTAACTGTCACATTGGTTTTTCTTCTTCCCCTTTTCCTAGGTCTCTGTGTCTGATGGATATCTTGGCTTCAGCTGCGCTAAATCACATTTTATGTCTCATCATTAGAACAATGTCTTTTAATAGCTCTCAAAATACTTGGCTCCCCTTGGATACCATTGGCACAAGGTGTCTTGCATTTCAGATCAATTTCACGAAGAACCACACAAAGAAAACTGGGGAGAATAATATGCAGACTCTCCTCATTGCTTGCCAAGGGGATGATGGGATGTTTTAAACTGCCCTTTAAAATATATTCAGGTATCAACAAATACTGGACTAGCTCTGAATTCAGTAATGGTATCTCTTCGCATACACCCAGTCTAAGTGGCCTGAACAGGAGAACTTAAGCCCTCTTATCTGTAAAAATGGGTCTGAGATTATCTACTTGACTCATAAGGTGTTGTAAAATTTAATTCAACTTCATACACCTCTTAGAGATAACAATACTGCCTTGTATTTATATAACTCTTATCTCATCAGACCTCTAAACAGTTTTTGGTTTTTTTTTCTCCTAGTTTAATAAATCTTGCAGCAGCTCCAAAAGTTAGGTAGGGGGCAGGTTTTGCCTGCATCTCACAGAATATAAAGAAATTTATCCAAGGTCACAGAGTTAGAGAAAAAATTTAGAACTAAATTTTGTTATCCTTTTTCTCTCCCTTTAGTCCAAATCCTCCCCCAGTTTGTATATACATGAATTAAAATTCCATACTGTTTTTGTTTAGCGATTATGTGCATTTCTTACACAATCATTTCAGGTTTCAAAAGATAGCTTGTATAGTTAAACAGGAAGAGAGAAGCATGAAATAATATCACTGTCATTGTGTAAACTCATATGCATATATATTTTTCCCATTTAAATAGTCAAACTTAATGTGAAATAGAGAAAATGTGCACTATGACTAAGTAAGTTTATTTAGAGAGGTATTATTAGACTTTTAAAAGTATACCTTTGGGGCTTCCCAGGTGGTGCAGTGGTTAAGAATCCACCTGCCAATGCAGGGGACACGGGTTTGAGCCCTGGTCCGGGAAGATCCCACATGCCGTGGAGCAACTAAGCCCATGCGCCACAACTACTGAGCCCGCACACCACAGCTACTGAAGCCCACACGCCTAGAGTCTGTGCTCTGCAACAGGAGAAGCCATCACAATGAGAAACCAGTGCACCACAACAAAGAGTAGCCCCCGCTCGCTGCAACTAGAGAAAGCCCATGCGCAGCAACAAAGACCCAACACAGCCAAAAATGAAATAAATTAATTAAAAAAATAATAAGATAAAAATATACCTTTACCAAAAAGTCTTAGAATGTATTTTAAAAATTCATTATAGTCTTAAAATGATCTAGAAATTGTAACTTCTATCATTTCTCTCTCTCTTCTGTCCTCTAGCCTGTTAGTGCAACATAAAAAGGCTTTGACATAGTAAATCACAAAACCAACTTCATAATACTTTTCCTATTCCAGTCTCCTTGAAAGTAGAAATATGTAATAAGAACCTGCTTTATAAAAAATAAATTAAATTAAATTAAAAAAAAAGAAAGTACAGATATGAACTCAGTTGGAGCTACATTTCACTTCTGTTTCTTTGGGAGTACTAACTAGAGAAGAGAATGCGAGAGAAATGGAAAGCTGTCCCTCAAATTCTTTAAGCGCCACTGAGATGATAACCAAAAGCTTCCTATATCACAAGAAGAAGTCTTCAGTTATTTTTGTCTCTTTTCCAAAGAACTGATCCAAGGATGAATGAGGTTATCACTGAAGCCAAATTCAGTAGATTTCTAGGGCAAAATATTCCAGCAGAATACAACTCTATAAAATGTATAGTAGCCGTTGAAAAATAAGATCTTTGGGACTTTTCTCTCAGAGAACAAGCATAGCTTGCAAAGAAAAGGAGGGAACAAATCAAAGAATAAGCACAATTGGGCAGACACTAACTACTTTGTGCTGCTTCCCATTTCTTTGTTTGATCTGGACAAAGCATAGACATACTCCAGCCCTCACGAGTCCAGACATCCTGACAGTATGCTACTCTCTGGTAGCAGCACGGAAGTACACTGAAGAGGAAGGCAAGAGAAGTGATCAAAGCAGAAGTTATTGTGTCTATCTGCCTCTGGTGCTTGGAGACAGGACAGCGTGAGGCTTAAAATCCTATACTTTGAAGTCAAGATCCTAGTCGTAAATCCCATGTATGCCATGCCGTAGCTGTGTACTATCATTTGAATTTCTGAATCTCTGTTGCCTAATCTGTAAAATGGAAGTTATATCACTTCCCTCATGCGAGGCTGTTCTATATGGCACAGAGCAGATGCTCAATACCTGTTAGCTGTTTTTAAAGTTATTTCACATTTCAAATACCAACTTCCACTTGACACTGCTCCCTAGGTGGAAGAAAGTTAAAATCCAGTCTACTGAAAAAAATAAATCTATTTCCTGCTGAATATAAAACAAAAATTAAAGACCACCATACCCTAAAAGATATAATAAGAGGGGTAGACAACAGAGATTGAAACTCAGAAGTGTTGCTTTGGAGGCAAATTGAATGGATGGAATAAACTACTGCCTTGTTGGTTCTTGCCAAACCTATCTTCCATGTGAATTGTGGTATAAGGAATCTGCACCTGAGTTTCACAAGCTTCTAGGAGGTCAGCAGTAAATTGGGTGGTAGACTGAACTTTTGACCGTATACTTGAATTATTCTTTGCAATGTGAAAATTTAACTTTAGAGTGGGAAGCAGCCGCATAGCACAGGGAGATCAGCTCGGTGGTTTGTGACCAGCTAGAGGGGTGGGATAGGGAGGGTGGGAGGGAGGGAGACGCAAGAGGGAAGAGATATGGGGACATATGTATATGTATGACTGATTCACTTTGTTATAAAGAAGAAACTAACACAACATTGTAAAGCAATTATACTCCAATAAAGATGTTAAAAAAAAAAAGAAAAGGTCAAAGGAATCCCTTATTGAGTACGTCATGGAGTAAATGCATGCTATTTATCATGAAGAGATACTACAAAGTCTGAACTCATGAACAAGCTTAGATAAATGCCCAAATGAAGATTCATGAGTGTTTGCCATGAAAAACTGTTATTAGGAAGCTCAGCTACCTTTACCTGCTCAGTATCACCAGGTATGATTATGTGAGTCACATGTGGGATGAGGTCTGTCCATTTTCTAAAGCCAGCTGTGGTCCCAGCAGTGGCAGTCTAATGAGCCCCTATCTAAGAAGGCATTGGGTACATTGTTAAGCTGCTTTATGCCTGCTCTCCAAATGCTGGATTTCTGCAGAGGCCCTACGCCAAAATCGGTTATTCCATTCCTCCATCTCCTAGTCCAGCTCCTTGCTGTTTCTAGATTTTGGTTCCCTGAATTGATGACCTCATGGTGCCTACCAGCCACCCTTTGTAGCCTAATTCTTGATCCTGCGTGCATATCCTATGTCATTGCATCCTAGATCTTGTCATTTCATTAGAGAACATTTGAAATGTATCCATAGCCTTTTAAGTGTTCTTATTATGGAAATTATCCTATAATAAAATTTTCAGTGCTGTTGTTTTAGTGCTAAGTAGGTAACCACTACCTCTTTTCTATATTCTCTTGGCCACTGGGATCTATTCTGACATTGTACTTTCATTATTATGATCATCTGTCTTACCCTTTTATCTCCCCCATTAGACTGCAAACTCCTGTAGGTTACAGGTCCTGTGTGTCTTATATATTTATCTCTTTGCCTTAGTATCTAAACCAATGCAGGCACAGAATAGACAGTCGGTAAATGTTTGTTGAATGAATGAATGACAAAGCTGGTGTTCTCATTTGTTTGATAGCATTTCTTAATATCATCAGATAATCATCACTAGCATGAATCATAGACACCCACCAGCAGTGTCACATAAAGCCACACTGACACCAACAACAAAAGCTGAATCAATGAATAAAGCAATTTAAAACAAAACATGGACTGAAAAAGTTCATGTTTTTCAACCTATTGCTATTCGTTGCAGCTTGTTTGAAGAGAACTCTGCTCAATAACAATGTTTTTTAGCATTTAAAATACTTTTTTAAAATTATTTTGAAATTTAACCTATATCCATGAGAGTGTCCAAGTCTTAACTAAATTGCTTAGTGATTTTATTTTTATACACACACACACAACCACACAGATGAAGAGAGAAATCTTCTCCAGCCTCCCAAAGGCTCCCTGTACCCTGTCAGTCAGTAGCACCAAGGCAGGTACACTCTGACAAAGAATGCCTATTCTGACATCTATAACCATAGATTAATTTTGCTCTTTTTGAATATATTTAACAAAATCAATCAGTATGTACCCTGTCTAGCTGTTATCATTCAGTATTATATTTGTGAGATTCATTAACCATGTAGAGGGTACCAGCAATTGGTCCATTTTATTCCCATGTAGTATTCCACAACGTGAACATACAACCATTTACTTCTTCATTATACTGTTGACAGACATATAGGTAGTGTCTATTTTTGGCTATTAGGAATACAGCTGCATCATTGTGAATGTCATTTGGTAGACGTAAGCTAGACTTGCTCTAGGATATATTCTGGGGCCTGGAATCAATGAGTTCTAAGGAAGGGACATGTTTACTTTTGCTATACGATGCTAGTTTTTCAGTGTTTGTTCCAAACAGCAATGTATGAGACTTTCAGTTATTTCACATCTTCACCAACCCTTTTTTTTTTAAATTTTATCCATTCTGGTGAGAGTATAGAGGTATCTCATAGTCATTTAATTTGTATTTTCCTGAAGAATAAGGATGCTGAGTACTTTTTAAAATATTTACTGGCCTTTGAATATTCTATTTTCTGAAGCACTTGTCCCAGGCTTTTGGTCAGTTTTAAAAATATTGGGTGGTCAGTCTTTTTCCTATTGATTTGTAGGAGTTTTTATGTAGACTAAATACAAATCCTTTTCCACATATATTTTTATAGACAATAGTAATAACTTTACATTAACGTTCCAAATTTTGGGGTTTTAATATGATAATTTTTGATAAATAGAAGTGCTTAATATTTATGTAATACAATTTATCAATTATTTCAAAACTTTTCTTTATGGCTAATGCTTTTTATTTTCTGTTTAATAAATCTTTTCTTACCCCATGTTCATGAATGTATTCTCCTATTTTTTTCTATAAGCGGTATTGTTTTCTTTATCACATTTATTTCTATAATCCATGTGTGATTAATTTTGTGTGTATGGTATGAGGTAAGGCTGAAAGTTCATATTGTTTTATATGGATACCAATTAACCCACTGACATTAATTTAAAAGACCATCCTTTTCCCACTTCACTGTTGTGACATTTATTGTACATCAGGTGACTGTATTTGTGTATTTGTGTTTCTGAATTTTCTATTCTGCTTAATTGATCAGTTCATCAAACTCTGTGCTAATAAAAACATTTCTTAATTACTATAACTTTTTATAATAAATCTTGATATTGGGTGTGAAGTCCCCTACTTAGTTCTTCCATATTGTATTAGAATGGCCTTGTCAATTAAAAAAAATGCTGGACTTTTTAATGGGACTGCATTGTGTCTATAGATCAATTCGGGAAAAATTAACATCTTAAAAATATTAAGTCTTCCAATCCATGAATATATGATTTCTCTTCATTTATTTAGATATTCTTTGAGTCCTCTCAGCAATATTTATTAGTTTTCAGGGTAGAATCCTGAACATCTTTCAATAAATTTATTCCCAGGTATTGGAGGTATTTGGTGGCATTGTGAATATTAATTCTTTGTCTTAATTTTCAACTAATTATTTCTAGTATATTGAAACAGAATTAATTCTTACATTAATTTTCTATCTAGTGGCCTTGTTAATTTTTCTTATTAATTCTAATAATTTTTTGATTCTTTTAGAATTTCTGTGTGCCTAATGATATCATGTGTAAATTAAACTTCATTTCTTTCCTTCAAATATTTCTACCATATGCTTATCAATTTATGTATTGCTTATTGCTTTGGTAGGAAGAGAATTATGATGATGAATAGAAATGGTGGCAGTGGGTCAGAAAATAAGTGGGCTCAGAAATCACTATGAAGTACATTATTTACTGGGGATTGTTTTGCAGATGACATTATCACATTAAATAAATGTTTTTTATTCTCAATTGGCTGAGTTTTTAAAAATCATGAATGGGTTTTGAATTTTATTACATGCTTTTTATGCATCTTTTCTTTAACATGGTGAATAATGCATATATTTACATTTTCCAGTTATAATGCACTTGGTATATTATGGCTTAGTCAATTCAAAATTTTTCATGTATTTTTTAGAAAGTAAAGAATTATGGAGTGCAATCAATGAAATACCTTTTAACTACACTTAACATTTGCAAATGATGTAAATTATAAAAATACAAAGGCTATAAGTTATACAATCACACTGGTCTGTAAAGTTAATTAATATAGTCTATGCAATTATAAATAAAAATATAGCTCTAGTATTCTGAAAATAAGCAAGTGTTTTAGCTGCTCCTCCAGGTAGTCACTTGTTTGTTTATTAGCAGCAGAGGCAATAACACAATGCTAAAAATAAATATGCATCGATTTTACAATACATACTTACAAAAGCCTTCTATCACAATTGGCAAATGCAAATAGACCTTCTATCTATCCTTAGTGCATTATTCTTTTTTCAATTTATTTATTTATTTATTTTTTTGTGGTACGCGGGCCTCTTACTGCCGTGGCCTCTCCGCTGCGGAGCACAGGCTCCGGACGCGCAGGCTCAGCGGCCATGGCTCACGGGCCCAGCCGCTCCGCGGCATGTGGGATCTTCCCGGACCGGGGCACGAACTCGTGTCCCCTGCATCGGCAGGCGGACTCTCAACCACTGTGCCACTGGGGAAGCCCCTTAGTGCATTATTCTTTTCACAAGTAAAACAGGAAAGTAAAATAGTGAATTTAATGCTATTCAGTACCTTGAATAAAGTCAAGAGACTTAACATCTACATATATCAAAACATTTGTATCTCTATGAAATGGTTACATATTTTCCTCCTTTGTTCTGATGATGTAAGTTGATTATAGAATGTTTAACTAATCTGGCATGCCTGGAACAAACTCCACTTTAACATAATCTATTATTGTATTTTATTGGTGATTCTCATCAGTTTATATTTTGTTTAGGATTTTTACAATTATATTCATGAGATTTCTTGTTCTTTAATTTTCATTTTGTGTAATGTCTGTGCCAGATTTTGGAATCAAAAATATGTTGGTTTCAGAAAATAAATTGGTAAGTGTTCCCACTTTCTCTATATTCTGGGGGAATTTGAACGAGATTGGTTTTATTTTTTCCTTATGTATTTAGGTGAAATAACCATTGAAGTAATCCGGGCCTGGAGTTTACTTCATGGGAAAATTTTATTTACACACACAATTTCTTGTATGTATGTATGTGTGTGTATATATATATATATATATATATACACACACACACACACACACACACACACATATATGTGTATATATATATATAATTTATTTTTGCATTCATTTTGGTACATTGTGTTTTTCAAATAATTTATACAGTGAATCTGAATTTTCAGTCTATCTGCATAAATCTGTTTCTATTACCAACTACACTACTCTTATTGTTTTATATATTAGTTATATTAATATCCTCCTTTTGATTCCTGATATTGGTGGTTTTTGTATTCTTTCATTTTTATTGATCCATCTAACTAGAAGTTTATCAATTTTATGAATTGTTAAAAACAGCTTTTTGCTACACCAATTTTGTATATTTTACTTTATTGCTACTTTTATCTAATTATTTTCCTACTTTTCTCACCTCGGGCTTAATTTCCTATTATTTTTCTCTTCTTTTGATGGAGAAGTTTATATTATTTTTCCAAACTTTTTCATACACGTGTGTTAATGTGCACATACACACACACACACACTTAAAAATATTTCCCCTCTAATCATTGCTTTAGCTGCATCCCACAAGTTTTTTTTTTTTCTTATTAGTCATCCATTTTATACACATCAGTGAATACACGTCAATCCCAATCTCCCAATTCATCACATCACCACCACCACTCCCTGCCACTTTCCCCCCTTGGTGCCCATACATTTTTTCTCTACTTCTGTGTCTCAATTTCTGCTCAGCAAACTGGTTCCCACAAGTTTTAATATGACCCATTGATTATTCTTCAGTTTAATATGTTCTGATTTTCATTTTCTTTTTTGATTAATGAGCTTTTAACAAGTATTATTTTTAATTTTAAAGTATTCGTGTTTTTCTAATTACTATTTTGTTTTTATTCTTAGTTTGCTTCCATTGTGATCAGAAAAAATATTGTATATAATTTCAATTATTTAAAGTTTGTCACAAATTGCTTACTGGCCTATCCTATGATCAACAATGATAAATGTTCCAAGCACACTTGAAGGGATGTGTTCTACAATATTTACATTTGGTGTTTTATATATGTTCATTACGTCAAATTTATTAACCATGTTTTTCAAATATTCCATGATCTTTGATTTTTTTTTCTACTTAATTTTTACTTACTAGGAGAGGTAGTCCTGGGATCTCAAACAAAGCTGTGGAAAGGACCACTCCCCTTGATGGCCCTTGAACTTTACCTTTTGTTTCCCCAGAACTCTATGATGGCTGAAATCACTGTGCAGCTCAGCTTTTTAATCTCTAAGCTGCTGCATCCTTCTGCTGATTTTCCTGAAGTTTTACCCTGCAATGTGCAAATCATGAATTGCTCAAGAGGAGATTACATGCATATTTTTTACTCACTTTATGTGTATCCTTTATGTGTAGTATCTTCCTTTAATGTCCCAGTTTCTTTGTCCACCCTAAACTCAAGCATCTGTCTCCTTGGTTCATGTGACTTGTTTTAGGAAAGTATTCCCCAAGCATGAATTGGCAAATGGACTCCAGAATGAAATCTTGGGAATATGGAGCTCAACTCATTGTGTGAGTTACAGCCTCTTGGTCTTCTAGCCATAGTTTATTTCTAAGGCTTTTTAAAATAGTAATTTTATGTTATTGCCTAAGTTTTACAGTTATTTTCAACAGGGGGATTATTCTGATTCAAGCTCTTATACCTTGGCTACAGTCAGAAGTCTAAGATACCATAGTGATCTGTGTGTTTCTGTGTGTCCACTGGACCCTTTTAAATACACCACTGGATTTTAGTCATTGCCAACATGAGTATGACATTTTTATGTGGGGGATTTATTTTTATTGACCAGATAAGAGAAATTCTTGCCCATCACTGTCAGCTATAGCCCTTAACTTGATTTTCAAAGAGCTAATTGGAAGAAAGAGAATAATGAGAAAAAAGCAAACACTGCAAGTATAATGACCTGGGAACTATATTTGTAGCTTTTCATCATTAAAGATGGTATGTTCTGTGCTGCTAAAATAAGCTTTTTTCTTTAGTTGGCAAATTATTTCAAAATGATTTACATGGAGACTTTCACTTTTTAAAAGGGATATTGTTTTTCCTTATTTTTAAAAACTGGATAAGAGCAAACAGAAATGCCTAACATTTCAAGACAATTTAGAAATGTCTACTGACATTTGTTCAGCAACAACTGGGAATTTGTTGGAGATGTAAATTTTCATGCCTCACCCTTGACCTACTAGATTAGAAATTCTGGGGGTGGTGCTTAGCCATCTGTGTTTAACAAACTCTCCAGGTGATTCTGATTCATGCAAAAGAACCATTGCTCATGCTGGTGGCCCAAAGGCCACACTCTGATAAACACTGTTCCAGAGACATAATACCTGGCACATATAGATGATCAATAGATACTTACTGCATAGTTGAATAAATAGCAGATTGATAAACAAAATCAATCATGCTGCTGTATAGATTCACTTGCAATTTGGAAACAAAGTTCCCAACTTCAAATATAACACTAGGATCAGAAAGGATGGTAGGAAGGGTTACGCTTATTAAATCTTATACAGAAATTTCACGCTTGTGAATTTTCTATATCTCTCAAATGTTAACTCCAAAACAGTACCAGAGCAGAGATACCTTGGCATCCTGTTGTCCTACAGCAGAGAGTGGTTCTCAATGTGTGGTCCCCAGAAACAGCAGCAGCAGCATCACCTGGGAACTTTTATAAGTGTAAATTATTTGTTCCCACCTGAGACTCACTGAAACAGAAACAGAAAGTTTACAAAATTTACAGAGGATTCCAATGCACACAAAACTTTGAGAACCACTGCTCTAGGATATGGATTTTAATCAGGCGGCAATGAATCACATGGAAGAGCTAATTAAAGGTGATATTTCAACTAAGCACCAAGGTAAACAGATGGAAAATTCCAAAGTACCTTTCCAAATTGATATATGCAAATGTTTAAAAGAAAGTCTTTAAACTAGTTCTGCAACTCTTGAAACTTTCAACTAGATAATATATACATATGTGTGTGTATGTATTCTTGAGAATATAGGAAGCCTAATACATGACTTCTGTGATCAAAGATTACAGTATAACTCTCATCAGTGAAATCTAGATGGTCCTGGAAGAACTGTTTTGTGGTTTTCTTTCAGTTAACCTGCACCCCAAGAATAGGTCAGTACAAAGGTCTTTCTTTTGGGCCAGAGGTGGGTCATGTGGGAGAATATTATCCAGCCTGGAGTCATCTTGGGTCCAGTTTAGTAGTGCCACCAAGACAGTTCAGAAATAAGAGTTTGAAATCCCAGTAGCAAAAATCTAAGGGGTAACCCTGGATATCTAGGGGTTACTGAAATTAGGGCAAGCCCCCACCCACAATATGATGCCCAGGGTAAGAGATCTATAGACAGAGGGACCCAGTAAAGAAGCTCTAACAAGTCTCTAACAGCATCCAAAGAGAAAGGATCAGCTCTAAACAGCTGTCAAGCCCAGAGAGCAGAAAACCAGCTTATGAAACTACCATTTAAACAAAAGATTTCACTTTTCTTTTTCACTCCACCCTCACTCTGCTCCAACTGTGTAGGAGTCAGAAACTATCTAGCAAGGTGGGGTGAGGGCAGCGAAAGCACAGGGTAAGGAAATGCAAGAGAAATCAACCTTGCCCTTCTTTTCCACTGCAGGCTTCCAGGAGATGCCAGCTTCTGCAGGCTGGGAAGGTGAGAGCATTTTAATGATAAGTCAGATCCAAAGTTTGCATTAATATCTTGAACTGGACATTCTGATTTCTGAAATAGGGTCAGTTTGTTTCTTAAAGTGGCTCCAGGATATTTTAATTGAAAGAAACAAGCAAAAATATCATGGACTTGAAGTTTTCACCCAAAGGCAGAAAAACATTATCACAACTGAACACATTTTAGAAGGATGGTGAGAGACAAAAATAAAGTTGTGTTTTGATTATGTCAGGAGTCGTGCTTGCTCAACATACTGGTTACACACAGATTGAGCCTTAAGCAATTTGGTTCAAGTCCAAAAATTCTAAAAAACCAGGACTGAGCCAGTTCTGTGCATGTGAAGCCTATTCTACAGCAAGTCCACATGTGGACGCATGCCGAGATGCCCAAATGAATGTTGACTGTGAATTTTATGTTTAAAATAGTTTATAAAGATATGAAGCAATTTTGTAGGGGCAAAGTGGTGTAATAAATATAGAACTTTTGCTTTTGTTTCTGGTACTTTCCTGAAGTACTTGGTCTATCACTCCTTACCATGTGATATAGAATAAGGCACTAATTCTTTAGGCTTCCATTTCCTCATCTGTGTTATAGAGGACTGGGCTTGGTAATTTTAAATGTTGACAGTTATGATATATGACATCATTATAAAAATAATTCGTGATTATCAAGGTAGTACTTCTCCCTTTAAAACCTTCCCTTTTATATTCTGTGATGCTGAATCTGGGGCTGTGCAAATTACATTTCTCTTTTGCCTGCTGGCTGTTAGGCTCGACCAACATGGGGAGCTAATGGAGTCTGTGAGAGGAGAATGACAGATGAACTTGCTACTTGCTATTTGTGTCACCACAGAAATTGTTCATCCTCACTGTGGTAGCTGGTTTTGATATCAGTGGTTAGTTACTTCCAGTTTGCTGCTTCTTTCCCCACACTACAAAACTATGCCCCAAGAGCCCCTTCAAAAATATCACAGGACACCTCCCTTGGAGGTTTGAGTTTCATCTTGAAGGGAGTGCTTCGGTGAGATTCTCACACCAATTCTGGTCTGGTCTACCCCCTCCTCAGAGGGCTGAGTCTCAGCTCTGCGGGGTCCCTTTTCCGCCATCTTCTTATTTTTGCTTTCCCAGGTCCTAGGGGTGGTATCTGCTTACTGAAGCTACTACTTCAGTGATACTTCAGAGATCTCCTTTTGCCTTTTCAGTTATCTGAGTTGTTCTATATCCTGACTGGAACCTGAATGATACAGAAATTGGTAATGAGTGGTTTCAGAAAACAAATCCTGGAAGATGGGAATTTGGGATTGGTTTGTCTATCTCTTTGGGCTTGAATGCACTGTTGTACTCCTTAAGATGGGAATGGGATGTCAGTAATCCGTGGCACTTAGTGACATGGTAATTCACTGAATTATCACCGATGGTTGTTTGTGATAAAGTGACCTCTGAAGTAAGGGCTTTGAGAGATGAAATGCTGTTTCACTTGATTGTGATGGTGATGATAACATGGGTTTTGGTGTGGTATAACTGCTTCTGAGTTTTGTAGAGCATTTAAAAAAAGAAATGACAAGTTGAGAACACAATTGAGGAACCAAAGGACATCTCTGGTTGTCCCTTATTCTTTTTAAAACATTTTTTTAAATTGGGATAACATTGGTTTACAACATTATATAAGTTTCATGTGTACAACCTTATATTCCAACTTCTGTACACACTAGAGTGTGCTCACCACTAAAAATGTAGTTTCCATCCATCACTATGCAGTCGATCCCCTTTTACCCATTTTGCCCTTCCCTTACTCCTTCCCCTCTGGTGATCACTGCTCTGTTCTCTGTATCTGCATGTTTATTTTTGTTTGGTTTGGTTTGGTTGTTTACTTTTTTTATTTATATGCTTTTTTTATATTCCACATGTGAGTGAAATTATACAGTACTTGTCTTTCTCCATCTGACTTATTTCACTTAGCATAATACCCTGGAGGTCCATCCATGTTGTCACAAATGGCAAGGTTTCATCTTTTTTGATGAAAAAAGTGGCTGAGTAGTATTCCATTATATATATCTCACATCCTCTTTATCCATTGATCCATTGATGGAAGAATGTCTTATTCTTGTAGTCACAGGATTAAGCTCCATAAATCCAGACACAAACATTAATTGTGCAAGTTGCAGAATTACAACTTAGGTTGGATTCACAACTTAAGTTGGATTCATTTGGTTGCCAAATGAGATACGCGAAAGTTAGGACATTTATTGATAAGTATAGATCTTCCTCCACTTATGGTGGAACTTATGCCTTGATAAACCCATTGTAATTTGAAAATATTGTAAGTCAAAAATGCATTTAATACGCCTAACCTAACAAAATCATAGCTTAACCTAGCCTACTTTAAACATACTCAGAATACTTACATTAGCCTCCAGTTGGGCAAAATCATCTAACACAAAACCTATTTTATAATGTTGAATAGTTCATGGAATTTATTGAATACTATACTGAAATTGAAAAACAGAATGTTTGTATGGGTACAGAATGATTGTAAGTGTCGTGGTTGTTACCTTCATGATCGAGAGGCTGACTAGGAGCTATGGCTCACTGCTGCTGCCATCCAGAATCATGAGAAAGTTTTGTACTGCATGTGGCTAGCCTAGGAAAAGATCAAAATTCAAAGTTCAAAGTGTGGTTTTTATTGAATGTGTGTTGCTATCACACCATGGTAAAGTTGAAACCTCCTAAGTCAGAGACTATCTGCTTTGAAGCCCTAACATCTGGAATGGGAATATTTGAGTGAACTCAGGTGAGGTTAAGTAACTTGATTCTCAAGTTATTTCGAGTCTCTTTTTCCAACAGAAACAGCCTACCCTCTTGTGTCTGAGGAGTCAAGCTGCCTCTTACGTGAAGACCCTATAATTTCATCTGGAGAGTTGCCATATTGGGGGATGCCTATTATCTTGAAGTTCTACCATATACTTACCTATTATTGACACTGTGGTCACGAATTAGAATCCTAGGGTCATATCTTAGAATCTTCTAGAACAAGCTCAACATCAGACCCAGCAGAAAATAGTTAATGCTTTAAATTTTTAAAAAGATTTTGCTACAAGTAGAAACCCAGGGAATATATATGAGAATGGATTCTAATAGCTTCTATGGTAGTCTCTTTTTTTTTCTGAGGTACGTGGGCCTTTCACTGTTGTGGCCTCTCCCGTTGCGGAGCACAGGCTCCAGACGCACAGGCTCAGCGGCCATGGCTTACGGGCCCAGCCGCTCCGTGGCATGTGGGATCCTCCCGAACCAGGGCACGAACCTGCGTCCCCTGCATCGGCAGGCGGACTCTCAACCACTGCGCCACCAGGGAAGCCCTATGGTAGTCTCTTAAAGATAAAGCAGCATATATCTATCTCTATATCTGTATCTATATCTGTATCTATAGCTATATATATATATATCCTGATTAGGCTAAATATGTTGATATGCATGCATTTACCAGAAATTCCGGATTAAACGTATACCAATCTAAAAGAGTTTATAACAGTTCTAATGGTTGACTAAAACTTGAACTTAACGTTCTCCCTCAGTTAATGTGATTGAGATGCCAGAACTTCCATGGAATAATGTAAAGGAAGGAATACAAAGGTTTGGGGAGATAGAACTGTGAAATGGAGTTAACATTCAAGGCTTGCATTTCATCATGTCCCCACTACATCGTCAAGAGTGCTCAGAAGACAAGAGTTTCACTAAGGCACTGAGAAATACATTAATGATGAGAGTGTCAGTATCCTCGGTAGGCTCTGTGGTAGCTTCATTATCTAGGTTGTATATAAGGATGGGAAATAACTCCCTGATTTCAAAGGAGATGACAAGATCCAAGAAGAACAAAGGATAATGGACAGCATATTATCACCATGGACAACATGAGGATATTTACCATAACAAACAGCAAGGATGCAGTAGAAATTGGACTATTTGGACCTGTAGTGATCTTTTGAGGTTTCTAACAAATTATTATGCTTCTAGTAATAAAATAGGTGGTTGGCCTAATTATTATTAATTGAGCCACATTTTTTAAAAAGTTTAAACTCCAGTTCTGGTGATTTTTCAATGCACCATCATGGAGAATCACAGCCATTCACCTAGTTTTCAGATCACAGCCAGTTCACAAACCTTCACTGATTAATGGGGAAATCTCTTCTCCTCAAGAATGGGTCCTGCCATACTGCCACAAGTATATATGTAAATATGACTGCACACCTTCTCCAGATGGACAGGAGACGCTTTAATAAAGGGAAATGGAAATACTTAGCACTTATCAAAATCAGTAGACATTGTATTTGATCTGACAATAATTTCTGGGAATCCTGAATGTGACAGTGGTCTATCAGTTAATTAGGGGCCAATGGAATTTAGGCAATAAATGGAGTCTTGGCCCATGTTTGAATCAAAGCAGGCTCAATAGTTTTATCAATAAATTCAATGAATATTTCCTCACTTCTTTTAAAAATGCAGACTTTTAAAAAAAATAATTAATTTATTTTTGGCTGCGTTGGGTCTTGTTGCTGCACGTGGGCTGTCTCTAGTTGTGGCAAGTGGGGACTACTCCTCGTTGTCGTGTGCGGGCTTCTCATTGCGGTGGCTTCTCTTGTTGCGGAGCACTGGCTCTAGGTGCTCGGGCTTCAGTGGTTGTGGTACGTGGGCTCAGTAGTTGTGGCTTGCAGGCTCTAGAGCGCAGGCTCAGTAGTTATGGTGCATGGGCTTAGTTGCTCCGCGGCATGTGGGATCTTCCTGGACCATGGCTTGAACCTGTGTCCCCTGCATTGGCAGGCAGATTCCCAACCACTGCACCTCCAGGGAAGTCCCTTTCCTCACTTTTTAAATGTATAATTGTAATAGACAGATATAGCAAATGTCAGAATCCACATACTATCCCTCTGACCTATTGACTGAAGGCTATTGTGAAAGTAAGAACTAAATGGAAGTCCCAGGAATTTCTTTTCCTTTACTAGATTAATAAAAGAAAAACCATACCACATCCCCAGGAAAACTGCATAGTTCAATAGCACCATCCCGAACTCGAATGTTCATGAGTGCTGATACCTATCATATCCCATTCAGTTTTTCTAATTAGCCTATGTATGCTAAGGGTGAAGGATCTCCAAGAACAACTGTGATTATCATAAACTTAATTAGGTGAGAACTCCAAATGGTGCTGTTATTTCAGATGTGAAAAGATAAATTTAGGAGCAAATCAACACATCTTCTGGTACCTAGAATGCAGCCATGTACCTAGCAAATGCTTTTTCCCCCCTTTATACCAGTTTGCAAAATTCTTCCATCAAAGGCAGCTTGATTTTACCCCACAATTTATTTCATAAACTTGCCTCATTGCAACATCAGTTCTCTTACTGTCACTCATATTCTGCAGGTCTCCTGAATGTCTTAACAACGTCCACTACACTGATGACATTGTGTCAATCAGACCAGAGGAACAGGAAATAGCAATTACTTCATTTGCTTTGATAGGACACATGTAAGCCAGATGTTGGGAGATTAACTTTATGAATGTTCAGGGACATCTTTGTGGAATGTCTTAATTTCCAGTGGTCTGAAGCATGTTGAGATATCCAAGGTAAGAGGCATGTTGCTTCATGATGAATTGATATTAAATAGGAGGCACAGTGAGAGTTTTGTGTCTTGCAGGCAACGTACACGTATTTTAGTGTGCCACTCTGAGTCTTTCACTGAGAAATCTACTGCTACCAAGTCTAAGCTCATACTGCTCACTGCAGGACAGGCCAATAAATCAAGAGAGGAGGTGCTGGGGCAAGTAATAGTGACTTTATTTGGAAAGCCAGCAGACTGAGAAGATGGCAGACTAGTGTCCCAGAGAACCATCTTACCTGAGTTAGAATTCAGGCTCCTTTTATACTAAAAGATTAGGGAGGGGGCGCTTCCCTGGTGGCACAGTGGTTGAGAGTCCGCCCGCCGATGCAGGGGACGCGGGTTCATGCCCCGGTCCGGGAAGATCCCACGTGCCGCGGAGCGGCTGGGCCCGTGAGCCATGGCCGCTGAGCCTGCACGTCCGGAGCCTGTGCTCCGCAACGGGAGAGGCCACAACAGTGAGAGGCCCGCGTACCACACACACACAAAAAAAGATTAGGGGATGTGGCTGGTTGTTGCAGACCTCTTGGTACTGGCCAGACCTGGGAGGGGATGTGACAGTCCTTTGTTCTTGCAGCTGTCTGGTCTAGTCACAATGTTCCTGTAAACCTTCAATAAGACAAATGCTATTTTCTCTTCTGCAACTTTTTATCTCTGCATGAATGAAAAGTTGTTATACCTTTAAAGGTCAAGCCTGGGAGGCAGTGTCTTGAGAAAGGGCTATTGTATATATTTCAGGCTATAGGCAACATTTCTTTACAAAGGTGCAGAGCCAGCATGACTAAGCACAGGCAACTGAAAACAAAGGTTAGCGCTAAAGGAATAGATCCAATATGGAGTCAGGTTTGTTCTCTGTAATACAGTGAGGCAGAGAGACATCAGCTGTCCAGCGCCTACTCCTTGGTGGTTTGAGTTTCAGCTCCAGCGGAGTTGACCTCCAAGTTCTTTTGCTATGACTAGTCTAGAAGCAACTGTAAGCAGATAAGGTAGAGAGTCTCCAGGGAAAGAAAACCAGGCATGGCTTTCTTGACATAAGAGAAGCCATTTTGGCCTAAAGCCATTTTGTGATCTAAGCCTGGCCATAATTCTTGCCCTTGAACAAGTCTCAGTAATTAATGATATTAAGGGGACAAAATAATGCAGAAACAAACAACTGTTATCAGGCAAAAGAAGTTAACAATAGCAAAGATATCAGTTGTAAACACTCCTGGTTCTATTTCAATGGTAAAGATTAGCCTAAAGGGCTCAACCACCAGATCAACTGGAACCTAATGGATGATGATGACCTTTTCTGACTCTTGTGGTTTCAATCAAATACAGCTTGGACTCTGTCGACTGCCCAAGTCCCTTCATGAGTATGCATGTACCCTTAGCTTAAAACTTGTCCCACTTTGCTATTCTGGGAGATACTGCTTTGGGAAAGATGCCCAGTGTTCCCATTACTTGCTCCAAGTAATAAATACTTCCCTCTCTTGACTAGACACACACCAAGAAGTGACCAGTTTTCTGGGTAACACAACCACTCATCAATGGTCTCAGTTCCACCTCTACAGGGACGTGATTTGAGCTTTAAGGTACAAGTAGTAGCCAAACAGTAGGTCCTCTTCAAAGACCTGAGATCCAGCTTCCGGCAGCCACTTCTCCAAACCTGTACATTTAATAATCCCAGCTTCTTCCATTTGTTCACCCAATACTAGGGGTGGTAGTTGTTTCCTCAATCACAGCCTTTCATACCTCAGATTTCTCTTTGCTTTATTCAGTTCTCTAAAATTATATTATATTAAATTTGTTCTGGTAAAATAGGTCATGTTCCTGCCTTCTTACTCCTTCTGACTAGAACTTGACTGATTTTTAAATAGATATGTTTGTCAACTTAACTTTGCTAAATGGTTTCTTGACCTTTTCCTACTCAGAAACCAAAGTAGGAAAATGTTTGCAAAGAGCAAAGTGGGAGAAGTGTTAAAAAACCCAGACCAACTAATAATGATATTGTATGTATAAAATGTTCTCACCTAACATCTTCAATGATGTATATGTAAAATTTCATAACCCCACAATGGCTCAGCTAATTCATTTACATTTTTCTTTGAGCCTATCTTTTGCTATAAAGTCCCTTTAAACCATCCCTAAGTTTAAAAATCTAAATACTTCTTCTCCAGAATTTTGACACAACTGGGTCCTTTCTCCCTTGTATCTGTGATTTAAATTCTTTGAGCCAATAAACAATAACACTTTCATCATTTTAATTGTCCCCTTGTAGCTTCCAGGCTACAAAAATAAAGTATAATAGTGAATGCATTTTCTTTTATGGATTAGACCATCTCTCAGAAGGTCTTAGGCTTGATCCAATCTCAAGATGTTTCAGATTTTGGGAGTTAATGATGGTGATTTTTCATTGGTAAAAACAACAAAAACATAATTCATTCCAGATTGGATTTGGCATATCTGTGTAGTATAATATTTTAGAATTATTGTTTGTTTAGTGCTCTCAATACTACGATCAAAAAAATATGAGGATACACCTAATTTCCTAGCTTTCAACTTTCTTTTTTTTCCACCAAGATTCTCTTGCCTTGTTCTCATGGAAAGATGATACTGCCTATTGAAAGGTATGAAATCAGCAGAGATGTAGCATTTCCCAAATTTTTCTTGCAGACCCGGGCCTCTGTGATGAGGACACAATTCTGTTCATTTCTCTTTCCCTTCACTAAAATAAAATTGCTGGCAGTAATTCCTAGAAGTGCACCCAGAAAATCCAGGAACTATAATTATGACACTGGGGATCACCTGCTTCATGGAATTAACATTTTAAAGGGAAAAGTGTGAAATGAGACACATAGTTTCCTTAAAAATAAGTGTCAAATACTCAGAAATACCCCCCAGATTATTTGCACTTAAAAGAATAAGGAAAATGATTTTGTAAAGTGTGGAAATGTTACTTTCCAAAAAAAAAAAAAAAAAAAAGGAAAGAGTTACAGAGGAATCCAGATGGAGACAGGGAGACAGATAACTAAATGGTCTAGTAGAATCATTTTATGTACTTTTCACGCACACTTATTTTTTCATTCAATTTGTTGGAAGTGTCTGTGACTGAGATGCTTTGGCTGATTTAGCACAATAAAGAAAAGCAAAGGGAGTTAAGTTTGAAGTTAAATTGGAGTTACTTAAACTATGGAAATATGCACCTTCTCTAATACAGGAGATAATACACAAGAGTGGGCAATGATGGGGAATGTTCTCCACAGCTTATTATTTAGGAAAATGGAATTCAGTGGTTAAATATTTCAGCTTTAGAGTCAGACAGACAAAGGCCAGAATTTCAGTACAAATGCTCCAAGCATGGTGCCTATTCAATATTTTCATCAATGTTATATTTCGTTATGATGACTGTTAAGATGCTGATAAGAAGATGTTAGAGGAAACCCTGTCCTGCCCCAAGATTAGGGGATTCCCCTTACATACAAACTTATCTTTATTGAACAGGTCAACTCTGATAATATGAGAATGGTTAAGTCAACTTTCTGTTCCTGAGATCCAAAAAGAAACAAATCCTATTGTTATAACTCTGGTTTACTTATCTGGAAAGTGGAGATTGTACTAGTGCTGATGTTACAAGATTTATGTGAGAATTATGGTGATCATTTTTTAATTCATGATGTACTAATAGTGTCATGCCTGGCACATAGTAAGAGCTCAATAAACATCAACTATCACTATTATTATTTGTAGAGAAAGAGATTTGCCTAACCCTTGTCTGACATGGGCCACAGAGAGCACTGATGCTTGGGGTCCCCAGACTAATAGTGGGCACAAAATCTTAACCACTGGATTAATCATATTTTTAATTTTTCTATATCTTATGATTACTATATCTTTTGACCTTTAGTGGGGGGTTCCCTTGCTGGCTGGGGAGAGATTGCCCCTCTAGCTAATTCTTAGAGATGGTAAACAGCTTACAGATCAGCCTATTTTTCATATACAAACCAAGCATTCCTGAGTCCATACCCCCAACCACCTCTTTTATCTCACTTCACACTCAAAGCCAATATTTTTCCCTGCCCTAAATCAACACAGGGACAGATACAAGGCAATTAGGGACTGGCCCTACACCCCAAAGCCCACCTGAATTATTCAAACTAGCCAGTCCTAAAGCGTTTACCCTGCCTGCCTTGCCTTACTCACAGAAACCTCAATAAGGTTGTGGCCTATACCTTTTTCTTGAAACTTTGTGCCCCCTGACTGACTGGTTTTTCCTTCTGTACCCTTTGTAGTGTGCCTTGCCTCTCATTTCTAGCAGAACTGTGAGTCACATTACATTTGTCTTTCAATGGCACTGGCCTCTCCAACTCATCATTCAGTCACCTCTATAAATTAAAATCTCACAGGTCCACTTTGAGACACCCACATCTTTCATTAATAGGTGCACTCAAGTCCTCTCAGATAAGTACTCAGGCTTGGCCTTATTGGCTCTTTCCCCGTTGTTAGGCTGCCCTGAGATGCTAAATGGAAGCTGATCTATCCTAGAACAATGAGACACTTGGTAGAGAAGAACTGAGGCATCCCAGCCGAGAGGCAACACTGTGACAGATGAGTGAGTGAGTGAGGTCAGTTCAGACTATCCAGCCTTTCAGGCCATGTCTGACTTCAACTGCCCCAGTGAGCTCAGTGATCTACAAGTGAGATCAACAGAATAGGGAATAAAAAGAAATCATTGTTGTTTTAATTAACTAAGTTATGGGGTGGTTTGTTATACAGCCATAGAGAAGTGAAACACAAAAGAAACATGATGGAAATTATATGTGTTATTAAATGCCTTGAACACACATCCACACAAATGCACACACGCATTTCTACATACTGACCAGTTAATATGTAATAAGAGGCAAATTATGAAAAGTTCCAAAATTTTTTTAAAAATATAGAAAGATAACATGGTCTCTTTACTAATCAGTATAACTTTGGTTAGCGAAATTCAGAGAAGGGATTAATCCAACTGGGTACCGTAGAACCTTGTGTAAGATTTTATGACATTATAACATCACTTTCCCTCATAGGATTGTTCTGATGCTTAAATGAGGTAAAGTACAGAAAGCACATAGTTCAGTATCCAGCATGTGTTAAATACTCAAGTACAGCAGCCGTTACTGATCCCATATCACTTACCTGAGATATAAATATGATGACATTTCTATAAATCAATAATAAGAAGGCAAACAACCCAAACAAAACACATGGAAGAAACAAACTGAACAGATATTTCACACAAAAAGTTATCTGTCAAACAAAACAAAAGCAAACACAAACAAACAAACAAAAACAAACAAAAAAACCCACAGATTAGATGGCTGAAACAACAGAAATGTTTCTCACACTGCTTAAGAGCCAGGAAGTTTGAGACCAAGATGCCAGCAGGGCTGGTGTCTGATGAGGGCTCTCCCCTTGGGTTGCAGTTAGACATCATCTCGCTGTGTGCTCACATGATCTTTCCTCAGTACCTGCCTGTGCAGTGAGTGAGGGAGAGAGAGAGTGAGAGAGATCACAAGCCAGCTCTTTGGTGTCTTTTCTTATAAGGACACTAATCTTACCCTATCAGGGCTTCACTTTTATGACCTCATTTAACCTTAATTACTTCCTTAGAGGCCCCTCTCCAAATACAGTCATATGAGGGTTATGAATATGAATTTTGGGGTGACACATTCAGTCCATAACAGTATCCCAGTGAACAATAAACTCATGAAACAATACTGAATATCACATTTGTAGGTAAATGCAAACAGAACCCTCAAAGATATAGCATGTCATACTGACTGGGATGGCAAAAACAAACAAAAAGTGTCTGACAACACTAGGTATTAGCTTTGAGGTGGTGCAACTGGCATCCTTGCTCATTGGTTGTAGTAGTGAAAATGCAGACATATTTGAAAGTTTTTTTATAAAGGTAAACGTACTTGGCCAAGATAAATGAAAATTAATATACACAAAAAGGTTGTGCAAGGATATTTATAGTGGTCTTATTCAACTAGGGACTTGGGAACAACCCAGGTGCACATCAACAAAAGAATATATAAACAAATTCTGGTGCATTCAAATAATGGAATGATACTCAGCAATAAAAAAGTATTCATACTGTCTGCACAACAACATGATAAATCTTAAAACATCATATTAAGCAAAAGAATCCAGACACAAGAAAGTACATGCAATATTATTTTATTTACATGGCATCCTAAAACAGGCAAAAAATATATAAAGAAATATTTTGTGTGGGTGGGGGCATGATTGGGTGATAAGGGGCACAAGCGAATTTTCTGGCATGATAAAAATGTAAGCATTTTAAAAACTTATTGAATTTCACACTTAATATGTGTGAATTTCATTGTATAACTATGTTTTACCAAAAAGGGGGAAAAAAGAATCACAAGTAGAGAACTCTAGTAGGTTTATTTTTATCGATGATGTGTTTGCTATTATGAGACTCCTTCATGTATTCTAGGATTTCACAAGTAAATATATAGAATGTAATGGGGAGCCATGGTTCTCACTGTTGGAGAAGGGAGTTACAAACATGGAAGAAAATACGTCAATGTACTATATTATTTTGGATTGGAATTTGAAACATCAATATGAATATATATATATATACATATTAATATAATAGATATGTTTGTATAAATATATGTATATACACATAGATATACACATGTGTGTGTCTGTGCATGCACACACACACACACACAGATATCTAGTAGAATCTGCCCCAGCATGAGCCAGAATGTAATCCCTCTGAAACACTGCAGCCTAAGCTTTGTGACAACTATTCTACAGACTTCTAGAAATGGAAGCCAAACCATCCATGGTGCCATCTTCAAGCTGCCTACCTGTGACCTACGTGACCCCACAGATCTGCAAGCGCCCATTCAGCCTGAATGCTTTGATGACCTCCTATCTCTGACAGCTCTCTGGTCTATTTACCCCGCAAATCTAAACCATCTCAGCCTAGCCAAACCAGGAACCTTCTCTGCTATCCATTGGGTTGAAACACATCTTCAATGAAATCTGAACTCCTTCTAAGTTTATACTTTCATAAGTACTCTCCCTCAGCTCTAGAGTACCAGACAGATTTTCCTTACATCTTATAGTTACTCCTTTACCACAGTTAATAATTCTTTGTGTTAAACCTCTCCTGTAATCTCCTGGCATTTTGTGTCTCCTGATAAAACTCACACTTCTACTGATCAAAACTAACACATATCACATCATATGAACAGCTCTTTATATCAACTACTACAGAAAAAGATTTTCTTATGTAGGTAATGAAACAAACCAACCAACAACCAACCAATCAACCAACAAAAGCGAGCCTTGCTCTTCTCATAGTGTGTTTCTATAAGAAGAACAAAAAACTAACCTCTTAAAAAGTAGAAATGAAAAAAAAAATCCCTTATACACAGTGATTTACATTCCTTGTTATTTTTGGCTAATTTCACACATTTTAACACTTGGGATTGGAATCATTTCAGCTAAAAAGCTTCTTTCAGTTGAGAAGCCTAGTTTCATGTTTATTATTAGCTTGGCAGCAATGAGACCTGGCCCAGCTTTAACATGAGAAGCATATTTTCACGCAGAGTCAAGGCAATGTGGGAGGACATTGCCTCAAGTTAGGGATGTCAGGGACTCTCCTGAAATCTGTTAAACTCAATATACTGAGCATCTACAATGTGCTGCACTAAGTAATTTGGGGGGGAAAATCTCTGCTTTTAACTAACTTAGCAATGAAAATGTATGAATGGTTTTATAGAAGGTAATATAGAAGGTAACATGTGACATAATTCAAATGAGACAGAGAAAGATTTGAGAATTCAGAGGAGACAGCCATCAGAGCCACCTTAAGACCAATATTCAACAAACACTCAAAGGATATGGTACTGTTACTGGCATGACCTTGAAGTTTGGGTCGAATTTCAACTGAAAAAAAGGACAAGACTCCTCAGGTGGCGCGGTGGTTAAGAATCAACCTGCCAATGCAGGGGACATGGGTTCAAGCCCTGGTCTGGGAAGATCCCACATGCCTCGGAGCAACTAAGCCCGTGCACCACCACTACTGAGCCTGCAAGCTGCAACTACTGAGCCCACATGCCACAACTGCTGAGGCCGCACACCTAGAGCCCGTGCTGTGCAACAAGAGAAGCAACCGCAGTGAGAGGCCCACACACTGCAACAAAGAGTGGCCCCTGCTCGCCACAACTACAGAAAGCCCTCGCACAGCAACCAAGACCCAAAATGGCCAAAAATAAATAAATTAATTAAGAAAAAACGGACAAAGAAAAGATAATGAGTTGTGTTTGGATTCACGAATATGGTAGAGCTGGCAAATAATGAGACTCCATCCTCAGGAGACAGTCTGTTCAGTTTAATTAGAAAGACAGAGATTAAGAGTAATAGACTCAAATACTTAATTAGAATGCCTTTGGTACACAGAGAGTACTCATAACTAATTATAATCCAAACATACACCTCATAAACCATGAAAAAGTGATTAAAATCATGAGGAGGTAAGCTTTTTACTTATTAAGTTGTATAACATAATAGATAGTTCTGTGGTATGAACTAGAAGCTCAGAATTCCATTGGGTGTCATTGGCAGTAATGTCCTAGATGGTAAGCAAATGAACAATTCATTCTTTATAAAAATAATTCCATTGACCTATGCTCAATAAGTCATATGGTCTGAGAGTCTTCAGGACTTGTGGCACTTTGTCAGCTGGTCCTCTTATAACAAAGACCCACATTCACATCATGGTCATCATAGGAGGGAGTCTGGAACTTAACAGAAACTGGTTAACCCGTGAGGCCATGGGATTGCCCACCAGCTGGCCTCTGACCTCTAGTATCCAGCTCATGCTGAATGAAATAATTAATGGCTGCTGACATAAGCCTCATACTTTTAAATATCTGGTCAAATAATGATGACCTTTCCTCCATTATTTTTTTCTTTGTTATTTTCACTGAAAAGATAATGCCTCTGAAAGCCAAAAGGCCAGTACAAGGTTAGGCTGCCAAGGATAACTTGGAATTGATCTGAACTGGATTTTTCTTTTAGGATCAGATATGACAATTTAATGAAATGGCTGGCACACAGTAAAAGAGAAATAAATGAGACTGTATGAATATTATTATCCTCCTTTACTTAATATTTCCCTCTTACGACCATGAAGTTCCTTCTATCTTCTTGTATACCATGGTCTTCAAAAATGTCCACATTGATTTTGAAATCTGAACTGATCATATGTCCCTCTCCTTAGTATCCTTTAGTGGCTTCCCATAGCTCTTAAAATAAAGATCCTGTAACATGGAGTTAGGGCCTCTATAATCTGATGTCACCCTTCCTCTATATATGGTCGTCATATTGAACCAGTTCCACAGCCATTCTCTCAGCCACTGGCAGCTTTCCACACAGGCCTGAGAGTGTGGCCTTCTCTACCCTTGGACCACTTAGCTCCTCTCTTCCCCACCTGGCTACCCCCATTTATCCTTCAGGTCTCAGCTAAAGTACATTTTCTCAGGGAAGCTCTGCCTGACCTTCCTTACCAGCTATCATAAACCCTCATATCATCACCTGCCTCTCCTTAGAACTCATCAAAATTGTAAGTCTCTACTTCTGTGATAATTTGACTGATACCTGTCTTCCCTACTAGGCTATAAGCTCCATGAGGGCAAGGGCACTGCCATTTTTCTCAATATTATACCCCAGAACCTGGTACAGTACTTGGTATGTGGTAGGTTTCATAAATAATGTTCTATCCATTACATAAATATTTATTGAGCACCATGTAACTAAATTTGTGACAACTGCTTAAATGAAAAAGAGAAAAGAAATAATAATAATCAGTATAATAGGAAAAAGGTAAATGTATGCAAGATAAAAGTTAATAAAAGTTTCAGTCTTCTACAAAGGAAAGTTTCCCTGTATGACTCACTTTTTGGCCTATTGTTATAAAATTCTAGTTTCCCAGGGACTACAAACCCAGTTATGTAGCCAGAACTACTTTTGAGACACCAAAACAGTAGTGGGGAGTTGTTTAGCATTCTAGGAAAATCAGCTTAGGGAAAATAATTATATCTGTATCTCTCTATATAGAACTATAGAGCAATAGATATACATATTTGAAAGGTGTCTACTTAAATTATGTGCCATGTCATAGCCATACCATAGCTGGTAAAGAACAGCTATATCATCTTATCTATAGAGAAATAATAGAGCCAAAAGACTGAATGTTAGCTAAAAAAGAACCTTACAAGCTAGGCTTATTTATCAATATGTCATTTTGGAAGTGTCTAGAAAACAGTATGATTTAGAACAAAAAATTTTAAAATTCCAAATAAAACCTTTTAAGGAAAGGTTTGTTTTCATTTACATGCTTGAAAGCATCAATTTTAGTGTTTGTATTCATAATTTGCTGAACTGTGGAACAACTATACTATAGGACGTCTGCCTTAGGCATGGGATTGTAAATATTTTGTGGTTTTATAAATATATGATGATTAAGTGTGTTTTAGTGGTCAACTGAAAATGTTTTACAGAATCAAAATAAAAAAGTTTATTTTTTTGTCTTTATCTGGAGCTTTGAAAATATATTACACAAAATTTATTTTATTTTTTATGTATTAGGACCAAACCTAAAGTTCTCCTGATGATACCAGAAAGGGAAATAGTCCTGGAGTCATGATCCACAGTTCTCCCCTATTTTAGGAGGCAATGCTGTAAAAATTCTGATTACAAATTCTCAACGAGGTCACACATTTGTTTTGATACCTATGTTAGACAGAATAAGGTTCCCCAGAGAGGTCCACATCCCAATCCCTGGACCTGTGGTTATATTACCTGACATGCCAAAAAGACTTTGCAGATGTGATTAAATTAAGAATCTCGAGATGCAGTGGGTATAGAGATGCAGTTTGGGAAGATGAAAATGTTCTGGCATTGGAAGGTGGGGATGGCTGAATAATAATGTGAATGTACTTAATGCCACTGAACTGGACACTTAAAATTGGTTAAGAGGGTGAATTTTATGTTCTGTATATTTTAGCACTAAATAATTAATTCTTCAAAAAAAAAGGAATCTCGAGATGGCATTTGATGATGGAAACAGGGGTCATAATCAGAGACAGAAGTTGGAAGATGATATGATGCTGGCCTGAAAATGGAGGGAGAAGACACAAGATAACAAATGCAGGCAGCCTCCAGAAACCAGAAAAGTCATGAAAGGGATTCTCCCTGAGAGCCTGTAGAAGGAATCCAGTCCTGCCAGCACCTTGATTTTAGTCCATGGAGAATTATTTGAGACACTTGACCACCAGAATCATAGGATATTAAGTTTGTTTTGTGTTAAGCTACTGTTTGTAGTAATTAGTGACAACAGTAATAGGACACTGATACAGTAATAAATGGTATATATTTGGTAATCAGTGTTTTTATTAGTCCATTAATAATGAGTGAAATAATTTTAATGTTAAAGTAGCTTCAAAATCAATCATTCAAACAAAAAAAACTCAATAAATATTTTTGAACATATTATCTTACAGTCTTCTTAGTAGTCAAACATACATGTTTAATCAGTAGTCACTTGGCCTTCTGGGACTGTGTAAATATAGGTAAATTTGTCTTGTACACCTAATTCCATGTGCTATAGAAGTCCAATACCCTCTGGCCATGAACAAATATAGTATTTAATAGGGGTGATAAGGCAGGTTCAGAAAAGATTATAATGCAGGAAAGAAGTAATATGGATACAAATATGTAGGTGATTCAGAGAGAGAGAGAAAGACAGAGAGAGAGCACTAGTGCCCAATTAGGAAAACCAGGAACTGATTCTTGGAAAGATAGCAGTTGTAAAGTTGAAGACAACTAGAGACAAAGGAAATAGTTTGAGTAAAAATGTGACATTAGGAAATCATGGAGCAAAATCAGAGAAAAATTGTAGTTTTGAGCACAAGACTGGGAAAAAAAAATTGAAGACCCTGAAAAGACAAGTTCAGGATTTTATTTTTTATTCTGTGGGCAATGGAGAAATTCCCCAAAGTCATGTCACATACAAATCTTTTCCTTGTCCCCTTACACTAATGCTCAAATAAGCACTTCTGTTTCCTTGAGGAAGCTGTAAAGGAGAGAAAACAAACCTGTTTCCAAGTGATCTTCCCAACATCTCACAATTTGGAAGAACCTATGGCAGCAGAGAATTGTCAGCTCTGTAACTGAGAAGTTACATGCATGCTTGGGGTTGTGAGAAATGAATTGACTTCCTTGTAAAAATGAAGACCTAAAGAGATAAAGATAATTCTTCAGTGCTTCATGCCTTACTCCACCCTTGACAGAAAGTAGAAGACCATGGTGAAGAAGAGTGTGGGCTGGTGTGAGTGTAACACACAGTTTGCCATTAGATGTAGCCAAGAGACTGAGTTTTAGTCATGGAATGTAAACAAAGTGATCAAACTATTTCCAGAAAGAGCCCAAAGAAGAAATTCACATGCCTATTCCTACATCAGCTTTATTTTCCCTCTGGCTGGATGAGACCCACAAAACCACAACAACCTGGAAAGCTACATGCTGAATATGGCAGAGCTTCCCAAGAAGGAGACGTGGACTTGTATTTGGTAATCACCTGGGTGTCTATGATACAGAGAATAAGGTAATGGTTGTCATTTCAAACTAGAACTTCCTTGTATCTTCTGCTGAACAAGGCATTTGAGGTCTCAGAGGTCTGGGGTTAAATCACTTACTAGTGGGTACCCTAAGACAATTAATTTCACTTTTATCAACTAGTATGTCTTCATCTATAATACAGGACTGACATTATGCCAACAGAACAAAATTGTGGAATTGAAGCATCTAGCATGATGTCTCCTACATAGTATTGAGTTAGCCAAGAAGTGCCTTCAGTTTTTAAGTAAAAATAAATGACACATTTTTCATTTTCACCAAGAACTTTATTGAACAACATATTCACCATTTTGTTCCACTACCTTCTGCTGTTTTTCAGGCAACTTCACAATTCCATCTTCCCAAAACTTTTCATCTCTTTGAGCAAAGAACTATTCCAGGTGCCTTTTACAGTCTTCAAGGGAATTGAAATTTTTTCCATTAAGAGAATTTTGTAAAGACCGAAATAAATGGAAATCCGAAGATTCAATGTTTGGTGAATACAGCAGATGAATCAGATCTTCCCAGCCAATCTGTAACAGTTTTTGCCTGGTCATCCAAGAAACATGTGGTCTTGTGTTATCCTGATGGAGGATTATGTGTTTTCTGTTGACTAATTCTGGATGCTTTTCGTCGAGTGCTGCTTTCAGTTGGTCTAACTGGGAACACTACTTATTGGAATTTAATTTCACAGAAGTGAAACAATGCACCTCAGATTGGGACTTGAATTCATGTGCCAGGACTCAAGCCCGGCCAAAACCCTGACTGGACCGAACCCACGTGGCTGGGACTCAAACCCAGCCAAAACCCACAGTCTTCCAACTGAGGTCACATACCTGGTTTCAGGACTTAATGAAGCTCAGGTTCTTGATGTCTCATTGCAGAAAGAATTCAGTGAAAGACAAAGTGATAGGTAAGAAGTGGATTTATTTAGAGAGAAACACACTCCACAGACAGAGTGTGGGCCGTCTCAGAAGGTGAGAAAGGGCCTTGGGATAAACACACTCCACAGACAGAGTGTGGGTCATCTCAGAAAGTGAGAAAGGCACCAGGGTATGGGGTTGTCAGTTTTTATACAGGTGGGTAATTTTATAGGCTAATGAGTGGGAGGAGTATTCCAGCTATTTCAGGAAGGGGCAGGGATTTCTAGGAATTGGGCTACCGCCCACTTTTTGATCCTTATGGTCAGTCTTGGAACTGTCATGGCGGCTGCAGGTGTGTCATTTAGCTTGCTGATGTGTTACAGGGAGCGTATACTGAGGCTCAAGGTGTAGTGGAAGTCGACTTGTCCACCATCTTGGACCCATTTGGTTCTAATCCGGTTATGTCATGTTCTCGGGCTATGTCATTCTTTCAAAGGTTGTGCCCTGCCTGTTTCAGAAGGAGCTCAAAATAGAGGACTCCCTTCCAATCCCACCATATGCACAACATCACCTGGCCTTTGGTGTGGTTGGTGGTGGCTCATTTTGCTTGCCCCATGATCTCTTCTGTTCCACATTATTGTGCAGTATCCACTTTTCATCGCCTGTCACAATGCAACCAATTACTCTTTTTTAAGACTAACTCAGACTACATTATATTTGAAATCTGCTACCTGGATACTTCTAAGCTTGCCCTCTTTTTTTTTTTTTTTTTTTTTTTTGCCCTCTTTTTTTAAAGGAAGCAATCAAGCCACTTGTTAGTGAAGAAGCTCTCACCATTCTGATCTACCCGCCCAATCCTTCCCATCATGCTCCAGTCCCACCTGCTCCAAGAAGACTTAGGTGATCGTCTTCTTACAGATCTCCCTGCTTCCTGACTGCCCAAAGCATTTATTGCTTGAATTATATATTTTACTTAGTAACATTTACTTTTTATATATACTATTTCTAGCTTCAACTCATTTTGAAGAAGGTAAAGTTTAAGTAGTTCATATAATGTATTTTGAAATGTCTTAGATGATTATATAAGTATACATAATATACATTCCTTCCTCCCATAATTTAATCACTCTTTGCTTAGAAGTCTTTGATAGTACCCTGTGGCTGATTTGTTGTTGACTCCTAATTATCCATTTTCCACTGATTTTTTTTTTTGTTGACCCCTAATTATCCATCCTCCCCCTCTTGGATAAAAATAGTTTTAGTCCAACACAGGGCCATTTCACTAAAGACTTTGTTTCCCTGTCTCCCTTGTACTTGGGTATTGCCAGGAGACTAAGTGAACTATTTCTCAGTTTTATTTGAATGTTCAATTAAAACAAGTTTGGGAGAGTAGAAAAGGCACATGATGAGAAGTTATGAAGTATAGAACCAGATTCATCAACTTTTAACCAGTTGGGTCTTTTTCCTGGGCTAGCTTCAGTTTACTCAACTGTAAACTTAGGATAATGATATCTACTTTTAATTCTTCTCAAGGTTGTGAGTGGTCAAGTGGTGTGGTTAGGTATTTCACAAGTATTAAGAATTACAGATATAAGAACATTTTTTAATGGCTTTTATAAACTGTTTATTCAGAGCTGTCATTTCACATATTAGGAAAAAAAACCACACAACTGAATGGAACACAACCAAACCAAAAAATCTCTGAGGCCTGAGGAGTTGAATGATTGATTTGTTCAAGGTCACATGACTCTTAGATAAGGTCTGAGCCCAAAACCCTCCAGATCTTCCGACTTTGGGCCTGGGCACTTTCAACTGCACTGCCCTCAGTTTATGTCCTGAGGCTCAATGAAATCTTTGTCCTTTCTCCTCTTACTGGAAAACAAACAACAGTGAAAACTGTCCCTCTGAGTCATTCATTGAGTCAGTTGAAGTCAACTTTATCTCCAAAGTCTGGCTACTCTGTGACCTTTCCTGAATTCCATTCTCCAGGCATGGGAGGGAAGTCTATCATTCTGCAGTCCCACTGGTTAGTATCATTGGGAATGCTCTCATTTGTATTCCTGTCAATGTCATGTTTAATGCACCAAGGTCTGCATTCAGGGTAGTAACCAGCCTGAAGTTTATGAAACAAAAGATTGATATCAGCTTCATAAAACTCAGGCAAAGGCAATATCTTTTCTATATCTTGTTACCTTCAATTCTAGGAAATTTTACTTGGTGACTACTGAAAAATGTTATATTCAATAATTAGTAATTATGAGGGCAAAAATAAAAATAACAATTGAAAATATCTCCCAAGAGCAACCATTTTTGTTATGGTCTTAATTTCTTTATTGATTATGTGACAAGGAAGGATACACTTACTACTTTCTCTAGGTTACAAGTATATTTTCTCTTTTTTAAAGAGAGTGAAAGCTTCTGAGTATGTGGCTTAAATGTCAAGGTGTTGTTTTAAAATCACCTAGCTTGTTTATGCACTGGAGACTTGGAAAGCTAAAATGCATAGCCACAGATAACCCATTCCCCAAAATCAGGAGGGATTTTTGTCAGAAAGACATAATTTTTGTGAAATATGGGCTTTTGGAAAGTAAGTCAGTTACACAACTATATAGGACTCTATCTCACTTCATCTGTTGGGCCATTATTTTTCTCACAGAGACAGATAGCAAATGTAGGGATCTGATATTTTAAGGTAACCCCCCTGCACCCCTATGATTTGGTACCACTCAAACTTGACTTTTTCTCTCACTTCTCTAATTCACAAACATGATGAATTAAATTATCATTCCTACACACTTTCACTTTTCTTTTTAAATTGTTCTAAAACTTAAAAAAATACTTATTTTATTTTTTCCAACTTTAATGACATGTAATTGACATATACCACTGTGTAAGTTCAAGGTGTACAATGTATGACTTTATACACTTATATAATGCAAAACGATTACCGCCATGGTGTTAAAACAAGAATGTCGTGAGCAGGATTCACTTTTCTTAACTAGAGAAATATTGTGAGCCTACTGTGTGACAAGCCCTATTTTAGGCTTTTGAGCTGGGAAATGACTCCATTTGATGTATCTTTATTAAATTATAGTCCAAAATAACAAAATGTAGTGTTAGCCTATTTTGATCCAGGCCATGTGACAGGCACTGGGAACAAGACAATACAGGAATATATAACTCATGGCCTTTTCCTTTGTAAAGCTCACAGCCTAGGTGAGGGTTTGATACAGTAAAATAATGGGGGCAAGCAGTGATGGGTTAGGAAGGCCGACTAATAAGAGATGACTTCCTAGAAGACGTTACGTTCAGATGACTCTTAAAAGATTAATGATAGAGTTGAAATAACCAGGAGGAGACGGAGCACCACTCAGACTTCAGTGCTGCTGGGTGGAATGAAAAGCTTTGCTTACAGAATTCCTCCTGTCTCAAACAGTCTTGAAACTTCAATCCTGAGTTCCTCTTGTACATATTCTCCATTTTCCACTCTTTATTAAGATACTTAATTAAAATGCTACCCATTCTAAGAAGCATTTTCTGATGCCCACAGGAAAAATTTATTAATGTCCCTATTGTGCATCTAATTGTCTCTAAATAAATCTCGAAGGACTTTGCCAGTATTAACCTATTCTATATGTGTTTCAGCTGTATTTCATAACTTGCGCATAACCAACAAATCTTCCATTACCAATTCAATTTTCCTTCTCCAAACTCACATATGATTTCATCAGGTTTGGTTTGGCCTCAAAAACACTTCTCTAAATTTATTAGTTGCCACAAGTTCTATTTGTTACATACCTTGTTATTAACCATTTTCAGGTTAACTAAAGGTATAACTTCCTTTCATTCATACCCTAATACCCATTATCAAGTACCTAGAACTTTAGACCTGAAAAAGAGCTTAAAATTCATCTCTAGAATCAATTCACAACTCTGGACGCAGGTTAAAATAAAAAAGACACTACTGAAATGCAGTGGTAAAACAACGGTCTTTTATATGTGCTGGTCCAATTAGATATCTACGTCAAAAGAAAGCAACTTTGACTCAACCCATACCATATACAAAAATTAGACATATCATGAGGCCTAAATATGCAAAATCAATTTAAAAGCTTCAAGAAGAAAACATAGCAGAAAACCTTCATAATATTGAAATAGGCAAAAATTTCTTAAATATAACCCAAAAGGTACTAACTATAAAATAAAAGAGTTATGATTTGGACATTGAAGTGGACATAGGGATGTGACATCCAGATTCCCCTTCAAGGAAGGACTTGTTGCACCAGTTACTGGGAGGGTTGTCAATGGACAGTGTTCAGCTGCAATTCACTTTAGGGACAGCCTCAAGTATAGAGAGCCACCTTGCCCAAGGTCATGCTCTTCCAGGGTGCACTAACAATCAATGACTGATCCAGACAGAGTTATAAAACTTCTGCCATTTTGGCCCAACACCGGACAACTCTAAGAGGTAATATATGCTCCAGAGCTCCCCGTGGTTGGTGGAGACCATAGGGTATGCATTATTAACCGACATCTCTCATTCTCCCCTCCTTCCCATGGTGTTGGTCTAAAGATAGTATATAAACAACTAGACTTTCTCAGAGCCTGCTGTCTGGAGAGCCCAAACAGTGTTAGCAGTCATTCAAATTAAGAACTTCCGTTTATCAAAAGATGCTGTTAAGAGGGTAAAATGGCAAGCCACTGCCTGGTGAAGATATTTGCAACACATATCTGAAAACTGTCTTTCATCCAGAATAGATGAAGAACTACAAATCCATAAGAAGATGACAATTATATTAAAAATGGAGAAAGAACTCGACAAAGTCCTTTACAAATAGGATATACGTATAGTGTAATAAGCTTAAAGGTGCTCAATTCTCCAGTCACTAGTGAGATTACAAACAAACCAAAAACCCCAAATAACAAAACAATGTAATACAACGACACACTCACCTGAAGGCCTAAGATGACAAAGACAGACAATACCAAATACTTATAAAGAGATGGGAAAACTGGTTAAGTCATACATTGCTGATGGGAGTGCACTGGCTCAGCTACTTGGAAAAATGTTTTGGCGGCACCTACTAAAGGTAGATATAGAGCTACCCTGTGCTCCAACAGTTCCCCTACTAGGTACATACCCATTATCTTCCAAATGACTTGCACAAGAAGGTTCACAGCAGTACTATTTATAATATGTAAGATTTTGGAAACAACTCAAATATCTATCAACCATAACATGGATTAAAACCTTGTGGGAGGGGCTCCCCTGGTGGCGCAGTGGTTGAGAGTCCGCCTGCCAATGCAGGGGACATGGGTTCGTGCCCCGGTATGGGAATATCCCACATGCCGCGGAGCGGCTGGGTCCGTGAGCCATGGCCGCTGAGCCTGCGCGTCCGGAGCCTGTGCTCCGCAGCGGGAGAGGCCACAGCAGTGAGAGGCCCGCATACCGCAAAAAAAAAAAAAAAAAAAAAAAAAAAAAAAAAAAATTAAAAAACCTTGTGGGATATTTATATAGTGGAATGCTGTGGAGCAATAATAAATGAACAAATTACACAGAACATTATGGATACATTGTACATGCTTAATACTGAGTGAAAGAAACCAGACGGAAAAAAAAGACATACTGTTTAACTCCAGTTATATTAAGTTTAAAAACTAGTAAAACTGATCTATGGAGTTGGAAATCAGCCTGGTGGTTACCTTGGTGGGGAGTATTGACTAGGAGAGAACTTGAGTCTTTCAGAGTGATGGAATTGTTCTACTCTATTTTTGATCCAGGAGGTAATTACGCAGGCGTATACATGGTAAAACTTCATTGAACTGTACACTTAAGATTTGTTTACTTTATTGCATGTAAGTAATACCTCAACAACAGGAACAAAAATCACTTGGGGATATAAATATCTCCAGACTCCACCCTCCAGAGAATGATTTAATTGGGCTGCCTTGCATTGGGCCTAGTGCTGTTTTACTTTGTCAAGCTTCCCTGGTGATTTGACTCTGCAGCCAGTGTTAAGAACCACACATCTGATGAAACCTTCTCACACTATCAATTACAAGTAAAGAAAGTCCGTCCTTGAGAGTCAAGCCACCACTCAAGGGGACATACAACAAACCTGATTAGTGCCAGAGTTGGCTCTGGAAGCAGGTACATCTCAGGGTTTATATTGCCCTTCTGAACATGACCAACTTGTACCCTTTTTCCTCTTTTTACCAAGTAACAAGTTAATGCTTTCTGAACCCGCTCCCAAATCCCCACTTCATGTGACAGCAAGTACACCCTCCTAAACCTCTCATCCTGGTTACATTAATTCCATCCTGATGTGCTTAGGTTTGAGGGACAGAATTTGTTTTCCAGCAGAATTAAACTACATTTCATAACAGAGATGTTTTCACTTGTCCAGATTCAATAATCAGCTGGCTGTAATCACAGAGATACCCACATTGGAAAATCTTTACAAGGACAAACCTTTACTCAATTGTCTTCCTCTCTGGGTTTTGTGAAGATTGAAAAGGACAATGTACATAAAGCTTTTAGTACAGTGTATGTTCAATAAATAGTAATGATCACAATAAGAATAACTATTCTGCTACTAATGATTATTATAATTTTTAACATAACTATAATACAATTATCAGCATCAGTAAATTTAACATTAGTACCATATTTTCATCTAATACTGTTTGTATTCCGAGTTCATCAGTTGACCCAATATGTGCTTTAGAGCATTATTTCCCCTGCAAACTAGAATCCAGTCTATAGTCAAGTATCGCATCAAGCTGTTATATATTTTTTTAGACTCTTTTAATCTGGAACATTTCCACAGCCTGTTTTCTTAAATAACATTAACATTTTGGAAAAAATGCAGTCATCATCTCCCTTTATTAAATAAACTATTGCTCCTTTTGTCTTTGCCTGAGGTTTGCTCATGATTTGATTAGGACACCAGAAAACTATATAGGTGAGGTTGTGTTTTTCTCAGGGTATCACCTCCTGAGGCACATCATGTCCATATCTCCCTCGCTGATAATATAAGTTTTGATTACTCAGTCATAGTATTGTCTGATATTTGCACTATGTGTGTATATTTCTTTTCCTCATTGCAAGTAATAAACATTCGGTGGGGAGCCTCTGTAAGTTGATGCAAATATCTTGGTTCTCATCAAAATTTTCCCATAGATTTAGCATTCATTGATGATTCTTGCCTGATCCAATCTTTACTATGATGGTTGCAAAACAATGACTTTCCAACTCTATAGCTCCTCTAGCTTAGCAAATGAGAGGAACGTATTGGAAGGTCTCAAGGATATCTTTTTGAACCCAAGTGTTGATGTTGCACCTGGGCTTAGTGAAGGTCTTCAATCAGATCTGGAAGCCTTAGGAACCAAAGCTGCTACTCTGTCGCTCTCCTTTTTCCTCTTGCTTTTCCTGTCTATTTTCCTATGCATATTGTCCTTATGCTATATACAGACAGGTTTTCTGAGCTATTCCATGCACATATCCCAGTCAGGACCCTCTCATTTCTTATGTCTCTCCAGTTCAAGTGCTTAAAGGAAACTCATAGGAATTACAGTTTTGAGGAGAGAAATTCTTATTGGACCCTGTTGACTCAGGTGTCCACTCCTGATGTAACCCAATGAGCTTGCCCTTGCATGTGATTTTGGAGCATCCCAGAAGTTGGATATGGTACAGAAAAAAATGTGAGGAAATGTCAGAAAAAAATTTAAATTTGATAAAAATCATAAAGGCACAAATTTAAGAAACTCAACAAATTCTAAGTAAGATGAACACAAAGAAACCCACTGCAGGCTAAATTATAATCACACTTCTTAAAGTCAGTGATAAACAGAACATTTCAAGGAAAAATTTTTTTAAAAAGGTATATTAGGTGTAGAAGAAAATAGATAAGAATTACTGCCAACTACTTGTCAGATACACAGCAAGCCAGAAACCCTGAAAGAAAAAAATTCTATATAATACAGAATTTTATGCAGCAAAAGTATTCCTCAGTAACGAAGGCAAAGTAGTAATTATTTTGAATTTGAAAACAGATGATATAATTTGTCACCAGTAGACTTAAATTAAAATAAATAATTAAAAGAATTTTTCTAGAGGAAGGAAAATGATACCAGATGGAAAAGTGGATTTACACAAATGAATGGGAGGGCAATAAAAATGATTAATATGTGGGTAAGTGTAAAAAAACCACTGTATTCCCTTTTAAAAAGTTTTAAAAATATTGACTACTGAGAGCAAAAACGATTACTATTTATGATTTATAAAATATGTAAAAGTAAAATTTATATCAATAACCCCAAAATGAAGTCATGGAATTGAACATTTGACGGTTCTCAAAATATACATGAAATAGTATAATATCGTTTGAAGATTGTTAATCGTGCGTATTAGAAAACGTAGTGCAACAGCTATTAAAATTAAAAAGACAAAAGCTGTACAGCTGATAAACCAATATTGAAGTTAAAGTGAAATACTGAACAATATAATCAATCCAAAAGAAACTAGGGAAAGAAAAAAATCTAGATGTAGTTAAACAAATAGCAAGAGAGTAGATTGAAATCCAACTATATTGATAATTACATTAAATATAAATGTTCTAAACACATTAATTACAAGATAGATAGTATTATCCTGATAACAAAAACAAGAACCAACTATGCACAGTACTCTTTTTAAGAAGCATTTTATATATGAAGACACTGATAGGAGGCTTAAATAAAAATAGGCTCTAAAATAATATAATTTGAAAACACAGTACCTTTCTTATGTACTGTAGTTGTATTATTATCAGATAAGTATACTTCGGGACAAGAGATATTATTGGGAATAAATATGGTATAATAATAAATGAGTCAATTCAACAAAAAGATATAACAAGTCTAAATGTGCATATATGCAATAACAGAGCTTCATAAAACACAAAACCAGTGCTAACAAACTAAAAATTGCAATAGACAAATACAAAATTATTGCTGGAGATTTAAATACTTTTATCTCAGTTAATGGTAGAACAAGTAGAAAGAAAATCAGCAAGTTTATAGATATCTTCAATAGGAAAGTCAACCTGCGTGATTAAGAGAACATTCAAGCCACAAACAACAAAAGACACTACTTTCATGTGCTCACAGAATATTCACCAAGATAGGCTATATTCTGGGCCATAAAATAAGTCTCAATGAACTTAACGAGACTGAGAGCATTCAAAGTATGTTCCCTGACCACAATGCATTGTTTGAATCAACAATATCAGACAGTGGATAGTACCACCTCAAATCAAGGAAAGAACAGAAGTAGGCAAGAACAAACAAACGTAGGCACCGACCATGAAATCCATGGTCCTATAATATACTCTTGGCTTAACAGAGGTTTGGAATGAACTTTTAAAGTAGCAGCTAAAGCAACAACTTGTAGATGATGTCTTATAAGGTAGGGTTGTGTCTTTTAGGATGAACTATATATTTTAAACAGTGTCTCCTCAATAATTAGAATACATGGGAATGGGAACCAAGGGTGAAAGTAGAAATGGACCTATTCACCATCACTTCTAGTGCACTATTCAATGCATTTGTGCTTCCCATATCTGAGTAGTACTTTCCAACAGAAATATAATGCAATATTTATAAATAATTTAAAATTATCCAGTAACCATATTTTAAAAATAAAAAGAAATCTGTGAAATTAAGCTTAGTAGTAAATTTTACTTAAACAAACATATTCAAAATATTACTTAAACATTTTATAATTATATATTGAGTTCCTAACAACATATTTTACATTCCTTTTTTCCACACTAAACCTTCAAAATCTGGTATGTATTTTATTTCTAAAGCACATCTCAATTTGGATACTAAATTTTCATCAGAGATATCTGATCTGGATTTAAATTTTATAAAATTTAAAGTTGAAGAAGTACAGTTGACCCTTGAACCACATGGATTTAAACTGCATGGGTCCACTTATACATGGATTTTTTTCCCCCAATAAATATACAGTGGCCCTTGTTATCTGCAAGTTCTGCATCTGCAGAATCAACCAACTGCCATTGTAGTTCTGCCCCCCACTGTATTCTCATATACCTACATTTTAAATGCAAAATTTCCTTCATATTTATTTTTAAACATAACAGATAATTTAACTATATTGCAATAAAATAATAGGTACTTGAATTTAATTACCAGTTATAATTCACATAGGTATCTCTTAATTCATGCCTTCTGCATGACATATTCAAATAAGCACATCAAAATGTTCCATCAATGTGTAGGAAAAAATACTTCTAATTAAATTAATCTGTTGATACCACCTAGATTGTTAATGCGTTTATGTATAATACTGGAAATTACACACAAAGCTTAAATGAGCACTATAACAAAGCAATAATATCTTACGTGTTTCGCTCCTAAAGTGAAATGCTACCACCCCATTTGTGTTTCACACCCAAAAAAATTTACACTGTTTGTTTTTAAATTTAATTTTAAACTTAATGAAATTAAGTAAAGTTTAAATTGTGTTTCTCAGTTGCACTAACCACATTTCAAAGGCTCAGTAGCCACGTGTGGCTAGGGGCTACCATATTGGACAGCGTAGGAGAGGTCCTGACTCCATGAGTAGGGAACTTAACAGCAGGAGACACATCATGAGTCTCACTAAACTTAAAGCAATCACGGCTACCTGATCAGTTTGGTCCCCTCATGACAACAGACCAGAGAAGGCAAAGAAGGGAGGTACCATCCTAATGGGAGTAGTGGACCCTCATTCTCATGAGGAGATAAATTTGCTGCTACAAGAAGGTGGTAGGAGGAATAAGTTATTCAGATGACCCATCTGGGGTCTCCTGATGATTTCTTAACCAGGTTTCTTCCTGAATGGGTAATTACAGTGGACATAGTCTGAAAAGCAAACAGTAACCTGGGCTTTAGATGCCTCAGTAGTTAAGGTCTGTATGGTGCCATGTGATCAGTTACCTAGACCAACGGAAGTACAAGCAAAGGGTAAATGGAATATGGAATAGGTCAGCTAACTTGGGGGGCCAGAGAGTATGAATTCCAGTTACATCCTGGAGATTAACTGCAGCGTCAGGGGCTGAATTTCATCTTGCTAAACTTCCTTTTGAAATTTTCCTTCAAAAATGGTGACCAACCACAATCTTGAAGATGTATCACAGGACAGAGTTAATGTAATGTAAGAAAGGGGTGGATTTTAATGGCGTTAGGTGGTAGACTAAACTGGGTGCTGGTGGTGTCTTGTTTCTGTTTTCTTGTATTTATTTTACTGTTTTGTGTGCCCTCCCCCAGCTTCTATGTGATTTGCTTCTAATGGCTTACCCTGTGATTTTCTACAGACTTTGGGCTACCGGAGTCTCTTCATCTGTAGGTGCAGAAAACCAGAAACGCTTGGAAGCTGTTAGCTCACTAGTAGCCCTTGTTGACTGACAGGACTAGGAATCATAACTTCCTTGCCTGGAAATGGGGCAAACCGAGTTGTAAATCTGTGTTCCAGAGGGCCCTATGCAATCAGGCTGATGCCACGTCATGGCCGATAATCATGATTTTTCTGGCTTTCTCTCCTACTCTGTCTTGCTATTATCCTCCACTCTTTGCCTAATTTCTCCAGGGATCATGTCCTTAATAAAGCACTTGCACACAACTCTTCCTCTCAGGAACTGTTTCTGGGGAATCCAATCTAAGAAACACACACACACAATCTATTTTCATTTTTCACACCTCTTTAATTAATGTTGTCAGTGAGATGTGTACAGTGTGTCTATTATGTGTTTTAAAAATCCAATTTAGTTAAAAAAAGACTTAAAGGCAGTTCCTCTTTTTCTGTCTCTTTCTAGTCTTCTTTTTGAATAGATCACAACTAGAAAGCTAATACAGATAGAACGTTCAGAATTAATTTAATTTTCTCTAAAGAGAACACAGACCAAAAGTGTGGATGTGTGTCTACACACATACAGAGATAGAGAGAGACATAGAAGGAGAGGAAGAGTGGAGAGAGACAGTCAGAGAGGGGCAAACATAGTACATCTATTATTTCAATGATTTTCAACATATATTCATTGACCCTTTACCTTGTACGTGAGACAAAGATAAATGAATCAGGCTACCTTCTGAGAGTTCATGATGTAGTGGAGAAAAGATACATAACCTGAGGTAATTCTAACTCCCAGCACTCTGTGAAAAGTGTTCTGAAGAACGTGAAAAGTTTCATGGTGACTGTAACGATGGAGAAATGGTAGTCAGTGTGGGCTGCCTAGGGGATTCTTAAGAATATGGAATTTAACATGGACCTGGAATCCCAAAGTATTTTTTTTCCCAAGAGCAGGGCTGGTAAGGGCCTCCAGAGCTCTGGTTGTCACACATCACAGGTCAAGTAAAAACGTTTTCTCATTTACACCTGATATTTTGTAGTAGCTGGTGTGAAGTTTTATCAAAGTTTCTGAGTCATTTCCTGAATTTGCAGTCTGACTGTAAAATAATGACATTGATTTATTTTAAAACATCAACCATGATTTGTGTAAAAATGGATATTTCCTGTTCATAAAAATTGTTAATCTCTTGGATCATCTCTGCTTTCTCCGTAAAACAGGGACTATAAGACCTGTCTTGCAAATACGGGAGCTTGTGCTTTACTGAAGTCTCTAGATCAATCCCTTGTATAAATGATCCTCAGCAAATTTTTGCTGTGATTTCATTATTATGTTCACCATTTCCAGAGTTAATGAACAGTTAATTATATTTGAAGGAGTTATTATCAACAAATAAAGCCAATCACACACATCAGTGCAGTGCCGAGCCATATGAGAACCCGAGACAAAAGACAAACCGGTGATACTCGTCCTGTCTTTTGATAAAAATTTGATATCTCGGGCTTCCCTGGTGGCGCAGTGGTTGAGAGTCTGCCTGCCAATGCAGGGGACACGGGTTCGTGCCCCGGTCCGGGAAGATCCCACATGCTGCAGAGCGGCTGGGCCCATGAACCGTGGCCGGTGAGCCTGCGCGTCCGGAGCCTGTGCTCCGCAACGGGAGAGGCCACAACAGTGAGAGGCCCGCGTATCACCAAAAAAACTAAAAAAACAAAAAAACCAAAACAAACAAACAAACAAACAAAAATTTGATATCTTGTTCATCAATGTTTTTTCATTAATTTTGATTAAAACATTATTGGATTAGAAAATTATTTCTTTTGGTTATTCACTTTTTTGGTGCCCCCTTAAGTTTCGCTCATGAGTCCTCACTGGCCTCACCCTGGTCCCAGTGCTGAACACCTTCTCATTATCATATAGTTGTTTCTGTTCTGATGTTGGATGTTGTGGTGTGTGTATATTCTCCTCATAAGGGCTGGAGCAACCATTTTCTCAGAGGCTGAGAGCTACTAGCAGCTTATCACTAGGACCTCTCCAGAGACTATCCTTCACTAATGGTAGATCACATTGGCCTTACCAGGGGCATCCACATATAATGACTGGTAGATGTGTGATATAAAGGCCCAGTCCCCTTCCCCCAATTTGGGAAAACTCTAAATAACCATCAGAGTTTCCTGGAGGATTTTCTCAGGCCTTTTTCTGTGACTGCCTCACAGCCCAAATTCTCCCTCTCTCCAGTCTTACTTCCTTCACGTCCCCCACAGGAGATGGTTCCAAGAGTATTCCCCTATACATTTCCTGCACCTCAATCTCCATCTCAGAATCTGACTCCCAGGAACAAAACCTGTGACAGTTGTGTCAGGAGTGGTCTGAGAGAGCAGGTCCTCCAACGAGAGTTTTTGGAGCTGAAGTGCCCATTAGCAGGGTGACAATGAGGACCACATCCCTGGTGGTCGATGTGGAGCATCAACAGGCCCTGGAGCAAGGTAGCAGCACAACTTTAAAACTTTACTCGTGATGAACTAAGATGCTACTGTAAAAATAAATGCACTAGCAGGTACAATATATAAATCATTTGAGAAATACTGGGAAATGGGAGCTAGAAGGACACTGTTCCTCAATGCAATAGATGCTTTGAAGAAAAATAATGAAAGGCTAAGGGCCAAGTGACCAGCAATTAAAAGCTAAGAATGAAAGCCAGAGGACCTTCTAGATAGCATTTAAACAGATTCATATCTCCTGCTGCTGGAGGGCTGGCTGAAAAAGATGAGGACAATTCCCAGGACTTACTCATAAGACCAGTAGCTTCATAAAGGGTAGGGTCTCAGACCTGACAGTTTGGCTAAGCCAAGGTCAGGATCTTATTTGGAAAGGAATAGGATCCTGAGAAATGGGATTGGATTAATGAACTAAAAAAAAAAAATTGTTGATTCCTTAGATTCATTCAAATTATCTGTGCCTACAAGAAGTGTATCACTTCTCACTGTTATCCCCGCCCCAACTCTTACTTGAAGATTATGTAGAAGACTTTGCTGTGCTAATCAGAAACTCCACACTTGGCTACTAGATCAATAACTAGGGTTAGTGCATGACATAAACCAGCCAGGGAATGCTGAGATTATTAAGGGAGGAAAGAAACTATTTTAAAAAGAGCTGCACGATCTACTAAACATATATAGGCAGAAATTGGGACAGTACATAATGGAACAAAATTCTGAGGTGCTGGATCACGGGTGGCAGAATACAGGGTTCGATTTTGGAGAGTTTATTGATATGGGAGTACTCTCTGAGAAGGTGGAGCTAGCAATGATCCCTGTCTGTGTGTAGAATGCCAGAATTTTTGTGGGAGAAGGTAGATGAAGGACTCAAAAGACTCAGAGAAGTAGATTTGTTAGAGTTCTATGCCATAGAAGTCCTGAAAATCCACCAGATGAATATTATTGCTTGGAAAGACTTGAAAGACAATTCGTTTACCAAAGCAATAAAGAATGTACTGTTGAGCTGGGACCTAGCCCCACTGAGAAGCTCAAAGGTCATTACTCTCTCCTACCCCATGTTATTACATAGTCTGAGGAGACCCAGGCCATCTGGACACCCCACAGAGCATCACAAGGATGAGTTTATTCATGACATCAGGCTAATCAGACCAGATAAGGAAGAAGTGACAAGTTCACTTGGGGACTTGGTAAAAGACATACACTTCAAAGAGCAAGAGATAAAGGCCATGAATATTCTGGAACTTGCCATATCAGTGAATTATTTTGGGATCCAGTGAGGCACGCCAGGACATCGCCTCCAAAGTAAAGGACAAGCTATCGCATCTCACAGTGCTAATCACGAAGAAGGAAGCGCAATGTCTGATAGACTTCTTTGGGTTTTGGAGGCAGCATCTTCTGCCTCTGGGAATACTGCACTGACCCACAGTCACATCAGATCACATCAAAGGCATCAGGAAAGGGCCCTGTAGCAGGACCAGGCTTTGGTGCAGGCAGCCCTGCTGCCTGGTCTATAGGACATGCCAGGCCCTATGTCTTAGAAGTGGTTGTGGTAAGGGAAGATGCTCAGGATATTCTGGTAAGCATAAATAGAAGATTCACAATGTATCACCCTCGGGTTCTGGAGCTAGACTTTATAATTTGCAGTAATGTATTAATCTTTAAAAACATTAGCCCTTGGCTGATACCCAGTCACTTTGGGCCCCTTGAGAGGCCAGCAAGCAAGGGAAAGAGTCACCACCATGACAGTGGTAATGACCCTGTTCACTGGGAGGAAGTCGAGATAGTTTTCTGTCTTGGAGGCAGGCAGAGATATGATGTATTCACCCTACTGATCCACATAGTTGTCTTTTGATACCAATGTCGGTAATTAATAGACAAGCACCATAGCCACAGCCTGAGAGAAGTGTCTCAAGCTCTAAGGAATAAGGATCTGGGTTACCCTACTAAGTCAGTCACCTGGACAAGCAAAGGGAAATCTAGAATGGATAACAGAAGAGGGAGGTGACAAGTGTATTTGTGACCTGAAGAAAAGCTGCAGTGGTAGGGGTCATTGGTCCTACTATCCTTCTTGTGAGCTTACCTTGGGGAAAGCAGCCACCAGAATCTTGAAGGAGTAGCTTCCAGTACTTAAATGAAGAAAGTGAATCTGGGTGACTCATGGGGAAAGCTGCCACAGATGCTGCATTGCACCTTCTAATTCCCCCACTTCAGGACCGAAGCCCTCATTGCTCCAGCTGCCAGCAGTTTTGGAGACTAAGATTTTACAGCTGAGTATCCACAAGATCACACCATAGGCTGAATAGAAACACCATTCCTAAGGTCACATCCTTTACCCTGAGGGTAGAGATGGGGGTATAAAAGCCCAGCACGTTCTTATCCCAAACTGGAAGAACTCTGCAGGGTCATCTCAGTCCAGGGTTTCCCATAAGATCAGCTGAGTCCTCTATTATGGTTGCATCGCAACCCCATATTTCCTTGAAAATTCTGCTTCCTTCACTTCTTCCACAGCTGTTGACTAATAGTGTTCCTTTAAACATTTCCTGTAGAGTCTGCTTCCTGGACGCCCTGTCCTTTGACAGATTCTCTCCACATACAATCCCCACCTTAAATCTCACTCTTCTAACTATGCTCTAATTTACTTACATGCAGGTTAAATTGTCTGAAATTCCTATTCCTATTATTGCCTTCCCACAGTGTGGAGTCTTTGTTTTCCATATGTGGTACTGGTCATGCTTTTTCAGTTGAGTAAACGTGCCCTCCGCGATTAATTCCAAGGTTGCAGTCCCTGTCTCCATGCAAAAGTCAGAACACGGTATGTGTTATTTGCCTATTTCAGTAACGTCAAACCTCTTGCACCTGATGTGTTTGATGGATTCTAAATTGAGAAGCATCTGAATGGAGAAGACCGGAGCCTTGTAAATGAACTTGTCACTGCCGAGGCATCATCCTCAAAGATGGTATGAGCTGAGGATGCACAGAGGGCATGCTGCCCAGGCAAGATGAACACAAAGAGGCATTTTGGAATTTTGTTTTGTGCATTTATAAATAAATAAGTCCAATTTAGCCTACGAGGTAAAATGAAATCAGGGGGAAAGAAGCAAAATATAGCCTGAAGTCCTCACCCAGAGGAGTCACTCCAGGTTTTTCCATGGAAAGTCTTGAAAAGATTTTTAAAAAGTAACTATCAATTTTCTCCTGCACAGTCCATCACTATCACCCAGGGCAGGCCCACCAGTCATTGTGGCTGACATCCTTTCTCTTACAGTATTTAGTGAAATTAAACTATCAGTCTTCATTTCTCCTGATGGCTTTAGTACTGTACCCATTTCTGACTAAGAGGCTATATTTTTTTTTAAACATTAACTTTAAAGAGAGTCTTGGTGGATTCAAAGCCCTTATTTTCAGTTTGGCATCTTCAGATGAGATCCAGAATACTGAAGACAATGACATCAGGACAAATGAAGGTTGGTAGCATAAAAGCAGAAGAAAGCATTTTTCCCCTTTACTGACTTGACATTCTCTCATTAAGAAATTTGAGAGAGTCCCAGGCCCAGAAATGGCCTCGTTGTTGCTGAGATGGGATGTGGAATAGGGGTGACTGGGCCCCAAGATAATATCGAATAGAGTAGAGATGATGGATCATCATACCAGAGTGGCAGAGGGGCTGGCAAAATAAGACCAATCACCCACGTGGTCACCTCCCTGAAACGTTCTACCAGGGGCAACCCTGGAGGTGACATTGTGTCACCCTTCTTATTGTTTCAGCTTCCTGAGTTACATCACACAGTGTGCTTCATTGATTCAGGACCTGACGTAGCCTTCTAATCAACTGGACCTTCCACAAACAGCAACACAGACTAGAAATATTTGAAACTGCCACTGCACTCACTCAACTTCTCACCAAATATCCCATTCAGCTTGATTTTGATTAAATCACTCAATAAGCAAGTTTGCTATTGAGGGCCACCTGGTTCCATTTCTTGGTTTTTCTCTTACCTCTCATCTTTTTAGTTATCCAGACACTCAGGGCACTCATGCCACTTTCTATAAGGCCACCCCGACCCATATTCAGTTTTCCCTCTTGTAGGAGAGCAAAATTCCACTATCTCAAAATTGACATGAGGATTAATTTAGGCTGATTATTTTTAAGAAACAGAAGCCTCAGGAGGTGTTTCTTGCCACCTCCCCCTTAATTGCCTCAAATAATTTAGATAAAAGGCCTCTTCCTGGAGAAGAGTTATCACCAGAGATATCTGCAAAGAATATGGCTTAGGTGTGGTGAGGGAAACACAGAGATATCAGAATTGACTTTGTCCCATTGTCTCTGCAAAGCCCAGCAAACAACTGACCAAACATCTCCTTTTCCATCTCCATGTGAATTGCCTTTCTCCCCTTTGAAGTCCCAAACCACTACCCCCAACATCCTCTTTTATCTTTAGCTGAAGGTGGTATTTAAGGTGAGGGTTCAGGTCATTTTGGTGAGTTACTTAGTTTTCCTGAGTTTCTCCCATATATACATGTTATCAAACTTTAAAAAAAAATTTTCTCCTGTTAATCTGTCTCATCAATTTAATTCTTAGACCAGCCAGAAGAACCTGGAAGGGTAGAGTAAAATTTCTTCCTACCTAGCACTCTAATATTGTGATGCCTTATAATTCAAAAATATAACCCTTTACTCTCCTAATAGCCAAATTTACATTCTGTAAGAAAGGATGTTCAAAAAGTGCTACAGCTATACATCAGGAACAACTCCACTGAAACCAGTTTATTTAGCTAAGGGTTAGAAGAGAGCAAACTAATAAAACAGACTCAGCTGGAGGTAAGAATGAAGTTTTATTATTTATGGAGTATTTACTGTTTAAAGGGGAACACATGTTAACCAAAACTGAGCTCCCTAAAAACATACCTGTGTCATATTAATGGTTCTGTATCGTTTGGTATTTACCATAGTGCCTTGAGTAAGTGGGGAGTTCAAATAAATGTTGGATTCACTGCGATCAAATGAACTTAAAGTTACTGAATGAAACTCTATGGAACACACTTCATTTGGCTGCTTAGCTTTGTAGTTAAAATCATAAGCTTTGGGGTCAAAAAGGCTTAGACTCTGGTTTTTGGCTATCATGTACTTGGGGAAGTGTGTTTTGTGGGCAAATTATGTGGCATTGCTGAGTTTCAATTTCCTCATCTATAAAATGGGCCTGATAGCATTACCTGTCTCATAAGGTTGATGGGGGGACTACAGGAGATGTTTTAAAGGTGTTCTGCATAGTGACATTCACATAGTTAATGCATGCTAATAATAATAACAGTAATAGTAAGAGTAAAACAAATAATCCGTTTCTATTTCTTATGACTGTGGACTTCTGGTTAATTTAGTGGGCTAACTTTCACCTATTTCTTTGGTAGGTTTGAACTGCAAGGAAAAAAAATATAATATTTAAACTCCCAGAAATGAATATTTTATTTCTGTAAATAATGTAAGGGAGTAAGATCATTATGCCTGAAGCTCCTTAGAATAGAGGAGTTGGCAAATTTTTCCTGTAAAGGGCTAATGGTAAATATTTTAGGTTTTGCAGGCAAACTATGGCCTCTGTCATAACTATTCATTCAACTCTGCCATTGGGCCATAAAATGAATGGGTGTGACTGTGTTCCAATAAAACTTTATTTCCAAAAACAGGCAGTGACCTGAAGGAAGCAAAACCGGAGGAAAACATTGAGTTAGTGAAGTTTACCATTGAGTGATAATTTGAGTGCCTTTTAAAGGCTTGTCTTCTATCCAGCATTCATGAGACACCACTGTATCTTTGTAATAAATGCTATATGTGCACTTAAAAAAATAAACAATACACACACACACACACACACACACACACACACACAAAATAGAAGAGCCACTTGGCTGGATTTGGTCCCAGGCTATAGTTTGCGAAGAGTATCTGATGTCACAGTAGTATAAGTGAATCAGAGTGGATTCATCATTATTTCCACTAAGAACCAGATGGGGGGGGGCAGGGGCGGGGGTGGGGGTGGGGGCGGGGGGAGGGAGGCTCTAGAGACCATCCTATCTCCTCACAGAATCACCTAGTTATATCTGGACTACATGCTTGGCACAGAGGCTAACGAGAAGTACATTCCTAGGACATGTAGTCAAACTAAATGGATTTGATAACAAACTTTTAGCAGCTTATCAACCTAGTGCTTTCACGTTGTGTTTCTTTGTTCAGAAGATGGTTGGTTAGAAAATCAGTTACTGCAGTGGGCTTACAATTTTAGTCTATCAGAGAGAGTAGAAAGGTTTTGCTGTTTTCTCTGCACAGAAAAATAATGAAAGAGAAGCCAGGGAGGATAATGTTAAAATCTTTGCTGATATGAGTTGTCACATACCCAAAATGTCTTCTTTCATTGTTATTTACAGAATGTGTCCACAGCAGATTTAACTACAACATACAATCAACCAGTGGGAGAGGCTCAGCCCATTTACAAGGGAGAAAAGGGAAACCTGAACTCTAAAATTAGTGGCACTGAGGAGCGATATGGGTCGAGATCTCTAGCTGTGCCACCAAACACCCTCATCTTTTCCTCCAGCCTTTTAATCTCAGTTAAAAAAATGCAGCTTCAAAACAAGTCCGGTAGCACCCACTCACTTCCTAGCAGATACCACCTACCTTTTTAAAAAATAGAAAATCAATGGCAAAAACTGTAACCAACCAAGAATAACAGCCAGGGCAGCCAGAATGCGACCATCAACACTGGACAAGATTCTACCATCTCTGATCAGCCTCAGAGAAGTAATAAAAGAAGTAATAAAATAACCAAATTTTGAGCAAATTGATTCTCAAAGGTTATTTATACATCTTCTTACACTAGTTCAATTTGAGCCTGATGATGATAATAGATTGAGCATGAATATATATTACCCAACCTTAATTACCCTAGCCCTAGCTTAGTTTGTATATTCCTATGACCAGATGACAGAATGTGGGTTAGTTTTCCTCATAAAAATTTGAGGCTGTGGTTGGGAACACAAATTCCCAAACAAAATCAAATTGCAGAAGCAGTTTACCATAGCTTCCAGAAAATCATAAAGGACATTAAACTTGAAGGAACATTACAAGAGCTGAAACCCAGCTTGAATTGATGCATTTTCATTTCAATTGCATTTGATTATTCTTGTTATGTTATTACTATGTTCATAACTGTTGCGATTTGTCAGTATAGAGCAATTTCTTCCCAGATGTAATATGACTTGAAATAAAAAATGCTGATGATTTGCTGTGTGCACTCATTTTAGAGGCCATTGGTCAAACAGTATTTCATTCAGAAAGCTCAAGGCAGTGTTGGTCAGAGTTTAAACACTTATAACTGGGGGGAAAGATCCTGTAGAAATAGCACTGAATTTGAACCTAAGCTTTGTCTTTAAATATTTGCATGACCTTGGGCTGATGCTGCCAACTATATAATGCCACCAGGCCTTTGCACAGGTGTTATCTCTATTCAGAATGCCTCCCTTCCTTTTCCCCAAGGTCTTCTTGATGAATTCTTTCTCTTTCTTCACGTTTCATATCTAATATGCATTACATCTGATTTCCCCATGTGGAGTTGATTATCAAAAATTCTTGGGGCTTCCCTGGTGGCGCAGTGGTTGAGAGTCTGCCTGCCGATGCAGAGGACACGGGTTCGTGCCCCGGTCCGGGAAGATCCCACATGCCGCGGAGCGGTTGGGCCCGTGAGCCATGGCCGCTGAGCCTGCGCGTCTGGAGCCTGTGCTCCTCAACGGGAGAGGCCACAACAGTGAGAGGCCCGCATACCGCAAAAAAAAAGAAAACAAACAAAAACAAACCAAAACAAACAAACAAAAAAATTCTTGAATAATAATAACAATATAACATTTATTATTTTCATGCATGTAAAATGCTATGGTGTTTTAGCGTTCCTATGCCATTTTGTATTTTAATTTAGTTTATCTATCTATCTTCCGCAACAGAATATTAATTTCTTAAGGGGGGAAATGTGCTTTGCTCGACTTTATATTTGCAGCATTCAGAACAGTGAGGCCATAGAGTAGACATTTAATAAATATTAATTGAAAAGCTTCTATCTCTGTAAAATGAGGATAATGGTGTCTCTGCTTTCCATCTTAGAGAGTTGTTGCAAGAATCAAATGAAATGATCTGTATAAAAATTCAGTGTCAATTAAAATATACTCTACACATATCAGAAGTTACGATGATCTCACAACTAGGCCAATATAATCCATATGAGAAATTGCAAAGATGCTCATTAATACAACTGGGATCTAGGTATGATGGGAAGCCACGCTCATTACTTCAACTGCTCAACAAGTATATAAAAATCTAACGTATCCTGAGTTAAAAGGTGGAAAATGTGTCCATATATGGTTTTTATAAGGAAGATGCAGAGTGTGGAGAGATGTGGGATGTGGCAAGATGATGAGATATTCTGAATAAAATTTTTCATTACATATTTATTTACATATGTTTTTTCTGCAACTTGCACTTTGCCGAACAGGTTTGACTCTGAAATTCAGGGTCTTTTCCTGACTCTGAAGGACTCAATAGAAGAGAGAATGACTACAAGGACTTGCTCCTTCACCATGATGTCTGAGAATGTGCGTCAGCCTCAATGTCTACCCGAAATGAATGAAAAAGTAAATTACGATCTCTATATGCAATGACATGCTACACAACAAAATAAACTAACACGATAACTTGAGTGACTCACACGGATGTGATATTAAGCAAAGCAGCCACTGCCTTAAAAGAAAATACACTTTATGATTCTACATAAATGAAGTTAAAGAATAGGCAAAGTACTATACAACAGGTCCTTATTAGTTACTTATTTTATATATAGTAGTGTGTATTTGTCAATCCCAGTCTCCCAGTTTATCCTTCCCCACCCCTACCTCCACTTTTCCCCCTGGTAACCATAAGTTTGTTTTCTACTTCTGTGACTCTATTTCTGTTTTATAAATAAGTTCATTTGTACTTTTATAGATTCCACGTATAACCGATATCATACGACATTGTCTGTCTCTGTCTGACTTACTTCACCCAGTAAGACAATCTCTAGGTCCATCCATATAGCACAGGGAACTCTTCTCAATACTCTGTAATAACCTATATGGGAAAAGAATCCAAAAAAGAGTGGATATATGCATATGTATAACTGATACACTTTGCTGTACCACAGAAACTAATGCAACATTGTAAATCAACTATAATAAATTTTTTAAAAAAAGAATAGGCAAAAGTAATATGTGGTGTTGGAAGTCAAAATAGTGGTTAATTCATGGTGTGTTTTGAGTTGGGAAAGGGCATGGGAAAGCCTTAAAGATACTGGAAATGTTCTACACAGATATGAAAAATTATTGAGCTGCCCATTTAAGATCTGGGCACCTTCTGCCATGTATGTAATTCCTCAATGAAAAGTGTAACAAAGCCAAGGAAAGTAAAACTCCTGTTGGGGGATGGGGCTCATAAAGGATGTGTGTGTGAAGTAGACAGATTCATTCTACTTTCTTGCTCTGGGAGACTGTGTGCCCACAGAGAGAAGAGATGATGGCTGGCTCACTTCGCTCTGTGTCGCTATTAACATGCACGTTCTTTTCATGGGAGCCATTTTTGGCTGTTTTCAATTTGTGCTATTATTATTATTATTATTTTTGCGGTACGCGGGCCTCTCACTGTCGTGGCCTCTCCCGTAATGGAGCACAGGCTCCGGACGCACAGGCTCAGCGGCCATGGCTCACGAGCCCAGCCGCTCTGCGGCACGTGGGATCTTCCCGAACCGGGGCACGAACCCGCGTCCCCTGCATCGGCAGGCGGACTCTTAACCACTGCGCCACCACGGAAGCCCTGTGCTATTATTAATAGAGCTGTTATAAACATTATTCACATGTCTTTTAAAAAATGTGGTCATATGTACCAATCTTTCATGGTTATTTATTTAGGGGTGGAGTGGCATGTGGCATACAATAGTTTATAACTGTTATATAAAAATGAATAAGTGAGGAAATGAATGGATAAATTATCTTTCAAACAATTCATGTAGAGAGAAGGGAAATTAGCTCTGTTTAGCAGGAAGGTATTGCAGGAGAGTGGAGACGGTATGGAAGGAATGAGATGTTGCTCCTACAGAGGACAGGGTACCAATAGCCTAGGGACTGATTTCTCCTCTGAAAGAACATCCACTGAATCTGCCTTTATCCAGAGATCCAGACTGGAGCAAGAGGGATCAAGTGGAGTCAGCCAGCCTGGATCTGCCCAGCAGACATTTGTGCTGCCTCTCTATTCCTGTGTGGGTCAGGGAAAGGGTCCTGGAGGAGGAGAAAGGGGGACCTAGCTCCAGCTCTGACCACAGACACTGTGTGGTCTGGATAACTCACTTTAGTTTTCTTAATCCCCTTTTTCATAATCTCAAAATTGGTAAAAAGGCAGCTTAACTCTGCTTTCCTGCCATTTCCTGATGGCAGAAGGAAGTGAAGCATGGGGCACAACCCAAGCAACTTAACAACAATCAGTAAAATTTCTTGCAATTCTGACATATTTTTCAAACTCATGCAAATTGCTCATTTGAATTTATAGCACTTCTTTATGTTTTAATATAAAATGTTTATTTACAAAGGCTTCTATGGGCATAGAAAGCACCTTGGAAGCTGAGCTATGTTTAACCTTGTCACATCCCCTGCATTGTCACCACATAAACTGGATGTTGGTGAGCTCAGAGTCCGAACATCTCCAAGGTCTCAAGCTGGAGTAGATGACTCTTTCCATTGTCCCCACCCCCCTTCCCCCCCACACAAAACACAGACCAGCGATTAGTTCTCTTCTGTCCCGTGACTCTTTGGCCTGAAAATTGTTCTTCGATTAGTAACTTATGGACCAGCAAACTTAACATATGTTTCTTCAGTAGATACTTAATAAGTTTCTTTACTGATTAATGATATCATACCTTTCTGGTCATCTTGCATCTCAAAATCTGTGATTAAATTAGGTAGACATCATTCAGTAAGACGCTTCTCCAGTTAAAAAAAAAAAATGATGCTATGATCATTCCTTTGTGTTCATGACAATTAGGTCGCTTGCTTGCTGACAATGAGCTGTTAAAAATCTCATTTAAAACTTTTATTTATTATTTCAATGGAATGACCTCTTAGAATCAACATTTTTTGCTTGAGCTGACTGAAAGTAAGTAAAATCATGAGATGGGCACCAATTATTCCTGGACTTCTATATATCTAGAGCACTATGTCTAAAATTGAACTGAAGGAGGGTGATGACAACTTCTTAATTATTTCGTGTTTTTTTAATCTTAGTAATTAGATTCTTAATTGCAAGACTTGCTCCAACACTGGCAAACGACTGTGTTTTCCACTTAAGAAGAATGCCTGAGATTAATAAATGATAACGAGTGCCAGGATTGTGTAGCAAAATAATGCATTCTACTTCTAAAGTTGCTGGGAACACTTTGCCAACTTCCCTCCTTCTGTCCTCTCACACTCAGCAAAAACCTACTAGCGACCAAAAAGAAATTCTCCCTAGGTTGCACTTCTTGGAAGAACACTTCCAAAACGAGGACAAAGATACTACAGAGGCCTTACATCAGAATGCTGTCTTAAATGCTATCTTAAATCAGAAAGCTAAATCTACCACTTGGGACAAGAAGGGAGGAGTGCTACTCCCAGGCACCTGTGTGAATTTGCTTAAAAATTGTTAAAAGCAAGAACACAATTCTCAGTTTGAAGGACCATCTCAAGGACACATCTCTTAGTTATCACAGGTGACAAATGTATGCCACAGAAAATAATTTTTCAGCTCCAGAAAAACAAATCATCAGTATGTTGTCTGCTGAGAGAAACATTTCCACATGAGAAATGGGAATTAATCTCAAGGGGAAAATGTAGTGCTATCCTTTGCATTTACATTTACATGCCATAATTACCCATATGGAAACAATCCCCCAAAGCCTACTTATTTCTCAAGTAATAGTATCTTACTGCAATAATAACCACTGCTATAGCAAAATACCATAGACTGGGTGGCTTATAAACAACAGAAATGTATTTCTCATAGTTCTGGGAAATTTAGTCAAGGTGCTGGCAGATTTGGTGTCTGGTGAAGATCTGCTTCCTGGTTCACAGATAGCTATCTTTGTGCTGTGTCCTCACATGGTAGGAAGGGCAAGAGAGTTTTTTGTGATCTCTTTTATAAGAGCACTACTCCCACCATGATGTCTCTATCGTCATGACCAAATCACCTCCCAAGGCCCCCATCTTCAAGGTTTAGTTTTCAACATATGAATTTTGGGAGGGACACAAACATTCCGTCTATAGCAAGCAGTAATCCATATTTATGAATCATTACTGAGCCAGTATTTCCAGCTACATGAATAGACTCTCCTTTGCTGAATGGAATGACTTCTTAGAATCAACATTTTTTGCTTGAGCTGACTGAAAGTAAGTAAAATCATGAGATGGGCACCAATTATTCCTGGACTTCTATAAATCTAGAGCACTATGTCTAAAATTGAACTGAAGGAGGGTGATGACGACTTCTTGGTTATATTTAAAACTAGAAATTTAAACTTTATTTATGAATTTGAATCAGAAATTAATTCTTTTATGATAAACGTGAAGAGTATAACCAAAATTGGAGTTATTTGCTTCCAATTACAAGCTGGGATCATATAAAAATAACTATAGCTATATATATACACACACATATATATATAATACATGTAAATGTATGTATATATACATACATACATACTTAAATATATTGTCAGGGAGGAAGAAATTTTTCCTACGCTTTTAGGTTCTTCTGGCTGGTCTGAGAAATAAGTTGGTATGAGACAGATTAACAGGATAAAATCAAACAAAAGTTTAATAGCATGTATACAGGGGAAAGACCCAGGAAAATTGAGTAGCTCTCCAAAATGACTGAAACCCCCATCTTAAATACCATCTTTAGCTAAAGACAAAACAGGATGTTGGGGATAGTGCTTTGGGACTTCAAAGGGGAGAAAGGCAATTCACATTCCATAATTCCATAATTCCAGGATTATGCTAGATACAAAATCTAGGGAGGATGAGAATGCACAGTGAATCAGAGAAAACAAGCAATCCCGGTGGCATCCCTGACTTTCCTTACCGCATACCGAGAAGAGCATCGAGGATGTAATAGGAGTTGGCAGCAAGGCAGCAGGAGCCTGCAGAATGGAGAAGGTGGGTGAACCCAAAGGCAAGTATCATTAGCATCAGATGTTGGATGGACAGCTTATTGATTTTTCTTTTCACTTCAGTCATGATGCACATCAGTAAATAGCAAATCATGTCCTGAGAGCCAAGCTGGAACCTGGCAACACTGAGGAAAACTAAAGCCCTGAAGAGGAGGCTGTTAGTGTGGCAAACATCTTATATCCATAGTTCCCTCATGGCAGCTCTTTAGGTCAGAGAAGGTAACGTATTCTGGCATTCTTTCAAGTACTGCTAGGTACCACAGCTTCCTGCCTGTAGTTCTATAGTTCTAATAGTCACAGTTAGATGAGAGGAGTAAGGAAGCTTGTTCATCCTCTTCCTGTGAGGAGACTGGAGCAGGTACTTTCATTACTATGTGGCAGATGGAGGATGATTCTGGAGAGTATGAGTCCTCAGGTACCCCTTTGTCATGATCTCAGCCCCAGAAGCCCAGTGCCTGCCAAGAAAAACCAATCCTGGAATCTGTAAGTTCAGAGGTCCTGACTTCCAGACAGAAACAGTACTACTGAATTGCACTCAGCAACAGTCACCCATTCTTTCTGAGCTTCTCAGACTATCAGGCAAGGAAAGGAGTCACTGTCAAGACATGTGTCCTGGCTCTGACCTTCAGGAGGAGCTCAGACTACTGTTATAAAATGGGGCAGGGAAACATATGTTTGACATTTAAATGATCCACATGGGAATTTGTTGGCTGGCTTTGATGGCAAATGAACAAACATAGCAACCTGATCCAGAGACGAAAGCCTTGGTGACTCAGCCAGGAATGAGGGGCTGTCACCCCACCAGGCAATTCACCTATACCCGGAGAGACCCTAGGATGAGGGGAATCTGGAATCAATGGTAGATAAAGAAGATGATAAATTTTGGCCTAGAAAGCAGCTGAATAGTTAAACTCTAATTAATACCATAAATACTCTCCTTATACAATTCATCCAGGAAAAAAAAAAAATGCCTACCAGAATCCTTCAGAAGCTGGTCCCAGAACTTATAAAATGCAAGTACAGGCATACCTCATTTTATGGTGCATTGCTTTACTGCACTTCAAAGATACTGTGTTTTTACAAATTGAAGGTTTGTGGCAACCCTGCATAGAGCTAGTCTATTGGTGCCATTTTTCCAATAGCATTTGCTCACTTTGTATCTCTGTGTCACATTTTGGTAATTCTAGCAATTATTTTGAGCTTTTTCATTATTATTATAATTGTTCTGGTGATTTGTGATTAGTGACCTTTGATGTTACTGTTCTAAGAAGATTATGACTCCCTGAAGGCTCAGATGAAGATTAGCACTTTTTAGCAATAGAGTATTTTTTAATTAAGATATTTACATTGGTTTTTTAGACATAATGCTATTTCACACTTAATAGACTACAGTACAGTGTAAACATAACCTTCTATGCACTGGGAAACCAAAGAGTTCATGTGAGTTGCTTTATTGCAGTATTCGCTTTATTGAGGTGGTCTGGTACTGAACCCACATACCTCCGGGGTATGCCTATAGATCCAAGTGCCCAAGAGGCAGACTGTAATAGACGTGGTGTTGCACTGCCTAGATCTAACCTCTTTAGGACTGAAACACTCATCCACTCAAACTGCTGGCAGTATTAATAGCCAACAGCACAAAACTCAGTTTCTCTTCATACTGTTACCGAAAGTGGGGTCCGGCTGCTCACCACTCAAAAGCCAATAATCAGCAAGGTCGGTGGAAAGGAAAGTTTGCTTTATTTCGAAGACCGGCAACCAGGAAGGACGGCAGACTCATGTCCCAAGGCAGACTCCCTCCTGGCTGACAACTAGTGGGTAAAACCTTTTAAAGGGTAGTTTCAGGGGTGTATAGGTGGAGGGAAGGGGCTACATGCAGAAACAGCACAGTCAGCTCTAACAGTCATCTTGAAATTGGTCATGAGGTGGTCTGATCAGCGTCACCTTGACTGTCCTAAGTACAGTTAATCTTCAGTTCCAGGGTCGGTTTTTTCCCATTTCCTTGAGGCCAATTCTCAGAATTTTGGCAGCTTATGTCATGGCTATAGCCTGGTCATCGTGTGGTGAACTTCTTCCACCTGGTGGGCTTTTTAGTATCTACAATACAGCTCAAAGGATATGGCTCAGAATATTATCTATACCCCTTGAGGAGGAACCTAAGGTCCTTGACTTTGCTTAATGAATAAACTATTATTATTTTGTCCTGTTTAACTGCTTTCCTTTGCTTCTGCATTTTCTCACTTCTCTGATTAACTTATTGTTTGGCGGAAGTTTTTCTACAGACAAAAGGCAGGCAGAGAACATGGCAGGGAAGGACCATAGGGTCCTGCTCCATTTCAACACCATTTGCCCTTGGTTGAACAGGGCCATCTTGTCCAAGATCACCCCCACTTCCTGGGGCAGACTTCATCCCATGAATGGAAGATAAGAGTAGAAGGGACTGGAGGATTAGCTGAGAACTTTGTTGTTACTTACATATGGCAGCCAAATCCCTCTACCCAATCTTGCTTCGTTTACTCCCCAGAAGTGTTGGGGAGAGCACAAAACAGCAAACTTTCTAAAAGAACTAACCTGTAACATCCTCATTTTTACCTTTCCTATGCGCTTCATTTTCTCTTTTTTTCTGTAGTTCCATATTTATAATATCTGTGATAATTATTTTTCAGCTTTTGGTATATTTTACAGGCAAGTATATGGGCAACAAGAGTCTTCCAGATTCGTTAATCTGAAAATGTCTCTATATTGCTGCTATTATGGGACATGTTCTCCCTGGGATAGAATTCTAAGGTGGCACATTCTATTTTTCTTTCCTTTCAATACTAGATACATCATTTAATTGGCTTCTGTTTTTAATCAGTCATGATCAAAGCAGCCATCAGTTTATTATTGTTTTCTTGAAGGTAATCCATCTTTTTCCCTCCCGTCTGAATGCTTTTAACTTGCTCCTTGCCTTTGGTTTTAAATTGTTTGTGTATCATTTTTTTAGATGGAGCTTTTTTTGTATTTTTTTCTCCTTAGAATTCTTGGAGTTTCCTGAATTTTGTCAGGTAAAAAAATGGCTAGTATTTCTCCGCATTTTTCTTCACCTGATGCTCTGATTCCATGTTTTATATATCTTTTTAACATATATCCTGTGTTTTTTCACAGTCTTCTTTTTGTATTTTCTATTATGTTTGGTCTCTGCCTTTAATTTGGATATTTTCTACATGTTTTCTGATGTTTCTAATCTGATATTATACTCAATACTTAATTTTAGTGATTGAATTTTTCATTTCTATAATTTTTAGTTTGATAAATTTTCATGCTTTAAGTCTTCGCTCACAACTCTCTCCTTTCTTCATTTTTAATGTATTAATTAAAATTATTTTAAAGTTCTTTTCTGAAAATTCTGATTTCTTTTGTTTTTTTATCTTTTTTTTTCCTATTGATTTGATGTCACTTCATCTTTATTTTTGCCATGTATCATAATTTATTGATTGGATCCTGGACTTATGAGTGAAAAAAATAGGGAATCTTTTTTTTTTTTTTTTGCGGTACGTGGCGGGCCTCTCACTGTTGTGGGCTCTCCCGTTGCAGAGCACAGGCTCCGGACACACAGGCTCAGCAGCCATGGCTCACAGGCCCAGTCGCTCTGCGGCATGTGGTATCTTCCGAGACTGGGGCACGAACCCGTGTCCCCTGCATTGGCAGGCGGACTCTCAACCACTGCGTCACCAGGGAAGCCCAGGGAAGCTTGATGATACTTTCTTTCTGTGAAGATGCTTACATTTTCTTGTCAGGCAGGTAGTATTACAGTAAATAAGCTTTATCCTTTCAAGGATGGTTTTAGGCTTTATTGATTTATTTTAGTTTTATGTTCAATCCTAGGGAATGGTCCTTATTTCTAAGGCCAAGTCCTTCTGGGGTCTCAGCAGAAATCCCTGGGAGCTTGCCAAGGCCTCAGTGTTTGAACTCCACCCCTCACCTCCCGGCTCTGAGTGACAGCATAAATCTGTGCTCTGGTCTTTCACTTACTAAAGTTTTGTGCTGGGTTTCATGAAGTTTTCCTGTTGCGTGAAGAATCTGGGGGTTATTCAATGACTTGAGGATATTTGTATGCAGATTTTGAGACTTGTTTCTCTGTGATTCCCTCTGCTCCAAATCCTTGACCCTCACATTTATGCTGTTGTTGGCCTGAGGTTTGGTCTCTGGCTCTTCAGACTGTTTAGTTCACTAAAACTGACACTTACTGCTTGGAGCTCTATTCCCTGCACTGCCAACCAGAAAATGTACTCGGAAAAAACTCAAGGTTAAAGTGTCCTTCACCTTGTGTATTACTCTTATCTCAAGTACCATGGCCCCTCAGGTACTACTTAAGTTGGTTGCTCTTCAATACAAATGTCTAACCATACATATTATATCTGTATATATTTGTGTGTGTGTTTATGTGTATCTATGGGAAGGTTAATCCAATCACACTTTGTTTAGCTGTATCTCTGCCTCTCTTGATAACTTCATTTTTTAATTTCTACTTTAATGCAGCCTATACATCAGTATACTTAAATATTTACTAGTCTCTGAACATTGCTCTTTCTTATTTCCCTGTTTTTACATATGGTATTCCCTTTTTCCTTGATGCCTTTCTCTACTTAATTGACTTTGTCAATGTTCACTTGTCTTTCCAGTTACTACTCACACATCTTTAACTGTCTCTTTTTCCCCACCATGGTGAATTGGTTAATTCTTGCATATGATACCTTGAAATGTTGTCCTTAACTGTCCCCATACCATTTTCATAACACATTATAATCAGACATTTATTTGTCTGTTTTCCTTCCTAGATTATGAGTTTTTGATTCAGAGGGAATTTTGTACATTTCAATATCCTCAGGCTCTGCTAGTATAGTGCCTGACATATAGCATATGCTATACTATGTCTCAGTGGTTTTATGAATAAATATTTTTGCCTCCATCACTATAGACTTCATATTCAGAGAGACTGTTTGAAAGAGGTGAGTTTTTGAGCCATATTATTCATGAAGGGATAAGCTGGTGAGAGGGGAAATCTCTGTCACTATCAATCTAGAGAATCTCCCAGCTGACACTAATCCCAAGCCTTTATGTTGGTTGAATTACTTGGACACACTAATTTTGGTTAGATTACTTTTCCCAATATCAGTGTACCTCTTTCTATGAAAATTTCTCTGAAAATCTTTCTCTGTATTACCTGAATTCTCCTGCAAGTCACCAACCTACACTGTCCATACAGAGCATAAGCCAGTCTTAGTTAATTTTTTATTTTATTTTATTTATCGATTTTAATCTGTCTTCTTAAGTGCTAGAGACATGGTTTCACTATAATAGATACCATCCTGGTGCCAGTCAGCTTGGGGAATTAATCCAGGCTTTACCACTAAACTTCTGCCCCAACCTTGGCTTTCACCTCTGTAGGCTAATTTTTATATCATTAGCTTTGAATCCAGATTCTTTCTGTCTAAACCATTTAGACTGCTTTCAGTTCAGCAGTCTGCCTGGCCTTTTCACTGGGCTCCTTCTCATTTTGACCATGGATCTCCATCCATTTTCCCTGAGCCCAGTCCCCACTCATCATAAAGTGGTTATGAGATGGGAAGGAATCGGACATATATGGCTCAAGAAGTCATCAATTGTGAAAGCCAGTTTTGACTTCTCACCCTGCCCAGCAGCAGTAGAAAGTACTTGCTTATGAATTAGACCCAGGTCTGTGTGCATATAATCTCAGAAATATACTTAACTTCTTTAAGCTCAGTTTTTTTCATCTGAAAAAGTTGTGAATATTCATACATGTCTGCTGGGGTTGATGTGATGATTAAGTGAGAATGTGAATTAATATTCTTATTATTCCTAGCAAGGCAAGCCTTTTCTCAGGGAACCATGAGAGCATGGAACCACAGACAGAAATTGAGAGAAGTAATTATTATTTTTTTTTTCTGAGATGAATCTTTGTTAAAAATCAAAAGGCTGGGCCAATAATACAGAAATTGCTGAATGGAAAAAAGAGACATACAGTAGGTTAAAGACACAAAGCTATGTGGGCAGGTGACCATGGCAGAACCCTCCTGTTGGGGAGTCATGAAGAGTGAATGTAGAGCAGTTCAACCTTGAAGGATGACTGAGTGGAGGTCTGATTAACTTCTTTATTGAGGCACACTCTTCCTAAGCAGTATTCACGGTATTCAGAGTAGTAATTCCATGTCCACCAGTTTGCTACTTTTACACTTGTCATCCTCTAGGCCAGGGCTATGCGGTTTTTGATGGTTATCTATACTTGGCAGAAGGAACCGATCAGCTGAGGAGACAGCATGCTCTTGCTTATGACAGTGGGATGGTAGACATTGCTTGGACCTTCTGTTAACTCTAATCAGCGGTAAGTTGTTCCTACCCACACATGTTGCTTTCTCAGAGCACACGGGAAAGCCTTCAAGTGCTGTGATATGGTGGTAGTGGAGCTTGATTTGATCAAGGAGACAGGGACAGAGAGTCCTGCAAAGTGATCATGATGATGATCAAGTACAGACTTAATTTCTTCATCCCAGTGGCATAAAACTCAAAAGAATTTGCAAGAGAGTTTTCCTGTGCGTTAAAATTGATTGCAAGTAGACAAGCAGTAATGACTTCTGGGGTACTGGTTAAAACATTGTATTTATGGGTGTGGTTATTTGGCCAGGCATAGATAGAGGATTAGGGTACGAGGCAGTGAGTATTAGCAATAAATCTCATCTGAATATTTCTGGAGCCTGAGGTCCCAAAGAAACTTGGGAAGAGCATGGATTTGATTCATATGTCTATATTTGAGTTCTAGCTCTGCCTCTCACCAGATGTGCAAGATTAAGCAAATTATTTTCCCCAAATGGACAACCTAAAGCTTATAAATAGGAAATAATTTTTCAGGTAGAGATAATAATAATACTATCTACATCATGAAGCTGTTTTGTTATCCAAGTGAAAGGATGCCTGTGAAAGAGCCTGTATTAGTTTACCATTGCTGCTGTAAAAAAAAAAAATAATAATACTGTATACTTGGTGAGTTAAAACAGCACATATTTATTATCTTACAATTCTGTAGAGCAGATGTCCAACACAGGTCTCAATGGACTAAAATCAAGGTGTTAGCAAGGCTGCATTACTTTCTAAATGTTCTAGGGAAAAATGCATTTCCTTGCCCTTTTCAGCTCCTAGAGGCCCTCGGCATTCCTTAGTTCATGGCCCCTTCTTCCACCTTCAGAGCCAGGAATGGTGGGTCAAAGCCTTTGTTGCATAGTTTTGACTTCCTCTTCTGTCTCTCTCTTCCATGTTTAAGAACTCTTGTGATTACATTGGGTCCACCTGGATAATCCAGAACAATCTTCCTATCCCAGTGTCCTTAGTTTAATCACACCTGCAGAGTCCTTTTTTGCCATGTAGTATAATAACATAGCCACAGGATTCAGGATTAAGATATGGACATCTCTGGAGGAAACATTATTCTGTCTTCCACAGAGCTCCATAAACTATGAGAGCTACGCATACGGTACTATTCGCTTATCAGAACATGGTGATTTTTTATTGAAATTTTTGGGAGGGATGAGGGCTATATTTACCTGGCTTTCACTGTTGTCATAGAAAACCACTTCACCTTTCCTTGGACCTAGAGCGCTAGGCAATAGGGACATTGATTTACCTCCACACGTTGATGCGTGTAGTTAACATAACTGGGGTCAAAAAGTTTTCTGTACCATCATGTTATACTGGTGTGGAACTGCCAGGTGAGGAGACAGTAAGTCAAACCGGAAATCAACAATCAAGCCTTTCTTCCCTTCTAAGACAGTAGAGGTAAGAGGCAAAAGTAAAAGGTACCAGCTCCACAGGGTTCCATTTACCCCACAGAACAGGCTCTAGTTTGGGTCAGATGACATGTAGCACAGAGTAGGGAGTCATCTTACTGCTGAGGAGCTCTGCAGAAGAGGTTCCTGCCTTTTTATGAGCCCTGGGATCAGAGGAAGGGAAGAGCTAGGAGTGAAGAAAAACTGAGTCAGAGTGAGGAAAAGTACTTAAGCTAATGCCCCCGATGAGGAGGTGTTGGCAAAAGCAGAGACTTCTTTTGGTGCCTCAGCAGAGATTTCCAACAAGGACTCCTCTGAATGCAGGTGCCTGAGCCCGAGTCCTTGACTGCAGCCTGCTCCAGTCCTTGATGGCAATGCCCTGACAGAGCACTGAGTGTGGGGTGGGGAGGACGGCTGTCCCCCGCAGGACCTGCCAAGCAAAGCCCTGGAATTGCCAACGGCCAGGCTGAAAGATCACATAGCATTTTGGTCTGGAGCCAGACTCCTCAGCTGGGATATATTAAAAAACAAAGAAAGAAATATATAAATAGACTCAGAATAATTGCTGTAATACCTGGCGATCAGAAAATAGGTGCTTTCTTGTGGGATGAAAGCATTACTCATTTGTGGATAAAAATGACACTTAGAAATTGCAGGAAGTGATGTGTAATATAAGTAGGCACATTTGTAGAAGCGTTACCTACTGAGCTTTTCCCATATAATTTCGATAGAATTGCTATAGAATTGGGAACAAGCATGGAATTACAACTTGGATCTGAAAATTTTTACCTGAGCGTCTGTGCTGCTTCTTTTTTTTTTTCTTTTTTAAACATCTTTATTGGAGTATAATTGCTTTAGAATGGTGTGTTAGTTTCTGCTGTATAACAAAGTGAATCAGCTATACATATACATATATCCCCATATCTCCTCCCTCTTGCATCTCCCTCCCACCCTCCCTATCCCACTCCCCTAGGTGATCACAAAGCACGGAGCTGGTCTCCCTGAGCTATGCGGCTGCTTCCTACTAGCTATCTATTTTACGTTTGGTAGTGTATATATGTCCATGCCACTCTCTCACTTCTTCCCAGCTTACCCTTCCCCCTCCCCGTGTCCTCAAGTTCATTCTCTATGTCTGCGTGCTCCTTCTTGATCATTGAAGGAAGAATCTTTTTTTTTCTTTTCCCATACTGTAAGGAATGTGGTAGCAGAGAAACAAGGAATTTTCTGTCTGCAGATATAGCCGATTTTAGCAGGAGCTCCAGAATTCAGCCTAGAGAAAAACCGAACTGAGGATAGAAGCTAAATCTTTTATGTTCATTTTCTTCATTCTCCTTTGGCTGAAGCTCTGACATTCCTGGCAGCACATTTTCCATGACTTTGTCCGGTTGAGTGTTAAGTAACGCAGATGACTGCCCTCTTACTCTACCTCCTGGGATCTTATTCTACGATATAATGGGGCGGACTGTTAGGGAGTTCATGATATGATATTCTTGTGTTAATTCTGGAGAAATTTCCCTTTACTCAATTTTACCACCATAAAGAAATCAATAAGACTAAAAATAAAAAAGCAAGAGAAAAAGCAGTAGTGGCATCTAGTGAGGTGAGGAAGTGTCTTTGCTTGCTTTGTGTTTTGATGGGAGGGGGCAGAGAGGAGGCAGGTAGTACCAGGACACATTGTAAGAAAGGAGTTGAGAGGAGACAAAAATAAAACATGTCCCCCATAATGGATCTGAGGAGGCAGCAGCAGCCATGAATCAATAGCAAATCTTCTAATTCCTCTCACTCTCTGTGTGAAATGAACCTCAAGTTAATGATTTAGATCATTTCTATGGACTTGGTCAAGTCTCAGGTTGTTAACTTAAAATTGATATTTAACCACTTAAAAATCCATTCCTATCCAGGTTAACCCACACAACAAAAGTTTGAACATCTGTGCTGGAGGGTTTAGGAAATCCCGGTGAGGAGCTAGCTTAACTCTCCTCAAATTCTAAAACTGGAACATATCTGCTGTTTTGTCCACCGACAACTCCCCTTCCATTCCCCACTCCCAAAACATCTTCCTGTCCATCAATTTTGGAACTCTGCATTCTCAAAGTACTGAATTTCTGCAACTAACAACAAGAGGCTGGCAGGTAGCACTCAGAAAGTCTCCACTGTCCCCAGAGACAAAAAGCATCAGATTTCCCCCCACCCATCTGTCAGGGTAGTCTAGAGTTGTTTCCAGATGGGTACCATAAAGATAAATGCATCTGATGATATTCTTGGGGTTTGTTTTTTTTTTTTTTTGGTAAAAAGATGCCCAGAAATAGGAGTGATGCTCAAAGAAGTATTTCTTTATATCACCCCAAAGCAGAAATGCTCTAAATGGAATCAAGACCTGCTTCATGTTATATACATTTAATGCCATATTTTCTAGGTCCTCAGGAGACCTCTAATCATAACAGTCTCCTGTTCACCTCCCTTCCAATCCCCATCCCAATGACTATCCTACTTCTTGGCATAAAATTCAAATTCCTGAACACCATCCCCCAGATGCTGCCTGATCTGGCTTTTCCTTGTCTCTCCAGCTTCATCTCTGGCCATTTTCCCTGCAACCTGTCCACAACGATCAACTTTCTAAAATGCGTCACCCCTCAATGCCTTGGAGGTTTCCGCATGCTACAGTTACCTTGGCTTTTATTACACCTTCCAATACTTTCCTCTTTCTCTAATTAAACTCTGTTCACTTTTTGTATTATTGTTTAATTATCACATCTTCAGAGAAAAGTTTTCTGACCACTCCTACTTCCATACTACATCAAATTTCCCTGTTATGAGCTCTCATAATACCCTGCACATTCCTTTCATAGCAGATATAGTCACACAAGTGAATAGGTAAATATGCAGATATATCTTTTTTCCCCACTGACAGCAAGCTCCTCAAGGACAGGGACCTAGCCTATTTCATTCTCTATTTTACCATTGGTTTTTTGTGCAGTACCTGGTACATAGTATACAGATTTTTGTTGGATAAATGACTTTGTACATTACAACCCTGAGAATGAACAGAGAGTAACCGGCCAAATTCAGAGACCTGTGGATGGCTGTTCAAAATAGTTGAACTGAATAAAAAAAGCATTTTCAACATGGAAATTTAATTGCTGCCTTTTTAACTCATCAAAGCAATATTCTAAGAATGTGCAAATACCTTGTAATAGATTTCTGTTTTTTTTATAAACACTACTCTCCATATACTAAAATATCCATACTAATAATTACCTTTCCACTGTGGACTCTGAAACAATTCCCCTTATGCTTTGCAACTTATTACATCATATATGAGTATATGCACGTTTGTGTATGCATGCTCTTTTTTCCTCATTCAAACTGTAAACCCACTGAAAAGTAATGACATCTTTATTCTGTTACAGCAAGAAGCACATTGTTAAATAACACTTATCCACTGGTGTTGTTGAAGCCAGCTCATATTGGCTCGAAAGAGCTGATTGTGAGCTTCTCTTCCCAATTCTGTGTTCAGTCATGTAAAATATGTAGCTTTAAGTCAGACATGGTGCGAGTATTTACACCATGGAAATCAGTAAGTAGTAGAAATCACCACTGTTTTCCCTGGAGAGTTGACTGTTAAATATTTACCAGCAAAAAACTGGTTATAATACTATTTACTAGTTAAAGATAACAACAATTGACTATATTTTGAAAAAATTAAGAGGCTCTCAGAGCAGTTTCCAGTTAGTGGATCACTAACTGTGATATGGCTAACTGTGATATTCAAATTCATGTAGATATAACGACTGGCTTAGAAGAATGAAGAGATTTCCTATTATAGGTAGGAACAATTCCTCACTCATTCAGAAGCTGAATCACTCAATGATATGAATAACGGGTAGGTTTAAAATCCAGCATTTGCAGGTGTCAGTGTAAAAAAGGAGTGATGCTATAATCTGGGAGAAAGAAATCTATTTCAGAGTTATTGCTGGGGTAAAAAAAACATGGATATTTGTAAAAATAGGAATAAATAATAATGTTTGATGGTCTTTGTTAGGAAGACACAGGAGCTTGAAAATTATGTCAGTAGAAGCATAAAAACAATCAATGCGCTAAGTCTGGGTTGGTAAAGAGTATTCCACATAGACTAATACTGACAGTTTAGTCAGTATTAGGGTCTTAGAGTCACAATTTTTAGAAAACTTCTGAATTAGAATTAAGAGTTTAGCAAGGATGATACCAGAACAACCTTGGTGAACTTCCAAGGTCAGGACACAAAGACCCAATAAAAGATGACCAGAAAGGGAGTGCAGAGCTCAGCCCAGATTTGTAGGGCCTGGGAAGCCCTCCTTCAACTCCTCGGTCCTAGTGGTCTCTTTGGGCTGAAACTCTGATGCACTCACTGCTTATTTTTCTCACAAACCATTGAGGTTTTGATGCTTCTGGTAATAAGTATCTTCAAATGCAGCACCTCCAGCCATTCTCTTTGCTACCTCTGTGCATGACACAAAACATGGTGCCTACAGATGTCTCAGGTTTGAAAACAGCCATTCTCTGTGTCTAAGTCACAAGCATCATTCCCACCTACAGTGCTAGCAATCACCAGGCACATCCTCCAACTCACTACATGTTTTGGTCTTAACTCTGAACTCCCAACTGTACAGCTGTACATTTTCAGGCCTGGCTACTTCATGCATACACCCTCTCATGCGATATTAAAGCAAACACAACATATCTCTCTTGGAGCTAACCAAAGCACTGAAGTTTTTCTCTTCTATTCTATCTGCTTTGAACAAATGCCAGGTCTCAGCAATGCAAGGGGTCTACCATTGTACACTGCTGTGTGCTTTAATTAAGCTTGTTTCTGGATCATACTGTTGGTGTCCTGCTGAGTATTCCTGGGTCCTAAGCTTTGCGGGGGTTCTGGGAGGGCCCTTCTACTCTCTTATTGGATCCTGTGGTGGACCCTTCAAAGATTACTGGATTTTAGAGATATTTGGGCTCTGTGAACTTGTTTAGTTCATACTGATTTCTAAAATCTGCCCACAGTCATTTGTGTTTCTGTCTCCTGATTATGAAACTTTAGATTTAATATATAAGCACATCATCTGGAGATAAGAGAAGCTGGAAAAATAGACCATTTTCCATTTTGTTATTATCTCTGTTGTGGTTTTCACTAAGAAATTATCAGGAAACTAACCAGAGAAACTTGTCAGTTCTTCATTTTCAGACGCTAGTTTGGATGGCAACATGAAACATGGGGTAGAATAGAGTGTAACCTCGGCCTTGCTGCTACTAGCTGAATGACCTTGCGCAAGCCGCCCCATCTTCCCAGTTGTCTGTTTCTTCATCTGGAAAATGAATAACTCTAAGGTTTTTTCTGGTTCTAATATTCTATGAAGACATAGCACAGAAGCCAGAAAGCCCTGGAGAGAAACAGAACTGTTTTAGTCCAGTGAATACCTGGATAAGACAAGATTATCTATCTATAATCAATAGATACTAAAATGTCAGGAGGTAATGCCTTCATTTTCCCCTAAAAAAGGTGTATCATCCATAGTGTATCCATCCGTATATAATGTGAGTGCAATAAGGCAAGATAAGATAAGAGAAAATAGCAGGGAGATAAAAACAAATCTGACTATTTGCCAGACACTATGCTGACCCCTTTGTACATACTGTCTTCTTATAATACAATGGCTCTATGAAGTAGGCACTATTATCTCTACCTTACAGATGAGCCTTAGAGAAGTTAGGCAATTTGTTTAATGTCGGATCACTAACAAATTATGTATATTGTATTACGATCCAAATCTTCTTGAAGTAAATAACACTGCCAACCCAAAAGGGAAGAATCCTGGTACCAAACCATATTCTTTACCAAGTTGCTGGGTTTAATACTCGGATATACACTGGGGAACTACACAGGCCAACCATCTCAGGAAAGACTGTAGGAGGTTTTGTTCTTCAGTGAGTGAAGAAATCCGGAATTCACATGTTCCTGTCAACAGTGCAGCTTCAACTAAATAAGAAAAGAAATCTGATTCATGTCAAGTATATGCAAGATGGAGAACTGCTCTGCTCGTCCCTTCCCGAGACAGCATCTCTGCCAACACTATCCCCAGGACACGATTCCTCAACGTGCCATCCAGTTTTCTGAGGAAGTGGAGAGCAGGTTAAAGTGATAGGATAAATAGGCCTATGTCCAGAAAAAAAGTAATTTTACCCCCAAGCAGCTTGTACACATAGTTCAGTCTTCGCAGATAACATGTATAAAATAAACTCATTTTGCTTCCTGTTCATTCTTTGGCTTATCATTCCTTTTTTTTTTTTCTCACATTAAAAAAAAAAAGACAATAAATCTGGAGTTAATGTGCTTATTCTGGACCCTAAAAGAAGGTAGCTGATGCCTAGCTAACCATTATGCTCTGCCAGAAGGGTACACACACTTTGACTTGTTTGTGTGGCGTGGACGTATGCTGAGTTGTCCTCTCACTTTTGGGTGCTCTTCACTGATACTGGCAACTCTTGCTAGTGTGACAAAAGCATGGATTCTTCAGGACAGCCATATCACTCAAAAGAACCTCCTCTAGAGCTTCTAAGCAAGAAGTGACCCGAGGGACCAGCTATCTAGTCTGATTTCATACTGGTCAGGGCTAGGATGTTGAACCCAGTGGGGACCTAATACAGAACTTTGCCCTCATTAGCATCCTTCTGTATTCTTCTTTGGTAATGCTTAATTTCAAAATACAGGAAAATATCTTGGTATAGTAAAAGTTCTGGGACCAATTTTCAACACAGAAGGAGAGTTTTCCCACACCACCAAGCAAGTCTCTGACATCAGCTGCGTGTCCTGTAATTCAGCTGAATTTTGACACTGCTACCTGCATCAGATCTCACAAGTTAAGGGCTCAGTCCTACAAGACTCCCCCCAACCCCCACTTCAGAGGCCAGTTGCAAACGCAGGTCATCACCAGTGCTTCTGACCGACTAGCTACAGACTGGAGGTTTCAATGACCCCCTCCTTGGGTTTGTTTAATTTGTTAGAGTGGCTCAAGAACTCAGAGAAACATTTTACTTACTAGATCACCAGTTTATGATAAAAGGAAATAGCTCAGGAACAGCCCTACGGAAGAGATGCACAGGGCAAGGTGCGTGGGAAAGGCTTCAGAGCTTCCATGCCCTCTCCTTGCATGCTGCTCTCTCTGAACCTCCATGCTGTTCACCCACTTGAAGCTTGAAAAACCCTGGCCTTTTGGGGTTTTATGGAGGCTTCATTACAAGGCATGCTTGATAAATCATTGGCCATTGGCGACTGAACTCAATTTCCAGCCCTTCTTCCCTCCTTGGAGGTTGGGGGTGGGACTGAAAGTTCCGACTCTTAATCAAATGGTTAACTTCTCTGGCAATCAGCCCTCTATCAGCCCTCTGTGGTTGCCTAGGACTTTCCAAAAGTCACCTCATTAACAGAATAAGATACCTTTCTTGCTCTCCTCAATTAGGAAATTCCAAATGTTTTAGGAACTCTGCCAGAAATGGGGATGAAGACCAAATGCACATATGTAGTTTAAGAATAAAATTGAAATATATTTTAAGGTTAAGGAAAGGGTCTTAAAGAAGCAGAAGAAAACTTCTGAGTCTCAGGAAGGAACTAAAAGCAGGAAAGGGAAAGGTGTCAGGAATCACGGGAGTCCTCTGTGCTGTTCACATTTTGCTTTATGCAGTGGTCATTCTGCTTCCTTCTGCTCTTTCTCCTTAGACTAGCTTTCCTCTACCCCCAAATTCAATTACATGGTAGAAAGGACTGTCCTTTGGTTCTTTAGATCAAAAGTAACTGTTCAATGTCAATAAAAGTTATCTGATTGGCCTAGCATGTGTTGGATTCTATGGTAGATTAGATTGTTGTTCCTAATTTGTTATTTCTCTAGAGAAGAATAATAACGTTCACACCCTTGTGATGGCTTCATGGTGAGCAGAGGCTATTCCTTGGGCTTTGGCATGTAATATGCTTTGGCCGATGGGATTTAAATTGATATGATAGAAGCAGAAGCTTTGTTCTCAGAAGCTTGTCCTTCTATGCTTCAGTGATCTATTAGAAGAGCATGCTCTGAATAGCTTCAGTTTGGTTCTGTTAGGTTCCTTCAGTTTGGACCTCAGAATAAACATATATGGAGCAGACATAAACTGAACCTACAGCCTGGAGCTAAGCCAGTCTAGATAAGTCAAACTCTAGGCAATGCACAGACTCATAAAATAAGAACAAGTACTGGTTGTTGTAAGCTGTTGATACTTGGGAAGATTTATTATGCAATATTATTGTGCATTAGCTGACTGATACAGAAATTGGTATTGAAAGTGGTACATTACCATAACAGAAGTTTAAAATATTGTCTTTGGGACTGGTAACGAGCAGTGAGAAACCAGAGGATGCTGGAAAAGTGGCAACCCATGTTATGTAGTGGCAACATATTTGGCATAGCTATCACCTGTGGTAACTTGGAAGACAGGATGTTATTAATAAACTTGAACCTTCAGCTAAATGGTTTTGAGTCGTAATACTGAAACTGTGAGCTGGTGGCTACTAGGTGAATTTGATGAATTCAGAAAAAAGATTTGCAAATATAATTGAGAGGGAATATATACAGCCCACACATTCCAAGATTTGCAGGAAAACAGTAAACTTTTTCAATCATTTCAAATGTTGTCCATTCAAATAAAACTTTAGGACAAAGCCCAAATTCTGGACACTGCCATTAAGACACACCTAAGTGCAAAGAAATGTAGAATGTGGTTGTCACCTTCTTTGTTAAGAACCTCTGAAAGGATTAAGGTGATACAACTCTATTTTTTCAGCAGGGCAAATGGATTCTCAGAAGTATTAGGGGCATGACCTCATGGAAGCCTGATAAACTCAAAGTTTCCTTAAGTCTAGATTCTAAAGACAGAGTGAGACATGTCAGAAGTGAATTGTGAATGTGGCTTTTTGGCATTTCATGTACCCTGGAACTCAACAGTACACATTTAGAGTAATTGTAGACTTTAAATTCTTTATATACAGATAAAAAAACCTGGCATCTCAAAATTGCAATTGGCCAAAGCATTTCATGTGAGATCTATTGAGTATTTGCCCACCAATTTTTCCCAGCCCTGCTTCCATCTCCAAGTTTGACTTGAGTTTTTCTGACCCGGGAAACTGACAGGCACAGCTGAAGTTCTTGTCCTGGGCCACAATATCCAGTCAGAACCCACATCTTTCCTGAAGTGTCTTTCTCTTATGCCTAAATATATTAGAAGACTGAGAAAGAGAACAGCTGGGGCAAGCTACCCACAAGCTTCTAAGAAGGAGATGGCTCTAAGACAGAGGAGACAAAATCTCAGCATTTTATTGTGTTCATAAAAATCATCAGAATATCTAGAGAGATGTTTAAATAATAATGAGTTCTGGCCAACAAAATGCAAAACAAAGCATTATTGAGAAGGGTCTCATCAATGAGTAATGCTTCCAAGTCAATTCCCCACTTGATAAAAGCCTGCCTTGGAGAACACAAAAATTTGAGTACAAATAACAGGCAAACAGGATGCTTCTGTGTCTTCATACCAAGGCTCCACTGATGTGACATGCAAACTTTGAAGTACAATGATCTGGGAAGTAAAAACTTAAACAGAAACTTCAATTACGTAGAGTCGGAAAACCAGGAGGGGGAGCTCTCACACCCAGTGATTAGCAGAGCCACCAGGAAAAGAAGTATTCCTCTTCTTTCCTGGCAGCTCAGCCAATGCAAAGACACATATTCTTTGTTTAGTATAGCCGTCCCAACTTCCTTTTCCTCTCTATAAAAGAGTTCTCCTTTCCTTGCTGTGCAGGGACTTGCAAGTGGCTCGCTGTTGTTGCAGACCCCAAATTGCAATTATCTGCTGATCCTGAATAAACTTTTTTTTTTTTTTTGCTGTAGAAATAACTGGCCGTCTATTTATTTTAGGTCAATAGGAGCTTTTGCTGGCTCTCTCTATGACACCTAGCAGATGTTAATGCTCAGATCTTAGTGCAGGTTATGGATACAGCTTTTATCTCCAAGAGGAAAGAAAAAGGATTATCTAAGTCAGTCAAAGTAGAGTGGTTTGGTCCTCATGTAGAAAGCTAGACTTGGAGTCAAAGAACTTGTACTCTTGGATAAACATAATCTAACCCATAAGAAGCACACAGTATCTTAGGTTTTCATTTTGCTTCTTCAGCTGTAAAGTGGGGAATAATGAGAGGTGAAACAAAAATGCCTTTGCATTTAGCAAACATAAAAAAAAAAGATTTTTTCCCTTTGACTGCTTCATTTCCACCAGGACCCTCACATTTACTCTGGTTGTAAAGCATCAGATGTAGCTATGTTTGGTCTGTGTCTATTGATGTTAACTTTCTGGATGCCAAACAAGGTACTGCCTCTAGTTCTTCTCTAGTATATGGGTGAACAAAAAAGCCTATACTGAAGACCTCGTGGGGGTTATAAGGATGGGCTGAGAGCAGTGAGGGTATTTCATATTGTACATTTCCAGCAAGCCAAGCTAAAACCCACCTATTAGAAATATTCTCCTGAAGATATTTTTGACCACTGCACCACCAGGGGAACACTAGAATATTCTAGTGTGCCCCTTCATTTCTTGTTTTTCTGTTCATTCTCATCTACCATCTCTGTCAGGAGCCACACATGTTCTTCCTTGATAAAAAGTCAAGCAACTATATGTATGTACTTGAGCCAGACGTCACACCCGTAAGAAAATTTTTGGTGAATAACATTTCTCTCAATCCACTACATTACATTCCCCATCCCCATACATTTTATGTCTGTAAAACACCCAGAACTGAAGACCTTGCCAAACCTGCAATAAGACAAAGCTCTCTATGTTCTCATTCTAATAAACAATTACTTTTGTATCTAATTGTTATCGGTAATTTTGGATATCTTTTCTTAAAAGAGTTTATGAAAGTTTGTTGGCTCAGGCTCCCTAAAACCTGAATTCAACCCTTCCCTCCTTCTATTTATATATATTCCGTCCTATAATGACTGACAGGAATCTGAAAATGCAGCGAGGATGTACCCCTGCTTTCCTTTCTCTACTGCCAGGCTGCCCAAACTTTCCCCAAGGTAAGGTGGGCAGTTTCACGGAAAAAGAAAGCTAGATGACTATCGTCTGCATCCCAGAGTCTCACAGGTTGGACTATAGCTTTACTTGTTGGATATGAGAGATGGTTAGAGGCACAGAAGATAGAATTGTAAGCCAAGGGGATTATTTGGGAACTAGCAGGAAACAAAATAGGGCCATTAGACCCTAAACATGTGGTTGGAATTAGTAATAAATTACTTGATGGAGAAATGCTAAAATCCATAGAAGAGAAAACTGATAATTTACTATCTAGGAACACTATCTAGGGACACTAGGGACATTTTAAAGTGGACAGTAGAGCAGAACACACTATCCAAATGACTCCAATTGTCCCTCCTAGCAGTTGTCATGAAATAAAATAGAAAACATTTTTTTAAGATTTAAAAGAAAAATATATTTTATAGAGGATAGCTAACGAAATGTTTAAAACCACTAAGTATTCCAAGATAGAAATCTGAAGGCAAAAACTATCCATTTTAACTGAAGGGTTGAAGCAAGAGAGGAATGGCTTTCTGATGGCCAGTGAGATGTTATGATTATTAATGGCCGGAGCAGAATCTTTTCAAAACGTTCCAGTAGGCCAAAAATCATGGCTGTTTAATAACATAAATACATTCAAAGCAAACACCTGTTGCTTTTTGGATCTGTCTGTAGCCTAACCACAACCACACTGTTTCCCCTTACCAGCCATAATCCAGGGTTGCTTGCTTCCCAAAGAATAAGTTAAACTACTGCAAAATACTGAAGAAAGAGCATTCTGCATCCCCTAACCTTCCCACCACATGCACTTTGTCTTCCTGTGTATTCGTATGTTCTTTCTAAATGTTCTAGAATGTTTTCAGTACTTGTTTTTGGTGCCTTCCCATAAAGTTGCAAGGTCTGTAAAAAGAAAAAAAGGGAAATAGGAATTCTATTTCTTATATTGCCTTCAAAAATGGAATTCAGGTAAATGAATATTTGTTATCAGTTCTGAATTAAGGACTGCATTTTTATTGTATCTTCATAATATTGTTCAAGTTTTTCAAGTATTTTTGCTTTGTCCTCCCAACAAAATGTTTATTTTAACAAAAAACAGATTAAGTTTCAGGCACTTTGGGGGGTGCAGAGTTGATTGGGACTCAGTCAAATATCCTCACAGCACAGAGAAAACTATTTTATAACATATGTCTAGTTAGTTATTTCATTTAAGCTGCTTATAATGCCCAAATTTGAGCATACAAATCTGTCTGCTCACTAAGAGCAAGTTTAGCATCTCCATCATCTCTAGTCTCCAACATCAAGGACAGTCCTTGGCACACAGTAGATGTCCAGATATCTGTGTTTTTTGGGACTATCATATCGATACAATTCTGCATCCAGACAGAACACAGTTGGGCATGTAAAACCCTCACCACAGTGCCACTCCCTGATCACAACAAAAGACAAAGATAGTTGCCCCTCCCCTTTTTTCTGTAGACATTTTGGTACCTGATTGGGAGAATATTCTGCTCTCACCAGAAAGCCTCATTATGCAAGTAATAAACACTTCCATACACTCTTGGTGAATGTGTAGCATCCAAATCAAAGTTTGACATTCAAACCAAATGTTGCATTGGGTGTCTGTTTCATCTCTGCAAGACGACTATAAACAAAGGCATTATGCTGAACAAAAATAGCCAATTGCACAAGTGACATGGTATATGACTCCATTTATATAACACTCCAGACATGACAAAATTATAGTGATAGATATAAGATCAGTAATTGGGACTATAAAAGGGTAACATGAGGTAGTTTCTTTGTGGTGATGGAATTGTTCTATATCTTAACTGTGGTGCTAGTTATATAAATCTATACATGTGATGTGATTTCATAGTACTATACAGACAGACAGACATGCACACACACTGCATGTAAAAACTGATGAAATCCAGTCAGTAGTTTAGTTAGTGGTACTATATCAATGTTGATTTCTTGATTTTAATAATGTACTTGTAAAGCTGTTTTCATTATGGAAAGCTGCTTTAAAGGTATACAGGAAATCGATAGTATTTTTGCAAATTAAAAGTAAAACAAAACAAATATATATATATATATATATATATATATATATATATATATATAAATTCCTCTCCACTGTTTTCTCATCTGTTTAGCAGAAAAACTGGAACTAGATTTTGAAGTTTCTACATGATCTGTCCCTGTCTTCCTCCTTGATCTCATCTTCTGCTATTTCTCCATCTTCTGTTAGCTGGGGACATGCCAACCTTGTTCATACCTTAGGGCCTTTAGAATAGCTTTCCTTTCTGTCTTGAATATCATCCCCTTAGATTTTCATTTAGTACTGAGAAAACAATACTAAAAAATGCATACAAACTTCCAGACTTTTTATTTACAGTGCAGGGGAAAAGATGTCCATTGATGGAACGATACCAATAAGAAACAAATGATAAATGCTATAGGGGAGTGGTGCACGGTGATTTGAGCACCAATAGTAGGGAGGCATGACCCAGTCTGGGGAGGCAAGGAAGTCTTCCATGAAGGAGTGACATTTGAGCTGAGACGTAAAGGCTACGCTGGATTTTACTATGTGAAGAGCAGCAGAAGAGAGTTCCAGATGAAAGAAGAACATGTAAAAAGACCCTGTGCCGATGGAATGATGGTTAGAGAGGAGAAAGAAACATCATATTCGTAGTCAGAGACCTGGGAAGAGGCAAGATCAATTAGGATCTTAGAGACCACACCAAGGGCGATTTCCCTGGATTCCAGATGACTACAGACTCCTCAAAAGGCTAGATTGAAACTAAATTCCACTTTTAGCAATTAATGCTTTTAGACTTAGGGTTTAAACACAGATGAAGGGATAATCCACTGACATCTCAGTGTAAATGATGTCACTGAGTGCAGACTGCATTGGGAGAGAGATAGATGGATTCACCTATGTGAGCCTTGAGTGAAAGAAACAAAACTACATGGGGAGGGTGGGTTATTTCATAAGTTGAGCTACAGAGGCCCTTATACCAATGTCTTGGTAAAAAGCAGTAGAGCAAAATCGCTCTCATTTGCTCCTACTTGCCAAAGCCTTCCTTCTCTCCAGAGGGCAAGGAGCTCACTGATAGGACCTGTGGGTCAGGAAGCAGCGACCCAAAAGCTGCCTCTGTGTGGTCCAAAGAACCAGATGGAGCTCAGGCCAGTGTGATATGGAATGTCTGCTGAGCTGCCCTGATGTCTGGGATTTTTTTCATTTCTACAAATGACAGAGAGAGGAACGGCTATCTCTTAACGATACTGCACATTTGAAAATAAGAATGACATTAGAGGGACTTCCCTGGTGGTCCAGTGGTAAAGAATCCGCCTTCCAATGCAGCGGACATGGGTTCGATCCCTGGTCAGGAAACTAAGATCCCACATGCTACGGGGCAACTAAGCCCACGTGCCACAACAACTGAGCTTGTGCATCTCAACGAGAGATCGCGCATGCAGCAAACTACAGAGTTCACATGCCCTGGAGCCCGCGCACCACAACTACAGAGAGAAAACCCATGCGGCCACAGCTAGAGAGGAGCCCGTGTGCCACAACTAAGACCCAACGCAGCCAAAAAATAAATAAATATTAAAAAAAAAAAAGAATGACATTAGATTTGAGCCAAGTTTGCCAGACTGCTGAGCAATTTAGACACATTATGACTCTTGATTTCAACTTCCTCTGTCTCTTTGGGTTCCCTGATTTGAAGTGTTCAATTTCTTTTTTCTTTCATTCCTCCTGTCCTTCCTCTTGCTTTCCTGTTTCCTCCAACCTTCCTCCTGCCCTTTCCCCTTATTCTGAAAAGGAAAGGCTCAGGTGTTTGATAACTCAATGCTCATTGTACATCGTTGTACATCTCTTAGTTTGACCATCAGCCTCAGGTTTCCAAGTCTTACAGATGATCCCTGTCATAAAGGTCATTTATGCTTCCAGGAAGAGCTAGAAGCTTCTTTCTTTCAGTAACCACACGTAATATAAACCTCTTCTCCCCTCATATATCATCCCACACAACTGTTTTCCAAGTCTCAGTTTCGTTACACGCTTTGGGGCCTCTGATGCAATGACAAAACTCCTAACTGGGCTTCCCTGGTGGCGCAGTGGTTGAGAGTCCGCCTGCCGATGCAGGGGACACGGGTTCATGCCCCGGTTCGGGAAGATCCCACATGCCGCGGAGCGGCTGGGCCCGTGAGCCATGGACGCTGAGCCTGCGCGTCCGGAGCCTGTGCTCCACAACGGGAGAGGCCACAACAGTGAGAGGCCCACATACCGCAAAAACAAAACAAAACAAAAAAACAAACAAAAAAAACCTCCTAACTGTGCCCTGAAAACCACTGGCAGAGAAAGACTGTCCCTCACACCCTTGTCCCAGACCCTGTAGTTCAGTGGGATGAGCTGGCAGGAGGCCAATGGCTCACTGGAATGAGCAGGATGTATTTCCCTGTGATTGATCACTTCCCCTATAAATTAAGGAAAAGCACCTCTGCTGAGGCCAATGACTCATTAAGAAATCTTCTGAGCAGTAAATCCCCTCTCCCTCCATTCTCTAGGCAGTAATGGCATTGCTTAAGTCACAGAGAAATACAGGGCTACCCTCTGCCAAGGTGATGACTTCCTAAAAAGCAAAAGTTTATTTGCTAAAGTCACAGCAGGGAGGACTTTGGACAGGGCCAGCAAACTCCATCAGCTTTATCTCCCTTAGTTCTCATTTAGCAGGGACTCTTGAGTGACCTGGAATGGGATCCAGAGTTGTGCTGTTTGAAAAAAAACGAACTGTGGAGAAATGACTCCTGAGGGTACCCAACTGCATAAACGGAAATGCATAGATTTTGTTTCATTAAGTTTTGATTTGGGCAGGAAGATACTTGATTGTTAGCTGATACAGGAAGGATGGAGAAAAAGAGGAGGATGCATACCCTGTCCAGTCAGTCAGTTTTGGTCCCTGAGGAGAGACTGGTTAAGAGAGATGGTGAGGAAGCTATTTTAATGGGAGCCCCAGCAGTCTGTGGTCCAAGTAGTGTCAATGTGGAGTTTAGAAGACAAAAGTCTGTGTAGAGTCAGGAAAGGACGGTTTTCCTCGGTGCTGTAGAGAAGCGTGCTGTTCCCTTCAGGCAGGGAATTAAAGGTCAGGTGATTGAATTTTCCCAGGCAGATAAGTCACTCTCTTGTAGAAAAATAGAGTGAAGTGTGGAGTCATGGAGGAAGTGAAAGACATTTTCACTACCTTTTTTCTCATCACTGGAAATGAAAGAGCAGGATAACTAACACTCTTCATGAAATCCACCAGCTCTTTTCCATTGACCTCCATCGAAGAGAAGACGGCAATGAGTGTACACAGAACCAAAGGCAGAAAGAGCAGATGTGGAGGAATGTGTGATGTCCTGTACGTGGATACCAACTGCAGAGGCCTGGACTGTATGTGGGTCCTTTCTGGCTGTCCAAAACACAACATGAAGGTAAGATTTGGCTGTGACATGTCTGAACGTGATAGCACATGGAGCAGCTTTGAAAGGAGAATTTGGGAAATGCTGATAACCTTATCTCCTTCCTAATTTCACTGGCATCTGACTCTAGGATAAAAAGTAGACCGAAAGGATCACATGATATTAAGAATAACAACTTCAGCTGCTATGATTTTTGTATTTTTCTAAGCAGCAACCCACATTTAGTTACTTCTGTACATGGATACTAAACACATCTGTCATAACAATCAAACAAGTAGCTAATCTGATTATTAATAATCCTCAAGGTATTCATCATAATATTGTTACTATATTGGCTACTTTTGGTGGCAGGGTACCAGGAGATAGCACATCACCCCCTAGTATTCCATTTGTGATACTTAACTGCAACTGAGTACAAAACATGAATATTTCAAGGTTGTTTATAATAGTGATAATGGAAATAAGTTAAAGTCAGTATTGCAGACATTAAACATTACTCAAATAGGAAAAGAAAACTACCATGAATGTAGGAAGGTCAATTTACCTCATTGAAACATATTGAGCTGTCCTTTTCAGAGAAGATTTTGTAATCTCAAGTGGTGAATCATTTCACTAAATATTTTTGACTATCAGGTGTTGCTCAGACATTTTGTTTTAGGAATTTATATGCACTGATCATTTTGAGATTATACATGCAATTAAGGCCAATTGGCACTTTATTTTCCAGATTAACACTATCACATATTTCCTGAAAAATATTAGTATTCCTATCTTTTTTAAAAAATTTATTTTATTTATTTATTTTTGGCTGTGTTGGGTCTTCATCGATGCTCATGGGCTTTCTCTAGTTGCAGTGAGCGGGGGCTACTCTTCGTTGCAGTGCGCAGGCTTCTCATTGCGGTGGCTTCTCTTGTTGCAGAGCACACACTCTAGGCACTCGGGCTTCAGGAGTTGTGGCTCGTGGGCTCTGGAGCGCAGGCTCAGTAGTTGTGGCTCACGGGCTTAGTTGCTCCGCGGCATGTGGGATTTTCCCGGACCAGGGCTCGAACCCGTGTCCCCTGCCTTGGCAGGAGGATTCTTAGCCACTGTGCCACCAGGGAAGCCCCGGTATTCCTATCTTGATGAACCTTTTGGCAGGAATAATAATTTTGGAGGACAATGTATGGACGAATTAATGTGGCCACTCCATGAAATTATAATAGTGTCTTTGGTGTTTACAAGCTAACAAATATTGAGGCATTAGCTTTTCTTTCTCTTTTCCTTGACTTATATGGGCAACATGAATTAATTTCACACTTGGCATCCCAGTTAATGGGAATGTGTGCTCTGTATGCTCAATTTCATAGAGAAGGTGGGATGGGACATTTTTCGTTTTTTCATTACATGACTACTGGAAGTTCATGTAATATAAAGGCACTGGTTGAAACCATTTTATTTTTATCAGTTCCATTAGTAAAATTTGACTATTTTTTTCTAATTTTCTTCTTTTTTTCATCTATAAACCCCGACACAGACTAATTAGAAGACTGGCAAACAAACAACAACAAAATGTTAGGTTTTTAGGAAACTTGGAGACCAGCTGTTTCTTCACGTTGCAAAACTCTCAGAGTAGTTCCAGGTCACATTATAAGTTAGAGGCAGAATAGAAATTAGGACTCAGTTCTCTGGACTCCAAGGCATTTCTATTATACAGTCTTTTTAGAATATTTACCAGAAGGCAAAGTAGGTGAACATGCATTTATTCATATCACTAACCCCTACTATGTACCAAGAACGGTGCTAGAATTTGTGCCCAGAGCTGGAGCCCAGCCTACAGACACAGTACCACACTTCAGGGAACCATCCCACCTAGTGTTTCTGAAAGATTAGTACAGGGCAGGGAGGAATGAGAACAGGGATTGCGAGGTTATTCAGCTGCAGACTGCAACCTCACCAGTTTCCTATTAGATGGGGGCTCTGGGAATTTGTGGGGGAGAGAAGTCAGTGGCGCTCTGTTTTAGCAGACAGTTTTATTCTAAACATCTGCAGGAAGCAAAGCCATTCTTCCCTCCCAGATTCTGTAGACCCCATTTATCTAGTTTTATTATCACTTTTTCCACCAAAAAAAAAAAAAAAATGGAGACTGTTGTCAGGATATGGGGTTTGCTTTCTTGATGCTTTTTTATTTTCCTGTAAACATTCTTGTCTCCCTAATTTTGTACCTGAAGGTCAAAGAAATGATTTGGGAGCACAGAAAACAGTTTCAACTTATCTGTTCTGATGGGAAGTCATGAACAAACTGGGACAAGAAGAGCTACGGCATCTAACTATATACGAGTTTCGGGTATCTTTGGGGAATTTGGCAAGGATCTTGTCTAACCACCTGCACGTTGACTCGCGTCGGTTCCATGTGTAGTGCCTCCGCCCCCGGCCAGGAAACTCTGCTGCCGTTGCTGCCAGTCCTTCCCAGTCTAAGCTCCTCTGCCTGGAAGTCTGCATTCTCTTTTTGGGGGGTTTGTTTATTCTCCCCAATCCACCATTCTTTTGGAAAGAATCCACCATTCAGAAAACTCTCTCTTCTCTAAGCAGCCTGATCTCTTCGTTGCCAGATCTCTTTGTCAAAATTATTTAATTTCCTCCTTATTTTGGAAACTGAATATAGTTGTAGCAAATAATACATGCATATTTGCTACGGAAAACTACACAAATATTAGTGAGCCTATGTGGTCGGGACCGGCTGGTCGTCTTCATGGGCCATTGCTGTGCATCTTATTCACTTCACATAAGATCTCTTCCAGGCAGTGGCAGTGAGGAGCGGTTTGCTTTCTCTGTCACCTCTTTGCTCCCCCATCTGCCAGCTGGATGATGACGGCATAATTTCCAAACCGTGTGGTGAACATGGGAGAACCATAACCTGGCTAGCTGTGGTCTCTGACTGCTCAGGAGAGTTACACAGTCAGGAACATCTGTGTTGGATGTTTCATGTAGGATGTTAAAAAAAAACAAAAAAAACTATTGGTCATAGGACTCCGAGATTGGGGATCGACTGATACAGAGATAGCCTATTCTGCAAAATGCAGTCTGTTTCAATGTTAAGAGAGTGAACTGATACTGTCTCTCAGATTCTTACCCTTAATTAACTGAGAAAAAATGAACTCCACTCCCTAAAAAGTAATTATTAATAGCAGTCAAACAAAGAGAGAAGCAGAGAATGATGTAGTAGTTCTAAAACTTGTCTGCTTATTAGAATTTCTTAAGTAAAAAAATGAGGATGCTCACATCTCACCCCAGATCCAATTTCTGAGAGCTCAGACCTAGGTATTTGCATTAAAAAAATAAAGTCCCAAATGAGTCTCATGAATCTAGGTTTTAGAACTGAAATTGACAGTCTTCATACACTACCAAACGTAAGGTAGATAGCTAGTGGGAAGCAGCTGCATAGCACAGGGAGATCAGCTCGGTGCTTTGTGACGGCCTTGAGGGGTGGGATAGGGAGGGTGGGAGGGAGGGAGACGCAAGAGGGAAGAGATATAGGAACATATGTGTATGTATAACTGATTCACTTTGTTATAAAGCAGAAACTAACACACCATTGTAAAGCAATTATACTCCAATAAAGATGTGGAAAAAAAAAAAAAAAGCAGAGCGCTACAGCAAGACTTTGATTCTTACTTGGATCACCACCATCACAAACATTCTTAGTGTGTCAACAAAATTCTGAGAATTCTTACTAGTACACCCAATTGGGAAAGAAGCACAATTAAATATTTATAAGTTTCACCTTTTTTTGACTTAAGAGAATTGCTAACTGGTGAAAAAGGGAACAAATAGGCTGTCTCTGACAAATGGTGAGACTTCAGGGTGATACAGTGAAATGCGGAACTGATATAATTTCCAAGGATTCCCTATATCAAGCAACCTAACTGAAAGAAAAAGAAAGAAGAAAAGGACATGCAGATCTAAACAGAAAAATGTATTTCAAGGAACAAAGGAAAATTATTAATATATTTTTCATTTTATGTTACTACATAAAAATGATTTTAACTCATTAAAACAAGAACTGATCACTGATAAACTGATAATTGATAAACACATTCCAGTGCAAGAATAACTGGAGTATTTGAGTAAATATAAAACAGAAAATTCATTTAACTATTTAATAAAACATATCACTGCTGAATGAAAACTGTATCCAAATATTGCATATGGTGTATCCAAATATTGAAAGACTGTGAAACAGTCCATGAAAATTTGATACAAAACATTCAAGCTACCAGTAAGCTATTGAGCATCAAGAATAAAGAAAGACACTTCAGGCATCAAAAGAAGAAAAAAAACAACAACATTCACAGGTTAAAAAAAAATATATTCAGATGGGCTTCAGATTTCTCTACAGCAACAATGTTCTGAAGATAAGAAAGTGTAATCCCAGGACATTCAAATACAAAGTCAATAGGCAGGTATTCTCAAACATGAAATATCTCAGGGAATAAAACACCCATAAATCCTTCCTGAATTAAAAAATTTCTAATGATCAAATCTTATGATTTAAGATGTTTTAAAAATCTCTCAGGAATGGATAAACTGTGCAAAAAGACTGATGGTGGGTAGTTAATAAATTTATATGTAAAACTATATCAAATTATACTTACAGAACAGACAAAATTGACAGTGTAAAGTAATAGTGCAACTTAAAACATCGGAAGGTAAAAAGGGAAGATGAGTAGTCTATTATCCTCATCTCTCACAGTAGGAGTGAATGGATATTACATTAAACAAACACCAAGTTAAAGAAACACATTATGTTTTTATCCTCATTTTTTTCTTAATCTTTTATTCCTTAGACTTTAAGCTACAATTTAGGAAATGATATCTCTGTGGTAATGCATCACATGCTATAAATTCAAGACCTGTTTTAGTTTACTCTCCCCTGTTAATTTAAATTAAATTGATATTAGCACTTTTTATTAAAAAGAGCATCAATTTACATTATGGGGACATACTTAGAAAATAATTCTGTATATATATCTAGGTGTCTCTATACTCTTAAGAAAACTTTTTGGAATGATGTCCACCTAATATAAAATATACTTATTTTCTGAGTTGTGTGCTATGGGATGCTATTTTCACTTATTTGTGGTGTTCCACACTGTTTGAGATCTTTATAATAAACATGCATTATTTTTACGAACGATAAAGTGGAAGTAAAAAGCAACAGTTAACTGTGGGTGATTATCAGTGATAGTAATATGAATGCTTGCTATTTCCTTTTTTTCTATATTTTCTACATTTTGAATTCTCCCTCTTAAAAAAAAGATAATAGCCTAAGCCCCCTCATGACATTAAAACCTTTGTCCCGTCCCAGACATACTCATTGTTACCAGCTTGGTGTGTTTCCTTCCAGACTCTTTTTGAATACATGTCCTAACGTACTTACACATATGGTTTCAGGTTTATTTGTGTATATGTAATATTTTGGTGCTGCATATTTTGTTCTGCTTTTTTAAATTGCTGAGTTTTGAAGATTTTAAAAAGAAGGTAAATATCTATCTTATTCTTTGAATTCTGTATAATATTTCATAATAGAAACACCACAATTTATTTAACTATTCCAAATCTTCACAATTTGAATAAATGCTAAAAGGAACATCACCGTGCATGCCTTTTGAGTCACAGTTGCGTTTCTCTAAGGTAGATGTTGAGAAGTGAAATTGATGGGTCATTAGGAGCATAGACTTTTCTTCCTTACTCTGCTTTCCCAAGTGTTGTTACAAATTTAAATTCTCATCAGCAGAACCTTTCTAAATGAGTTCTTTTCATTCTTCAATGCTTACTCCACATAACCTCCCTACTTCAACTCACAGTTTGCAAATTTTATACTTAAACTGATGATACAGTAAATGTTTATTTCTCACTCTATCTCTGTCTCTTTTTGTCTTTCTGTCTCTGTCTCTTTCTCTGTGTCACGGTCTCCTAAGGAATAGAAACACTTATAAATAAATGAACAATCATGTGATGAATGCTCTATTGATGTGCAGAGAGGAAAGGTAGAAAAGGAAATAATTGATTCAAATTTTAGAGTACGTCAAAGCATGGTTGAATTGTCTTTAAAGATAAGAATGTGTTCTTTGAATGCAGCTGGAGGATGGGCCTTTATGGCAAAAAAAAAAAAGAAAAAAGAAAAAAGACTTTGAAAAACATGGGTTGTGATCTTAAAAACACCTAGGGGCAAGGCAGGTAATATAAATAGGTAAAGTTAGGCAAGGATAAGAAAAATAACAGCAGAGAAAAGATAATGTCCTGGCCACATTGGTGGGAGATAATAGGGAGAGGTGGGGATAGTGACAAACTGGAGAGCTTAAGCCTCACCTATGAAAACAACAGCTGCTATTCAAATACTCGTTGATACGAGGCTTTGAAGACCCAATGTTGCCAGGTATGGTTTTACAAGAGAAATTCAAATTCTAAATAACTATGTAGAATTTCTCAGTTTTTATATGTGGGATATTGATTCAAGATATATTTTTTAAAATACTGTGTAGTTCAAAGAAAAACAAATAGAGTGACCAACTCATCCTGATTTGCCTGGGACAGTCCCAGTTTTAAAACTGAAAGTCCTGCATCCAGGGAAAACTGGAACTCTTGGTCACCCTAATTAAAAAACCCATATATGGCCTATATCCAGCCTGAGGGCAGCCACTTTGTAACCTCAGAAGACTAACACCTCTCTTTTTTAGGAAGTATAGCGGTTCCATTTACATTGTGAAAAATTAGGGGAAAGCATTTCAGGTTGGAGTCAGAGATACTGATAGAGGAAAATTCATGAGTGCCTATCATTTGCCACTTAAAGTATTATGCCTATGAAAAATTGACTAGTCTGAAATTTAATTGCAGCTTTCAAACGACCTTTTATCTTCCAGTAGTCCAAACTCACCATCTAGTTAATTGGTCCATTGCTAAAATTAAGTAAAGAGGTAGATTCCCCCAGAGTTACAGAAAATCACTGATCCTTTGTACAACCTTATTTTCCAATTATTAAGGGTACTACTAACCTGTACTCTTTCTTCTCTGCCTCTCCTCTTACTGCAGGGGGTTTCAGCATATGTTCAGATGCTCAAGTACTAGCAGCCGCCAGTTCATAGGTTTCTCCACTCCCTACAAGATACAACAGGAACAATAAGTATTATTTTTGATGAGAACAAAATTCAGCACTTCTATCTGAGGATTTGAGTTGCACTGATCACCATAGTAACCAGACAAAAATACAATTTGTATAATGTATTTGAAAATGATGTGGTGCAGAGGCCATGCCTGAGAGAAACAGAGGAAAGAGTGTGGAAACAACAACAAAAAACCATAAGATTTCAGTAGAATGATGAAAAGAACTGAATTATAGAATACCAGTTTTGCATCAAGAGTTCATTTCATAGTGGAAGGAAATGATATCCAGAGATGTTATATGAATTTTTCAAGATCACTCTGTAACTAAAGCTGGGGCTTTATTCCCTATATTCCCTATCTTCTAAATTCAGTGCTTTGTGCCTTTTTTTTTTTTTAATCAACAGTTGCCCCAAAAGGCAACTCTTTTCTTGTGTTTAAAAATGTCAGGCAATATTGTATGTAGAACTCTGTTTAGTGTCCTTCCAGAAGCCAACTTTGACGTAGGGATTTTATTTGAGAGGTGATCCTAAGACACAGTGGTAGGTAAGTGGGGATAAGCTATAGGTAAGTGGAGGCAGTTAATAGAAGAGGCCATGTCAAGCAAGGTACCATTGGGTGTACAAGTCTTAATACTTCTGGACAACTCCTGAAGCCAGTGTAATACATGTGTCTCAGAGTTATCACACCCAACGAATGAGAGAGCATTTGTATCTTACTATCCATTCCTCATTTGTTGAAGGTTGCTCCCAGGTGGTACTGACTCTCTGGAATGTTCAGCATACTTGACATGTAGGCAGAGCTGGCAGAAGTGACCAGAGAATACTTTCAAGCACAGAGTTGTGTATGAGGGTAGCTGGAGGAGAGCATGGTTCAAGCAGCATAGATGCTGGGCAGCACAGTGTCTGCTCTTCTGCACCATGCATCCGCTCAGCAGCATATTCAATTTGGCTCATCTTGTCATTGATACTTTAATGATGTATGGCCTATTACATTTGAGAGAGAGAGGCAGAGATGGAAACAGAGACAGAGAATATAGTTTCTGCTGCTGCACTTGTTGTTAGGGAACCCACTGCTATTCAACACTCCCTCCTCTACCAAACATTCTAAAATCCCCTTCAAACTTGTCCTGCACTTTGGCTGCTCTAGATTTAGTATCCTGTGGCATAAACCAGATGTGTATCCCTGCAAGGTCTGATCTATTTATCATGCCCTTGTTAAGCTCTGGTTGTAATTGCCCATTCTGGGCTATTACTGGGGATAGAAGTACCAAAATATATCCCAGTAACTACCCTAAATTACAGACATCTCTTCCTATCCATTATCTAGCAGCAACCAGATCTCATAATTGAGAAGATTACCACTACCAGAATAGCAACTTCTTTCTTCTCCTGCTTATATAACACAGTAAGAGACCAAATGACCAAGAGCATCTATATTCTCAGGTTTAATAGAACTTTTGTTTTGTTTCTTAGCAGAAGCATCCTCATCTTGGAAAGCCGAACTAATACAATGGAGAACAGGGTGCCCAGATGTATCTTTGAGAGTGATGGTAGGTGGATCCATTACTAAATCCACCTTCTGATTTTCTCACTCACATTTTTTACCTATTTGGGGAACTACCCCACAAAATGACTGTTGTTTCAAAGTATAAAACAAATTTTAAAGAACAACACCTCAACCCCTCAGAGGGTCATCCTCATCTGGTGCCTTAGATAAACTTTAATAAGGTTATTTCAATACTCCATTAGCAGGGGATGTCTGAGAGGTAGTATATGGTAGAATGAGTGGATCCCGTGGTCATTTGCGTTTTGTTCACCTCCTTCACAGTAAAATGGACATCATGATACTCAGCACATTATGGAGAGCTCCTATCATACATTCTTGACAGGTTCTGGTCAAATGCTTAGTACATACAAGATGAGGTAGCATAGCACATGCTTCATTCACTCATTCATTTGTTTATACATTCCTACTTCCTTCTTTCATTCATTTAAGTGAAGATGCATAGTAAAATATCTTATGTACATAGTTCATATTTACTCAGTTACTCATGAGTAAATTTCCTCCATACTGTTCTCCATAGTGGCTGTATCAATTTACATTCCCACCAACAGTGCAGGAGGGCTTGCTTTTCTCCACATCCTCTCTAGCATTACTGTTTCTAGATTTTTTGATGATGGCCATTCTAACCAGTGTGAGGCGATTCCTCACTGTAGTTTTGATTTGTATTTCTCTAATGATTAGTGATGTTGAGCATCCTTTCATGTGCTTGTTGGCAATCTGTGTATCTTCTTTGGAGAAATGTCTATTTAGGTCTTCTGCCCATTTTTGGATTGGGTTGCTTGTTTTTTTGATATTGAGCTGCATGAGCTGCTTTAATATTTTGGAGATTAATCCTTTGTCAGTTGTTTCATTTGCAAATATTTTCTCCCATTCTGAGGGTTGCCTTTAAATCTTGATTATGGTTTCCTTTGCTGTGCAAAAGCTTTTAAGTTTCATTAGGTCCCATTTGTTATTTTTGTTTTTATTTCCATTTCTCTAGGAGGTGGGTCAAAAAGGATCTTGCTGTGATTTATGTCATAGAGTGTTCTGCCTATGTTTTCCTCTAAGAGTTTTATAGTGTCTGGCCTTACATTTAGGTCTTTAATCCATTTTGAGTTTATTTTTGTGTACGGTGTTAGGAAGTGTTCCAATTTCACCCTTCTACATGTAGCTGTCCAGTTTTCCCAGCACCACTTATTGAAGAGGCTGTCTTTTCTCCATTGTACATGTGATGCACCATACTAACAAACTGAAGGATAAAAACCATATGATAATCTCAGTAGATGCAGAAAAAGCTTTCAACAAAATTCAACATTCATTTATAAAAGCTCTCCAGAAAGTAGGTATATAGGGAGCCTACCTCAACATAATAAAGGCTGTATATGACAAACCCATGGCCAGCATCGCTCTCAATGGTGAAAAATTGAAACCATTTTCTCTAAGATCAGGAACAAGATAAGGTTGCCCACTCTCACCATTATTATTCAACATAGTTTTTGAAGTTTTAGCTATGGCAATTAGAGAAGAAAAATCTATAAAAGGAATCCATATCGGTAAAGAAGAAGTAAAACTGTCACTGTTTGCAGATGACATGAAACTGTATATACAGAATCCTAAAGATGCTACTAGAAAAATACTAGAGCAAATCAATGAATTTGGTAAAGTAGCAGGATACAAAATTAATGCACAGAAATCTGTTGCATTCCTATACACTAACGAGGAAATATCTGAAAGAGAAATTAAGGAAACACTCCCACTTACCACTCAACAAAAAGAATAAAATAGGAATTTTCCTATTTTATTCCTAGGAATAAACCTAACTAAGGAGACAAAAGACCTGTATGCAGAAAACTATAAGACACTGATGAAAGAAATTAAAGATGATACAAACAGATGGAGAGATATACCATGTTCTTGGATTGGAAGAATCAACATTGTGAAAATGACTATACTACCCAAAGCAATTTACAGATTCAGTGCCATCCCTATCAAACTACCAATGGCATTTTTCACAGAACTAGAACAAAAAATACCACAATTTGTATGGAAACACAAAATACCCCGAATAGCCAAAGCAATCTTGAGAAAGAAAAATGGAGCTGGAGGAATCAGACACCCTGACTTCAGACTATACTACAAAGCTACAGTAATCAAGACTGTATGGTACTGGCACAAAAACAGAAGTATAGATCAATGGAACAGGATAAAAAGCCCAGAGATAAACCCACGCACATATGGTCACCTTATCTTTGATAAAGGGGGCAACAATATACAATGGGTTTACATTTTTAAACAAGTAAAGTACTATTCAGATTTCCCATTTCTTCTTGTCACTTTTTGTGTTTTTCAAAATAAATCTGTACATTTAATCTGCATTTTAAAAGTTATTTGCACATAGTTTTTCATTTTATTTGCAATTTCTGCAGAATCTTCTGTGTTATCTGCTATTTATTGTTAATTTTCTCTGTCTCTGTTTCTCTGTCTCTGTCTATTACTCTCTCCATTTCTCTCTCTTTCTCAGAGTTTCTAGGGCTTTATTATTGCTTTAATATCTGTTAAGAACCAACTTTTGGCTTTGTTGATTTATCTACTGAGTTTTTTTTTTTAATACACTATTTCATTATATCTGTTGTATCTACTTTATTTATTTCCATTTCAATTTTTATACTTTCTTTGATTTCAATTTGCTAATTTTTAGCTCTCTTCCACAACTGGAAGCTGAGATCTTTGATATTCAAATTTTTTTCTTTTATAAAATTTGAATTTTGACTATAAACATCTCTTCCAGTCACTCTAATAACATTTACAACACTTTAATTATTTGGAAACACACAGTGATGATCAAACATTTTTGCAGTGAATATCACCTCACTCACGTTCAGATTTTACTATTCACATTTTTCTATATTTGTCTAATAACATTATTTCCATCCTTTCTTCCTCCTTCCCTTTGTTTCTTCAATCTTTTTTTTTCTTTTCCATTATGGTTTATTACCGAATATTGAATATAGTTCCCTGTGCTATACAGTAGGACCTTGTTAGCTATTTTTTATATAGTAGTGTGTATCTGAAAGGTCTTCTCTAAATGGAAAAGAAGCAAGAATCTATAGGAAAAAGAAAATCACAATTGGACAATGTTCTTTCATTCTTAATCTCCCCCACTGGGCATACACTATCAGTGCTGGGAGTCAGGCAAAATAAGGAAGATGTATGTGCTCCCAAAGGGAGTAATTAGCTACTAGATAACAGTAGTTCAAGATTTTCTCTTGGGAACTGAATAAAGTCAAACTAGCTGGGCTATTCAAGAGGAACATTATGAAGTGTTGAAATGTGACTAGGTTTTTCTATTTCCTTTCCTGATTTTAGTTTTGACTACAACTATAAGAGGCATAAGACTGATTACTAAGGCTCCTACTATTACTAAAATTTTATGACTAGCACCTAATAGTCATTACATGTTACGATTATAAATATTATTAAATACTTGAGATTTATTCTACATTGTGTTTGGTCATAACACCTAGCATTATATGTGGATGTATCCAAAGTCTTCCGGTTTTTTGCTCATGTAGCAAAAGCTGCTGTTTACAATGGTCAGAGTATACGCTACTCATGCTTATGCTGTTATAGTCCCCTCAAGATTTTGCCATTTTTGTTGTTTTTGATATTCAATAAAATTTTATATTTATCATTATATTGCCAATGTTCATTCTTTACTACCTTTTCATCCTTCCAGCCCCCCCAAAGGGAACATCACTTCTAATCCTACAGGCATTAAAAAGAAAATAAAAACCTTTATATTATGAAAAATTTATGCAATATATTAATAAATTGATACAAAAAATACTCAAAAAATGTAATTGACCAAACCTTATAGTAAAATGAATAGAACTGAAGATTCTTAAATCTACTGAATTTGAGAGTGTTATTTAAAAAATACACCTCCACTGAAGAAGACACTATAAATTCATATGAATTCATTGGTAATTAAAAAAAAATACTTAAGAAAAGGATATCATCAATCTTGAACAGACATTTCCAAAAAGAAAAAAAAATGCAGGGAAAATTCTTAACTGTCCTTTTCTGAGGCCAGGATAATTTTGATTCCAAAATCTGACAAGGACATTACAAGACAGGAAATTGCAGACTATAATGAAAGTCCTAACCAATGTCACAGGACAAACAAATGAAAGGAGAGCACATGGTTTAAAAATGGAGAAAATAAAACTGTCATTATTCTCAAATGACTTGATTTTTGTACCAAGAAAATCCAAATCCAAATCTAAAAAAAGATTAAGTTTAATAAGTGAATTAATGAGGTCAATGGATTCAAGGTCATTATAGAAAATATGTATTTTATTCAACAGTCTAAAAACAAAGAATAATGAGAAAAATAAAAAATCCTCAATTTCCCGTAAGAAAACTTTTAATTTAGAATAGTTTTGGATAGACCAAAAACAAACAAAAAAACGAACAACTATGAAGATAGCACAGAGAGTTCTCCTAAATCCCACACCCAGGTTCCCTTATTATTTTTAACATCTTACATTAGTATAGTACATTTGTTACAATTAATGAGCCAATTCTTAAGTGATATGGCTATCTAAAGTCTACACCTTATTCAGGTTTCCTTTTTTTTTTTTCCTTTTTAACCTAATGTGCTTTTTCTGTTTTAGAATCCCATCCAGGACATGACATTGCATTACATTTAATTATCATTTCTTCTTAGGTTTCTCTGAACTGTGAGACTTCTTGCACTTTCCTTGTTTTTATGACCTGAGCAATTTTGAGGGGTTCTGGTCAGGTAGAATGTCTCTCAAATGGAAATTGCATGATATTTTTCTCATGATTAGACTGGGATTATGGGTTGGGGGCAGAAAGAAGAACACAGAAATAACGGGTCATTTTCAACAAATTATATCAATGATTAACGTGACTATCATGGTTGATGTTGACCTTGATCACCTAGCTGAGGTCTTTTCAGTTTCTCCACTGTAAAGTTGTTCTCCCCTCCTCCTCCCTCCTTTCCATACTGGACATTTTGGAAGAAGGTCACTATGTGCAGCCCACACTTAAAGAGTAGAAAGGTATCTCACCTCTTGAGAGGACAGAGTATGTATATAAATTATTTGGAATTCTTCTGCTTGAGAGATTTGCTTCTCTTCTATTTATTTATTTATTCAATCATTTATGTCAGGATGGACTCATGATATTTATTTTATACTTGGGGTTATAATCTTATAATCCAGAACTACTTTATCTTTTTGCCCAATTGTTTCAGCTTTGGCCATTGAACAGTTTTTTCAGTTGGCTTCTGTGTCCTTTTGACATACTACTATCATTGTGTGTTTTTGATAGGTTTTACACTTTCTGATACTATAAAGATGCTCCAGGCGATCTTTATATTTCCTACCCAGTCCCAGAATAAGCCTTTTCTCTTAAGAGTTCTGGTTATTTTTACTGGAGAATGGCAGCAGAAATCAAGTAAGGGGTGCTTTGTGGGCTTGTTGTTTCTAAGCCCTCCCAGCTAACAGAGCAAGGAAATATATGTATATCCTAACCCATTCATATACCCCACATCTATAGATATTTCTGTATGCAACCATTTGTATTGATGTTAATCTAAACATGACTTTATACTGAGCTCTCCAACACAAATCCATTACCACGTGGATCATTCTAGCTTCTCCACCTTGCTTATCTTTCAACTTCCACTCCAACAGTTAGAAATTTGGTTCTCACTGTTGGTGAGAAATGCACGACCCATTTCATTAATTTTTTAATTCCAGTAAACATATATAGTGGTATCAAATTGTGAATCATACTCCCATGGGAAACAGCTTTTTCAACCAGAGTATGGTGCTTATATACTGTTTCTTTTGCTTTTAGTGTTACAGATACCACTAATTTCAAAAGTTACTTAGATCAGCATCTTTCCCCCCAAACTCTTCAGTGAAGGTGTTCACACATGTGTAGTAAAGTTACATTGTTTTATCACACCTAGAGACAAATGAAAATGAAAACATGATGATCCAAAACCTATGGGATGCAGCAAAAGCAATTTTAAGAGGGAAGTTTATATCACATTCTTTATTATGTCATGGGATCCCCAACTTCTGAAATGACTATTTAATATTGGCATACATTAAGGTTTAATCTTTGTGCTATAATATTCTATGGGTATTGACAAATATATAGTGTCATATATCTGCTATTACAGAATTATAAAGAATAGTTTCACCACCCTAAAAATTCCCCTGTGACTCATCTATTTAACCTTTCCTCCTGCTCCCCGTTGCACAGGCCCCTAAAGCTCACTGATCTTTTTGCATAGCTGTAATTTTGCCTTTCTCAGGATGTCATATAATTGTTATCATACAGTATGTAGACTTTTCTGTTTAGGTTTTATGTATGAATGTACCAAAGCTTATCTATTCTCCTATTGAAAGTCATTTTGTTTGATTCCAGTTTCAACTTTATTTTAGTATTAAAAATCAGTCACTTAGGAACAACTCTCCTAATACTTGTGCAAGATATTTACCCTGAAAACTATGAAACATAAATGAGACAAATTAAAGAAGACCAAAATAAAACGAGAAATAGTTCCTGTTCATAGATAGGCAGACTACGTATTGGAAAGATGTCAGTTCTTCCAAAATTAACCTATAAATACAATATAATTACAATAAAAATTCTAGTACTTTTCCCAGAAATTAATAAGCTCTTTAAAAAATTTATATGGAAGTGTAAAAGTCCAAGTATTGTCAAGATAGTCCTGAAGAAGAACAAAGCTGATGGACTTACACTGCAGATATCAAGACTTTTAAAAATCTATAGTAATACATCATGGTCTTGGTACAGGATAGATAAAATAAACAGTGGAATGAAGTAAAGTTTCTGGAAACTCACCCACAGTTACTTGTAACCTAACTTATAACAAAAGCGAGAAAGGATGGTATTTTGCATACTGATGCTAACTCTGCATGAATCTATGAATATTAGATATTCATATTGGACTAAAATGAATCTGGATTCCTACCTCATACCATATAAAAAAGTAATTGCTAGGTTAGTTGCAAACTTACATTAAGAAGGAAAAATAGAAGCTTTAAAGGAAAGCACCAGAGAGAAACTTTACTATTTTGTGGTTGACTAGATTTTCTTAAACAGGATAAACAAAGAATAATAAGGAAATAATAAATTCTTCTATGCTAAAATTCAGAATGTTGGTTAACTAAAAGACTTAGATTAAAAGAGAGAAAATGCACCCTGCATGGAGTAAGAAGATTTGGGAGGTATTTTGGACAGAATAATCATGTTTATTATTAACTCCTAAAATTCAATAAGAAAAATACAGAGATAGTTCAGTAGAAAAAATAGAAGAGATGATTAGACACATCAGAAAGTAAGATATCCAAATGGCCAGTGAAACTATGAAAAGTGCTCAGCTTTATTTATCACCAGAGAAATGCAAATTAAAACAATAATAAAATAGCACTAAAGAATCATTAGAAATGTCAAAATGTTAAAGATGGAAAATACCAAGTTATTATTAGAATATTTGATCAAAATTCTCATATACTTATACTTGGAGGGTATCAGTATAACTACTTTGAAAACTGGCAATATCTACTCAAGCTGAGCATATTTCTCACAGTTGTGCACTCCCTGTTTACAGCTACTCTCAGCTCCTGCTACATTAAGTCTATTGACTGCTCCCCTCCCACCGCCAGCCACTATTCCGCACTACTGTCTGTCCTCTGAGGGGCTTGTGCCTTCTTTTCCATAGTACTGGTCTTCTGAGTTTTCTTTCCTGTGTCTCAGGTGCCTTATCTTTCTTAGCTTTGCAATTCTGGAAAGAAAATGTATTCTCTCTGGTTCCCGTTATTTTTTTCTTACCCACATATCACACCACTCTCCTGTTCTCTGCACTGTTCCCCTCTATGTGGGGAAATACGGTTTGCACATAACAGATATCCAGACATGACTTTAAATGAAGCCATTATGTTTATAAGGGACCCCCCAGCCATAAGAATCATGCTGGAGACAGAGAATGAATTTATCCACCACAGGAACTTCATGACCATGACTCTGCAGAGAGCAGGAAGGAAGTGGAAGTTGGCTTTACCACCCCCTCCCACACAGTCTGGTACAGTCATCCTTCCCTCTTCAGTCAAAAAACGTTCGAATTTTTTTTTTTTTTTTAGTTTTTTTAAGGAACCTCCATACTGTTCTCCATAGTGGCTGTATCAATTTACATTCCCACCAACAGTGCAAGAGGGTTCCCCTTTCTCCACACCCTCTCCAGCATTTATTGTTTGTAGATTTTTTGATGATGGCCATTCTGACTGGTGTGAGGTGATACCTCATTGTAGCTTTGATTTGCATTTCTCTAATGATTAGTGATGTTGAGCATCCTTTCATGTGTTTGTTGGCAATCTGTATATCTTCTTTGCAGAAATGTCTATTTAGGTCTTCAGAGTGAAGTAAGTCAGAAAGAGAAAAACAAATACCGTATGCTAATACATATATATGGAATCTAAAAAAAAAAAAAATGGTGATGAAGAACCTAGGGGCAGGACAGGAATAAAGACACAGACCTACTAGAGAATGGACTTGAGGACACGGGGAGGGGGAAGGGTAAGCTGGGACAAAGTGAGAGAGTGGCATGGACATATATACACTACCAAATGTAAAATAGATAGGTAGTGGGAAGCAGCCGCATAGCACAGGGAGATCAGCTCAGCTCAGTGCTTTGTGGCCACCTAGAGGGGTGGGATAGGGAGGGTGGGAGGGAGGGAGACTGGGAGGGAGGGAGACGAAAGAGGGAAGAGATATGGGGATATATGTATATGTATAGATGATTCACTTTGTTATAATGCAGAAGCTAACACACCATCGTAAAGCAATTATAGTCCAATAAAGATGTTAAAAAAATGCTTGAATTTGAGGGCAGGGTGGCCCCTGATCCTTATCTTCCCAGATCTTCTGACACCTTCCCAATACCTCTTTCCTAATACCTCTTTCCCATAATCTACTTGGGTTCATGCAGTGACAAATGAAGGATGTTTCACACCCTCCCCTAGGAAGCCATTTCTTCACACTATGAAATATACATCTAACTTGCATTGTCACTACTAACACAATTCATCCTCCCCAAACTATTTATTAATAGTACAATGTGCAATCCCCAAATGCCTTGGATGACGCTGCTCAGACTGAATGCTATTTAAAATCATGCTTTAGGAAAAAAATGCCATAAATTATGCCTCCTTGGTTATTTTAATTTTCTTTTATTGCATCTTGGCAATACACAATAAGCATACATCGAAGTAATGAGACATTATACAGCATGGATTAATTACCACAATATTAAAAGATCCTGTGGCTGCGGCTGTGCCTTTAGAGCTAACAGTGACCAACGGGGGCAAAATTTGAAAAAAAAAATTAAAAATTACCTGCCTTTTTCCTCCTCCAAAACAGATACAGATATTATAAATATTTTCCAAATTTTCTTTTTCTTTTTTTTTTTCATGCATTTCTTTCAGTTCTTCTAAAGAGAGCAACTCTCATCCTGGACAAGAGAAAAGTCAGGAACCGATGACCTTCTAGGACACAGAAGTTGTTCAAAGGGCTATTACACCAAATGTCACTTACACATGTGATTTATTTCTTGGCTGATATATATATATATATTTTTTGGCAGAACAAGAGAAGCACTGAATGGCTTTTTCAGGTCACCCTTGACCTTTCTTTTTGATCTGCATAGTCCTTCTCCAAATATCCCCTCTATTTATCATGCTTTCTCTCCTGAAGTTTGTGAGCTTCCATCTAACCAGATGTAGTAACAGATTGAGATGCACTATCATAGTCGTTAGTCACTTGCACTCTGGAATCAAACTTCATTATTTTAAACACTGACACTGCTGTTTACTAGGTGTGTGACCTCAGGGAAGTAACTTTGTCCTTCCGAACTTTAATTTCCTGATATGTAAGATTGGCAGATCCATAGTAGTTATTTCAAATGATTATTGTGAATATATATATATACACACACACATATATACATACATATATGTGTGTTTATATATATATATATACATATGACTCAAAAATTATTAGCTATTATTATACCATTGCCAATTATGGTATTGCATAGTTGGCTGTCTTCAATTTAGAGAGCTCCCTTTTATTCTACATATTTTGACATACACATCCCTAAGGGCCTCATACTTGCTGGATGATGGGATGATACTATTCTTTAGCCCCTTTATAAGTTAGTGTGTCAAAGTACTTATATAGGATGTTCTTAATTTCTTATTTATTGTTGTAATTCAGATGGTCAATGAGGGCCTCACTGTCACTAAGTATCCAAGGCAATGATAATTTAGAAGTAATTTAAGTTAATTTAAACCCCAACCAATTGGATATATGTGTTCTTTTCTAAGATTTCAACCAAGCACCATGTGACTTTGTTTCTGAGTTACTGCTGGTTGTGCATTGTGAATTGTTACATTTCTGCTTCTCTGTGTGAACTCCCTCTCCCTAAGAACTATAAACTTGACAGGAAACTCAGTGCCTTCTTGTGACTTTTGGAAGATTTTTTGATTTCCAGAGAGGACTTGAAAGGGACACAGTTGACATTTTGTCTTGTACAACTTTCCACCACTTTTTTGGTTCTTCTCTCTTCTGCCAATTTTATCTTTCTTTCCACTTTGTTCTGGATAATTCCCCAAATTCAGAATTCTCTGTCTCTAGTGCAATTTCTTCTCTATCTGATACCTTAACACTTTGTCACCCACTATTCCCTTCTATCCAACACAATTATCAAGATACTCTTTTCCAAATAAAAGGCAATTTTTGCTTCAAGAGAATCTCAAGTATCAGCTGTTATGATAACACTATCCTGTTGAAAATGTCTGTTTGGAAAACTATGCATATGCCCCTTATAGACAAAATGGTAAATTAAAAAAGTGTAAAGGCACTGATTTTGTTTTGTTCTGCACTCAAAACCATCAAAAGTTTAGTTTTCCCTGATCAACTTATAAATTCTGTGTGATCCCAAAGGGAATATCAACACAGATTTTATGGAGCTAGAAAGTTGACTTTAAATGATGCAAAGAAAAATAAACATACAAGAATAGTTAAGAAAATACTGGAAAAGAACCAGGAAAGAGAATTACTCTAAGAGCTATTAAAGCATGGTACAAAGCCTCTCTGTGTAAACACTATGATACTGGCAAATGAACTGGCAGGGAAATGTATAAAATGGAATAGAGTAGAAATTTGAGAAGTAGACCCAATTGCCTTTGGAAATTTAGTATGTGATAAAGATTGTATCTAAAATTAATGAATCAAGGATAGACTTATAAATAAAAAATGGCATAACTATTTTAAAATGCACAAAATTAGTTACAGTTCTTTCATTATAGAGAAATAAAAATATCAATCTATACGATACTATAAGAAAATCAAATTCTTCATAATTTAAATGTAAGGAAGAGCTCTCTACGACTCTAAATCTATACTAAATAAAAGTAAACATGGATAAATTTGACTATAGAAAATAAAAATAACTTTTTCATGAGAAAATCTTTATAACCAAAGATAAAAGAGAAATTAAAAATTAGAATAAAATATTTGCAACATATGTCAAAAATAAATGTTAATATCCCTAACATAAAAAGAAGTTTTATAAATTGAGGAAAAATACCAAAAATCTTGTAGAAAAAGGACAGTAGACTCAAAAAGTTGGCAACAGATGTGAACAGCTAATTTACCAGAAATATATAAAGTGGAGTTTAAATTTATGAGATGTACAAATGCAAATTAAAACTAAATTGAGATACCATTTCTCAACTATCTATCATCCTGGCAAAACATCTGAATGTTAGTGCAGCTTGGGGAAGAAAATTCAGCAATATCTAACAAAGCTATATATGAATTTACATTTTCTCTCAGAAATGACTCTTCTAGGAATTCACTCTGAAGAAAGATCCTTACCAATAAAAAAAATCATGTGGGAAGATTTCAGCATTATTTGTAACTGCCAAATATTGCAGGCCTAAATATTTAGACAGAGAAGTCCAGTTGAATAAACTACGGTATATTTACCAAATGAAGTACTATGCAGTTGTAATTGAGAATAAAGAAAATTATGAACTAAAAAGGTGATTTTTGGTATGAAGAAAGCAAAATACAGAAGATTATACATAGTATGTAAGAAATTAATGGAAATAATTATATACATATAATTATATATAATGTAATATATATATATAATTTTATAATTATATATTTATAATTTTTTATTTACAAAAAAAGAGGGAGGATAAAGCAGAAAATGTTGAAGCTAATACTTGTAAGGAGTTCAGGGGATGTGTGGGAGAAATAAAGAAATGAGTGACATTATACAATCCAAAAGGGATACACTTATATAAAGAGATGCCATGGTATCTTTTTTAATTTATGGAAACATGTTGATGTTCTAGAACAAAACAAAATAAACAAATCCCACTAAATCCATTAAGGGGAAAGAACTAAAACAAATCATATCAAAACAAGTGTACCCAATTCAATCTCAAATAGACATTATAGCCACATTCAAGGAAAAATGAACAAAATAAAACAAAATAACTAATTCAAGCGAATTTTTATGTACAGAATTTGAGTAATTTAACGATACATGCTCATTTGGGATGGGAGAAAGTTAACTGAACTCTTTGTCTTGAGTTTGTTTCTTTAAGTGGTATGGATGAAGGAATTCTGAAATTATTTTAGTGTACTGTAAGATTGTACAAATGAGCAAAAGTGCTGATACTGGTGAGACCCCGAGTTCGCACTATGGATAAAAATGGATACAAATATGGAATGGAGGAGAGCAAGGAAGAATTGTGTGGGGATGAATCGAACCAGAAGTTTTAACACTTCCAGCTCGGAAAAGGGTCTCAAGGTAACAAATAGAGGGAAGATAAAATATTGATTATTGCATGTAAAACTCAAGTCTTAGGGTAGAGGTATATCAAGTGCGTGGTTGTAACAACCCTTGTTAAGACTTCAGAAAGGTTTATACTGCTGCTTGTGTGCACACTCTCAGGTAGACAATTAGAGGGCTACCGGTAATACAACGCGCACATTGACAACCCAAATTAGAGAGGGGCCAGTCTCCAGGATATTACTGAATGTAACTTTTATATAAGAGATTAAAATTTGATGCTTATAAAACCCACAATATTTTACTGAAACTCTTAAAGGTACAGAGACAGTTCAAAAAGAAAAGGGTCTTCTGAATTCCCAATCTTCTGCAAGGAGGAACAGGCTATCCAGCTGCAACACTGGCCATCCCTCATGGAAAAGGAAAGATGACTTAGAGGCGGAAGAAAAGTCCAGAGCCCAGAGAAAAAAGCTGTAGAGAACTGCTTTGTGTATGTGTGTGAGAGTGTGTGTGTGTGTGTGTGTGTGTGTGTGTGTGTGTGTGCGCGCACGGGCGCGCATGCATGCTTTTGAGCAGGTGTGGAAAAATGACTTTCCAGTTCCTTTCAAACATTTTGTTTCTGTTTGATTTGCCTTCTTCCTGCCACAGTCATGTTCTTTCCTAACATCAAGAAAATGGTAGAATCTGCCACTCTGCTGTGTCATATAAACTGCTATAATACTTGGCCCTTCAATCTTAAATATTTGCCAGTAATTATCCCTGAACAGATCTAACAGATACCATACAATTACACTGTATTCTCACATATTTATAAAAGTAAACCATTAAATTGTCCTTTTAAAATTTAGTCTGGAAATATGTTGTTTAATTATGTAACAATTTGTATTAGAATCTTGGGAGTCATTTTTCTCTTAAATTGAAAAACGTAAATAAAAGCGAATTAAAAACCTACCTAGTATGGGATGCTCTCTTTCTTTTTCTCCTCCTTATAAAGATTTTTTCCCATACATTTAATCATACAGCCCCGACACTGTGTAAATATTTCACATGTCATTTTATACATATCATACTTAGTTCACAAAACTTTAGTATTAACTCAGATTTATAGATGGTGACTATATGTCTCTGAGAAATCAGTTTATTTGTACAGAATTACTGGTGTAGGCACCAAACTGAGATTTGGTTGTCTGTATGGTTGATTTGAAAGTCTGTTTTCACAGGTGAATCAGGGGAATTCTGTGGAATGAGTGCCAGTTCCTGTCCCTAATATTCAAATCATTAGGGCCCTTTGCTCTGTATTTGTGTGTATAAGCTATGAAATCAAACACCCCTTCTGATGGTATCTCACACAATGGTAAAGTGAGAAAAAACAGAAGCGATATGTCCAGGTTTATCACGCCGCGCTGGCTGGCCTATAATGATCAGAAGAGCCCATGAGGTCACCTCCTCTGGGACGTGTAGAAATAGGAGCCTGCTCCTCATTGCACTGTATACATGTGCCTTTCTCTCCTGTTTTCTTTCCTTTGTGTAACTTTACAAAAACTGTTTTAGGAAAGAAAATAAAATATGCATTGATTCAAAAGAGTGTGTAATTCTCCCTTCCATTAAGGTTAATTTTAAATTTAATCAACAAATGTTGAGTTGAAATAGAACCTAATGCTTCTCACCAGATTTCATAAGCCCCCAATTTGACCTACCCAATCCCTATACCATTGTTCTGAAAAATGCAGCTGTTTAGTGATTTCTGGCCCTCATTGCACTTTATCCCACTCTCTGACTCTCTATTAGAATTTACTTCTCACTTTAGAGTCTTAAAATGAGCACTTGTATCTATCCCTTGCCATCCTAGTTTTCCATCAAAATGAGGTCTAAAAACTTATCTTGTATGAAGAGAAACAGATGCTGAATTACACTGTTTTTTCAACTCTATTCTCATATGTAGAAAGATGGGCAGGTGACTTGAACCTAAATTATAATGGCAGCATTATCAATTTGGGCAAAGGCGGAAACAGTGATGATGTTTCCTGATTAATGACCAAAGAAGCTGTAAGAAGCCAGACATAAATTTCTAAGAATGCCACCACACTTAGAAAACTAAATTTCCTCACTGTCAGCAACAAACAGAATAATGAAGCTTCAGAATGGCTTCTGGGAGTTTTGCTAAGTTTGATAACATAGTCATATTTTATAATCATTGTTACTTTAAATATCTTACAGAAATCACTCTTAAGTAGTATTCTGAACTACTAGAAATGTCTCCAAACTTTCTAGATGTCTTTCAGTGTATGAACTATCATTGTAGATTGCTACAAGAGGTTTCAAGGATAGGAAAGGCTCAGATGTCTTTTCTGAGAGTAATTTGAGTTTCAACATCTAGTTTATTTTTTCCTATATGACTCATAGCATTTTCAAATTAAAGATTCTTGCATCTATGATCAATTGGACTTCCTTCCCAGGGACATTCAATATCACATATCACTGCTTCAGAAAAGTTGAACACATTACTATCCCATAAAATAATATGTTCTCCACAGATACAGTGCCTAAAAAATCTAGGGGACTTTAGACTGCAACAACAATACAAACACACTAACAAAAATAACAATGGCATTTATAGTTAAGTTTGAAATTCTAAAGTTAGACACTTATAGGCATGATATGGTATCACAACAATATCATAAAGAACCTAGGTTCTGTCTACTTTTCCATCCTCAGTATGTTGATGTCACTTCTTCCATTTGTAACATGATTCCCCCCTCCAAATATTAGCCTAAATGTAGACAAATTGATAAATAAAACAAAGTAGAAACAAAGTAGAGCTTAGGAATTGATTCACACTCACAGATTCAACTGATTTTCGATACATGGACAAAAGCAATTCAGAAGGGAAAGAATAGTCACTTTAATAAATGGTCCTAGAACAACTGCATATGTATGTGCAAAAAACAAAAACAGAAACTATACCTATAACTAATATTATATAAAAATTATCTCTAAATGGATGAAAGACCTAAGTGTAAAACCTAAAACTATAACAATTCTAGAGGAAAACATATGAACAAATATTTGTTTCAGGCAAAGTTTTCCTGGATATGGTACCAATAAGCAAGATCCATTAAAAGGAAATATTGATTAATTGTACCTCAAAAGATACTATTAGGGAAATGAAAATATAAGCCACAAACTGGGATAAAATATTTGCAAATCTGGTAAATGGCTTGTATCCGGAATATAAAAAGAACTCTAAAAATACAATAATAATAAAACAATTCAGTTAACAATAGTTACAAATGTTTTAAGACTATAGAAGATATATGGGTGGTGAATAAGTATATGAAAATATGTTAGCATAATTATTCATTATAAATCAAAATAATAATGGAATAACACAACATAAGAATGCATTAAATTAAGAAGACTCACCATACCAAGTGTTGATGAGAATGTGGAACAACTGAAACTCTCATACATTGAAAATGAAATGTCAAATAGTACAACCATGTTGGAAACATTTGACAATTTCTTTAAAAAATTATACATACACAGACACACAATTAAATATTATTCAGCCTTAAAAAGAAGGAAATTCTGCCACTTGTGACAACAGGGGTGAAACTATGGGGCATTATGCTAATAAAATAAGTCAGACAAAGAAAGACAATTATTGCATGATATTGCATATATGTGGAATCTAAAAAAAAAGTCAAATTTATAGAAACAAAGAGTAGAATGGTAGTTGCCAGGGGCTGGGGGGGGGGGTTGGGTAAGTGGGAGAGGATGGTAAAAGGGTAAAAACTCTCAGTTTTAAGATGAATAAGGTCTGAGGATCTAATGTATAACAAGGTGATATAATTCATAATACTGTATTATATAACCGAAGTTTGCTAAGAGAGTAAAACTTAAATATTCTCACCAAAAACACTGAGTAAATATGTGAGGTGAGGTGATGAATATGTCAATTAACTTGACCGTGGGAATCCTTTCACAACGTATACCTGTATCAAATCATCACGCTTTAAATATATTACAATTTTATTTGTCAATCACACTTTAGTAAAGTTGAAAAGAGTTACATATTCTACCAAATGACCCAGACATTCTACCGAGTTATTGTCTTAAGCAGAATGAAAATATATGTCCATGCAAGGTCTCATGCATAAATGTTCATAATATCTTTATTCATAATAGGCAAATTTGAAAGCAACATAAATATCCATCTGTATGTGAATAAACGAATTGTTATATATCCACACAGGGCTTACCATCCATCAATAAAAAAGAAGAAATGACTGATACTTTCAGAAAAATCACTGATAAAATTTAAAAATACTAAGTGAAAGAAGCCAGAAACAAAATACAAATAGAAGATTCTGTTAATCCACAATTCTAGAAAAGGAAAAACTATAATGAATGAATTCATACTGGTGGTAGTCAGAGACTGGAGGGAGGAAGGCAATTACTGAAAGATGCACAGGAAATATTTTGGGGTGACGGAAGTTACATGTAATAATTAAGGTGGTGGTTACAAAACTGTATATATTGATTAAAAACCACTGAATTACACACTTTAGATTGTTGAATATTATTGTACATAAGTTATACTTCAAGTGAAGTGGGAAAAAAGAAGGGACAATCTTCAGTCACTAGATTATTAGCTAACTGAATAAAGAACTCATGAACACAAAATCAGCCAATTCCAACAAAAGTTCCCATAAAGAGTAATATAGTGAATAATAAAATATATGAAATGAAAGTCGATCAGATTTGGGCTATAACAAAAATTTATAAGTGGAGTCACAGATGGAGAAGAGAGAATAGGACATGATATTTGAAGACAGAATGTTAGAGAAATTATTAAAACTGCTAAAAGCTATAAACTACAAACAAAAGGAGCTCATCAAACACTAAGCATTAAGCAGGACACACACACACACACACACACACACACACAGTGCGCACTTTGGCATATCATGCAAACAATGCTGATAACCAAAGAGAAAGAAATAATATTAAAAGCAATGCAAGATCAATAACAGACATTATCTTTAAAGGAACAAAAATACAACTGAGTTAATTTCCAAATACATATAGTCAGGATAAGAAAATAGTAAAAAAATAGTAGTGAAAGAAAATAATTTCTAACTTAGAAACAGAGTGAAAAACAATTTAAAAAGGAGGACGAGGTACATACTGTTTTAAAATTTTAAAGTTTAATGGGAAGAACAAATGGTAAAAGTAATGATTTTCATTAGGTTGTAATCAGTCTAGGATGCTAGGATGTATTCTGTCATTTCTAATATAGCCAATAAAATTTATAAAAGTTTAATTAACACATTAATAAAGCAGATTAATTCAAATAGATTAACTCAAATGAAGAAAAGAAAGTAACAAAAAGAGGACCAGAAAACATAAGACAAATGGAAAATAAAGATGAGAGCTACAAACCTACTGTATCATTAATAACATTAATTGTAATTGGGTGAATTATTCCAGGTGAAAGTTTTTAGATTTTCACACTACTTAAAAGCAAAAATCAACTATATACTGCTTACCATAGACAAACGTTGTATGTTTAATGTTATAGCAATAACCTATGGAAGAAAAACTCCACGTTCCCCCATGCAGACCAACAATCATTCATCTCTTAAAGGAAAAGCAAAACAAAACAAAGCAAACAAACAATATAAACTAAAAATGCTTTTGTTTATCTGAAGCAAAAGCTTACCTAATAAGCTCCAACTAAGTTTTCTTTCAAAGTTCATCCACTCACTTCTTTGGGGTATTTATTTATTTAGACATTTATTTACTTGCTTCTTTTAGACATTTAAAATTCTCTCAACAGGGAAATCCATATGACGTGCTATGAAGGCATAAAGTCCCCATCTCTTATTTCCCCAGTGTTTTAATGTTTCCTTCATGAATATGGTTTTCTATTTTTGTTCTATTAGCAAAAACAATTTCATATGCAACTCAGAGGATAATTTGAGTTCCATCTGGAATTTAGAATGGTAGATCAAATTCCACAGGAAACTCAAACCTTAGTTTATAAAACCAAGTGACCAATTATAGATCAGCTTTCAAGAATGGAACTTGGTACCTTTTTCACTCTCACTATACACAGATCACACGAAGTCTTTCTAATAAAGGGCTTAACAAGGGGGAATTACAGCTTATTATATTTGTAGGAGAATGCTCTCTTCTCAAGCTTATCCATGCAATTGGCTACAAATGAAAAACAAATCTCTGATGTCCCAATTTCAGCAATACGGAAAGAGATGCATTGAAAAAATATTTTCCCACGAATACTCTAACATGATTTAAAGTTACACTGATGAAAACAAACAAAAAACAACTGCAGCAGCTTTTAAACTAATGATACAAGCCCATGGATAATTTTCTCTAAATATCTCAGAGATATAAATGAATGAATCATATATTATCGCAGGAAGCAATTTCACTCAATTAGTTCTACCTGCTGGAATCTCAATTAATTACAGACTGAGTAAAAGCTTTTATTTGAAATAGGACTCTCAAACTGGCCCTAGAGCAAAACCTAACCCTCAGGGGAGACAGCTGTGAAATATTTAGAACTTTTCACTCTCTGGGAGGGCTTGTGTTCCAAACATCTCTCTTTTATGCACAGTAACTTGGGGCAGTATTTCAGTGAGGTTAAGTGATTTCCAACAATTCTGCAGAGGTTTTAATCTCCTTACGTGGTGTGGCTTTTTGCTGAGGAGTTGCCATCGTCCAAACAACATAACAATATCCCCCTGTCATTTTATCTCTGTGTTCTCTTCGATATGGCACAGGTATATGAATGTTTGTCAGTTAAACAAGGAACCCAAACAAACCAAATGCCTGTAAGTCCCCGGAAATTTGCAAAGAGAAGTTAAATACAGCCCAACTCCAGAGAGCTTTTTGTATCTTTGACTGCTTTTGAAATTTTTTTTTTTTTTTTTTTTTTTTGCAGAACGTGGGCCTCTCACTGTTGTGGCCTCTCCCGTTGCGGGAGACCCTTGCTCTTACACCAGCATTAAAAAGTAATAATGTAAACCTCTCCCCTCAACTTAAAACAGAAATTAGACAGGTAGTACTGTTCACTGTTCATTGCCTCACTGCTCCTTTACTTGATTTGGTGCTAGGTCTGAGGAAGAAACAAGACAGCTTAAGATTCAGGGAGGTCAAATGATTTTATACAAAGTTAAAACCTAGACCTCCCAGATTCAAGATTCTAAAGTAAATCTTTCAATGTTGTCTCTTTACATTTATCAGCCATATGCTGAGTCTTATCATGCCTGGTATTCTTGTCTTTCCACATAGATCATGTGTTAGTTTCCTACGGCTGCCAAAACAAAAAGCCACAATGTGAGAGGTTTAGAACAATAGGATTTATCATCTCAAATTTCTGGTGGCTACGAGTCTGAAATCAAGGTGACAGCAGGGCCATGCTCCCTCAGTCCTGTAGAGGGAGCATACTTCCTTGTTTCTTCCTGCCTTCTAGTGGAGGACACCCGTCTTGTTGCTCCTTGACTTACAGCTGCGACTCTTCAATCTCTCTGCCTGTGTCATCACATGGAATTCTCCCTGTGTCTGTGTCTCTTCATAGCTGTCTTCTTATAGGGACACCAGTCATATTGGATGAAGACCCTCCCTAATGACCTTATATTAACTTGATTAAATCTACAAAGACCCTATTTCCAAATAAGGTCACATTCACAGGTAATGGGGGTTAGATCTTAACATATCATTTTTAGGGACACAATTTAATACATAACAGATCATAATCCCATTATAGACAAAGAAGTTGCTCTCGTCCTCTTCTGTGTCACCTGTGTCTTCTTATATTGTTGATTGCACTAATATTTGATATTTTATGCACTACAGAATATTGATTCTGTTGAAAATTTGACTTATGGTGGCAAAAATGACACACATAAGAAAGCTGCTTTGGACAGGTGAACAACAAGTTTGGGGGATGCTCAACAATATAATAAGGTGCATCTGTTAATGGGAGAACCAGAGACTTGGGCAAGGAGTCAGACAATTTGGTTTTGCCCTACCTGTGGCACTTAACTAATTTAATGACCTTGTAACTGTTTCTTCATCAATCAGAAGAGATAATCTCTCTTCTGCCTATCCTACTTAGATATTGTAAATGTAGAAGACAATGGATGTAAAATATATTTAATGCCAGGCAAATTCCCAGGCATTAGTATTAACATGATACTATGGTACTATAGTGCTCTCTGAGTGCCAGAAAAACTACAGAAGTATAGCAGATGCTGTTGGTTCTCTTCCCAGGTTCACTTCGATCCCCTTTACTGCTCCTCTGCAACCATATTCCAGCTTCTATTAGCTTTCCTGTTAAGGGCTTCCACCAACAACTTTCTTTAGAGTATGCCTCTAGGCTACCAGGGGCACTTAGTTTTTCTGAAGTTCTAGAGATTTCTGTGAGTCATACCACTCACCCTGTTCCACAGCAGCTCACAGCCAGTAAATACTTGGTAAATAATACAAAAGCTCAACCTTCTTTTACCAGTGTAGGACAAATTCTGAGTTGTTTAGATTCTAATGCTTCTCATGAAATCAGATGGAGGATGGGGCTTCAACTGAAACTGAGTTCTAGCCTGGCTTCTCTTTCATTAATGTACTTTCCCCACTCACTTACTAGTTTCGACTGGGAATGTTTACTTAATAAACCACTTGAATATGTACTCTAAATTTGGAGGCTCCTTTTAGAAAGACTGACCTAAGACAGCTGGTACTTCTAAGAAAAGGATTCTGGATTTGGAGCACTTATTGGCTAGCTGGAAACAAGGAACCCCTTACTAGTGGAAAGTGGAATGTTCGTAACCATTGGCATGCAGTAGCATTAAAATTTATCTCTGCTGAACTAGGACAGGATACTGATGGGAGGAGTTGTACGGTACCTCCAGGATTTGACAGGTATGGGGAAAATAGTAATTATAAGGGTCTTAGAATTGGGTGATTACAGCTGAGCACCACTGAAACATTGGAAAGAGAAAATGACAAATGTGACCAATTACAATTTAAGGTAATATATGGAATGCTAGAATGTACATAGCAGCATTACTTGTAATAGCCCCAAAATGGAAACTCCCCAATTGCTAATCCATGGTTGAATGTGTAAGTAGAGACATACACACAACAATATTGATGAACTGCACGAACAAACAGTTGAACAAAAGAAATCGCACAAAAGAGCACATACTGCATAACTGTACTCATGTAAATTTCAAAAGCAGTCAAAATTAATCCATGTTGTCAGCAATGAGGTTAGTATTTATCCAATAGGGACCACTGTGGAAAATAACACAAGGGAAAGGATGCTGGTGCTGGTGAAGGTCTGTTTCTTAACCTGGGTGCTGATTGCATGGGTGTGTTCAGTTTGGGAAAAATCCATGAGCTCTGCACTTACATGTGCATGCAGGTGTCTGGATCTTCATTACATGTCTGATGTATTGATATATGTCATAAGAGTATATACACATATATAAAATTTAACTTTCTAAGCTCTAGAAGAAAGAGTTAATCTTTTGTAAGGTAAATCCAATACATGCTGGACTGTATTACCTGGTTTTCCCTAAGTGTAAAATGCACAGTCATAAAGCAGCTGCAATCTGTTATCGTGAAGCTAATGTAGTTAGTGTAGTTCTTCCTCTTACAGTATGAGCTTTCATTATGACACAAACCTGCCCCAAAATAAATGCTCAAGTGCTTGAGGAGGAACACTCTTTCTCCTCTAGTCAAAAATCAGAATGACTAAGTGCAGCACAGATGACATTTAGAGATGAGAAAAAAGGGCTATTATTTCCCTAGAAAGGGGGTAAGCAAGATCTATATGGAAATATTTCTTAACAGAAATTTGTAGCTGATGAATCCTGCATGCAGTAAGGAGCTTACCCCCAGTAAGGAAAGCCACAGTCCTTATTTTCTGGCTCAACAGACATGTACTTCACATTATTTCACTGAGCTTATCCCAGGCTTATTTGTTTAGGGAATCCTTTATCTTTGGCTGACAACCATTAATAACGGCCCTCAGATAAACTGATCTAATAGACTCTTTAATAGATGTGTATCTTGACAAACATATATTGGAAAACACTTGCCTAAGCCAACCCTATTAATATGTAAAATGGGAAATTTAAGCATAGAGAAATGGAGTGATTTATCCAAGGTCATTCAGTTGATTAGTGAATGACGCCAGAGAGCAGGGAAAGAAGGAGAGCACTTATTGAACAACATTTACCCAAATATATCTGAAAAGCATGCAGCCATTTTTTAAGTCTGTGTAATGCTAATGATAAAATATACTCATGCATTAAAACCAAATAGAGAGTAATGTGCAATACATATGACTTTTTTTCATATTTTTAAAGATGTCCATCTTCACTAAACAGTAGACAGGAAAATCAAAAGAGATTATGGCAACAATAACACTAGTTTTTTGTTAAATACCTGTTAGACATCTGGTGTACATAGGAACAGCTTAGCACTGCTAACATGATTATCCTCTCCCATATACATTATTTAACAATATGTGTGTTGCTGATAAATTATGCTTCCCATGTTCATAGGTTGTGAAAGGAGAATGGGACCTTAGGGATCTCTTACTCTAAACTTTTTCTGATCATTTAATTATTTGTGTGTTTTTGCTATTGAGTAGTATGAGTTCTTTATATATTTTGGATATTAACACTTTATCAAATACATGGTTTGCACATATTTTTCCCATTTTGTAGGTTGCCTTTTCATTTTATTGTTTCCCTTACCGTAATTTCTTTTAGTTTGATGAAGTCCTACTGGTTTATTTTTGCCTTTGTTGCCTGTGCTTTGTTTGATTTCTTTTGCATTTATGTTCATCAGAGATATTTACCTGCAGTTTTCTTGTAGTGCCCTTGTCCAGCTTTAGTATCTGGGTAATGGTTGCCTCATAAACTGAGTTTGGAAATGTTTCTCTTGCTGTTTTCAAAAATCTTTTTTTTTGGTCTTTCATTTTCGACAGTTTGATTTTAATACGTCTAGGTGAAGTCTTTTTTGGGTTGAACCTCTTTGTAGACTTTTGATCTTCATGGACCAGGTTGTACATGTATCTCACCAGATTGGGGAAATTTTCCTTTTTTTTTTTTTGCTGTACCGCATGGCTTGTGGGATCTTAGTTCCCCAACCAGAGATTGAACCCAGGCCCTCAGCAGTGAAAGGTCGGAGTCCTAACCACTGGACTGCCAGGGAATTCCCAGTAGTTATTTCTCTCTTTTTTTTTTTAACATCTTTATTGGAGTATAATTGCTTTACAATGGTGTGTTAGTTTCTGCTGTATAACAAAGTGAATCAGCTATATGTATACATATATCCCCATATCTCCTCCCTCTTGTGTCTCCCTCCCACCCTCCCTATCCCACCCCTCTAGGTGGTCACAAAGCATTGAGCTGATCTCCCTGTGCTATGCGGCTGCTTCCCACTAGCTATCTATTTTACATTTGGTGGTGTATATATGTCCATGCCACTCTCTCACTTTGTCCCAGCTTAGCTACTAGAGAATGGACTTGAGGACACAGGGAGCGGGAAAGGTAAGCCATTATTTCTTTAAATAGGCTTTCTGCCTCTTTCTCTCACTCGTCTTCCGGCGACTACCATAAAAAGAATGTTAGCTCTGTTGAAGGGGTCTCACAAATCCCCTAGGATCTCTTCATTCCTTTTTTTTTCTCCTACATGTGTATAATTTCAAATGACTCACCTTTGAGTTCACAGATTCTTTCTCTTGATCCAATCTACTGTTAATGTTCTCTCTATTGCATTTTTAATTTTATTCATTGTATTCTAAGCTCCAGAATTTCTGATTTTTTTATGATTTCTATCTTTTTATTGAATTTCTCATTTTGTTCATGTATTGCTTCTTTGATTTTGTTGAGTTTCTATCTGTGTTCTCTTGTAGCTCTCTGAGCTTCCTTAAAACAATTACTTTGAATTCTTTGTTAGGCAAATTGCAGAGCTCCATTTTTTCAGATTGGTTACAGGAACAACATTTCGTTCCTTTTGTGTCATGGTTCTTTGACTTTTCATGTTCCTTGAAGTCTTGAATTGCTGCCTTTGCAGTTGAAGAAGCAGTCATCTCCTTCAGTCTCTACGAATTAGTTTTGGGAAAGAAACACCTTCACCAGCAGACTGGATAGGGATCTGAGGCTCTCATAAATCTTTCTATCAATGTGCTCATTCCACATCTTGTGAGGGATTTTTTTTTTAAGATTGTATACCTTCTCTCTATCCTGAAAAGCAAGAAGGATGTGTGCTTAGAATATCTTATTTCTTTTTCTAGGGTGGTGCTGTGATATGCTTAAGTTTGTGTACCTTTTCCCAGTCCCACAGAGGCAAGCTGTCTAAGACACCTGTTCTCACTCTCTGCAGGGGAGTGCTTGGGATCCAGCCTTGGGAAGAGAGAAGGTGAGGCAAACAAGGCATTTGACATGCCTATGCATCATTTGGGAGGGGTCCACAATCGAGATATCCCAAGCAGCTCATGGGCAGGCTTCCCACTGGAGTCCATAGTGTGATTGGGAGGGTGTGCATCTTCTCTTCCATGGTCTCAGACTCTCCCAATGACTCAGCTGTGCTGATCTCCTCAGTAATCTGGGTGAGGTAAGAAACAAGTGGCATCTTGGACAGTGTCTGGAATGGCTGGGGCAGCCAGGTACTCACTCACCCTATGCTCTCTCTTTCCCTTGTGGGAGAAGTTACAGGCTGAGAAGGCCTCTCTAGGCACTTCTTTGTGCCACCTTGGAGAAGGAGTGACAGGTAAAGTAAAACTGTTCTTCTTACCCTCTTTGATGCATGTATTCTCAATTTTTTTTTTTTTTTTTGCTCCAATGTTGTGCTGGAACTTCCCTGCTGGACTACCAGACTCCCACAAAAGTACTCTTCTGGTTCACGGGTTGTTGTCAAAATTGAGGCTTCCGTTGGGAGATGATGATAGCTCACATTCCTCCATCTTGCTGACATCACCTCTTGGTTCATATTTCAATGTAATACTGAATGATTGGTCACTAGGTAGATTAAAAAGCTGGTAAAGAGGGTTTCAAATGAGGCTTTCTGGTTCTGAATTTAGTTTTCGATGGCCACCATGTGACCTGAGGCAATCTCTCTAGACCTCAGTTTCCTTAAGAAACATCACTAATTTATGAGGATGTCATAAAATAAAAATGTAAAAACATGTGAAATATAACTCAAAATTAAATAGCTTCTCATGAAGTAGAAATGAAAACAGAGTGAATAGCTGGGTTTGAAGCTATCACAAATATGGAAGGCTTAATGAGATAACTTCAGATGTGTTCAGTGGCATCATTTTTCAGAGAATTACTAGAACGTTGAAATATCATAACATTGAATTCTCCTTTGAATTTCAAACTACATTATTTGCAGACAGAGGAAAAAATAAGCCCTCCCATCACCTTCACATGAATGGAAGTCATTTTGGAGACTGTTACCTCTAAAATTATCCAATGCATATCCTACATAAACAATGAAACAATAACTACAACGAATCACAAGGCTTAGGGAGACTCATGGAGGACAATGACACAACGATTTTTAAAGGTGGCCAGAGACATTATAATGCAGCCCTCACTTCTGAGAGTTGATGCTAAGGGATATCAGTACTGATAGGTCCTCCCTGGTGTTCTAGCCATTCCCTTAAGTGGGAAGTAAATCCTGTCTACACAATCATTCAGAAATGGCTGTCAAGGACTCAGAACCCTCCTATAGTAAATCACTTGGTTCTCCTCTAGCAAGGAAGATGTTTTCTGGTATACTCCATATGCTCTTAAAGAAAAAGTTCTCAAGGTAGAAAGACAGCTACGAGTATTACCTAACACAAGATATCATAATGACTGATTAATACAGCTCCTATCACTGATACGCCTCTAAAAGAGTTGTGATACTTACACAAAGGACACACTATAATAGAAATCACTCTTGGTGTAGGATTTTCTGCTCTTGTAAGAAACATTTGAAATAACAGTCTCAAATAGCAGCACTTGTCAAGTTAATAGATTCCTCTGCATCCTGGAAAGGAAAGTGAAGGACTCAGTGAGGGTTTTATTCTTCCTATGTTCTAGCTTCTCACTCATGCTTTCTTTTATCTTTATCCAGGTCCTTGAGAGACAGCCTATATTATGTGCTACTGTTTAAAGCTACATCTTCACTTTATATACAGGTTCCCCTACATAAATCTTACATTATTATCTTAATTTTCCTGTGGGTCTTGTATTCCCAACTAGAGAAAGACCTTTGAGAGCAAGGGCCATGCCTGTACTTCTCTTGTTTCTCTTCGCATTTAAGAGGCTGATTTTAGACTTTAAGCCCTGTTTAAAAAAAACTGTTTTTTATACACACACACACACACACACACACACACACACAATGAGTGGATGAAAAAATGAGTTTATGAGAAATCATAATTTTATTTTTTCAGATTAAGCTTTTAATATTTCCCAATATGTCAAAGGTATAAATATTTGTAAAGAATAGTATGTTACTAAATACATCTAGACACCTAGATAGTGAAAATCTACATACAACTCCGTTTGTACTCAGAAGTAACTATTATATTGAACTTGATGTTCTCATTACTATTCATATTTTTATATGTTTATTTCTCATTTATGGATGTCTAATAACATACATCATTGTTTTTTCATGCTTTAAAATGTTATACAGTTATTGTGTTTTTCTGTATTCTTATGCAACTTGCTTTTTGCTTCAACATTATGTTAGGAAATAAAATCGTGTTGATGCATGTCTATTCTGGATGCTCTGGTATGCTTCTTAGATTTTCTTTCAGAAGTCTCAGAATTGAGCCATTCATTCCTTCAGTTGCTCTCAGTTGAGAGACCTTCTCCAGGGATTGCCTTCTCCAGGAATTGACCTTAGCCAAACATATCTGCCTTGCCCCGGGTTACAGTTCCCCAGGAGCAACTACCCAATAATTAATCAATTAAGGTACAAAGAGGTCTGGCCCCCTTACCTGGATTTTGGATGACTTTGAAAATTGTCTCCATGTCAGAGCTCCACATGTCATTAACTGAAGTCTTTGTTATGACTGTAACACAGCAGAAACATTTTCTGCTCAGTTCTGCTTCATTTATTCCCTAACGGATGTTGTTCCCAAGAGCAATCCCCACTAAACTTCCGGTGTGAAATGTGTGACTTGGAGTCTATTTTCTAGGGAATTCAACCTTAGACAGTGCTCTTCTTCTTTACTTGTTTTTGCTTCTGAATAGTGTTCCAGTGTCCGACCATAATAGAATTGATTTATCCATTCTACCATTGATTAGAATCTAGATTGCTGCATTTTTTAAAAAAAATATTGAACGTTCTTATAGATGTCTTTGTGTGCAAATGTGAGGAAGTTTCTCTAGGGATACCCCCAAAATGTAACTGCCAGTTCACAAGTTTGTTTTTTTTAAATTTATTTTTGGCTGTGTTGGGTCTTTGTTGCTGCACACAGGCTTTCTCTAGTTGCAGTGAGTGGGGGCTACTTTTTGTTGCAGTGCGTGGGCTTCTCATTGTGGTAGCTTCTTTTGTTGCAGAGCACGGTCTCTAGGCATGCGGGCTTCAGTAGATGCAGCACGCAGGCTCAGTAGTTGTGGCATGCGGGTCCTAGAGCGCAGGCGTCAGTAGTTGCGATGCATGGGCATAGTTGCTCTGTGGCATGTGGGACCAGGGCTCCAACCCGTGTCCCCTACATTGGCAGGCAGATTCTTAACCACTGCGCCACCACGGAAGTCCCATCACAGGTTTTCTTATCCTCAACTTTTCAAAGGACTATGAGGTAACACTTGAAAAGTGTTGCACAATTTGCTATCTATCAATCCTCGTATTACAAATTTTAGTTTTCTAACACCACATCTTGTAACTTTGGGCACTGACTTCTATGAGTGGATATATTTTGCTGCTAATCTTGCCCAAGTGCTGTGCCTCAATGCCTTTAATAAAACTTTGGTGTCTGTTCAAGAATAGAGGCTTTGTCCTAACTTAATCCAAAACGATTCCTATTCTTCCACTAAAGCTGCATGATCTGAGACTACCATGGTTACTGAGTGTCTGGGGTGTAAGAATTTGTTTCTCTTAATCTTCAACTATTCAAAGAGTTTTTGTTTTATACACAGCTGATAATATAATTGATTTTTGCCTTTAAGATAAAAATAGTCGTGTTTATCTAAATATTATCTGTCTTAACAGAACTTTGTGGGATCCAGTTCATATTCTCCTGGTTTTCCTGATGTCTGACACCCTTAATATCTGGTTTTATTATGTTGTGGGATCATAGCATCCCAAGCAATAACACTTCTGTTAAAATTCTGTGGTCATTGTAATTAACTGGGTTTCAACTTAGTGCCTCTTATCTTTATTAGTATTCTGGTGTTCAGAATAAAGTTTATTAAAACAATTTGAACTCTGTAGTAGTCAGGCTATATTTCAAAGGGAAACATATGTTAACTGATCATTTAAGAATTTACTGCCTGAAGTAGCCCATTCCGTTTCAGAGCTGAGGATATTAATGTTATTTCTTTCTTTACTATTAATTTTGTTCCCAGAATTCCTATACCAACTGGTAATCCCTACAAACAAAATGAGAATTCATAGAGGGTTTGAATAATTTTTGTTTTACATTTATTTTCCTATGTAATTATACTTATCCTTTTTCAAATAAGGTTTTAAGTTTGCTAGTAATTTGTCTGAAATTTAAGTAGATGTAAATGTGAATAAAATAAACTATTCCTTCTACATGTGACTCCACTGAGACCCAAAGGGAAGAAACCTTCCTCACTGGGTCCCTCCATGAGATAGTAGAAGATTTAGGGCTAGATCGCTGGCCTCTTGATGCCCTGTGTGTTTCCAATTTGTTGTGTCCCATATCACTCTTATGACCTTCTCTTCCACTGAAATGTAACAAGAAATGCTCTAATCCTTGAAATGACGCCATTTTGCTTCTATACTATGGAGGCCAAGACCATCCCATTTCCACTCATGTTGTATTACTTCCTTGCCTGGTACCTCTCTTAGAAAGAAACTATCCTTCTGAGAAGGATTGATAGAGCTTTTTGTACTTTACGGATAAGGAGTAAAATATGGAAAAATAAAACCTGATTATAATTTTTATTAATTCACATTATAAGAATACTATATAGTGTTTTGTTACGTATGCCTTTTCTGAGGACAAAGAATCAGACATGTCAATTATGGAAAAACAAAAACAAAAGCAAACCTTCGATTTATTATTGGGAGCATACAGCATACATTCAGTTTTTCTGGCTCCAAGTAAAGCCCTCACTGTGACACCAACCTCTGAATATTTTGTTGATTGAGATTTCAGTGTACAGTGGTGCAGTAGATAGTGTTAACATTTCAGAGACAGATAATCTAGAATCCTAATCCCAATTTTACAATGTGTGAACTGTATGATCTTAGACAAGTAACCTCAGCTCTCTAATTCTCAAATTCTTTTACTGGAGAACATAACATTTACTTAAAAGTACACGGTTAGGATTAATGATAATACATAAAAATAATTTATTCCAGTGCCCGGCTCATAAAAATGCATTGGTAAATGAGAAATATGTCTAAAACTAATCATGTGAATACAGTTATTTGTATTGATTCTATGAATATCCTAATTCTATTCTTGAAACTCAAATAGGATCTAATATTCTCCATTCTTAGCACCTGTCTCATATAAGATGGTATAAGCGTCAAGGGCCATTTCTCATCTCCAGCAGAGAGACTCAGCTGACAGAAAAAGTAATCTATTCCATGTAAACAAGGAATGATGAGTGTGCAGTGCCTCTGCGAACACTGAAGAAAAGAACCCTCATGGAACTGTCAACAAAACCAATGCTTGACTAGAGAGCATACAAAGACGGTGCCCAACATCCTCTTTGAGTAGTTCCTACCTTCATAGAATCAAAATGGCAGCCTGACCTGATGGGGCTGCCAACACTTTCTTGTAATCATATTGATGTGGGGCCTGCAGAGTCCCACAGAAATGTCTGCCTGCCAGAGATGGCTCCCTGCTGTGTGACCCTATAAACTCCTGGATCAGGTTACTGAACAGTTACAGAGTTTGTGTATGGACTCCTTTCCTTTCGTCCTTCTTTTTCAGTTTGTTTCCCTTGTCTCACCCTTCCCTGGCTTCACAATTGCACTCTGGGTTCACATGTCCATTAGAGGCCCAGCAGGAAATCAAGAAACCTCAAAGTGGACACAAACTCAGCCGAGAAAGTCAATAGGAACTGACTGGAGTGACAAGGCAGCATTGGCTCACATTCAGGCAGGAAATATCCATTTCCCACCATGCCTTCCCCTGCTGTGATTTCTCTGGGACACAATTCACAGCCCAGGGAAGGGTGATGCTGTGAAAGTTTAGAAACACTCACAGACTGCTCTCTGCTTTGGGTACCTCTCCGTGCTCAGTTGATTCAGAGTAGATGGGAGCCTGGAGTATTTCTGTTTGCTGTGTGGAGTCTTCATCTACTGAGAGTTTTACCCCAACCCCCCACAATTTTCTCCCACTTCCATAAAAGAGAGGGCCACCTCAAGACCAATAACTTTCTTTTCTGAAAATGATGCCTCTTCACACACGACTGCCTAATTGATTTTTCCTTAAAGGACACTGGCCTTGAATGTGGGGATCTGGCATGGATCTTAGTTCTATCATTCACTACTTTATGACCCTGGGAAAGTCATGACTCAGCCCCTCTGACCCTCAGTACTCGTATCTTCAAAACACAGTTAAGCTCTCACCCACAGGGGGTACAAACTGTGTACATGAAAATGTCTGCTATATAGGATGTAATTCATAAGAATTACCCAGAGTTAATGTCGTGTCACTCTTCTGCTCAAGGGCCTATAGTGGTTCCATATTACTTCTAGGTATGGACCCAAATTCCTTTGCCTTCTATTTTCTGACACAGGCATCTACAATCACAGCTTCCCTCTTGGTGGGAGACTGATTTACTGGATCATTTTTGTTAGGGGTTAAGTGTAGATAGTGAAACTCTGAGTGCCTGATGCCAAGTGAGGGTAACATTTAACTCATAAAGGAAGAGGACTTGAAACTCCCAGGACAGCCCTAGAGCGAGGAGACAAGGAAAGCAATAGTAGCGTAGAACTTCCAGAGACGGTAGACTGAGTGTGCACTCAGACCTCTTCCTCTAATTTCCTTAAAATATCCAGTAAAGTATATTTTACTTATAAATGTGGGGGGTGAATATTGTTCCCTTGTGATGCTTATGCTGCTGGAGACCATACTGTGAGAACCACTACCCTCTGAAGGATCACAGATCTGTTTCTAAAAGGGTGAGTCATGATAAGTTGTGGGAAGACTATCGAGATAGGTGGCAGGGTAGCCCCAGCAATTTTGTGAAATTACCTAAGTTTATTCTGGGTTATCTATTCCCACAATCATTATCCACTCAGAAATGTCCACTTCCCTGTATTTATTCAATGTAGTTCTCAGAAGTACCATGGGTCCCAAATTTATGATTTTGACATGAAACCTCAAAACTTTCATGGTTCCTGTGATTTAGTCCCCACCAATGGCAGGTACAGATGATCTTGTAATACAATCCCATTGAGCATTTAAGAGCTTTCCCAAAATTCCTGGGACACCACTCTAAGGAGTACTGTTGACCCTTGAACAATGGAGGGGTTAGGGGAACCAGCCCTGCACAATTAAAAATCTGCCTATACCTTCATAGTAGGCTCTCCTTACCCGCTGTTCTGTGTCTGTGGATTCAACCAACTGCAGACTGTAAACATGGTAATACGTGTTTAAAAAAATCTGCATATAAGTGGACCATGTTAAAGTACAGTTCAAACCCATGTTGTTCAAGACTCAGCTGTATTTCTATTTAACACAAAGACATTTCTGGTACTGAGATAGAGACTGAAGAGGGATATTAGGTGGCATGGGGTCAGGGTGGGAAAATACTCATGCCACAAAGACAATCACTTATTACAACTCCTGGTCACTGAGACGTACATGCGTACTCAACATTAGGCTACCTGTTGGTGAAACACAATTTTCTTTTATGACAAGCCACACTCTATATGCTCACATATACAACACACACACGCACACAAATTAAAACATACAGACGTGTTCACACACATTCACACTACACAGGAAACAAGGCACATAATCCATCCTGCCTCATATCTTGATGACAGATCAATTCTGTCTGACTTGAGCCAGAGGAGATCTCATCTAAAAATAAACCCAGAGCTTCTCAGCCTAATTAAAATTTCTCCCCCACACCTTAATAATTTGAAAGGAAATTAGTACACTTATTAAATAAAGTATATTATTTGTCAGATCTTAGATTTTTGAGCATTTTAAAACCATTGATATTTAATGAAATAGTTGTGGATTAGGAAAATACTATCTCTAGTAAATAAATATTTTTCCTAAAATATTTAAAAGATGGCTTTTTAATAGAGATAAAATAAGTTATTAGGAATTTTACAGGATCAACTTGATATTTCAAATTTTACTAGAGAAGAATAAAGAAAACCTAAGTATATTTTGTTTCATATGATAAAAGTTTATTTTAAATAGCAGCAAATAATGAATTTGGGGAAAAATCTGATCTGGCTGGACTCTGACCACCATCCCTTGTACAGCTTTAACTTGGGTTTCAGTGAATGCAAAGCTGGTGTCTGTCTTCCTTTGCCCCCTGCTTCTTCAGTATCCCTCTCAGCTTCAGCCCAGAATAGTTATTTTTATTTCTATCTTAATTGCTGCCCCCCCGGGCAAAGCCACCATCCCCTCTTAACTAGGCTAGTCCAGAAGCCTCCTAGCTGGTGTCCTGTAACCACTCATGCACTCTCCAATCCATTCTCATCATTGGCACTAGAGTTACCTTTTCCAAACACAAATATCATTATAAGAGAAAGAGTTCTCTATAAAATTCCTCCATGACTTCCCACAGTTCTTAGGATAAAAGTCCCTTTTCTTATTTCATTCTTTTACATGTAGCTGTCCAGTTTTCCCAGCACCACTAATTGAAGAGGCTGTCTTTTCTCCATTGTATATTCTTGCCTCCTTTATCAAAGATAAGGGACCATATGTGCGTGGGTTTATCTCTGGGCTTTCTATCCTGTTCCATTGATCTATATTTCTGTCTTTGTGCCAGTACCATACTGTCTTGATTAATGTAGCTTTGTAGTATAGTGTAAAGTCAGGGAGTATGATTCCTCCAGCTCCGTTCTTTTCCCTCAAGACTGCTTTGGCTATTCGGGGTCTTTTGTGTGCCCATACAAATTTTAAGATTTTTTGTTCTAGTTCTGTAAAAAATGTCATTGGTAATTTGATAGGGATTACATTGAATCTGTAGATTGCTTTGGGTAGTACAGTCATTTTCACAATATTGATTTTTCCAATCCAAGAACATGGTATACCTCTCCATCTGTTTGTGTCATCTTTGATTTCTTTCATCAGTATCTTATAGTTTTCTGCATACAGGTCTTTTGCCTCCTTAGGAAGGTTTATTTCTAGGTATTTTACTCTTTTGTTGCAATGGTAAATGGGATTGTTTCCTTTATTTCTCTTTCTGATCTTTCATTGTTAGGGTATAGGAATGCAAGAGATTTCTGTGTATTAATTTTGTATCCTGCAACTTTGCTAAATTCATTGATTGGCTCTAGTGGTTTTCTCGTGGCATCTTTAGGATTCTCTATGTATAGTACAATGGCATCTGCAAACAATGACAGTTTTACTGCTTTTCAAATCTGTATTCCTTTTATTTTTCTTCTCTGGTTGCTGTCACTAGGACTTCCAAAACTATGTTGAATAACACTGGCAAGAGTGGGCACCCTTGTCTTGTTCCTGATCTTAGAGGAAATGCTGTCAGTTTTTCACCATGGAGAATAATGTTTGCTGTGGGTGTGTCATATATGGCCTTTATTATGTTGTGGTAGGTTCCCTCTGTGCCCAGTTTCCGGAGAGTTTTTTTTTAATCATAAATGGGTGTTGAATTTTGTCAAAAGCTTTTTCTGCAGCTATTGAGATGATCATATGGTTTTTATTCTTCAATTTGTTAATATTGTGTATCACATTGATTGATTTGTGTATATTGAAGAATCCTTGCATCCCTGGGATAAATCCCAGTTGATCATGGTTTACAGCCCTTTATTTTAAATAAATTTATTTATTTTTGGCTGCATTGGGTCTTTGTTGCTGCACGCGGGCTTTCTCTAGTTGCGGTAAGTGGAGGCTACTCTTCATTGCGGTGCACAGGCATCTCATTGTGGTGGATTCTCTTGTTGCAGAGCACGGGTTCTAGGTGCACAGGCTTCAGTAGTTGTGGATCGCGGGCTCTAGAGTGCAGGCTCAGTAGCTGTGGCACACAGGCTTAGTTGCTCTGTGGCATGTGGGATCCTCCCGGACAAGGGATCAAACCCGTGTCTGCTGCACCAGCAGGCAGGTCCCTAATGACTGTGCCACCATGGAAGTTCCATGGTGTATGATCCTTTTAATGTGTTGTTGGATTCTGTTTGCTAGTATTTTGTTGAGGATTTTTGCGTCTATGTTCATCAGTGATATTGGGCTGTAGTTTTCTTTCTTTCTTTTTTTTTTTTTTTTTTGGTAGTATCGTTCACTGGTTTTGGTATCAGGGGTGGCCAAGTAGAATGAGTATGAGAGTGATCCTACCTCTGCAATTTTTTGGAAGACTTTGAGAAGGATAAGTGTTAGCTCTTCTCTAAATATTTCATAGAATTTGCCTGTGAAGCCATCTGGTCCTCGACTTCTGTTTGTTGGAAGATTTTTAAGAACAGTGTCAATATCATTACTTGCAATTGGTCTGTTCATATCTTCTACTTCTTCCTGGTTCAGTCTTGGAAGGTTGTACCTTTCTAAGAATTTGTCCATTTCTTCCAGGTTGTTTATTGGCATATAGTTGCTTGTGGTAGTCTTTTATGATTCTTTATATTTCTGCAGTGTCAGTTGTAACTTCTCCTTTTACATTTCTAATTTTACTGATTTGAGTCCTCTCCCTTTTTTCCTCGATGAGTCTGGCTAAAGGTTTAGAGATATACCATGTTCTTGGATTGGAAGAATCAACATTGAGAAAATGACTATACTACTGAAAGCAGTCTACAGATTCAGTGCAATCCCTATCAAATTCCCAATGACATTCTTCACAGAACTAGAAGAAAAAAATTCACAATTTGTATGGAAACAAAAAAGATCCCGAACAGCCAAAGCAATCTTGAGAAAGAAAAACAGAGCTGGAGGAATCAGGCTCCCTGACTTCAGACTATACTACAAAGCTACAGTAATCAAGACAGTATGATACTGGCACAAAAACAGAAATATAGATCAATGGAACAGGATAGAAAGCCCAGAGATAAACCCACACACATATGGTCACCTTATCTTTGATGAAGGAGGCAAGAATATACAATGGAGAAAAGACAGCCTCTTCAATAAGTGGTGCTGGGAAAACTGGGCAGGTACATGTAAAAGAATGAAATTAGAACACTCCCTAACACCATGCACAAAAATAAACTCAAAATGGAGTAAAGACCTAAATGTAAGGCTAGACACTATAAAACTCTTAGAGGAAAACACAGGCAGAACACTCTATGACATAAATCACAGCAAGACCCTTTTTGACCCACCTCCTAGAGAAATGGAAATAAAAACAAAAATAAGCAAATGGGACCTAATGAAACTTAAAAGCTTTTGCACAGCAAAGGAAAACATAAACAAGACAAAAAGAACCCTCCGAATGGGAAAAAAATATTTGCAAATGAAGCAACTGACAAAGCATTAATCTCCAAAATATACAAACAGCTCAAGCAGCTCAATATTAAAAAAGACAAACAACACAATCAAAAAATGGGGAGAGGACCTAAACAGACATTTCTTCAAAGAACCCATACAGATGGCCAACAAACACATGAAACGATACTCAACAACACTAATTATTAGAGAAATGCAAATCAAAACTACAATGAGGTATCACCTCACACTGGTCAGAATAGCCATCATCAAAAAACCTACAAACAATAAATACTGGAGAAGGTGTGGAGAAAAAGGAATCCTCATGCATTGTTGGTGGGGATGCAAATTGATAGAGGCACTATCAAGAACAGTGTGAAGACTCCTTAACGAACCAAAAATAGAACTAGCATATAACCTAAAAATCCCACTACTGGGCATATACCCCGAGAAAACCATAATTCAAAAAGACACATGCAACCATCAGGAAACTTGCACAATCCTCTTAGATAGCCACATACACCAGAGGGCAGACAGCAGAAGCAAGAAGAACTACAATCCTGCAGCCTATGGAACAAAAACCACATTCACAGAAAGATAGACAAGATGAAAAGGCAGAGCTTTATGTACCAGATGAGGGAACAAGATAAAACGCCAGAAAAACAACTGAATGAAGTAGAGATAGGCAACCTTCCAGAAAAAGAATTCAGAATAATGATAGTGAAGATGATCCTGGACCTCAGAAAAAGAATGGAGGCAAAGATCGAGAAGATGCAAGAAATGTTTAACAAAGACCTAGAAGAATTAAAGAACAAACAAGCAGAGATGAACAATACAATAACTGAAATGAAAACTACACTAGAAGGAATCAATAGCAGAATAACTGAGGCAGAAGAACGGATAAGTGACCTGGAACACAGAATGGTGGAATTCACTGCTGTGGAACAGAACAAAGAAAAAAGAAATGAAATGAAGACAGCCTAAGAGACCTCTGGGACAACATTAAAGGCAACAACATTCACATTATATGGGTCCCAGAAGAAGAAGAGAGAGAGAAAGGACCAGACAAAATATTTGAAGAGATTATAGTCAAAAACTTCCCTAACATGGGAAAGGAAATAGCCACCCAAGTCCAGGAAGCACAGAGAGTCCCATACAGGGCAAAGCCAAGGAGAAACATGACGAGACACACAGTAATCAAATTGGCAAAAATTAAAGACAAAGAAAAATTATTGAAAGCAGCAAGGGAAAAATGACAAATAACATACAAGGGAACTCCCATGAGGTTAACAGTGGATTTCTCAGCAGAAACTCTACAAGCCAGAAAGGAGTGGCATGATATACTTACAGTGATGAAAGGTAAGAACCTACAACCAAGATTACTCTACCCAGCAAGGATCTCATTCAGATTCGATGGAGAAATCAAAAGCTTTACAGACAAGCAAAAGCTAAGAGAATTCAGCACCACCAAACCAGCTCTACAACAAATACTAAAGGAACTTCTCTAAATGGGAAATACAAGAGAAGAAAAGGACCTACAAAAACAAACCCAAAATAATTAAGAAAATGGTCATAGGAACATGCATATCGATAATTACCTTAAACATGAATGGATTAAATGCTCCAATCAAAAGACACAGGTCTGCTGAATGGATACAAAAACAAGACCCATCTATATGCTGTCTACAAGAGACCCACTTCAGACCTAGGGACACATACAGACTGAAAGTGAGGGGATGGAAAAAGATATTCCATGCAAATGGAAATCAAAAGAAAGCTGGAGTAGCAATACTCATATCAGATAAAATAGACTTTAAAATAAAGAAGGTTACAAGAGGCAAGGAAGAACACTACATAATGATCAAGGGATCAATCCAAGAAGATATAATAATTATAAATATATATGCACCCAACATAGGAGCACCTCAATACATAGGGTAACTGCTAACAGCTATAAAAGAGGAAATCGACAATAACACAATAATGGAGGGGAACTTTAACACCTCACTTACACCAATGGACAGATCATCTAAAATGAAAATAAATAAGGAAAGAGAAGCTTTAAATGACACAATAGACCAGATAGATTTAATTGATATTTATAGGACATTCCATCCAAAAACAGCAGATTACAATTTCTTCTCAAGTGCACACGAAACATTCTCCAGGATAGATCACTTCTTGGATCACAAATCAAGCCTCAGTAAATTTAAGAAAATTGAAATCATATCAAGCATCTTTTCTGACCACAGCGCTATGAGATTAGAAATGAATTACAGGGAAAAAAAAGGTAAAAAACACAAACACATGGAGGCTAAACTATACGTTACTAAATAGCCAAGAGATCACTGAAGAAATCAAAGAGGAAATCAAAAAATACCTACAGACAAATGACAATGAAAACACAACGATCCAAAACCTATGGGATGCAGCAAAAGCAGTTCTAAGAGGGAAGATTATAGCAATACAAGCCTACCTCAAGAAACAAGAAACATCTCAAATAAACAATCTAACCTTACAACTAAATGAACTAGAGAAAGAAGAACAAAGAAAACCCAAAGTTAGTAGAAGGAAAGAAATCAAAAAGATCAGAGCAGAAATAAATGAAGTAGGAACAAAGAAAACAATAGCAAACATCAATAAAACTAAAAGCTGGTTCTTTGAGAATATAAATAAAATTGATAAACCATTAGCCAGACTCATCAAGAAAAAGAGGGAGAGGACTCAAATCAATAAAATTAGAAATTAAAAAGGAGAAGTTACAACAGACACTGCAGAAATAAAAGCATCCTAAGAGACTACTACAAGCAACTCTATGCCAATAAAATGGACAGACTGGAAGAAATGGACAAATTCTTAGAAAGGTATAACCTTCCAAGACTGAACCAGGAAGAAACAGAAAATATGAACAGACCAATCACAAGTAATGAAATTGAAACTGTGATTAAAAATCTTCCAACAAACAAAAGTCCGAGACCAGACGGCTTCACAGGTGAATCCTATCAAACATTTAGAGAAGAGCTAACACCCATCCTTCTCAAACTCTTCCAAAAAATTGCAGAGGAAGGAACACTCCCAAACTCATTCTATGAGGCCACCATCACCCTAATACCAAAACCAGACAAAGATACTACAAAAAAAGAAAATTACAGACCAATAACGTTGACGAACATAGATGCGAAAATCCTCAACAAAATACTAGCAAACAGAATCCAATAATACATTAAAAGGATCATACACCATGATCAATTGGGTTTATGTCAGGGATGCAAGAATACTTCAATATACACAAATCAATCAGTGTGATACACCATATTAACAAATTGAAGAATAAAAACCATATGATCATTTCAATAGATGCAGAAAAAGCTTTTGACAAAATTCAACACCCATTTATGAAAAATCTCTCCAGAAAGTGGGCATAGAGGGAACCTACCTCAACATAATAAAGGCCATATATGACAAACCCACAGCAAACATCATTCTCAATTGGGAAAAACTGAAAGCATTTCCTCTAAGATCAGGAACAAGACAAGGATGTCCACTCTCACCACTATTATTCAACATTGTTTTGGAAGTCCTAGCAATGGCAATCAGAGAAGAAAAAGAAATACAAGGAATACAAAGTGGAAAAGAAGAAGTAAAACTGTCACTGTTTGCAGATCACATGATGCAATACATAGAGAATCCTAAAGATGCCACCAGAAAACTACTAGAGCTAATCATGAATTTGGTAAAGTTGCAGAATACAAAATTAATGCACAGAAATCTCTTGCATTCCTATACACTAATGATGAAAAATCTGAAAGAGAAATTAAGGAAACACCCCCATTTACCATTGCAACAAAAAGAATAAAACACCTAGGATTAAACTTACCTAGCGAGACAAAAGACCTGCATGCAGAAAAGTAGAAGACATTGATGAAAGAAATTAAAGATGATACCAAGAGATGGAGAGATATACCATGTTCTTGGATTGGAAGAATCAACATTGAGAAAATGACTATATTATCCAAAGCAATCTACAGATTCAATGCAATCCCTATCAAATTACCAATGGCATTTTTTACAGAACTAGAACAAAAAACCTTAAAATTTATATGGAGACACAAAAGACCCTGAATATCCAAAGCAGTCTTGAGGGAAAAATACGGAGCTGGAGGAATCAGACTCCCTGTCTTCAGACTATACTACAAAGCTACAGTAATCAAGACAATATGGTACTGGCACAAAAACAGAAACACAGATCAATGGAACAAGATAGAAAGCCCAGAGGTAAACCCACACACCTATGGTCAACTAATCTATGACAAAGGAGGCAAGGATATATAATGGAGAAAAGACAGCCTCTTCAATTAGTTGTGCTGGGAAAACTGGGACAGCTACATGTAAAAGAATGAAATTAGAACACTCCCTAACACCATACACAAAAATAAACTAAAAATGGATTAGAGACCTAAATGTAAGACCAGACACTATAAAACTCTTAGAGGAAAACATAGGAAGAACACTCTTTGACATAAATTACAGCAAGATCTTTTTTGATCCACCTCCTAGAGTAATGGAAATAAAAACAAAAATAAGCAAATTGGACCTAATGAAACTTCAAAGCTTTTGCACAGCAAAGGAAACCATAAACAAGACGAAAAGACAACTCTCAGAATGGGAGAAAATATTTGCAAATGAATCAACAGACAAAGGATTAATCTCCAAAATATATAAACAGTCCATGCAGCTCAATATTAAAAAATCTACCCAATCCAAAAATGGGCAGAAAACCTAAATAGACATTTCTCCAAAGAAGACATACAGATGGCCAAGAAGCACATGAAAAGCTGCTCAACATCACTAATTATTAGAGAAATGCAAATCAAAACTACAATGAGGAACTACCTCAAACCAGTTAGAATGGGTGTCATCAGAAAATCTACAAACAAGAAATGCTAGAGAGGGTGTGGAGTAAAGGGAACCCTCTTGCACTGTTGGTGGGAATGTAAATTGGTACAGCCACTATGGAGAACAGTATGGAAGTTCCTTAAAAAACTAAAAATAAAATTACCTTATGACCCAGCAATCCCACTACCGGGCATATACCTAGAGAAAACCATAATTCAAAAAGACACATGCACCCCAATGTTCATTGCAGCACTATTTACAATAGCCAGGTCATGGAAGCAACCTAAATGCCCATCGACCTATGAATGGATAAAGAAGATGTGGTACATACATACAGTGGAATATTACTCAGCCATAAAAAGGAACGAAATTGGGTCGTTTATTGAGACGTGGATGGATCTAGAGACTGTCATACAGAGTGAAGTAAGTCAGAAAGAGAAAAATAAATATTGTATATTAACGCATATATGTGGAACCTAGAAAAATGGTACAGGTGAACTGGTTTGCAGGGCAGAAATTGAGAGCCAGATGCAGAGAGCAAATGTATGGACACCAAGGGCAGAAAGCGGCGGGGTGGTGGTGGAGGTGCTGTGATGAATTTGGCAACTGGGATTGACATGTATACACTGATGTGTATAAAATTGATGACTAATAAGAACCTGCTGTATAACAAAAGAAAGAAAAGAAAAAGACACCTGCAAACCAGTGTTCACTGCAGCACTATTTACAATAGTCAGGACATGGAAGCTACCTTAATGTCCGTCAACAGAGGAATGGATAAAGAAGATGTGGTAAATATATACAATGGAATATTAGTCAGGCATAAAAAGGAACAAAACTGGGTCATTTGTAGAGACATGGATAGACCTAGAGACAGAACGAAGTAAGTCAAAAAGAGAAAAACAAATATCATATATTAACGGATATACATGGAATCTGAAAAAATTGGTACAGACGATCTTATTTACAAAGCAGAAATATAGACACAGAGGTAGAGAACAAACGTATGGATACAAAGGGGGTGGGGGGATGGGATGAATTGGGAGGTTGGGATTGACATATATATGCTATTGATACTATGTATAAAATAGATAACTAATGAGAACCTACTGTATAGCACAGGGAACTCTACTCAGTGCTCTGTGGTGACCTAAATGAGAAGGAAATCCAAAAAAGAGGGGATATATATACACATATAGCTGATTCACTTTGCTGTACAGTATAAATTAACACAATATTGTAAAGCAAGTATACGCCAATAAAAATGAAAAAAATGTCCTTATCCTTAATAAACTCTCCAAAACTCAATATTGTTTTATCCCTGTGTCCATTTGCATCCTGGAATTGCACAAAATCCTCTGCATCCAATAACTGCTCTTTTTCAGTGTCTCAGAGGGACCTTGCTCCAGCCTCCACATGACCTTTGCAAGTGTTTTTCCTGTCATGAGGAATACTCTTCATTTACCATCTCCATTTTCCCTTTTTATAGTCATTTTCTTTTATCCTTCAGATCTTTGTTCATTCTTTTCCCAGGTAAAGCTTTTGCTGAATCCTCTGCCTAGGTCATATCCCGATTACACACTCTCTTAATACTTATAAGATACTCACGCGGGTACATTTTTAAAAATTAACATGCTTCTCCTCTTAAAGACTATAATCTCCATCAATGCAGGCACATGTCTGTTTGTCCTCACCACTGAATCCCATTTACCTAACACAATGACAGGCACAGAGAAGGCATTCAATAAAGAATTATGGAAAGAATGAAACTCAGGCTAGTCCCCTCACTGGCTTCTTATGAGGACTGGCTCATTGTCATCCTCCTCTTGGTCTTTAAAAGAGACCTGAGGGAAATCCACTTTTAACAGTTAAGTATAACCTCTTTGAGTAATTATTCCCAGTTCTGTTATTCATTAATTCAATATGCTTTCTAAAGACATATATAACAAGCATCTGCACTCCCTTTCTATCTATGAGGAATTTCCAACTTCATAATTATTGATAGAAGACAAGTTTCACTTCTCACTATCAGAATGAAAATGCTAGATGCTCTCCCAACTTCTCTTACGGCTAGGATGCAGGGTTGTGCCATCGGTTCTGCAAATCAATTGCACATACACACTCAACTTTGACTCTAATGTTAGTGAGGCAAAATATCAAGAACACAAGCACATTTTAGAGTCAATTTTGGTGAGGACAGCAGCAGGAAGCGCTACGTTCAGGGTTCAGAAGCAGGAGTGGTAGCAGTGATGACAGTTCAGCTCACTGTGAAGTTCCTGAGCACAGTGGTATCACCACGGGACATGTGGCATGACTTTGGCCATTTTTTCTCTGGAAGAGGGGTAAATATTTCACATCCACCCCCTCTTCCACCTATGAATTGCAGAAGCTAAATTCCTGGTGTGTGGCCAAGGGTGTGTCCCTTTCTCCACCCACAAACAGAGCAGAGGCTCTACACTAGGCATAGAGGCTGAGAATAATAGGGCCCCAATTGCCCTCCTGCAGCTCACCCATAGGACAGGGGTTCCATACTGAGAGAGGCAAGTAGAGAAGACCAGAATCTACTGCTCCCACATAGCTTCCTTCTCATAAAGCGTGTGTGTCTACAAGAAAAGCAGACCACTGTTCCTGAGCCTCCAGCTCCAGATCAGTGACTTTAAGAATTTCTGCAGGGGTGGAGGTAGTCCATAAGAGCAGAGAGCCCTGAAGCTGTCCTCAAATAAAGCAGTTCAAACCTAAGGGAACTCTACTTCCCTCCTCAAAATGGATATTTTGATGGCAAATAAGAGGAGGCATGTAGCTTCATGAGAACAAGAAGCTAAACCACAGGCCAGCTAGTTTACCAGAGAGAACCAAGGAAGGAGACAACTAAGAAAAGCTCGCCCCCAGGTCAGAACAAACCTGAGATTGGCATCAAAAACTATCTCAGTAAAAGACGGCAAATTTAATTAGCTCAGGCTGTGTGGCAATGTCAATTGAGCAATTTCAATTGTGGCACTGTCAATATCAATTGAGCAAGCATCCAGCAAAGAGTAGAGACTAACAGGTAGGTGTCATACTAAAAGAGAGAGAATTTAACAAAGAAAATAGGGAGAGACAGAGAGAGATCTGCTACAACCACTGTCATCCCAGGGTGACCTTGCACATGCCCAAGGCAGTGCCCTCTGAAGATCAACTTCAGAGGCTTAGTGGCTTTTGTTTCAAGCAACTAAATTTAAGATGGTTTGTTTTGCAGCCACATATAAAGGATAGTGTGTTTGTGAGATTAAATGAATTTATAAAGCAGTTAGCACAGTGCCTAGCACAGAGTAGGTGGTCAGTAATGCCCGCTGCTCCCGAGTCACTGAAATAAAACAGTTTATAGACTTAATGCTAGATACTGAAACTTTTATCTATAAATGTATGCCAAGCATTATGCTGGATCCCAGAGAAGGAGAGAAGAAAGAAGTTTGGTTCCTATCCCCTAGGAGCTCACATTCAATCCAGGGTGAGAGTAAACGGAGTTTAATACAAAACGACAGTCACGAAGACAGTATAGAACACAATGGAAACCAGGGAAGAGAAGAAAAAATATTGATCTGGGAGTGCGTGAATTGTAGCAAGGGCTTAGTGAAGATGCTTTGATTTAGAATTTGAGTTGTGCAGATGTTGCTGTCAGACAAATATGGAACACACTTTTTTTTTTCATTTTTGATCCTACCTCCAGAGGATCCAGATGATTATTGAGATAGATTAGAGCAGGCAGAAATCAGTAAGAGGAAGGATTTCATAAGAAAATTGGAGGCTGCATCCTCATGCCCATAGTGCATTTTGACTGCTACTCATTTACATACCTACCCATTTCAGAAGAGCGGAGCGTTTCATGTGGGCCTCACCAGAACAGAAAAATCCACCCTCTACACACTTCTTTCCAGGAATCAGCCTCAGTCAAACAGTCTTTAAATCTGCACAGAATTAATTCCTATTTCTACTCCTCTTATTTTTCATCACTGCTTATCTTCCGATGATCAGAAGAGAAAATGCAGAGGGACAAATGACACCGTCAAACACAACCCTTATATTTGTTAACAGACATGGAGAAAATGGCCCTTGTGCTGCTGTCGGTCTTGCTCAGGTCTGAGATTCTCAACCTCTGATTGTGTAGTGCTCTATAGAGAGTTATCATTCTCCCTCTAGGGGAAGAGATGGGGGGGTGTTAAAGGATTATGAATCATTCTTCACACTATATGATAAGTATAGCAATCAAAACAGAACACCAGAAATAAAGATAATTGCCAGGAACTGTGCTAGGTCCATTAAATATACTCCTCCTAATTCAAACTTTAAATAAATATTATATTTTCATGATTAAGAAGGATTAGGTATTTGTATTAGTCTGGTTTCCCTAGGAGCAAACCCTGAAACAAGGACTCTAGGCAAGCAGTTAATTTGGGAGGTGATCCCAGGGAAGTGGGGCATGAGACAGAGAATGGAAGGCAGCTATATAAGGAAATTTGCCAAGGAAGTTTACCATATCTCTGTTTGCTGTATCTTATTGTATACAAGGATTCAATCATGTATAACGATCCATCACATATAATCAACTATATTTATATCTATATTTTTCTACATACTATGCTTATAGATATATATCTATATATCTGTATCTATATATCACATATAATATCCAAAACTCTATTTTTAGGATGTGTATTATTATTATTCTTATTCTCATCTAATGTCTTAGAAAAATTGCAAGGAGAGGTGAAGGGGCATATACAAAGTCATTTATAATTAATAACAATTAAAATTATCTGAACCAGGAAAATTTTGTGGTTTTTGATTCATGATTTTTTTTTTTTTTTTGCGGTACGCGGGCCTCTCACTGTTGTGGCCTCTCCCGTTGCAGAGCACAGGCTCCGGACGCGCAGGCTCAGCGGCCATGGCTCACGGGCCCAGCCGCTCCGCGGCATGTGGGATCTTCCCGGACCGGGGCACGAACTCGTGTCCCCTGCATCGGCAGGCGTACTCTCAACCACTGCGCCACCAGGGAAGCCCTGATTCATGAATGTTATAGTTGTAAAAGTTTGAACTAAACCTCACACCCATTAGGACGGCTACTTTAATAAAAAACAAAATAAGTGCTGGTGAGGATGTGGAGGATCTGGAACCATGTGCTCTGTTAGTGGAAATGTCAAATGGTGCAGCCACTATGGAAAACAGTGTAGCAGTTCCTCAAAAAAAATTAAAATAGAATTACCAAATGATCCAGAAATCCCACTTCTGAGTATATATGCAAAATAACTGAAAGCAGGATTTCAAAGAGATATTTGCATGCCCATGTTCACAGCAGCATATTGACAATAGCCAAGAGTTAGAAGCAACCCAAATGCCCATCGATGAATGAATGGATAGACACAATGTTGTATATATAAACAACGGAATACTATTCAGTCTCAACAAGGAAGGAAATCCTGTCACATGCTACAACATGGATGAACCTTGAAGACACTACACTAAGTAAAATTAACCAATTACAGAAAGACAAATATGTAGGATTCCACTTACATGAGGCATTTAAAATTGTCAAATTTATAGAAACAAAAAACAGAATGGTGATTACAGGACCTGGGCAGAAGAAGGGGGTGGAGAGTTGTTACTTATTGGATATAGAGTTTCAGTTTTGCAGGATGAAAATGTTCTGTAGATCTGTTGCACAACAGTGTGAATTGACAACACTACTGAACTGTATGCTTAAAAATGTTTAAGATGGCAAAATAAACTTATCAAATTATATATTTAAGCAGGTACAGTTTATATTATATGTAAATTATACTTCAATAAATTTATTGTTAAAAGTTTAAACTAATTTTCCAGTCAGTTTCTTAGAACTGGATGAAGCCTTGCTCTGCATCTAGTCAAACTACCCACTAAATGCAGTAATCTTTTCTCTATAATTCATTGCCTTCAAAGACAAACTAGTCCATTCTGGACAACTCCAATTATCTAAAAAAATAATCACCTTATATTGAGCTGAAATTTGCAAGAAGCTGATAACTACCACTCATATGAAGAATGAGAAACAGTACCATAATCCCTGCCCCATATCAAGGTTGGTCCTATCCTAATCTCACATCAGAACACATCTTCTGTTCCATGACAAAGATCCTGTAGTAACCCAAATGTATGTGGAAATCAAAATCGTAGGTGAGATAGTTGACCAGAATGTTTAAGGTTGTTCAGAAAAGAGATACACATCCCCGCCCGTACTTACCACATTCCTCCCTTTTCCACAATAATATATTATAAATGAATCCAGAAAGGAGGGTAGGAAAGAGTATTCAGGATATGTTTCTTACATAGCAAGTTAGTGGGAAATTAATAATCTGAAGGACTGCTGGGATGTGCAGGGTGCCTTTTTGCTGAAATGTTAGACCACAGAGTTTGCTGGTTGTTGTTTCCTAGTCTTTCATTTAACAGATCTGTTTCCACCAGGAAACATTATTACCAGCAGGCCATGACTTCAACCCTAAGACTTCAAATTTGCTTTCTATGTCCTATGCCTCAATAAAATTGACATAATATCTATGTCCTTAGTACAGTGAGTATTAATTAAAATATGTAAAGTACTTCAAGACCTTTTTTCTTAAAGATGTGAGCCAATTACATTATAATTACTGTAAATACAGTTGAAAAATAAAATCACATCCTCCCTTTAGTCATTTCTACTGAAGATGGTTGCTTTCAATTCTGCAGTGCTCATGCTAAGGTGATAACATATGCATTCTAGGAACAAATTTTATTATTATCTTTACTCTGGAATAAAGATTTAACCTCTTTAGGAACAACCTAAGTTAAAATGAATATAACATTTTTTTTCACGTGTCAACTCCATGTAGTTTGAATCAGGATAGTAGATTTTAAAAAAAATTGTTCAATTCCCCACAGACAGAGATAAATCAAGACAGAGACTAGGTCTCTTTTGTGCCATATATATTTTATTATCTAATCTTAAAGGCTGGAAGATGATTTATATCAATGCCCAACAAGTTATTCCAACTGCAAAAGGCTCTGTGCATGCTGAGATGAATTGGAAATGCAATGTCATAAGAGGAAACAATAAAAAAATTGAAACCCAGAAAGTGATCAAAACTAAATACCTCTAAAGGTACTGAGACCTAGTTTTCACAATTTGGTTGAAAATTAGGTAATATTATCAGTGTGATTTGGGGCAAGTTGCATAATCTCTGTAAGCCTCATTTTTCTCAATCTACCTTTATTCATGTGGAAATGAATTGAGGAGATGCTTACAATGGTCCAAGGGCAAAAGCTCAATACTTGTTAGCTATTACTGGGAAGCAGTTTATAATGGTGGTTCCAATGATAGGTTCTGAAGTTAGCTTGCCCAGATTCAAATGCAGGCTATGGCATTTATAAATGGTGTGATCCTAGGGAGGTTACTTAACATTCTTGCCTCCATGTTCTTTTCTATGAAGTTGAATAGTGATTTGCTTGGCTCATATGATGACGAAATTAAATGAGGCATTATTGATTCATGAACCTCCTTAGGAAATTACGGGGTATAATCTGAAACAGACTCTCTCCGTTAGGCAGAGGGCAGGGAGAGACCAAAGAAAGGGGCAGACCACTTCAGGTCGATAGGTGGCCGGCTTAATAAGCAAGGGGACTGACCTACAAGGCTTATCTTGGGTGGCCCCAAGGTGACTAGATTTCTGCACTTCCCTTACCCCAGAATCTTAAAAGTTTATATAAAGGCCTTAACTGGCTGCAGAGTAGTCCAGAGAGTCTCATTACCACATTATTATCTCAAGGCTGTATCCTTGGGGCAGCTTCTGGGAGTGGGGAAGGCAAATGGAAGGCACATTCTAAGGACAGGAAAGAGGGTGAGGAGCCCCCAGTTCTCCAGGTCCAACTGGCAGGTCAAACCATTGGTCATGTCTTCTCGATGACCTTCCCCAACAGGTAGTATGTGGACAGAGCTAAAACAATGTCTGACACACAATATGCATTTGCACAATGCCATGTGTCATTATCACTGCCATCATGGCATTACAAATGCATTTTTTCAGGCTAAACAAGTTATGGTATTCTATACAATGGAATAGGATTCATCAATAAAAAATATTGATACACACAATATGAATGAATCTCAAATGCATTATTCTAAGTGAAAGAATCCAGACTCAAAATGTTGCTTACTGTATAATTTTATTCATACAACAGTGGAAAGCAAAACTATAGGGACAAAAAACAGCTCAGTGGTTGCCAGGGACTGAGGGAGGGTGGAGCAGATTGAATATAAAAGGGCAAAAAAAAGGATTCTGGAAGGAGTGACAGAATTGCTCTGTATTTTGATTGTGGTGGTGGATACAGGAATGAATATGTTGGTAAAAATTCATGTTAGTCTATACCCAAAACAGTGAATTTTACTTCATGTAAATAAATTCTAAAAATAATCTAAAAAAAAAAAGCAAAAATCACCCATTTCCAGTGTACTTTAGCTCAAACAGAAGTCTTTAAAGACAAGGCTTTAAATATAAGTTTAAAAATGAGCTTATAATAACCTATGTCTGTTATTAGAAAAACTCTCTCTTGTAAAAACAGTAGCATTACTTTCCTAAATTCTTTGCAATTGAGTTGTTGACTCTCTGGGTTCCCAATACCCAACAGTAGATACTTAATGCAGCCCTCTAGGTCTCCCCAATGTCCTACTTTGGGACTGAACTATTCAAACAAAACTTTCAAGATGGGAAGACTCTCAGGTTATGGCACCTCGTGCATTTAGTAATTAGCCATTTTTAATATAGGAGTTCCTAAATCAATAACGTTTCCAAAAGTGATATTTGATGGCAAAAGTAATATCTTTGTGAATTATTAAGTGATTTTTATGAAAAAGTAGAATAAGCTGACAGAGAGTAATAATTACACTGTCAAAGAATACAAGATTCCATTTGCTCAAAGTCATCTGTATTGCCCAGTTTCGGTTTCACAGGCTGTCATCAAGATGGTAAGATATATTTCTCCCCTATTGCATCATGGCAGCCAGTTTTATGCAAAAGATATCCATGGTTCCCACTTTTCAGAAGGATGCAAAATACATGGTGTCTCTAAAGCAGATGATTATGCACACAATTAAGACAATGGCTTGTGTGCCAACGGATCTAGAGAATAAAACTGTTACAGAGCCCTGGAGTGCTGTTCAGTTGTTTTAAAATATAAAACAACTGGTGATTTATTTATTAGCTGGAAGAGGAGAGGTATTCTCCTTCTACAATACTTTGTTCCAGACTCTAAGCTCAAAGGACCTGCCTACCAGCGAAGTTTGACCTCTTTTGCGCAATTCCTGCAGTTTACTTTCTCATGCATTAAGTATAGAATATGCATTATTAACCCATTACAGTTGTATTAAAGGTCTGTGTGTAGCCTCGTCTTATAACCTTGGAAATTCCACACATAAATCATTAGAGAAGTATAATGATTTAATGCTTAGAACTAGGGATCATAGTCAATAGTAGTTGCATTGCCCTTTCAATCTGCCACTTGCTTCATTGGAGGACACTTTGGCTTCTCTGTCTTTACTCTGACACCTTAAATGCTCATTTCTTTTCTATCTAATTTGTTGAATGGAATTTACGGGACACCTATGGGTAACTTGCTTGGGGCTAAAAACTTGGGGCAACACATGGAGGCATATGGTATGTCTCATTCGGAAGAATGCTTTCAGAATAGCACTGGAGAATTAGTATGTGTTTATGAAAAATTGAAGGACAAGATAAAACTCTAAACTGTCCAGTGCTAAATTGAAATTAATTAGATGTGTCAGTGGGTGGCACAGTAGAGCTTAGTTACTCAAAGTGCAGTTTTCAGAATCAGCTTTCTTAGGTCTGATTATGAGTTTTACCTCTAACTAGTTGTGTGGCTGTAAGGCAGTTAAGCTAACGTTTCTCCATCTGTAAAATTAGGATTATATTACCTGCCTCATAAACTGTTGTATAAATTAAATGCAATTTTCCCTGTAAAGAAATCAGCACAGTGCCTGGCATTGCTCTAATTAAGACTATGGATGGCTTCCTAACTGTACGTCCTATCACTTACAGGAGCATCATCATTTGACCCCCTCATTCACACCTGGTAGTGTGGAATTGTCCCTACTTCCTGAACCACATTTGCATGCACTCTCCTACATCATTCTCACCTATTACCCCTCCCACCACTCTGACCATGACTTCCAAATGTGTTTCTTTCTTAAGCTCCTCTTTTTTCATCTTAAACACTGGTGTTCTCCAGAGTCCATTCTAGATAATTTTTCCTTCTTGTCTACTTAGTCTCAAGTAAACTCATAAGTTTACAAATGAATAAACTCATTTATAATGATTATATAAAGGAAGGACTAGAGATATGGCCTTTCAAATCAATATGTACACACATCCATATCTTCAGCCCAGAGCTTTCTTCCTAGAAACCACGTTACTCAATTACCTACTGGGCATCTTCACCTAGGAGTTTCACAGTTAAATCTAACTCAACATGTTGCAAAAGCCCATCCCATACCCATAACAGACTGCACTGTCTTCGATCTTACCTTCCTTAGTATGTGCTATTTCCACCCATCCAGTGATGCAAGCCATCAAATTGAGATTCATATTCCATTTCTTTGCTCTTCTTTCTCCACAACAAATCAAGTCATAGATGACAGCTGATGCTGCCTCCTGGTTGATCTTAATCCAGCTTCTTCCTCTTAAATCTCTCAAAGTTGCTACCACGTCACTTCCTCCTAATCTCAGCTACCCCTCCAGCCCCTCCTTTGCAGTCTCTATACAACTAATTTAGTGGAAGCACTCATCATTTCTACTCAGACTATTACAACAAACTTCTAACTGAGCTTCTGTTTCCTAATATTGAATCTCTCTGTTTCCTTCTGCAGAACTACAGCTGATGCAAAGATCTAAGATTCCTATTTAAAATATTTCAAAAGCTTCTTATAATTTTTATGACAAAGAGAAAGAAAAGCCCTTCATATTGTAGTTCCTGCAATCCTATAAGCTCCATGGGTGAGCAAATATGTCTTCCTTATCTTTGTAGTTACAATGCATGACACAGTCTGAGTCCAAAATAAACATTTTGTTGGCTGTAGTAAAGAGTGAATGTCAACCCTGCCTCCCCAAATTCCACAATGAGCATCCTTCACTCCAGCTATACAAAACTACTTGCAAGTTTCTTACATGCCTTGCTGGGTTTTTTTCCTCTTCATAGCTTTGCATACACTACATCTTCATTTATTCAATAAAGTTTTATTGAGTATCACACCATATTTTGGGGATGAATGAGTGAACAAGATAAACACAGCTGCTGTCCTCAGAAAGATTACAGTTTACTGGGAGAAAATTAAGCAGGTACTTAAAATATAAGTGGAAATAATAAGTTTCCTACAGATTTGGTTATAAAAGAAAGAAAAATATTAATACCCTAAATATTCATAATGAAATAATTAATTTAGTGTACATCTATTCCAGAAACTACTATGAATCCAATAAAAATGATGTAGTTCAGTAACTGTCATAGCAAGATGTTGTGAAATATTATTTGAGAAAAAGATTAGGTTATTAAAAAGTACTTCCCTACCCCTGATCCAACTTATTTACCACTACTCATTTAAAGGAAAGAACTTTAACAACCACCTTCTCTTGAAAACATTCCCTGACTATCCCAGTCAATCTTTGTACCCTTGCTCCACTAACAGGAAGCTTAACAGACACTTTAAAATAAACATTTTATTTTTGAATAATTTTAGATTTACAGAAGAGTTGTCAAAAAATACAAAGAGAAACCTGTATACTCCTTTGCCAGTTATCATCTTAACTTATCACAGTACATCTGTCCGAATAATACTAGACATTGAGTGATGAACATTGTTGTTGTAAAAAAATAGTTCTCTGAATTACTTGTGTAGCACAGACACCCTCTTCCCCACCTACACTGGTGCAAAGCCTGTCTAAGGTTGGTGGACTTTTGCAAATGCAAATGCTCCCTCGCCATTGGAATCAAGTTACTTTAGAGCACTTGTTTTTCTTGACCTCAGTTAAATATATTTCTATAACAAGTTGCTGTTGTGAGTATGGCAGTTGCTAGTTTCCAGGTCTCTGCCTCTTTTACCACATCCTACAAAGGGGAATACCAAGGTCTGCTCATAAGCGAACCTTATCTCAACAGATAATCACTGAGATCACCTCAATCATTCTTGCCCCAGTCAAGAGCCTGGACATTTACTTCTTTTGTCCAACTCTCTAAGTACTGTATTGATCACTAGCCCTTTTCAGACTTTCCTTAAAAGGAACAAAAGCAAGTAAATTAAAATCATTCATGACCTTGTGATTTCAAGCAAAGCTTTCATGCAGCTTATACAGCATCTATTTTTGGTTTGTCCTTGTTTTTGAATCAAGTTATTCATTCTTATTTTTTACTTTAATATGGATGTTATCCTTGCCTTCTACCTAACTGGGTATCTGAACCAAGGTTTTCCTACGGCCTTCATAAATCAGTTACATAAACATTTAACAATATTGACCAAGCACCTGCTCTGTGAGCAGCCAGCCAAGCACCAGGTACTGAGAGAAGTCATTTTAAACATAAAAGTTCCCTGTCCTTGAGCAAAGAGCTAAATGCTAACAATCACTAGACTTTTGTGAGGTCTGCCATCTCAATCTGTTCATTGGGAATTTAAAAATCCACTCTACTTATTTCACAGTGTGTTGTTTTAAGAATTAAATGAACTAACATGTAATATTGATAATAGCATTAATACAAATAGCAGCTAAGATTTATATAGGACTTACTATGTAGCAGGATTTATTTCAAGTGTGTTGCGTATATTAATTGACTTAATAAGAAAAATATCTGTGAACTACCAAATATTATAGCAAAATTCAAAGCATGATTATTACCTCTGAGTATGAAAATACACGAAGCAGAAGTTAACTCTTCAAGATGAATGTGTTTCTGAAATGAATTTTGTGATGCAGATGTTACCTGCTTGAGGAGGTTAGGGAGAGTGGAGGCCAAAGAAGCCTGGAGAGACTGGCCAGGTTTCAGTGCTATATTTGGAATATAGAACTAGAAGGTCCCAAGTCTGCATCCTGACCAAAGTCAATGATAACATCATCATTATTCTCTTGTCATTGTTGCCATTGGCACCATCATTATCATTGCTTCCACCATCAAGGCCCTTTCCATTTCATAAGCACCTCCGCATGCATTATTTCACTTAATCTTCACAAAAATTCTGGGAAGTGGGTATCATCATCTTCATTTTATGGATGATACAGAGAATATGCTCTTACACAAAATTATAAAGTTACTAAGTGTAGAATAAGAATTTCTATCTGTCCTCGGATGACTTTGAATCAAGGTTCTTTCCAGTATCTTACATGGCCTTTTGTGCATGGGAAAGATAATTCTCACTGCCGAACTGCAGCTTCAATAACAAGGTTATTGTCCATTCTAACTTTTCTCAAGAAGGCGAACTCATGCCAAAAATAGCAAGGCCTAATTAGAACATAAGGTAGTCTGTTTTTCTAAAAGAGAATGTGATCTGTCTTAATAAGGGGAAATTAACTCTCCAAGAAAGATTTCACAGCATCTGAATTTATACCACCATCATTATAGTCTCCCAACTATAAAACACCTCCTCCTCATTTCTCTCATTTGCTTTTCTCAAACAATCAAAGATGTAGAGTAGGGTCTAGCCCTTCTTGTTTTTTTTTTGCCAATTACTTCATATTTTCTGTCACATTCACATGAGCTCCTTGAGGGCAAGGATAATGCCTTCTTTTATATCCTTCTTACAGTACCTGGCGCAGGGCTGGATGGGTATCATATACTCCTATCAATCTATTTAATTCTAAAAACATTGGGTATAGTATGAGGTTAATCTTGCCTTTGCCATTTATTGTGTGTTCTTATATAAGAAGCTAATTTAGTAATCTCATTTGAAAAAATGGCATTATGCTTCACAGACAATGACTGCAAGAGTAAAATAATAGGCATAATGGTTCTAACACAGCGCCTTACAGATAGCAGGTGCTCAGATAAATATGATTCAGCCATGCCTTCTAGTACAAGGAATGCAAAAATGTGTCTGTTACTCTCTTGTATGGAGCAGACATTAATAATCAATCATGTTAAACGAAAAGACAACCCACAGAATGTGAGAGATATTTTCAAATGATGTAACCAACAAGGGATTAGTCTCCAAAATTTACAAGCAGCTCATGCAGCTTAATATCATAAAAACAAACCAATCAAAAATTGAGCAGAAGATCTAAATAGACATTTCTCCAAAGAAGACATACAGATGGCCAAGAGGCACATGAAAAAGATGTTCAACATTGCTAATTATTAGAGAAATGCAAATCAAAACTATATTGAGATATCACCTCACACCAGTCAGGATGGCTATCATCAAAAAAATCCACAAACAATAAATACTGGAGAGGATATGGAAAGAAGGGAACCCTCCTACACTGTTGGTGGGAATGTAAATTGGTACAGCCACTATGGAGAACAGTTTGGAGGTTCCTTAAAAAACTAAAAATAGAGCTACCATATGATCCTGCAATCCCACACCTGGGCATATATCCTCTGGAGAAAAACATGGTCTGAAAGGATACATGCACCCCAACTTTCACTGCAGCACTGTTTACAATAGCCAAGACATGGAAGCAACCTAAATGTCCATCAACAGAGGAATGGATAAAGAAGATGTGGTACATATATACAATGGAGTATTACTCAGCCATTAAAAAAAATGAAATAATGCCATTTGCAGCAATATGGATGGACCTAGAGATTGTCATAATCTCTAGGTGAGTGAAGTAAATCAGACAGAGAAAGTGAAATATCGTATGATATTGCTTATATGCAGAATCTAAAAAAATGATACAAATAAACTTATTTTCAAAACAGAAACAGACTCACAGACCTAGAGAATGAACTAACGGTTACCAGGGGGAAGTGTGGGGAGAAGGGATAGTTAGGGAGTTTGGGATTGACACGTACACACTGCTGTATTTAAGATGGATAACCAACAAGGACCTACTGTATAGCACAGGGAACTCTGCTCAATATTATATAACAACCTAAATGTGAAAAGAATTTGAAAAATAATAAATACATGTATGTGTATAACTGAATCACTTTGCTGTACACCTGAAACTAACACAACATTGTTAATCAACAGTACTCCAAAATAAAACAAAAAGTTAAAAAAAAATCAATCATGTTATTCTTTTCTTTAGTGGGTCCAGTCAATCTTCAGAAATTTTTTCAGCACAGAGCTTCATACAATATCCACCAACTAATTGGATTTGATATGCACGTTATAATCTTTATATTGTTCCTTGTCTTACTGGAGAAACCAGCAAGCAAATATGTAAATTCAACACAATAAAAGGAAGGAAGGATGGAAGAGAATACTTAATACATAGTAGAAGGAAGGAAGAGGTTGAAAATGGCTTTCCAAGCAGCTGCAATATGAAATTCAAGATCAAGGCAAGTTCAGTGAAATGGAAATGATCCTACATGAACACAGGAGTAAAGGGTGCAAAGGGAAATATACAGAAAGCTGTAAAGTTAATCACAGGCTAGATGACAAAATATTTATAAAACAAGTCAATGCATATTTTGTAAGCTGGAAAGTGGCTTGTAATTGAGCTTTGGTAAAATTTCCTTGGCCATGATGTGGAGAATGGATTGGCAGGATTTGAACCTGCAAGACTTGTTCACAGTTTGTAGCAGGAATATAGGTAAGAGAGGAATTAAGGCCTCAACTGAGATGATAGCAGTTGTGGGAAGGGGGATAGGTCAGAGAGACTTGATAAATACTGAGAGGGAGGAAAAGAGTGAGTCTGGTGACTGATTAGCTATGAGAGATAAAAGAGAGGGAAAAGTCAAGGTAAATGCTCAGGTTTAATGGCTTCAACTCCAAGAGAGATGGTAGAAATCAGTGAACAAAGGGTAAGTTTGTTGTAAAAAGGCAAGGGCTGTTGTGATGATTACAAGGTGGAGATGCCTCATTGACAGCCATTTGGAGATGCCCAACACTCAGGCAGAGTGATCTGTCTGAAATCAAGGAAAGAGGATGGAACTCAATCTCTAACTTTAGGATCTCTCAGAATATAGACTTTAATTGAAGTGAAAAATGTAATAAAATTGCTCAGCATATGGGTGTTGAGAAAGAAGGAAATGAAGTGAAGACTGAACCTCAAAAATAAAATATTTAAGGAGATACAATGGAAAAGTCTCACTTCTAGGATTATTGGAAGATAAAATATGGAATCATGGAAGCCAACTATAGAAAGAGCCTACCAAGAGAGGAGAAGAAAAACAAAAAAAGTTAGAGAAATCAATGAAGGTAATTTAAAAAGCTATATATTTATACGGAGAGATAAAAATGCAAAACAGCCAACACAATATTGAAGGACAACACGTTGGAGGACTGAAACTACCTGACATCAAGAATTACTATAAAGCTACAGTATTCAAGACTATGTGGTATTGGCGAAAGAATACACAGATCAATGGAACAGAGGTCAGAAATAAACCCACAAAAATATAGTCAACTGACCTTTGACAAACAAGCCAAAGCAAAGCACAGCAAATATAGTCTTTACAACAAATGGTGCTGGAAAAACTGGATATCCCCATGCAAAAACAAAACAAAAAAACAAACAAAAAAACACTTAGACATAGATCTTATAGGCTTCACAAAAATGAACTCTAAATGAATCATAGACATGAATGTAAAACATAAAACTATAAACCTTTTAGAAGATACATTGAAGAAAACCTAGATGATCTTGGGTTTAGGGATGACTTTTTCAATACAATGCCAAAGGCAAAATTTATGAAAGATATAACTGATAAGCTGGACGTCTGCCCTGTGGAAGACAATATCAAGAGATGACAAGTCACACACTAAGAGAAAATATTTGCAAAAGACACATGTGATGAAGACTTATCCAAATTATACAAAAAATTCTAAAAAGTCAACAAGAAGAAAACAATCTAATAAAATATGGACTAAAAATCTCAACAGACACTTTATCCAAGAAGATATGAAAATGGCAAATAAGCATACTTAAAGATGCTCCATATCATATGTCATCAGGGAAATGCAAGTTAAAACAATAATGGGATACCACTACGTATCTATTAGAATGACCCAAATCCAGAACCCTGACAACACCAAATGCTGACAAGGACATGAAGCAACAGGAATATATTCTTACCATATTATCCAGCAATTACACTCTTTGGTATTTACTTAAAGGAGCTGAAAACTTATATCCACTTAAAAACCAACAAATAGATGTTTATAGCAGCTTTATTCATAATTGCCCAAACTTGGAAGCAACCAACATGTCCTTCAGTAGATGAATGGCTAAATAAACTGTGAAACATCCTAACAATGAAATATTACTCAGTGCTAAAAAGACACAAACTATCAAGCCATGAAAGACATGGAGAAAACTTAAATGCATATTAATAATTAGAAGAGGCCAATCTAAAAAGGCTATTTACTGTACTATTCCAACTAAATGGAACTCTGGAAAAGGCAAGAAAGGTAAGTACAGGTTGGAGGTGGGGGGAAATATTAATAGGGAGAGCCCAGAGGACTTTTAAGGCTGTGAAAACACTCTGTATGATACTACAATGATGGACACATATCATTCACATTAGTATAAACCCACAAAATATACAACACCAAGAGTGAGCCATAATGTAGATTCCGAACTTTAGGTGATTATGATGTGTCACTGTTAGTTCATCAATTTCTGGTAAATCTCTATACCTCCTTTTCAATGTTGCTGTGAACCTAAAACTGCTTTAAAAAGTAAAGTCTTTTTAAAAAAGGTTACCTACCTAGGTGAGCAGTGAAAATTCAGTATTGTCCTGAAAGGCGGAAATGGAATAAGATAGGGAGAGAATCTAGGTAACTGAAACAGGTTGAGCAGAATGAAGAGGAAAGAGAAAAGCATTCCTCACAGTTTCTAAGCCAACTAGCAGGTAGTCCTATTAGATGAGTGATTTGTTGACAAATTAATTGACTCTAAACTAAAACAGGAATCTTCCAATTGTAAATACTATGCTCACAACCCACCATCATATGCAGGAATATCTCTTACTCCAAATTTGTTTCAATTCCCTACCATTAAGAAGTTCTAAAATCATACACTACTGCAAAGTGGTAACCCACCATCAGCATCTTCCAAAACTTACCAGAAGTCCCCTAGTGATCAGCAGTTTCTCTGTACAAGTAATTGCTATACTATTCATGGGTCTGGAATTTGCTATTACTATTCTGAGGTTTATATTTTAGAAGGAAATGCCAATTATAGTCAAGTGATTTTAAAAAGGTGATTTAGAGGATTTTCTTTCCAATCTAGCTTCTATTCCTCAGAATCTTTCAACAGCAACTTTTCCCTAAATTGGTTCAGTTATAAAGATAAAGATAACTTACTTCTTAATAGGTCTTTCTGAAATCATGGTTATGTGATCAATGATTTCCCTTAATTACTGGGCTTTTCTTCTTGGCTACAGGGTATTTGTTCTTCTGCTGTAATGTGATTATCTGAAAGTATGAGTATGTGCATGACAGTTTGGTTTATAGAAACAGGATCGGATGCTGTTACAAAGCTAATCTGACAAGTACTGGGCAAGATCTGACCACAGATGGCTATTGTTTGATCTACATAATGTTAGCCAGCACAATATTTTAAATTGTTTTCCAGTAACTTATACGCATTGTAAATTGGGATAGAAAACTCTGGACTTCTGGCTTCTCATGAAAAATGTGGGGATACAGGGACATTGAGCTCACACCTCCCTGGTAACAATCAGCAGGAACTGAGTCAGTCATTACCTTTAGCATGTACTCTCCAGTTTGTCACTCTCTCTGTCTCTCCCTATTTCCCCTCAGTACTGACTTCCAGTGATAATTGTCTTTTTTGTTGCAGCTGTGCTTAATTTTTCCACTAATGTTAACAGAAAAGTGATATATTCATTGGACACGTGCTTAGCAGATGTGGGTAAATCGAGCTAGTGTGAGAGAGTTACATGCTTCAATAAAAAACGGAAAGCAAGAGTGGGCAATAAAAAGAGGAAGGTCAAGTAAATCTATGGAAATAAAGACCACTGCATGTTTACTATGCAAATCAAGTGTAAATATGTGAGACTAACAATTATACCAAGCCTACTTCACTAATTTATATTTCTGTATTAATCAGGAGCCAGTGAGGAACTGGAAATTATACAACTATAGGAAGCAGTTGCCACCCCTGGGGCTGGGAGAAAAACAGGGAAGAGATTGTATTGTTAAATTCGAAGGTCTGTGGGAGGGCCCCTGCAGAGATGACATCAACCTCTGCAAAGGAGCCCTCTGAGGCTGCAACCTGGACTTCTGCAGAAAAGGGCACTGGCTTGTGTGGGTGTCTTGAGGAGGTATGATGAGACAATCTGCAAAGGTTTGACAATCTGAAAACGGGAATTAACTGCTACTTCTGGAATGTGCTGAGGTTACTGAGGTGGAGAAATGTTATGCTGACAGTGATAAAAACAGAAATGCAGAGGTAGGAACAGAAGGAAAACAGGAATTTAAATAAAAGAGGAAAAGGAAGCAAACTGAAGAGAGTAAAGTCTTTCACCCTCCTCTAGCCTCCTCTAGTGCTTCTGTAGGCAGAATTTACAGTGGTTTGCTAAGCCAAAATGTGGTTTTCAGACCCTACCGTTACAAAATAGTATAAAGAAAGGTGGGCTGGAAGTTGAGAATCAATAGCTTAATAGCTGGTACAACTGGTCCTTCAAAGACTAGACCTTGTGACCTTTGCCTTAAAGATGAAATTGAAATGGTATTTTCAAAACCTTTATATTTTATGTAGTATATTATGGTCTATAATGTCCCTCCACAATTTTTTTTTGTCAATGTAGTGCATTTCAACTCCACAATTATGAAAGACAGGAATGGTAGCTATGATCATCTCAATTTTCCACATGAGAAAATTGGGGTAAATAGAAAGTCATTGATATGCCAAAATCATATGCATCACAAAGACAGAATTAGAACCAAGATACTAGCTCATCTACTAGCTCATTGTCCAATCCCTGCACCAGGTGACTTCTATAAATCTACAGGTAAACGGACTCCTAAAATTAACGAAGTCTATGAATCCCACTGCCTTGGGACAAAGAACTCTGATGTTTGGCATGGCTCATTGTCCCAGATCAGAGATGAAACCCATTTCTTTGCTGACTGGCTTTATGAAGATTCTAAAGGAGAGAAAGAAAAAAAAATGCGTCTCCAGTTGAAGGTATTGGCGTATGTGAAGGCAACTGAATTTCATGTTTCCGGGAACACCAATTTTATGTCTTTAAAAAACCCTCAAGGAATACAACTCAGCTTAACCTTAAAAGAACCATGTCTTGGCTTGCAGAATTTCTTCCAGTGCCAGTGAAGAGCATGGTTCTGAGATGAGTGGTGACATTTTCATAGCATCTGTAAAGGGTGAATTTAGGTGAATTAGGGAAAAAAAGGCATCCCTTCCTTAAGAAACTTTATTGTCATCTGCCGGAAAATTGGAATAACAGCTACACAAATCTAGAAGAACAGAAAGGCGAAAGTCATCCTCTGACCTTGTGCAGTGTACAACTTGAACAACAGTAAGTGGTAGCTTGTGTTTTCTCAGACACTATTTCCATAGCCTACTAAAAACTTTTATATGGGGAAATGGGTGACAGATAGCTATGTTTAACTAGTGTGCTTTGTTTCAGTTGTTATACGTGCCATCCTCCTTTAATAAACTAATGGGTTTTATAGATTTCCAAACAGGAGGATAACTGCATTCCCCAGATGTCTAGGTCCAAAGGATGAGGTGGCAGGGGGAGGATACAATCTTTTCTTCAGGGACCAATTCCAGAGAAAATGTTCTATGAAATGGATCTGGAAGAGCATTTATCTAAAGAAATAACAGCCTCCTCTCCCCCTATATTTACTATCCTTTACTTCAATTTTGCTGCGAGAGGAGTCTCGCTCCTTCGCAAGTGATGATGTGTGAGTTCCTGTTGAGGTAGGGGTGGGGCACTTCTCATGCTTCATGATTCCCTGAGGAGGTTTTTGTTTCAGCTTCCCCAATCCACACTCATGTGCACACATGTACACACTCACAAACACAATACACTCTAAATTTTGCATTTCTGAGAGAATACTTTTATTTCATTTGCCAATTCTCTCACTTTCTGATCCTCCTGAAAAAAAAGAATTTCCTAATTTAAGAAGAGATATTGGGGAGAATCTAAAATCAACAGGGTTATTTCAAACAGGAAGGAATGTGTACTGAACTGGAATCTTGGGAGTAGGGGTCCACCTACTTGACTCTTTTCTTTCTCTGTCTTGAGTGTTGAGCACCTGCCCCAAATTACAGAGCATTATGACCAGATCCTTTTGAACTTTTGTCCTCCTCCCCACAATGTAGTAAATCTCCCATCCCCAGTCTCTTCATTCACTTATGATCTGACAGGTAAATCTAAATTAAATTCTGAGGTGGGAAGCCATAAATGGTTTTCCAGTAATAAAATAAGTGCATCTCAATCTCCATTAGATGCTTGTTTTTGATTGTTTGTTACCAATCAGTCACTGAGATGGGTGATTGTAAGATTAGCACACCTAAAACTCAAGAGGATCTGTTGGGTTTCAACCTCATTATGATTATAAGATATATTTTCTACACTAGAAATGTTATGGGATTTCTAGCAAAGTTGTTAGCTCCCTTATTACTGAAGAGATTACAAAAATAACCAGGTAAGTGCTTGTCAAGTACACTGGAGAAAAGTTTCAAACTTTGGATGTTGAACTAGAGGACATTTAAAGTTGTGCACAATCCCAAGAACCTATTTTTGCAGTTAAATTCCACTAAATTTTTAACTCGAAAAGTTCCAAATAAATATAATCATGAGATCCCAGGATAGCACAGTACTGAAGATAATAAGCTTTGAATCAGATAGTCTTGTGTTTGGGTCCCAGTTCCACCACATATTTTCTTCAATACCTTAAAAAAGTTACTTAATTTCTCTGAGTCTCAGTATCCTAGCCTATGAAATGGGAATGACAACAATATTACTACATAGAAAGGTTTTGAGTATTAAATGTAATAATTAAAGGTACGTAGCCCAGTGTCTACCACACTGAAAGCACTCAACAGATATCAGCTGTTATTATCATTGCCATTTTTATTGAATGTAATTAAAAGCAGAAGGAACTCTAAACAATTTCTCCAGCAAAAAGAAAACAAAACAAAACAAAACAAAACCCAAGCAGACAAAACAGAAGCAACGTGCTTTAAGAAAGCAAAGGAATACAGATCTTTTCTTGGCTTGGAACATAGAACAAAAGGAATACAGATCTTTTCTTGGTTTGGAATGTAGAGATTTGGGAGAAGATTGTCACCTTAGCTTAATCTGTTTGTAATATTCACCCTTATTTGTAACCTGCACACTACCCTAGGTTTTTTCTTTTGCAAATATACAAAGCCCTGTCCGAAGGCCATTCTCTAAGCATCAAATAAATGACAGTTATGAAATTTGAACCTAAATACATATCAACCATTAATCATCTATTCCTTCAACAAAATATTTATTACTATCTATGTTAGAGTCAGTGGACTAGGCACTAAAGACCAACTGGAAAACACAGTAGGCTTGGTCCCTGTCATGGTAATAATGTTACAATAGAAGTGTTGGTAAACAAGGAGACAATATACAGACGCATCTATCTTCCTTTCTCTCTCTCTTTAGCACAAGTGGAAACATCCCTTTGTAATGTACCTTTGCAGTTCCTCTCAATAAGAAGTGGCGTCTCTTACTCCACTGTTAATCTAGGCTTGCCTATGTTACTTGATTTGGCCAGTGAAATATCAGAAAAATGTGTCTCACACAGAGGCATGCAGACTACTTCCCAATGGGCCTTGCCATCTCTTGCTGCTACTGGGAGCCCTGCAGTATATGTTTACAGAAGTCAGAATAGTATTTACTTCTTTGATTAGAAGTGTATTGACTTGGAAGTGGCATGAGAGAGACTTCTGAAAGTATTCTATATCTTTGTTTGGATGGTCATTACACAACTGTGTGCATATGCAAAAATTCACTGAGTGGAAATGCTAAGTATTTACTCATATGCATGTTGTTCTCACTCCTTATACACGTCTGTGGGCACACACACACACACACACACACACGTGTGTGTGTGCGTGTGCGCACTAAGAGGGAATGGTCCATGAGTTATTAAAAAATTGGGTAAGTACAGTAGCACAGAATCTAGAGGTAGTAATGGTCTACTATGTGTGTTGAATGTGGTAAAAAGATTGAGTAACATGCAAACTGTAGTTCATATTGGATCTAGCAATATGGAGGTCATTGATATACTTCATGAGACCCTGAAGTTTTTTTGGAAATAGTAGCAAGAATTCCCATTTTCTAATACATGTAATGGTGAATAAGAGGTGAGAAATTTGAGATGCTATCATGTTTAAAAGACTCTTTGGAAAACTTTGTCTATTAAGAATAACAGAGAAATGAATTAGTAATGAAACTTAATCCAAGAGAGAGTATTTAAAGATTGGGGATACTAACATATGCTTGTATACTGATAAGGTTTAGGAGACAAGAATTTGAGATAGCAAAAGAGAGGGAAGATAAATGGAGAGGTGTTTTTCTTAATTTTAGAATTTTAAGAGAAACTTGCCTTTATATTATATTAGTATTGGCTATCTGTTCTATTAACAGGGCTTTAATACATGTAATATTGACACATGTTATCATTTTTATTAGTCCTGATGTATACCTTAGTGGCTGGGGGACTTAGACCCAGTCAACCCCTCAATAACTCCTAACTATTAAGGAAGGGGCTTGGCATCAAGATCTCTTAAATCTATGACAGAGCTACCAACTTTAGTTACTTTCTTCATCTTGGTTACTATGAGTAACACACAGCCAGTTTTCTCATAAAGATCATAAAAGATTACAGACAGAAAACAGGCTAAAGAGCTCCCCTGGAAATCTAAGATTTATCAGTGGAGTTTTCTTAGGGTAGAATTGTCTTTAAAATTCCCCAAAAGGCCCTTGTGGCTCTTCAAGTTTAATCTCTTACTTGCATTCTCACAAAACAAGTACATTTCCTCTTTCCCCTGTAAAATTGTCTTGTCACTTGTGACATTAATGTAGAGAGGAAATCTGTTAAAGGCAGTCTTTGCTTCTCTTGATCTTGCAGCATGCCTCCGCTCAGGCATCCCTCAAGTGCAAACAGAGATAAAGGGGGAGAGTATGGGCTTTGTTTTCTGGATTTCAAAGAGAGTGGGGGAGGGAGTGAGGAAGGGTATTGGCCAAGATACTGCTATCTTTTCATCTCATACTGCTTTCTCTGAGCTCGATCGAAGAATATTAGAGGGGAAAGGACTTTGGGAATCATCTAATCCACCCTCCATTCTTTTACCGATGAAGAAACAGAGTGGTGAGGTGATTTGCCTAGAACCTCAGCTAGTTGTTGACAGAGAAGGTCCCAACCCCTTCCTCAATACCTTGCTGTTCATTCATTGGAAATGTTGCTTCAGGTGACTGGGCTGTGATGAAATTCAAGTGGCATAAATTAATGGTTCCCAAACCTGGGTGATCATCAGACTTCGTTATAAACCTTTAAAAAACAAAGGGAAGTTGAAAATATGACAGAAGAGTTGATGTGACTCTGCCTTCCTCATGTGCCTGGAATGCTTCTGGGAATACGAAATTACTCAAAACCATAAAATGTGGCACTTTCATAAATTTCAGGGCTATAAAACACAACTGGGCTCTCAACATCACTCCCCTCCTGTTTAAAGTTTTCTCTTCTCAACACACTCCTCTCTCCGTGGTGGTTATTTTAAACTTTATCTGTTTGCCTTGAATGTTCATCTCATCCTGCCCAGAGAAAAGAATTGTTCCTCATACTCTGGCTACCATTCTCTTTCCCTCTAGTGTTGGAACTGGAGACCCTCCTGCCCAAGGCTAATCTTGCCTGTGCTCTGGATCCCATCTTCTCCTGCTTTTTCATGGGTCCCCACTATCACTTATGTCACTATCTCATGTGTTCACAAACTCTACGTCTATACCGGCTATTTCCCCTCAGCATGTAAACACGCTCAAAAAAACCAAACCTGCAGATTGCCAAATCCCATTCCATACATTGTGATACCTCAATCTATGCTAGCGTCCATGTCCTGAAATCTGTGATTAGGCAGGAAAGAGTTAATACAGCAAGCCTAATCGTTAGAAGGATCTGCTTGCACGACTGGCCTTTGACAGTTGTCTGGTTACTTGGATTTTGTAATGTTCTCTACGTGATAAGACTATTTTGCCTACCAGGTGCCCCAGTCACCATCACCCAATTTTCTTCTAGGAGTCTGGAGTCTGACAGTTACGGCTGGCTATTGTGCCTACGTGACCAGTCCCTAGTAAAAATCCTGGGCTCTGAGTTTCAAATGGGCTTCCCTGGGCAGAAGAGCTGGTGCATACTTGTTACTGCATTTCAGGGCTGGAGGGAGAGGTGCTTATGTGGCCTCTTTAGGGAGAGCAAAAGAAGTCTACACATGGATTTAGACACTAGACACTGATATGTCTTTTTTCCCTTATTGATCTGGTTGTGTATTCTGTCACTGCAATAAATCTTGGCCATGAGTAAACTATATGCTGAGTCCTTTGAGTCCTTATAGAGAAGCACAGTATTTTTGGTCATGAGGCTAATGAAAGTGTCAGAAGTGGTTCCACAAGTAGTGACACAATTGTTGACAAAGAAATATAAAAATGCCTTCTGTGTCTTATGAGCAGCCAGGTTTGGAAACCTCTAGAAAAGACTATGGGGTTTGAAAGTCACAAGGAGGTATCATTTGCCCCAGACTTGTTTTTACATGAAAACACTTAATAGTAGAGAAATCAAGGGGATATTCTCAAGTTGGTATTTTATAGGCATCTCAAACTTAATAGTTTTCAAAAGGAAAAATTTTATTTTTTTATCCCAAATCATCTCTGCTGATATTCTTTCATACACTAAATGGCAATTTCAGTTTTCCATTTTTAATTTTCTCAGGCTCAAAACTTTAAAGTCACTCTTAGTGCTCCCCCTTTTCTCACATCGTGTGTAAATCATGATTATCACAGAGACCAGTCTCAAAATATATATCACAAATTGCAATTATTTCATAACATCTACTACTCTTGATTAAATTATCCTCTCTCACCTTACAGTATTGCACTACTGTCACACTGATTTCCTTCTACCTACCCACTCCATGGTCAGCCTGTTTGCCACACAGTATCCCATTCAACCATTGGTCACATTATATCACATCTCTCCTCATGAACTATCAATGGGCATCCCTTCTCAGAATAAAATCCAAAATCCTTATCATGACCTACAGGTCTCTTTATAATCTGGCCCGACGACTAATTTCACACATCTCTTCACCACACCCTCCCCACCAGCTCCATTCTCCTCCCCGTAGTCTCAAGACCACCATACAGGCTGTTGTCCCTCTGCCCAGAACACTTTTCTCTCAAATACTGGCCTGTCTCATGCCTCACTTTCTGCAGGTCTCAGCTCTAATGTCACCTTATTAAAAAAAACGTTTCCTGAGCAACCTCAGTAAAGGAGCACCCCTCCTCTCCTGTCCTTATCTGTTGCCTTTTTGTGCTTGCTTCTTTTCTGCGGCACTTCTGAATCCTGGAAATAGTACCTATGCATTTGCATATTTGAATATTGACTTCCTTCTCCTAGAATATAATGTAAGCTCCATGAGATGACACTTCTGTTCCCTGCTCTATCCACCATGTCTAGGATAGTAACTGACTCAGAAGTAGCAAAAGCTAGGTTGAGTGAATGAATGGGCTGAGATATGGAGGGTGAGGAGATGTCTCCCAGGAAATGAGGATGGTAACAGGCGGCCTTTCTGAAACCAACTTTCAGTGAGAATCAGGACCAAGAGAAGGACACAGGAAATTGACTGTTTCAGAGACCAGGGGACAAAGCAGCTAAGGCAGTGACATGTACTAGAGTGACTGCACAGAAGTCCAGCTCTCTTTGCTCCTTCCTTTTCCCTCACTCTGTTAGAGTCATAAAGATTTCCTCAGTTCTCGATTCCAAGGCTGTGAGCTGTCACACTGGGCTGACACAGAGGACATGGACATGGGACAGCTCTTCCTAGAGTCTGGCTGTGGGGGCCCTGAGTAAGCGTGTGGACCTCTCCTTTCCAGGGCTGCATCCACGGAGGAGCTGGATTACGAGACTGCTCCGCTGGGGTCCTGCAGACCTATGCTAATTAATGGGAGGAATGGCTTTTGACCTTTCAGAGAAAAACATTTTTTTAAAAAAAGTGTATTTCTTTATTTTCCTTTCTTTATTTTTAAAAATAGGACTCTGAATTCCAAATAAGCCAAGACTACAGAGAAACTTGCAAGTGATTACAAAAAAATCTTGGGCACAGAACCCAAAAACTTTTTAGAGATTGAAACATTTATTTGAAGAGAGAGAAGTACCATGCATTTTAAAAGCAGAATCATACGGAACAGATCTCTCTCTCTTTCTCTCTCTCTCTCATGTGCACTTTCTCTTTTTCTCTCCTGCTGCTTAAGGGGATAATAGGACAAGTGACATTTCTATAACTGTACAGATAGCAATACATGTTTTAGCCATGTTCTGGAGACGTGTACCAGTTGGCCTATTGTGGCTAGAAGGGAACTGTGACAGAAAATGAAATTCCACTCAGCATATTTGGGTACTGCACGTTTTGCAAGGAACACATATGGATAATTAGGGAAAGGGGATTTGGGGCGAAATGGTGGGAGCAGATGTAAAAGTAGATGTGTCTGATTCACTTTTCCTTTCACTGTAGGTATGACAGAAGCAAACTGGATTAGAAATCCTCTATTCAGATACAATTATTTTCCAGAGATCTGAGGTAAGAATAGCTTTCCTCCATGGCATCTTGCCAGCCAACACTATGACCAGCAACAAAATTCATCTACAAGTACCTACTGCATGTAGAAGAATCCCAGGGTCAACCAAGGACTAAGCAGAAATATACAGAAGTAGTTAAAAATGTGGGCTGTGAAGTCAGACCGCCTGGGAAACGCTCAATTCCACCATCTTCCTAGATGAGCACTTCAGGCACCTTAACTTCTCTCTTCCTCTGTTTTGTCATAGGTTGAGTTATTGCAATTATAAGACCAGATAATCCTTGCAGAACATGTAGAACAGTGATTGCCACGTAATGAAGGCCCAATAAATGGGCACTATCATTATTAAGCACATGAGACACTAATTCTGTGCTAAGTCAATCACAGTGCCAAGAAAGGTTATTCTCCTTTTTAATTTAAAGATATTATTCAACATATATTTATCAAAATCTTAATATGTGCTAGGTGGCAGTCTATACAATGTGGGTGACAAAAAATAAAAATGACCTTCATTTTAAGGAGGAGGCAATATGGTTAGGACAGTAAGGCATGAATATATGTTAATGAATCACAAGCAACTCTATTTATGATCAACCGCCAAACAAACTGCATAAAAATTTGGGCTTAACATTCAAAGGAGAGATTGGTGTGAGCTAGGGAGGGATCACATATGGGGAAAATGTAAATTACTCCTTACAGGATGACTACATTTGGCCTGGATGAAAGGGAGGGAAAGGACATTCCACACCCAGGAATGAATTAAGCAGGATATGGCATTTGGAAATGCAGGTTTGTTTAACTGTCAGCGAGTAAATGCTATTGGGTAGAGATTGCTCTTGCTTAGATGAAGAGAAGAGAGAATAAGTCAGCCTTATGGTAAATGCTGGAATTTGGGCCTGGAGGCATGTTTGAGCACAGGCAAAGAAGAATTTCATCAAAGGAAAGAGCTGCTTAAGATTATGGGGGGATCAACAACACCAAAGTCATAACAGGGAAGTCCTGAGTTGCATGGAAGATGGATGGATGACTTCCAACACTTTTCTCAGGCTCAGATTCTGTGGCTTTGCTGTGTAAGTCTCACCAAAATGGGTATATAGGTCTAAAAGAAATTAATTTCTGAGCTCTCCCTCTCATTCGTTGCATGGGTATGTTCCCCTCCGTGTCTAGTGGGGCATACACAGAGCATACAACATGGGCAGTGTAGGGGAAGTTTTCCCCCTCTAGTATCTCTTGCACTTCGATGGCTGTGAAGATTAACTTCTAGAAATTAATTTCTATGAAATTGCCTTCCAAATTGTCATGGAGAGTGTCAGTGTAAGATTGAGAGAAGGAGAATAAATTTGATATTTTAAACTCACAGTAAGTTCTGGGAACAAGGCAGTAGACAAAGCCAGACTTCAACCTCCCATATATTGATGCTTCCTTTCCATTCCAGCTCATACACATCATCACCTCCATTTGTATGTGAGCCCTCACTTCATTCTCCTTCTCTTTAGTGGCAAAATGCTATGTAAGTAAAGGACATGTATATTTACCTCCTCCACCCCCCAAATTCTTGATGAAGTAGGCATTATTTTTACCTCATTTCCCAGATGAAGAAAGTGGTACTGAGGTAAGACATGTAAACAGCCCAAGGTCACAGCCCTTGGTGAGATGGCCTTGAAACTAGTCCAGCTCTGTTGAATGCCAGTCTGGCTGCACAGTTTTGCTACACGACTGCTATGGCTGCACCAAGAGACCTTGCAGCCAGGGGCCTACTGCCCACATGCTGCTCCTTGAGACCTGGCTTCAGGGTGCCCAGGGCTCTCTACCGTGGCTATCTTCCTTCCACCTACTTTATCTTTGTGCCACCCAAATATTCTTTTCTCTCTCTTCTCAGTCAACTGCATGTTCCTTTGAAAACTTAACCATGTCCTCTTTCCATTGACAGGAAAGACACCGTTATAAAATGGAACGTTCTGTAATAAATGGCCATGTAGTGTGGTACGGGAAGGAGCAATGATGGGACTCTCTTGAGAGCAGCTTTCAGTTTTGAGTCAGGCACTCACTTGCTAAGTTCCCTCAGACAGATATCTTAAACTCTTTGGGCCTCGGTTTCTTCATCTATAAAAGAAGAGAACATTGCCTGCCTTCCTTATTCATCAGGGCTACTGTGAAGATGAGGTCAGATCATTTATATGGAGAGAAATTTTAAATTGTACAGCACTAAGCAAATGGAAAGTGCTGTTATTTGACAGGCAGCTTTGCTGCAGAGAAGCAATCAGATTAACAGGAACTGAATTCGCATCCTAAGTGATGCCACTTACTGTCAGAGTGAGTTTGCACATGTCATTTCAAGTCCCTGAGTTTCAGTTTTCTAATCTCAAAAATGGGGGCAAAGGGCTTCCCGCAGGATTTCTGTTAAGGTTAATTAGGGTGTTGGCTTAGAACTTATTTATAAATCATTCTAATATTTACCATAATTGCTTATTGGTAGGAAATAAAGTATAAAATGCAAGTAAGTATACACAAAGGTTAGAGATGAGTGAGATTTGTTGAATGGACTTCAGGCTACTGGGGGCCTTTTGGAAGCTGCCAAACAAGCCTGTATAAACATGGAGTAACCCGGCCCAAATGGTTATGCTCCACAGTCTGAGCAGGCTACAAAAAAAGGTCAATTGCCTGAGATGAAAACTTCCATTGAATGATGGGGGTTTAAGAAGACTTGGTGCACAGAAGACCACTGACTACTACTAATAATGTTGTCTTGATAGGAGCATGAGTTGGGCAGGTCCCTGCTGTTCCTACTGTCAAGAGGAGGGAGCACAGTGGGTCTGCCTTCATCAGCCTCAGCCCCTTCACCCTTGGGAGAGCAGAGGAAGCAGTGTCTTGCTGTGTACGGTGAGCTGGGCAGACCAAGAATTTGGAACTTCTCCAACACCTGCAGTGCCTAGTTCCTTGATTTTTGGCTGCACCCCAGGCTTACTCATTGGTTGTGGTCTGGAAACCTACTGGTCTGCAAAGGGATAGGCTTATTCCTAAAATCCAGATTCTAGAAATAATGATGGTAAGAGCTATGCCTTTCTAAAAGAAAGAGCAGCATAAAAGGTAAACAGGTTACACTTGTGTTTAACATGGGGTCTAGAATTGGATATATGGGGCATAAAACCCAGTTCTTATTCATTGTCTTTATATTTCTAGACAAATGACTTATTGTCTCTGAGTCCCAATTTTATCATCTGTTTAAAGGGGATAATAATGCTAGCCTTCCTGGTCTGCTGTGATTAAATGTTATTAAATGAGAAAATGTAGGTAACGAGAGGAGTATTGTGATGGACACATACTTAATGTTCAAGTATGAAAGCTATTTCTTTGACATTTTCCTCTTTGGGGAACACAGATACAAACACAAAATATGTGTTGTGCTTCTGCTTGCTTGGGTCAAAATGAAGGCCTTTATTTAGTGCTAATCTTGGACAAGGCAGTTTGCTGGAAGCTGTGGGGAATACAAAGATGTTTACTTAGTAGCCCTTGTCCTTAAATATCTTCCAAGCCAGTGAAACAAAAGTAGGAAAAAATGAGTTGCAAAAGGTTTTATACACATGGGGCCTAATAAATGGTCAAGATAGCAAATGCTATAGGAACTTATATATGAGGGATGAGGGAAAGGAATGATCTTGGAAAACATTTCACAAAAAATCATGTTTTGTTTTATTTAGTCTATCAATCTGCCAGTTAGTCTGCCAATCCCTAATATTAGTGAATGGCAATATTGTCCTAAAAACTGTGCTAGAGGTCATGTTTGAGTTGGACTTTGAAGGAGAAATAGGAAATACAGAGAAGGAAGAGAAATTGGGATTCATTTCTCCATGTTTTTAAGTAAGTAAAGAGAAAAAAAATAATTTCATTTATTTTTTCCTTAGCTGTGGCTTTAACTACTTACTGATAATTCTTGTACGTTTGCCTTCACTCCCAAATCCTCTCACTGGCTCTAGGAAAGTAGTTCTTTCTGGATATCCTAACGGTATCTCAAATTCAACACATTCTATATATACTGAGATTATTATCTTTTCTTAAAAATGGGCACTATGTATAGTTCTTATCTTGACTAAGTTCATCACTACCTGTTTGGAGAGGCTGCCTGTCATGTCCCTGATGTCCTTGCCCATTCTTGCTGGGTATGACAAACCTCAAGGCCTAATTGTCCTCTGACCCTGAGCCATTTCTCCTGCTAGTTGTGTAGGCAATTAAGTTGGCCAAGACTGAGGCAGCATGACTACAGTTCTACCACTTACTCCCTGGAGACTGGGGACTGTCCTATTTACAGCTTGCCCTTGGCCCTGGGTTCTCCAGCTGCAGTGCAACCCACTGAGTATGTAACTGTCATCTGGGTCCATCACATCACTCTGTGGGCCTTAAGGGTAGGGGACTGGTGCTACCATGCTCATAGTCCGGCTATTTACTGTGCTGTGCAGTGAGTAAAGACCTGTCATATTCTGATCCATTGAGTCCCATTGTCTACTTTTTTGTACCCATGGAGCTATTGCAGGCCAGCCTGTTTGCTGGCTTATCCATGTTCTTACTCCTTCTTGCTTTACGAGGTTGGGGTTCTTCTCTGATACAATCCATTCAATAGTCCAAGTTCTAAACTTAAAATTATCCCCAATTCTTTCCTCTTCCTGGATCTTGCCATATGATTAGAAAATCAAAACTTGCCACTCCAAAGTTATACCCTATATCTTGCTTCTTCACATTTTTCCTAAGGTTATTCTCCTCCGCTGAGGCCTATTCATTGCAGAAGGTCTTCTAATTTAGTGATTCCATGTGGGGTTTGAAGAAAAAGAGTATGGATTTGAATCTCAGCAACACTTGCCATCTTTGTGACCTTGAACAGTGTCTTGATATTTTAATGTCTTGTTTTCCTCTGATATAAAATGGAGTAAGAATAACTAACTTACAGGATTGTATGATGATTATATGACTTAAAACATGTGAAGCACCTGTAACAGTACCCAGACAATAGTAGAAGCCCAGTAAATGTTCAAGATCATTATTATTATTTTCATCATGAACTACAGCCTTATGGTATCCCAGCCACCATACAATCTTCAGAACCACATCACTCACATACTTAAAAGCCTTCCTGCTGACTTGACTACAAATATGAAGGCAAAATTCCAAAGTTTTGGCCTTTCAATGTCTGGACTCATTCTTCTTTTTGGTAAATCCTCTCTACCTTCATGCAACATTTAATTCTTCTTCAAATGTGACACATCCTTTTGTTTCCTTTACATGAACCCCTTCTTGGTTTTCTCAGTTTTTCCCCCTTTCTCTTTAAATGCCTATTACTGGTCTATGTCTCAGCACAGTGAATGAAACATTAAGATTTAATAAATATATCCTTAATCAATAGATGAATTAAAAAAAGAAAGACAGAAAGACAGAAAGAAAAAAGAAAGAAAGAGTTTTAGAATAGCCTGTTAAGAATTTGTGAATTGAGCAAGAATTATTTCCTAGAAGATCACAGCGACTGCAGAGCTTCTTATGGTCGCTGTCCTCATAAAAATTCACCATTTTATATATACATATATATTCACAATTTTTTTTATCATAGGAGGATAAATACTCATGTATTTACACTGGATAATACATATGTTTTTATTTTCGTACTCATACTTCGCTTTATTGTTGTCTATATTCTAAAGAGACAAAATCAGAATTGGGTATTATCACTGGGATTTGAATAAATAGGTTTCTGCCTAAGTTTATATCAAAAACCTTTACTTACATTTAGGGAAAATATATGCCCAACTTTGCCCAGCAAAGTCCCAGTTTATGCATGTTACTTGGTGTGATTATTAATAACTTTCTTTCACTCTCAAAAGGATTTCAGTTCTGATGATAAATCATATTGTCATACTAGTCAAGGAAGGTTTATGATTAAGATTGTAGAAGAAATCAAATAACTACAGTCAGATATTATTTACATGGTGTGAGATATGTACCTGATTCATCAAAAACATCTATTGAGTGTTCTCTATGTAATAAGCTCAGTATTATACGTCCCTTTGAACGACAGGAAGATGTCCTGCTCTACACACTTTCTCTTCCCATTTTTAACTTTATCTGGGACTACTTTACCCAACCTGGATAGGAAGTCAGGTAAAAGGGTTCAAATCAATTATTTTTATTCTGATTCTCAGAAAGTCCATTTAGACTTTCTTGAAGGAAAAGTGGATTTATTGCCTACATAAATAAAAAGTTCAAAGCCACCTCACTTCAGGAATAGTTGGCTTTGTGTGTTCAAACAACGTTATTAGGAAGCTATCTCTATATCTCAGTTTTTCTTTCTACTATGTTAGCTTCATTCTCAAAAGGCTTTTCCCTCATGGAAACCCCCTGAAGATCTAGACTGACATTCTTGTAACTACATAGTCATCGGAAAGGGAGACTTCTTTCCTGTTGACTCTTGCAAGTCTCAAGAATCATTTTGCCTGGACCTTTTGGTTTTTTTTTATGAATCCGTATATAACTAGGAGGCTGGGAGATTGAATACGCTGACTGTTCAGGCCTGAGTCATATACCACCTCTGAATATGGAGGATGTGGGGTGGAGGGTCAATCAATCCAAACCACATGGACTGAGATTAGGAAGTGCTTGAAACCAATCAACAAACAAAACAACAAAACAAAAACAAACAAAAAGCAATGGGGAATGGCAAAAACTGAAGATCACAATCAACCCATGTTCATCCTGTTCAGCCTTATTATCCTGTATTTGTCATGGTAGATTAATTTCTGTCCATTTTTAATTTCTTCATGAAATGAATGCTGATTTCTTATGCAATCTATAGGCTTACCAAGGTTTTCTTGGTGCTTGTGACTGGACATGTGTCTGTTTGTGCTTAACCACCTTCTTTTTTTTCTGAATGACTCTCCTTCAGGAGTAACTCAAGGTTCCAGGCTTCTTCTATCTTGAGACTACCATTTCAGTTTTCTCCAACCAGCCACAGCTAGAGCAAGGTAGGAAGGATGTGAGTGTGCATGGGAGAGTATCAGGGGGCAAGCCTGGAGGGTCATATATGACTTCCCCCCACAGTTTACTGGTCACAACTTAGGCACATAGCTAAATCTAACTGCAAGGGGAACTGATAAACATAGTTCTTCCTGAGCACAGAAGGAACTTGGATTTCATTCACTGAATCTAACAAGTTATTTCTTCTGGGTTCCCAGAAAAAAAAAAAACAACTGTGATCCAGTCTGAAAAAAGAGCTTCTTGCCTTGTTCTCTGTTTCTGAGTCACAGCCTTTATTATAGTTCCAGTACTTTGAGACAGAAAACTCTGTAGTTTTAGAAAGATTCCCTCAGCTCCTACTTGTCCAGGGACTAGCTCTTAGACCCCCATACTGCAAACTGTCAGCCTAGACTCCCAACCAACCCTTGTCTTATCCTGGAGGTCATGTCTTCAGGCTACATGAGTCTGTTCTGACAGGCCTACCCTTATCACAACTCTATCCCCAAACTGACTATGACTATGGTAATTCTTATTGCCTTGGGTGATGTTTATGAAATTATTTTTATTGCAGGAGCCACCAAGTATTTACTCTCTCATATTCAGCAATTCTTATGACAATATTTCCAGCCTTGCTTTAGTTAGCAGGCTGTCAACCCCTTGATAACAATCCCAATTTATCACTCAGTTGTAAATATTGTCTCCAGACAAATATTGGCCTACATGGTTTGAGCCCTGAAGCAATTTTATTTTTACTCATTCTAAATAAAACCTGAATTACTTAGAGTTTGTGGATGGGTGAACAGAAGACGAGGGTGAGAAAGAAGTGGGGATGGGGGAAGGGAAGTTGCACAGCCTTGGAAATCTTTCAAAGAAGGAATAGGAGAAAAAGTATGTGACTTCCTGTCAAAGGATAAGGGAAGTGAGAGAATAAAACAGGTAAAAAAATAAAATAGAGAGCCAAGAAACAATAAAGGATAAGTCATAACAGAAAAGATTATTATATGTGCAGAGAAAAGATTATTGAAGGAAATAAGAGATGGATCAAATAAGAAGCCTGTGTAAGTACATGTCTCTGTTTTCCCATTTTCTCTTTCTCACCAGCCATCATTGAGTTGATCAGCAAGCATTGTACGAGCACCTACTCTTTGCTGGGCATATATGTCTCCACAACTTGAGGTACATATGCCATTTGTGCAATGGTGGGTAAGTGGCAAGTGGGTAAAGACAGATTATCAGAAGAGGGAGGGGTCTATGTCAACTGGAGATCTGAGGAAAGGATTCATGGTGGAAATGGGGATCAGTTGATCCATGAAGTCTGAGTATCACCAAAGAAACAGAGACAAGGGCAGAGGGCACTCTCAGCAAGGAGAGAAACATAGAGACACCTAAAGGCTGGGCTCAATCAGGAACCGTGTAGTCCACGAGCTTCAACTGACAAAGGTATTTGATGGAGCAGATCCAGAAAACAGAGAGAACAGATGAAAGTAAAGAAAAATAGAAGAGGAGAATAAGAAAATAATACAGAGAGATTGAGGGGAAAAAGAATAAAAGAAAAAGACATGGATGAAGAAAATGACAAATCAGCTTTTAGATGCTTCAGATGTTAATTTTTATATTCACACAAAAAAAGGGAAATCATAACATAAAGCAAAATGAATTTTTGTAAAGTAAACCTATGAATCCAGCACCAATATCAAATTTATAAAATTTTCATAATAACAAAAGTCTTATGTTCTTTGTCTATATATCCACTGCCTGCCCCATCCCTACAGCCAAGAAGAGTAATTATTACATTAACTTCTAGCATTATAGATTACTGTCGTCTCTAATCACATAGTATGTACTTTGGGTTCTTTTGCTCAGTATTGACTGTGAGATTCACCCATATTGCTGTGTGCAGTTATAGTTCACTCATTCTCATTGATGTTTAGCATCTCAAGGTAAAAATATACCACTATTTATTTAACTATTATTGGAAATTCTTGTGCAGACCTTTTGAAGATTCTGAATTTCTAATGGGTAGATACCTAGGAATAGGATCATTGCATTATAAAATATTCATATATCCAGCTTTGCTTGATGCAGACAAAGTGTTTTAAATGGTGTTTTAACTGATTTATACTCACACCAGCAGTGAATTTCAAGATTCATCATCACCTAGGCTTACTATCATCTGTCCTTATCATTTTAGTAATTTTGTTTAGTACGTGTACAGATATTTCATGACAGTTTTAATTTACATGTCACAATGACTTATGAATCTGAACACCCTTTTATGTGGTAATTTGCCTTATCTCATTCTGTGAAGAGGTGCTTCAATTATTTTATGCATTTTCTATTGGGCATTAGCCTCTCAATCATTATTTTGAAGGAGTTATTTGTGTATTCTGGTAGTGAGTCTCTTAATAAATATACTGAAAATTTTTTTCTCTCTGTGGTTTTCATTTACATTCTCTTAATAATGTTGTTGAATGAATAAAAATTCTTAATTACAATGCCTATATTATTAGTATTTTATTTTGTGGTTTGTCCTTCTTGTTTTATATTTAGGGAATCTTTGCCTTCCCCAAGATCATATTTCTCTATATTTTAGAAGATATGTTTTCTAAATATTTAATTTATGATCCATTTCAAATAAATTTTTTAATGTATGGTAAAAAGAGTGGCCAAGGTTATGTCTATATCTATCCATATCTATACATCTGTCAATATAGTTATGTAGATATAGATATGGAAAATTGACCCAGTGACATTGATTAAAGACTCTCACTCACTCGTTAAATGTCTTTAAGTTAAAATATTATTAATTTTAATGTAGTTCAGTTTAGCAATAGTTTCTTTATTTTTGAAAAAGCATTTGCCAACCTCAAGGTCACAAAGATATTCTCCTATGATATAAACAAATTATTTTTTATTTGAAACTTAAATTTGCAATCTATCTGGAAATGATTTTTTTAATTCTGGAAGGTAGAGTACTATATATATGTATTTTTTTCAATATGAATATTCCATTCAGTAGTATCATTTATTGAAATATTTATCCTTTTACATTTACACTACAGCATTATGTTTTACATAATAAAAAGGCCATTTAATTGTGGGTCTGTTAAGTTTTCTACTGTGTCCCGATGGATGATTTGTCAGTCTTTGTGCCAGAACCAGACTGTCTCTATTATTGTAGCTTATTGACAAGTATTTTGATCTGGTAGTGTAAGTTATTCAGGTTTCTTCTTCAAGTTTGTCTTGGCTGTTATTTTTTCCTTTCATTTTGAATTTCCAAATATATTATAGAATCAGGTTATAATTTCACAATACCCTGATGGGACTAATCATGTGACTGTATTGAATTTACAGAAAATTTTGAGAAAAACTGGTTTCTTCACATTATTAATTTTTCCAATTCATGTAAAAGATAAATATGTACATTTATATAACTTTAAACATATTATATCAATAACATTTGTGGTTTTCTGTGTAGAGCTTTGGACATTTTAAAAAGACTTATTCCCAAGTATCTTGATGTTATTTGTTGCTAGTTAAAATGGGATTTATTTTTAAAACTTCTTCTTATATTTCTCTAGTGCTGACATATGGGAATAAAATTGACTTCTACATCTAGACCTGTCTTGCTAAATTTATTTATTAATTGAATCTTTTTCTGTAGATTTCTTTTAGCTATTCCAAAGGCATATTCACCATTTGATAAAATTGACAGGGTACTTTTCAAAAAAACTTTTCCAAACTTATGCTTCTTATTTATTTTTGCTTACCTATTGAAATAGTTAAAATCTTCACTATGTACGATGTTAAATCAAAATGATTCCTGAGGGCATATTTTTATTTTTTCATTTCTCTGTGGGAAATTATTTAATATTTCACCACTGATAATGATTTTTGCTCATATTATCTACTCTTATTTTTAATATCTGGATAAATATAAATGATCTGCTATTTTTTATTCTTGATACTAATAGGTTTTTTCTATTTTTTTTGTCTAGATGTTGATGTGGATTGTTATATTATTCTTGTTATCAAAGAATCTACTTCTTATTATTTATTTTATCAACTGATTGTTAATGTTTTATAACATGATAGGTCCATGATTTCCTTCTTATATTCTTTGAGTGTGATTTCCTATTCTTTTACTCTACCTCCTTAAAATGAAAGCATTAATCATGTTCCAGAAAGTTTTCCATTTGCCAAATGCCTGACTCCTTTCACTTCTGAGTAGCGCCAATCCTTGATTCCTTTCTGCTGACAAAACTTCCCAAATAGACATCTTGCCTGGACCATAGTCTTCAAGTTCTCTAGCTTTTTTGAGACCTTAAGGCTGATCTCTCAATCCCTTCATCTGGGTGTGTCCTCAGAACCCAAAATATAGGTCTATGTTCAGAGCACCCTAGCCCTTCCTGCTATAAACTCAACTTCTAGTCATGCCCTCTGTACACATTCAATCATTATTGTCATCACTGTAGGAAGGCAGACTATTAGTGCTCTTTCCTCTTAAATCTAAGCATGACACCTACCTTTTCCACCCCATCTCCAAACAATGAGCTCTTCTATGAGTGTACAGACAGACAGACAGACACACACACACACACACACACACACACACTTGATTGTGAGCAGGGCTGTGCTGAGTACTTGGAACATGCAGTGAGTAAGGTAATGTCTGGCACAGATGAGGTGCCTCAAATAACAAGAATAAAGGAGTGAATAAAGGAATGACTGGAAGGATGTGAAGGTGCCTTTGTGCAAACATTCATTTATTCAACAAACACACAATGAGTGGATGATGTGAGTTCTTCAGCTTCAGACACAGAAAGTGGAAAAAGGTAAAGTACATATAAATGTTCATGAGATGTAAGTTCTTTCTTCAATTGATTCATTCAATAAAAAGGAAAAGACTTACAAATAATACATGGTAACATGAGAATATTGCACTATGAATGGTATAAAACATGCATGATGGCAATAAGTTTATTCATTTATATATAAAATCGTGCATTTAATCAATTTGTATTGAATTCCTAATCTATGTGACTGTCATGGTTTCAATAAAGGAAGCAAAGTACAGAAATACCAATGATATAATCCCTAGTCTAAAATGACTTAGCATCCAAAAAGGAAGAAAATGTGTGCCCCCAATAAATACAGACATAAAAAATGTGCTGTATCTATATATCTATGTGTAGATATATGATGTATCTTATGCGTTATATATTAGACTCTGACCACTGACTCATTAATGCAACTAGCAACAATTAGGTCCCACCTTACATTGGATATATATGATATGCACTAAGACATACTACTCATCTGAAAAAAAAAGACTCTTGCTTACATATTGAAGGCAAGGTAATCAATTTTCTAGGAGGCAATATTTGATAGGATACGATCTACATAAGCAATATGGAAAGAGAAGGCATTCAAAGTAGAATAAATGGCATAAGTAAAAGTGCAGACACAGGGAAAAATAAATGCCCTAACACACATATTGTTTAATTTGAATGTGGGAAAATTATAAAACAAAAAGTAATAAAGGGAGACTGGGAGTAAGGAGAAAGAATATTAAGGTTCCAGTCTTCTCATCATTATAGAATAATTCACTTTACAGTTAATCTACTGGCATTCATGGCATTGCGCATTTTCAGATCAGTTCAATTCAACACAATCCAATACAAACAATTTAGTACAATTTGATCAAATGAAATAATTTTCTATTAATGCTGTCATGATGCATAATTTATATCACCTATTCAGCATTTCACAGTTAGCATTCTCAGGTCAGTTAGTATAAGCTGAGCTATGACTCCCACTTAGGTCTTTATTCATAGTGACAAAAGTGAAGCAGAGCTATCTACAGGGCCCTGAGGCCACACTGCCTCCATTCTGGCAAGGAAATTTTCTCTGGGAGATAAGATGCTTAGAGAGTCATATTTCTTCCATGTAACCAGGTCTTATTTGATAGAAGAACAGACGTAAAGGAGAATAATTTTTGAAGTCAGAATGTCACAGAAGGAATCCTTAAGTGTTTGCACTGTATCAGGAAAGAGGTGTGAGTGGGTGCAGAATGACTCATGATGAAAATGAACGTGGCATCTCTATTGCAGCTTCCATTCAAGAGAATGCATTGTTTTCTCTCTAATTTTGGACAGCCCATGGGTGGGTACCATGACTCCAGCAGGAAGCATGAAAAACCAATTTACGAATTATTCAGATGATCACATTTTAATTCTAAAATTAGCTTGACTAATTGGCTCTCAGCTGGGAAAAAAAGAACTGCAAGATCCTAGGTTTCATGTTTATTAGCCAATTGCAAGCAATAATTCCAGCAAAACCTAACTAAAGAAAAATAATTTAAGTGATCAAAATCTTCATCGATATGTGCTCTGCATAAAAATTATGTATGCATTGAATGAAAATTTTAAAATACTGAAGCATAAAGAAGAAAACAAAAATTATTCTTAAACCCACCATCTAAAATTAATCCCTGTAAATTCTGGTATGTAAGCCTCTACATATTTTTCTCTCTAATTTTTCTTTTAAAAATGGACTTCTAATATCTTGTAACTTTTAAAAGCAACTAAATATGAACATATTTCTACCTCAATAAATATACTTATATAGCATCATTTTAATAGCTTGATCATAGTCCATTGTATTGATGTCATAATTTAACCAATTACTTATAATTAGACTGTACATTGCTGCAGATTTTCCAATACAAACAACAATGCTGTGATGAACATTCATATACATATATATTCATATTCATATATTTCTTTACACACTTCTCCAATTATACTCTTAGGATAAATTCCTAGGTAGAATTATTGGATCAGAAAGTACAAAACATACATTTTAATTAAAATTTCAGCTAATTAATACTTTTTTATTTCTTTTTTTACCATATGCTAATTTTAGAGCTTTAACTTATGGCATGAGTTCATACATAGATACGTAAAAACATGAAGTAACTGAAAACCATAAATATAAGACTAAGCTTTTAATTTCTGTTTTCAAATTATGAATAGTCTTGGTTATTACTTCTGACATTCATCTCTCTTTGCTAAATTGATGAGATAATCCCTGCCCTACTAGCTGCTGAAACAACCGGTACTTGGGATAGTATTTGGACATAAGGAGATTTAAAATAAAATAAAAAAAATTAAAAAAAAAAAACTTTGAGAAATCACTACCTAGGCCTGAACCACAGATGGCTTGTGACTCACATTTTAAAGAGCTGCATGAGTTTGAAATTTCTGTTTGAGGTATTAAGACAAAACTCATCTAGGACCAATGAAAACCTAGCTTCTCAGCAAAAGAAATTTTCAAACTCAATAGAAATTCATGAGTGCATGGACTAGCCACAGGAAAACAAAACAAAACACACCACCACAGGGTTATTTTTTCCCAAATTTTCTATTGTGGTAAAATGCACAAACATAAAATTTATCACATTAACCATCTTTAAGTGTATAGTTCAGTGATATTAAATACATACAAAATGTGCTAACATTACCATGGTCCATCTCCACAACTCACTTCACCTTGTGAAACTTCAACTTTATACTAATTAAAGAATAATACCCCAGTCTTCCCTTTCTCTCAGCCCCTGACAACCACGATTCTGCTTCCTGTCTCTATGATTTTGACTACTCTAAGTACCTCAGGTAAGTGGAATCATACAATACTTAACTTTTTGTGACTGGCTTATTTCACTTAGCATAATATCTTCAAGGTTCATCCATGTTGGATCATATGTCAGAATTTAGTTCCTTTTTTTTTTAACATCTTTATTGGAGTATAATTGCTTTACAATGCTGTGTTAGTTTCTGCAGTATAGTGTTAGTTTCTGCTGTGTAACGAAGTGAATCAGCTATATGCATACATATATCTCCATATACCTTCACTCTTGCGGCTTCTTCCAACCCTCCTTATCCCACCCATCTAGGTGGTCGAAAAGCACCGAGATAATCACACTGTGCCATGCAGCTGCTTCCCACTAGCTGTCTATTTTACATCACATATTGTATATACGTCAATGCTACTCTCTTACTTCGGCCCAGTTTGCCCTTCCCCCTCGCCATGTCCTCAAGTCCATTCTCTACATCTGGGTCTTTATTCCTGTCCTGCCCTTAGGTTCATCAGAACCATTTTTTTTTTTTTTAGATTCCATATATATGTGTTAGCACACGGTATTTGTTTTTCTCTTTCTGACTTACTTCACTCTGTATGACAGACTCTAGGTCCATCCACTTCACTACAATAACTCAATTTCATTTCTTTTTACAGCTGAGTAATATTCCATTGCATATATGTACCACATCTTCTTTATCCATTCATCAGTCGATGGACACTGAGGTTGCTTCCATGTCCTGGTTATTGTAAATAGTGCTGCAATGGACATTGTGGTACATGACTCTTTTGGAATTATGGTTTTCTCAGGGTATATGCCCAGTAGTGGGATTGCTGGGTCATATGGTAGTTCTATTTTTAGTTTTTTAAGGAACCTCCATACTTTTCTCCATAGTGGCTGTATCAACTTACATTCCCACCAACACTGCAAGAGGGTTCCCTTTTCTCCACACCCTCTAGACCATTTAGTGTTTGTAGATGTTTTGATGATGGCCATTCTGATCCGTGTGAGATTAAACCCCATTGTAGTTTCGATTTGCATTTCTCTAATGATTAGTGATGTTGAGCATCCTTTCATGTGTTTGTTGGCAATCTGTATATCTTCTTTGGAGAAATGTCTATTTAGGTCTTCTGCCCATTTTTGGATTGGGTTGTTTGTTTTATGATATTGAGCTGCATAAGCTGCTTGTAAATTTTGGAGATTAATCCTCTGTCAGTTGCTTCATTTGCAAATATTTTCTCCCATTCTGAGGGTTGTCTTTTCATCTTGTTTATGGTTTCCTTTGCTCTGCAAAAGCTTTTATGTTTCATTACATCCCATTTGTTTATTTTTGGTTTTATTTCCATTTCTCCAGGAGGTGGGTAAAAAAGGATCTTGCTGTGATTTATGTCATAGAGTGTTCTGCCTATGTTTTCCTCTAAGAGTTTTATAGTGTCTGGCCTTACATTTATGTCTTTAATCCATGCTGAGTTTATTTTTGTGTATGGTGTTAGGAAGTGTTCTAATTTCATTCTTTTACATGTAGCTGTCCAGTTTTTCCAGAACCACTTATAGAAGAGGCTGTCTTTTCTCCATTGTATACTTTTGCATCTGTTATCAAAGATAAGGTGACCATACCTGTGTGGACTTATCTCTGGGCTTCCTATTCTGTTGCATTGATCTATGTTTCTGTTTTTGTGCCAGTACCATACTGTCCTGATTACTGTAGCTTTGTAGTATAGTCTGAAGTCAGGGAGCTTGATTCCACCAGCTCCGTTTTTCTTTCTCAAGATTGTTTTGGCTATTTGGGGTCTTTTGTGTTTCCATACAAATTGTGATTTTTTTTCTTCTAGTTCTGTGAATAATGTCATTGGTAGTTTGATAGGGATTGCACTGAACCTGTAGATTGCTTGGGTAGTATACTCATTTTCACAATGTTGATTCTTCCAATCCAAGAACATGGTATATCTCTCCATCTATTTGTATTATCTTTAATTTCTTTCATCAGTGTCTTATAGTTTTCTGTATACAGGTCTTTTGTCTCCTTAGGTAGGTTTATTCCTAGGTATTTTATTCTTTTTGTTGCAATGGTACATGGGATTGTTTCCTTAATTTCTCTTTCATATTTTCCATCATTAGTGTATAGGAATGCAAGAGATTTCTGTGCATTAATTTTTTACCCTGCTACTCTACCAAATTCATTGATTTGCTCTAGTAGTTTTCTGGTAGCATCTTTAGGATTCTCTATGTATAGTATCATGTCATCTTCAAACAGTGATAGTTTTACTTCTTCTTTTCTGATTTTGATTCCTTTTGTTTCTTTTTCTTCTCTGATTGCCATGGCTAAAACTTCCAAAACTATGTTGAATAATAGTGGTGAGAGTGGGCAATCTTTTCTTGTTCCTGATCTTAGAGGAAACAGTTCCAGTTTTTCACCATTGAGAATGATGTTGGCTGTGGGTTTGTCATACATGGCCTTTACTATGTTGAGGTAGGTTCCCTCTATGCCTATTTTCTGGAGAGTTTTTATTATAAATGGGTGTTGAATTTTGTCAAAAGCTTTTTCTGCATCTATTGAGATTATCATATGTTTTTATCTTTTAGTTGGTTAATATGGTGTATCACATTGATTGATATGTGTATACTGAAGAATCCTTGCATTCCTGGGATAAACCCCACTTGATCATGGTGTATGATCCTTTTCATGTGTTGTTGGATTCTGTTTGCTAGTATTTTGTTGAGTATTTTTGCATCTATGTTCATAAGAGATATTGGCCTACAGTTTTCTTTTTTTGTGTGACATCTTTGTCTGGTTTTGGTATCAGGGTGATGGTGGCCTCAGAGAATGAGTTTGGGAGTGTTCCTCCCTCTGCTATATTTTGGAAGAGTTTGAGAAGGATAGGTGTTAGCTCTTCTCTAAATGTTTGATAGAATTCACCTGTGAAGCCATCTGTTCCTGGGCTTTTGTTTGTTGGAAGATTTTTAATCACAGTTTCAATTTCAGTGCTTGTGACTCATCTGTTTATATTTTCTATTTCTTCCTGGTTCAGTCTCAGAAGGTTGTGCTTTTCTAAGAATTTGTCCATTTCTTCCAGGTTGTCCATTTTATTGGCATATGGTTGATCTCATGACCCTTTGTATTTCTGCAGTGTCAGTTGTTACTCCTCCTTTTCTAATTCTAATTCTGCTGTTTGAGTCTTCTCCCTTTTTTTCTTGATGAGTCTGGCTAATGGTTTATAAATTTTGTTTATCTTCTCAAAGAACCACATTTTAATTTTATTGATCTTTGCTATCATTCCTTCATTTCTTATTTATTTCTGATCTGATCTTTATGATTTCTTTCCTTCTGCTAACTTTGGGGGTTTTTTTGTTCTTCTTTCTCTAATTGCTTTAGGTGTAAGGTTAAGTTGTTATTTGAGATGTTTCTTGTCTATTGAGGTAGGATTGTATTGCTATAAACTTCCCTCTTAGAATGGCTTTTGCTGCATCCCATAGGTTTTCGGTCGTCATGTTTTCATTGTCATTCATTTCTAGGTATTTTTTGATTTCCTCTTTGATTTCTTCAGTTATCTCTTGGTTATTTAATAGCATAATGTTTTGCCTCCATGTGTTTGTATTTTTTACAGTTTTTTTCCTGTAACTGATATCTAGTCTCATAGCGTTTTGGTCGGAAAAGATACGATATAAATTTTCTTAAATTTACAAACGCTTGATTTGTGACCCAAGGTATGATCTATCCTGGAGAATGTTCCATGAGCACTTGAGAAGAATGTGTATTCTGTTGTTTTTGGATGGAGTGTCCTATCAATACCAATTAAGTCCATCTTGTTTAATGTGTCATTTAAAGCTTGTGTTTCCTTATTTATTTTCATTTTGGATGATCTGTCCATTGGTGAAAGTGGGATGTTAAAGTCCCCTAGTATGATTGTGTTACTGTTGATTTCCCCTTTTATGGCTATTAGCACCGGTGTTATGTATTAAGGTGTTCCTTTGTTGGGTGCATAAATATTGACAATTGTTATATCTTCTTCTTAGATTGATCCCTTGATCATTATGTAGTGTCCTTCTTTGTCTCTTGTAATAGTCTTTATTTTAAAGTCTATTTTGTCTGATATGAGAATTGCTACTCCAGCTTTCTTTTGATTTCCATTTGCATTGAATAGTTTTTCCATCCCCTCACTTTCAGTGTGTATGTGTCCCTAGGTCTGAAGTGGGTCTCTTGTAGACAGCATATATATGGGTCTTGTTTTTTATCCATTTGACCAGTCTATGTCTTTTGGTTGGAGCATTTAACCCAGTTACATTTAAGGTAATTATTGATATGCATGTTCCTATTACCATTTTCTTAACTGTTTTGGGCTTGTTATTGTAGGCCTTTTCCTTCTCTTGTGTTTCCTGCCTTTAGCAGGAAGTTCCTTTAGCATTTGTTGGAAAGCTGGTTTGGTGGTGCTGAATTCTCTTAACTTTTGCCTATCTGTAAAGGTTCTAATTTCTCCATTGAATCTGAATGAGATCCTTGCTGGGTAGTGTAATCTTGGTTGTAGGTTTTTCCCTTTCATCACTTTAAATATGTCATGCCACTCCCTTCTGGCTTTCAGAGTTTCTGCTGAAAAATCAGCTGTTAACCTTATGGGGATTCCCTTGTATGTTATTTGTTGCTTTTCCCTTGATGCTTTTAATATATTTTCTTTGTAATTAATTTTTGATTGTATGATTAATATGTGTCTTGACGTGTTTCTCTTTGGGTTTATCCTGTATGGTACTCTCTGTGCTTCCTGGACTTGACTGACTATATCCTTTCCCACATTAGGGAAGTTTTTGACTATAATCTCCTCAAACATTTTCTCAGACCCTTTCTTTTTTTCTTCTTCTTCTGGAACCCCTATAATTCGAATGTTGGTGCTTTTAATGTTGTCCCAGAGGTTTCTGAGACTGTCCTCAATTCTTTTCATTCTTTTTTCTTTATTCTGCTCCCTGGCAGTTATTTCCACCAGTTTATCTTCCAGCTCACTTACCTGTTCTTCTGCTTCAGTTATTCTGTTATTGATTCCTTCTAGAGTATTTTTAATTTCTATAATTGTGTTGTTCATCACTGTTTGTTTGCTCTTTAGTTCTTCTAGATCTTTGTTAAATGTTCCTTGTATTTTCTCCATTCTGCTTCCGAGATTTTGGATCATCCTTACTATCATTACTCTGAATTCTTTTTCAGGTAGGTTGCCTATTTCGTCTTCATTTATTTGTTCTTGTAAGTTTTTACTTTGCTCCTTCGTCTGTAACAAACTTTTTTGTCGTTTCTTTTTTTTTTTTTTTTTTTGATGGGTGATGCTGCTTTCCTGTCTTATTGGTTGTTTGGCCTGAGATGTCCAGCACTGGAGCTTACAGACAGTTGGATAGAGCTGGGTGTTGGTGCTGAGATGAGGACCTCCGGGGGGCCTCACTCCGATTGATATTCCCTGGGGTCAGAGGTTCTCTGTTAGTCCAGCGGTTTGGACTCAGAGCTCGCACCACAGGAGCTCAGACCCGACATCTGGCCTGGGAACCAAATCCCGCAAGCTTTGTGGCGCGGTAAAGGAAAAAAAAAAAGAAAGAAAGAAAGAAAAAAAGGAAAAGTAAAATATCAAAGAATAAAAACAAAATAAAATTAGAAAGATAAAAAATATATTAGGAAAAATAAAACTATAATTGAAACAACCAGTCGCTGGGGGTTCCTCCCATCCCCTTAGGTGTCCGTGGTCCTCCACCAGTGCCTTGTAGTTGCCCTAGTTGTGAGGAGATGCGAATTCCGCATCCTCCTAGTACGCCATCTTGAGTCCACACACCCAGAATTTCCTTCTTTTTAAACACTGCATAATATTCCATTGTGTGTATATACCAAATTTTGTTTATCCATTCATTCATCGATGGACACTTGGGTTGCTTCCACAACCCTATTGTTTTTTTTTAAATAAAGATATGATAAAAAATGAGATAAGATTAAAATATAAGTATTAAATAGAATTTATAGGATTAATCAATCATCCTTTTTAATAAATCTAAAGTAAATAAAACAACATTAAAGAGACAACAAAATAACTATTAAAGTTGTCAGATGAATAAGAAAAAAAATGGCAAATATCTATAGAAAAAATAATGTATTTGAAAGAATTGTAAAGAAATCTTTAACAGTATAATTCAGGAAGAAAAGAAGAAAGTAAAGACAACAATGTAGGAAGAAGGGAAGGAGAGGAAAAGTGAGATAAATGTTATCATTTAATAATAATAAAATAGATATATAAATGCAATGGTAAATTAATAAATTTAAATTGAGTACATTTTCAAGTTTAAAAAATGTGTTCCAGATTTTAAAATAATTATTTCATATACTAATCATAAGAGATATACCTAACAAAAATAGGAGAAAAAATAAGACAAATGACTATTAAGAATAATCCAGTATATTAATATTGACATCAGAGAAAACTGATTTGAATATAAAGTTTTCCAATATATGAAATGCATTATGACGTTGGGTTTTATGCTCAAACACACTCTTTGGTCCCAGAGAGCCTGATATTAATATAAGTGTAGACATATGAACACACTTGTATTTATGGATAGTCACTTAATAGTATTTTACTAGTAACTGCCATATCTATAGGAAAGTACATTGTACACTCCACGGACACTGCATATTGGAAAACCAAAACGGAAAAAAAAAATAAAGAGATTCATTGCACCAAGAATGAGGGACAGATCCTGTTGATGACATCTGAGTATTCCACCCAGCCTAAGAGTTCTTACATAAGAAAACATCTCATGCCAGGGATGTTAGAGAGAGCTGGAGCTGACTCTGAGCCTCACATAGCTTTATATATCCACAGCACTTAAAATAGTGCCATGAACATAGATCTTTGATCATTCATTCATTCACCTTTTTAACCTTTTATTTATGCATCCAGGTCCTTGGCTGTGAAGGACTCTTTTTGTTTTCTCTAGTGGTGATAGTAGGGATTTAAGACACAGCCTTTCTGCAGAAATTTCTAGCAATAGGAATGATAGTTCACTCTGAATAAGATCAGATAATTTACTAGTTCAATCTCCTTATTTTACATATCAGGCAAAACTCATATGTAAACTTTTCACTTAGCCTCTCCCTTACTGAATCACATAGTTGATTTGTAGCCGTGTGTGGAAGGATCCTTATTACAAGTTTAATGATGGACGTGATGGTTAAGAGTTTGAACAATGAACCCAAATTTAAAATCTATCTCCATGACCTGAAGCTTGCTTCGTGATTTCAGTCCTTATGTTTATTTGTCTTTCAGATTTATAACTGGACTTTCAAGAAGTTAAGACATTTGCACAATTCATAAGGGAATGATGAAACAAGTTGAGCTTGCAAAGCCTGTGGTGCAGTGTACGACACCTTAGTTTATAGCACTTGATAAATGAGGGCTATTGTAAATATTATGATTATTATTTTATTAACATTACTACCAGGATATCAGCTGCCCTTCCTTAGCTGGTTTAACATCTCCCAATCATCAGAATTCAGCATTTCCTTTTTGTTCCTTCTCACATACACACTGTAGAATGCTTTGTCAGTTTGATTTCCATTTCTGAGTCGCATTCACTGCCTTTTAAAGTCAAATCCATTGGTGTCCCCAGCATCAGCTCCTGAGCTACTGCGCTTCTCTAGGGCTTATGAGTTTTGCTCATTAGATGCTAAATTACTGCCACCAGAAAGTGACAAGTCTTAGTTAGCAACATCTTTGCCACAATAAAACTCACTCAATAAAAACAAAAGGAGTCACAGAGATGCAGAGTTTGGGGGATCATAAAGAATATCTATCAGTTTCAAGCAGTTTGTGTTTATACAAGTGGCAGCACTGAGTGAGTTAATGCTAAGAAAATACACAACTTCAGTTAACGAGATAGATTATTTAGGAAAACAGAACTGTCACTATTGCTTGCCATACAAAGCTATAAATTTGTTACTTTTGAATGCTGGGTGCATTAGCAAACACATCATTTATTCAAATTGAGATGTTCCCCAGAGCTGCACTTTGGTTAATGAAGATAAAACCCTTACGTTGGTTGTTAAATGTTATCTTCCCATCCTGGGAACCCTTCCAACAGCAACCTAGGCATTTATTCTCTGAGATGATTTGCTTAGTGTGGGATCTTCATGTGTATTTCAGAACCTGGATGGGTTCTCTTAAATGATCTCTGGGGTTACCACCTATGAAAACCGAAGATCCGCATCTGGCTGGTTTGATAAAGTATGGAACTAAAGGGAGAGAAAAATTTAGAATCTCAGACCCAGAGAAAACTTGTATGGTTTCATTGAAAAAGTTATCCAGCTTTTAATCTCCCTTTTTTCTCTTTTCAGCCAAAAACGTCCCCATTCTCTTCCACTCCCTCACCTCTCCCTCACTCCCCAGCTTTCACTGAGGTCAAGAATGGGATCTGTGTCACTAAATCAAATGAATAGTTTTGGTTTTCTTTTACTTGATTTATGAGAAGTATTTGACACTATCAATACATTCCTGCTTCTTTCAAAACTACAGCCAATTAGTTTCCATGGCACCATGCTATTCTAGCTTTCCTCTTATATCTCTTGCCAAGTTAATTCCCCTCCACCCAGTCATTACATGATGCTGCCTCTCAAGGCTCAGTACAAGCTCAGCTCTTTTCCTCCTTCTATTCACTCTTCCTAGAGGATCTCATCTCCGCCGACACCTTTCAGTGCTATCTATTTGTAGGCAACTCACAAACTGGCCTGCATCTCTGACGCATATATCTCCCTGTGCTCTGGATTCATTTGACCAGGTGAATGTTTGACATCTCCCAAAAGCTGTCTCAATATCTTTGCAAATTCTCAAAATGCCTAGTCCAAATGCCTGAATTTCCTCCCCAAATATAGGTTTCCTTCAAAACCACTATATGTTTTGTTTTTCACAAGCCAGAAACTTGAGTGTCATCCTAAAAATAGCCTCCTTACACTTCATATTCAATCTATGAAGATGTACTGTATATTACAGCTCTTAAATATTGTTTATAGCTATCTACGTCTTTCTATACTTCCAGGCCTTTTACACCAGTAAAAGCCTGGCCTTGGGCAAGAGCTTCTGAATTGGTCACCTCAATTCAAATCTGCCCCACTATGAATGTAAAGTGGTGCAGCCACTGTGGAAAACAATATGGAGTTTCCTCAAAAAACTAAAAACAGAGTTGCCACGTGATCCAGCAATTCCACTCGTGGACATATATCGGACAAAACTGTAATTCAAAAAGATACATGTACCCCTATGCTCATAGCAGCACTACTGACAATAGCCAAGACATGGAAACAACCTAAATGTCCATTGAAATACGAATGGATAAAGAAGGTGTGGTACATATATACAATGGAATACTACTCAGCCATAAAGAAGAATGAAGTAATGCCATTTGCAGTAACATGGATGGACCTAGAGATTATCATACTAAGTGAAGTAGGTCAGAAAGAGAAAGACAAATTCCATATGATATCACTTATATGTAGAATCTAAAATATGACACAAATGAACTTATCTACGAAACAAAAATAGGCTCACAGTAATGGAGAACAGACCTGTGGTTGCCAAGGGGGAGGAGGGATGGGAAAGGGATGGATTGGGAGTTTGGGATTAGCAGATACAAACTATTTTATATAGAATGGATAAACAACAAGGTCCTACTGTAGAGCACAGGGAATTATATTCAATATTCTATGATAAACCATGATTGAAAAGAATATGAAAAAGAATATAAACATATGTATAACTGAATCACTTTGCTGTACAGCAGAAATTAAAACAACACTGTAAATCAACTATACTTCAATAAAGTTTTAAAAAATCAGCCCCACTCTAACAATTCTTTATTTTACCAATAATCTGGATGCTTACAGAGCAAAATGAGATCATGTCATCTCCCTTTCCTTACTTGAAATGATTTAAACGTTTTTGCTTTAGGAACCACATCAGTTAGCCACTCTGTCTCTCTGCAGGCCCATCACACACCCCCACTCTGCCCTTCTTCTCACTGGGACAACCGCCAGTTTGCTTTATGCTCCTCACAATCACCATCCTCCCTGCAGACAGTGTCTTCTTTTTGGTCCACAATTCTACTCCCCTTCAATCACCTCCTAATTAACACATACTTTTAGTCACTGCTCATTTCTTACTCCATTAGAAATAGTCACAGTAACTTTCCTGACAAGGTCAATCATTTCTATTATATGCTCTAATATTACTCAAATTAAATTATAATTAACTATATTTATCTATATTTTATTAGTATTTGTAATCCTCTTTAAAATGCATTTCCCAGAGCACAAGTTCATTAGAGTTAAAATATCTGATTATTCTCAGCACTGTAGCCTCAGAAGCAACCAGCTTCATAAGTTTAAATATGAACATATATGGCTCCAATTATCTAATATATAATCTAATCGCTGCCAACCTGGCCTGCCACTGGGTGGGTGACTTCCAGGCCCTGCCTGCAGACACAGCTGCGGCCCCGCCCTGCCAAGGACACGCTGCATGCACCGACCGGCGGGGCCACGACCTGTGGAGCAGCAGAACAAGCCCGTGACCAGGGACGAGCAGGGCCGCCCAGGCGGCTGCAGGGTGTGCCCTGGTCCGTGGCCCAAGGCAAGACCTCACTGGGCAGCCTGAAGCAGACCAGTGTGGAGGTGGGCCTACCGGCCCCTGGCAGCTCCCCAGGGAGGAGAATATGGCGACGTTCAGCCGCACGCTGCCCGGGCGTCGGCAGGCCCTCGCTGGGCGACCCCGCCGCCACCACGTGACCGGCCACGTGACCCACGATGTGTCTCGCGCTGCCAGCAGCTCCTCAGCAAGTGGAAGCAGAAGTCGCTGGGGGGCCGTGGCCTGGAGGAGCGGGGGGAAAGGGGGTCCGGCTCCCCAGACCCCATCACTGTATCTCAGGGTGCAGGCAGAGCCTGGGCGTGGGCCGCGGGTTAAAAATAAAAGCAACTTTAAAACTATATGGCTAAAAAAAATATATATATATGGCTATATATATGGCTGAGTTTACCTAATATATACTCAATATATAATATGTGTATATATACATATATATATTGACTTTGGACAATTCAGTCTATTTGAAGCTCAATTTTCTCATCTGTTTAATAGGGTTAGCCATAATATCTAAAGTCTTTTCATGTCTAGATGTACATAGAATAGTAATAAATGTGACAGAAAAATAATAATTGCATGGCAAAAATTTTCCTATATCCAAATTCAAGACTCAACTGAAAAGTCACAATATTTGCAATGTATATCATAAATGAAGAATTAATATTCTGAAATGCAAAGAACTCTGAATATGAGTGAAAAATTGCCGAAAGTATGACAGAAAAGGGGCAAAAGACAGTCACAGATAATTCACAGGAAATGGATAAAGATATGAAAATATATTTAATCTCTCATAAAGGCAAAACAGAAAATAAAACTATACTGGGTTACTTTTTCTCATATATCAGATTGGCAAGAATAAAAAATATGGTGCCATACCTTGTTGGTGGAGATGTAGAGAAACAGTCACTCTACTACTCATGGGATGCTATTTGAAATAAACTTTGATTATAAACTTATGGAGGAGAATTTTTCATTTTCAACAAAAATACATGTATGTTCACATTGTAGCCTAACAATCCAATTTCCAGGAACTTACCCTGAAGATATATCTCCCAAAATAGGAAGATTCATATGTAAGGGGATATTCATTGCAACGTTGATTAAAAATGCAAAATATTGGCAACAACCTGTATGCTAATACAGAGAAAATAAGTTCAGTAAATGGTGGTATATTCACATAATGGAGTAAAATATAGCCAGAGTAAAAGAATGGGGATGAGAAAGATCTCTATGATATGGAGTAATTTTCAGGATGTATAATTAAGTGAAAAAGCTAAAATACAGACAGTTGTATAAAGTATGCTGTTCTTTGTGTAAAAAAGATGGGGAAGTGAGAAAATGTGCCTGTATCTTTTAATTATGCATATCAAAAACACAGGACATATAAACAATAGATTAATGAAATCGGTCACTTATATGGCAGGGGTGAGAAAGATGGAAAGTACAGAAGTATAGGATGGGGAATGATGCTTCTCTGAGCATACCATTTTGAACACTGAATTTTACAGCAATGTTAATGTTTCAAATTCTCAAAAACAACAAAAAAATAAAAGTGTATGAGGGGATTACTAAAACACAGTACAACTAGAAGCACATTTTGTAAGCTATACTGGAGAAATAATGCAACCACACTGGACAGTGAAAAAAAAAACTAAATCAGGTAACTTTTCAGTATTTAGATTATATGCCTCAGGCTAAAGACAAAATTAATCTTAAAATATGTTGGACTCTGGTTAAATTTCTTCTTCACAAAATGATGGATTAAGAATTCTGAAAACAACTGTGTATTCTGAGTCTAAGCAAATAAGCAACAATATTGTAGCACATGGGAGCCAGGTTTCTCATTGTCATAAAAGGAAGTTATAAACATTGAAAGGTAGAAGGACATTATGAACTCTTCAGTATTTGATTGGAATTGGTGTTATCAGTATGAACTTACAATTTTAATATAAATAGATAAAAAATAGTTATAGATGTTTTGATTGTGTATGCATATTCGTATACATGTATATGTGTGTAGGCTTGTATGTAAATGTGGTGTTATTTCAATTAGGAGGAGGGGTAAGGATGATGGGAATGGGAGAGCTAAAGTGAGAAAAGAAAAACAGTTGAAGGATATTGTTTTTTGATTGATGGAAAGACCATCACTGATGGTCAGGAAGAAGAAATCTGAAAAATGTGCCTCAAGATCTCAAACAAATCATCTGCTGGTTTTAAAATATATCAGGGTGTCCATAGTAGAAATCTCCATTCACATCTTAAGATCCACTTTAGCAATAACGATCCTGGACTAAGGCACATCTCTGTAGCATATTCTCGCCTCAGGCAAAAGGTAGATACTTTGTTCAAGTAGCAAAACCTTAAAGCAATGTGTAACGGGTTTCTGCTTCTGCTTCATTTAGGGTCATATTTGGGCAAGGCTATGGGTTGTTTACATGCATTCAGGCCAGTGCAATACTACTTTCATGAAAGGGACTGGTCCCTAGTTAAGTAATTTATTTAATAGTAGCACAAGTCTTGCAAGGGAACCAACACATTTACCGATTAATCCTTTAAGTGGTAGTCTTAGTCTCTAGAAGCTTTGGAAAATGCAAATTGGCAGCCCTTACTACTTCAATCTAATTTCCCAAATTCCCTCAATTGGCAGCTGCAAGTGCCCCAGGGTGCATATTTCACATAACTGAGCTTTATAGCTGGTGCCTGTTCTGAGAGGGTCAGCTGCCTGCATCCTATTGAGAATGCAGAAAGAAGAGAAAGTGCTTGGCCAATTCACACTGTGGGATGCTCAGAGCCTACCCTGGTTGCTCCATGATTTGAAACAGCTGGAAGGGAGACTTTAGTTCCGCATAGGAAAATAATCAAAAGATAGGACAACACACTCATGAGCAAGGAAGCAAACCTCTGGTTAGGACCCACACAATATTAAACACTACTATCTCTCTCTTCTGAACCTTTAATAGTACTTATCATGTGAACCAGGGGATCACATAAATTATTGTTGTCAAAGACTGCCCTATATTAACAGTGATTTCATGTATCTTATCACATTTTATCTTCAGGACAAGGCTGTAATTGGTTCCCTGTTTCTGCCCATTTTTCAGATTAGGAAAATGAGATTTAGAGAAGCCAGTGGCTTATTCTGTATCATCCCTGACTAAGACGATTATAAGGTCAGGTTTCTGATTCTAAACCCAGTGAGTTTTATTACTACATTTTAAAACAACTTTGTTTTTCCTAACTCCCTAATATATCCTCTCTCTCTCCACAGACTATATACCCTCCTAAGGTACAGGAATAGTATCCAATGATTCCATAACAGGTCAGATTCTAGGACAAGGCTGGTGGTCTTAGCCTAGTGTAAATGACAGGTTTAAAACTGGGACAAGTGCCTAATATCAGAGAAGAGACATGGACAGACAGAACCTCTACCTAGCTCCGACTCTAGGGCAGAGACGGTCTACTTAGAGCTGGTCGGGTAGATCTGGGTCCACAGACTTAACTGTAGCTGGGATGAAGACAGTTTCCTGAACACCAAGGGTTCTATATCCTCAGCACATGGCAGCCCCAAATAAAGGTGGTATTAAAGAAATCGGAGAGATTTCCAACAAAGCACCAAAGCCAAGATTTGCTATTTTAAACCCAATATTAAGTGAAGTCAAACTTTCCTTGGAAACACAAAATAAAAGATCTATTCACTGTAATAGGGATAAAAATGATTGATTGTCAGTTGTACAGGTTTAAACCTCCATAAGCAGAGTGGACTGGATTGTAATAACACCTCCCTTATCCCCAACCTCTTGTCTCACTCTGGCTCCCCCAGGAGGATCACACAGTGTCTTCCCTGAGGGTAATAGCTTGATTTTAAGGTTGCACAATTTTTGATAAGGGAGGGCCACCATCCTTTAGGGTACAGCAACCAAATATACATATATTTTTAAAAAGCACTAAAATCCTCAGACAGTAAAATCTTGCTGATGGTGGGGCCTTCCTAGAGTGGGGAATCATCCTTGATTATTTTCGTTGTGTTCCCTAATTTCACCTATGTCAAGCGCAATTAAAGTTGGATCCACAGCTAAAAAGCTGACTCTCAGGGAGGTAATTGTAAGAAACATTTCTGGGGCTGTACATTTGATTCACACCAATAAGTCTTGTAGGGGAAAAATCAGGCTGACAGATTTATGAGGCTCCTCCACTTAGAAAAGAGACTTTACTTGGCCACAGGCGGCAATATCCTCTCAATTCTCACACCTCAGGGCCTTACTTTATACCACAGTAATAGGCTTTAAAAACTGAATCGCATTTTATCCAACATGGTAATTCACTAGCACAATTCAATATTTGAGGGAAAACTGCAGTAAATATTCTGAACATTTAAAGCCTTGTTTTGTTTATTTTTAAACAGTTTACTGAGATATTATTCATATACCATACTTCCCCTTTTAAAGTATATAATCCAATGGCTTTCAGTATATTCACACAAATGAGCATCCATCACCACAATTAATTTTAGAACATTTTCATTGTCCCCAAAAGAAATGCTACACTGCTCAGCCTTCAATCAAATCTCCTCAGCCCTTCTTACTCATCTATTTCTGTGCCTATAGGTCTGTCTGTTCTGGACATTTTAAATAAATGCGATTGTAAAATATGTGCTTTTCTGTGTCTGGCCTCTTTCACTTAGCATGTTTTCAAGGTTCATCCTTGTTGTAGCATGTATTAGTACTTCATACATTTTTTATTACCAAATAATATTCCATCAGTGGTTATACCACATTTTATTTATCCATTCATCAACTGATGGACATTTGAACTGTATAAAAGATTTTGGCTATTATAAATTATGCTATGAACATTTATGTACAAGTTTTTGGGTGGACATATGATCTTAATTCTCTTGGGTATATACCTTGTAGAGAAATTGCTGATTTATATGATAACTCTATGTTTAACTATTTGAGGAAGTTATGGACTATTTTCCAAAGCAGCTACACCACTTTACATTCCCACCAGCAGTGTATGAGGTTTCCAATTTCTCCACATTCTTGCTAACACTTGCTACCTGTCTTTTTAATATTTTTGTATTCTGATGAGGAATGACATCAAAAATATGTGGATTTGCTTCTGCAAGTTTAGATTTTCACATTGAAGTCAGAGTGCCTCCTGAACTTTCTATCAGGTCAGCCGTGCTCATGTACAGGGTGGGGTGGAATAAGTAATTGTTTCAATTTGCGGTCACGTTTGCTTGAAGAAATGCCCTCCTTTAGGTTGGCATCTGTGGAAGGCTTCCACTCCCCTTCAGGACACAGGAAGTCACAACTGAAAATTGACCCCACTTTAAAAACAAGAACAAGATCCATGCATTTTAGGGACCCTGCCTATTTTCATTCATCTTTGTGGATTCATCTGTTGAACAGAACTGGGACTGTTAAGGAAGATTTGGAAAAAGAGCAAAACAATCAAAAAGAGGCAGTGGAATCTGGGAACCCAAGAGAAACACGGTCATGTCAGAGCAAAGCAAATTCCTATGTCCTCAGTAAAGAGGCTTGACCAACACTACAAGCTGGGCCCATCAGAGCCGGCCTCAGGCGGGAAGGCCTTATGTGGCTATAGGAACCTGGTCTACTCTCTGAACCTCCGGCTGCCTGGTGCCTTAGAATAGTGCAGGTTTTGCAGGAGGGTTGTGATATTTAGGGCCCAGTCCAGTTCAAACACATAGTAGAAGGCTGGGCCAAGAGAGAATGGGCTGGTAGATGGATTTGGGCCTGAAAATCTTTTACTGAAAAATATCTTCTATCCAGTCAACGGGATGTGCTCAAATGGATCCACAGCAGAGCATGTGGAAGCTGTACAAGGACAATCCATCCTACTCTCATGGGCTCCTGGCCACTAACATGTGGTCAATGTAACAAGTTGCATCAGAATCCCTTTTTAATTAAAAATCATTTTTTTAAAAAGAAATGTTGAAGGTATTGGAGATAGAGGTGGCAGAGCAGTATCCTTTTATGACTATTTGGATATAAATTCATCTGAATATATTTGTTTTTATTTAAGGAGTAAGTTGCCCACTAATATAAGAAGAAATCATCACATGAGCTTACAAAAAATAGGAAAAAAAATACACAAGAAATACAGAGCAAAGGGGTCCTGCTCTGGGCCATGATAATAATGAGTGTGTAGAATGGAATTTAGCCTTGGATCTCCTTCTTTCAAAGGTCTGAATGATTATCTCTTTCTGAATGACAGGTGATTCAGATACCAGGAAAAAGTTCCCTTTAGGTTAGTGGTATTTGTGTTCTACATGGGTCAAACCACACAAATAAAGGACTATGTCATGCATACATATCTATATGCATCACAGAACACAAAAGCCGATTTTTCATATAATTGAATGTCTAATATCACTGAAATCTTTTTAGAGTTTATTTTCTCATTATTTTTTTTCTGAATTCCTATAAAAAACTCCATAGATGATTTAAACATTCAAAGACGTTTTAGCAGTCAGCAAAATATTTAAAAAATCAGTGGATTGAAACAACAAGCATATGCTATTGCTGATGAGTCTACAGGCCAGTGGGAAGTTCCACAGGGCTCAGTTGTGCTGCAGTTGGTGTGTCAGCTGCTGGCTAGTTGCTCTGGAATGGGCTTGGCTGGATCAATTGAGACTTTAATTCATGTCACTTTGCATGCTCCAACAGATTCACTGTGACTTCTTATCATGAGAGAGAGTGGTCATGTTCCAAGAGACAGAGAGTGGAAGTATGCAAGACCTCTTGAAACTTCAGCTCAGAACTTCTAATGTCTTCTATTATCCAAAGTAAGTCAAAGGTTAGCCCAGACTTAAGGATTGGGGAAATATACTCCTACTGTTTGTGATAATGGGAGGAGATATAAAGGGACTCACACCTATCAAAGATGTGAATGCTGAGAGGAGTGGGACAGTTGGAGCCATATTTTAAAATCCTGTGTATGTTATCACCATTATTAGGTAAGTGCATATTATCATCATTATTAGGTATACATGTAAGCAGATATATTACTAAATATTCCAGTACTGCAACTTAGCTTCTAGAACGTAATCAGTCAATATGTGTGGCAATAAACCTAAACACCCATCTGATGATTAAATGCCTTCTCTACATCTCCACTAAGGCAATCTCTCCAAAGGTAAGAATCTCAATATATCCTGAATCCTTTTTCAACTGAATCCTAGACCCATATATTCGTATAAATATCTCTACATAGATGACCTAGTAATTCCAATTGACCTGGATAAAATGTAAACATTATTTCCTCCTAAAGCTGTCCCTCTTCTTCCTATGCTCCATATTTCAGTGAATGACACAGTTAACCAGTTGCCTAATCCTAATACCATGAAAGCATCTAAGATTCGTACTCTCATTTACCTTCTGTACACAATTGTTCCACAAGTCCTATAGCTCTACCTTAAAATGACTTTAATTCTTGTTTAACCTCTACTTTCCATTGTCCCTGCTTTATTTAAGGTTCTATGTATTTTTAACCTAAATTATATGTCAACTTTTGGACTTGTCTCCCTGGCCCTGGTCTCACCTGTCTCTAATTCAATTATTCACAATTCTCCTGGAATACATTTACTAAAATGCGAATCTGACCATGGCATGCCTCTAGCTAGATACCAATGGACTTCAATTGTTTTCCACTTGAAAACTCAGGCTCCTTACTATGGCATCAATGTCTTTTCTGATTTTATGCTTTCCTGTCCCTCCAGTATATTGTCATTTTCCCTCTTTTCTGTGTTCTTGCCCAGCTCCCTATTATCATGGGTGCTTCTATCTGCCCACAGTGCTCTTCCCTCTATTGTAATATGGAAGGCAGAGCTTATGGTACTTAAGAGCAAGTATTTAGAGTTAGATACCCTGATTCTGGATGTTGAGTTCCCATTTAATCTCATTGAACTACCCTTTTCTTATTTATGAAATGAAAACAGTAATGACATATACTTCATAGGGCTGTTTAGGGTATTAAATGTAATAATTCATGTGAATAGGTTAACATAGTTACTGGCACAAGCATTCCACAATGTTAAGTGTTGATACTAATATTTCTATCTCCTCATTTTTCTATCTCTGAAGGCTTTATTCGTGTTTTCAGACCCAATCCATACATCTTTGTGGACCCATTCTGGACTGGAATTACACTATCATAACCCATTCTCATTCCTCCAGTGGGTTTCCATCAAACCCTGGGCATACCTTTATTACAATATTTATTACACAGCATAGAACTTTCTAACCCCTCAGAAAACTGTAAACATCCTGAGGGAAGGGACGGTGCCTCATTTAGCTTTGAGTCCCTCATACCAATGACTGGTTCACTGCAATGAATATGAACTTTCCTTGTGAAGTTAAAGAACATCAGGGTCCAGCTTTAGTGGCAATAAGTATGTGTAGTCATAGATGAAGAGATTGTTAAGGGACAGAATTTTTTTTAGTTCAGTGGAGTTATTTACTCAGTCAGCTTCTAGGTCATATTCTGGCAGCTGAGTACTGACCAGCGTAACAGCTCGTAACTCAGGCATGCCTCAAGAACCTTGTATCACAACAACTGTGAACCAGCAAAACCTTGGCTCAAGACAAAGACAGCTGACTTTGATTCTAAACCATTCAGTTGATTCCAAACCCAGGGTCAGTCAAGGAATCCTGTATAGGTTGATTTATTATGAAAAATATCAAAATTGAGAAACTGAAATTTGGGGAAGTAATCATCATCAACATCTGATGGAAATGTGATGTACACATTTTGTTGAATCTGCCAGTTTTTCTAAATTTCCAAGAGCAATAAGCATGAGAATGAGGTCCATTTCCCATTTTAATCATGCAGGCTTTCAAAGCAGCCCTTTATTAGTTTGATTACTTTGCTCTTTCTAGAAATATCACTATTTTTGGTGTTAACAATATGCTCTTTAACCTTGAGACAGTATCTACAATTTGTAGAGGAGATTGTTTTCCCCTAACTTTTATTTCTTATTCAAATCCCCTGAACTTGCTCATCGATCAGGAAATGCACTAGAGGGGCATAATTTTAACAATACGTTCAACCTCCAAATTTCCTAGCAGGATTTTTCAGCCTGAGAAGTCTCATTTTCATAAATAAATCCTTGCTTTTGAGTCCAAATTATTTCTGTGACTCTTCCTCCTGTTTGCTCTGGGTTATCTGGCAATTAATGGTAATAATTATTTGTAGACAAAGGAACTTGAGAGAAGTCCAGAATTTCTGTCTGCCAATTTGTAGTTTGATTTTCTAAATCTAGCCCTTTGCTTTCCTTCTTATTTATCTCTCTTAAAAACTTTCCAGTCCAACCCATTTCCTCTATTTGTCTTTATTCCAAAGAACATGGTTTATATTTAATATTTAACTACTGTGAAAACACTTCTGACTCCTGTAGAGGGAGTAATATTTCACCATCTTAAGTATATTTCTGAGGGCTATACAGGAAGAATAATGCAAACTAGAGTGAGAAATTTTGAATGGTTCTACTCTTTCATGACTGAACAGACAAATTGTATTGCATTTGTGTTCCCATATACTGTTTCTTCATGAAAGACAAACCATTTAGAAAAAGAAGATGTCTTATAAGGTAATTTCAAAAAGCTCTTGTTACCTAATAGTTTTATGTTTTATGCTTATTTGATCTTCTTATGTAATTATTTATTGTATTGCTTTGTTATACATAATAAAATAATTTTATTACAAAATGAATAAGAACTGACTTTATTTGGAGTAAATATCTGTACAAATTAAACTTGCTGTTTAAGCTCAAATACTATGAAATGGATGAAAACACGGAAACACATATACATGTATATACCTGGACTCTTCCCCTCACACATATGTATCGAGTTTTTCTTAACTAAGATCACAGAATACTGAAACCACACTGACACATATTTTACCTCCATACTGTATATAAACATAATATATGACTATATTTATGTTTATTCTCTCTCCTCTCCCACAAACTACATCCCATTGACTCTTTCCTTTTCTTTGAATTTATATATTTCCCCCAAATTTTATACAAAATATGGTCAAATGTGACATTAAGTCTTTTTTTAAAGCCCATGTATATTGGAAATTATCATGCTATTACTGCTGTTAATTTCCTACTTTTATTTACTCTGTGTTATGTTAGAAATAAATTAAGAAAAACATATTTCACCACTGTTAGATGGCTTCCTTTTAGGTGCCACCAATAGAAGTGAGACTCCAAAGGGAGAGGAAAGAAAGTACATGGTTACTCTTTTATTTGCTATGCCTATCAGTATCCCTCTGACAAAGGAATTTAATCCAGTAGCAGCAAATGACTCTAGCTTCCAACTTCTTTCAGCAGTGTTAGAACTAGTTCACCTCCCCTCACGGGCACTAGCACTAGCTACGCTCAGCAGTCCTCTCTCCTGGAAATCTGAGCCCTGATCCACAGGACCCCTCTTATGATTGCTTGTGTTTGAGCAGCAGCTGAGCAATACTCACTCCACAGAAATCTCATCCCCCTTTTCAAGGGGTCTCTTCTCTAAGCTCTTGTAATACCAGGAGCAACCAAGGGTCAACCCTCCTCATTGGTATGATTTCATCCCTGCAAACCCCTTCCTCTGAAATTCTAGATTTTCATAACTTTATCTTCTTCCATTTGTTCCCTTCAAGTCTTATGGGTAAGAGTTACTTTTTGAAGTTATTACTTCTATGTTACCATAATCCCACTTCTGCTTTTTCATCATTCCATACCTGTTTGACAATACTCTAAGTTAAATGCTCACTGTTGAGTTATCTAGTGTGACTCTCACTTTTCTTATTAGTTATATATATATATATATATATATATATATATATATATATATATATATATATAAAATCAGTAGTGGTCCTAGAGAACAGATACTCAAAGTTAGGGATCCTGGATGATTTTGGCCATAACCTTGCCCTTGAACAAAGAATTGAATTCCTTACAAATGTTAAACTGGATACTAGTAATTCTTCGCAGGCATTTTTGTTACAATTTATTAATAGTGTATCCCAGGAATTTGATGTGGGTTTGATACTCCAAAATTAATTGATATCCTTAGGGAGAGAAAGAGCAGAATCCTTATTCTTACAACAAAATATAACCCAGAAAAAATGAAATTTTATGGGTTTTCTTGAATTGTTTTTTCTCCTTGAACTCCACAGGGTGCTTATATAAAAGATGGAAAAAAGTTGGAGAAAGTGTTCTTTATGATACAGAACTGTGTGTGGAGAATAGGATTCCAAGCAGTGGAGAGACTCCTTTTGTAATAGGGAAGAACAAATCTGACTCCATGTTGGATCCGTTTCTTTTACTTTAATTTTTGCATTCTACTGATTTTGCTATAAGTTAATCACTAAAAGGGTGTTGCTTATAGCTTAAAGTATACATAATGGCCCATCTCCAGGAACCCTGCCTCGCATGCCTGAGTGTTAAGCTAAAATACCTTTGTTTAATCTCACAGGAAACACCCTGACCAGGCCCACCTGTAAATGGCAGCAGGAAAGAAGAAATTAACACATCTCCTCCGGTCTGGCCAGAACCAGGAAAAATCTGCAACAACTTGTTGCCTTTTTTACTTTACCTCCTTACCTCCCACTCTTTGCTCTATAAAAGAAACTAGCATCCAAACCTGGGCAAGATGGTTCTTTGGAACACTTATCCACCATCTTGTTCTGCTGGCTTTCCAAATAAAGTCATTGTTCCTTGCCCCAACACCTCCTCTTGATTTATTGGCCTGTTGTGCAGTGAGCAGTATGAGCTTGGACTCAGTAACACTTTCCTCTTTATCCTCTAGGGAACAAAAGTCTTAATATCTGTGGGAAAGGGAAAAAAAACACTGTTGTGCTTAGGGCATTTGTGAAAACCCATTGCAACTGAGGAAAGAGAACAGAAAAAAAGAGTTCCTCTCCTAGAGGGGAGGGAGGGAGAAATGTGTGCCAGGCTCAGAACTACAGCCAGGATACAAGCAGGACCATAGTGCAGGATATGCCCCGAAGACACAGTGCCAGTGCAGCTAAAGGTGGAACAGAACTGAAGGCAAAAGGCAAAACAAAACAAAACCTCTGGAAATCAGCTACCTCTTTAAATAAGAGGTATAGCTATTGAGATCTGAAGAATGTAATGCACTGACAGTAACCATAGCAACAAAAAACCCCTCAATATCAGTGGAATTTCTAACTACATTAAATCAAAACTCATCACTAAAGACCACATAGAAAAAAAGAAAGGTGTGCCCATTTCCAGTTATAAAAGCTGTTTATCTCAGTCTTTACTCTCCTGCACAAAATGTCTAGCTTTTAAGAACTAAACATATTAAGGAATGTAAAATGCAAGAAGAAACCAAACACTATCAAGAAACAAACTAATCGTCAGGACCAGGCTCATGAATAGCACAAAAGTTATGATTATTTGACAGAATTTATAAGAACTATGCTTAATATTATAAAGATTCTGATGAAAATGTTGTAAACACATAAGATCAGATAGGAGGTTTCAACAGAGAGGTGGGGACTAATAAGAAGTGATCAAAAGGCAGTGCTAGAAACAGAAATGAGCAGTGCCTTTCGCTGTCTCATCAGTAGACCGGACACAGAGGAGGAAAGATTCAACAAACTTGAAGATTTGTCAATAGAAATGATCAAACTGAAATTAAAAAACAGAGAGAAAGGGGGAACAAAACAAAACATCATGACATGTATTGAACAATATCAAATGGTCTAACATGTGTAATTAGAATCACAGAAAGAAAAGTGCAAAAAAATAGGAGTGAAGGAATATTTGAAGAAATGATAGCTGAAAACATTCCCAAACTAATGACAGACCTCAAACTATAGATCTGAGAACCTCAGAGAACTCCAAGCAGAATAAATACCAAGAACAGTACATCTAGGCATATCATGTTCAAACTGCTAGAAACAAAAGTCAAATAGAAAATCTTGAAAGCAGCCAAGGGAAAAAAAGACACATAGCATACAGAGTAACAAATACAAGAATGACAGAAGACTTCTTGTATGAAACAATGCAAAGTGGAAGGAAAGAAAATGTCATCTTTAAAGTGATGAATTGAAAAACAACACAAACAACAATATATCAATCCAGAAGTCTATGCCTAAAGAAAGTATGTTTCAAAAATGAAGGAGAATTGACTTTCTTACACACACAACCACTGAGAAAATTCATTTTTGGCAGTCCTCTACAAGTGAAGTGGTATAAAATACTTGAAAATCTTATAAATTAAATGTGTTCAATGCATTAAACTGTACGGCAACCTCTAAATACATTTTTAAGAACCTTCATTATTTTAAAAATACCATTTAAAATAGTTAAAAAAAGGATTCATTATTATCTCGTAAAATGTCTGCAATCTGAATACTGAAAAACAAAACACTAATAAAATAAATGAGGAAGGCTTAAATAAATAGAGGGCTATACAATTTTAGTTTGTTGGCAGAATTCATCATCACATTACCTGCTCTTACTTTCAAACAAACCTTGATATGTCGAGCCCTTTTCTCTTGCTTCCAGCCTGTTTGACTTCACTTCTGCTGCACCTCTTCTGCCTCCAGACAGTTATCTGATTTTTAAGGCCTAGTGTGATTAGATTAGGCCTATCTAGGTAATCTAGAATACTTCTATCTTGAGGCCCTAACTTCAATCACATCTTCAAGGGTCTCTTTCACCATGAAATATAACATTTTCACTAGTTCTGACAGCTTGATTGTTTACATACTTGGGGGGGGTATTATTCCGCCTACCACAAAAGGAATCATAAGAAGACTGAAATAAAAATGCTAGAAATCATACACACATACACATACACACAAAAACACCCCATATATATAAAATATGGTATATATTATAATATGATATATATACACACTAAATTTAGGTGTGAGGGGGGTTTTAACCCAAGCACAAGATTAGTTTCAAATGCTAGTTAATAAACCTATTTTCTTTATTTTCTTTTTTAGCACAGAAGCTGGTTATCTAGGACCTACATGTGAACAACTTCACATGCATATTTTTTGTACTTGCTTTACTTTGGTCAGTATGATACATTATATTTAAGGTACTTGAACACTGTGGATTCCACTAATATGTGTATGAATGATTGAAGCTTTGTAAATTTAGGGGTGCTTGTATGAATATAGTTATTACATATACATATAGTGTTTTCAAAAATCTTTTCAGTGACATGATCATAACACAGGAAGAATCAGCAAATTTGAAAATAGGTCAATATAAATTATTAAAATAAAACAAAAGGAGAAAAATGTGAAGAAAGTAGCAAACAGTCATGGGACAATATTTTACATCAAATATATATGTAATCGGAGTCCCAAATGGAGGGGAAGGAAAAACGTTTGCTCAAGAACTATTTGATGTGCTAATGGTCAATAATTTTCCAAAATTAATAAATGAAAACAAACCACAGATCCATGAAGCTCAGAAATCCTTATTCAGAATTTGAAAAAGAAATAAACAAACCAGACCAAACTAAAAGAAACAGACACACACACATAGGCGTATCATAGTCAAACTTCTGAAATATAAAGATAAAGGAATAACGTTGAATGTAGCCAGAGAAAAGAAACATAAAATACAGAAGAAAAAAATATATGCATTGCCATAGATCTCTTTTCAGAGTCTGGGCAAACTAGTAAAAAAACAAACATCTTTAAAGTTTTAAAATACTGAAAGGGGGGATAAAGCAAAGAACAAAAAACTACCCGGTCGGAGTTCTATAATTATAAAAAATATCTTTCAAAAATAAGTCAAGTGAAGACTTTTTCAAACAAACAGACATAAGAGAATTAAATGCCAGAATAACTTAACAATAAGACATACTGCAGAAATTTATTCAACCATATGATCATTTCAATATTTGCACAAGTACATTTGAAAGGCTCAACTTTTACCCATTATAAAAAACTATTAGAGAATAGAAGGGAATTTCCTCAACATAATAAAAAGCATCTATGAAAAACCCACAGGTAACATCATACACTGAATTATGAAATACTGAATACTTTCTCTTTAAGATTGAGAACCAAGCATATATGATCCTGCTCTCTTCTTCTTTTCAGCATTATACTACAAGTCCTAATCATTGGCACAAAGAAATAAAAATAAAAATCACTGACACAAAGAAAATCATCGAAATAAAGGAAATAAAATGAATAAAAATAATTTTCATGAACAGTTTTATGAAACCTGCAAAACAACTCCTGGAACAAGACAATTCATTTAGCAAGACCACAAGGTAATACTAATATGTAAAAATCAATAGTATTTTATAGCATTAATGTAAACAATGAAACAAACAAAATATTTACACAGGTTTGAGTAAAAATTCAGTACATCTCCACTTAACACTGTGGTTAGTAAATATTTAAGGTGAAGTGTAATAATGTATGCAATTAACAAGGAATTAACAATAAGATGGATAAAGTTATGGATTTTTGGCATGATAAATGGTAAAGTATATACAGTAAAATAATTGTGGCAGAATGTAGTTGGGTCTACTGAGGTTCAGGGTAAGCTTGAATGCAATGATGTGCTTACCAAGTAGGTGCTTTGAAGGACCTAGTCAGCAAAATACTTCACTGCTATGGTTGTAATAGTAGCTATAAGGACTGTAGGAGCAGTGTGGCTATTTGTGACTGTACTGGAGAGATCACAAACAGAAAATAACAAGTCTGACTTTTAAACCTCTAGCTTAAATTATTATCAAGGGATTAGGGTGCATCTTTGTTGCTCCTGAAAGATTTCCTAATTCCTTATGTACACAAGGATGACCCTACTGATAATTACACTGAAAATACATTTATTTGAGTTGCAGAATTACAATGTGAGTTGAATTCACAGATTTGATGGGTCCGTTATGTGATAATCAAGGCATTGATACAGATGAAATGGGGTTCTGAAAATTGGTGGGAATAGTGGATGGATTTGGGTGAGGCTAAGAATTTTGAAACTTTGAGTCTTAGTCTTTGAGTCGCTTCATAAACATCCTGCCTTCCAATATCAAAGGAGGCTAACCTGCTCTTTCTCTGTCTGAACATACTGTAATAAATTCACCTGTTGAAATAGGTAGTGGAGTTTTAATTTCCTGATAGCATGCTGACTAATACACAATTCTGATAGATCCCTTTTTTATTCTTCATAAAACAGTATCAAGATGTGAGAAAAAGTGATAATAATAATTATTCATTTCCTTCCTAATGTCTGGATATTATTTATTCCTTATTTACAGACCACATTACAGATCACACTTTACTAAAGAGTCTAGTATGTTAAACAATATAAAAATGTCATATTTCTTAAATATAAAGACAATCTTTTGATATAATACTGACAACTAATGATATTCTTTTATGCTCTCTTTTCTATATTTTTTCTTGCAGCAATGGCAGTTACTTGCAAAGCCAACTAATCAAATTAAACTCAATAGACTTGTAGACCTGAGGGCCACGTGGTCTCTGTTACAACTACTCAAACTGCCATTGTAGCACAAAAGCAGCTATGGACAATATCTAAACAAAGGGGCATGGTTATGTTCCAATAAAATTTAATTTACAAAAACAGGCAGCTGGCCCCTGGGAAGTAGTTTTCCTACCCCTGATATAGGCACTATATCTGATAATCATTTTTAACGTCTATGACCAATCGAATTCCAAATTCAAATCAGTCCAACAAACATTTATTGAATACATGCTATTTACCTGCCATGGTAAAAGGCACAAATCTTATCTCTGAAGCAAGTTTCATAGGTACCTACCACTATATACTGTTAAATTAATTAAACAAGGAGACCATCAGACTGAGGTTGTTTGATGCCTTAGGCAGCCTACATAAGCAAACCAAAACCTGTCTGTAATGCCTCAAGGTGAAGAAATGAAAATCTAAGGACAACCAATCACAAACAGCCAACTAGGCTTTCCCAAATAAGGCAATTGCTTAAGATACAGCCAATCAAATAATTTCCTTGATTTGCTTCTGCCTCTTCTCTAGGACGTATAGGGTCTTTCCCCTAGCTCCTGTCAATGGGGCACCTCTAACCACTTCTGGTTTGGGACTGCCCAATCCAGACTGATTTTTGCTCAAATAAACTCTTAAAAATTTTAATATGCCTCAGTTTGTTTTTCAACAATACTGTTACTGTCTCATTATAAAAACCCTCCTACTTGGTCTTCTGTCTAATCTTTTTCTACACCATCCAGATTGTATTCATTGATAAGATTTGAAGATAGTTTCTCTTAATATCTCACAGATACTCTGTGCTACAAAGATTATGCCAACATAGTCCAATTCATGGCTAAAGAGAACTGTCACCATGTCTCAGAGGCCATCTGACTTCCTTTGTTGTTGCAGTCTTATTTCTGAAGAACATAGAACCTAAGTAAGAAGAATTATACAGTACAATTGCCACACTGTTGTTTCCAGAAAGGTCATTATCTCTAGTGTAAATAGTATTATTTAAAACATTGAAATATATAGTTATAATGCTATTATATGAACATATATATAAAATAATTGGCTCTTGCCTTGGCCACTTATGATTCCACTAATATAACGCATGCCTCACTGGGCCCTGCTGATGCCATCTGCTAGCATCTCCATTTGATAAAACAAGAGCTCAAAGCAACAACACTGGATGTTGATTTTTGCTAATGAAGAAAGATCCCCAAGACCTGACTGACCTCTACTTATCCAGAATCATTTTAATTTAGCAAAATTTGTTCTGCTTTGGATTGAAAAAAATTGACTTTCTTATTTCTATTGTCCTATCATGGAGGGAAAAATAAACAATAGAGGTACACAGAGCCATCTGATCAACATAAGGTGCACTTGTTGCCTTTCTGCAGCTAAGGAGCATCAGAAATGGAAATTTGTAATACCATGGGCACTTCCCCTCCTCTGAAACTGGTCACCCTGACTGTCTTTGTGTTATTGAGTGTGCTTTACATGTTCGCCACATTCCTGCTCAATCAGCTCCTTTTGAGAAAATTCTGTGGGCCTCTCAGTGCAGATATGGGCAGGCAGCCAAGGCATTAGTCAGATAAATATCACTGCATTTCGAAAATCCTTTTTTCCCCCTAGATTCTCCTTTTGCACCTTCCTTCCTCATGATTCTTGTCCCTTGAATTACTTTCATTCATAGGCTCTTATATAGAAGGCTCTTAGTGCTCCAGGGTGGGTCGGGGGACTGGCAATCACAATTGCTCTGTATGATGTAGAAGACTTTACAGGAGTCATGGCTCACAAAAGGTAAATATTTTTAAAGCTATTTTAGAGAATTCTAAACCTAAAGGAGGTCTTTTGGTGAACTTAGTCCATTGGTTCCCATGGCAGGTGGTTACAACAGATTAACTGAGCATTGCCTGTCCTAAACACAAGTTCTCGGGCTCCCCCTAAACCTGTTAAGTCAGATTCCCTCATGTTTGCATGTTAAATCAGATTCCCTTATGTTTGCATGTTTCAAAATCATGATGATTTTGATGAGCAGTCAGGTTTGAGTAGTCAGTACTACATTCACCCCACCTTTTTTTTTTTTTTTGCGGTACGCGGGCCTCTCACTGTTGTGGCCTGTCCCGTTGCGGAGCACAGGCTCCGGACACACAGGCTCAGCGGCCATGGCTCACGAGCCCAGCTGCTCCGCGGCATGTGGGATCTTTCCAGACCGGGGCACGAACCCGTGTCCCCTGCATCGGCAGGCGGACTCTCAACCACTGCGCCACCAGGGAAGCCCTCACTCCACCTTTTAATGCTCAAATCCCTCTTTCAGAAGCCCCACTATTTGTTTCTCCAGCTTTGCTTTAGATGTTTTCAGTGACAAGAAACTCACTATTTCTTGGCGTAGACTTGTCTACTTGTGATTGTTTTGAGAAGTGCTACCCTTTACCAAAACAAAAGGTGCCTTTGAATTGATACTAACTCTAACCCTTAGATCTATGAAGGCAAAATTTAACCCTTTCCCTCCCATTTAAATACTCTATAGTTATTTGAAAACATTTAACTTCCTGAGTCTTCTCTCCCAGATGGCTATGCATCCTGACAAAACCCGATTCCCAGAATCCTAGCTTCTTTTTTACCAAATTTTGCCAAATATATTCCCACTGCTAAAGTTTCAGTGGCCTTATCCTTACAGTTCTCTTATAATTTACCCCTTTGAAGGTTTTATTTTTTAATATCTTATTTCCAGTTACTTCTTCTAACAGATGGAGAGTATGTTTTTCTGTAAACTTTTGCAAAAGAAATTTCAGATCAGCTTTTATCTATGTGATTTCCATACCTCAATCATAATATAAGTTGCTCAAGATCAAGAATCTGATTTATCAAACAGAATCTGAAGATTTAGAATGGGTTATAGTTGAAGGCATTAAGAAAATATATGGTGCAAATTCCCACACTCAGATCCATTGTAGGGATAAGACAGCAGAGATCCTGGTAGGCTAAGAGATTTCCTCCTGTCTTCTAGTAAAAAAGCTACTTCTATGAATAAGACTGCATTTGTATAATGCATAGAACTCAGGCTAGCATTCTAGAGGAATTTTTAAAAAACTTATCATAGTCTTTTTAGCTAATTTTTTGAAGTCAAATGTTTCACATACTTCTCTAGAAAAAAACGTTGAGCCGTCTTGCAATTTTAGATCAGCATTTCCACACAGTCATAGTGTGTTGGAGGTAAGTGCTTCTTACCCATTTGAATTGGAATTATATCCTCCACTTTACCTGTCAGGACATTGTAGACTTTTTTTTTTTAACATCTTTATTGGAGTATAATTGCTTTACAATGGTGAGTTAGTTTCTGCTTTATAACAAAGTGAATCAGCTATACATATACATATATCCCCATATCTCCTCCCTCTTGCATCTTCCTCCCACCCTCCCTATCCCATCCCTCTAGAAGATCACAAAGCACCAAACTGATCTCCCTGACATTCAATTTTATCATGCCTCTCTTGCATGCACTTATTTTGACTTGAACAGTAGGTTAATCCTATGCAATACCCAGACCTGGCACATAGGTACATATATATAATAGACGTATATAGATTAAGTTATCTGAGGTACCTAACATGTGAAGTAGTGATACAGTATTTTAGTAGTTTGGAGTAGTTTCCAAATCAGCCTGCCTGCTTCAAATCTCCAGTTTACCACTTACAAGCTCTGCACTATTAGGCAAATCATTTAATCTTCTGTAGCATGGCTTCTTCAGCGCAAAATGGACCATGTAATTTTGTTGAGAAACTCAAATGAGAAAATGAATGAAAACTTTTAGCAAAGGGTCTAATACGGTTAGCCATCATTATTTTATACAGAATGGGAACTAGGACCCATGTCTCCTGGAATGAGCATGGGGCTATTGCTATTGTACCATTCTGCTACCTTTCTGCTGTGCCTTCCTGGTCCACACCCTCTGGAGCTTCACAAGTGAAAACCTCACTGGAGCTGTTAGTGGGCACTAGATGAGCCACTGAAACATCTCAACTTCCTACTTGACCCCCAACACTTCTTATAAGGTAAATATAAAGAAACCTCTACCTGTGAGATGACACTCCCCTCATCATATAAAACAAATTGATTGTAAATAGGGTTGGGTTCTCTTATGACCATTTAGTAACAACTCATAGGGAATCAAAAATGAAAGAATCAAATTACATGATTACTTAGGCAAATGATAGCCTGGTATTCCAGCTGATAATCTTTGCAAATTCTGATAGTGTTGTGCAACTGATTGGCCATCCAAGTATATGGCTCTTGTTTATGGAATCATCCATCACGAAAATTCACACATGAGAGGAACCTGGGCCACTCAGCATCTCCAGGCCCAGATAAGTTTCACATTTACAACAGCGATCTTCTACTTTCAGGCTTAGATTTTTTTTTAAGCCTTAGAATTCTGGCGGCTGTGTGGCTGTGCAGAGAGTAGGATATTCCCTTTTTCTTTTCTTTTTTTTTTTTTAAAGACAACATTTACTAATGACTCAGGGATGCTCTGGAAAGAATCAGTTAAAAGTTTCACATACACATTTTTTCAGAGTTCAGTGTTGCCTCATGTGCCTCAGAATAATTTGAGTTAATTTTATGAAAAGGAAAGCACAGTTCCTGAATCTATCCAAGATCTTCTGAACTGAAACCTCGGCAATAAATCTCAGGAATGTGTCTTTATCTTTTTTTTTCAATTCCCCTGGATAATACTGAAATACACCAAATTTGAGAATTAAGAAACTGGTAGTTAGAGAAATGTGATAATGTATGAGGAAATAATTGGGTTCACTACAGCAACAAATGTTATTATAATAAGGAATACACAGTTGGGGGCCAAGCTATTCAGGTGTGTGGAGGTGGCCTTGGCTCTAAAATTGTAAAAAACAAAACAAAAAAGCATAAGAAATACATAAGAAAAAATTTCATGGTTAAGTATTAAAATGAATTATACTGATGACAAGTCCTATAGGGTATCAGTCATCATCATCATAGAGGCTCATGGTTTGGGAAGGAGGGGATTTAATGTGAGGCAGGTCTTAAAATGTGATCAGGATTTTGATTGGATGGATGACAGAGAAAATAGATACTGTAGCGAGGGAAGGAATGGTAAGGATAAATGTGAAGTTGTAATCAATATAAGGTTTAGATTAATGGAAAGTTGAGAGGATGCATTGACAATAAAGATTATACACATTTGTGTGAGTGCTTCCAAAAGTCATAATGACAAGGTCTGAGATCCAGCGATTTCTAACGGCATTGCTGTATTTTCGAGAAAAGGTGGTCTCTTGATCCAGCATAGAGAATGTATACACCTTTCTGTAATAGTGAAATCTGACCACACATTTGACCAGTAGAGTCCCTTGTCCCCACCCAAGACTCTGGTCTGGAAATAGGTGGACCAGCTTCATTTTGGGCAAAAGGAGTTGGTAAACATATCCAAGGCAGAAGGAAGCATTTGTGACAGCAACGTGACCCTATTCAAAGAGCAAGGGGATGTGAAAAAGGGAAAAATAAGTTGAAAGCCAGAGATTTACCTGCCTCTTCTTGTCTCTTTAGCTGTGTCTCAAAGGACCACTCCTTGCTCTGCAAACCCAGACAGTACCTCTCTAGTAATCCATGTATGCAGCTGGATCAAACTACAAAGAATAGTTTTATAAAATATTGTTGCTGAAATGGGAACTGGCAGCCTCATTCATTTTAAATAAGACTAAAACATAGATTCACATTCTTTTTCCAGGTTTCAGATTGCATTTAATATTTCTTATGCTAAATCCCAGATTGCTTGAAAAACCCACAGAAGATTAAACACATGTTCTTTTTTTATACTCTTGTAACATTAGAAAAATAAAGTTTTTGCCTTTCCTTTTTTTTTTTTTTCATCCTTTACCCAGGTCAGTGTCATTCATCCACACTGCTCTGCGACTGTGCTAGGTGGCCAGACAGCATATAAGGCACGACGTGGACAAAATTCAGCAGCTAAGAAATTTGGTTGAGATTCAAATACTTCAGTGGCAAGGAAGATGTTGTGTTAGAGAAGACTCCAGTGGGCATAAAAGACCCACGTGTTGTAGAAAGGCCAAAAGTCTCCATAATCTTAGAAAGGTACTATTAGCCTTATTTCATGCCTTGGCCTAGGAATGACAGGGTGATTCCTATTCTACACTGCAGTTTAAAATAGAATATTCACGCACTTGCTGTGTTCTGTAGTGGATGTCTGTTATTATTTTAGCCATGCAACTTAAAATACCCCTTCTTTTGTAAAAATGCCCTCACTCCCCTCTGAGGAACTGTAGCTCCTATTATCTCAAGTGCTGTGCTTGGGAGAAGCTGACCCCACTTCCAGCTCCAGAGAGAGGCATGTGAGTTAGGATTAAACCTCTCCCTTAGCCACAAAATTTGATGCACAGGTAGTTAGGGAACCAACTTAGAACCGATAAAATTAATCTTAGGATGTATTTGGGATGAGCAAGAGAGGGACATATTTGTTTGTTTCTCCTAGAATTTCTCTAGCCATCTCCCATCACAAAGTAAGAGTCTGTCTGAGAATGGGGTCAATGCAAAGAAGAAAGTGGGGCCCACATATAGGGAGAAAATAAATTGCTAATATATGCCTCGATGTATACAACACATGAAGATAAATGTTATCTTTGATTTTGTGTGTGTGCGCGTGTGTATGTTTATGAAAAAAACAGTTTTATTTCAAGCCATTAAGATAGGACTCAAAGGTATATTGCTAAGTGTCAGTGGTATGCTGGCAAATGTTTATAGCTGGCTCTGCAGGGAGGGAGAGGAAGTGGAGTTGGGGTGGAAATAAATCTCCAGTTTATAATGTTTGCCAACCTCTGTAGTGTAAATGTTCTACCGTGCCAGTTTCAAGCTACCAGCCTGATGTGACTGAACATGGACCTGGAAAGAGATATGTATAATTGGCTCTTGAAAGCTCATAAGAACCAGCTCTCAAATATTACACTCTTTTTTCCATCTGTAAAATGTTGCTATGACAAGATGATTCCTGGAACACTTCCTCCTTCGTTTGTCAGTAGAGGATGAAAAATAATATACCCACTAAAACTGTAGTAGGAGTAGATTTAGCATACTTGAAATATTTCATAAAACTTGTATTAATGGAAGGTAGTACGTGTTAGATGCACAAGCATGGGGTCAGAGAGACTTAAGCTCTTAAGCATTTAGGCTTCTCTGTCACTGTAGGAACTTGGGAAAGCCGCTTAACTTCTCTGAGTCTCATTTTACACATCTATAAAATTGGAATGTACTAATACCTAATAATGGAGTTGATAAGAGAACTAAATGTGATGTTCTATATGAAAGGGCTTAGCATAATGCCTAGAACATGGTAAGTGCTTAATAAATGATAATTATCATAACTCTTAATAAGCAATCCACTACTTTTTCTCTCCTCTTCTGCTAGCAGTCCTATTATATATAAGTCACTGGTAATTGTCTCATAGGTTACTGAGGCTTCGTTCATCTATTTTTTACTCTTTTCAGATTGAGTAATTTCTATTGATCTGTTTTCATTATCCCTGACCCTATTTTCTTTTGCTGCTGCAATTGGCTATTAAGACCATCAGTGCATTTGCCAATTCATATATTTCACTTTGAGATCCTAGAATTTCCATTTTCTTCTTTTTCAAGTAATTAATTTCTGTGTTGATTTTCACCTTGATATCTCTTCTTTTCTGCTAACTTAACACCTGCGTCATAGTGACACCTTTTTCTATTGACTGCTTTTTCTCTCAGCCCTAGCTAAAATTGTTCTGTTTCTTCACATTTCTAGAAAGTTTTGACTGTATATTGGACATTTTAAATGGTACATTGTAGACTCTTGCTTCTGCTGTCTTCCTCTAAAGTGTTCGTTTTTACTCTTGTAAACAATTAAACTATTAATCACATTGAAATTGTACATTGCTTATACTTTGTAAGTTTTTTTTTTTTAGATTTGCCCTTAATCTTTTGGTGAATTCTTAGTCCTGGGACCAAGTCTTTATTTCTAAGGCTTAGCCCCTCTGGTGTTTCAATGGAAATCCCGACGGTTTTTACCACACCTATTTAATTTTGTAGGATTCAAACTCCAAACTCTTTATTCATTTTCCCCTGTTGTGGTGAGTAGCTAAAATTTCTACTCAGCACTTTCAGTTTTGCAGTGATTGTTTTCTGTTGGGTTTCTGGAGGTTCTCCTGTAATGTGAAATTCAGGGGGCAGCTATGGATTTGAGGGTAGTTCATATGTAAATGCTGGGGCTGCTCTTTCTTTTTCTGAGTTTTTGTCTCAATTTCCAGCCCCTATGGCAGCTGCAGTCTCTGTCCTCTATCACATCACACCTACAAGCTTGCGGTTTTCTAAAACAGTTGTATACCATAATAATGTGGAGTGCCCTCCAAGGATAAAATCTGTAAAACAAATACGTCACAGTCTTTTCCTTCATTCAAAGCTCAATTAGCCTCGTGGTTTTGCCTGCTTTTTTGCCATTTTATAGTACTTGCAAACAGTATTTTTACGATTTTTTTCCAAAGTTTTAAATTTTTATTTAAGGGGGGTTAATATAATACAAGACACTCTGGAGTTACTGAAACTGGAATCAACCCATTCCCTTTCAATTTCTAACATTATTAGGAAGTTTCTCATCTACTGAGCTTTCTCTTTATTGTACTCAAGAAATATTATGCTTTTAAAAATATTATCTTTTGGGCTTCCCTGGTGGTGCAGTGGTTGAGAGTCCGCCTGCCGATGCAGGGGACACAGGTTTGTGCCCCGGTCCGGGAAGATCCCACATGCCGCGGAGCGGCTGGGCCCGTGAGCCATGGCCACTGAGCCTGCGCGTCCGGCGCCTGTGCTCCACAACGGGAGAGGCCACAACAGTGAGAGGCCCGCGTACCAGAAAAAAAACCCAAAAATTATCTTTTGCATTTCTGGTGATTTAGAGTAGGTGAGACCATAGCTTATGCTTAGTATTTTGGATGCATCAAACTTTCCAAATATAGTTATTAAATGGCTCTTTGGTAAGCATTGCCTCTAATTGCACTAAAATATTTTTGTCATAATGAGTTTAGTTTATATAAGTATCAGTTTTTCCTACCTACCACTAGAAAAAGAAATTCATATATTTTATTATGATCTAGGGTCCTTTTAACCATTTCCTGAAGAATGACTTCAAGGATTTTGAGGGGAGTAATGACTTCACTTGTAGTATATCCTGGGTGCAGAAGTAGCTGACATTATCCTGTATTCATGACTTATTCCTCGGAATCAGTGACAGCTGAATCTGCATGTAGATGATAATCTGAAAAGCAAGACAGAAACCAGCTTGGGTGCCCAGAAAACAGGTGGCATCTTTGGTAGTGTCAACCTGGCCTCCTTTTACACAGATTAGAGTTCATCTTGTGCTTCTTCAGTCACCCTCAGTAAACCTGGGCTCTGCCCCAGCTGCCTCCAAACCTGCCAAATGTAAGTCGGCTGAAGAAAGAAAGGAAAGAAAGAGAGAGAGAGAGAGAAAAAGAAAGAAAGAAAGAAAGAAAAAGAAAGAAAGAAAGAAAAGAGAGAGAGAGAGAGGAAGAGAGGAAGAGAGAAAGAGAGAAAGAAAGAAAGAAAGAAAAGAGAGAGAGAGAGGAAGAGAGGAAGAGAGAAAGAGAAAGAAAAGAAAGAAAGAAAGAAAGAAAGAAAAGAGAGAGAGAGGAAGAGAGGAAGAGAGAAAGAAAGAAAGAGAGAGAGAGAGAAAGAGAAAGAAAGAGAGAGAGAGAGAAAGAAAGAAAGAAAAGGAAGAAACAAAGAAAGGAAGAAAAGGAAGAAAAGAAAGAAATAGCAGCCACTATGAAAATGAGCAGAAGAAACTCTTCAAAACTCTCCATCCCACTGACTTATAAGAAGCTTCTAGGATGAGGAACTATAATTTCTTCCACCTCCCTTATTACATAAAAGAATGCATCAAGCCTGCACTGAGTAAAAGTTCAATCATTCAGACTAGAAGGAAAGTTCTTATCTCAGCTGTAATCTTAATTAAGGTTGACTTGAAATCTAGCTAAGAGTTTTCCTTGACAAGAGATATCACAGGGTAAGGTCCAGAGGTACAAGGACTTGGTGGGGTCCAGAATCCCTTTCCAAATTTCATCAGCAGGGGGAAATAGTCATAGCTTTATTTCCTTATTTTTGCTTAGAATCCATATACACTTTGGTTCCAAAATATGGACTAAACCGTGTCACCTGATTCCTTTCAAATTTGGAAGTCCAAATTAATATCGTTCAGAATCCCATGTGTCAGCTATGACTTGAGTTTTCATCCCATGATTCCAGAGAACCCTCAGAGTCACTGTAGATGCTTCGAGTTTTCTAAGTAAAGGAAACTGAGATATTCTGGACACAATAGGAATTGAGTATATAATCACAGATACCTACACAGTCTATGGCATCATTAGGCTTCCTGGTTATTTATTTAATTTAACTTTTTGTTGTTTGTTTTGGGCCATAGCTGATTTAGTTGTATGTGAACTGAAGTATGTGAATGTGGGCATATGACTTTTAAATCTGTCAGTTACCTGTGTATACACTGTACATCACACTTCCCGTTCATTAATTCATTCATATTTAATAAACAATAAGTGCAAGCACAAGAAGTAACTTGGGTATACCTAAATTTGATTAGAAGAGATAGCTGGTTATGAGGTAAGAAATGTAAGTAGTGCCAGACAGTTTCCTAAATCAAACACTTTTCTCCTAATAGTCTCTCACTGGGGTCAGATTTTGTCATTGAAATTTACTTTGATTAAGTCATGGCTTCTTTGAAAGAGCATATTTTAGACCGTGGTGGTAGTGGGGGATTTGAAATAGGAGATGATCAATTTTATTTTTGATGTTTATTCTGAATTATCTGTAGGCCCCTAGATGAAGATGTCAGGTGGATATATTGGCCTGGATTAGGGGGATAGAATGGGGTTAGAGATTTATGTTTGGAAGGGTCTGTATATACAAGATAGAAGAAGCTATAGATATTAATATAATTGGCAAGGGGAGGTTTAAAAGGGAGAGTAGTTGCTTGCAGTAAGCCTATGAGGCAGATAATATTATTGCATTTTCAATAGAAGAAAACTAGTCCCATGGAGTTTACTTAATTTTTACATGATAGGTAAGTTGTGAAGCCAATAATCAAACCAAGTTCTTCCTCTATTTTTTAAAATAAATTTATTTATTTATTTATTTTTGGCTGTGTTGGGTCTTCGTTGCTGCACGTGAGCTTTCTCTAGTTGCAGCAAGCAGGGGCTACTCTTCATTGCGGTGTGCAGGCTTCTCATTGCAGTGGCTTCTCTTGCTGTGGAGCACGGGCTCTAGGCACGTGGGTTTCAGGAGTTGTAGTTCGTGGGCTCAGTAGTGTGGCACATGGGCTTAGTTGCTCCGCGGCATGTGGGATCTTCCTGGATCAGGGATTGAACCCATGTTTCCTGCGTTGGCAGGCGGATTCTCAACCACTGCGCCACCAGGGAAGCCCATTCTTCCTCTATTAATCCAAAAGTATTTTTATTAAGCTTTGATTGCTTTCTTGCCCATGAATATGTGTTGTGGGCCTATGTGCTCAGCATGTTTAGGGCACTAGAGTGACAATAAAACAAGAATAAGGCAGGAACATTTGATCTGCCACCAGTTAAAATAGGAGTTTTTTAAAAATAAATTTAGAATCAGTCTCTTTATCTCCATTTCCACCACCTCCCTCTTTTAGGGCTTTCATGGTGCTACTTAGAGCTTTCCAATAATTATCTTGCCCAGACTCGATCACCTCTTTCCAAGTGATGGTCTGTACCCTCCTGCCAAAATTACCTTCTGAAGATGCCAAATATTTTACTTTTGTTAAAGAGAAAAAGTTGAACTTTTCAGTCCAACATTCAAGGTTCCCTTAGTCTGGTTTAACCATGCTTTCCAGTTTTATTTTACTCTTATCCCCAGCGTGATATGTTTTTCTCCAGCCATACTGCTCCTGTCACTATTTTCCTGTTTCACTTATTTATTGTTATGTAATAATCAACCCCAAACTTAGAGATAAGAGCAACAAGACTTTACTATTGTTGTCTCTCATGGCTCTTGGGGTTGTCTGAACTAAGCTAGGCATTCTTTGCTTGGGTTTCTCATGCAGTTGAAGACAGACAGCAGCTGGGGTTGAAGCTGTCTCGAAGGCTTCTTTCTCCACAAGTCTGGTACGTGAACTGGGAAGACTCAAAGACCTGCGGGATGAATCAGCTGGATCTCCTCAGGCATCTCCATCTTTCTCTAGTAGTTTATCCATGCAGTCTCCCCAGCATGGCAGCTTCAGTGCAACCAGATTTCTTACATGGCAATTTTGGGTTACAAAAGAGAAAGCCAGGCTGAGGCTTTAACACCTTTTATGATCTAGCCTTGGAGGAAGTCATGAGGCATTGTTCTGCCACATTCTATTTATTATAAGCAAGTCACCAAGGCCAGGATATACTCCAGGGGTATAGAATTAGACACCAACTCCTAATTGTAGACATGTAACAGTGTTATACCACCAAACAAATATTTTGTGCTTTCAAAATATTTAATAGAATATTAGGACATTAATATTCTATTAATGTTTTATTCTGTATTAATAGAGATATTATTTCCCAGGACTACCTAATTTTTCCCCACCCATCTAAGTTCTATTTATTTTAATATTGCTTAACTGCCACTTCTTCTGGGAAATCTTCACTTATCACAGTAGCCACTGGTGATATCAGAGCTACTTTCTTCAATTCTTTATACAGCATGCAGTACAAGGTATCATCTTGCATGTGCATGTCTTTCCTCTTTAACTAGAAAGATATAGTGAGGCCTTAACAGAGAAGACCATCTTTGAATGGCTAATTCAGTGATTCAGAATATCTAAGGGTCACTTATGATACCAATAATAGAAACAGAAGTCACTCCATAATGATAAAAACACAGAAATTTCTTAATTCCCTTGCTGAGTCAGGCTGCAGTAGAGGAACAGATTTGAGGATCCAGAAGCCTCAGCTTTAATTTAGAAACTTTTTTTTTTTTTTTGCGGTACGTGGGCCTCTCACTGTTGTGGCCTCTCCTGTTGCGGAGCACAGGCTCCAGACGTGCAGGCTCAGTGGCCATGGCTCACGGGCACAGCCGCTCTGCGGCATGTGGGATCCTCCCAGACCGGGGCACGAACCCGTGTCCCCTGCATCGGCAGGCGGACTCTCAACCACTGCGCCACCAGAGAAGCCCCTAATTTAGAAATTTTTGACAGAGCAAATCCCATCCACTCCAAGTCACAACTCTACACAATCATAACATTCAAATAAGATCCCCTGGGTGGCAACTTGGAGAAAGGCAAAGTAAATATCCCAAACTGCAGTGTAATTTTTGGTATAATATCCTTTTGAATCCAGCAAATCTTGGACTCTGTTACAGAGTTTAGACTCTTCAGCTTTTTTTTTTCATGATAACTGGGTGGCAGTAGCTTAGAAAAGCCTCTAATCGTGGCAAATACTCATTAAAATAGAAGGTCTCCCAGGGCCCCTGGAAGAAAACTTCATCAGGAAGCCAGTTAGTTTAGGTCCAACCGTTGACTCTCTTTGTTCAGAACTTTAAAACTGCTACCTTATTTCCTATTTTCTTTTCTTTATCTGTAATGAATTACTGCCCATTATGAATTCCCAGACTACAGGAAGCATATATGTGCAACATTAGGTCACTTGGAAGAAAGTTAAATCTGTGAAGAGAGGATGCTGAGTGATTAAAGAATCTCAGGACAAAACATCCTAACTCCAGAAACAGCTCTCTGATTTGGGGCATACCTAAGACATCCTGTCATCCATCCATAGAGAATAGTTGCATCATGACTGTGTGATCCAGTGCAAAGCAGCAGGTGGTCCTGGACCAAGGACTGGATTCTAGGTGGTGGGGAGGTTGTCAGGTCTTAGTCTTGATTCTGAAACGAGTACAGTCTTCTCTCACTAACAAAGAACCAAATAAAGATAGATACAGTCATAGTTAGGATTATGACAGAACAGATCAATCTTTGTTAAACAGTGAATTTTATTCAAATTTGATTTCTGAATCTTGGAGTCTTAGAATCTTAAACATTTTAAGGTCTTTATTCCTTATCCCCTAACTTACACACAGACAGGCTATCAGCATTCATTATTTCAATACCCACCATGAGGTACGTATTGTTACCCCATATTTAAGAGGAGAATTGTGAGGTTCAGAGAAGTAAAAGTCATAGATTATCAGTGGTAGAGATCTGATTTGAACTTAGGATCTACTGTTTCCAAAACATATGTTCTTTCCACTGCACTCTATGTTTATAAATATTTACTTGTTAATATATAAAATACATGTGTTATAGAAAACACTTGTTCTACAGAACAAAAGACAGACTGGAGCCTGAGGGAAAGTTCTTTCCCAGACATCAAGGAATTCTGCTCACATTTGCTCGAGAAAACTAGTATTCAGAGAAATGAGCTAGGAAAAGTTTATACCAGTCACTTTTTTCCCAGTTTGGTCCTCCCTTTCCCCAATCTATTCAGTAGATGTTTAGCTGTGCTCCACTGCTTTAGGTCTCTAAGAGTTTTGTAAGATGACAAAGTGGATATAATACCCATAAGCAGCTGTCCCAGAAGAGAAGCATGAGGAGAGCTGAGGTTGAAACCACACTGTCTTACTGGTGTAAATCCTACTGATACCTGGATTCTTATGGCACTTTATCCTATATATATTTGTTGAATGAGTGAATGAGTAAATGAATAATATTATTTTCTCTCCTTCTCTCCCTCCCTTTTCAAGCACGTTAACTTAGTACCTATGCTGTGCTGTGACTATAACAAATAAGACCTTATCCTTGGCTTCAATGATTGTACAATCTAGTGAGAAAAGACAATGTGAAGGACTGTCTCAGGACACAACATATAAAGAAAAGAATGATTCAGAAGGAGGTTAAGAGCAGGGAGTGATCAAGATGGTATCATCACAAAATTCTGAATAAACTTTCAGCTCAATCATCCAGGAATATTATCCCCATTTTCTAGATGAGGTTATAGAGTCACAGAGCAACTAAGAACGTTTTCCCAATCAAAAGCTGGTAAAGAAGGAGTAAAAATCCATCATCTGCCTTCCAGTTTATTGCTACATATTCTTTCTCAAAAAATAGAAAATATAGAAACAAGAAATTCTATCGTAAACAGAAAAATTCTAATGTTCAAATATCTTATAATGTAACAATAAGTATATAATGGTAGCTCGTATCTGGTTAAAATATTCAAAGTTGATCAAGTGTGACTTATGAATTATGACTCAGACAAATCTATTAATGCTGGGATAAAACTTTAACATTAACGATTTATTTCACTGAAAGCAAAACTCCTTCCCTCTTTCCAGGTTTTACATTACCCCACATTACAATCAGAAGGGACAATTAACTCTTTTATAAGAATATCAATATTTGCTCACACTATGGATGATATTACTCAATCCTCGGCACCCCTTCGCATGTTGGCACTAAACCCCAGGAGTTTAGGTCTGAGAGTTTCCCTAGCTCCATGGTGCAAAGAGACAGAGTGTTCAGCTTTGAACAAATCAGAGTATTGGGGTCCGTACGATGCTCTTGACTCATTTTCATAGAAAATATGAGGAATCCACTAAATACATAGCTTCACCCTACCTCCTGGGAAACTCTACCTCTCCTGCAATGAAAATGACTTGGCCCCTTTTCCACAAGGCATGAAATAGAATAAGTCAATTAAAATTTATTCATGTTCTAAATATTTCATCTTGTGGCTCTAAACACACACACAGAAAGCAGAAAGAAGAAGAAAGAAGAAACAAATCCTGCTCTCAGAAAACTCTCCATCGGTAAACAATCATGTGAGCTCTTTGTGGACAAGGAATGAATCTTTTATTTCCATATCCTCAGTTTCCAATAATCTAGGATCAATAATTGCTTACTGAATAAATGATCAGAACATTCAAAGCACATTCATTTAATATTCATTTATTCATTCATTCAACAAATATTTATTGAACTTTGGTAAAAATAAAGGCAAAATCATAACTGTTGAAGACAAGGATTATGCTGCAGTCTGGGCTTATATGGGAAGAATTTGCTGGGGTTTTCCAGAAGAGGTAGAAAGGAACAAATTAAAAGGAGAACAGGGGCTTCCCTGGTGGCGCAGAGGTTGAGAGTCTGCCTGCCGATGCAGGGCACACGGGTTTGTGCCCCGGTCTGGGAAGATCCCACATGCCGCGGAGCGGCTGGGTCTGTGAGCCATGGCCGCTGAGCCTGCGCTCCTCAGCAGGAGAGGCCACAGCAGTGAGAGGCCCGCGTACCGCAAAAAAAAAAAAGGAGAACAGATATGGCATAGAAGGAGAAAATATTTTACATAACGCATGAAAATCCAGTTTAAGCACAGATTATATGAAGGAAAATATGCCTCTCTGTCTCTACTGGGAATTTCAAACCACTCTGCTGGTAGTAAATACTATTCTCATTTGTTTCCCATTGATATTTGGTTCTGCCTATTTCTTTGAACTGCCTTATCATCCAGGTAATTCAGTGTTCCTTCCTCAGAAACATGTAGTCTTGATTATTTGCACTAATTATTGGGAGTTTTTCCATCATTCACTTTTGTAGTTAAGGGGAGATGAGGTAAAAAGAAAAACATGTACATGCCACTCTCTACACTGCCAAGTGTAAAACCGATAGCTAGTGGGAAGCAGCCGCATAGCACAGGGAGATCAGCTCGGTGCTTTGTGATCACCTAGAGGGGTGGGATAGGGAGGGTGGGATGGAGGGAGACTCAAGAGGGAAGACATATGGGGATATATGTATATGTATAGCTGATTCACTTTGATATAAAGCAGAAACTAACACACCATTGTAAAGCAATTATACTCCAATAAAGATGTTAAAAAAAAAGAAGAAAAACATGAAAGCCAACAACAAAAATGTTTCACCACATACCTGCCCCATCAAACCACACCTCCAGCCTTTCTTAATTTCTTCCCATTGCCAGGACCTCTATCTTCTTCCATATTAACACAGGAGTGCACTTGTGGTTCTTTTTCAAGGCTCACGTTACCTATATTCTTTTCTTGGCTAACCCTGACCAAACACTCCTCTCAGGGAAGACATCTCTGGCTTTCTGAACTCAGTCTGGAAAAGAAGTCTCTCACCCTTTAGCACCTTGTGCTTATATCAGAAGCCTCATTCTTCATACATAACTGGATCTAAGGTCTCAAATCATGCCAACAAAATCTTTTTTTCCCCCCCATTTTCCAGAATGTCTCCAGACACATTCTGGAGAAACGTTCTTTGTACATTTGATCTTGGCCCACAATCTCTGAAGGAAAAGATGGCCTCCTTTGAACTTGCTGTAACAAAAAGATCAATGAAAGCATTAACTGGCCAGGGCCTGAGTTATGTGCTTACCCCTAGAACCAGGATGCATTATTTACCCAACCTGAATGAACAGAGAATGAGAAAGAGATGATTTCTCAAATGTATGTCGGAGGGGAGTGCAGGGTACAATTACCCAGAGGAAAGGGCAAGTTAAACAATTAGAGGGAGCTAAATGGATTGAAGGCAGAATGACCTTGAAATTATCGGACAACCCTACTCAAAACACACAACATAACACACACACACACACACACACACACACACGAAAAGGAGGAGAAATACCAGCCGTGATATCATTAGAATTCAACGAAAGAGAAGCCATCTTTCTCCTGTAGAGGTGTTCATTTGGCAATTAACCAAAGGTCTTTGCTGAGATGATGGATTTGGGATTCAAATTAAATCTCAGTTTCTGTTGGGAGGCACTGGACAGTACTAGTCAGGGAACCAGCTTTTGCTGAACAACTACACTGATGAAGACATTTAGCCAGAGAGCTGTGGACACTACCTCATTTAATCAGCACGACAATCTGGGCTATCATTATCTCTGCTTCACAAATGAAGAAATAGTCTTCACAATGCTAAGTAACCTGATTGAGGGTCTCACAGAAGGTAAATGATCAAAAGAGGATTGATCCTGGCTCTGTATGTGTAATAGCCCTTGCTTATTCCACTGTGTCATGGGGGACGTGTTCCCTGTCTTCTGTGTGGTTGGTGAGCACAGTTCCAGCTTTCCATTTGGCACACTGACAGATCCCCTTTTCTTTCATTTCTTATTTCTCATTTCTTCCTGACTCTAAAACAATGGTACAGAAAATGAACGCCTTTTCACCAACTGAGGCTCTTTCTCTGATTTCACTATGTGGAGAAGCAGCCATGCTAATGATAGGTTGAAATCACATAGTATTAGAAAGCCTAGCTGTTGCCTTTCCCAAGGGGATTGATATGCAGGTGTGCACATGCAATCAGCTCTTATGCAGAATTTTGGCTTTATTACCAAGATGTGCTGGTAATAATCTGAAGACCATTTACGTGGTCTGTTGCCTAGTTTTGTGAACTATTGACCATCTGTGTGTGTTGTCTAGGCAATGGATTGGGAAAGAGGAGAATAAGGTTTATCGGCACTGGTCATAAACAGAAAAGAGACTTTTCCAAGCAAAGGTTTGATAAAAATAAATCAACCTGAAACACATTCTCTAGACACAAATTATTTAGAGGAAGGATAAGTGGCTGATGGAAGGTTTTGCTAATACTGTAATTTTCATGAAATTGTTGTCTTTTAAAATAAAGCATAAATAATTGACAGATGAGAAATGAGATCCACAATGAATTATAAACACAAATGAGTTCACAAAATATTTACCTTCAGTGAAGTGGATCTGATACTATTTGACAATAAATATACACAAACACAGCTCTCCACTGCAACTAGAATTCTTTTTTTAACTTGTCCCTTTAATTTTTTTTCACTGAAATATATCATTGTTGAGACTTAATAGGGCCGTGCAAATGTGTTTGCGTTTATGGTTCTACTGAACACTTCTCCAAATCCCAATGTCTTAACTAGTGAGCAAAATATACTTGGAGCTCTCCTTCTTATTTAGGGTTATAATGGTCACTGTCTTGAGTGTTTGCAAACCATTCTAAAGGTGCATATTTAAGAGTAATTACAGCTATCCCCTAGGGATATTGTGGAAGTCAAAGAGACAAGGAGGGATCTGAATCAAGTGAGCCATGAGGCTGGGGGGTGTGAAGGAGCACATTAGGGAGCTCTCACAATCTCTACCTGACTGTCCCACACTCAGTCAGTGTTAATTCTCTACACTCTGGAGCCCATATAAGCACAGGGCTTAAGAGTACTGGGCTCAGACTGTCTGGCGTAGACTCTCAATTCCACCACTCCCTCAGATTCCTGGTCTGTAAGGATAATAGTACCTACTTGAAATGGTAGTTAGTAAAGAGAGAGAGAGAGAGAGAGAGAGAGAAAGAGAGAGAGAGAGAGAGAGATTGTGTTGAGCATAGTTACATATGTTAAGTGTCAATTATATTCTAAATGATTTAATGTCAGTACGGCAACAACAGCACTTTCCCAGACTCCAGGCTCCTTTCGATAAACGCGGCAGTGTGTATTGAATGCGCACCTGTAGGTAGTCTCTTCTACTCTGAGTCAACAGCATCAATCCCTGCTTTCCCTCCAAATTATATCTAGACAAAACCACAGAATCCTTTACAACATATATTCTAGAAAGCATTATCAATCCATCCCAGTACGTGAGATATAACCAATTTTCCAATCTTATGCTGAAATCATTCTGAATTGCAGCTCAGATAGAGAGTTGAGCTGCAGGAAGGAGTGGGGACTGGCTAAGGTGGTCAGAAAGAGGACAAAGATTGATATCCCCTGTAGCTTCTGCGCAACTCCTTCCCTTGTCATTCTTCAATAACCCACTATGGTGATTTACAAGACCTTAAAATTAGCTAGTTTGGGAAATTTATCAATGCAAAAACTAACATAATAAAAGTTTCAGATTCATACAGAGACTTCCATAAAAATGACAGTAGAATTTATCTGTGCAAGTTGGGGTGTGGAGGAGGGAAAATGCAGATAATGTCATCTGGCAGTTATCCTTAATGAGTGGGGAAATACCATGAAATTTATTCTTTCACTTACTGGAAGGTTGATTAACCGTCAAGGCAGATAATTACTGGATAAATGCTGGGTTTACTTTTTTTATTCTTTTTTTTTAACATCTTTATTGGAGTATAACTGCTTTACAATGTTGTGTTAGTTTCTGCTGTATAACAAAGTGAATCAGCTATATGCATATGTATATCCCCATGTCCCCTCCCTCTTGTGTCTCCCTCCCACCCTCCTTATCCCACCCCTCTAAGGCGGTCACAAAGGACCGAGCTGATCTCCCTGTGCTATGCAGCTGCTTCCCACTAGCTATCTATTTTACATTTGGTAGTGTATATATGTCCATGCCCCTCTTAACTTCTTCCCAGCTTACCCTTCCCCCTCCCCATGTCCTCAAGTCCATTCTCTATGTCTGTGCCGTTATTCCTGTCCTGCCCTAGGTTCATCAGAACCATTTTTTATTTTAGATTCCATATGTGTGTGTGTGTGTGTGTGTGTGTGTGTGTGTGTGTGTGTGTGTGTGTGTTAGCATACGGTATTTGTTTTTCTCTTTCTGACTTACTTCACTCTGTATGATAGACTCTAGGTCCATCCACCTCACTTTAAGTGAATGGGATTTGCTGCATTCTCTCTAGCTAGGTTCCGTTATTTGAACAGGATGTGATGAGAAACTTCCCTCACTCTGACTCCCCAAGAAAATCCTTAGCCTGAAGTAAGCAATAAATGTTTTCTAATGGGAAACTGAAATATGGAAAGAGTGATGGAGAAGTCTGGCTTGTTCTATTCTTCTGACTGGCAGAGGAAAACAACACCAAATTTCTCCCTTCTGACTTGGTCCAGTTGAGCGTTTCCTCTCTTCCTGATGTCTGCCTCCCATCATTTCACTTGAACAAAGCCAGTGAGTGAGAAAAGCAACCCCTCACTAAGTGCTCTTTGTAAAGTGGGAAACTGTGGCCCTATCCCTTTAGGCAACTCTTACTTATTTACATTTTGCACCAACTCATACTGTTTTCCTTGACCACAGAATGATCTTGACCCTCTGGAGCAGTTGACTGAACAACCCATTGATCTTTGATACAAGTTGAGTAAATATTACCTTCTCTCTAATAGGTGTTTTAAATGCAGACTTGGAGATGATTTGGACAGAGCAAATTGTTGCTCATGTGTGGAATTACAATATGCACATTTTAGAGTTGAGGGAAGGTATGTTCTATCAGCATATGGCTTCTACAGAGCAGAGAAAAGGGCTCTGTAAAGAGGAGAGAGAGAAGGAGAGAGAAAGAAACAGGGAGAAGTAGTTATGAGGAATATAGAGAAGGTTAATAGCCATGTCCTGGGTTCCTAGAAGTTAATTTTCTGGGATTTGTAAACTCCTGGAAATCTGGCTACATGTTTAGTCAGGAAGACAGGTCAGAATGAATCTGACAGAGGCAAACACTGCTTCTTAAGGTGATTATTTGATAGCTTTATTTATTATGTTTGCTTTGCCTTTTTTTTTTTACAGGACAATCATGTCAGTAGTTGTCAGCTTTGGATGCTCACCAGTTGACCCTGCTTTTTTTCACCATTTCCAACCATTAGACACTAATTCCATTGCCAGTGAGAGATGTTCCTCAAGCTTCAAATAACATGGCAAAGCAATTTCTGCATCTTCTATTCAGGAATTGATAATCTTTACCTGAACTACTCATTATCACTCCAATCCTTGTAGCCTAATTCAAGAGGTAGCCTAAGAAGGACACATATACTTTCCATATCCTCTTCCCCTAAATTATCCCTTTTTATGATTGAGTTGTTATTGCCCGAGCATTATGAATAATCCTCACGAAAGCCACAAGGTAGATCATTTCCATTTGCAGATGTGCAAACTGAAGCTCAGAAAACTAAAATGGCCTATCTAATGAAAAGCGCTGGTACATCAAAGAACTATGTCCTAAGCCAAAGCTTTTTCTAGGACCCTCTAGGACCCTAGGAGCCTCTTGCTCTTCCTCAGTATCAAGAATTTAATCTTGGACTGTTTACCTCATTCCTATGGGATTTTGTAGTGTTCAACACCAAGAACCACGCTAAGCGCTTCTGTATTTCATTCTTCACTACAATCACAAGATGACTGCATTTATTCGTATTTTAAAGATGAAGAAACTGAGTCTCAGAAAGATTAAAAAACTTGGTAAAGCTGTAGCATTTATAGAGTATAATATAAGAAATCCCATCCAGGTCTGTCTGCCTGCTCTCCAAATTTATATCATTTACTTCAGATCTTTCCTCCTTTCTTTATTTTCAGTCATAATTAGCATGTGTCAAACTGGGACATTTGAACCAACCTCGTGCTTGTCTCAAGATCAGATGATTTAATGCAGTAATTTAGAGAAACAGAAAGGAGAATGGAGGGAGAGGGAGGAAGAGAAAGGTGCTACTATCAACAGATTACAAAAGGAATCAAGGACTCATGCAGTTAACAAGAAACTCCTAGGTCTAAGTCATGCCCTGATACCAAGAAAGAACTAGGATGGCTGACTTTGCAGTAACATCCCTCTCCTGGCTGTCATACACTCCAGCTCCCAAGCTGAAACCTTCCACTTGTAGCGCAGTTTCCTATTCTTATTCCTTGGATACCATTGATATTCATTTCAACCTGATTACACCTGTCCTGCAGGTTGCTGAATGACTGATGCATGTAGTGCAAGCTTGCTTCCTGTCTTCCCTATTCTTTGCTTCTTGTCATGTCTCCTCCATGTTCATTCATTTTCACTCATTTTCTCCACCACCCCCCTCATTCTCTTCTCTGCTCTCTCTTTCTCCTCTGTGCTCTCTCCTCCTCTGTGCTACGAATTAGAGACAGGAAGAGGAGGAACTAATCTATTTCTTCTTATGCCTTCTTCTCAAACACATGCCTAAACATTTATTTCTGTAACAAGAAGTAATCTTGTGAGAACATTGTGGGGCTTTTTACTACAAGTGAGAATATGTCCTGTCCAGACCTGGAGAGATGTAGCTTGAATCACTACCTTTTGGCCTCCATTCTAAGCTCTCTCCATCTCCCTGGTCAGAAGATTTTAATACTGCCTAGCCTAACTTCTTCTAAATGCAAGGCCAGCTCATCCCCTCTTGCTTAGAGATCAGTATTTTTTTAAGTTTAGGGACTGAACATTTTATCCTACATAAGAGCCATTCACATTGAATCTGAAGCTTTTCTCAGAGATCTATTTTGCCCTTTTTAATAGCTGTGATAGCCCCCATAAGCTACATTTCTGAGGACACTTGAGACAGAGCTGGCCATCAACTGGAACCTCAACATACTTGACACAATCTCTTCCCCACCTGGGGAAGATGATTTATGATGATTTATGAGACAGCTCCTTGTCAAGAAAGCCTACATAGTTATTCTAAGCTTAATCCAAACCTAACTTCAATCTGTTACTAGAAAACTTATTTATGTTTTTATGAATCCTGAGATGCTTACTTAATTACTGCCTACCCAGAGCACAAGATCTGTTGGGAACAATAAAGGTATATCCTCATTATAAACTCAAATTTACATCTTTCCTACCCATTACATCAACTTTCATTAGTATAAGTTATGACCATAAGAAACCAGAGATAATGAATAAAGCTTACTTCCATTTAAGATGTGAAGGCAGGCAAGTCACCACTTTTTGTTTTGGTGTGGGACAAGGAATAGAAAATGTCCTTCAGTGGATAAATAAAAATAATTCAATCCCATTAAGAAGATAATTTTCTAGGTTTCTTATCACTTACCCTGTTTGGAGTTAGAAGATCCTCTTTCTGAGATGCAAAGTGATGAGGAAGTGAAGTAATAAAGAACAACAGTCATATATACAGACTGATGGACGGTTGAAGGAACAGAAGTATGGGAGGAGTGGAGAAAGGGGAGGTAGCGCTCTCTTGAAGCAGCAGTATGTGAAGTTACTCCCATAAAAGAAATGAGAAGCCAGCACACAAGTTAAATAAATGATGTTTGGTGATTGAAAAATGCATCTCTTTCCAGTTTCTAACATACTTGAATATTTCTAAATAAGACAAAGTGGAACAACACTGATTGTGGATGTTTTGCAGTAAACATTAGCATTCTCCTGACTTACCTTTCGTTTACAGATCCCGAAGTCTTTTTGCTCCTTGTGGTTAAAGCTATCAGATTCTCCTTCATGGTTAAAAAAAAAAAAACACAAAAAACAAAAAAAGGAATTGAAATTATACCTGTGGTGAGGACTGTGTTTGGTGGTTCCATTACATCATCAGAATTCTGTCTCTGGCTCTTGGCGCTGAGGCCGCTGCTTGGGTTCTCACGTAGGCAGATTCTGTCCCATGGTGGCAGCACCCTGATGTCCAGCAGCTGCACTCCTAAGTGGCCCTTAATGCTCATGAGCACAGAGATGGTCCATTCACTTCACTCTTCAAAAGGGATGTGATTGGCTGAGCTGGGGCAAACATTTCCTAGGGAAGAAATATGGAGCACCCCTTGATTAGCAGCCAGAGAAGAATCACAGGGAGGGGAGGGGAAAGGTCACAAAAGACTAGCAGTCCATGACACATTGTTTTCTGGAGAATTCTTCCAGATTAACCATCCTTCCCTTAAGTCTAGTCCCTCCTTCCTAATATTAGTATGTGATAGATAATGTAAAACATTGAACTCACAATGCCGTTATTAATTTCTCCACCTGAATGTCTTTGCTTTGGCTGTTGCTTCTGCTGGGAAAGCTCTTCCCTTACCCTATTTCCACTAGACCTCCCCTAAAAGAACTCCCTTTGTTTAGAAACTCTTTTATAGCTGTGAATACCCAACTTTGTGCTTAAAACAGGATATTTTGTGTTATTTACCAACATTTCATGTCACAGTTAGTTTCCCAAAGAGCTCAAAAATTTTGTCTTTATCATCCACTGCACCTAACACGCTGCATACATAGATGTTTAAAGGCTGTACATTTTGAATCAATCATTTAGTTACCCACCAGATGGAGATAATAATACTAACCTGATAGGGCTGGTGTGATGATGTCTCTAAACACTTACTATTTAGTATGTATACAACTAATAAATCATACACATATGCATCCATAATTGTTTGACAAATTACTCAAGAACAGCTTTTAAGAGGTGGCATCCATTGGGCACTCAGTATATGTATATGACTGCTTGATTCTGACACATAGGTTCTGCTGCTTTTACCATATCCCTCATGGTGATAACACACAGAATGATTGCCACTATAATGATAGCTTTTCTGAATTTCATTCCTCAAAACAAGCAGAAGTATCCAAATTTTATTTGATTGTTGAATATATAAGTCAAGGTCATAGGAAAACATTTTGGTGTACATTAAATAAACATAGGCAAGCAATATATGCAAATTCTTTCCAGCAGTTCTCCCTCTGGTTCCAGTCTTTGGAGAGTAATTTAAGATTACTATGCAGTTGTCTGTGGAACTATTTGCTTTCCTCATCTTTTAGTGGTGCCTCTAAGGAAATGACCAGCTCCAATTTTTTGTAAAGAAATGCAAAATGCAACTAAGAAGTAAGTATGACTAATGTCCACTTTCAATGGTTCAGTGCAAGGGAAAAAATGTTTGTGGGTCTTATTCCACTGTCTGTTTGGAGGTTGAGAATATCAGTACACTGGTCACTCTGAATTTTGGCTTTTAATTTATGGATTACTGTGACTAAATGTATTCATATTTAGAAAATCCAGAATCGGAATAAATATATGGTATATTCAGAATTCAGAATACATATATATGGAAATTTCTAGCACAGAAATTAAGGTCACAGCCAATAGCTTCTTAGTGAAAAAGATTTAAAACCGAAAAACATGTAAAGGTAATATTTTAAAACTATAAATATTGAAAACTTAATATTATCAGGTCCCTGAGACTATTTTCATTGGATGGGGTAAGATATAGAAGATTGGTTTTAAAGAAAACACAGTGGGTGTATATTGGTTGCGGTAGGAGTGATCAAGAATGGGAAAACCTGTCCTTCTAATATTTCTGGACCTTGTAAAGAATCCTGAAAAGGTCCAATCATTGCTTGCTGTTACTTGGCACGTGAGGAGGAACAGAGAGCTGACTGGAAGAGAACATGATCTTTGAATCACACAGACCCAAACCTAACAAAGATTTTGTAATTTCCTAGTTATGGGAACTTGGGCAAGCTCCCTTCAAGTTTCAGAGCTTTTTCTTTATTTTGTTTTGTTTTAATGTCAGTTGTAAAATGAGAATAATAGTATATCTCTTACTGGATTATCTGAAGAGAGGAGTAAATAAGGCAATGTATGCCTGACACATCAAAAGCATTCAGTTAAAGACAGCAATAATGACAATGATAATTCCAGATATTGCACTTACAATATCACACACCACAAAGATTTTTTTAAAGAACTTAAAAAATTCTCTGAAACTTTCCATCAAAAAAGTTTCATGACAAATTGCATATAGGTACTAAATCCCAAGGGGGTAAAACAATGCTAAAACTGGAAAAAGCCAAATCCAACGTCTTTACAGGTTTTCAAATTGATTATCAATAACTTAGTTAACAGCATGCATGACCCTAGACAATCAGTCCTGTGAATTGCATCACATTACAAATCTCCACAAGTTTCCACCTTCAGCCCAAACCCTCTAAGAGATCTATTCAATAGTGTTGAACCTGTGACAACACAGGTGGAGACAGTACAGACAGAAACCGCAGGGAGAAAGTCTCTCTGCACTGTGCAAACCGAGTTGAATACTCAGCTGCACATGCTGGCTCTGAGCATAAGGAATACATTCATTCTTGGAAATTTAAGCTAAGTTAATAAGTATGTGACTGCTGAAATATATTTCATGGATTACTAAGTGTTTTCTACACTAGTAGTTATGAGAAAATTTCAGAATGTGCCTTTAAAAGAATCCATCTTCCTGATTATAGAGAAGTAAGTCTTGGTTTTCAGACAAGATTGAAAATAATATATGTATTTTTGCTGGTAATGATAAGAGTCCTGCAAGGAGAATCACTTGATTGATTAATTCAGTGCCCAAATGCCCCAATTTTCCAACCTATAGCATTTTGCAAAGTGACTTGCATATTTCCACACCTTTAAAGGTGGAATTTATCGCCACAGTTTTAGGCCTTATTATAAAATCCCTTTGTAATTTGGTCAAAGAATGCAGTATGTGACAGTGTGTCAGGTCTGAGCCTAAGCCCCAAGTGGGCTTTTTTGATTCTATTCTGACTGTCTGACCTCTGAATCTGGCATGGGAACAAGCCTGAGCTACTTTGCTGGAGGATGAGGCACTACTTAGGGCAGAGCAAAGCTGTCTCATCCAAGACTATCCTAGCCAGCTGTCCCACACCAAGAGGACCTTAATATTACCCTCAGCTAGCCTAAACGTTAGACAGGCTTCTTCCTGACTCAAGGCCCCTGACCTCCCTTTTCTTAGAGTATATTCTTTAGAAAATTTGTAATTGCAAATTCCTAGTCTGTCTGTTTGAGACACAAAGGTTTTTTAAAAGTCTCTTGCTAGTTTTATATGTCTTTCTCAAGGATCTGGGAGCCATTTCTTTGAAATGTAATCACTAAGGAAGAGAGAGTCCTCCATCTCACAGTCTCTGGGGGTAGGAGCCTAACGGCCATGAGGGCCTTCCTCCAAGTTGTGAAACTACCTCCTGTCATAAATGCCATGGTCTATATCAGCGTACACCATGAGGCACAGGGTCTCATGCCACTAAAAGGAAAATACTTTGAGGTCAGGGATTTCATTATTTTTTTCAGTATTGCACATATAGTTTTACATAGAGTAAGAGTGTACTTCTATTAAATTAGAGATCAAAAATAATTGCTTAAGAAGGGAGGAAGAAAGGAAGGGAAAAAAACAAACAGGAAGGAAGGACAAATTTATTGAAAATCATTTATATGAAGCACAGTGACAAAAGCTAGGTCTGGTAGCAAAAAAAAAAAATAATAATGAATCAAAAAGAGGCCCCATTTCTTGAGAGGCACAAAGGATGGAGGGGCTAACATCTGCTGAAGGATTAGGAAAGGTTTCTCAGAAAGGTAACATCTTGGTTGGATATAGGATATCACCAGTCAGAGAAAGTTATTTCATACTGAACTAAAAACATTTGTAACATCAGTGTTGCATCAATGAACATGGTATATTTAGGAAATGGCCAAAGTGTGATTGTAGCTATGGTTGGAATGTCAGGTTGGGACAAAATGCTGAAAATTTTAACATGACATGCCAAGAATTTGGAATGTAATTTATATGGAATGCAAAGCCAAGATTAAATGTTGAATCATGGTGGAGATACCGTGTGTGATATTTAAATGTGATGTCAGGGAGCACATAATCTTGTTTAGGAAGAGTAAGTGTTCCCAGAGATACAGAAATTCTTTGGAACTCTGAAAAATAGTGGCATAATGCTTCTGATAGAGCCACTTAATGAAGATCCTAAATCAAACTAGAGAGAAAACTAAGATATACTATTTTAAGACTTTTAGGAATCCATTTTCTTTCTGTAGCTTTAAGAAGGGGTGGGGGTTCTGGCAAAGGCTCTAGACCACCACATCCACCAGCCCAAGTCATGCTCTAATTGCTATAGGTATTCTTTATCTTGAAGATGACATTCCTGAACTCATCATGAATAAGTCATACACGTTGATTCCCCTTTTCAGTAGGGTTAAGCTTCATGCACTGATCTAAACATACTCTCTCCTTTCATTCATATTGTGACAAAATAATGCCACTTTATGAAATGACTAGTAAGATTTAGTTGCAACTGAAGGACCGGCATTAAAGTTAACTAGGACACCCGGGAACTGAATCCTTCACTATAGACTGCACTGGGCACCAACCATGGATAACTTAATAGCTGCAATAGGCAATAATTTTTAGTCCCTTTGACATGAGTAGGTGGAGAAGTACCTGATCCAATCAAGGATAGCTCTGTTTTCCCCACCATACAGCTGACAAGTATCAGGGAGAGGAGAGACAGCACGTTTCCTTGAGATTCAAGATAGAACTGTTGCATGAGTTCTTGAAAAACTGATCCATTTTCAAGTGCTAACCTTGTGCAGTAAACATAAAAAAATAAGAGGCTCTGCTAGACATTTTTTAGCAATATGTCTCTCTCTTATCCCCTCGGTATTTTCTCCATCGGCCCACCTCATATGTCCTGTTAGTTCCATGATGGATTGAGCAGTCAAAATGTCTCAGATTCTTTCTCTGTTTATTATGGAGACTCCCTGGTACTTGACAAAATGCATCAGTGAAGTTCTGATGACCGCGGTAGGCCTCCCTTGCTGCTTGAATGCTCTCACACTCACAAAAGCAAACAGTGTTAAAGGATACTGATGAGTGAGTGACTTTCCCTGAGTGATGGTCCTGTAAAGAAATGCAGAATCTCACAGAGGGCACTGGAGATGTGTTAGCAGACCTTAGAGGAGCTGCTCAGCACACCCAAGCACAGAGGCCAATATAAAAACTAATGGAGGGTTTATAAAGGGATGCATGTTTACCAGGAAGAGCAGTGGAAGAGAAGTGGGGGTCCTAGCAGGGGGGCTGCGTGTTTTGTCTAGGGATAGAGGTTACGGTTGGGGGGAAAACACAAGCTCCCAAGTTTCCCGTGTGAAAAGGAGCTGGGGAGTCAGAACGAGAGGGTTGCAGTGTATAGTGGACCCTTGTGGACTTTGCCTGCCCAACATCCACTTCCCCTTTAGTGGTCATTGCTGCCTCATTGTCTCTGGCAAACCTCCCCTTTCCTATCCTCAAACCATGTTGTTGAGCTAGAGATGTGGTGTCTTCGCTCCCTGAAGCCCCAAGGATTGAAATATAACTCAAGAGCAGTCAATCAGAACATCACATCATTTCAGGTTATGATAAATCCCAAGCCTATCAAAGGCAATGATATGAGATTCAATTTCAAGGCTTTTGTTGGAATTGATGGGAAAGAAAACATCTCTTTCTGCCGACCTTGAATCTATTTTGCTCTATGTCTGTAGCTACATAGGGCCACTATGCATGGGAACCTGGTTCAAAATGAAGCTACCAGAGAAAACAAGCAGAGCAGAAAAATGCAAAAGGGTCAACTACTAATTAAATGATCTGAGCCCTTGGATCCAGACTTGCTAGAGTTAACAAATCATTTGGCTAATGAGTCACGTTGTGTGTTTAAACCAGTTTGGGTTAGAGTTCTGTCACTTGCAAGCAAGAATTCTGCCTTACACAAAATATTAACATATTTGTTTTAGGCTAATAATCCCTGAACCTCATCCCTAAACCCTATAGATCAGTCTGAAACAAGGCTGTGTGCAGCTAGTTTATTCTGCTAATTATACCCAAGGAACAGAGGTGAAACAGCGAAGGAGGAGAGGCAAATCCAACAGAGTGTGGTCAAGCGTGTCACCACTAGGAACAAATGGGGCTGGATCCCACAGGGGATTTTGTGAGACTGCACGTAGATTGAGCCTCAGTATTTTATGTGAAAGGATAAGAAAGGAGAATATTTACCCTTGGCTTCTATCCTCCTGGATCGCAGATTGCCTCGTGGGGTTTTAACTTCTTTCTATTTCCAGACTTGCACAAGTATTAGAAATGGCTAAGTTGGTCCTGCAGGTGTTTCATTAAGCAGGGCACAGGAAGTTCCTGATATAGTCCATCCTTTGGGTTGCTCAGATCAGCTAGCATTTACATTAAGTCCAATTCATAAAAAGGCTCTTAAGTTATGACAAATCATTAATCTCTTCAAAAGACCTAATACACCAGGGTTAGTGGAACAAACTAATAGTTGCCCCTTGAAGGCACAGCTGAGGCACCAGATTGCGCTGACATTCTGTATTAGGCAATATCTTTTATACTTAAACCAACAGTTATTACATGGTGTTACCCATATAAGTAGAATATACAGGTCTGGGATTTATGGGGTAAAGATAAGAGTGGCCTGCTTCCAACCCTCCTAGTGAACCACTTGGGGCATTTTTGCATAATGTCCCCATGGATATAGAGGCTCTTATTTCCTAATCAGGGAATACCTTGACCTAGGGTAGGGTGACCAACTTGTTCTTGCTTGCCTGGGACTATCCAGGTTTCAAGCTGAAAGTCCCACCTCCCAAAATCCTCATCAGTCACAGACAGAGTGGGGCGGTAGGTCACCCTAACCAAGTAACAATATGAGTTCCACTAACGTTAAAAGCTGAAGCTGCACTTGGTCACTTCTGCCTCCTCAGCAGGAAAAGAGAAAAAATTTTCTTATAGGCATTATTAATTTACCCTGATCATCAAAAGATAGAGTGCTACTTCATTAGCGGACAGGAAGACTGTTTGACACTCTCATTAATATCCTGGGACATCTACTGTTACTTCCACACCCAGGTTTAACTGTAAATAGGCAATTTCAGCAACCATGGCTTGATAAGTACATGTCAACATGGGCCCAGACCACTCAGGAATAAATGTCTGGGTTGCTTGTAAGTGACTGAAATATAACTCAAATTGGCTTAAGACCACAAGGTAACACATGGGCCAAAATAACTGTTAAATCTAAACAAGTCTGGACCCATGGTCAAGTAGTTGTATCAGTAATTGGTTTATTTCCATATTTCTGTTCTGCTTTTATGCTGTGATGGCTTCATTTTGGAGCAGGTTCCCCTGCATGGTGGTCCTTTCCAGCTACAGGGGTAGAGCAAATAGTGCCAAGTTTAGCAGTAAGTGATGTTCTCTGTCCCCACAGTTTCCAACAGAAGATCTAGAAAGGAGTTCTGACTTATGCCTTGAGGCACTGGTCATAGACTAGATTCCCCTCGAAAAGCATAGCCTAAAAGGAGAGCTTTCGTGTGGGTAGTTTACTTTGGGAAGTCATCCCATGGAGTAGGTGTGGGGGACTGGGACTTATTCTACTAACAAGCCAATGGCAGGGTCGTGACAAGGGCTACTTGCCAGTTATGTGTGCAGGTTCTAGGGCATGTTGTTAAATCCACTAAACCTATCATAACATTTGTGATCTGACTTCTGCAAGTCCACACTCTATCTTGGATTCTACTGTGGTTTTACCAGAGCACTAATTTCAGTATTAATTTAGACCTTTTACCAACAGCCATTGGTAATGATGGGCATGACTCTTTCTTTAGAGTACAGGTTTCCTGTAGATGACTACAAGTCCCTATGAGAAAATAACAGACTATTATATATCATATGTACAAGCAATGGCATTGCAGTCCTTCCTAAAGGGGCCACGGCATTCCTTTCAGTCAGTGGGAACTGTCTTTCTTTCGAAAGCTCAGTGACAGCATAAGTTTTCATTGCGGTGCCTGCAGTTAGCCTCCTTTTCACCAGGTCTTCTGCCCAGCATTTTCTTCAGCCTCACTGGTCCAACATCCTCGAGGTTCATCCTAACACACGGTCCTCTTGTTTTCTTCCAGTAAACAATGGCCAGATATTGCATTGGGGGGGGGGATATAAACTATTGTTTTCCTACCATATTCACTGTATTTCTCTATTTGGACTGTGTTGAAATGCAATCATAGTTATTAGTGTGAATACAGTAGGGGAAGGTGAGGCCTATATTAAGAAAAGCAGACATCAATTTTTTTTTATGCAATTGACTCAGGGGAGCTACTGGCCATATCTCAAGTCCACTTCTTAACTAGAGAATATTGCTGCTTCTTCTGTCCATACGTATTTAGGGGAATATAGGCATTCACGTTACTTATGCTGATCTATTAAATGTCCTTTTCACAGATCTCAGTTTCCTCCCATAATCTTGTTTGTATCATATCAAACTTACTGAGGCTTTACACTCACTCTACTTTGTAGCTCTTCTAGTTTTACAGTTAAATCCTGAGCTTACTATCCAGCACCCTCATCCAGCTACTGCTAGAGTTAGGGATCTATTTAAACAGTACCACAGAGTCACTCTAACTCTCATAGTATGTCTTGAGTTGATAGCTGGTTAACTCTGAGCATGTTGTATTCATTTTTCAAGGTTTCTAAAGCTGCCAATGGACTCTAAAACATTTATAATTTAATGGTTCACACATCGTTTAAATATCACCTTTCAATATGATAATACTTTACCTTCTTATGTCATCTAATTCTAATCCACCACTAATGACAATCCTGGTTATCATGATGTTTTCAAATGCCAAGGTGTTGTCACCAATCCACTTATCGTCAGCATTGGGAACTTTTCGTCACTGAACTGTAAGTGGTCCAGTTTCAGAATCCTGTCTTGAAGGTCTGCTTTCCAGGCCGCTTCTCATTCAAACCATCTTAAATTATGTCCCACTGAAAGCCTGAGATAAAGACTTGCATGCTGTCTAGTTGTCTTTGGAAGTGACCCTAAGGAATGGTAGATTGGGTCTTCCAAGAGTTAACAATGGAAGGAAAGAACACTAATTCGAGGACGACTTACTGATTTTATCATAACTCTGACTGAACCTCACTGTGCATCTCCTGAGGTACCATGTAGAATAAAGATAAGGATTTTCCATCAAAGGGACAGAGAGGGACTATGTATTACCTACTAGTTTCCTTCCCCATTGATGGCAGGATTTTCACTGGGGTGTTAAATATCTTCCATGCCTGGGTTCGTACATGCATCAAAATGGCTGAGTGGGTTTCTACAGGTATCCAACTCAGAGTCAGTGGAAATGTTTGGGATAGCAACAAGCAGCTCAGCTTACACCTGTCTGCACCTGTGGATGCAGCAATAACTAGAATAAAATATGGACTGAGAAGTGGTGAGTTTGGATAAAAGTAATATCCGATGCAGGGATCCCCAACCCCTAGGCTGCACAGCAAGAGGTGAGCGGCAGACGACTGAGTGAAGCTTCATCTGCCGCTCCCCACCGCTCATATTACCGCGTGAACCATCCCCCCAACTCTGTCCGTGGAAAAACTGTCTTCCACGAAACCGGTCTCTGGTGCCAAAGGACCACTGCCATAAAGCATTCCCACCCATGCACGTATCATGTGTAGAGCATTGGGACAAATGCTTTTCCCTTTCAGTTCTTTTTAAATGAAACTTTCAGGGCCTGTTTCAGAAACTTACAATTGCCTACAGGATGCGAGATCAAGGAACAACTCTCTTCTCCATTGCCTGAAATTCTTCATTTCACTTTGTCAAGATATTCTTCAAGATTATTGGCTTTTCTCCAGCCAATATCAATTTATCCATTAATAATTTCTTTCAACAATTACATATGGTAAACCTTTAATGTGTAATGATGTTGAGGAGGACATAGTAATTATCCAGAGACACACTTCACCTTCACATTGCTTTGAAATAATTGGGAAAAAATAGGTATCAGAACCTCCATAATGTTTTCTCATTCTTAGTTCTGGAAGCAAGTTTTACATCCTTTAGTTCAAAGGATACTATTTCAGGGTTTCAGAGATGAAATAAGAAAAAAAATTGGAGTCAAGAAATCAAGACATGGTTTAGCATCTCAGAGGTCTAATTTGGTAAAACAGGGATGGAAAACTTTGGGATATTAAGTTAGTAAGTTGGCGAAAAATTATAAGTCTCGAAGATAAAAAGAGTCTTGAACTAAAATATTCAGTTTCTTTGGGAGAATGTAAGTGCAGAGGTCGACCTTATTCTAGGTCAGGGAACAAATGGTCTTGGGCAATGGTTTTAAATGGTAGAAACATGTTATTTTCAGAGTTGACATTTGAAGTTTTGACTATGATCAATGGCTCTGAAATTCCAATAGTGATTGATACTTGCTGAGACAGAAAATTGAATCCTAAGTTCCACTAAGTGACATGTAAGAAAGGGAACTGAGCTAAAGAGTAGCCTAGATTGCTGCCCAGCAACCACGAGAGAGAGAGATGGAGGACTTAGTTTCTCATGAACTTACAGAAGACAACTGATCACAGAAAGAGAGGCAGAGGCAATGTTGACCCTGGATCGCCTCTGGGAACATAGGCGGAAGGGGGTATAAAGGAAGGGGACATAAGGTAAGGAAGGTTACTATGTGCCATGTTAAAACAAGCGGTAAATCTGGACTTTAGGCTGAAAGGGTTTGTAAGGCCCTTCCTTGGCTGAGTGCAGAAGAATTCCATGATTCACTAGTGGTGGAAAGGGAAGAGACAGAGAACAGCACGTGTGACCTATAATTAACGTCTTTGAAGAAAAGTCAGAGAAATGTTGCCTTAGTATGGGTTCCCCTTAAAGCTGAGCATGAGATAAAAGCTTCTGAGAAGGTAGTTTATTTTTTCATGTAACCTCAAAGAGCAGGTATGAGGTACAGGGAGAATGAAGTGAAGCCAGTACAAGGACAAGTTATTGACTTGGCCACAGTTAAGGGTGATTGATCCCAGGATGCCTTCTGAGAAGATCTGAAGTGGCTCTCTAAATTTCTTGCCCAGGGAATAAAAGGTGAAAGCATGTATGTCTAACCCCTCGCCCAGTGGTTAAGCCACCTCCATCGTCCTTAATTGACTGAATTTTCCCACTGTGCATGCATGAATGTCAAATAACTTCCTATCAGTTTCCCAAGCCACAACCTCATTAAGCAAAGTGTAGGTGGCCCAGGATCTGAAGCGGAATTTGAGCAAAGCAGGTCAAAGTCTGTAGTAAACTGGGAACCAAAACTCTTCCTGAAATCTGATGAAGGACTGGGAGGAAAAAGTGTTGCACAGGAGATGCCTGATACATATATCCGACATCACTTTTTATAACCCTATTTTCTACAAGCCTATGCTGACTCTACAAACAAAACTTGACCAAATCTCACCAATTTGAAGGGGTATGCAGGCAAACTGTGACATTCTCAAGAATGAAACTGCTTGGATTTTGTCCAAGTTCAGATTTATTCTTTGAGTAGTAAGTAGATCATGCCATTCAAGCTTAGGAACCAGTTGTTACAAAGGCAACAGTGTCAATGAAATAAAATTAACAGTGCATCATGCTAATAAAATGGGAGGGGGAAGAATCCCTGTATTCCCTATTAAAAAAAGATAGTACCTTGACCCATATGTATTTATTTTTTCTGCAAACGTTAGTTTTCCCAGAAGCTTTTGAGAAGCACACCAACAGTAATGAAGCAGAAAAATGATGGATGTTAAGAAATTAAGGTACTCTAGAATGGGTTATAAACTTGTACCTCTTTGTTGCCCATGCACTTTTGATGAGATTGCAAAGTTTTAGACCTCCTTAATTTAAGTTGGAACAGTTTTATTTCTCTCAGCTAGAGTGGAAATAAGTTCCTTATCTATCATTATAATGGTTTAATACTTTCATTAATCTACACAACATAAAGCAGAAAGTGATTTTTATACCTACTCCAGTCAGTCATCATGCCTGCTTCAGAATGGAAAAACGGTTGTTTTCTGCTGATTCCAAAGATAGACTGAAGGCCAGTATCTTCATAAGCCATCACAATTAGAGGGGCAAGACCGAGATATAGAAATGCTGTTGTCACCACCTCTTTCTTGGCATATAATGTGGATTATTGCTGTGAGCAGCAGGATGTTTGCACACATATAAGAGACACTGGAGTTTTGAGGCAGTACATAGATATGAGGCATCAGGAGGCATCGGGTCTGCTTCTGGAGCACAAGGAATGTGCTTTCTCATCACATCTACGAGAAGCCTGTGGGGTTGTGCATCTCATCCTCCTGCTCCATCTCTCAATGGCCAAGAAGGTGCGCCGGGTTTGAAAACACATAAACACGTCTTAGCATAGGAATTTACAGCCACCGTTCACAGGTAGGCCCCACCTATGTTCTTATTTCACAGTCCACTGAACAAAGTCAGGATCCTCTCCCTCTCCCTACACAGAGCTCTCGGTTTCCATTTAAAACGTGCAAGAAAGAGAGAAGAGGCATTTACAATGTTAGTAAAATTTTCAGTCTCCTGGGATACGGATCCCAATGGAATTTCATCACTTTAGGTGATCATTTACAGTGGTGCAGTTTAAAGAGAATGTACTATGGAGAAAATACACTGAACAGCAGCCAGAGGGGTCAGAATTCACAACAGCAAGGCTATGACTCCTGAGATACAGATTGTTCTAATGAAATCCTGATTGTGTGATTCTCAGCCTCACCAGGCAATTGTGAGCAATGTGCCCTATGTGTTCTGAGAAACAGTATGGGTCCTAACACCAAGAAACAAGAATGGAGAACTTAGTAAAAAGAAGTGAGAGGAAAGAATAAAATCTAAGACAGAGGTGGCAAATGCACAGCACTCCCCTCTCCCACACATGGCAAAAAGTATGTACTCTTGTCTCCGAGCCCCAGAGACACAAATCCTAATTCCTGGATTTAGCAAGGAACATCCAGAAAAGGGTCATTATATAAATTACTTAGAATATTTCATTCTTTCCATTTTTAGAATACTCCTGGTTTATAACACAATTTATTAATTTTAAGGTGTGCTAACTTGTGTGTTTTCATTTTCATGCCCTAATAATATCTAGATACATATAATATTTTAAAGGTATTTCACACAAATTACCTCTTTGATTTTTACAACTACTCTGTGAACTAACACAGGTACTATTATTTCCATTCAAAGATTAAAAATAAGTGAGGCACAGAGAAGTTAAGTGATTTTCCACATTTAAAAAATTTCACATATTTAGGAACTGGAGATGCTAAGCTGAAAGTTTGTACCTCTAATCAGAGCACTTGGCTTCTATGTCCTATTTGTGTTGAATTAATTGTCCAAGATTGACTTAGAGAGAAAAAAATGTCAGCAGCTAAAATAAGGTTGGCAGTCATGAAAATAAGTAATTTCAAAGTTCTTTTCCAGACAGCGACTAGAGAGACTAAAGAGACACTTCCCAGGTTTCCTGAAGTCTTAGGTGTGACCTATTTGGATTTGAAAGCAGCCTTGTGTAATGTTGCAATCTTGTCCCCAGACTGAACAATATCTCAGAAAATTACATAATAATGCACCATGGGAGAAGAAAATACTTTCTGATCCTCCAAAGCAATAGTTTTGTTCACTGAAACTTTATTACTCTTTTAGCTGACTTAAATGGAATGGCTACACATGATATTCGGCACCAAGGTAATACCTGGCCTTGTTGAAATCATGGAACAAGTTCCACATAATCATGGCCTTCACATATGCACGTTATATCGCTCAAATGCACCATGCCATTGGTGGGCACCATGTTGGGGTCTAGGCTCAGGAAGTAACTGAGGTCAAAATCCATGAGTTATTCTCTGTCCTCAGATTTACAGATGACTCCTGAAATTGTGTGCCCCAATTTTTGTTTTGTTTTGTTTTTTTAGAATGAAATGACACTACGTATTTTTCTTACAGGAGAAAACAATTTCAGAAGAAAACAAATCAATAAATCTAATAGGGCTACATTGTTCATTGAAGTCTCCCGCTGATGAAGAACTTAAGCCCCCTTAGTCACAATGGGAACAGAACTATACTGAGACGCACCTTTGCCTGGCCTCATCCTCTGAGACTTAATCATTAGCATCTATCATGGAACATCCGTTGCATGTGTACTCTGCTAGGTTCTCTGTGTACTTTATCTCCTGAGATCATCAACAACTTGTGATAGGATGACTTGAGGTCGCTCAGGTCATTCCTTCCACAAGAAGTGTTTTGAGACGGTACAATATTTGGCTTGTTTATTGACTTAATGAGGGAAAGACTCTTTTGTCTTCATATTACAAAATAAAGTTAGAATCTGTGGAGTATTATAAAAAGAGTCCTGGGTTTAGAATAGGGAGACTAGGATTTTTGAGGTAGAATTAGGAAGGAAGAACTAAGGTGTAACTAAAATTAAGAATGAAGCTGAAAGAAAATGGAAACCAATTAACTTATGGCATAAACGTTTTAAATAGGCTGTAAAGCCATTTCCTGGCTAAAACTATCTCTTAAGTTAAGACTAACTAAAACCAGTGAGATCGTTCACCTGGCATTAAGAACTAATTCCAGGTCCAGAGGAGGTCCAGCTCTGCGTGCGCGCATGCACGCACGTGCACGTGCGCACGCGTACACACGCACACACACACACACACACACACACACACACACACACACTCACACACTCACTCAGAGCTCCCTTCTCCCTTTCAATGGGCTGAAGAATTTAGTCCCAATGTTGTAACCAGACATGCAAGATCATTCACCATCAGCCTCGTCCTCTGTCACTTCTGTTTTCCCCCTATGCTTCAGCACAAAGGGACCTACCTGCTGGGAAACCAGTTGCCCAGAACACTAATCTATAAACAGCACTAAGATAGGGCTCAAATTGTTACAATAAGGAAAACATTTCACTGACTACATTTCATTTGGGGATAACTTTACAATGGTTATAAGTAATATTTTGCTGGGTTATTTTGGGCTCATAGTGAGACATCCGAAATGCAAGCCTGAATTTCATCATCTGGTCACTACAATTCCATCTAAGACAAGTGTAATTTAGTGAAGGAAAGTTTGGCTAGAGGTGAAGTTAGGGTAGAGGTGAGCTTCTCACTATACTAGAAACCAGACAGTTTCTCAATAGTCCTTTTCCTTAGTCTTTATCCCAGCTGACAGTAAGCCACACTTTTTTTTTAAAATTAATTTTTATCGGAGTATTGCTTCGCAATGTTGTGTTAGTTTTGACTGTACAGCAAAATGAATCAGCCATACATATACATATATCCCCTCCCTTATGGACTTCCTTCCCATTCAGGTCATCACAGTGCATTAAGTAGAGTTCCCTGTGCTATTCAGTAGGTTCTCATTAGTTATCTATTTTATACATAGTATCAAGAGTGTATATGTGTCAATCCCAATCTCCCAATTCCTCCTACCACCCCCCTTTCCCCCGTGGTATCGTACATTTGTTCTCTCCATCTGTGTCTCTATTTCTGCTTTGCAAATAGGATCATCTATACCATTTTTCTAGTTTCCACATATATGTGTTAATATATATTTTTTTCTCTTTCTGATTTACTTCACTCTGTATGACAGTTTCTAGGTTTATTCACGTCTTTCCAAATGACCCAATTTCGTTCCTTTTTATAGCTGAGTAATATTCCATTGAATATACGTACCACATCTTCTTTATCCATTCCTCTGTTGATGGACATTTAGGTTGCTTCCATGTCCTGGCTATTATAAATAGTGCCGCTATGAACATTGGGGATGCATGTATCTTTTTGAATTATGGTTTTCTCAGGGTATATGCCCAGTTGTGGGATTGCTGGGTCACGTGGTAGTTCTATTTTTAGTTTTTTAAGGAACCTCCATACTGTTTTCCATAGTGACTGTATTTTCCATAGTGGCTGTATTTATGGGAGTAATTTACATTCCCACCAACAGTGCATGGGGATTCCCTTTTCTCTACACCCTCTCCAGCATTTATTGTTTGTAGATTTTTTGATGATGGCCATTCTGACTTGTGTGAGGTGATACCTTATTGTAGTTTTGATTTGCATTTCTCTAATAATTAGTGATGTTGAGCATCTTTTCATGTGTTTGTTGGCCATCTGTATGTCTTCTTTGGTGAAATATCTATTTAGGTCTTTGTCATATGACAAAGGAGGCAAGCCACACTTTTAAAAATAAATGAATATTTGCTAGTGTATGTGTGTGTGTATGTGTGTATTTATACTGATATCTATTTATTTATAATGGTCTAAAGGGACAGCTAGATATTAGCTTGCTCGTATCCCTACCTGCATTCTTTGGACCCCTTTCCAGTTACACTGAGTGCCCTCCTGCCCCATCAACAGGCCAGCACTTCGACTTGTCTATTCTCTTCCCTGAGACTGGAACACATTTAAATGCCCCTCTGCTCCCCTCTGGCTCATAGCCAATACTATTATTTTCCTCCTCAATGACTTAGCTTGAAACACACCAGCTTTTCCTTTTGGCTCAAAATTATTTTCTTCTTCCTCTGTAATCTCATTGTACTTGGTTCAGACCTCAGCTTTTACCATGCTGACTGCAAGGTCTCTTTTCTGGAGCAAGCTTTCAGTCCTCATGAACAAGGAAAATGACTTATGAGTTTTGTCTTATTAACCCAAAACTTGGTGCTGGAGAGGTTCTCAATAAATAATAAGTTTGTTAAATTAACTCTTAAATTCTTCTGTGTGGGTTCTTGTCCTGAATGAGTTACTAACTAGCTGTTAAACCTTGGGAAAGCAGCTATATTTCCAAGGCTAAATGCTTCAGAAAAATAAGAAAAATGCCAGTGTCACACTTACTTTGAAGCATCCATTCCAAATTCAAAAGGAACATGCTTCTAAAAACATAGAAAAGAACTCTGCAACCTGTTCACTGACACGGAGTAAAATGGAATAGAGCAGATCAGTGGCAGATCAAGGTTCAGGCTGTACAGAACACATTACTCTAAAAGTTCAAGGTTTAATTACAGCCCCTGTCTCCTGACAAAAGACAATATAAAACTCATAAACACCACAATTTGGAAACTTAATTCTTCTGAGGACATCTCCAAAGGGTGGCATTCATTGTTAGTAGTAAGCCTGTGATGCTCAAAATGTCTAACAGTAGTTCTGTACCCTAGCATTCTTTGTGACACTCTGGAAAGTGGAACAAAATCTTGAGTACTGGATTTTTAATTAAGGCTCAATATGGCAAAATCTGCTAAGAGGAATGAATATAAAGAGAAATGGTATCAAGGAAGGTATTTGCATAACCTCTTTTGAAATAGTACAGAAAGTGAAATCCTGCTCAAAGTACATATTGGTTTGAACAAATATTTCTAGGTTTATTACTTATATTCTCTATCTCCAACCAACCCCCCCATTAAATTAGAAAGCAAATAAGAAACCACACCTGTTTCACTCAAATTATTGTATTCTTTGTCCACTGGTGGTACATATATATATTTTTATATGTCCCAAATTGCAAATCACAAATTTCTTTTCTGGTTCAAATTGCGGTGCAGCAAATTAACACCCCCTCAACTCATTTGCTTAAAATACCCATTTTATTATTCTTGTGGATTCTGCAAGTTGGGAATTTGGTTATTGTTCAGTGGGTTACCTTATCTCTTTTTCTTGGTATCTGGGGCCTCAGGTGGGTAGTCTCAGAGACTGGAGGTGACCCTATAGCTGGAGGCTAGAATCATCAAAGGGATAATTCACATGCATTCACATGGCTGAAATGACTCAAAGGTTAGTATTGCCAACCTTAAAGTTTACATGTGATAATTTTATTTGGCTTGGCTTCTTCAAAGCATGGATGCTTCAGGGTAGGTAAACTTTTTACATGGTAGCTCAAGGTACCAAAACAGGTGTTCCAGTGAATCAGGTAGAAGCTGTACTTGACCTAAGAGCCATGCAGTGTCCCTTCTGCTGTACTTTATTGATTACACACAAGTCATCTGTTCACTTAGATTCAAAGGAGAGTGGGCATCTCAGTGAAACGGTGTGAGCACACTGTCTTGGGGGAATCAATCAGTTTGCCTTTAGTAGGATATGTCCAGAAATCTGACATTTCATTTTATCACTCATATACCAAAATTAACCCCCTTCCTCATCCCTGGCAGACTCCTTTGAAATGAAAGCATTGAAAGTGAACATTTTCCATGAATATAAAAATAAGGAAGTTTGCATTTTATCTTAGCAGATCATATATCCTCCAAAGCACTGTATGTAAATTAGAATTTCTTTTATTCCCAATCTCACAACCCCACTTCCTTGTATCTGATTAAATTTGCCTTTGATTGCCTTACCTCCTAGATCTTTATCTGGTGGCTTCCTGAAAGTCTCTGTTTTTGCAAAGTCTCTGTTATTTCATGGATTCTTCTGATAATGTGCTTGGAAATGGAAGCTGGAAATTTTGCAATCACATCATGTGTTCCACTACTAAAATGCTCTAAATAATTACAGTGCAACTGAATACATTTAAAAATAATACAAGTAGAATATTTAAGACCTAGACTAAGAATAATTTGGATGAATTTTTAAAATATGTCATTACATATAAATTAATGCACTTTGGTTATTTTGTGAGATGAGTTTTCTTAAGCTAGATTAAGAATACATTTAAATTAAAATGCACCTATAAGGTAGAACGGAGAAACCTAAAAAGTCTCATCCAAGTGAAAATATCTAATGGAAGTAGCTTTATTTCTGCCTACTTAGATATGGTTTGTAGCATCTATATTGTGCTAGAGGGACAAAAACAAAGTGTGCAGCTCAGTGAGAGCACTGAAATTGATTTATGCTCCTTTTCATTGGATCCTGCTTTTACTTCAGACACCATGAGAAAGTAAAGGCTTAATTTTCTAAATTTAATTTTTTTTTTTTTGCGGTACATGGGCCTCTCACTGCTGTGGCCTCTCCCGTCGTGGAGCACAGGCTCCGGACGTGCAGGCTCAGCGGCCATGGCTCACAGGCCCAGCCTCTCCGTGGCATGTGGGATCCTCCCGGACCAGGGCACGAACCCGTGTCCCCTGCATCAGCAGGCGGACTCTCAACCACTGCGGCACCTGGGAAGCACCCTAAATTTAATTTTTTTAAAGCATTTAAAAAACTTTTGTCTTCTCCTCCAAGAAATCTCCTAGTAATTTGCAATGGTGTAACATTTTTCCTTGGGAAAATTGAAAAGAACTTGTATAGTTTATTTGGGAGATAAAATGGGAGATGGAGTGGTAGAAGAAGCTATCAAGGGAAAGTGATTGACACAATATTAGATTCTTTATAAAACTAAAGTTCTAACCTATTATGATTATTATCAACATTATCATCATTAGTTACTATGCAATTTATATACCTGAAGTCTTCCGACAACAAAGTAAAGAGAGAAATTAAAAGAGAGAAATTAGAGAGAGAGGGCTTCCGTGGTGGCGCAGTGGTTGAGAGTCCGCCTGCCGATACAGGGGACATGGGTTCGTGCCCCAGTCCGGGAAGATCTCACATGCCACGGAGCGGCTGGGCCTGTGAGCCATGGCTGCTGAGCCTGAGCGTCCGGAGCCTGTGCTCCGCAACGGGAGAGGCCACAACAGTGAGAGGCCCGCGTACCGCAAAAAAAAAAAAAAAATCCTCAACTTGTAAAGAACTTTCACAGACCTTTTAGTGATAACTCTTACTAATGTTCATATAAAATGTGGGAGTGCAGATGGTTCTTGAACAACATGGGTTAGAACTACATGGGTCCACTTATATGTGGATTTTTTTCAATAGTAAATAATGCAGACTACATGATCCATGACTGGTTGAATCAGATGCAGATCTGAGGATGGGGAGGAATGGGGTACATATACAGATTGCCTGTTTAATGTGGATTTTAGATTCTGCAGAGTGCTGGCACCCCTAACCATCCGCCGCATGCCTGGTGCTCAAGGGTCAACTCTATTTACACATTCTCATCGCTACCAGACACTACATTGGTGACATTATTTCCATTTTCATCCACTTTTTCCCTTATCTCTTCCTATTGTAGAGTCTGTAAAATGTTAGATTCCTTGGCTCTCCTGTAGTTAGAGGTAGGCCATAAAACACAATGCTAGTCAAAAAGACACAAAGAAGGTTATTGTTTCCACACCTTCGCCATCATCTCCCTTTCTGCCAGAATGCTGATCTGAGGTCTGGAGCACAGAAGCCTTTGACAGATCATGAGGCGAGAGTCACGAAGAAAAATTCACCAAGGAGAGCAGGAGAAAAGACAGAAGAAATCTATACCTCAAATGTCATCACTTAGAAGTTACACCAGTTCTGGATTCCCTGTACCTCAACTCTTAAATGTGTGGAAATACAGGATGTGTGCTAATATGAGATTTGCACTAATGTAGCTGTGTACTAACAAGAATGTACACTGATATGGGACATGTGCTAATATTGGGCATGCACTAATATGGGAAGTGTGCTAACGTAGGATGTGTGTTTATGTGGGGTGTGTGCTAACTTGATATGTAAGCTAACATGGGGCATGCACTGACATGGATATGCAGTAACATGGTACATGTGCAAATTTGAGGTATGCATTAACATGGGCTATCATGGGACATGCACTAAAATGGAACATGACTTACCCTGAGGTGGGCTGATATACGATAACATGGACTGTTATCAGATGTGTGCTGACATGGGGCATACACTAACACAGACATGCACTATATGGGGTGTGCACTAAACCTGCCTTATGTGCTCCTGAGGGAAAAAGCCAGGAAAAAATATCAAGGTTCTATTACAGAAAAATAGTCTATGATACCAAAATGACCTTCAGAGAATAATTTGAAAAATAAATACTCAAGGGCAAGGGGTGTAATAATTTCCCTAATACAATAATTTGGGTGAAAGGCTTCTAAGGGGGTCTAAGAAGAGTGCCAATTCTGTCACCGTGAACAAGCCCCAGTTTCCTGGAGCAGAAGCCAAAGAGTTTTGTTTTTGCTTGACTTGGAAAATAACTGTACTTTTCAAATTACTCTTGTTCAGTAGGTCAGCAGCCCCTAGCTCCAATTCCTAACACACATGGTGCCTTGCATATAATCAGTGCTCCATCAAACATCTGTTGTTAACATTGATGCAAATGGAATGGATTAGATTCATTAGCTTATTATGAATCATCCAAAAAAAAGAAAGCAAAACCCTGCAGATTTGAGAATAGTACAAAATCAAGCAAAAGTTAAGTAAATTTTTGTCATGTATTTCATACCAAACTTTATTCTTAACAGCGAGAAATAAATCTTTTATTTGGACTACAATAAGCCCAATGCATATATAATACATTTAAACCAAAGTAATTTCATTCTTTGACTAGGCTGCTGGCTAGAGAAGTTAGACTTGGATGTCCATTTCCATTTTCTGCCTCAAACTTTGATGGTGTTGCAAAAAGGCACCAGATTAATAATTTAACAAAGATGAGCTGAATATTTTCTTCTGTTATTCTGCCAGATAGGCAATCATGTTGTCTTACTTTAAAATCAATCTTAACTGTACTTTCTGTTATGTGCTTCCTGTTGTTCTAAACAAGACTAATTATTTTAGGCAAGTCACTGATCAGTCATCACTAAAATAAGATTGATTCTGAATCTGTCTCAAGCTACCTCTCCTTGTTTTTATATTTTGAAAATCAGTGTTAAAAAAAACACAGGGGTCTTCCCTGGTGGCGCAGTGGTTGAGAGTCCGCCTGCCGATGCAGGGAACACGGGTTCGTGCCCCGATCCGGGAGGATCCCACATGCCGCGGAGCGGCTGGGCCCGTGAGCCATGGCTGCTGAGCCTGCAGGTCCGGAGCCTGTGCTCTGCAACGGGAGAGGCCACAACAGTGAGAGGCCCGCGTACCGGAAAAAAAAACCAAAAAAAACAAAAAAAAACACAGTCTTGCAAATTTAATTTAATATTACTTTTCACCAGGAGAGCTTTAGACTCCTAAAAAAATACCTTAATGTTTGGAATATAGAAGTAAAAGAAAGGAATTTTTTCTAAAATAATTTTAAAATTAAAAATCATTTTGAAAAAAAAGGGAAGCATTTCTCTGTACTCATGTATATCCTCCTTGAGGTACAGGCAATGCTCACTATTTTTTAAGAATTTCATGTTGATTATTTGTTCAAAGTCTTAATCTAAAACGATACAAGCCACTGGGAATATTTTTATCTTATTTACAATAATTATTATTTTTGTATACGATCCAAATTCAGGATGTTTTTCTTTCTGATTTAACCTGAAAGAAACATCTTTTCAGATATTATTTAATAAAATTTCAAGATATTGACATTTTGCCAATGCTCAGTGAAATTTTGCATCATAGTATTTACATACTACAAAAGCAATAGTTTATTACATTGCTATTGCCGTTTATTTAGCTGTCAAATATTTAGTTAGCACCTACTATGTGCTAGGTTCTGTTTATTTTTACTGTCATGTTTACTTTCACAATTGTCCTTTTCAATTTACTCCTCTCCCAAACTGGCTTTATAGAATCTTTTAATAATATTTTAAAAATGAAAATATGATTGTATTGTTCTAGATGTTTGAGTTTTAAAAATTCTTAAGTCAAGCACGATGTATTTCCTGTTAACAATATTCATTCTAAAAATTCATTGGGATATAAGTATATAAGTGCATACTATAAAGTTTGTATCTAAAATAATTTTTTACATTTACAAAGCAAGTATTTCAACACAAATATTAATAGGATTATGCTCTGGTCCTGTCTGTACTGGATTTCTTCAGTTAGTTTCTAGTGCATCTTGATCTGGGCACAGGAAGTCCTTCAAAACTTTGCTTTCATGCTTTCAAGTTGGAGCCTACAGTCATGTCCTACAATTGTTCTTTGTGACAGTCACCAAATCCTTTCACAGTACTGTAGGAGAAGGTTAATGGATCCACTGGCTTTGACTGTTATTAATTTACCCAATTAGTAAATTCTTTCTCCATTCCTTCACTGCAGTTAGCATCAGCCCTACATATATGCACGTGTGTGTGTGCGTGTGGGTGCCCACACATGCGCAGAGGCGTGTGCATTGAGTATCACAGATGTTAAGCACTGAACCTATTTCTCCTCTGTAAATTGCAGGTGTTTTTATTCTTGAGTAGGAAACTATCTGTAATCTCAGTTTTGTAACTGATTGGCTGGGTGTGTGTGAGGTAGGAGGGATGATTCCCCAAAACACAGTAAAGTTCTAATAAACATTTGTTGAGTTGAAGTCTTAGTCGATATTCTATGTAAAGAATTCTCAGCAGTCCCAATATCAGAAGTAACTCCACTGATTACCCAATTACTGATGAAAGTATAAAATATGTTCCTATCCAACACTGACACTTCACTTTTCATAATTCTTCCTGGGAGAAGACACTCCAAATATTTGAATAATTGCCAAATGATTTCAGTATCTAGACCTCATTTTCTTTAGTTCACTAATGAGAGTGTAAGATTATGTCAGTTTAAAAAGTTAGTATTTATAACAGTGAGTTCAGCAAAATTGCAAAAATCATTTGGCCATCTCATTTAAAAAAAATTTGCAGGGACAAATACTTTTATTCCATGCCTTTATTAACTTGTTCTTAACATTTTAAGAAAAAAATATTGTCAAGCTCTGAGTTGGTTTAAGATTGAAGCAAATTACTCTGTCATAATTAATTAAAAGACAAGACACTGTGAAACATGTTGTTTGTTTTTCCACCTCAGCCTGACATGCTGATGAAAGCAATTAAGCAATGAGGCCTGACACCAAGAACAGCAGCCCAGCCCTGGGGACACAGGGCACTTGTGGAGACCAATTCACTAACTATACTCCCCTAATTTCCATTTAACCAGCCTGTGTCCTCAGAAATAAAATGCACTTTTAAATTTTATTTCAATAATGAAACTGTCTCTACTTTTTAAAAGTATCAAACTAATAATCTAAAGCAGTATATTCAACATGGTCAGCCACAGCCAATAGATCACAGTAAGATTCCCAGAGGTCAGTAAGTGTGAGGCAAAAGCCAGCTTTAAAAATAATTAAACAAGTTAAAAATGTTCTCTAGTAAACAAAGCATCAACGAGTGATAGCAGATGTGCCATTTTTAAATTCCCCAGATTCTCAAGTATTACTGGAGCTGCGCATGAATTCACCCTGAGGAAGACATCTGTTTATTACAGGATACTGGGGAAAGCAACTATCATTTTTCAGTGAATCTCAATACTATTTGCAAGGGATGACTTGGAGGTAAACAGGTAACTAAACCAAGACAAAAGCCACAATTTAGATATGTGGTTATTATTGCTTTAATGATGTTCCCTAGACCTTTGAATGCGGCTGACAAGAGTCAGGAGACAATGAATAGTGCTTCCTGATTCAGCCATGTTTATATTATCCTCAGCCCACCCAGAGAACCAACTATAGGTGTTATAGCCTGCCTTTCTCAAATGTCAGAGTTGAATGAGCCTTGGGTTGGTTCTAGACTATTATTGCGTAACAGAGTATGCTTATAACCTGGAGGGTACGCAGTTTCCTGTCCAACCCTTTCTAGTGCTCACATTTTCATTGATATTATATCTACCTTAATCAAAATTACATGTTTTATACAATTTCAGAATAAATAATTCTTACACACTTCAAAATTTAGTCATTCCATGTACTTTTCACAGTTCAACTTCATTTATTACATCTAAAATTTCCTCTATCCCTTAGAAATTAAGGAGAATGTATCGCCTTCCTTCTGGCATGGCAGGGAATTAAAGCATGGTACAAAAGGCAGTGGAGTGAAGAAACCCACAAAGTATATAAAGGACTTGACTCAAAGATTTCGGCTGTAATTAACGGAACAATCCAATTAAAATCGGCTTAGAATATGTATATTTATTTTGTCACTAAGAAGATATAGAGGGTCCTCCTAGGGTTTATTTATTAAGCGTCACACTGGCGTCATCAATAACCCAAGTGCTTCCATCTTTCTCCTTAGCCATCTTCAGCTTGTTGGCTTCAGCCCTCAGGTCTGTGCCCTCTAGAACCTAAGCTGGTTGTCTCTGCTACAGGCATGCTCCCACATGTCCATGATTGGTGGGAGCAAGGGAAATACATTCTCATGCATCTCTTCCATAAATTCATTGCCTACCTCTCCCATCTTACCTTTGCCACACTTGATCTCTCTTGGTGTATACTCTCTTACCTCTTCTATGTCCCACTGACCTACTTTAGGTACCAGTTAATCTCAAAGTAAGCTAGGAAATCAAGTATATTGTCTGAATTTTCAGCCTTTATAAGCAATAAAGAGAACACAGAGGGAATCAAAAGCCATGACTCAGTTCAGTTCAAATGATACCATCTCTGAGCTTTAACCACTCAAATACCTGCAGTCTCTCTAGAAGATGGTATACATATACTGAAGTGGATGGAACATGGGTTGGGGAAGAGATAGAAATGCAGTATGGGGAAGACATGGAGGGATTTTTGTAAAAAGGCTTTTCCCATAACCCAATTTTATCAATGAACATCCATGAATTAGCCAGGGGCCAAATGCCAAAATGTGTCATTTGGTGCATCATCTGGAAAACTGTGCATTAAAGGATCCTCGGAAACCACATCCTTTCCTGTGGGAAGCAAAGGAAGATTTGGAAGCAAATAGCTGATCTTCTCCAAGACATATTTTGATTTAATCTATTTCACATTGTGCTTTTCCAAGGGGCTTTGGAAATTTCTTCAGTGTGGATGATAACTGCTGAAATTTGTTGGGACCACAGAGCACTGTTGGATAAAGCAGCTCAAGCTTGTTCACCCCATCACAGGAAGAATACTTTCCATCGTAGTCCATCAAGACTGAAGCTCCATCTCTTCCATAACACCCCTGCCTACCTCCTTAATTCTAACCGTATTTACCATCTTTTGGAGGATACTCTAGCCACAGCTGTCTTCTTTCTGTTTTTTAAATGGAACAAGATCACGTCTTCCTTGTGTTCAAACTGTATCTTGAATTCCATTCTCTCCACCTCGCTTCATTTATTTCCACTGTTCAGAATAAAATCCACATTCTCAGAGAGGATGTCTTGAGAGTCCAGTATAAATTAAGTCTCCGTGTTTTTCTCTTTTATAGTAGTCTGGACTATTCCTTCAAAATAATTTGATACTGCATGATTTTTGATTGCTTATTTAATGTTTGTCCCTTCATTACACTGGCAGTTTAAGGAAGGCAAAGACTTGTGGGTTTTATTTATTAATGTAGTTGCAGAACCTAGCACAACGGCCAGGTCAGGGTAATCATTCATGTTGATTGAATCAGTATTTGAATAGGTACTGTGAGCTCTTACTTCCTAATGCCCCATCTAGTTGAACTAGTTTGTTATGACTGTCCTGTTACCCCTTGTATTCTGCAAGCTCCATGATGACAGAGATGCTATTTTTAAGTCTTTTGGAGATTAACACTATGTCTTCCTCTTAGAAGAGACCATTAGTATTTCTTGATCGACATTTGAATGGTTGTTACATGTATAAACCTTAAATATAGAATAAGCTTATGAGCATTATATAAAGTTCTGGTTCCACTCAGGATGTTAAAAACTGATGGAGATGCAATATGGTATAGCCACATTCAAATAAATGTAGTGGAGATTGCCTGAGTTTATATGAGCTGAGTTTATATGAGTAGTATAATCTGAATTTACTGTAACTGGTATGACTAGCTATCTGCTTGTCCGATCTATGTGTACAGTGGTGAAAGAAGGAATGGTATGGGTATGAAACAACAAGAATTTATTCTTCAGGAGACTATAATTCATTATTATAAAATTGAAATAGAGTTAGAGAAACTTTTGGGTAAGACGTAGAGCTGACAAGAGGCTGAGGGGCAGATCTGGACACGTAGAAACCAAAAACAGAGCCAAGGTTTGCCCCTGGGTCATAACTTCCACATCAACGGCAAAGAATATACTCTCTCCTCACCCTCCTCACCTGATCTTTCATTTCAAGGCCTTTTCTAGCTCTGGATTATGTGGGTTTAATAAGGTGCAGGTCAGTGATTCTGCTCTGTTTCCCTTGAGAATGTCCCTCTGCTCTGAATAGTGATGAATCTGCAGAACAATTTACCAGGCACTTGCATGCCAATTTTAAGTCAAAGTGCTCTGATGGGACTGTCAGTGATGAAGTGAAATTTTTCCCTCATAAATATATTAAAAATGAAATGGGAAAAATACTATGTCTATTCATATGAAGCTGAGATTTTTGTTCAGTGATTTTAACAAATGCATGGACTTTAACTACCCCTCCCAGCCATTGATTGACAAATGTGATCCCTTCCAAGTCTCTCCAATATCCAGTTCTCCAATTACGCACACAAAAAAGGATTCCATTTCCATTTCTGCTTTATTGGGATGATATTCCAATGCTTCATTAAGAAAACACAGAAGCTGTATACTTACAAACACATCTCAGCATTCTCTGGTTTTCTTCCTATAAAATAATTCTCCCTTGGAGACATTGCACTTGGCAGTCACCCACATACAGATTAGAATAAAATTAATAAAATGAACTTTAAAATGATAGGAATGTGCAGATGAAAAGAGTAAAATTAAGTACCATTTGAAAACAATTCTGAACTGATTATATATCAGAGGTATCTGTATTTCTCTTCTTGCTTTATGTCACTGAAATTAGCATAAAACAAGATTTGTTTCTCAAATACTTAGAGGACGTTGGGAAAAGATGTTTGGAAACAATATTATGCCAATTAAAAGCAAGGCTGATGGGTCCAGACCCTTTCTCCGAGATGTAATTGGTTTATTCTCTGCAGACAGCTGTCTGCAAAGTTTCAACTAGTGTTAGAGCCTAGTTGATGTTACAGAATTAACCCAGTTACACAGATCCCTACTTGTCCAGAGCAACAGAACACATGTGCTCCTCAAAAAGCTCCCTGTCTGGGTTTCCCTGGCGGCGCAGTGGTTGAGGGTCCGCCTGCCTATGCAGGGGACACGGGTTCGTGCCCCGGTCTGGGAAGATCTCACATGCCGCGGAGTGGCTGGGCCCATGAGCCATGGCCGCTGAGCCTGCGCGTCCGAAGCCTGTGCTCCGCAACGGGAGACGCCACAACACTGAGAGGCCCGCGTACCACCAAAAAAAAAAAAAAAAAAGAAGCTCCCTGTCTACTCTGTATCTTAGCATCAAACCACTTTAGGTCTTAGGCATGTCTATGGACATATTACCTATTTTAAAATAGTTCTTTGAGAAAATTGATAAATAGGTCATCTGTATTTTAAAATACTCAGAGGGCTTCCCTGGTGGCGCAGTGGTTGAGAGTCTGCCTGCCGATGCAGGGGACACGGGTTCGTGCCCCAGTCCGTGAGGATCCCACGTGCCGCGGAGCAACTGGGCCCTTGGGCCATGACCGATGAGCCTGCGCTTCCGGAGCTTGTGCTTTGCAGCGGGAGAGGCCACAGCAGTGAGGGGCCCGCGTACCGCAAAAAAATAAAATAAAATAAAATACTCAGAACCTAACAATCTTATAAATTAGGCTATTAAGTGCCTCTTTCATAAAGAGTCAAATGACAAACTCCTGTGATTTCAAAATTGTTCAAAAACAAATTAAAATTTGGCTTCCATTCCTTGTATTATGTAGGAAGAAGCACTTCTTTTTATCATGCAATAAGAACTCTGTCATACATCCTATTTCAGTTTTCCTTTGGTTCTCAGGAAGATTATTACCGAGTTTTATATCTCATGAACTTAACAGTTCTTAAATTTAGATCTTCTGATTTCATCCTTGTCATTATTACTCATTTCTTAATTCTTCTCTTTCCTTTGGTGGTTATATTTAGGTTTATTTGAGCTTTGTTGTTGTTTTGGAATTTGGGGTTAGTGAGTTACGCCCTGCTATTTGTACATTTCATTAAACACTACTTCAAGCATTTTTTGAAAGCTCTTGAGGAAAGAAGAGCTAATATGTATAAATACACTAGACATTCACAGAAAGCAAGAACACTTTCACATATAAATCAAAGTTCCATTAAAGAGTTCTGTTACATATGCTATCATACGTAATGCATTCTTTGTGTCTTTTACAGTGCTTTCAACAAAGGAACTATATTCTATTACTGTTGTTTGAATCAGGCCGCTTAGATGTGAAGTGATGGGAGAGAAAGGCCAGAATGCCTTAACTTGATGACTTCACAGAACCAACACATTTTCTTCATGGTCGTTGCATAAATGCAATCCATAGTATAATCTGTATTATGCTTTTGGATGTGTTTTAATGCCAAGGTGGAGGTGAGGAAGGTGTGGAGCAGGTGAGTTTTAGAGTCAAATTTTTTGGGTTAGGGGCCTCAGCTCTTTTGCCTGTTTGTTGTGAGACTGTTAAAAAGGTACACAACTTTTCGGAACCATATTGTCCTTAGCTATGAATTGGAGATTGTGGTAGAATCTGCACTCACTCTTGTGTTCAATCAACACTGATTTAGTAGTTACCAGTGCAAGTTAATTTTATTTCCTATTAGCTCATCTAATCTTTCTATTAGCCCTATGATCTTCATAAAACTGATGATCAGAAAGATTAAGCAATTTGACCGAGATCACATAGTTAATATGTAGCATATCTGCTCTGAAATTTTCTACCTCTTAATTGACATGATGTTCAACACCGTCCCTTTGAAATGTAAAGTTAAGTGTTTCTTTAGAGAGCACCTCATCTGGAAAGTTTTCACTCACTGTCTTCCTGGGGGCTCAGCTACCCTTGCCTTGTGCTTCCTTGGCTGCACTGTGGTTCTCCTCTCACAGCAGGGACCGCATTGCAGTGCGATCATTCAGGGGTCTGTTTCCCTCACTGGACCATTATATGCTTCAAAGGATGAATTGTATCTAATCTTTGTACCATCAGCTCCATTATTATAATAACACACTCAACATTTGCTTAACAACTAAATGAGTATATTAATGAATTAATAACATTTGCTTCATGGCTTAGATTCCTCCACAGCCGAAGCTCATCTGAATGTGACCATCATAGGAACAGACATGGCTCATTGTCTTCCTGATATCCCTTCTACTTTTATTCTTTTATATAAACTTTTTTGGTTAGTGATGTGCCTAAATAAAATATTAAATTTCCCAGTTTTTCTTGAATGTAAGAGAGGGCAAATGATATAGTAGTTTCCAAGAAAGTGTAAGCAAACATCTACTGGTAATTTCTGGAAAGATTTTGTTTTTCTAATGCAAGCATTACTGTTTCTTGTTACTTCTTTTTCTTCTACCTGGAACACTGGCTGAGGCATGAGGAGGAGAAGGCTTTTTGCAAGTTGAGAAAGAAAGCGATGGGCGAAAGTACAGGAAAATAGAAGGAATATAGGAAAATAGAAGGAATGGTTTCTAGAGCAGCTGCAGAAGCCCAGGATTACCCAACCCTGAATTCCTGTTACATGATGAGCAACAATAATCTCCATTTGGCTAAGCCATTATAATAGGATTTCTGTTATGTACAGTCTAATAAAATCCATAACTAACACTATCCAAAAGATTACTTGAACTAATTGATTTAGACAGAACAAATGAATAGGTGTATAACCGTGGTAGTGAACAGAAAGTTATATTTTTAATTAATTAATTTATTTATTTTTGCGGTACGCGGGTCTCTCACTGTTGTGGCCTCTCCCATTGCGGAGCACAGGCTCCGGACGCACAGGCTCAGCGGCCATAGCTCACAGGCCCAGCCGCTCCGCGGCATGTGGGATCTTCCCGGACCGGGGCACAAACCTGTGTCCCCTGCATCGGCAGGTGGACTCTCAACCACTGCGCCACCAGGGAAGCCTGAAAGTTCTATTTTGAACAGAAGTTTTCTATTTTGGTTCCAAAGCTTAATTACCACAGGACTCAGGATCCATTTCTAGGAAGAAATTATAAATTTTGTCGTGCACTTTGCTGGGATGAAACGATCATTTGTGTGAAGTTCTAAAATGCAGGCACGCCTATGCACTACTCTGCCAGATACTTCTAATACTCTCTCCAAGATTTTTGCTTTTAAATATGCACACATTCATGTCTAATCCTTGCTCTAACTTGAGACAGAGGTGATGTGTGGAAGAAGCAACACTGGACTAAAAACTGGAAGTAGTCTGTTCCAGCCTTAATTTTTTGCCACTTGATGGCCAAGTTATATAATTTTTAAATGAGTTTAAAATCACTGTATGGAAGCAGCCACCACCTGTCACTTATTTTCTACTGCAATTGTGACCTAAGTCTGAAATTAAAACCACTCTGTTTCCCCATTTATCCTTCCAACTTCTGCCTACTGAGACTCATGGAATTGGCATCTTAAAGGAACCCACACATCCTTTCACACTCCGGAAAACCACTGCCAACCACCCCTGCTTTCTCACAATTGTTCCCTAGGACTGCTTGTCTTTAGCTGTCACCATTATTCGCGCAACACCCCCACTAGGCAGGGATCAAGAAAGTGATTATCTGAGCTTGCTCATGAGTAAGTTGAGCTGTAAACTCAGGAAAATTGAGCTTCACAAAGAGAGACAGCCCAGAGTTTTACAGACTGTACTTCTGAGAAAAATTGGAATGAACTGCATTCTCTTTGCTCATCATTTGGTGAAAGATAAAAACATCCTGTGTGAAGATGACTCCTTAAAGGCAGTAGCTGCAGTGGCCATCCTTCCTCCCCATCACTAGAGAGCCTATGCTTTTACTCACGTGGCATATCTAGGGGACAAGCTCTCAGTGGTAAATGCCTTGTAGATTATAACTGTAATTCAGATGGTTGCTGGAGCTTCTGACCCTAAAGATCTTGACAAAATTGCTTGAAGTATAGGATACACACAATTCCATGGCTTGTGGGAGTCCACACCTCCCCAAAATATTTCTGTGAATTTCATTTGGGCCTCAGTTTCCTTGACCTTTTCTGCTTCTTGGAGCTGGTATACTTATTTGCTTCTTGTATAGCCTAATCCAGATTTAACACTTAATCTTTCAATGCTTTCCCCATCAGTGCCATAACCACACACTTAATTCACTAACTTTTATTTCACTGAAGACTTAGAGGTTATTAAGGAAAAAAAAAAGACTCAGAGGTCATGAAGAAGGCATCAATCACATTGCAAGCCATATAGTAACCGATTTGTTAGTGTTCATGAGATATTTTTCCTCCTGAAGTCCTTTTTAGCACCCTGCAACACAGAGTCAGACCCAACCCTCTCTCTTCTGCTAATTTCTCCTTCTCTTCTCTCATCAACCTTTCTCTCTGTTATAGACTCACCATGAGATACATATGCCGCCAGGAAGTATTCTGGGATGAGAACACTATAGCCAAGCATCACCAGATCTCCAGAAATGCACAGGCCCCCAAATCCTGGATGTGTGTGTGTGTGTGTGTGTGTGTGTGTGTGTGTGTGTGTGTGTGTGTGTGTGTGTGTGTACGATAGGTGTATTAGTGAGGATCTTTCCATTCATGGTAATCTGTGAGTCTTAGAAAATATAGTAAAAGAAGGCACCAGCTATTCTATTATGCTGGCATCCAAACCACTTTTCCTAGATTGACTTTTACCTCTTGAATGGCATCAAATCTATCATCAGACCAAAGTCTTAACACTAGTCTAATCACTAGCAATCCTTCTGAAGCTTAAGGGTTTGTACATTATGCTTGTACCTTAGCATTATACAGAGATACAAAGTATTTGAAGTTATGTCTTACTGGGTTAGCATGCATTATTAGAACATGAGTCATTTTTCTATATCCTAAACTGCTATACTGCTTTAAGAATATATCCAAGTCAAATCTCCAAACTTACATCCTGAGGAAGCTGATACATAACACATGTAATGAATTTCTCCTCTTTAGTGGAGTATTTTATGTTTTTCATTATATATTAAAGATAATAACAATATGTGATATGAACATGTAATAATGTAGTCATAAATCTTATATTAAAACAGTAATTTTAGCACCTACTCTGTTCTAGGCATTTTTCTTATCTTTCACAGGAATTATATAATGTCACAATCCAATGAAATAGGTACTCTTATCACCCCTATGTTTCAGATTAAGAAACTGAGGTCCAGAGATATTAGATCAATAATCTAAGGTTAAAAAGGTAAAATGTGAAAAACTGAGATTTGTATACAGATCTCTATGAATATGTACACTAAATGTAATATTCCTAAGATTTGGTTTGCATGGATTTTTAATGCATACAACTATTGAATAAAGGTGGCCCATTTGGTCAGATAACAAAGGATATAATAATCAAGAGAATTAATGAATGGGGTCAATAGATGGGTTATAGGTTCAAATAAAGCCAAGGAGTACGTTTTCAATAATAGCACTTCCATTTCTATAATCCTTACCAACATTGAATACTCATAGACCAGATGAGTTCCTAATCCAAAGTGAAAAAATAGTAAGTAATCAAAATTTATATACTTTTTGATCCTTAGACCCAATCTTTAGCAACCACCCCAAACACAACCCCACCACCAGCTGCACTCCTCTAATGCAGAAGCCGTTAGAATGTAACAATCCATCTGTTCACTTGAGAATAAAGCATCTATTTGTTCCTAATCCAATGTGTGTTGCTTTTACAGCTTTAAATACAGCACCAGAGGTAGGCTCTGATATTTCCTGCGGTCTTTCTGGCACTTCTAGTTGAAAAGAGATCCTAAAATGGACTGCAATAAAGTTTATTATCCATCTGCATCTCAGATGCAATACACATTAACTAGGAAAAGCATAAAGATTTACAAGTGTGACTCTACTTGATAGTATGGCTCTCTGAGAAGGAAACTGTCCCAATGACTAGTAGATCATATCTGAAAGATAACAGGTTACACTCTGCTGTGACCACATCTTATTTTCTAAAGCCTTCACTCCACACGCGCCATACTCTTCTGCTGCATTCAGTCAGACAAATATTCTCCCTATTTTGTGCTCTCTTTGGAGAAGAAGCATTGTATGTGAATGTGTTTTTTGGAATAAAGAATATTCAGTGTTCCATTAATGAGATAATGTATTTATTTGTTATGACAATAAACACAGCTGCAAAATGGACCATAAAGAAATAGATGACTTGCAGATTTCTATGCCTGATGTGTCAACTGTAATTGAGAAATAAATTAAATGATCCATCTGCTTCCCATTATCTACTCCTTTATTTTTGTCAGTATCCATGGTTTTTAAAACCAGTCAGAACTATTTATACTAATTACTCACTAAAAAAAATCCATATAGAAATTAAATGACTTTGTAATGCAATTTTGCCAACCTCTAACATACCGAGCTTCTTTCCAACACTCGAATCTAATGACTATGAGGAACTCTTTCTCCTTATTAATAGTTTTCACTTTATCATGCCAATACTATTGAATTTTCTCTTTATTATTGTCTTATAGGCACTGCTAAAATAATATCTCATATAATAGGCTTAACAGTAATTTAATCTATTACTCTGGTAGTACTTGCCAAGGAAAAGGAAAGTAAACAAACAAGGAATAAAAACAAAATAAGCAAGTGAACAAAAAACCTGTTTTATATAGGTTACAACACAAGATTCGATATGCCTGCTAATAATATTCATAAATGAGGGCTAAAATAGCCAACAGCCACTAGAAATAATTAAGTATAATTGTATTATTTTTCTTCCTACTTTGTTGTTGTAGTCATTCCACTGAGAAAAAAGTCATTGGGGGAAAAGCAGCAAAACCTACTTTTTTTCTCAAGCATTTTCATATTCATGTTTCTCTGCTCTGGAACCTTTGTTTTCTTGAGGCCTCAGGGACATCCCAGAGATAATTCTATAAAATATTTGCAACATGTGGGGTGACACAGAGGGGAATAGGAATATGAAGTTCTCTTTCAAAAGTTCTTTATTGACAACACTTTCTTTTTTTACTACGAATAAAATTCGTGTTCAGTGTTATAAAAGAGTGTGGTAAGGAAAGAACCATAGGAAACCAAAAGAAAACAAAATAGAAATCATCTACACTCTCAACACGCAAATACAATCACAGCTAATACCTTGTTTGTTCTCTCAGAATTTATCCAATTCATTGTACCCATATTTTTAAACAGAATTGAAGTTCTGTGAGACTATAACCTATTTTTTTTCCAATTAACAAGATAGTGCATCTTTCCATGTCTATAGATTCACATCATAATTTTAATCGTTGCAGAGATACAAGTTATGTTGCTATCTTTCCATTGCTGTATAGCTCTGTGGGTATAGCCAGTGTGTTTGGGCCAGTTTTCTTCTGATTGTTCTCCCATCATCTAGTGGGAGCACTGGTATGGGACTTCCCTCTAAAATGAGGACAATTCTGACCCACGTGTTAGAGGCTTCATGGCTCAGAGACAGGAATTCTCCTACCCAATGTTAGAAGTCACTTTTTCCCAGTTTTACTGAGTTATAATTGACAAATAAAAATTATATATGTTTGAGGTATATAATTAGATTTTGATATATATATACATTGTGAAATAATCACCATAATCAAGCTAATTAAGATACCCATCACATCATAGTCACCATTTTCCTTTTTCTTTCCTTCTTTCTTCCTTTCTCTTTCTTTCTTTCTTCTTTCTTTCTTTCTTTCTTTCTTTCCTTCTTTCCTCCCTCCCTTCCTCCCTTTCTTTCTTTCTTTCTTTCTTTTTCTCTTCCTTCCTTCCTTCCTTCTTTCCTTTCTTATGAGAACACATTACCCTCAATCAAATGTCAAATATGTAATACAATATTGTCAACTAAAGTCACACTGCAGTACAAAGATTCTGTTATGCAAGATGAATATCTTCTAGAAGATACTATTTTTTTAAACTGAAAAAAAACCCCTAAAAGCAGAGCTCTTTCTAAGAATTTGAGATACATTAGTTTTCCCATGTCTCCAGTCTCTAGACAAGGCAACTTCCCTGCCCAACTAGGGTCTTGAGACGTGTGTCTATGACATGGGGCCATTGTGGTGGGTGTAGGTGATGCAGGAAGTAAAGCCACTTTCCATTTGCCCCTATGTCCTTGCCCTTACAGTTCCTTTAACCTCAGCCTGGATCTCCTGCAGCAGAGTTTTCCCACTCATGAACTGTATGACTTGGGGCAAATAGCTTAACCTTTCCCTATCTCCTGTTACCCATTTGTTATAATGGAATAATAGTAGCCCCTAACCTTATGAGACACTTATAACAAATGAAGGGATTCATAAAGCACTTACCAAAGTGCCCTCTCTCTTAGAAAGTATTCAAAACATGTCAGTTATCATCATTCCAGCCCCAAATATCCTCATACTTCAAATTCCAGCTTACCCATCTCCTTTAGAAAACCTTTCCTGTGCCCTCAGCTGGATATAAATATTCTCTCTTCTGAGCTCACACTTCCCAAGGATTTCTCTTAGTGTTTATTTGTATAAAGCATTGTAATTAAATTATTACTTTCCCTTGCTAGATTATACCATTCTTAAGAAGCAAGCTATCTCCATTTTTCCATCTGTGGCTTATTGAAAAGTACCCTCACGCCCCCCCAAAAAAGAGTTTGACTTCCTAAAGCTATGGGTGTTACCTTATATGGAAAAATGGATTTTGCAGATGTAATTAAGTTAAAGATCTTGAGATGCGGAGATTATACTGGATTATCCACATGGGTCTGATTTAACCACAAGAATCCTTACAAATCGGATTCAGGAGGTCAGAGTGAGTAATAGGAGACTGATGACAGAAATGACAGACTGGAGTAATGTAGTAATGAATGAAGGAATGCCAGCAGCCTCTAGAAGGGGAAGAGGCAAGACACAGATTTTCTCTTGGAGCCTCCAGAAGAGCCAGCTCTGTTGACACCTTGATTTTAGTCCTGTAAAACTCATTTCAGACTTTTGACCTCCAGAAGTGTAAGAAAAAAAATATGCTGTTTTAAGTTTGTGGCAATTTGTTACAGTAGTGATAGGAAACGAATGCACTATCCAGTAGGATGATTAGCACATCGTATGTGTTCAATAAATATTTAATGAATAAATTCACTGTAAACACAACACAAACAATAAAAGGATATCTATTAAATCATGTCATTTGAAAAGGTCTTAATCAATCAGTTCATAAGAAAAAAAGAAAATACCAATTTCAGAGCTATATTTTCTCCCTAGGAAATAAAATACATTTTAAAACTGTGGAAGTTAAATTATAATTCAGTTTCATCTGCCCATCAATTAGAGGTCAGGGTGGATTTTACTGTGGTGCTTAATTTATAAAACAGGAAAAATAAATCATGACAGATGAGAAGACACTGACTAGTTTTTCATTTTGTTTTATTCTAATGGTACCACAACTCTCTAGGAAAATGTGACAATAGCTTCTGTGCCATGTTTATGAAACACACCTCAGCCCTAAGGAGCCAAAATTTGCACAAAGAAACGTTATTGTTGTCCAATGATGTGTCTCTCCCCACTCTCTTCTCTGCTTCCTGATTTAAATATCTGTTTAGGACATACCCACACAAAACAATCGTCATGCTAAGGTGGCAAGTTGGAAAGAGTTACAAGGAACAGCTTCTGCTTTATAATTTATGAGATGTTCCTCATTCATCCACATGGAAACTCTGAACTCTTAAGTTCAAGTCATGTCAATTTCTAAGACTAGACCTGATCATATTTCAAAATAAAAATAGGATACCCTTAAACTAATCACAGGAGAAAATAAAAGAAAAAAGAGAAAAAAGAAATTAAAAGTATTTTATAAAATTTAAAAATATATAATGAAACCATAATTCTATCTTACAATCATGGGGTCACTGAGCTCATCTAATTCAACAAATCTGTACAATATATCTGCTAAGTATAGGTTACTGATCTAGATTTTCAAAAGTATCAAAGATGACTAAAATGCAGTTTCTAATCCTAAGAATTGTACAGAATTGTGGAGAATCAAGACAAGTGCAAGAACAGCTATAAGATAGGTTCATTATATAAATCCAGATGAGAAAGTTAACATTTAATTTGACCTAAATCATGGAGAATATCCAGGGCAGGTAAGAGAATGTGTGAATGAGTCAAGGCAGATTTCATAGAAGAACTGGCATTGTAGACAGACCTGCAAGCTTGGGTAGGATTCAATAGCTGGAGACGATGAGGGCCAGTTCTTCATGTGAATGAAGAGCATAAGTGTGATATAAAGTTACTGCATCTGCCTCATGGCATCAGGTCTTTATTTTCTTTTTAATTTTATTTATCTATTTTTTATACATCAGGTTCTTATTAGTTATCTGTTTTATACATATTAGTTTATATATGTCAATCTCAACCTCCCAATTCATCCCGCCTCCATCACCCCCTCTCTGCTTTCCCCGCTTGGTGCCCACACGTTTGTTCTCTACATCTGTGTATATATTTCTGCACTGCAAATCGGTTCAGCTGTACCATTTTTATAGATTCGACATATATGCAGTAATATACAATTTTTTTAACATCTTTATTGCAGTATAATTGCTTTACAATGTTATGTTAATTTCTGCTGTATAACAAAGTGAATCAGCTATATGTATATATATATATCCGCGTATCCCCTCCCTCTTGCGTCTCCCTTCCACCCTCCCTATCCCACCCCTCTAGGTGGTCATAAAGCACTGAGCTGATCACCCTGTGTGATGCAGCTGCTTCCCACTAGCTATAAATTTTACATTTGGTAGTGTACACATGTAAATGCTACTCTCTCACTTCGTCCCAGTTTAACCTTCCCCTTCCCCATATCCTAAAGTCCATTCTCTACGTCTGTGTCTTTATTCCTGTCCTTTCCCTAGGTTCACCAGAACTTTTTCTTTTTGATTCTATATATGTGCTAGCATATGGTATTTGTTTTTCTCTTTGTGACTTACTTCACTGTGTATGACAGATTCTAGATCCATCCACCTCACTACAAATAACTCAATTTCATTTCTTTTTATGGCTGAGTAATATTCCATTACATATATGTGCCACATCTTCTTTATCCATTCATCTGTCGATTGGACACTTAGTTGCTTCCATGTCCTGGCTATTGTAAATAGTGCTGCAATGAACATTGGGGTACATGACTCTTTTGGAATTATGGTTTTCTCAGGGTATATGGCCAGTAGTGGGATTGCTGGGTCATATGGTAGTTCTATTTTTAGCTTTTTAAGGAACCTCCATACTGTTCTTCATAGTGGTTGCATCAATTCACATTCCCACCAACAGTGCAAGAGGGTTTCCTTTTCTCCACACCCTCTCCAGAATTTATTGTTTGTACATTTTTTGATGGTAGCCATTATGACTGGTGTGAGGTGATACCACATGGCAGTTTTGATTTGCATTTCTCTAATGATTAGTGATGTTGAGCATCCTTCCATATGTTAGTTGACAATCTGTATATCTTCTCTGAAGAAATGTCTATTTAGATCTGCCCATTTTTGGATTGGGTTGTTTGTTTTTTTGATATTGAGCTGCATGGGCTGCTTATATATTTTGGAGATTAATCCATTGTCAGTTGCTTCGTTTGCAAATATTTTCTCCCATTTTGAGGGTTGACTTTTTGTCTTGTTTATGATGTCCTTTGCTGTGAAAACCTTTTAAGTTTCATTAGGTCCCATTTGTTTTTATTTCCATTTCACTAGGAGGTGGGTCAAAAAGGATCTTGCTGTGATTTATGTCATAGTGTTCTGCCTATGTTTTCCTCTAAGAGTTTGATAATGTCTGGCCTTACATTTATGTCTTTAATCCATTTTGAGTTTATTTTTGTGTATGGTATTAGGAAGTGTTCTAATTTCATTCTTTTACATGTACCTGCAGTTCTCCCAGCATCACTTATGGAAGAGGCTGTCTTTTCTCCATTGTATATTCTTGCCTCCTTTATCAAAGATAAGGTGACCATATGTGTGTGGATTTATCTCTGGGCTTTCTATCCTGTTCCATTGATCTATACTTCTGTTTTTGTGCCAGTACCATACTGTCTTGATTACTGTAGCTCTGTAGTATAGTCTGAAGTCAGGAAGCCTGATTCCTCCAGCTCTGTTTTTCTTTCTTAAGATTGCTTTGGCTATTTGGGGTGTTCTGTGTTTCCATACAAATTGTGAAATTTTTTGTTCTAGGTCTGTGAATAATGTCACTAGTAGTTTGATAGGGATTCCACTGAATCTGTAGATTGCTTGGGTAGTATAGTCATTTTCACAATGTTGATTCTTCCAATCCAAGAACATGGTATATCTCCCTATCTGTTTGTATCATCTTTAATTTCTTTCATCAGTGTCTTATAGTTTTCTGCATACAGGTCTTTTATCTCCTTAGGTAGGTTTATTCTTAGGTATTTTATTCTTTTTCTTGCAATGGTAAATGGGAGTGTTTCCTTAATTTCTCTTTCAGATTTTTCATCATTAGTGTATAGGAATGCAAGAGATTTCTGTGCATTCATTTTGTATCCTGCTACTTTACCAAATTCATTGATTAGTTCTAGTAGTTTTCTGGTAGCATCTTTAGGATTCTCTGTGTATAGTACCACGTCATCTGCAAACAGTGACAGCTTTACTTCTTCTTTTCCAATTTGGGTTCCTTTTATTTCTTTTTCTTCTCTGATTGCTGTGGCTAACACCTCCCAAACTACATTGAATAACAGTGGTGAGAGTGGGCATCCTTGTCTTGTTTCTGATCTTAGAGGGAATGGTTTCAGATTTTCACCATTGAGAACGATGTTGACTGTGAGTTTGTCATATATGGCCTTTATTATGTTGAGGTAAGTTCCCTCTATGCCTACTTTTTGGACAGTTTTTACCATAAATGTGTGTTGAATTTTGTCAAAAGCTTTATCTGCATCTATTGAGAGGATCACGTGGTTTTTCTTCTTCAATTTGTTAATATGGTGTATCACATTGATTGATTTGCATATATTAAAGAATCCTTGTATTCCTGGGATAAACCCCACTTGATAATGCTGTATGATCCTTTTAATGTGTTGTTGGATTCTGTTTGCTAGTATTTTGTTGAGGATTTTTGCACCTAGTTTCATCAGTTATGTTAGTCTGTAGTTTTCTTATTTTTGACATCTTTGTCTGTTTTTGGTATCAGGGTGATGGGGGCCTCAGAGAATGAGTTTGGGGGTGTTCCTTCCTCTGCAATTTTTTGGAAGAGTTTGAGAAGGATGGGTGTTAGCTCTTCTCTAAATGTTTGATAGAATTCACCTGTGAAGCCATCTGTTCCTGGAATTTTTTTTTGTTGGAAGATTTTTAATCACAGTTTCAAATTCAGTGCTTGTGATTGGTCTGTACATATTTTCTGTTTCTTCCTGGTTTGGTCTTGGAAAGTTACACCTTTCTAAGAATTTGTCCACTTCTTCCAGATTGTCCATTTTATTGGCATAGAGTTGCTTGTAGTAGTCTCTTATGATGCTTTGTACTTCTGTGGTGTCCGTTGTTATTTCTCCTTTTTCATTTCTAGTTTTATTGATTTGAGTCCTCTCCCTCTTCTTCTTGATGAGTCTGCCTAAAGGCTTATCAATTTTGTTTATCTTCTCAAAGAACCAGATTTTAGTCTTATTGACCTTTGCTATTGTTTTCTTTGTTTCTATTTCATTTATTTATGCTCTGATATTTATGATTTCTCTCCTTCTACTAAATTTGGGTTTTGTTTGTTCTTCTTTCTCTAGTTCCTTTAGGTATAAGGTTAGATTGTTTATTTGAGATTTTTCTTGTTTCTTGAGGTTGGATTGTATTGTTATAAACCTCCCTCTTAGAACTGCTTTTGCTGCATCCCATAGGTTTTGGATCATCGTGTTTTCGTTGTAATTTGTCTCTAGGTATTTTTTGATTTCCTCTTTGATTTCTTCAGTGATCTCTTGGTTATTTAGTAAGGTGGTGTTTACCCTCCATGTGTTTGTGTATTTTATGGTTTTTTTCCATGTAATTTATTTCTAATTTCATAGTGTTGTTGTTGGAAAAGATGCTTGATATGATTTCAATTTTCTTAAATTTACTGAGGCTTGATTTGTGACCCAAGATGTGATCTGTCCTGTAGAATGAACCATGTGCACTTGAGAAGAAAGTGTATCCTGCTGTTTTCGGATGGAATGTCCTATAAATATCAATTAAATCTATCCGGTCTATTGTGTCATTTAAAGCTTCTCTTTCCTTATTTATTTTCTGTCTGAGTGATCTGTCCATTGGTGAAGATGGGGTGTTAAAATCCCCAACTATTATTGTGTTACTGTTGATTTCCTCTTTATGGCTGTTATCATTTGCCTTATGTATTGAGGTGCTCCTATGTTGGGTGTGTATATATTTATAATTGTTATATCTTCTTCTTGGACTGATCCCTTGATCATTATGTGGTGTCCTCCTTGTCTCTTGTAACATTCTTTATTTTAAAGTCCATTTTATCTGATATGAGTATTGCTACTCCAGCTTTCTTTTGATTTCCATTTGCATGGAATATCTTTTTCCATCCCCTCTCTTTCAGTCTGTATGTGTCCCTAGGTCTGAAGTGGGTCTTGTTCAGACAGCATATATATGAGTCTTGTTTTTGTATCCATTCAGCAAGCCCATGTCTTTTGTTTGGAGCATTTAATGCATTCACATTTCAGGTAATTATCAATATGTATGTTCCTATTACCATTTTCTTAATTGTTTTGGGTTTGTTTTTGTAGGTCCTTTTCTTCTCTTGTGTTTCCCACTTAGAGAAGTTCTGTTAACTTTTGCTTGTCTGTAAAGCTTTTGATGTCTCTGTCAAATCTGAATGAGATCCTTGCTGGGTAGAGTAATCTTGGTTGTAGTTTCTTCCCTTTCATCACTTCAAATATATCGTGCCACTCCCTTCTGGCTTGTAGAGTTTCTGCTGAGAAATCAGCTGTTAACCTTATGGGAGTTCCCTTGTATGTTATTTGTCGTTTCTCCCTTGTTGCTTTTAATAATTTTTCTTTGTGTTTAATTTTTGTCAATTTGATTACTATGTGTCTCAGCGTCTTTCTGCTTGGGTTTATCCTGCCTGGACTCTCTGCAGTTCCTGGACTTGGGTGGCTATTTCCTTTCACATGTTAGGGAAGTTTTTGACTATAATCTCTTCAAATATTTTCTCTGGTCCTTTCTCTCTCTCTTCTTCTGGGACCCCTATAATGAGAATATTGTTGTGTTTAATGTTGTCTCAGAAGTCTCTTAGTCTGTCTTCATTTCTTTTCATTCTTTTTTCTTTATTGTATTCTGAGGTAGTGAATTCCACCATTCTGTCTTCCAGGTCACTTATCCGTTCTTCTGCCTCAGTTATTCTGCTACTGAATCCTTCTAGTGTATTTTTCATTTCAGTTATTGTATTGTTCATCTCTGTTTGTTTGTTCTGTAAGTCTTCTAGGTGTTCTTTAATTCTCTTAGGTCTTTGTTAAACACTTCTTGCATCTCCTTGATCTTTGCCTCCATTCTTTTTCCGAGGTCCTGCGTTATCTTCACTATCATTATTCTGAATTCTTTTTCTGGAAGGTTGCCTATGTCCACTTCATTTACTTGTTTTTTCTGGGGTTTTATCTTGTTCCTTCATCTGGCACATAGTCCTCTGCCTTTTCATTTTGTCTATCTTTCTGTGAATGTGGTTTTCGTTCCAGAGTCTGCAGGATTGTAGTTCTTCTTGCTTCTGCTGTCTGCCCTCTGGTGGATGAGGCTATCTAAGAGGCTTCTTCAAGCTTCCTGATGGGAGGGACTGGTTGTGGGTAGAGTTGGGTGTTTCTCTGTTGAGCAGAGCTCAGTAAAACTTTAATCCATTTGTCTGCTGATGGGTGGGGCTGAGTTCCCTTCCTCTTGGTTGTTTGGCCTGAAGCAGCCCAGCACCAGAGCCCAGCGGCTCCTTGGTGGGGCTAATGACAGTCTCTGGGAGGGCTCACACCAAGGAGTACTTCCCAGAACTTCTGCTGCCAGTATCCTTGTCCCTGTGGTGATCCACAGCCACTCCCTGCCTCTGCAAGAGACCCTGCAACACTAGCCAGTAGGTCTGGTTCAGTCTCCTATGGGGTCACTGCTCCTTCCCTCTGGGTCCTAATGCACACAGTATTATGTGTGTGCCCTCCAAGAGTGGAGTCTCTGTTTCCCCCAGTCCTGTCGAAGTTCTGCAATCAAATCCCTCTAGCCTTCCAAGTCTGATTCTCTGGGAATTCCTCCTCCCATTGCCAGACCCCCAGGTTGGGAAGCCTGACGTGGGGCTCAGAACCTGTACTCCAGAGGGTAGACTTCTGTGGTATAATTTTTCTCCAGTTTGTGAGTCACCCACCCAGTGGTTATAGGATTTGATTTTATTGTGATTGCGCCCCTCCTACTGTCTCACTGAGGCTTCTCCTTTTTCTTTGGATGTGGGGTATCTTTTTTGGTGAGTTCCAGTGTCTTCCTGTCAATGATTCTTCAGCAGTTAGTTGTGATTCCAGTCCTCTTGCAAGAGGGAGTGAGTGCAGGTCCTTGTACTCTGCCATCTTGAACCAATCTAGGTCTTTATTTCCTTAGTAAAAATAACCCAATTTTTTCTGTGGAAGCACCTGTCCTACTTTCATGCTTTTTAAATCCATATGACTTCACACACAGCCTTGCTCCAGGAGTGTATGCAAACCCAGGCATGTGATCTAGGCCCATAGTTTATATTATCCTCTCCATAATGGTTGGCTCAGGTCCAATCAGAACTAATCCTGAAAATATATGCTTCTTTGCCACTGGATTTGAACATGGAAATACAGAGGCCTAAAAAATCTTACAGAATTTCTGCCATGTATAGACCTGAGACTTGACTCAATCTAGAGTCATAAAATGGAGAAATTGAGACCTGATGGCATCCTTTGATCCCCTAGTTTAAACATCATCTGAAGCTAGCCACAATAGTCTCTTCCATTACTTGGGTCAGAAAGATTGTTCTTTGGACCAAGATTTTTTTTAAATTTTTGTATCTGAAAATCTGGTTTTAGTCAGATTTTAAGTCATTTATAACAAATGATCTAATTGATTATTGAACAAATGTATAAAGCTGGGAAAACACTGAGGTTTCAGTGAAAACTGGTTAGAGAAGAAAAAAATCTCTGGAGAACAAAAAGGTATCTGCAATTTATATTTTTATCTAGTGTGAGCCCACACTTCACATTCCTATGAAAAACCAGCTAGAAGAAAACTCTTTCATGATTAGAGATAGATGAAAAAGAATTTGCTACTTTTCCTACTACCTAGAAGGTATAATCTAATGCCATCCTGTTGAATCTAGTATTAGTGACTTGCTTGACCAAATGTATATGGAGAAGTAATAGTCTGAGATATCTGATGCTAGGTCATTAGAAGCCTTGTAGCTTCCATGTATGTCTCTTAAAAAACTCCTAAGAGTGTTGAGCCAGCAAGTAAGAAATTCAAACCTGAAACCTCCATAATGAGGAAGCAACATACAAATGCTTAGCTTGAGATTCCCATGTGAGCCCAGAATTCCAGCCATCCACATCCAGGTACAAAGGATGCGAATTGAAGCCATTTTCGACCCTCCAGAACAACTCATTCTGCAGATGAATACAATCCATTGACTACATTAATTCTATGAGAATAGAAGTATTACATAGCCCAAGTCTTGCCAAAAGCCCTGAACTACAATATTTACAATTTAAGCAATTATGTGTTGGAGTAGTTTGTTACACAGCAATAGCTTATTGGAATAGAATTTGGTACCTAGAATCGGGGTGCTGCTGTAACAAAATTTTATGTAATGTGGCAATGATACTGGACTGGGTGGTAGACAAGTTGAAAAAAGCTCAGGCAGACTGATGATGGAGGCTGGAAGGACAGGGAAGAAATTAGTACTGGAGTGTGGATAAAAATCACCCCTGTAATGTGGTGGGGTGGCAGAAAGTTTGGCAAAAACATTGTCACCTGGGTAAAATGGAAAATATAAAATGTACATAATGAACTGGTGGTTTGGCTAAGAAGATCTCTAGGCAAATCACTGACAGTGCCATCTGGTCTCTTTCAGTGACCGATGATAAGATATGGATATCTATCTATCTATCTATCTATCTATCTTTCGATCTTGAATATAGACAAAGAACTATTCTGATTGCAGGCAACATTTATATGAAATATAAATGAGCCAGGATTTTCTGGATTCACAAATAAAACTATTTTTCATTACCAGCCTATCCAAAAGCCAAATTCCTCTCTCAAAGTAAAAAATGTCATGAGGATAAATAACATTTAAAAGGTTTAAAACCAAAGCCTTTTGTTAAGATTTCAAAAGAACTTAAAACCATGCTTCATAGACCTCTTAACAAGATAAAGAGGCTTTTAAGCATCTTAAGAGTGTTGTCTTCCACATTCTGGCTCTCAGCCCAAGCAGAAAGGAACCTGTCTTGAAAAGATTTGCAGGTGTGACTTCTTCTAATAAACTGAACACCAAAACATTAAGAAGAACCCCATGAAGATTTTAAGAGAATTGCAATTAAGAAAAAAAAATGATTCAGAGAATGGAACTGGGGGTGTGACGGTAGACCCAAGAGTTGCAGAGAATGATTCTCAGGTGGCAGAAGTGAACCCTAATCAAGGAACAAACATCATGTTCTCAGCTCAGGCAGGGACTATGGTCCAATGACTGCTCTTTGCCTCTTATTGCACTCTTTTTTAACAGGATGCTCTATTTCAGCTCTTATTATTTGAATGAGTCTAAAATTCTTTTTCCTCCCATCAAGAAGGGCCAGTTGCATTGGTCAGAGCTGTGGCTGAAGAAGGGGAAAAAGGTTTTTTGGAATCAGAAGCCCTGTTCTTCTATCTCAACTCCACCACTTACCAGTTCTATAAGTTAGAGAAACATTTAAAATACTTGAGCATTAGTTGCTTACTGAAAGGGGAATGACGAGTCCTATCTTGTTATTTGAATTTCCATCACTTTTTCTCTACTTCATGAGACTTAAGGACCAATGTAAATGCTTTGGTGATTGATAAATCACAATAGTGAATCTTAGTGACTCACCTTACCTTTACTTATTTTAGAATGACTGAAGAAATCTAGCCTATTGCTATGAAGTTTAGTTTTAATAACCTATTAAATCTATAGGATAAGAGAGAATTGAGAGAATATGCAGGCTCTGCCATTAATATAAACACAATTTTCCTTGGATGGGCAACTTTCCTTGGTGCAGAGAAAATCTGTGGCCTTTTGAGGAGGGTTGCTGGAATTTATGTATTGCTAGCTGGTACTTTTTGATAAAGCAAACTGAATGTTGCCAACAGAACTATGAGTTCTTATTAAGAACAGCCCAGTGAAAAACTTTAAAAATAGGTTTCTTAGGCTAAATAACTTTAGGAATCAATGCATATATTACACTTTTTTCTTGAAGAGCCATCATAAGCACAAACACTTTAAATTCAATGAGAAGTCTTGCTACATGCATTTTTAACTTAGAGGGAACCTGGAAACTATTAATAACACAAATGAACTTATTTACAAAACAGAAGCAGACTCACAGACATGAAAAACAAATTTATGATTCCCCAAGGTGGGGGGGTGGCAGGGATAAATTAGGAGTATGGGCTTAGCAGATACACACCATTATATATAAAATAGATAAACAAAAAGGATTTTCTGTCTAGCACGGGGAACTATATTCAGTATCTTGTAATACTCTATAATGGAGAAGAATCTGAAAAAAATGTATATATAACTGAATCACTTTGCTGTACACCTGAAACTAACACAATATTGTAAATCAACTATACTTCAACTTAAAAAATAATATGAATAAAACTTTTCATCTAAAACAAAATTGCACCCATACTTGGCTATGGTATATAGTTTTTGAGTGGGATTTTAGAAGGATGAAACCATACTCTAGAACAGTGCTGGTCAACAGAATTTTGTGAGATGATGAAAATGTTCTATACTTCTCTTGTCTAAAATGGCAAGCAGTAGTCACACGTGGGTACCAAGCCCTTGAAATGTGGCTAGTGCAACTACAGAACTGAATTTATATATATATATGTGTGTGTATATATATAAACCTATACTTAAATGCCAGCTAGTGTTTCTAGGGTTGAACAACACACAGAAAAGGGAAGGAGGAATTAAGTTAAGCTTCCTTATTCTGCTTCCTTAGCTGTTCTACCTCACTCCTGCCATCCTCACCATGATTAAATGGCATCACTCATTAAATGAGTGCTAAAGGAACAGGCTAAAAAAGTGATTATCTGTTTCTAAACCTGTCTATATATGCCTTTGCTGCAGTAGTAAAATAATAAGTTTTGATTTTAAATCCTTCTTCCCTAGTGGCTGCTGATCTAAGGATCCACTTTTAGAGGGGGTGGAGTGTAGGGGTAGCACTTACTAATCAGTATATTAACCAACTACTAGTAACATTTTAAAATTCAAATTGTTTTGTAGGAAACTGATAGAAGTTAACTGATCAATCCTGTCAAGTTATTTCCCCACATCAATTTATTTATTAACTAAATAAAACATAAACATGGTAGTTCCTTTCTTTTATGTAAATATGTATTCATTTCTTTTACATAAACATATTTATAATATGAAGCAATGAACTGTGCCCTGCAATTAATAACAATCAAATATGAAATTCAGCATTTTTTACAATCTAAGTTATAACGTTTGACTCTTTCCCCTACTGACTGAGACTGTAGATAGTTTTCGATTTTGTTTGTTCATTTGTTTGCCCTGAGTACACATTGACATTAGCCATCTGATGTTAGCTTGCAACTTTTCAGGTTTGTCTGTGTTTATAGAATTTATAAGATTGCTGTTGCCTTCTGTGAATGTGTCAGGACAATATTTTGCTGTCTTCCATACCTAATTAGGGAAATATAATCCCTAGCTCTTCTCTTCTCCCAAACCGCAGTCCAGTCAAGAGAAGTTTATCCCCTGAAGTGGGCATGATATTATTCTTGTCTGCAAACAGAGTTATTTTAAACCGCAACTGAGAGCTGTGTCTCTTATATCACTATCACAGTCTCATCTTAGGGAAAGCTATTTTCTCCAAAGACAAGCATCTTTAGATATTATGGTTGACAGCAACCTAACTCTAAAACCAGCTGTAACCAGTGGCCTGTGGCTGATTAACTACTGGACTACTGGGGCAAGGCATGTTGTATGTTAAATTCTACTTTATAGACAAAGAGGAGGGATGGGAAGAGAGCGAGAGAGAGAGAGAGAGAGAGAGAGAGAGAGAGAGAGCGACTGACTGAGTGCTTGCTACCATTCTTTGTGTGATGTTACATTTCAGGATGAGAGGAAAATTCAAACTACACCCATGAGTGAGATCTTCTGGTTTGATCTTGACCGAGGTTACCCCTTGATAGAAGTTTTCTTAGAGTTTAAAGGGAGGACAGAATCTTATAAAATTAAGACAGTGTCACACTGAAAGTATTTGCCACTAAATTGAATTCATTAACTCTTCCTCATGTATTGTTCTAGTTACTGACCATACAGCCACAAGCAAGAAAGATGAGCTTACTGCTTTGATAAGTTTGCATTCTAGAAGAAGAATTAAAAACAGGTACATGATCTAAATTTGTTACCACATTACCTCATTTTTATGAAGCAATTTCTGAATCAGTTATTTTTTGCTATGTAACCAACTATACTAAAATTTGCTAACTTAAAACAACGACCTTTTTTTAGCTCACAATAATAGGAGTCAGTTGGGAGTTCTCTGGTTGATTTCAGCTGGACTTACTATAAGTTTGTAGTCTAAGAAAACAATCACATTTACCATTTCATCAAAACGAATAAAATACCTAGGAATAAACCCATGCAAGGAGGCAAAAGAGCTGTACTCTGAAAACTATAAGACACTGATGAAAGAAGTCGAAGATGACACAAACAGATGGAAAGATATACCATGTTCTTGGATTAGAAGAATCAATATTGTTAAAATGGCCATACTACCCAAGGCAATCTACAGATTCAATGAAATCCCCATCAAACTACCAATGGCATTTTTCACAGAAGTGGAACAAAAAATTTTTAAATTTGTGTGGAAACACAAAAGTCCCTAAATAGCCAAAACAATGTTGAGAAAGAAGAACGGAGCTGGAGGAATGAGGCTCCCTGACTTCAGATTATACTAAAAAGCTACAGTAATCAAAGCAGTATGGTACTGACACAAAAACAGACACAAAGATCAATGGAACAGGATAGAAAGCCCAGAAATACACCTATGCACTTTATGGTTAATTAAAGTACTACAAAGGAGGCAAGAATATACAATGAAGAAAAGACAGTCTTCTCAATAAGTGCTGGGAAAACTGGGCAGCTATATGCAAAAAAAAATGAAATTAGGACATTCTCTAACACTATATACAAAAATAAACTAAAAATGGATTAAACACCTAAATGTAAGACTGGATACTATAAAACTCCTAGAGGAAGACATAAGCAGAACACTCTGACATAAATTGCAGCAAGATCTTTTTGGACCTGTCTCCTAGAGTAATGTAAATAAAAACAAACAAATTTGACCTAATTAAACTTAAAAACTTTTGCATAGCAAAGGAACCCATAAGCAAAATGAAAAGACAACCTGTGGAATGGGAGAAAATATTTGCAACAATGCTACTGACAATGGATTAATTTACAAAATATACAAACAGCCCATACAACTCAGTATAAACTCAATCAAAAAATAGGCAGAAGACCTAAATAGACATTTCTCCAAAGATGACATACGAATGGCCAACAGGCACATGAAAAAATGCTCAACATCACTAATTATTAGAGAAATGCAAATCAAAACTACAATGAAGTATCACCTCATACTGGTTAGAATGGCCATCATCAAAAAGTCTACAAATAACAAATGCTGGAGAGAGTGTGGAGAAAAGGGAACCCTGCAACACTGTTGGCGGGAATGTAAATTGGTACAGCCACTATGGATAACAGTATAGAGGGTCCTTAACAAACTAAAAACAGAGCTACCATATGATCCAGCAATCCCACTCTTGGGCATATATCTGGATAAAACTCTAATTCAAAAAGATACAGGCACCCCAATGTTCACAGCAGCATTATTTACAATAGTCAAGACATGGAAGCAACCTAAATGTCCATTGACAGATGAATGGATAAAGAAGATGTGATATATATCACACTATGGCACACTACTCAACCATAAAAAGAATGAAATAATGCCATTTGCAGCAACATGGATGGACCTAGAGGTTATCATACTAAGTAAAGTAAATCAGACAGAGAAAGACAAATATTATATGATATCACTTACATGTGGAATCTTGAAAAATGATACTAATGAACTATTTACAAAACAGAAATAGATTCACGGCCATAGAAAACAAAGTTATGGCTACCAAAAGGGAAAAGGGGGGTAGGGTTGAATTGGGAGGTAGGGTTGAATTCAGTTTCTTCACACAAGGGTGCAGGAATCCAACAGCAGCAACAGCTGGAGCTGCAAGGCATCCTGAAGCCTTGGCCAGAAACCTGCACAAGGTAACCTTTGCCATAGGCAAGTCAAAATACCACAGCACAGCAGACCGGGTTGGGGATTCAAACCCTATCTTTAACTCAGAGGTATTGCAAAGTATTGTGACCATTTTATAATCTACTACAGTCTCTCTTGCAGATTTTTCAGCATTTTGAAACCACTATTTATTACTAATTATTATTTCTATTGGCTCTCAAATGCTGAAGCTATTTTTAAATTAAGGAAAAATGAAAACATTAAATTATGTTTTTGTTGGGCAATATGTGCACAAGAGATGAAATAAGCAGGCAAATGCCCAAATGGCACACAATCATTTCCAGGCAGATTAAGAAAACCTCAGCAGGTGCTATTTTTAAAACTAAGATGCTCTTCTGTGGCACCAGACAGTGTTGCTCTGGGGATATCTTCCAATAAAGAATACTTCCAGCAGAAAAGGAATTTCAACCAATGTGACTTTGTCCCCAGAGAAAAGGTACTCCAGGAGCTAGGGGGCCGTAAGGACCCTGCAGTTACTGCTCTCTGTTTAACTCTGTTAATGCATCCACAAGGAAGGGAATGCATACACATCACAATATGTAATATTTGTATGACACTTTGGAGCAGCACTTCAGGAACATTTAACAACATAAGTTTTATTGACTATAGCTTGGCTTCCATGGTGTATCCCTGACAGAAATCCCATAATCAGCCACTGTTTAGGAAGAAAATTTTATTTAGTTAGCCTCTAGCAAGGGGGCCTCCTACCACAGTTCTGGGAAACCTAAAAATTCTGAAATTTATGTAACAGGGTGAGATGATCTGGAAGAATAAGAAAAAGAAGGGCTTTTTAAGTGTTTTTAAACCATCTCATGACCCCATGTTAAGAGGTCCAGCTCTCTCATCTCACAGGAACAAGGAGTTTCATCTTTTGAGGAATGCTTTACAGATGGTGGGACAGATTTTCCTAATAGTCATGTAAGAAGTAGCTAAATTATGTGCATAAATTTAATGGAACTCTAAAATATCATGGTCAGAATAGGCAAATAGTCTTATCTATCATGTAGTTCCACCCCTACCTGATGCCTGCCTTCTTGTTATAAGATCCACATTGTGTAATCATTTGGGGAGTGCCAAATAACTCCAATGATTGGGGAACTCTCTGATTTTATATTTTAAAAGTGCTAAACTTTTCCACTTATGAGTGTATGTAATTTTAAAAACAAATGTCTACTATTTAGCAGTCACTCAGCTAGCAAGGGAAACATAATAGTGATCAAGGGATATGTAATTCCTACCCTAGAGAAGCAGGAATATATTGAGAGATAACACAGCATGTTTCCTTATTTGGAATTGTACTCTCCTGACTCAAATCACACTCACTGCTCTGGGATAACACTCTTAACATCAAACACAATAAACACAATTTTTCCCCCATTGAGCATATAAGTAAGGAATTGAAGACAACTAGTAAGTCCCACTTGTAAGTTAAAATTTTTCATTGACATTCACTTCTTTATTCATTAATCCATAAGTCAATTTCTGATCTTTAGTGTGTGGGCATTTTGGACCCTGGGGATACAACAGATAAGAAATGTAGGGGAGTGAAAAATATTCCTTGACCCTCTTAAGGTTCCTGGCTGGGTCCGAAAATTAAACTGAAGAAGACAGACTAATAGGAGAAAAGCATATACATTTATGTAATATAAGTTTTCTGTGACAAGGGAGCCTTCATAAGGAAATAAAGACCTGAAGAAATGGTTAAAGTGGAGTGGTTTTATGCTCAGTTTGATGAAGAGTGGACAGTTGTGGAGAAATATGATAGGACAAAGAGTATGAACTAAGTATTGTACAGTGGGAGGAACTTAACAAGGTCTGTTCTGTGGGTTCTTCTCAGTGTCCATCAGTCTTGGAGATAAGGATGTTTTTTTCCTCCTAGTATGGGGAGGGCACCTGTCACATGAGGGTCTTATGACCTGCTTCAGGGGAGAATGGCAGAGAGAAAGGTCAGAAAGACCTCCTTGCTTCTGCCGTTTTCTCCAACTACTACAGTTTAAAATATTCAATACGGCAAGATGTCATATCCTGAACTCCATCAGAACATAGACACAATTTCCTCCTTCAAGCTGTCCTGCCAACCATTCTTGCATATACCATTGCTCTAGGTGGAAGAACACTCATCCAAATATCTCTCCATTTTCTGTTTGAAATACTGACCACAGCACTATATTAAAAGTTTATTTACATTAGTGTTTCTTAGCCTAGGGACAATTTTTCCCCCCCGCAGGGTATTTGGCAATGTCTGGAGACAATTTTTGGTTGTCATAGCTGTGGAGGAGAGATGCTACTAGCATCTACTGTTAGGAAACCAAGAATGCTGCTAAACATACTATAATGCATAGGACAGCATCTCACAACCAAGAATTATCAGTCCAAGATGTCAATAGTGCTAAAGTTAAGAAACACTGATTCACATTAAAAGGTATGTAGCATAAGCTCTTCTTTGAGGAATTTATATTCTGGGTATGGAATCATATGTCTATCTATTCCACTTGTCATTAACCTACTAAGATAATGAGTTATATAAAATACACCAGCTTTATATATCTTCCTTTACCAGAACTACAGATAATACCTGAAAATAAGGAAAAATATCTTTGTGATGAGGTTTAATTGATAAAATACGGTGCAACACATTTGTCCAATAATGAATATTTACTGTAGCCTCTGTCAAAAGGATGGTTCCTTCAAACACTCACTTTATATAGCCTATCCACTTTACTAAAAACAGATGGAACTTTATTATTATTTTTTTTAATCTGGCTCCTTAATTAATTAATTTATTTATTTATTTTTGGCTGTGTTGGGTCTTAGTTTCTGTGCGAGGGCTTTCTCTAGTTGTGGCAAGCGGGAGCCACTCTTCATTGCGGTGCACGGGCCTCTCACTATCGCGGCCTCTCTTGTTGCGGAGAATAGGTTCCAGACACGCAGGCTCAGTAGTTGTGGCTCACGGGCCTAGTTGCTCCGCGGCATGTGGGATCTTCCCAGACCAGGGATCGAACCCGTATCCCCTGCATTAGCAGGCAGATTCTCAACAACTGCACCACCAGGGAAGCCTGGAACTTTATTCTTTATCCTACTTCTTTTGAAGATAAAGTGTTAAGGTGCAATTTATTCTGTACGAGACCTCTTCATTTTCCTGAGATGCTATTGCAGACATTAAGCTTGCAAGCACGAGGAAAACCCTCTCAACAATGACCTCATCAAGCTACCTACCCACCTCTCTGATGCTGGCCGAACCTCAGGTTTGTAATTCAAGCCTAGATTTAGAGGTCTCCATCTCTAACTGTTAGGAAACCAAAATCATAATGCATTTTTGCTGCCTCTTCTCTACCCGGAGTATCAAACACTGTAAAAATCTTTGAAAATACACCCAGAGGGCAGGGGGAATATTCTGCCTTAGTTCTCTTCTTTCTCTCTCTGTCATTCTGATATTGGCATCAATCGACTAATCGACTGACTTTTTCCATTCGGTTTAAGATCTTCCTGGTTCTGGCATGATCAGTGATTTTCAATTGAAACTTAGCCTTTTGTTATTATTTTATAAGAACCTAGATCTTATTTACATCCTCTATATAAGCTGGCTTCCTCTGACAATGTTTCAGCAAGGGAACAGGAGTGTACAGCTTTATTACTGCCAGGTGGGAGTAGAAGTCCACATTCTCCACTCTGCGTCCATGGATTCCTGAGTGTGGTGGAGTCCCCATTACTGCCTGGTTGGGGTGGGAGGTTTGACTTCCGCCAGTAGTATCTGCTGATACTACCTTCCCTGGGATGGGTAAGAGTGCCTTGTTACTGCTCCACACGTGGCCTCCTCTTACATCTCATCTGCCTTCCTACTGGCCGGTGGTCAAAGTCCTGACTCTCCACTATGTCTCCTTGACCCCATCTTAGCTTGGATAAGAGGGGTGTCTCATTACTTCCAAGTGGGTATCGTAGTCCAGCTACTGTTTGTTTTTTTTAAAAAAAAAACATGTAATAATTTTTTTAAAGTACATCATTATTCCTTTCCTGAATGTTTCCGCATTGCCGTTTCTTAAACCAGGGTTGGAGTTAGATGAGTGTGAGATTAGGAATCTTCTCGTTGACAATGAAACCACACAGGGTAGTCTAACAGAAAATTGGTCAACTGGTCTCAGAGAACTGAAGGTGCCAAATGGGCAGAGTTCATATCATTAAGTGAAGTAAGCAGCTAGCGACTCGGGGTGCTGGGGGGAAATGAAAATCAATTAGAATAATTAAAATGCAAGATCTTAGAAGATTTTGCATTTATAAATATGGGATGAGCTTGCTGCTTAGCTGGTACTAGTGTCTCAGGGTTTAAAAGTGGGGTTCAGAGGAGCTAGAATATGATCCTCTGGAGAATGGGCTCTGGACAGTTGGCGCTGGCTTCTTATTGGGATGTGATCAGGGAGAGTTGGGAATAAGGTAAATTGTTGTATTCTAGAATGAACTGCTGCTGGTAGGATGAACTCCCACTACTGCGGTAACAAAAACTTTGGCTGGGATTATGCTGACAGCAACAGAAAGAAGATGTCTCTTCAATTCTGGAGATATTCAGACTTCTTTTTGTCCCCCTTACTGGCAAATTTTGATAAGAAGCAGTGGACGAAGTAAATACATGTTTGGCAGGGTTCCAGCTTCAATATCATGAAAAGGGTATGGAAGGGTGGGTTCAAAGCTGCAAGACACTAGTTTAAAGCAGCAGCCTCCTCAGAGAGGTCTTCTTTGGACACTTAATCTAAAAAGATATACACGGTAATTCTTCCTTACATAATCTTGTCTTATTTTCCTCACAGCAGTTTTTACTTAAGTAACCTCCTGGTAAATGACCAGTTGTGTTGAGTTAAGGGTTGAACCAATGTCTACAGCATGTGAGAAGCCTCTTACTCTAGGGTTTCCTGTTCTCCATCCTGGGTAAGACATTGTATCTCTCAAGGCCTGTCTGTCTCCCCACCTGCACAGTGGGAATGATTCTAGCATGTTCTTCTAGGGATGTCCTCAGGCTTATGTGGGATAAGACCTGGCATTAAATGCACCTCTTTCACAACAGAAACCAGCAAGTACATGAATTTATATGTGTATACTGTTTAATTTATTATTTCATTTCCATTCAACCCTACACCCAGCTAGAATATACGCTCTAAAAGGGCAGGCCAGGCTCTGGTGGTTTTGTTTACCAAGGCATTCCCAGCTGACACCAATCATCAGATAGTCAACATTAGTTGAAGATATGCTTAAGGTTGACATATATTTGCTTTAAAATTTACTTATCTCAGAAAGAAGTATCAATCAACCTAGGTAAGTTGCTCACTCTCAGATTTATTTCTGACAACTATGGAGACATGAACTCAATTACTTTCAATTAATTAATTAATAGATTTAACCTCTTAATTACTAAACACATTCTGTTTTAAATATGACAATCTGGAGTTTGGGTGCCTGCGTTTCTGTAGAATTCTTAACATTTGTGTGAACACACAGCCACAACACAACTGCATGAATGCACACACATATATATATGTTGTTAGTAGAGGGGAAGTACAGGCAAGGTTATCTGAGCCACAATATACCCCTTATTCAGAGTTTTAGACTTCAGAAGAAACCCTCAATTAACTTCATAAGAAGTAGTGCTACACTTTCAAAAATATACGTCGATCATTTTTGTTAAATAAAACTCCTTTAGAGTGAGTGTTTAGAATTCAGGACCCACATGAAAGATTAAACATTTACGAAAGAGTTTTTTGGGGGGTTAGCTTTCATTTTTAAACTTTATTTCAATCATTTTAGATTTACAGAATATTTCACAGACAGCACACAAAATTTCTACGTATCTTTCACCCAGCTTCCCTTACCGTTGACATCCTCTGTAACCACAGTACACGTACCAAAATGAAGAAATTAACATTGATGCAACACTATTAATTTAACTTCAGACTATTTGGATTTCTAGAGTTTCTTTACTAATGTCCTTTCTTTATTTTAAAATCCAATCCAAGATTCCTCATTGCATTTAGTTATCATGTCTACATAATCTCCTACAATCTGTGATGATTTCTAAGGCTTTCCTTGTCTTTCATGACCTTCACACTTTGTAAGAGTGATGGTCAGGTATTTTGTGGAGTGTCTCAATGTAGGTTTGGCTGAATAGATCTCATAATTAGATTGGAGTTATAGATATTTGGAAAAAATACCACAGAAATGAAGTGCTCTTCATATTGCATCATACAGATAGATAGATAGATAATTAATTTTGTTGTTTATATTGTTCTAACTATGGCCATTGAAAGTTATTTCTGGTTGGTTTCTGTGTCCTGACATTATACGAGCCTGATTTATTACTGGTGCCATTAAATTTGATTGCTTGGTTAAGGTGACGTCTGCCAATTTCTTTTTATTTTATTTTATTATTTTTGGCCGCTTAGTTCCCTGACCAGGATTGAACCCCTGGGCCCTTGGCAGTGAAAGCGCCAAGTCCTAACCACTGAACCACCAGGGAATTCCCCCAATTTCTTCATAGTTTCTTCAGAGACTTCCTTATAATATTTTCCCATTTCCATATTATATTTGACAGAAGTCAGTCACTAAGTCTGGCCCACACTCAAGGGGAAAGGAATTAAGCTCCACTTTCTTGAGAGAGGAATATCAAGAGGAATATCAAATAATTTATGGACATAAGTTAAAGCCACCACATTAATTAATAAATGTTTAATCAGAGACACTTTCAGACTATGCAAATGTCCTATTTCTTTTAAACTTTTGCCCACTAATTTTAGCATTTTTCAGAGAATCTTAGCTGCAGCTGTTATTACTGAGGTGCTCTAATGGTGATTTTTTATTTCCCTCATTTTTCTACATTTATTATTTGGACTTATTATATAAGGAAGATTTATCCCTTCTCTGCCATTATTTATATATTCAATCATTTATTTATATCAACATGGACTTGTATTTATTTAATCCATGTGTTGTATCCCAATACTGCTTTAATTTATTTTATTCATATTGATGCAGTTTTGTCATTCTGACACAGACCCACCCTTTCTTTTAACCAAAGCACCAATTTACTTTTTGTTGCCACCAGATGCTATGGATCATCATATTTTTTCCCCCAGCCATAGGGACATAGATCGTATTAATGTAAGTTGGCTAATAGTTGATTTTCTTTTATTTCTTCTGAAAGTAAAACAAAACTATATTGGTGAAGCAAAGGAAAAGTCACTTGTTGCAAAAATATCTTTTCAGTCTGATTGTAAAAGTCAACTATCAGTCACTTGCCTCTCCACAATCACTAGACATTTACTTTACTTAATACTCTTGAACTTACTCCATAAGAAACAGAAAACTTAACCAAGTAACCTAAACAAATTGTCTATTCTTTGACATGTGAAATGGATTGAGTTATCAGGTTTTGTTATTTTTTACAATGCCAGCAATATTTTGCCTGCTGGGAGCACACATTGTTTCTTTCCTGTTTTTCATTTTTTTCTCAAAACATGTTATTGCATATTTTATGAATCATAGTGGCCAGGGCTCTTAGTTGATGTTTTTTAAAGTCATAAACTCTGGATCTAATGATTGCATTTTGTTGACTGATTGTTGCACATATAGTGTTGTCAAGCGTGTCCAGAAAAAATCTCAATGAAACATTCTTGTAAAAATTATTCTCTTGTACGTGACCTTTAGAAGCAGAAATAATAGGAATTCATTAAGGGAGCAAGCTGAGTTCCCCACCAGCATTTCGGTTATACATTTAGTCTGGAAACATAGATAATAATATGATAATTATTAATTGTTAACATTGAAGGTATAATCGATGACATGATGTGTATCTGCCAATGTGTCCATACTTTAGAGGATATCTTGAATACTTAGTTTATGGGCCCTCTCCTTTCATTTTGTAATGAAAGTCCGTAATCTATTTATTATTAGTCTTCCTCTCTCTCTCTCTCCACACATACACTCTCCCATTTTGAGAAACGCTTTAGTAAGCATGATGCAAATAGACATAAGAATCTATTATATAAGGTGTGAGATATAAGATAAGGTGTGAGTCCTGAAGATGCCTGTTTTTCGCTTTTGACTTAGACATTGGGGGTACTGTGAATTTAATGAATTTGTATTATATGTCTCCAGTGTGTAAGGCTGCCAGAATGATAAATTCTCTTGAAGGGGGTAAAATTTAAGATGTACATATGGGAAATAAAGAGCAAAATACCTAATGAAAGTCCTAGAATTTTAGGAATGTATCTTTATATAATTGGTTTATATGTATGCATATGTATATATGTACACATAAATGTATATGCATATATATGCATATATGTGTGTATATGTGTGCATATAAATATATGTATATGTATATATATGTGTGTGTGTATATCTATCTATCACAATTTCAAAAGTTGTTGTGAGAATCCAGAGTGACATGATACGTGAAGCGCTAAACACCAGTTCTTGCACACTGTAAGTGCTCAGTAATTGTTAGGTGCCATTCAGCACATTTCTCTTTATGTCAATCAATGTAACTCCATCAAGAGTTTGGGACATAAATCACAGCAAGGTCCTTTTTGACCCACCTCCTACAGAAATGGAAATAAAAACAAAAGTAAACAAATGGAACCTAATAAAACTTAAAAGCTTTTGCGCAGCAAAGGAAACCATAAAGAAGACCAAAAGACAACCCTCAGAATGGGAGAAAATATTTGCAAATGAAGCAACTGACAAAGGATTAATCTCCAAAATTTATAAGCAGCTCATGCAGCTTAATAACAAAAAAACAAACAACCCAATCCAAAAATGGGCAGAAGACCTAAATAGACATTTCTCCAAAGAAGATATACAGAGTGCCAACAAACACATGAAAGAATGCTCAACATCACTAATCATTAGAGAAATGCAAATCAAAACTACAATGAGATATCATCTCACACCAGTCAGAATGGCCATCATCAAAAAATCTAGAAACAATAAATGCTGGAGAGGGTGTGGAGAAAAGGGAACCCTCTTACACTGTTGGTGGGAATGTAAATTGATACAGCCACTGTGGAGAACAGTATGGAGGTTCCTTAAAAAGCTACAAATAGAACTACCATATGACCCAGCAATCCCACTACTGGGCATATACCCTGAGAAAACCATAATTCAAAAAGATACAGCCACTGTGGAGAACAGTATGGAGGTTCCTTAAAAAGCTACAAATAGAACTACCATATGACCCAGCAATCCCACTACTGGGCATATACCCTGAGAAAACCATAATTCAAAAAGAGTCATGTACCAAAATGTTCATTGCAGCTCTATTTACAATAGCCCAGAGATGGAAACAACCTAAGTGTCCATCATCGGATGAATGGATAAAGAAGATGTGGCACATATATACAATGGAATATTACTCAGCCATAAAAGGAGACGAAATTGAGCTATTTGTAATGAGGTGGATAGACCTAGAGTCTGTCATACAGAGTGAAGTAAGTCAGAAAGAGAGAGACAAATACCGTATGCTAACACATATATATGGAATTAAAAAAAAAATGTCATGAAAAACCTAGGGGTGAAACAGGAATAAAGACACAGACTTACTAGAGAATGGACTTGAGGCTATGGGGAGGGGGAAGGGTAAACGGTGACAAAGCGATAAAGAGGCATGGACATATATACACTACCAAAAGTAAGGTAGTTAGCTAGTGGGAAGCAGCCGCATAGCACAGGGAGATCAGCTCAGTGCTTTGTGACCGCCTGGAGGGGTGGGATAGGGTGGGAGGGAGGGAGACGCAGGCGGGAAGAGATATGGGAATAGATGTATGTGTATAACTGATTCATTTTGTTGTGAAGCTGAAACTAACATACCATTGTAAAGCAATTATACTCCAATAAAGATGTTAAAAAAAAAAAAAAGATATCACATTGCCTGTCAGTATTACCCTCTCCGGAAAAAAAAAAAAAAAAAAGAGTTTGGGACAAAACTTCCTCTAGAGGGTCCCTAATTGCAGTAGGAAACATGTCAGAAAATCATCCTATATGTTCTAGGATTTAGAAGCAATAGCAATTCCCAAGAGCTGATAATGATTAATAACATGGGAAGAAGAAAAGAAAAGAATGGGAACTTGAAAACCTATTCTGTACTCAACTTACACAAGGTAATATGTCAATGTTATCTCAGTAATGCTGGAAAAAAAAAACAAAACACTTGAAATATAAAGTGTTTAACCCGGACATGGGTTAAAAGCAGAAAGATGGAAAACAATATATCACCCTAACACCAATTTTTTTAAAAAAATCTGAAGCTGAACAGGCTATATAAATATTATAAAACTAAATTTCAGAACAAATAATATTATCAGGGATAGAGAGAACAATTTTATAACAACTCATTAAAAGACAAAACAAACCTAATGGATCATTCTCCTCTGTGCCAGTTTCTCCTCTCTGTGCTCTGCCCTATGAACTCTAGTTACCTTAGTCTCCCCTGAATCCCCCTTATCTCCTCAACTCAAGGAGACCACCAGGCTCTCCCTGAGGGTCCCCTTCACCGTGCCATGACTCAGGTGTGCTCTCCAGGCAGTAAGCTGTCAATCATAGTTAACCTTGTTCATTTTCTTATTTTCAGGGATCACTCTCCTCTGGTGTCCAATGTCTTGAAAACAGTTGTTTCATATATTTTATTTTCCAGTTTTTTAGTTATTTTGTGCAGTAAGGTAAATCTGGCCCTGGTGACATCTTCTTGGCTAGAAGTGAAAGTATGCCTTTTTATTTTTGAATTGACTTCATCAATTCTATATAGTCCCTGCCATTCTAAGGTCACAGTTCTGTAGAAATATCAGAAAATACTGGATTAGAAAATAATGTAAGACTAAAGAGTAAAAATTAAAATATTAGTTCATAACTTGGGAAGGGAACAAGGTGATATTTGAACCTTGTTTTGAGGTCTCAGCATTGATTTTCTAGGGAAAGAAGGGTGAGTGAAGTATTTTAAGAAGACAGAGTGTGTGCACTGATGCAGAGTCATTTGGAAGCATGACACTTTAAATGTACATAGAACAAAAGGGTATGAGGGGGAAAGACTAGCATATAATAAGAGAAAGCTGACAGGTCATGAAGAGCCTGGTATGTAATTCTAAGGAGTTTGAGCTTTGTACTCTGAGATGTAGGAAGCCACCATGGGATTTTAAACAAGGAAGAAACATCCCATTTGCATATTAGTAAAATTGTACTAGTGACAGTGGGGATATGGATGATAAGGGACAAGACTAGAGTTAACAGCTTTGTGAACCTTGCAGTAATTCAGTTGGAAAAAATATATGGGGAACTTCTGTTGACAAGGCATTGGAAGGCTTGGGAAATAACACTGAATGCAAAGTCAACAACTATTGGTGACAATTAGATGCGAGATTTGAGAAAGGAAAAAAATGGGAAAAACATCTATGCTTGGATGGCAAATCAGATAGTGATACCAGTTACTGGGATGATGAATATTGAAGGAGGAGATTGTTTGAAGAAGAGGAGTTCTGGATAGGGCATGTTGATTCCAGAAGTGAATGAACTGTCTGCTGAAGAGGAAAAGGAGATTGTTAGAAATACCAAGTAGAGATGCTCTTTTAAGACCCAAAGCAGTCAACTTCTCCTAATAGCAGTGGTATATACGTCACAGCAGAGATAAAGCATGGAGAGGGGTGGTGCTGATTACAGGAAATTAGGAAAGATCACAGGAGATTTAGAATAAGAAGAGGGACACAGTACAGAGAAGAGATGGGAGAAATGACAGACAAATGAAGAAGTTATATTTTTCTGAACTATCAGGTTTTGAAGGCTGTAAAACAATTTTTAATAAGTGCCCTGTTCACATCAGGAAATCTCTAATTGGAATCTCACTTTCTTTAGAATCTTGGATTTTGGATTAATGATGATTTATAGAAGAGAGCAATGAGTTTGGGTTATAGAAAATTAATAAGCGGAAACCTTAATTACATAAAGTCAGGAGACCAGAAGGGGAAGCTGAATTGATAGCAGAGCCCAAAAGGAAGAAGAAAGACACCCTCTCCCTCTTCTTTCCTTCAAGAACTCAGCCAGCGAAAAACCGTGGACTCTTTGTTTACTGTAACCTTCCCAATTTCCTTTTCTTCCCTATAAAAGTGTTCTCTTTCTCTCACTGTAAATGGACTTCCACGTGGTTTGCCATGGTTTCCGAGCCTGAATTGCAATTCTCTGCTGAATAAACCCATCTTTGCCAGATAAATATATTATGGTCTATTTGTTTTAGATCGACATTTTGATGGCTTGTACGGGGACCAGAGAAGACTGCCCAAAGCCTCCAGGGCTGGTGAGCAAACAGATGTGGTGCCCACAATTGAGCCCACTGAACTCACTGCTTTTCTCACTGACTTTGGAATTTGAGTGTTTCTCCTGCATTTGCACTCACACCCCTTTGCATTTGAAACTCTCCAGGCTTTATTTGGGATCTATTTTAAGGTTTTGTTCTTTCTGGTCAAGGCCTTGTTCTCTGTGCAAGTACTCATTTGGCACTTCGGTCTGATTTTGAGAACAGATTGTTTCAAACAAAGCTGGCTGAGATGCTTTCAGCCTATTCCTTCAGGAGCAGGGGCTGCTTCACTGAAACTGTGCCAATTCATCTGTCAGCCCATTACTTTGGAATAGGGGATGTTCTATGGAAACCAGGTGAGAAGCCTTTGGCTTGGCCCCTCTGGGACCAAGCTGTTTCCTTAGAACTGGCTGGTGTTAGACCTTCAGACTGTTTCTGTAGCAAGTTGTTTGAATTGAGCTGTTTGAGCTGTAAGGTGTTTAAAAATTGTTCCTTTACTCTAGAAAAACAATCTTTGAGAAATAGATCCCAGTTATCTAGATATTTTGAAGGTGCCCCCTTCCTGTGCATAGAGACTCTAGCCTATTTTATGTTTAAAAACTGTGGTCCTTCCTCACCTATAGTTTTTTTTTTTTTTTTTTTTGGCGGTACGCGGGCCTCTCACTGCTGTGGCCTCTCCCGTTGCGGAGCACAGGCTCCGGATGCGCAGGCTCAGCAGCCATGGCTCACGGGCCCAGCCGCCCCACGGCATGTGGGATCCTCCCGGACCGGGGCACGAACCCGCGTCCCCTGCATCGGCAGGCGGACTCCCAACCACTGCGCCACCAGGGAAGCCCTCACCTATAGTTTTAACTAAATGGACTGACCTGACCAAAGGCAATTTAGATTATCAATGGTCATTATGAGGAACTTGAAATACCCAAATTTAATTTTCTTAAAACCAAATTGGATTACAATAGCTCAAAAAATTCTAGAACTGAATGGAATGCCTATTTTGATTGATATTTTGAGGCTTCTCTTCATTACCAGTAGTCTAAAATCGCCTCTCTGCAAAGTAAGATTTTAAGATTAACCTAGAGAAATAAAAAATTAAAGATAGATAAAATGGCTCCGGGATTCTCAGGCTCTTCTTCCTTGGCTTCTCTGTCTCAGACTGCCTCTAGAATCAGCTTGTTTTTCTCCTTCAGATCCTCGTGGTCAGACTCTACCTCTGGTGTCATCTTCCTCCTTCCCTTTTGTATACTTACACTTCCTACATACCCACAGTTCCCCCATGCTAATTCTCTCTTGGTACTTCCTTTTTTCTCTGAAACTCTCTCCACTCCCTTTTCCACTGAACTTATCAGAATCTATCCCTTTAAAATTAAACCTTCTTAGGATCCAAAGATTTAATCCTTAATATCTTATACTCTCTGGACTAAAGCTGAACTGTGAGTCACAGTCAAAGATTTTTCCAAAATAACTGAAGATCCTCACAGATTAGCTGAGGAATTTAATATAGTCATTCAAACTTATCAACCTGGTTTCTCTGACTTACATCAGATGGAGATTTCATCTATTGGGGAAGATTACTCCAGAAGAGCTCTCTTCAACCTCACTGGAAAGGTGCCTATCAGGTGCTGCTAACCAATTCTTGTGCTACTAAACTCCAAGGAAGAGACTCTTGGATTCATGTGACACATCTAAATAAAGTGCAGAACCCTGACTTGACCCGCACATTATCTGGTGACCTGAAAGTAAAAATTTCCTTGAATTGAAGCAGTTAATACCAGATGAGACAACTTTCCCAAGGTATCTGGACCAGGCCTGTTGGAAAATTTTCACCAAACCATTAATGATGACAATGCTTCAGATGATATCCAATATCTGTGATCTTGATAACATATGGACTTTAGATTAAAAGGTGCCTGAGAGTTCTCCCTCTTACCTCTCCTTTTTCCTTGCATGTGACCTCAATAGATTTCTAAACTGTACACTTTCTCTTTGAAGTGAGACATACACCAGGGAAAGGTCCTTTCTGGCACTGAGGGACAAAAAGCCCCTGAAACTAGAAAACCTGACTCTTGATCAGTGATGTTTTCAGAGAAAGATCTTGATCAAAAGGGGGAAAATTAAAAAATTAATAACAAGGATCCTAATAAAATAAAGTTGAGAGAGAAGAAGGGGGAGTTCTCACACCCTGTGACAATAGAAGAGTCCAACAGGAAGAAAAAAGACACCTCTTCTTTCCTGGCAAGGACTCAGACAGTGAAAAGCCATGGACTTTTTGTTGACTATAGCCCTCCTGACTTTCTTTCCCCCTCTGTAAAAGCATTCTCCTTCTCTTGCTGTGTGGACACTTGCACATGGCTCACCATGGTTGCAGACCCTGAATTGCAATTCTCTATTGATCCCAGGTAAACCCAATTTTTCTGGAGAAATATCTAGCACTCTATTTGTTTTTAGTCAACAGAGGCAACTGTTTTATTGTTCCAAAGGGAAGGTAACTTCCTTGCTTATAATAGCTCCTTATGGCTACCAATGAGAAGCACAGAATATAGATGAGAACCTCTTTTACAAAGTTTGTTCAGCAATCAGATATACCGTAGTGATTAGCATTAAATCCCCATAAAAAATCATATTCGCTACCTTTGTATATGTCACTCTATCTATGCTACCCTCTCACCCTGAATCTTTTTTTGGCTACACTATTAGGAGCAAGGCCAGCAAACAATGCCAGAACACAGAGCTCTTGAGGGGAATCATGCATGTCCTCAGGGAAAACCAACAGCTCATAAAATCAAGGAAAATGATCAAGGGAAGTCACAGCTATTATGAATTGTGGGTAAAGAGTGAAGGGGCAGATTTCTTGCTTCTCAGCCACAGCTGGGACATCAGTAGCTTTCCCAGAAATCTTGAAAAGCAGCAATTACACCTGTACTCAACCACTAAAATGATCTGTTTTCTAATTTCAACCTTAAAATAAGGACTTTCTCCAGAGTAAGTAAGTCACAAGAGTTATATTTACCCTTTTTATCCTTTTTGGATTGGTTGGTGAGTTGGGAGTGATGTGGGGAGGGCATATTGCTTATTAATTGTGCTAGGAGGCATAAGGAATAGAAAAACATAAACCTCTTCTTTCCTTCCTTCCTCCTTTCCTTCCTCTTTCCTCCCTCTTTCCTCCATTCATCCTTCATCTCTTTTCTTTTCTTGCTTTCCTTAAATAAAAATATTATCCCAGAAGGGACTGAAGTTCTGCATGCTTGTAAGTGGTGGCATACAAGTTATTCTCTGATATTCCTTGTAGTAAGTATAGTGAGAAAAATTGGTGATCTCCGTAATTCCCAGTAGTATAAGGTACTATGTTTTGAAGTCTCAGTCCATCTAGAGACAAAGAGCTGCAGTGTGGGCAAAAAGAGTGGAACACTTTACATACATCCTGATGTCTGCATGACAAAGTAGAAACAGAGCAAGAGACAAGTGAGAAAATGTAGCAATAGGCAGACAAGTTTAATATGAAATTAAGAGATAAAGGGCAGTTGATCCTGAGCAAGTGCTTTCAGCCAAACAGGAACCCATGCATCAAGTCAGCTAAAACCACAAACTCCCAAATAGCACTTCTGAAGGATAGTTACATAAGAATAGCATAGAAAGAGTAAGTCAAGACCCACCAGCCTTTTAAGCTACATAAAGACTGGTGACAAATGCATCGTAAATATGTGTCATAGGCAGAGATCAATAACTATCTCAAGTATGGAACTGAGAAAAATAATGGCCAAATCCATTAGGCACACTTCTATCCATCAAGGGTAATAATTTGTTAACAGAGTGATGGTCTATCCTGATTAAGTCATTAGTGGACATTAAGATGTTTTTCTTTTCTCACTTCTGTTTTAACTTCATATATTTTACTAGTTTACTCTAGGACTTCCCTTAAGTTCTGTTTTTATGATTAACTCTGAGAAAATGAAAAATGAATTACCTTTTACACTAGAAGTATAAGCAGACCCCTACTTCATTAATTGGCTGAATGTTCCTTTTTACCCTAATTCATCTATTTACTGACTGTTTTTGACCATAAGTACTGGACAGAGTTTTATCTTAAGCTTCAATACTTTGTATCATCAAAATATATACGAACTGGATTATCTATTATTGAATAAAAGTTGTTGAAGGTTATTCAAATTTTCCTGTATTAGAATACAAAAACAAAATATATCTAATGGAAAACAGCTTGCCTGTTTTCTATACATTTATTAAATAAGTGCTCAACTAGCATTTTTAGCACTCCAGGCAATTTATATTCTCAAGCAGAACTTGTTGCCTTTTACATATATCTTTATAATAAAGCATTCAACAGTATTGTTGGCTGGTTTTCTCGGAAATTTAATCAGGGTATTCATTATTTCCTATATAGTCACTATTTCCTCATCTTGCTTTCTAGAAATGCATTTTAAGGGAAAGGAGAAGAGTTAATCTTTTTAGTTGAGTGTTAGCAGTAGTAAAAATGCAGAGGGTCACTGAGTTATTGATAAGCAAAGGCCTCATTCCTGTGGACCCTATAAACTAATCTGCACCAGTCTTTGGCCCTGGTCTTGTTGGCTCATCTTGTGTGAGTTAAGTGTCTCATCTGCCTTCATTCCACAGGGGAAATATTGTCTAAGTGCAGTTTGATCATTGAACCCTGGCTGCCAGGTATGCACGAAGAATCAATATCATCAGACACCCTTTCTGTACCCCTTTGGAGCTCCTCTCTACTTTCTGGGATGCTGCCTGATTCATGAATAGTTCAATAAAGCCAATTAGATGTTTAAAATTTCCATGGTTGAATTTTTGTTTTTAACAATACACGGCATGTGTTTTTTATTTATATTTTCTGATATTCTCATTTTGTTAGTGTTATACAATGTAAAAGGGAAAAAAATGAAGATGGACCTCTGCCTTTGTTCATGACCATTTCTTCCTCTTGCTTTATCTTGGCAGCATAGCATTCATCAAACTGGAGCTCTAGGTTGTAAGTCAGCTTCCCTGTTTCCATCCTTTTCATGAATATTTCAGTATTTACATTCCTGATTAATGTACTAGGATAGAAACACTATCCCTTGATAGATAGCAACCTAGGGTCCTCTGCTACTGACATGTCTATTCTTCCTTCTAATTTTCTGTTATATCTAAAGTTCATTTCATTGATCACATCCTTAGACTATGCTCATTTTTCAAATATCCATCTTCTAAGATTATGTTTCCAGGAGAATAGCATTTACCCAGAGGAATTATTTGATTAGTGGAAACAGAGTGGTGTTTCAAATGCTACAGCCGGCTCACCTTAGTCAGCTTCTATTTTACCTTCTTTCATGTAAGATCTCTCTGTGAGTTCACTATGACCTGACAAAGAACTCAGACAAGCTGTACCAGAGTTTGGAGCTATAAAGAAAAAGAGAGCGAGAGATGAGGAAAATGAGAGAAGCTCCCCTGGTGAAAACGAATGCCTGTAGAACACTCTTAAGACCTTCATTTTACCAAGCTGCTGTTTCATTTTTACCACAACTGTCCAGTTAAGGAAACAAGATGCATACCTAAAAATAAATCCAGGCCCAGCACACATGCTTTAAAATCTAACTCTGTGAACACTGGAATAAAAGACAATGAAATGTACCAATAGCAAATCTAAAGATAAAAGAAGAGTAACAAAGACAACAACAACATATTCTTTAGACAACTCATGCCTTGGAGGACATGAGAAGCCACTGAAAGGAACAGTTATAGGAGGTGTAAGACAGGAGGAGATGCCTGGAGAGAAAGCCTTCATGGGCACTAGTGCCATCATTGGTAGGCAAAAACAGTGAGCTCTTACAAGTGTTCATATGTGCATGAGAGTCATATTTATCTTTTACCAATGGTGAGATGATAGAGAGGTATGCAAAGACAGAAACTAAGGAGAAAGTCAAAGGTACAATAGGCAAAGTAGAAGAGGCAAGAAACTAGGTGCAGAAATATTCACATTGGCCAAGAGTACCTTAGAGTTCCCCTCAGCCTGACTATATTTTGCACAGGATTTTTTTCCTGCCTATAGGTTCTTAATTTCCCTTTCCTTAGAGCATTTCCTACTGAAGACCTGTAATTACAAATTCATTCTATGGCCCTTTGAGATGTAAATATTTTAGAAATGATTTTGCCAATTTTACAATCTATGAATGTCTTTCTCAAGGACCTGGGAGCCATCCCTTTGAAATGTCATCATCAAGGAAGGGAGTGTCCCTATCTCCCAGTTTCTGTGGGAAGGTAGGAGCCTAACTTCCCCTGGGGGCTCCTTGCCCTAAGTAATAAACACCTCTTGTCATGAAAATATAAGAAAGCTTACTTTTCCTTTATAAAAGGCAGCTAGCAAACACAGATACCTGAGATCTCCTCCTCTGCTCAGCTCTTAAAGCCCCACTGTTTTTGTGTTTCAGTGGAGTTGAATTCTGACTCAGTTTTGGCCATTTTCTCTATTGCAATAGCCTTGAATAAAATCTTTCTTGCTTGTTTAATATTGTCAAGTGCATGTTTTGCTTTGATTTATACAATAAAGATATGCCTGCATACCTCTCTTCTTTCTATTTGTAGCTTGATGCAACAGAAAATGGAAGAACATTGAATATTGAACTGGTGGGAATCTCTGCTGTGTAATACATAAGCTGTGTATTCTTAGACTGATGTCTGAGATTTCCTCGCTTAACTCATAAAATGAACTACCTTTCAGTGTTTTTATAAGAATAAATGTAGGGCTTCCCTGGTGGCGCAGTGGTTGAGAGTCCGCCTGCCGATGCAGGGGACACGGGTTCGTGCCCCGGTCCAGGAAGATCCCACGTGCCGTGGAGCAGCTGGACCCATGAGCCATGGCTGCTGAGCCTGCGCATCCGGAGCCTGTGCTCTGCAATGGGAGAGGCCACAACAGTGAGAGGCCCGCGTATCGCAAAAAAAAAAAAAAAAAAAAAAAAAAAAGAATAAATGTAAAATTCCAGGCACAAACAATCAATAAACAGATCCCAGCTCTCTCTCAATTCAGCAACTGTGCTCCAGGCACATATATTTTTTTATACACATAGCTTTTTATTTATTTATTTTTAAATTTTCCTTATTTTTTTCGCTGTGTCAGGCCTTAGTTGCGGCACACAGGATCTTTGTTGAGGCATGGGATCTTTCATTACAGAGCACGGTCTCTTCCCTGTGGTGCTCGGGCTTCTCTCTGGTTGTGGCATGTGGGTTTTCTCTCTGTGTTGTGGTTCGAGGGCTCCAGGGCAAATGGGCTCTTTAGTTTGCAGCACGTGGGCTCTCTAGTTGAGGCACACGAGCTCAGTAGTTGTGATACACAGGCTTAGTTGCCCTGTGGCATGTGGGATCTTTGTTCCCTGCCCAGAGATTGAACTGACGTCCCCTGCACTGGAAGGCAGATTCTTTATACCACTGGACCACCAGGGAAGTCTGCCTAAGCACATGTTTTAAATGTAATTCTTCATAAGTATCTTTTAGTGTTGGTGATGTCAGTGAGGCATATGCTGACAACAGAGATTTACTGAAAGAAAATATATACATTCCTCAAGGGATGTTGTCTTTTATGGTATTAGAATATATGCAGGAGACAAGATGAAAAGGCAGAGGGCTATGTACCAGATGAAAGAACAAGATACAACCCCAGAAAAAAACCTAAATGTAGTGGAAGTAGGCAACTTTCAAGAAAAAGAATTCAGAATAATGAGAGTGAAGATGATCCAGAACCTCGGAAAATGAATGGAGGCAAAGACCGAGAAAATGCAAGAAATGTTTAACAAAGACCTAGAAGAATTAAAGGACAAACAAACAGAGATGAACAATACAATAACTGAAATGAAAACTACACTAGAAGGAATCAATAGCAGAATAACTGAGGCAGAAGAATGGATAAGTGACCTGGAACACAGAATGGTGGAATTCACTGCTGTGGAACAGAATAAAGAAAAAAGAATGAAAAGAAATGAAGAGCACCTAAGAGACCTCTGGGATAACATTATATGCAACAACATTCACATTATAAGGGTCCCAGAAGGAGAAGAGAGAGAGAAAGGACCAGAGAAAATATTTGAAGAGATTATAGTTGAAAACTTCCCTAACATGGGAAAGGAAATAGCCATCCAAGTTTAGGAAGCACAGAGAGTCCCAGGCAGGATAAACCCAAGGAGAAACACATAGTAATAAGACACATAGTAATAAAATTGCAAACATTAAAGACAAAGAAAAATTTTTGAAAGCAGCAAGGGAAAAACGACAAATAACACACAAGGGAAGTCCCATAAGGTTAACAGCTGATTTCTCAGCAGAAACTCTACAAGCCAGAAGGGAGTGGCATGATATCCTTAAAGTGATGAAAGGGAAGAACTTACAACCAAGATTACTCTACCTGGCAAGGATCTCATTCATATTCGATGGAGAAATCAAAAGCTTTACAGACAAGCAAAAGCTAAGAGAATTCAGCACCACCAAACCAGCTCTACAACAAATGCTAAAGGAACTTCTCTACATGGGAAACACAAGAGAAGTAAAGGACCTACAAAAACAAACCCATAACAATTAAGAAAATGGTCAGAGGAACATGCATATTGATAATTACCTTAAACATGAATGGATTAAATGCTCCAACCAAAACACACAGGCTTGCTGAATGGGTACAAAAACAAGACCCATATACATGCTGTCTACAAAAGACCCACTTCAGACCTAGGGACACATACAGACTGAAAGTGAGGGGATGGATAAAGAATTCCATACAAATGGAAATCAAAAGAAAGCTGGAGTAGCAATACTCATATCAGATAAAATAGACTTTAAAATAAAGAATGTTACAAGAGGCAAGGAAGGACACTACATACTGATCAAGGGATCAATCCAGGAAGAAGATATAACAATCATAAATATATATGCACCCAACATAGGAGCACCTCAATAGGGCAACTGCTAACAGCTATAAAAGAGGAAATCGACAGTAACACAATAATAGTGGGGGACTTTAACACCTCACACCAATAGACAGATCATCCAAAATGAAAATAAATAAGGAAACAGAAGCTTTAAATGACACAATAGACCAGATAGATTTATTTGATATTTATAGGACATTCCATCCAAAAACAGTAGATTACACTTTCTTCTCAATTGTGCACGGAACATTCTCAAGGATAGATCACATCTTGGATCACAAATCAAGCCTCAGTAAATTTAAGAAAATTGAAATCATATCAAGCATCTTTTCTGACCACAACGCTATGAGATTAGAAATGAATTACAGGGAAAAAACCTAAAAAACACAAACACATGGAGGCTAAACAGTACGTTACTAAATAACCAAGAGATCACTGAAGAAATCAAAGAGGAAATCAAAAAATACCTACAGACAAATGACAATGAAAACAAGACGATTCAAAACCTATGGGATGCAGCAAAAGCAGTTCTAAGAGGGAAGTTTATAGCTATACAAGCCTACCTCAAGAAACAAGAAAAATCTCAATAAACAATCTAACTTTACACCTAAAGAAACTAGAGAAGAAGAACAAAAACACCCCAAAGTTAGCAGAAGGAAAGACATCATAAAGATCATATCATAAGTAAATGAAAAAGAAATGAAGGAAATGATAGCAAACATCAATAATACTAAAAGCTGGTTCTTTGAGAAAAACAAAATTGATAAACCTTTAGCAAGACTCATCAAGAAAAAGAGGGAGAGGATCAAATCAATAAAATTAGAAATGAAAATGAGAAGTTACAACAGACACTGCAGAAATACAAAGCATCGTAAGAGACTACTGCAAGCAACTCTATGCCAATAAAATGGATAACCTGGAAGAAATGGACAAATTTTTAGAAAGGTATAACCTTCCAAGACTGAACCAGGAAGAAATAAAAAATATAAACAGCCCAATCACAAGTAATGAAATTGAAACTGTCATTAAAAATCTTCCAACAAACAAAAGTCCAGGTCCAGATGGCTTTACAGGTGAATTCCATCAAACATTTAGAGAAGAGCCAACACCCATCCTTCTCAAACTCTTCCAAAAAATTAAAGAGGAAGGAACACTCCCAAACTCATTTATGAGGTCACCATCACCCTGATACCAAAACCAGACAAAGATACTACAAAAAAAGAAAATTATAGAATAGATGCAGTTTTAAGATGTACTGTCTGAAGCAAGCTACAAAGATGGTGGTGTGGGAAGATGCTGAGTTAGCATCTCCCCACAATTAGGGTGACTGCTGGCTGCTGATGGGGAACCCTGATGCCCAAGGAGACAGGAGGAATCCCCAAGTGAACCGGTAGGACATAGGGGGACTGAAGGGGGAGGATAAGTGGAAGCTAGACAGGATCGGCGCCCATGAGGTTGGGGAGATCAGGAGAGGCAGGTTGGGGGGGGCCCTCTGGAAGGAGCAGGGGAGGAGCAAAGGGCGTTTGTCAAACCCACTTGGGCACAGGGAGCCTGCTGAGCTCCCAGGCCAGTACCCCCCCCTCTGAAGCCCCCTCCAGGCCACATGGGTCCTGGGGGCATAAGAGGGAGGCATTTGCCCCACCCACCTGAGGCCAGGATGCCTGCTGGGCTCCCGGGTGAGGTACCCTGCCCTCTGTGGCCAGGGGTGGGGGCACGTGCAGGCCCCTTCTGTTGTGTTAAGCCTAGGTTCCACCCCCTTTTCCAGCCCTGTGAGTCCTGAGCATAGGCCCCGCCCACCATTCAAACCTCGCCATTGCTTAGGCCCCACCCTCCTCAGGCAAGGCCTTCCCCCACCCCTTTTTTTTTTCTTTTCCCTTCTCCTCTTTTTTACTATTGTGGTACTGTTGTACCTTCTGGTTGTTGATTCATCTATATTTTTATTTTTATATTCTTTCTAACATATCTATTAATATCCTAGTCTAATTTTATTTTTTACTTTTTTATTGTTTTCTCTCTCTTTTTTTTTTTTTTGCCACCCCACACAGCTTGCAGGATCATGGTTCACCAGCCAGGGGTCAGGCCAAAGCTCCTGCAGTGGGAGCTCCAAGTCTGAACCACTGGACTAACAGAGAACCTCAGACCCCAGGGAATGTTCATCAGAGTGAGGTCTCATGGAGGTCCTCATCTCAGCAGAAAGACCCAGATCTACACAACAGCCTACAAACTCCAGTGTTGGAAGCCTCAGGCCAAACAACCAGCAAGACAGGAACACAATCCCCACTCATAAAAAAAAAAAAAAAATGAGATGGCAAAAATTATGTCACAGATGAAGAAGCAAGGTAAAAACCTACAAAACCAAATAAATGAAGAGAAAATAGGCAATCTACCTGAAAAACAATTCAGAGTAATGATAGTAAAGGTTATCCAGAATCTCAGAAATAGATTGGAGGCATGGATTGAAAAATAAAAGAAATGTTTAACAAATATCTAGAAGAACTAAAGAACAAACAGAGATGAACAACACAATGACTGAAATTAAAAATGCACTAGAAGGAATCAATAACAATAACTGAGGCAGAAGAACAAATGAGCTCAAAGACAAAATGGTGGAAATAACTGCCAAAGAGCAGAATAAAGAAAAAAGAATGAAAAGAATTGAAGACAAACTCAGAGACTTATAGGACAACATTCCAACATACCAACATTCGAATTACAGGCGTCCCAGGAGAGGAAGAGAAAAAGAAAGGTCTGAGAAAATATTTGAAGAGATTATAGTTGAAAACTGCCCTAACATGGGAAAGGAAATAGCCACCCAAGTCCAGGAAGCACAGACAGTCCCATACAGGATAAGCCCTAGGAAAAGCACACCAAGACACATATTAAGCAAACTAACAAAAATTAAATTCAAAGAAAAAATATTAAAAGCAGCAGGGGAAAAACAAAAAATAATATACAAAGGAATCCCCATAATGTTATCAGATGATTTTTCAGCAGAAACTCTGCAGGCCAGAAGGAAGTGGCAGGATATACTTAAAGTGATGAAAGAGGAAAAACCTACAACCAAGATTACTCTACCCAGCAAGCATCTCATACTGTTTATTTTTATTTATTTATTTTTTTTGTGGTATGCAGGCCTCTCACTGTTGTGGCCTCTCCCGTTGCGGAGCACAGGCTCCGGACGCGCAGGCTCAGCGGCCATGGCTCACGGGCCTAGCCGCTCCGCGGCATGTGGGATCTTCCTGGACCGGGGCACGAACCCGTGTCCCCTGTATTGGCAGGCGTACTCTCAACCACTGCGCCACCAGGGAAGCCCTCATACAGATTTGATGGAGAAATCAAAAGCTTTTCAGACAAGCAAAAACTAAGAGAATTCAGCACCACCAAACCAGCTTTACCACAGATGCTAAAGAAACTTCTCTAGGCAGGAAACAAGAGAAGAAAAACACCCACAAAAAGCAAACCCAAAACAATTAATAAAATGGAAATAGGAACATATATATCAGTAATAACCTTGAATTTAAATGGATTAAATGCCCCAACCAAAAGACAAAGACTGGCTGAATGGATACAATAACAAGACCCATATATATGCTGTCTAAATGAGACCCACTTCAGACCCAGGGACACATACAGACTGAAAGTGAGGGGATGGAAAAAGATATTCCATGCAAATGGAAATAAAAAGAAAGCTGGAGTAGCAATACTCATATCAAATAAAATAGACTTTAAGATAAAGAATGTTACAAGAGATAAGGAGGAAGACTACATAATGCTCAAAGGATCAATCCATGAAGAAGATATAACAATTATAAATGTTTATGCACCCAACATAGGAGCACCTCAATACATAAGGCAAGTGCTAACAACCATGAAAGGAAAAATCAACAGTAACACAATAATAGTAGGGGACTTTAACACCACACATACACCAATGGACAGATAATCCAAACAGAAAATAAATATGGAAACAAGCTTTAAATGACACAATAGACCAGACAGATTTAATCGATATTTATAGAACATTCCACCCCAAAGTGGCAGAATACACTTTCTTCTCAAGTGCACACAGAACATTCTCCAGGAGAGATCATATCTTCAGTCACAAATCAAGCCTCAGAAAATTTTTAAAAATTGGTATCGTATCAAGCATCTTTTCTGACCACAATGTTATGAGACTGGAAATAAATTACAGGAAAACAACAGTAAAAAGCACAAATACACGGAGGCTAAACAGTGCACTACTAAATAACCAAGAGATCACCAAAGAAATCAAAGAAAAAATTAAAAAAATACATAGAAACAAATGACAATGAAAATATGATGACCCAAAACCTACGGGACGCAGCAAAAGCAGTTCTAAGCAGAATTTTATAGCAATTCAATCTCACCTCAAGAAACAAGAAAAATAGCAAATAAACAATCTAACCCTACACTTAAAACAACTAGAGAAAGAAGAACAAAGAAAACGCAAAGTCAGTAGAAAGAAAGAAATCATAAACATCAGAGCAGAAATAAATGAAATAGAAATGAAGAAAACAATAGCGAAGATCAATAAAACTAAAAGATGGTTCTTTAGGAAAAAAAACAAAATTGATAAACCCTTAGCCAGACTCATCAAGAAAAAAAGGGAGAGGATGCAAATCAATAAAAATAGAAATGAAAAAGGAGAAATCACAACAGACACCACAGAAATACAAAATATTATAAGAGTCTACTACAAACAACTATATGCCAATGAAATGGACAACCATGAAGAAATGGACAAATTCTTGGAAAGGTACAATTTTCCAAAACTGAACAAGGAAGAATTAGAAAATATAAACAGACCTATCACAAGTAATGAAATTGAAACTGTAATTAAAAATCTTCCAACAAACAAAAGTCCAGGACCAGATGGCTTCACAAGCAAATTCTATCAAACATTTAGAGAAGAGTTAACACTGATCCTTCTCAAACTCTTCAAAACAGTTGCAGAGGGAGAAACACTCCCAAACTCATACTGTGAAGCCACCATCACCCTGATACCAAAACCAGACAAAGATACTACAAAAAAAGAAAATTATAACACTGATGAACATAGATGCAAAAATCCCGAACAAAATACTAGCAAACAGAACCCAACAACACGTTAAAAGGATCATACACCATAATCAACTGGGATTTATCCCAGGGATTCAAGAATTCTTCAATATATGTAAATCAATCAATGTGATACACCACATTAACAAGTTAAGGAATAAAAACCATATGATCATCTCAATAGATGTAGAAAAAGCTTTTGACAAAATTCAACACCCATTTATGATAAAAACTCTCAAGAAAATGAGCATAGAGGGAACATACCTCAACATAATAAAGGCCATATATAACAAACCCACAGCAAGCATCATACTCAATGGTGAAAAACTGAAAGCATTTCCACTAGACAAGGAACAAGACAAGGATGTCCACTGCTGCCACTCTTATTCAACATAGTTTTGGAAGTCCTAGCCACAGCAATCAGAGAAGAAAAAGAAATAAAAGGAATACAAACTGGAAAAGAAGAAGTAAAGCTGTCACTGTTTGTAGATGACATGATACTATACATAAAAAATCCTAGGGCTTCCCTGGTGGTGCAGTGGTTGGGAGTCCGCCTGCCGATGCAGGGGACACGGGTTTGTGCCCTGGTCCGGGAGCATCCCGCGGAGCAGCTGGGCCCGTGAGCTATGGCTGCTGAGCCTGCGCGTCCAGAGCCTGTTGCTCCTCAACAGGAGAGGCCAAAAGAGTGAGAGGCCCGCGTACCACACACACACAAAAAAATCCTGAAGATGCCACCAGAAAACTACTAGAACTAATCAATGAATTTGTTAAGGTTGCAGGATTCAAAATTAATGCACAGAAATCTCTGGCATTCCTATGCACCAACTATGAAAAATCAGAAAGAGAAATTAAGGAAACAATCCCATTTACCATTGCAACAAAAAAGAATAAAATACCAAGAAATAAACCTACCTAAGGAGGCAAAAGACCTGTATGCAGAAAACTATAAGATACTGATGAAAGAAATCAAAGATGACATAAAGAGATGGAGAAATATACCATGTTCCTGGATTGGAAGAACCAATATTGTGAAAATGACTATACTACCCAAAGCAATCTACAGATTCAATGCAATCCTTATCAAACTACCAGTGGCATTCTTCACAGAATTAGAACAAAAAAAATTACAATCCTTATGGAAAAACAAAAGACCTCAAATAGCCAAAGCAACCTTAAGAAAAACGGAGTTGGAGGAATGAGGCTCCCTGACTTCAAACTATACCACAAAGCTACAGTAATCAAGACAGTACGGTACTGGCACAAAAACAGAAATATAGATCAATGGTACAGGATAGAATGCCCAGAGATAAACCCACGCACACATGGTCACCTAATATATGACAAAGGAGGCAAGAACATACAATGGAGAAAAGACAGCCTCTTCAATAAGTGGTGCTGGGAAAACTGGACAGCTACATGTAAAAGAATGAAATTAGAACACTCCCTAACACCATACACAATAATAAACTCAAAATGGATTAAAGACCAGACACTGGTCTTAAATGGTCTTAAATGTAAGACCAGACACTATAAAACTCTTAGAGGAGAACATAGGAAAAACACTCTTTGACATAAACCACAGCAAGATCTTTTTTGACTCACCTCCTAGAGTAACAGAAATAAAAACAAAAATAAACAAATGGGACTTAATTAAACTTAAAAGGTTTTGCACAGCAAAGGAAACCATAAACAAGACAAAAAGACAGCCCTCAAAATGCGAGAAAATATTTTCAAATGAAACAACAGACAAAGGATTAATCTCCAAAATATACAAACAGCTCATGGTGCTCAATATCAAAAAAACAAACAATCCAATTAAAAAATGGGCAGAAGACCCAAATAGGCATTTTACCAAGAAAGACATAGAGATGGCCACGAGGCACATGAAAAGATACTCAACATTAATAATTATTAGAGAAATGCAAATCAAAACTACAATGAGGTATCACCTCATGCCAGTCAGAATGGCCATTATCAAAATATCTAGAAACTATAAATGCTGGAAAGAGCGTGGTGAAAAGGGAACCCTCCTGCACTGTTGGTGGGAATGTAAATTGATACAGCATTATGGAGAAGAGTATAGAGGTTCCTTAAAAATCTAAAAATAGAGCTACCATATGACCCAGCAATCCCATTACTGGGCATATACATAGAGAAAACCGTAATTCCAAAAGACACATGCACCCCAATGTTCATTGCAGCACTATTTACAATAGCCAGGACATGGAACCAAACTAAATGTCCATCGACATATGAATGGATAAAGATGTGGCACATATATACAATGGACTATTACTCAGTCATAAAAGGAAACGAAATTGAGTTATTTGTAGTGAGGTGGATGGACCTAGAGTTTGTCAGAGTGAAGTAAGTCAGAAAGAGAAAAACAAATACCGTATGCTAATGCATATATATGGAGTCTAAAAAAAAAAAAACAAACGGTACTAATGAACCTAGTTGTACGGCCAGAATAAAGATGTAGACCTAGAGAACGGACTTGAGGACACAGGTAGGAGGGGGAGGCTGGGGCAAAGTGAGAGTAGCATTGACATATATACACCACTGAATGTAAAATAGCTAGCTAGTGGGAAGCAGCTGCATCACACGGGGAGATCAGCTCGGTGCTTTGTGACCACTTAGAGGGGTGGGATAGGAAGGATGGGAGGGAGGCTTAAGAGGGAGGGGATATGGGGACATATGTATGCATATGGCTGATTTACTTTGGTGTACAACAGAAACTACCACAGTACTGTGAAGCAATTATACTCCAATAAAGATCTATTTTTTTAAAAAAAGATGTACTGTTGAGTAAGCATTGCCTTATTATCTGAATATCATGTAGAAGTTATACACATGTGGTTAATAACACACTTGTTCCAAATAAAATTGGGCTTCTGTCTAGTGTTTTGTTTATGCTATATTTTACTTTGCCTAAGTGTGTATACATATATATATGTGTGTTTAAATATTATATATTTATATACACATATATACAATATATACATATATAAACACATATACACATACACATAGTCGTATATACACATGAACACATATATGCATATATATGTGTGTGATTTCAAAACCAAAGTAAATTATTTGGTTATGATAATGGCCCCAAAGGTATCATGCTGATTTTGTGTAAGTAATTAACTCTAAATTGGACAGGTGTAATGCAGCAGCCCAATTTTGCTCAGAAGGAAATACAAAGAAATAGGTAAATTATAATATCATCACTACATGGCTTTATATTTTTATTTATAGCAGGTTGTTTTCCTAAGTAAATTTTATCCCAGCTATTGTGAAAGGAACCACTATTTCTAGGACATCAAATTGTGCTATGGTGTTTGACCAGGACTATGTTGGGTGTTGGTGGAATAAGCCTGGTCATTATATTTTTTTACAGATTATTTAGTTCAGTTCAACATTCATATGTTGAATATCTACTGTGTGTTAAGAGCTGAAACGCTTCTCTGAGTTGCCAGCAATTGCTATGCTTATAGTTATTTTATAGTTGTCCTCCAGTTTGATGCCTTGATTCTATTACTCGGTATGTATATTGTATACTAAATACAGCATATACTCAGGGGCCAAGGTGTCTTTGGGAACAGGAGAGGTTCTGTATCTGACTCTTTGTCAGGAGAAGTTTGAAGAATTATCTGGAAATTTTCTGGGAGCCCCAGAAATAGTGTAGCTGCGTAACTATCTTTGGCTATAATTTACCTGTGAGCTGGGTTGTGGGGTACACATACCACGGCCACAGAATATCTGAGCTCTGGGAGCAGATGACTCTGTGTCATACATTATGGCTGTTAACAACACCCTTAAGGAAAGAAGAGGGGCCTGAAGATAGAGGAAGAAAATCACTAGTGCATCTAAAGTTAATGATATGTATCTACCCTCATAATCAGTCTGGTTTGGAAAACTTTCTGATTGTACTCCCGGAAGATTACTTTTAAAGGAGCTACTGAATGCATTCATCTCCTTTATTTTTTGTACTGTCATTTTCCTGTGGTTTAATTTTGGTTGGAGTCCCAGAGGCCACAGTATATATTTACATGTGACTAAATTTTTAAGGAAGCTATTATTAACTCTATCCACACAAATATGTCAGAATAGTGTGGTTGATACTACCCGCAGTGGGTTACTCGTACCACCTTTCAAGGTATTTAACTAATGTAATTAACAGATTAAATTTTTCCTCTGGTGGAGAAGTGAAGTTATACAGCTCAATAGCATTGGGCTGAATAAATGTCCATTGCAATGGCAGAGGGTAACTCTCTCATTAAAAATTAAGGGTATTTTCTTGGTGGTGCAGTGGTTAGGAATCTGGCTGCCAATTCAGGGGACACGAGTTTGAGCCCTGGTCTGGGAAGATCCCACATGCCACGGAGCGTCTGGGCCTGTGTGCCACAGCTACTGAACCTCCGATCTAGAGCCCGCGAGCCACAACTACTGAAGCCCGTGCGCCTAGATGCCGTGCTCCGCAATGGGAGAAGCCACCGCAGTGAGAAGCCCATGCACCGCAGCGAAGAGTAGCTCCCACTCGCTGTAACTAGAGAAAGCCCGCGGGCAGCGGTGAAGACCCAACGCAGCCTAAAATAAATAAATAAATATTTTTTAAAAATTAAGTTTTCAAGATCCCACTTAAGGCTTCATATAATACTTCTTGATAGTTTTTAGTACTTCATGTCTTCTTCCCTTCCCCTTCTTTTCCTTGCTATTCTTTCTCTTCCTCTTCCTACTCCTCTTTCCCCCATCTCCTCCTTCTACTTCTCTAACAGTGATAAAATGTAAGTGTGCACCATATACTAGATACAGCATATACTAGGCTAAGCACTTTACTGATATTATCTCATTTACTTCTCAGAAAAATTACTATGAAGTAAGCATTACTACAGCCTACTATAGCCATTATACAAATGAAAATTACAGAGCTCTGCAACTTGCAGAAGGCTAAAATGTTGGCAAATGCCGGAGATGGAGCTGTCTTTCTAAATCTAGAGCCTGGATCTTTAACCATTATTCTGTGCCACTGCTTATCTGAAAGAATTTCTGAAATCTTTGATGCAGAGGGCTTCCGTCATACATGCTAAAGTGATTAATTAGCTTCATGTTTTTTCCTTGAATATAGTAGCATTAATGTATAGACAGTAAGATTTGCTTATTAATGCACAGAAGAAATTTTCTTAACCGAAAGTAACAAATCAGTGTCTACACTGGAAGGAAAGTCCAGGGAACTGATAGCTAATCTGTTTTAAGAAACAGATAAAAGAGAGAAAAGTAATTGTTTTTGGTAGGCTTGATAGGAGAGGGGGGAGGATTAAGCAAGATACTGATGCTTTTGCTATTATTGCTGTTAATAAATCTTTCAGTGCATTTTAAAATTGCTAATTACATGAAGTATTTTTGGAAAAAAATACCAAGGAATTAAAAATCAGCTAGGAGGGATGGGACCTTCTGATTCCAACCTTGATTCTGTAGCTGGAACTGCACTTACACTCTTACTTTTACTAATGAAAAAGCAGAACAAAACCTGTGAAATAACTGTTTTCAGATATTGTCCAACAGGCAGTGCAAAACTATGATCTCTGATAGAAGGGAAAATAACAATGTCAGTTCTACAATTGTCCTGGCCAGAAATATTCTGTGGATCACAGTTTGAGCGTGATACATGGCAGCATTGCAGTGTTGAACTGTGAGATAGAGTTTAGAATTCAGGGTAGTTGAGGCAAGTAGAATTTGAGGAGCTGAATGCTTGAGAGATTTCTTTCTAGACAAATAATATCAGAAATCTACATTCAAGCCCCTTTGAGCTTTGGATTAAATGCTAAGAAACATATGTGAAACTCCATAATACTGGGCAAAGAACTATTAAACAGCCACAACCTGAACAATTCCTAGCTTGCACACAGGGCTGGATGCTTTCCAGTTCCAATCAGCCAGAGAGAGAAGTCATTGTTAAATATCTAGCACATTATAATAGAAACCCAAGAAGCGTATTAAGTGTCAAACTAGCACGAAAATACAGGTTACCCTAAACTTATCTTAATAAAACTTAAAAATTAATCTTGAATATATTGTTGTACCACAAGTAGTTTAATTGGCTTCTAGGTCAAAGTCCAAAAACATGTAAACATTGATAGAAAATAAAATCAAACACAAAACTTCAGAAAACTCATGGTACACAACTAATCAAAAATGACTAGACATCCCAATGTTCTATTAACATATATATACTACTATATACAAAATAGATAACCAACAAGGACCAACTGTATAGCACAGGGAACTATACTCATTATTTTGTAATAACATGTAGGGGAAAAGAATCTGAAGAAGAATCTGAAAAAGTTATAGATATATAATTGAATTGTTGGGCAGTGCTGTATACCTGAAACTAACACGATATTGTAAATCAACAATACTTCAATAAGAAAATTAATTTTAAAATGACTAGACATGAGAAGAAATAAAAAATGTTACTCATAACAAGGAGAAAAAACAATCATTAGAAATTAACTGAGAATGAGATATATGAATGGGACATGTAAAGAAGGATTTGCCCTATCTATTATAATATACTCAAGGAATTAAAGAGAAAACACAAATGGAAATGAATGATTAAGAAAGTAACCTAGGGCTTCCCTGGTGGCACAGTGGTTGAGAGTCCGCCTGCCAATGCAGGGGACACGGGTTCGTGCCCCGGTGTGGGAATATCCCACATGCCGCGGAGCATCTAGGCCCGTGAGCCATGGCTGCTGAGCCTGCGCGTCCGGAGCCTGTGCTCTGCAACGGGAGAGGCCACAACAGTGAGAGGCCCGCATACCACAAAAAAAAAAAAAAAAAGAAAGAAAGAAAGTTTGTTGCACACAGTTTCCAAGAGAGGGGGACATGCCACATCTCTCAGGACCACAAGAGGTATCAACAGGGTCAGTCTTGGGGCAATGGAATCAGTTTTGGGTATAAACACAGTCTGTACAGTTAGTGTCCTACTCAGCTCTCTGACAGAGAAACATAGTCTAGACAGTACAGATTATTCAGAGAAATCCCATCCATACTATTAGGGGAAATCTTCAAAGGAAAGTTCTACTGCCAGTGGGACCTTGTCATCCTCTTTTTTTTTTTTTACGGTACGCAGGCCGCTCACTGTTGTGGCCTCTCCCATTGCGGAGCACAGGTTCCAGATGCGCAGGCTCAGCAGCTATGGCTCACGGGCCCAGCCGCTCCGCGGCATGTGGGAACCTCCCGGACAGGGGCACGAACCCGTGTCCCCTGCATCGGCAGGCGGACTCTCAACCACTGCGCCACCAAGGAAGCCCGGCATCCTCTTTTTAATAAACAAAACGTCGGTAGGTGTTTTCCCCAGAGCTCGTCAAGACTATGTATGTATTGATATGTACTGCCCTGAAAGTAGAAATGGTGGTTACATGAACTTTTCCAATGCCAACTAAAAATTGACACTTGTATCTGCTTCTACAAGGATTAAGCCACTGCAGCCACTGACCTTCAACACACCCTGAAAGGAATTCAGGGTAGATATCAAGAATGAGGTGCTCTGTACTCTGGGAAAAACTGGCAGAACAAGTCTTCAGATAGCTAGATATTTTCAGGAGAAGATTTTATGTGCCCGATTCTTGCATCTCCTCATATCTAGAAAAGCACGACAATCAATTCTTAGAAGAAGGAGTCATCTTCTTCTCATGACCAGCAGTAACCGTTTGCAAAATGTGTGTTTAATTGCACATACCTCCCTTCACCAAAATCACATATATACTGACCTTTCCCCCTACCTCTTCAGAGCAGTTACACAGAGGTATCCGAAGTTCTGTCTCCCTGGCTATAGTCCTCATTTTGCGCTAAATAAAACTTAACTTGCAACTCTCACGTTGTACTTTTTTTTTTTTCAGTCAATACCAGGAATTGGTTTAGCTATATTAATCCCAAGAGTTCATGTATTAATGAGTGTCAAGATAACCTAATACCTGACTCCTACAGGTTCAAGAGGAATGTTCATTAAAAGGACCATCTCAGAAAGTACATTGCTTTATATATGTGTATCACTTCATGATACACATGAAGTTCCTGGATGTGGAGGCCAAACTTACCATGTTACTTGTCCATGGTCACATAGCTAATAAGTGGCCAAGTCTGTATTCAAACCTCAACAATCTGGGTTCAGGGTCTGTGCTGGTAATCTCCACCCCATGTTGCATTATTCCATTTGAGCCTCATATCAACACATTTTTTCTCTCTAATATTTGGTTGAGTGTATAATTTGTCAGTCAAATGGGGACAGTTTTTGAGAGTGAACCTGAGCACTATGAATAACTATTCTGGGAAAACAGGCATAAAAAGGACTGTCCTGAGCCAACAAGGAGTATGGTCTCCTGGTTTATTACTAATGTGCAGTCTGAGGCCTGGGGATGCCTGGATTATCGGTGCCAGAGTCAGGACCAATCAGGTTCTGGAGGTCCTCACCAGGGTTTCACCTCACTTCTACTGTGTCCTGGCTTCCCTTTACCATATTTTGCCAGCAGCTAACACTTCTAGTCACAAAACACAAACACAAACAACCATAAGAAGGAAGCTGATCTACATAGTCAGTTAAATAGTTGATGAAAAGTGAGACCAAGAAGGTAGAGAGATGAGAATAGATTTCTTGAGTTTAGAAAAGGAAACCACCTACACAAAGACCATATCCCTAGGAAAAGACATAGAATAAAGCTGACCATAACATCGCAGGTGTCCTCCCTGTTAACTCAAGTGCATGGCAGGTGACCTGGGAGGGGAGATGCATCAAGTTACATCCCAGTTCTTACAACTCTGAGGGACCTGAGGACTTGGGCATTCAGGACGGCCAGTCATCTCTGTGTATGGTGAAATGGTGTGAGTCTATGGCCAACATCTTGTGAGGTTCAAAGCCCTTGATACTACCAACATGGAAGAGCAGGGCAGTGGGATCATTTCATATCCAAAATCAATGCAAAAGACTGGTGCTTTTTCCCTGTTTGCCATGTGGCATCGTTGTCAGGCCAAAGAAGCTGGGATCTGTCCTTAAGGTTAAAATATCAAGGTCTACATCTTAATATCAAATAGTTTAGTGATTAAGAGAGTGGATTTGGGAATAACATAACCTGGATTTGTAGCCTGACTTTGATACTTGCTAGTGGCGTGCCCCTCAGTGGCTTAGTTATAATTTCATATCCTCATCAAAATATGGGTTTCTTCATACTATCAAGTCTTATTTTTGGATCATAAACATAACAAAGGCATAGAAATCAGAGGAGAGCAATGTCTGTCAGTCTTTTTCAATCTCTCTTTCCCTCTCTCACATATGCACATACAGGCACAATATTTTTCTGAAGTACTTTACAGGAATTCAGAGATATTTCCTTTTACCTTTAAATGTATCAGAATATATCAATATTTCTTAAAAGAGGGACATTCTATCACATAACCAAAGCACAATAATGAAATGTATTATTATATAATATTATATTATGCAAATTCAGTCCATATTCAAATATCTTCAACTTTTACAATACTTTCTTTATGACTTTGTCTATATGCTTGTTTCCTGGTCCAGCATATAAGCCATGATCACAAATAGCATTTAGTTGACATGGCTCTTCAGTCTCCATCATTCTGCAAAATTCTTCACTCTACTCTTGTCTTTCATAAACTTGACTTATTTTTTTGGGGGGGCTGTGTTGGGTCTTTGTTGCTGCGCGCAGGCTTTCTCTAGTTGCGGCAGCAGGGGCTACTCTTGGTTGCAGAGCATGGCCTCTAGGCGCGGGGGCTTCAGTAGTTGTGGCATGCAGGCTCAGTAGTTGTGGCTTGTAGGCTCTGGAGTGCAGGCTCAGTAGTGTGGCACACGTGGGCTTAGTTGCTCCGTGGCATGTGGTATCTTTCTGGACCGGGCTCAAACCCATGTCCCCTGTATTGGCAGGCGGATTCTTAACCACTGTGCCACCAGGGAAGTCCCAAACTTGACTTTTATTTGAAGAGAATAGTGTAGTTATTTTGTAGAATATCTGTTAACTTGAGTTTGATGTTCCACTCATATAGATCCCTATTATGCATTTTTGACAAAAAAAAACATGTTGGTAATGATTGTCCTTTTCAGTGCACCATATCAGGAGGTATCTGATGCGATTTTTGGGAATATTACATTGGTTCAGATGGTTTTCACAACTTTTTTTCCCATTTGAAAGGTCTTATTTTCCTGCATTTTATTTAAAATAAACAATTTGTGGGAAGATATTTTTGATTCTATGCAGACATTCTGTTTCAGATCAAATTTTCATCTACAATGCTTAGACAGAAAGTAGATTTGTCAGGCATGCCTGAATCTATTTAAATAATATCATAGGACTCTATTTCTCAGATAAAAATTAATCTTAATCTAAAGAAACAAAAAAAATGGAAATCTTCCCCAAGCAGAAACTATAACAGCTAAAAAAATTTAAAAATACTGTTAAATGTGTCCCAGAACAAATTACAAGATAGAGTAAAGCTGGATAACATTTTATATGCCTTTGAATCCTAACATACTATGAGATTCTCCAAGCATAGGAAAAATCCAGTATCCCAAATGGTTTTCTTTACACTAAACTGTGATATTTCCCCTACTTAGTGCATTACTATGTTCACTAAACAATTGGCTGTATTTATAATCCATCAAGTCACTAAATCTACATTATAACAGTTTGGTCAATGCCCCACCACCATTGTAACAACTCTCTTTATCCTCCTATATTTTAGGATATTAAGAATGTAAACCATGCTTATTCTCCTACGTATCCCTTGTATCTACCATAGTATGTGGGCCCTACTTAGCCCTCAATAGTACTTTCTTAATAAAGGAATAAACAAACTTCATAATTTCATAGTATTACCCACTTTCATGTCTCTAGACACAGACAGACTTATTAGAAATTTAAACCCATAAATCAATTCTGAATGCATCATAAAATGCAATACATGATAGAGATCTCTTGACATTCAAGAGGGAGCCATAAAGAAACCTTCGAGAGACAGTAGTTCTGGGGGCACCATCAAATGTATGATATAGGAGGAATTTGAGGAAGAAGAACAAAAGGAGAAGCATTTTTAAGCCTGTGTCATAGCAGATACTTCTCAATCATTAAGAATATATTTGTCTTTCTAGAATTTGAAGATGGCTTTGATATTATTTGTGATTTTGAATGAACAGTTTACCACAGCTTGAGGTACTAGATATTTAGGGAGGAACATTTGATTCTTTCACAAATTAAGGGATCCCCAAGCCAAGGGGTTAGTGGGGTACTAACACCAAAACCATACCCCACACCTAAGAAAACTTTTCATATATAACTCACTTTTTGTGTTTTTATGAGAATGAATATGTTTACATATGGGCCTTAGAAAAATGTGACTTGCAGAAGCAAGTTTATCCTTTCAAAATAGATATAGAGAAACAGAACCATTTTTCTAATTTAAATTCTATCTGAAGATCTTGTATGAGATTCTTTCTTTTTTTTTAATGTCTGTGATTATTTTAGGGATTCAGTAGTTTTGATCCAAACTGTGTTTCTCCAGATCACACCAGGATGGGGTTAAAAATAAGATAAACACAGCAATCAGTAGGATTTCATTGGCTCTCGTCCCCACTCATTGACATAGACAAAAATGTCAGTTCCTCTCCAAGTTTCATTCATTTGTATCTTGAAATTCCCAGCAGGGGCCTCACAGGCCCTTGAACAAATTCTGCCACAACAGGTTTTTCATTTCGTTCTTTGCTACCTAGGAAGGTGCTTGAGTGCCTAAACATCTCTTCTCCCCACAAGGACAATATTGTGCACTGGGTCTACAGCTTCCAGAACCTTTAAAGAATATAATTCTGTCCCCCTGGTAGCTCAAGGCATAGACCACATGGCCTCTCCTGCCAGCCTCTGCAGCTGATATGTGATATGCTGCAATCCTGGAGCTCCTGGAATTCTGCAAGTCATAAAGCAGGCTGGGTCCAAAGTGAAACAGTATTGAAGAATCTGGCCTAGAATGTAACTAAGTAATATCAAGGGGTTCAATTGTCACCTCCACTCTTGAACTTTTGACATTAGCAAGCATTCCAAAGCAGAAGGCACATGGCTACCAACCACAGGCATTAACCCATGAGTCAGGAATTGCCCAGATGTGTCCTCTAAACTATTGATTCTGTCTACTACTTCTTTCTATATGATTCCCTGCTTAGGAATTTCATTTTATGATATGTACTTCTAACTTCCATCTGACTTTGATGACTCATACAGACTCTCCTCTCTTGCCAGACTTGATCCACTCTCTGCTTAGTTTTTGTTTATTTACATGCTCTGAAACTGCACAGCTTTGGCTAAAAGACACCCTTGCTTCAGCCTTGACCTTTGCAACCCTCACCTCCTTTTCTGCATACTTGCTGGCTGAGAAAAGTGGACAATGGGTATTGCTGTTTATAATATATATGCTGATAATTCTCTCTGTGGGAAAGTCCGTATTGACTGCCATGAGCCTCTGAAGGTGTTGTGGCTCTCCATAAGTAAGCGTAGAGAGGGCCCTCTTGTGGTCTGTATCATCTGGCCTTGCAGACATCTCTAGCTATGTCTCTCCCTTGTCCCTCTTAAACTCTGTGCTCCTGCCACACTGAGCTACTTAAAGCCTCCCATTGTGTTATAATCTCCTTTATCTCTGTGTTTTACACTTCTACCAAGAACACTTTCTCTTACTCACCCCTTGGTGCCTCTCAGTCTTCATCATACTTCCTTCCAATCTGAGCTCCAAGGTCTCCTCTTCCTAGAAATCTTCTCTAATTTCCTTAGGTGAGGTCACATTCCCACTTATGTCTTTTGTAATCGTGTGTTTGTGTTCACCTCTGGTCTGTGAGGTGAACACAAACCAGAGGTCTGTGAGCTCCTGGAGTACACAGGATGCTGTGTCACACATCCTTGTACCCCCAGTTTAGGTAGCTGCCCAAAATACAGAAGGCACAACACATATGAATAAATTATGCTTTTACTGCTTTATTGCTCCTGTAATTTCTAATCGACTGGGGTTCTTCACACGCTCTATCCCATACTGCTATTCATTTCAATAGGTGTTAACAGAAAAGAAATTGCTATTGATGTGATTGTTAGGTAGAGTGTAAGCCTGGCCATTAAGCCCCACTCCACACCAAAAAGGTTTAAAAAAAGTCAGTTGTAGGGAAGAATATCCAAGAAGTAAACGACTTCATGCTCTGCCTAATATTATTTCTGCTTTTCTCTGCCTTGGGTTTCAAGTGAATCTATACCGTCAATGCACAATAATCGCTTGCCCACCAATTATATGTTCAGCTGATAGTTTGGTTAAAAATGCAAACAAAAGTAAAGTTAGAGAGATGACGAGAGGCTTACAAGGAGAAAGAGAAAGAAAGAAAGGAAGGGAGGAAGGAAGGAAGGAAAAATAATTCAAAAAGAAGCTAAAAGATCGAGCTGACTCTGCCATCTAAATGTAACACTGGAGCACACACATGTTTGTGATAAATTACTCACTGGCTTGGAGGAATTCAGCTAAATTATCTTCTAAGACACCCACCTAGCCCACCCCAGGGACAATCCTTTCCTGAGGAAGAGATTCTGTGACAAGTAAGAGGTTCTGTGACAAGTAAGACAACCAGTATTTTTCTATTTTACCTAGTTACGAGTCTTTCAGCCAGCTAGCTTCTCAAACTCCTAGGGAAATTTCAGATTGAAGTCAATGATTTCAGTAAGCTTCCTTGGACATGTTAACATAGAGCTAGTCCTTGAACACAGAGCTCCACATTTTCATGGGCTGCAAAAGTCACGGAGGAATGGATTTCTGTTTATAAATAGAATATAGCTTCAGCGCTATGGGTGTAGCATCTCTTAGCTGCTTCGTATCAGATGGAGTGCTGATCCTGGGGCCAGTGAAGACAGTATGCTACGGTACCGAGTAGGAAATACTTATCTTAGTTTCATAATTTATTTAACAACTCCATGTAGGCCTCTGTGCAGATTATGAGGCTGATAGACCACGAAGTTCAACAAGAATTAGGGGTCCATGCTGGGTGCTTAGGATTGAGCACATAGCTGAGCACTCTATTGGTATTTAATAATTATAAGTTGTATTAACTTCCTGTGGTGGCTTTGACTCTATAAGGGAGAGGTACTGACCCTGAAAAAATTGTTATGTGTAGATACTTTGTTCCTCTCTACCAACTTTATCCACAATACTGCTTGATGTCACCATATTACAAATGTGGCCATTTTATCGTCAGTGGTAAGAGCTGAAAAATCTCTCAACAAATCACATTATTTGGGGGTTGACAATCATATTACAGAAAAATCCTCTAAAAGCCTTGGTGGGCCAATCAATGCTGAGCAAACCAAAACAAATTCAGAGTAGGCTGTGGGCACTGAGGGAAGTGACAGTCTCATCACAAGACAGTTATTGCAGGAAGAGGAAAAAAAATCAAAGCAGAGGCCAAAGCTGCCATTGCATTTGTGCAAAATGAATTTTTATTGCTGTGAATATAAAAAGTGATTCTAATCTGAGTATTTTCTTGCTCATGTGAGTCCCTCTATCTTTTTCTCTTTCTCTCCTGGCCAATTCCTCAACATCTGTCCATCACGTTTGCCTCTTCCATGGGTCCATCCCATGATTTCCCAAAGCTTCATTATTTAACATTTAGGGTAATCATATAATTCATTAGCTAAACTAGGAAGCTTGACAGTGCATGAGGTGTTATTAATAATTACTGCAAGGAAACAAGGGTAAACCATTATTGTCTCTGGACAAACTCAAACGTATGGTCACCACTTTCCATAGAAAAGAGCACACATATACGGACATATATGTGTGCCAACTTATTTCTATGATCTCTTGATTTTTGATTAACCATTTCACATATGCATGACTTGGGCCTCAATCTAAAATGTCACCTCCTAGAGAACAAAGACCCTGTATTATCCCTTTTGTTGTTCCAATCATTGCTTAACACTCTGCTAGCAGGTACACAGTGAATATCTAGCATGTAAATTTAAAGCAATATAAATGATTCATGCTGATGACCACACAGAAGTCATTCTTAACCTTAACTATCCATTAGAATAACCTGAAAAATTACACACACACACACACACACACACACACACACACACATATCTTGATCACAGCTCCAGATATCAGATATTCTGATTTAATTTGTCATGGGTTTTGGCTTGAGTGTCAGGGCTTTTAAGCACTGCCAGGTGATTCTGATGTCCAGCCAAAATTGTAGACAAGCCCCAGGGAGGTCATTTGTCAAGCACTGTGGTGATGAAAACGCATGCTTTGTGAATGGAGAGGCCAGAAAAGAATAACCCTACAGAACCATATAATATTAGACCTAGAAACCATGTCAGAATTGCAGCAATATTATGAAGCACTCAGACTTTAGGGCCAAATAAATGCAGATTCAAATAACTTGAATGGAACAGAATCTGCTGGACAGAAAGACAAGGAAAGAATAATCCAATTCACTCTCCCTAGAAAACATTAAGAGGTAGTAAATTATCCTAGATTTCCTCTAATTATTTTAATTTAAAATATGCTGGCTTGTGGTCAAACATTAATCCAGAATTGTTCTGAAAACAGACCATCAAATTCCTACACATCTGGTAAATCATTCTATTGCCCCCTGTGGTGGTATGACTTTCCTCCCCATGTCAGAACAGGGCAATGTGGAAAGATGGCTACTTTCACTGACTGCCCATTATGGAGATATTAAGCAAGAATTCTTGCTTACTGTTTAAATTCAAATTCCTTGATGTTCAACTTAATGATCTAATCCTTGTTTTCCTCTCGAATTGTGCCACCTGGCATCCCTCCCCCACATTATATTCCAGCCACTTAGAATTGCTGTCCCATACTCCTTCCCACTTTTGCGAAGGAGACATTCCTTCATTGTATCCTAATTCTCCTTGACTTAAGCTGACAGAGGTATCACTTGTAACATTTGTCTCCCCATATTGTCATTTTTGGTCTCCATATCTCTTTACCCTATATATAGAATGTGAGATTTGCAAGGGCAAAGAGTATGTTTAATCTTCCTCTACATCTCGAAGAACTAGCAGAGAGCTGGCCTATAGTAAGTTCTCAAAAGGGATGAGCAGGTGAAAGAAAGAATAAACACTGATAATGCAATATTAATGGGAAAAAGCAAAACACAAAACTGGATTACTCGCATGTATGAGAAAAACTATGTCTGCTTATTGATGATGAGAAGGAAAAGATCCTGTGCAGAAATATAAAATATTGATACTTTTTTTCCCCTTGCTTGAGAAAAAAGCAAAAACTTGCAGAAAAATGGCTTCCTCCCAATGCAACAAGTAATTTATTTGCTTATTTGCCTAAATAAATGAAATAAGTTTGGGTAGTGTAGGAGCTTGAAGCCCTCCTGCTGTTATAACGGGAGCAACAGCATCTAGTTTACACTGAGAGCAGACAGGAGGGAAACCACAACTTGGAATCCAGTGGTCTCTATCATTTACTACCTACAGGCCACTGGAAACTTTCAAATATCTCTGAACTTTTATTTTCTCATTTTTAAAATGGTTATAATGACACCTGCTTCATTTGTCTAAATTATAAGTGAAGTGAGCAGACTAGTTCGACACATGGGGCAGATAAATCTTTTGTTTTCCTACTCATCTCCTAAGTCAAAAGACAGCAAAGCCAATTTGGAAGAAAGCAAAGCAAAACGAAACAACAGATTGGTTCCTTTACATTCTGTGATTATGTTGCTTAATTGAAATATCACCAAAGTACCTAAGATTATGGTAAATAAGTAATAGCAAGTGAAAACATTTTTTAAACCAGAATTTTACACTGAAAATAGACCACTTTAATATTGTGTAAACATCAACAGAAACATAAATATATCAAAAGATCAATGGATCGGGCTTCCCTGGTGGCGCAGTGGTTGAGAGTCCGCCTGCCGATGCAGGGGACACGGGTTCGTGCCCCGGTCCGGGAAGATCCCACATGCCGCGGAGCGGCTGGGCTCGTGAGCCATGGCCGCTGAGCCTGCGCGTCCGGAGCCTGTGCTCCGCAATGGGACAGGCCACAACAGTGAGAGGCCCGCGTACCGCAAAAACAAAACAACAACAACAAATAAATAAATAAATATCAATGGATCTGTCACTTGATGAAAGATAGTGCCTTTCTCTGCTGAGGAAACATTTTTTCTTCCTTATTTTCCTGCTTGGTCCAATACTTAATTCTGACCACCCAGGAGAGATCTTTGTTGTGCCTCCAAAAGTGTGATCCTTATGAGTCCTGACTTTAATTCCTTAAAGTACAGCTAATAGGAATCCAATGACCCTAGTTCCCTTCACAAGGCAAAATGAAAAATGGTTCTTATCAGAAAAGCAGGAAAGGGCAAGCCCAATAGATGAAATGCCTCCCTAATTGTCTAAGTTGGCTAGGGCTGCTATAACAAAGTATCCCAGACTAGGTGACTTAAAAGACAGAAATTTGCCTCAGGGTTCCGGAGGTTAAAAGTCCATGATCAAGATGGTTCTTTCTGAGGCCATGAGGGAAGGAAGGACCTGTTCCAGGCTTCTCTCCTTGGCATGTAGACAGTGTCTTTTCCCTGTGCCTTCACATCATCTTCCCTCTGTGTATGTCTGTGCCCAAATTTTCTCTTCTTGTAAGGACAAAAATCATTTTGAATTAGGGGCCATCCTGATGACCTCACTTTAATCTAATAACCTCTATAAACACCCCATCGCCAAATAAAGTCACATTGTGAGTTACTGGGAGTTAGGACTTCAACATAACTTTTTAGGGGGGCACAATTCAGCCCATATACTAGTTTTCTTCTTTTACATTGGATCATTAACGAAGTATGAGGATGTCATCAAATGCAGCTTTTAGTCATCTTCATCTTAGTGTGAATTTTATTCAAATAAATTTAAGTACTTAAATATAAATGTTTTTCTTAAATACAAATTTAAGTGAAGGAAGTTTTGCCTTTTAAATGATAATTTGCATTTAGCTGTGAAAAAGATTTTATCTCTGCTTAACCTAAGACCGTGACAAATAGAAATTTTATTTCTGCTTAGTCAAATGTCTAAATGATAAATAACATTGCATGAAGTGTTCACTATATTTTGAACACCGTGAAAATTACTTTTTAGAAATTATCTCAGTCATTTGTGTGCTCACAGCAACAATGTAAGGTTAGTGGGATTATTAGGGACATCTAGATCTACAGACATAGTGTTACAGAGATGGGAAGTGCAAATTCCCCAAGTGGGCCACTGGGACGCATGTATCACGAGGCCACTCTTACATCCCCCTTGATTCCTAGATTTTTATGTACAGCATTTAGGAGACATCGCACCATATAATGGTCATTGCTCTGTAAGACTTTTGGATAGCTGTGCTTGCTAAGGTTCTGTAGGCAAGGAGTGACAAACCATACCCAGACTGTGTATTCAATTCATCACAATGAACTGATGCACTCTCCAAGATGGAAGGAACTCAATGTATTCAAATTGCCACCAACTGAATGACTTATACCCTTGAGGGATGGTATGATATTGGAGCTAGGCATTTGTTTCTGTTGCAAGCTGGACATCTGTTGCAGTGGCAATAGCTAGATGGGATTTGGTGAGTACAGCCCATGCAATTGGGCCTGTGTAGTCTTCATTTCTGTCATTATAACCACTCAACTCATCATGTAGCCTTTATGCCCGCAATAGTGTGATTAACCAGCTGAGTTATTTTGTCCACTTGATTGTTTAGTGAGTTTTCTATGATGGGTGCATTGCAACAGATGCACATTTCTTTTCCATCTTACAAGGTCTATCCACAGACCTCTTCCCCAGATTTCTTTCTCTCTAATTCTCCACTCTTTCTCCTTCTAGGCCCCTGACCAACCATTTGGTCCATGAGTTCATACAACCACATCTCAGGCCACATCTTTTCACCAAAGGTGTATTATGACACTACACACCTATTACAATGGCCAAAATCTGGAATGCTAACACCAAATGCTGGCAAAGATGTGGAGTAACAGGAAACTCCCTCATTGCTGGTGGAAATTCAAAATGGTGCAGCCACTTTGAGAGACAGTTTGGTGGTTTCTTACAGAACAAAATATACGCTTACCAAATGATCTAGCAATTGTGGTCTTTGGAATTTACCCAAAGGAGTTAAAAACATATGTGCACACTAAAACCTGCACATGGATGTTTATAGTAACTTTATTCATAATTTCCAAAACTTGCAAACAGCCAAGATGTTCTTTAGTAGGTGAATGGATAAACTGGTACATCCAGACAATGAAATGTTATTCATGATAAAAAGAAACGAACTATCAAGCCATGAAAAGACATGGATGAACCTTTAAACGCATTATTACTAAGTGAAAGGAGCCAATCCAAAATGGCTACATACTACATAATTCCAACTAAATGACATTTTGGACAAGGCAAAACTATGGACAAATGATAAAGTAAAATGATCAGTGGTTGCTAGGTGTTGGGGGCATGGGGAGGGATAAATAGGTAGAACACAGAGGATTTTTAGGGCAGTGAAAATACTCTATATGATACCATAATAATGGATAAATGTCATTATACATTTGAACAAACTCTTAGAATGTATAACACTAAGAGTAAACCATAATGTAAACTATAGACTTCAGGTGATTATAATGTGTCACTGCGGGTTCATCAACTTTAAGAAACACACTACTCTGGTGGGGATGTTGTGATAGGGAGGCTGTGCATGTGGGGGGCAGGGCTATAAGGAAAATCTCTGTGCCTTCCTCTCAATTTTGCTGGAACCTAAAACTACTCCAAAAAATATGAAGTCTTAATTTAAAAAACTGGATTCTAAGGTATACCTCTTGAAACTTTGCCCGCAGGAATAATTCCCCCTCACTTCTGTCTTTGAAGTTCACTGTTGTTAATCTGTAATGTATTTACCAAGCATTTCAGTATGCCTCAATATACTGAGCTAATTCACTGTGGATAAAGCTCAGTACTTTATTTGTTGGCTGGTCACCATAGGTATTAGCAAAGAGTGAGATACTACAGCAAAAGTGGTAGATAACATGGGTGTCTGGGAAACCTGATTGATCTGCTTACTTGTGCCTTACTCCTGCCTGATCTTGGATATACCACTTCTATCTAATGATGCCCAGGCTTGTGAATTGCTGGATGGGAGGGAAATCAGCTAATGACCAGTAGTTATGACCACATGGTCATGTAATGTCATGGCCTGAGGACTCAAGAAACATAGGGGATCTACATTCTGGTTCTTTTACTGAATCTGACTATAAAATCCACACGGCATCTTTTCCTATCGCAGATAAACGTAATACCAAAAGATAGGATAGGTCATATGGTAGAACTTACACCACATCCTGAATTTTATTCAGAGCCTTTGTACACTCTAGGACCCACTGTAGTTTTATGTCACTTGGTAAATGCACTGAAATAATTTTAAGTGTGAAATATGCTTCCTGCAGTACCTGAAGAGTATTATCAGGTTGTGAGTCTTTCTTAGTGGTGGGAGGTGCAAGAAGCAATTTTTTGTACTTTATTTTGGAGCAGATATCCTGTCATGTCCAGAACACTAAACCCCTAAAAACTCTAATTTTGTGTCATGGTCCGTAAACTCTTATAGACCTTACCTAGTTTGGAGTGCATGTGTCTACCAAAGTTTCCAACATTTTTGCTACCTCTTGTTCATCTGATATGGTTAACATAATGTTATTAATATAGTAGAACAACATGATGTTCTGTAGAATATCCAGACAGTGAAGATCATTTATACCAAAGGACAAGAGAATGAATGTAGCCCTAAGGGATAAAGGTAAATGTATACTGTTATTTACCCTGCATGAACGCAAAATGTTTCTGACACTGCTTCTTGGCAGGGATGGGGAAGAGTGCATTTTTCAGATCAATGACCTCATACTATGTATCTGAGACTTTGTCAACCTGCTTCAGCAAAGGTACCTATTCTGGCATAGCATCTGCAATTGGACCTATTACTTTGTGGAGTTGGAATAATTCACTGCCATCTTTTCTTATCCACCTGATTTTTGATGGGGTCATTAAATATGGATAACATTGGGACCATCTCCCCTGCATTCTTTCGTTCTTTAATTATGCCACTAATCTTTGCTACTCAGGATCATGGTCAGGGCTAGGGTGCACAATCTTGAAAGTGAGTGTTTTCTTAAATTTTGTTCCCTAAGTGCTTTATTTGCTTTACCCTGGTCCTGGCCCAACTTGGAACACAATATTATTTTTAATTTAAAATCTTGGTCTACTTGGCCTTACGCCACAGGCTAATAAACCAATAGAAGGTCCTGCCAACAACCACATTGTTCATTCCATCCATATATTTGAGGATTGGGGAATGGTCAGTGGGAATGGGTCATACCCTACTCTACCAGGGGTACCATAATGACATTTTTGATCCTTGGGCTTTAATGTCAAAGCAGATCCTGCATCTAACACTCCTCAAAAAGCCTTAGAATTCCCATTTCCGTATGAAAAGTTTTCCAAATTTATGATCTTAAGTCTCTTTGAGAACAAGGGACTCCCATTACTGTATATATTTGCGATGTTACATGATCCTTCTTCCTGAGGACTCAACCTCTTCACCAATGTGTAATATAACTGAAAATGACTCAGTTTCATAAACTGGGCAAATAATTGAAGTTTTATTATTAGGGTGTCTTCCCTTAGCACCTTGATTGTCTTTGATCTCTCTCGATTGTATAGGTTGGGCATTACTCTTTTATCCTGCCTAATCCTCTCACCCCCAAAATACTGTTTTTTATTAACTTCTTCCATACCTCTCTATGAGTTAGGCTGTGCTGGCTGTCATTCAGACCTTATAACTCATTATGATCATTGTATCTACCTTTCTAATGTTTCAGCACTGCATCAACCTGATCCTTGTGATTTTGATATACTATAATTCCATTGCTATTAGGCAGGTCAGTTCTATAATAGTGTCTCCTATCGTAGCTTCAACCAACAGATGACAGTTGGTATGAACTTTTCAGTGATGCCAGGGCTCCTTTCACCAGCACATTCCTTATCTCTTTGGAACACAACATCCTCTAGCCCTCTGACAGAACAAAGCCAGCTGCTTTTTTTTTTTTTTATGGTGGCCTTTCACAGTATATACACTCTAGTATTTCCACATCTCTGAACCTTTTAATCTTCTTTTCCAACATCTACCTCAGCAGCCCTGTCATTTCTACTTCCATTATTATGAGCTATTACATTCTTAAAACTTTCAAGAGCCATCCTAGCAGCACATGAGCACTGTCTCCCAGAGTCCTTGTTAGGGTGTTAAATCCTGTATCTGGGATGGTGCTCATTGTTCAGTAAAACATTCCTGTCCAACTATGTGTTTCTGTCCCTAGATGAAGAATCCTCAGGTTCTAGTCCCTCATATAATTTCCTGGCTACTGCCAGTTTGAGCTGACTTGGTTGTGCAACTCCTGCACCTCAATGCGGTAAAGTACTTTTCCTACTTTTAGCTCAGATTTCCCTGACTAGTGTGTGTTGTGATTAACACTACACATTGGTCCTGTGGCCATTAAGGGTGGTGAAGTTCAGTTCTCAGAGGGTATTTATATTGTCTTGTAAGACAGAAGACTCATCTTTGCCTTTAAATGATGGGGTGCACTGGCTTTTACCAGAGAAAGGTGTTCTACTTCTGTAGTTTAGGTACTTGTGTGGATCCAGGTTTGTGAGTTTATGTATCCAGATAACCCAAGCCTAAGACCCAGAGTCTCACCAATCTTTTGTAGTCAGGGCTTTGCCCCAGCGTAGCAGACTTGATATTTTTGCGAATTCAACCTTCTCTGGAAACTTCTGCTTCCCTTATAATTGAGTAGCAGACTTGATCCTTAGTTTTTTTCTGTCCTCTAACTGAAAAACCAATCATCCTTATCTTCAAACCGGTGATTAATTGCCCATGGCATTTCATTTCACTGTCTTTCTACAATACATTGATCAGCCCGAGCCACAACCATCCTGTCTCATTGTTCCTATAGTAACTACTTTGTATTTCTCAAACACCAAAGGTATTTAACCTGCCAGTGCATTCCCTGTCACAATTACCCCATCCCATTTCACCACTGGTGAATGTTAAATACATGCACTGCAAAGGCAGCAAAGAGACTATCAACATTCCACCTTCCATCAGTGATGGAGTTCTCACTGCCTGCTGGTGGTATACCTGTTCCAAAACACCATTTTATTTATTTTAAGATTTTTTTTTATGTGGACCATTTTTAAACTCTTTATTGAATTTGTTACAACGTTGCTTCTGTTTTAAGTTTTGGTTTTTTGGCCCTGAGGTATGTGGGATCCTAGCTCCCTGACCAGGGATCAAACCCGCACCCCCTTCATTGGAAGGTGAAGTCTTAACCACTGGACCACCAGGGAAGTCCCCCAAAACACCATTTTAGAATGTTCCCTAGGACCACTTCTGACTCCTTTTACTTCAAGTATTGAAGTCAGAAAATAGGGTTTGAACTGGAATCCCTCAAACCCTTGCATGGTACCTGAGGCCCTATGGGATACTGGTAGATTTTGTTAGTGTCAAATACTTAGCTGTCTGATTCTCCAAATATCCCTTGCTCCTATATTTTCCATCCCAGCATACTACATACCCATTAAGGCATTGTTTCGTCTCACGTTGGACCCACTCCCATCCAGAGGCCTACTCTTTGCTAGTTCCCATACTTTCTGGAAACCCTGTTATGGCCAGGTCTGGATTTTTTTGTGTTCCCACCCAAAGCCTGTATCTTTTAGCAAGCTGGAACTATAAGACCAACATAGATTTTCTAGTTTCTGATAGATTTATGTCACAATTTGTACATTGTCATGTCTATAGATATTTGTATCCTGTGTACATTTTGGCCATTACATGCCTATTGGATATTTTTCATAAACTGCAAAAGAATATTTTATGACTTAGCACCAAATTGAATGTGCCTAATTGTAAGTTTGTAAACTATGTTGTGCTAACTTGTATCTTTTCTTTATCCAAATAGTAATTTACTACTATTGTCCCATTTGTAATTATGTGGAAGTTTTCAGAATTGTAAATAAATGCTTGTGGATTGAAAAAAAAAAAAAGAAAAGAAAATAGGGTTTGAGATGTAGACTGGCATGCTGATGTTTTATTTGGGATTGCATTTGAACAAGAACACCTATATGGGAGTGAGGGATGCATGCAGAGACAAAGGAAGAAGTTGAATTGTGATCCAGTTGCAATAGAAGCCTCAGCTAATTACACAGGAAGCTCTGTATTTAGAATAGCTAGAGATATCCTTAATTGAGGCAAGGGCCAGTCCTTTATTTCTCTACATCAATCTGCTTTTAGAAGAGGGGTGCTGTAGAAAGGGGGTTTAAACCTGGGTGAAGCAGCTTCCTTTTGCCAAGAGCATTTTCTGGGGAGAAACTTGGCTGAGGTACATCAGCAGCAACATTCCCTGAAGTTGGGATAGTGAATATCCTTGTCCTGAAGGGGTGACCTCAGTGACACCCCAGCAGTATGCAAAATAGACCACCATTTTTCTTCCCTACTTCTCCGGAAATCTCATGCTTAGCAGAGGGCAGCAAGAATGTGGAATAGAAAGAAAAAAAAAATCCAAAATGTGGTTAATTCTTAAACAGTTTAACTAGTTCCTAAAATACTGATTGTTCTATACATGGTAATGCTAAAGAAAAAATAGAATGTGGTATGTTATTATATATTGAGCCTCGGAATCTTGGAAACCTAGGTTTGAATTCCATGCCAGATATATTGGGCAAGTAACCGTATCTCTAGGTATCAGTTTCTCCCTCTATACCAGATGGTGTTTGCAGTAGTACTTCTCTTAAAGAGTTAGAAAATTTGCCTGGGGCCGTGGATCTGAAAATTCTCTATCTCCACATTCCCTGCTACTTCGGCAGGAGGGACTTAATAAATTGGATTTCTCCCCCTGCTCCTACCAACAAGCAGTCAATCTGCCAATAGCGTGAGTGGGTTTGGATTGAACTATCTACTCCCTGTCAAACAAGTATACTCAGAAAGAACATAGAAGACTCGTTTTGACTAGGGGTGCAAGCATCCTGTGCTGGTGAAATAAGTTTGTTTGTTTGTTTGTTGTTTTCTCTGTGTGAAACTATTTGCCTGGGAACCCTCCCTCCACAACTCCAGATTCACCATCTGGCTGCTCAGCTGATCACCCCTGACCAAACAAAGGTAAGTCCTAGCTTGGACTCAGAAAAAAAAAAAAAAAAAAAAGAGCCTACATGTGTACACTTCTCCATGTGCCACATGATCTTCATTAAGGCCACCAAAACTTTAATAATCTAGAACATGCAGACATGTATTACAATTTTAGAATCACTAACGATGGGAGTAAATTATGAAGAACAATGGAAGCTGAAGAGAGCTGACTAGATTTTGGATCCCTACCAGGTGTTCCAGGAAAGCCAACTGTTTTCTGAGAAGGTCGCACCTTCTATTGCTAATTGTTTAATTAGCAATAATCAGAGCCTTTAGATGATCATAGAGTAATTAAATAGCTAAGGATAAATAACCTAGGAGGGTTAACAATTTAATCCCAACCAAAGAGAAAACAGAATGCAATCTAAAAACATCATGGCAAGCAGAATTGTAGGTTAATGACCTTGTACTTGATAATCTAATGGAGTACACATAGTAGCAAGTTGAAAGTAATGGACTATAGGAAATAAATACATATACTGGCATTTTATAAATAAATTATTCTAACACTAATTGCAATTAAATCACCTTGTTTTAATATGATCTAGTAATTAAGCCACAAGTAGCTTGCTGCCTGGTTCTTGTCTGAAAAGGAACCAAACAAAAGTATGACTCAGCTAAAATGTTTGTGAATATATCTCCAAACTTTTTCTTTCATTAGGGTGGAAATTGGTGGGAATATTAATTATTTACAAAAGAATTACCTTTTTTTTTTTTTTTCTTTTAGGATATGCATCTGCTTAGAGAAAGCATTATTAGAACAAGTTGGTCAACCTGGGCTGGGCCCTCTTTCATGGAAGAAACACTGTCAATGCTGACAACCTCTCTCCAAGAGGTTGCTTCCAAGTTATTCAGTTTCATCTATCATCTATTCCTTAACAGTGTAAGTGTCACTCTATAGTCAAGAATCACATACAACTGGCCCCATGGTTCTAGCTATGTGTAAACCTCTCCTGGTTTCATCCAGGTCAGTTGTCTCCCTTCTATGCACTAAAAATCCTTCTGTGTATAGCTTTATAGCACTGTTCTCACCACACCCCAATCATCTGCTCATGGGGTCTGTATCATAATTCTCTTATATCCCCAGATGTTGGAATAATACACTGGGTGTTCAATAAACTTTAATTCATTGAAGGAAGGAAGAATGGAAGGGAAGGAAGGAGAGAGGGAGGGAGGGAGGAAGAAAGAAACAGAATATAACCTGTAGTTCTGTCAAATCACTTCTTGTCCATTTGTATTAAAAAAAATTTTTTTTAAACAGTGTCTGGCCTGTGCAGAGCTCTATAAGAATTAAAAGAGAGTGTTAAACACACATGTGCATGTGCATGAGAGGGAGAGAGAGAAAGAGAGAAAGAGAGGTAAAGAAAATTCTGCCCCTGATAACTTAGAGTTCATTGGACAAAACAAGGTTTATACACACAAAACAGCAAAATTACTTGCCAATCACTCAGCGGTGGTAATCATATGAATGTGTTTCTCCTCACTGTAAACCCAGGCAATAGGTACTATTGTCATTACCATTTTATAGATAATGAAACTGAGGTATGAAGAATTTAAGAAATTTCCCCAAGGCCTCTCAGAGTATAAGCAATGGAGCCTGTTTTCTAAATAAGGTAATCTGCTTCCAGAGCCTGCACACTAATTGCTACATAATTGTCAAAAACATAGATGTTTTGGATTCAAAGGAGGAAAAGGTCATTGATCTTTAAGAATTGTAGTGACTAAAAAAGTTTAACAGAAATGTTAAAAAACGTAAAGGATCTGAGATTTTACCCTACTTGGAGGCTAATGAGGTGTCCAGCCAGAGTTTAATGGGCACTGGTAGAGGATATGAAACTTCTGGGTCAGAGACAATGGACAGTTCATTACAGCAATCAGCATTTACATTGGTTCTTCAATCCCCAATATTTATAGGCGTACAGAAGCACAGTACACAAGGGGAACCTTAAGTTTGGGGAATGCAAATCTTTTATAATGGGCAGTAAGCAAACCAGCCCTTTTGCTTCAGTGGGAGATAGTATCTTTGTCTTCCAAGGCTGTAAGTAAACCTTTCTCGGCTATTTGTATTTTCCAAAACTGTTCATTATAAAGAATCTTTGAAAATATAGTCCAGGAAAAAAAGGCAATCAATAACTCTGCTCACAAGGCAAGCAGAAACACAAGAGACCTTCAGAGAACTGCCTCCTAATAAGGCAGGTATAGAGTCAACTGAGTCTTAAAAGATGAGACAGATTTATATAAACAAAGGGAAGGAAATGAGGACAGCAGAGTGAGAAAAATCAGCATAAAGACAGTAGCAACATGATTTAGTGTGAGTGACATTCCCCTATGTATCAGAATGAAACAAAAAGCTGGACAGATCTCCGGTGGAATACTTCAACTGCCATGCTGAAAAACAAAATGACAAAACTTAGATATTCTTGTAATCCAAGCTCTTCACAGTGTTTACCTGGCACCCTGCCCAAGGCTAAACTCCACAGGTTGATCACCCTTTCTTTCAGAAAGTAACATTACCAGCAAAACCCAATGTACAAAATTGGACCCACTAGCCTTAAAAATCTAGGTCAGGGCCCCTCTGCCCTACAAGAAGTGTTGTGCTAATTAGAAAAACCACCATCTGCAGATGGGCAAATGGCTTGGCGAGGATGGGATGCCCCTGTACAAATTAGAAAAAGGAACACCACTGAGCAGAAACAGCCCAGAGTGAAGAGCTTGGTGAGTGCAACACTAGACGGTAAACCCTACTTACTCCCTCACCCAGGAGCCTTTGAATAGTGTACAAACTTTATGAAACTGTGCAGCATAGCACTGATCTCAAAGAAAAGCTTTATAAAAGCTGTCCTACAAATTTGCGAAGATTTATATAATCTATACACTTACAAACATTACTGATAGATATCCATGCTCAAATGTGATGAAACCCTCATCAAAGAGCAAGGAAAGGAAGTGGCTGCAAACATTGTGGTAAAAGCTTATAAAAAATAATTATAAGGTTAGTAGTAATGTTAACCCAGTAACTCTGGTATGGGAGTAAATCCTAAGGAAATGTTTTCTGTAAACTTCAAAAAGCTATTATACATAAAGATGTTCAGGGTAGTCTATAGTTAGATTGGAAGTGATAAAATATTTATTAGTAAATCTATTGGAATGTAATTCAAATATTAACATTTTTACTTTTTGTTTTTAATAACATTAAGAAATGTTCAAATTATGTTTTATTTAACTATAAAATTGTACTTATATAACTTAAAAAATTGAAGTATAACTGATTTACAATGTTGTGTTACTTTCAGGTGTACAGCAAAGTGATTCAGTTTCTATATATATATATGTGTGTGTGTGTGTGTGTATATATATATATAATTTTTTCTTTTTCAGATTCTTTTCCCTTATAGGTTATTATAAAATATTGAGTATAGTTCTCTGTGCTATACAGTAGGTCCTTGTTGGTTATCTATTTTATATGTAGTAGTGTTATCTAACTTATTTTTAAATGTGTTAAAATACAACAGCAAATATGGTATATTATTTTTATTTTCATATTTCGATATTTTCTACACTTGTATGTATTGTTTGAATTATTGCAAATAATAGTAAGAGATCCCAAGTGATTTCATGGTAAATATACATTTATTACACAACTACTCTTTCCCTGGCATTCTGCTAGATTCTCAAAAGATTAAAGGGAAAAACATGTTTCTTGCCTTTAAGGAATTCACAATTTGATGATTAAAAACAAAACCTTAATTTTCAAAAAAATTTTCATGTAGCCTGTTCTGGGAGGTGAGTGGAAGCTGTTGACTAGTCAAAGAAACAGTAATACTCCATGGAAGAAATTCTATGTGTTCAGAGCCTTAAAGGATGAACTCCTGGCTGCCACGTCCCCTATGGTAGGGTCAGCTGGGGAGCTCTGATCTTTGAATAGTGTCCAAACTTTATGAAAGTTTATGTCTTCTACTTTGACATAAATAAATGAAGGCATTCCTGATTTAAAGTAAGACTGAAGGAGAAGAAAAATCATCTTTTGCTTGAAGAACACATTCTATACTAGAATCCAAAAAAAAAGAAGAATTTTGAGGGGTCTAGGCTGGGAAGGGAGAGTCGGCAGAGGAAAGAGAGTTTATGAGTTATAGGAAAATATGCCAGTTTACTCTTTCTCTGGGGGAAAAAGAAAGTTATCAGTATCTAATAAAGTAGGTTTTTTTTCCAAGCAGAGTGAATGGGTGGAGGTAAATACATCAAATAAAACATGTTTTTGAGGAATGCTTTTTTATGATGAGTGAACTTGGTGATGGTAGGAAGGGCCAATAAAAGGTGTTAGGGATTTCGGGAGGTTCAATAAAAAACGGCCTTCTGCCCTACCTGGGTTCTGAAAGAATTGAGCAATAAAGGAAAATAGCAAGGAAGATAAGAGCTCAAAATAGTATCTTCATTATAAAACAGGCTAAATAAGAGGATATAGCTTGATATAGGAACCTAACGATTAGGACAAATAACCACATAAATAAAAGAATTAGGGAGACTTATAATCCAGTCACTTTGGAACAGGGTGGCCTCAATGTTTATATGGGGCATGGAGAAAGAGCCTGCACCAGAACAGCAGAAGACACCTCCTCCCTACAGGCAGGTTCTCCCAAAAAGAAGAAAATGAGGTAAGCCAAGCCTGCCTAGTTTATTCTCTGTAACTTTACAACTTACCCGAAAGACATATTATTATATATGCCTTGTGATAGAGGGAGTAAATGGGCAGGGAAATAGAGTTCAAAAATTACACTGAGTTCTTATCATAGGGAAAGAAATATCAGCCATCCTCAACGCAAAAAAATCACTTTTGAAGCTTGTTTAAAAGGGTTTGTAAGCCAAACCCACAGAGATTCTCATTCAGTAGATTCTGGGATATAGCTCATGAATTTATATTTTTAACATTCACCTCCCTCACTAACCTTGAGTCATCTATTATTATTGGCTTTTGGACCACATTTTTAGAGACCATAAACCACCTCATGTTGCTGATTTCAGATATCTTTTTTTGAAGGAAGACCTAATAAGGTAATGGAAAATGAAATATATAATTACATAGTTATTTATTATAGCTACTGTTGTTATTAGTTCATTGAATTGTGATACTGCCTACATTCTAGCTCACAAAGTAATTATGCTTTTGAAGGAAATTCTCTTGCCTTCCTTTGGTTCAAAAATGTCTAAGTCATATATTCAATATACAGAGTGTTTCGTGACCATTCAAATGAACTAAAAAGCATTCATTTAACTTCTGAAGTTGTGGTTACTGGAAACATTTGCCAAAAGTCTGCAGCTGATACTTCTGCAAGCTTCACAGGGCATTTGGTCCTGTCGGAAACATCCATAATAAACACCAAAAGGTTCATGAAATCCAGTCCTGTCTAAAACATCCACAAGCATATTTGGTCCATGACAAATGCTTTTGGACAGGTTCAAATATCCAGGACATTTTGGGATGGATTAAATATCTTATGTCTCATGAACCAAATGTCTTATGGACATTTTGAACAAGACCAAATGTCTGCTAACCTTCTTCAAAAGTTCTTTTCCCTAGCTAAGATGACATAAAAGGCCTTCTAACCCTGGCATTCATATAACCCTTAGTCCTGGTGTGGCAGGCAGGATTCTAAGATTCCCAATACCTGGTGTACACATCTTTTCCCAGATATCCAGCCAAACACTAATATAGGGAATGACATAAAGAGATTTGATACATGTAATTATGGCCCTCAATCAGTTGGCTTTAAGATAGGAAAATTATCTAGGTGAGCCTGACAAAATCACATGAGCCCCTTAAATCTCAGTCTAGAAGTCAGAGACAAAAGAAGTCAGAAATTAGAAGTAAAGAGGGATTTTAACACATGAATAATTCTTCTGATTTTGAAGATGGAGAGTGCTATGTGTCAAGGAATATGGGTGACCTCTAGGAGCTAAGAGTGGATCCCTGCTGACAGCCAACAAGGAAACCAGCACCTCAGTCTTACAGCTGCAAAGAACTGAATTCTGCCAACAACCTGTGTGAATGGGCAGTGCCTCCAGATCAGAACGCAGCCTGACACCTTGATTTCAGCCTGAACAGAGAAACTAGTTACACTGTGTCTGAATGTCTGACCTTCAGAACTGTGAGCTAATAAATGAATCTTATTTTAAGTTGCTAAATTTATGGTAATTTGTTACACAGCAACAGATTAACACACTGGTTTCTTGGCTAAGTGCCCACTGAAGTTACACTTTGCTTCTCCCCAGGTCTATCAAAAAATTTTTTTTTCTAATGATACTTGAGAAGCAATTAGATAACTCAGTCCCTCTCCTTTCTTCCTCAGCAACACATTAAGTCTGACAATGGTAGGAGGATGTTGGTTCCAACTAGGAACCACAGGACTGAGTATCTGCCCATTTTCCCCTTTGCAGAAAGAAGTCTCATAAGGAATATTTTCTTGATTGGCTAGTGCTTAAGTTATCAATGTCTGGTTGCTTTAAGCAATTGTGACATTGTGCTTCAGATGAACCAGGAAGACAGAAGCTTGGATGTTCATCTCATTTTGTCAGTAAAATCCCCATTCAAAGGAAATTAGTTTGTCCCCAGATGAAAGTTGGAATCAATAGCCATTTCAAGCACTATTGTTTTAGGTAACAATATATTTCGTTAAATTAGGGTGGTAGATGATGGAGATGTCCTTGTATCTTATCAATTATGAATAAGCTGTTGTTTGGAAAAAACAAGATGGGTCCTGTGGTGGCAGAGATCAGCCAGGTTATGCCTCTGGAGGAACAGCCTTTCTGAGTTAGCCGATGATCAGATTTGACTTTGCTGATCCAGGCACCGATCTAATGCAATCACAATATCCCCAGCTCAGCCTGACTCACTGAGGAGGACAGCTCCCTACAAGTCCAGTCCTGACCTTCAGGAAATCCCTGGGGAAACTGGGTGACAGAAACTAAATAAGACAAAGCTCATATGGAGCTAAATGAAAGATGGGAGTTAGTTGGGTGTTTTGGACAGAGAAAGATCTTTAACTATTATAATGTAAACAATATTACTAATTCTATCTTCTGAGGAGAGTAATATTATTGTATTAGCTGTGATTTGGAGGGTAAGTCCTTAGTGCCAGGCACTGCACTAAGTGATTTCACTTAATCCTACAACTGTCTTGTGAGAAGGATATTATTCCAATATCATTTGTTTGGATAAAGAAATTGAAACTTAGAAAATTAGTGACCATGCAGGGCAATATGACTAGTAATTGGTGGGACCCGAATTTAAGCCCAGGTTTTTCTGATTCGAAAGTCCATGATCTTAACATTGTGTGAAAGCCTGCTAGTTCCCTGATCTACTAACCCACATTAATGGAATATAGTTGAACCATTTTCAGATAAACCAGTCTCTTTGCTGTTTGGGACCCTGTCCCTTACACAAAATAATCAGCAGCTAGTTACTAATAAGATTTGGGGAAATATCAACATTTCCCTTGGTCTTAAATCTATCCTACATGTTTTCTATAGGTCCAAGATCCCTTTGAATTGCCATGGAAGACCGTGTTCAAATTCAACCTGTGATGGGTATGGGCATGAAGAAATAGTGAGAAAAAGAGAGAGGTGACTCATTTAACCATCAACAGAGGTGAACTGCTTCTTTGGACTGTTCCCTGATATCACGTACTACCTACCAAGTCTGAAATAGGCAAAACAGCACTGAGGAAGGGAAAGTGCATAACTCATAGCATTAAGAGAAATGCAAATGTGGAAAGGGCAGGTTTGTTACTTCTTCAGTTTCCAGAAAGTCAAGATTTGTCTTAGTTGATTAAAGTGAAAGCCACCTCTCTTCCACCTTAAATTGCTTTTAAAGTCCAGGCATACTATTCATATAATTTATATCTAATAAATACAACAACAGTAAACACAGTAGTATCCGTGTAGCTGCTGAGCATTTTGACATACGTAATCCCATTCTGTTCCTAGAAAAACATGTGAGACAAGAAGGGTGGGTATTTTCCTTTCCTTTCTATGAGCACAGTAAATGTCTCATATTTTGTTGCATAATCCAAGACTAGCAGAGCCAGGTTCAGACTGGATATTTAGCTATAAATGTTTTTTTTTTTAACTTGTAGCAGACAGAAGTCAACTCTGAAAGCAAGAAATTGGAGAAAGATGTGAACTTTGATGCCTTTATGCCTGGGACACTTTTCTTGTTTATATCTAGATCGTGGGATTGGGGAAATAAAAGAATGTGTCTACATGATTGTGATAATTTCAAAACACAGCCACACATTCTTTGATATTCCTCCCATTAGGAGGAATTAGGAGGTCTATGTCCTGAAATATGGATAGACTTGTGGTAGATGTCTGGAGATGCAGATGGGTGGTAGATGATGGAGATGTCCTTGTATCTTATCAATTATGAATAAGCTGTTGTTTGGAAAAAACAAGATGGGTCCTGTGGTGGCAGAGATCAGCCAGGTTATGCCTCTGGATAATTCAACCAATTGAGTGGGCAGAAGTGACATTATATGACTTCCATGTCTAGGTCACATAAGACTGTACAATGTCTTTCTTGTTCATTGACAAAATCCCTCTCAGAGTCCTGAGATACCCTGAGATACACAAATCTGACTACCCTGACATCACCATCTGGAAAGACCACATGTGGGCTCTCCAGGCTGCAGTTCCACCAAGCTCAACATTCCAGCCACCTTTCTAAGGTGCCAGACATGTGAGTTAAACCATTATGAACTCACTAGACCAGACTGTCTGCCAGCTGTATACCAGAAGTGACTTCCACTGATGGTACAGAAGAATCACCTAGCCAAGTGCTGCCTGATTTCATGGTCTACAAAAGTGTGACCTATAATTATGTGGTTGTCATTTCAAGCTACTCAATTTCTGAGTAGCAGCAATAGATGCCTGGAACAACGTGTGTGTGTGTATGTGTGCATGTGCACATGTGTGAGTGTTGGGATACAGAGGTACAGGTAATCCTGATGCTTTCATCTCAGTCACAGAAACTGGCTTAAAGGAGCTGGGGATATGCCATCATTTTGTTTTTAGAATGTGGCACAGAGCGTTCCTTGGTTTCCTCTTCTCATGCATCTTGGCCAATATAGTCCAGAATGGCCTGAGTAGTTTTCAGGGGGTTAGGCAGCGACAAAGAAGTTTGCCTTCCTTTTTTGTTTTTGTGTTAAATCACCCATCAGTGACAAAAAAAACCATGTTATTAACATCTGCTTTTGAATTAAATGGCTTAAAATGATCAGTATTTTATGATGCAAGTTACAGATGCCAGGTTTTTCACTACACAGAGCTCCATTTATATGGGAGCAGGAATTTAGAGATTTTTGTCAGGGTCAAATAATAAAAATAATATATTATTATCAACACCAAATTGTCATTATCGTGATCATCAGCATCAAATGCCTTCATTAGATAAATCATCAGAAGAAATCAATCACACTTAACTTGTAAAAGTGCTAATTGCTTCAGAATAAAAGCTAGGCTTTGGGGGGAGTCCAATCATTTACAGTTAGTCTAAAGCACAGAGAAACACCTCCAAGTCTCCTTCTCCTAGGAAAAGAGACTTGAAGCTAAGCAGAAAACACATATACGAACATATACATATACCACACACACACACACTCATTACAGTAACAGCTTTCCTTTGATGGTGATGAAAGCTGACATCTCCCATCAGACAAGAATTTGAAAACTTGATTTGTGTCTCCAAATAGCCTAAGCTCACAAGGAATAAGTCTAAGAAGGTAGACAACTCTTAGACATGTAACAACTGGAGGAACAAGTGTGTTCCTCACATACAGGAGATTCAGTGTTAGGGGCCCTCATCTGGTATTTTGCCACTGAACAAGGTAGTGTGGTGCATCAGAGTATAGGTTCCAGAGTTTGGATTTAAATCTCATGTAAGCCTTCCAGTTTCTGGGTTATCTTGAATATTACAGCTCTCCAAAACTTTATTTTACTCTCTGTAAAATAGGGATAATGATATTAGCCACCACAGGGGGTCTTTTTAAAGATAAAATGAGCTAGTGCAAGAGAAGAACTAGACAGTGGCTGAATTAAGTAAATGTGGGATAACATGTTAGATAAAGAAAGGTAAAATGGTAAGCCTGGGTATGACTAGATGGAGCTCAAGAATCCAAATGAGAAGCTGCATCTTAAGGGTGTGCCAAGAAGATCATCTGAAAATTGATGTCCAATCAAGAAGTAAAATTTAAACGGGTTACTCCAGTGAAGCTGGAGACATCTGTAACTAAGGGAACCAGATATCAAGGGAGGTTTTAAGCAGAGGGTTGGAATCAGAGTTTAGCATCATATAAGATCTGATATGCAGGTGACTGAAGGCACTATTGGTCCCCAGCCACTGATCGTATTTAAAAGGGTGGTATTAGTATGGGCACCAAAAACAAAGACAGACGGCCAAATTCTCCCCCCAAATCTAACAGCCTCTCCATTCTCTTCCTCTGTACCCTAAGACTTATTTATTCTTTTACCTTGTCAAACATTATCACTGGAATACGACTTTAGCTGTTGTAGCCTTTGCCATGGATTGGATCTGTTAATGACCCTTCCTAAGAGTAATATCAGCTTGAGAATCTGGAAAGTACATTAAGTTTATTTTAGGAAACTGCCAGTCTATGCCCACTAATGTGGGCTCCCAACTCTTGACACCTTGAAGTGTGTGTTTTATCATGAACCCCAATCCTAAATCCCGTCCCCAACCATATCTCTACAGACACCAGGTCCATCCAAATATAATAGGAGAAGATACCTTAGAAGGTTGGAAAGATAGAAAGAAAAGTAAGTCAAGGGGATCCCCAAGGTTGGGAATTTGAATCAGGGCACTCAAGTTTCAAATGGTGGATGGCAGGGTGGCTGCAAAGTCAAGACCGGGCTCCCAGTATCAGAACAAGTGCACATATATTTATGAAGGACTAGAGACCAGAGGAAGCAGATGAGGAAAACAGAATGGAACATGTGAGGGAAGACATCCATAGAAGTCATAAGAAGAAAAGAAATTCAAGTCTTAATCTTCCTGAGGCTTGACATTCAGCTTTCCTTGTGTTCCCTTGAGACATCATTGTGGTCCCTTCTCTGCATCTGAATTTCTTTGTCTTTCTTGGCACAAAATGATTCCTGACTAGAAGAGTAGCCCTTTGTTCATTCTGAAAGCAGAGTTTGAGCAGTAAACTTTTTTTTTTTTTTTTAATTTGAAGAGCCAATGCACAGTGGTTGATGCTATGAGAGTGATATGGAGAAATAAGAAAAAAAAATCCATAACTGGCTGGGGCAGTCACAGAGAAACTACCTTTTATCCACTTCATCTCAGGCATGACACAGCATCTTTCCCTAGGAAACCATTTCTGAGGTCAGTGGAGGCCTCAGAACCCACTGGCATAAGTCCAGAGCTCTGCAGTGCAATAGACCAGGAAGTGAAGTCCAACACGTCCACCTACTAGCCATGTGGCTCCAGGTAGCTGTTCCACTTCTCTGAGCTTCACTTCCCATATCGCTGGTACGAGTAAATGAGTAACTATCTTGTATGAGCTTTGCACACATTAAACATAATACAGCCAGTCTATGGAGCATCTAGTCTCTTCCTGGCACATGGTAGCTGACTTTTGTTTGCTCACACAGTGGTATTTTTGTGTAAACTAGAAAAAGAAGCCCCTTCCTTTGGGTGGCCAAGTTGGCAAACAGAGTATGGGCAGGATTCCAGATGTTATTTTTCTCCTTGACTGGGTGCACTTGTGTGATGCACAAGCTGCACAACAGTATATGGAGGCCCTGCGTAGCCAGTAATCGTTAGCTGACCACTATTCTGATGCCTTTGCAGATGGCATATATCCAAGTGTATTTCCTTCAGGAAAACAGCATGGATACATGTGTGGAACTTGTATGTAACTAGTGTTTTTTTCACTGTACAAATTGTTTCATAAAAAAAGAGGAATAGCACAGGTGAAAATAAAAGTGTCATCAAGGTTTTCAGCTGGATTGGAAAATCAGTGCAATTCAAGGTGTCAATATCACCAATTATGTCTCATTGGGCATAATCAAAAGTGGTTTGCACTCACCTATTACAGGTTATTTTCCTAACCTGATGCTTGGCCACTTGTCACCTGAACCACTGAATCAGAAGCAGGTTAAAATTAAAATAAAACACATCCATGTCTTCTATCAGTGTGGCTACCAGCTGGGAAGTAGTTTATCTATAGTGCAGAGTATATACTTCAAATTAAAATCAGAGGAAAAAACAGTTTGTTTTCTGTTATGTTCATGCAGAGTTAAGGTTGCTGACAGATTTATGAAATTCAACATGCTGACAACTTTCACTCACTGACATTTTTACTCATTTCCTATTGAGACAGGAAGGTTGGTTAATCTTCAGGCCCTTTGGATGATCTTTCTCTGGGTCTCAACAGACTTTAAATCTGAGGAACTTATTCACTCTGATTTGATGCTACAAATGGTAGCTGTCTGAGACTGAGTTGCAGCAGCTCTAAAAGTGACACAGACTTTTCCATATGGCATTTACAGGGGTCAACACTATAAAACAGGCGCATGACACAAACCACAGACACTGAGGACATTGCTCAGCCACACTGTGTTCCCTTTTGATTTTTTCATGGGCTGGGGGTGATAGTAAAAAGAATTCAGAGCCATGAGATCCTCTCACCTCCAGATCAAAAGGGACAGTAATTAATAAAATGAGAGCTCCAAGTCCATGGTGAGAATTTAGAAATATCATTTGGGAGAAAAAGCCAGGGCAACATCTTTATTCTAGAGTTGGCAACCCCCAGCTGTGTGTGTGGAAGTATTCTAGAGTGAAGAGGTTCAGGAGGCTTCCATCTAAAACCTGCCCTTGGGCAATGAAAGCCATGAGAAAGCCAAGAATGGCAATGTTTCTGCAAAGTCAGTTCTCTAGGGTTTCTTTTCATCTGTCTGCCTCATAAAGCAGTGTTTCAGCACCCACTACGCAAGAAAAAAGTAATGGGTTTTTCATAGGTCTAAAAGTGCCTAGTACACAGTAAGTGCTCACAAAGGGGTCTTCCCTCCTTCCTCACAAAGGACACACTGGTCTTCTATTAGAAATGAAGAAGGAAAAAGTTACTTCTGCCCAAAGATAAGCTGCACCAGCATATTCCCTGAGTCTGTGACAGAAAACTGCTCCCTCAGCAATAGCTAGGGTTTAGGAATCTCCCTCCCCTTCTGCCACCTCATCTCTAGAAGCCAGGTAAATTCTCACCTCAATGGGAGGAAACGTTACCCTGAGAGTGAGGGGTCAATTCTCTCTGAGTCACCTTTGCCTGCAGGCAGAGGGTGTGGTACCTCTGGCTGACCATGGCATAGGAGCCATTCCTGTCAACGTGGCTTTCTACACAGGTAGATTTCGCTGGTTAGGTCCTAGGTGCAGTAGGTAGAAGCAAACAGATCAGAGTTTGAGATACTGTGGAGAGAGTTTATTATCTTGTCTGAAAACGAGTAAGCACATTAAAAAAAAAAAGATATTACTACTTTTACTTAAAACTCTACCGCTAGAGAAACATGTCTTTAATTCAAACACCATCCTCCCTCCACCTACATGCAGTCATATCAGTGCCAATTCCCCCGACAGAGTTACCCCTCTAAGTTACCACACCAGGTATGAATCTATACCCCAGATCACCTTCCGACAACAGAAGAGTTTCTTAGGAGAGCTAGAATAGCCAGAGGTAAGAGGGTAGAGGAAAGACAAACAAGAGGTGGCGATTTCCCAAATGTCAATGAAATTCACATTCTTTATAGAAAAATATGAGGGCGCTTGTCAGATAGTACGTTATCGCTAATATGTCATTACATGGCAACACTCCCAAGACACAAATCCTATTAAAATATGGGGTAGAAAGAGATGAATTATAAATTCTGAATTCTAAACTGAGCAGGAAAAGCACAATGATGAGAAAGTGGTAATCACTCTTAAAAGGAAAAAAATGAGGGGTGGGGGAAGAAATGCAGAGACAGAGAGAAATGTATCCCTAAGTGTAATTTCTTGACTTTTTACTGTAAGCGTCAGAACAATTTGAGTGCACAAAGTGCATCAGAGATGGTATTGCCTGTTTTCAATGACCGGCAATGAAAGCCTCTTCTTGATTGAGATTCAAGTGATTTGAGGTGGAATTAAAGGTCCATAGTTAGCTGTTTTGGAGTCCATTTTGCCTGGGTCTGAATATTAGAATAGGACTTCCTAGACATGGAACCACAGGCAAGTCAACTGAACTCTCCAAGTTTCTGCTTCCTCCTCGCTAACACTGAAATAATATTAGTAATGAACCCAAAAGGCTTTCTGAGGAGTAAATAAGACAGTATATCTAGAGTACGCACCCAGCTGCCTGAGTCATATTTATTATTCTATTGCTATTACTGCTGTTAATATTATTATTATATCATCATCATCACCACTTAAACGCAGAAACTGGAAGAGCCCTGAATGGCCTTCAATGGAAAGGTGTGAAAAAGCACCATAAAGCATTTTCCTAGATAGCTGTCATCTGGGAGTTGGTCAATTAGAACTTGGGCACCCAAGAAAAGTCTATTTAAAGAGATTGCAGGCTATGGAATTTGCTGCCAAACATAGAGACCCCTCAGTGAACCAAATAACCCTAGGGCATCATTCAAGTCTCCATCAACAGAATATGACTGATAGAGAGTCCCTGATCCCAAACTGCCCACCCAGCCAGTTGGGAGACTTGGGTTAAAATCCTCAGCAGGGGAGGCAAAGGCTCTATGATAAATGAATCATCAGGCCACACAGGGCAGGCAGCTGCAGGCTTTCATGAGCATTAATTTTGCTTAATATTACACATTTTAAATGGCTGCAAATACATACAAGTATAACAAATAGAAAAGCACAAAGTGATCATTAGGGTTATAATGTGTGTGAATATGCGATCAGAATAGGCACACTGCAAATAAAGTACTAAATAAATGCTAAATACCTCACCATTTGCTACTACAATAATGTGTCATGTGGCTGGAGTTCTTAAGTACCTTATGTTCTCTGCTGGTATGAAGTCATTAATCCCATTTGTACCATTAATGAGGAAACCCTGTGTCCAAATTAGGAGCCAGAGGAAAAAAACTGAAATTAAAGACAAATGATGGTTCATTTTTCTCTAAAGCTCTAATGATCTTTTGCTAAATAACACATATTTCCCTGAACCCTATTTTAACCACTGCACAATCCACCCTGAAAAGAACTGATTATTACCACGACGATCAATTATTTTCAGTTGGATGACCCACACATTGCCACTACCCAGAATGAACCTGGATCCTTCAAAAGCCTCCTCTAAAGTATTCACGTTTCAATCACTCTTTACAAGCTGAATCAGCTATTTTCCAAGTGTCAACGAAACAAGTTAAGGAGGGAGAGCTTCTACTCTGCGAGGTTGCCCATTTTTAAAATTGTGACTTGGGGAGGGGGAAGGTAAGCTGGGATGAAGTGAGAGACTGGCATTGACATATATACACTACCAAATGCAAAACAGATAGCTAGTGGGAAGCAGCTGCATAGCATAGGGAGATCAGCTTGGTGCTTTGTGACCACCTAGAGGGGTGGGATAGGGAGGGTGGGAGGGAGATGCAAGAGGGAGGAGATATGGGGATATATGTATATGTATAGCTGATTCACTGTGTTATACAGCAGAAAGTAACACACCATTGTAAAGCAATTATACTCCAATAAAGATGGTAAAAAAAAGAAAAAATTGTGACTCTTTCATCACGGAACAGAGTGTATCTTAATGGTGAAGGGAATGAGCCCGGGAGCCAGAAAGCCCTGGTTTGAACACAGCTTCATCTCAGGGTGCATAACCTTTGGGCAGGTTACTTAATATGTTAAGTAACCTGCATATTAATTAAGTAACTTGCATATTAATTATGCAAGGCATAATTACTGAGGAATTTACAACAAAGGAGCCTAATGCAACTTAAGTGACCTTTATTAACCACTATGAGAACGCATATCTTGAGAACCATTAGGAAAAGTATCTTACTCCAACCTTGGTCTGCTGGGATCCCTTCTCATTAGGTAGCTACTTTTAGAAGCAGCTCTTCTCTCCATTGAAGTGAAAGGTGACAACTAGTTTGGTCCCCAGAGAGATGCTTGGACCTCATAAAACTACATTTCAGTGAGGGTAGAAAAACTCTAAGATGCCACCCAGATCTCCCTTTAATTAAGATTGTGTTGCTCAACTGCTATGAGCGCTGTCAGCAGAGGGACCCTTCAGTAATTCCTTCAGCAGGAGATAGCTGCCCCACTCAAGTCACGCCCCTTTCAAGATGGCTCATATCTGAGGACTGGTCAGTGCATCTCAGCCCCTTGGACGACTCCAAAGGCCATTCTAACTCCAGAGCTCTCCGTGGGATCAGCCAAGTCTATATCAGCTCAGTTTCTGCCTAGTCCTGCTTCCTTCCTCTCTTTTTCCACAGGTGGTGATTTCAAGGGCACTTCTATGTAAGTATCTCGTACAGTAAACCTTTTATCAGAGTTCATCTCCAGAAGAACCCAACCCACTACAGCAACCACATATTTATTTTCCAAACAAGGACACTTTAGAGGGGAAGCATGCTGTTAGTAATTTTGCTGTGACAACAGACAAACTAATACTGCTCTTGGCAAAGAGAAACTTATGGTAACCCCAACTTACCATGGCTGAAGCGGGGAATGAAGTTGGTTAAGGTTTCATATTGGAAACCCACAGAGGGAGCAGGGTATGGACCCTTCATTAATTAACCTTTTGCCTTTGAAAACAACCTTAAGTCTTGTCTTTTAAAAATTTTACATCTTTAAAAATGTTAAGGGAACTCCCTGGCAGTCCAGTGGTTAGGACTCCGTGCTTTCACTGCCAAAGGCTGGGGTTCAATCCCTGGTTGGGGAGACTAAGATCCCACAAGCCACACAGCATGGCCAAAAGAAACAAAAGTTCATATGCTCATTAGGAACTTTTAAGCTACGTAGAAAAGTAAAAAAATAAACAGAAAAATGTACTCAAAATAGTTTTTCCCAACCACGGGGAAAATATTAGTATTTTAGTTTGATGAAAATTATTCTAGCCATCACTTTGCTCAGAATGAATAAATGGATAGATGAATGAATGGATGTGTACATAGAGTGAATAATTTTATGACAGTAGGATCACATAGCACAGTTATTTTTAATTATATATAATTAACGATACACAAAGACGTATTTATATATACACGCATATATATTTATATACATAATATATGTATAAAAAGCTTTACTTATCAGGTAAAAAGAAACTATTGTGAAATTGAAGGCAATTTTAAATTTCAAATAAATACTTCTTCATCACAGTAAGATGAGCTCCTATTCCCCAAATCTCCAGGGGCCTGCAATGCTGCAGACCCAATCCCATTCTGACATGACTCCAGCTCATTCACTATGACTTAGATTAAAGAGAGGTCTGCCTTTAGCTAGAAGGAGGCAGGTAGCCTTGGTGCTGCCACTGAAGGAGTACCAAAGATGTTCCCCTGCCCCCAGTGTCTCCTATACAAAGCTACTTCAAGGTCTGATTTTCCACCTTTGGTTACTGATGGGGGAAATGTCCCTCCAAGCATGTTGCTTCAGAGGTAGTCTGATGCAGCTGGCAGAGCATTCCACTCAGAGTAAGGGACTCAGTCCTTGTCTGGGCCTGCAACAGCCTGAACGTCTCTTGAGCATTTTGAGCCTAGTGCTGCTTCTTCCTCAGAAGGTTGGTGGGAAGGTGAAAGGAGAGACTACATGAGAAAAGTTTTACAGCTCATAAAGCCTGACATTAATGCAGAGTATGGTTAAAAGAGTGACCTCTAAGTACAATGACAACATGTCCTCTTTTGCCTGGGACAGTTCCAGTTTATTCCTCTTGTCCAAGCATAATTAATAAAAGTCACCTACTTAACTTTCAAATGTAATAAATTATGGTAGCTCTACCATTAAGTCACTTTCTGTATTGAAGTATTTTGCCCAAATTAGGCAGCAGGAACAAAAAAGCAAATGTATGGACACAGCTGTATGCATCATAACTCTGTGACACTGGCCAAGTTATCTGTATTTCTGGAGCCTCAGTTTCCATATTTTTAAAATGGGGATACTAGTACAACACACCTCATAGAATTATGATGAATATTAAGTGAGACTCCCTAGAAAAAGACTGTAGCACAGAGTCTGACATATCTTAAGATACTTTCTGTCTCTGTGTCTCTTTGTTTCTCTCTCTCTCTAGTCATATATATAGATATAGACATAGACATAGATATAGATACAAAATGGTAAATTCTCAAGATTAGAGGAAGTCATGAAAAGCACTGGCGTGCTTCCTGTGATGAACAGGGCTAAGTGGACAGGGCATCCCTAAGATGGCATCATGCCAACCTTAGAACGAAATGGGCATTCTGATCCTCACAGCTCTTATTGTCTAGTGGAGATAGCAACTCTGTAGGAGTTTGTGGTGCAGGATGCTTTCGCACTTTTCAAGCTTTATACTGCCTCAGGTCAAAAAGGTCTAAGTGTGGGAAGTACTACACAGAAATATCCATCTCTCTAAAAGGAAGGAAGATTGGTTTCCCCAGGGCTCACTGTTTGTTTGCCATCCTCCTCCAGGTAAATATAACCCGTAGAATTTGCAGAAAACTTGTAGCCCTGGGACTTGATTTGCATCCACGAATATGCAGCAAACAGTGCCTAGGGCAGGACATCTGCTGTGAGAAGGGCACTTGTGTTGTAACACATGTCTATACATCATGCCTTCTTGTATTCAATTCTCAGTTCAGATGATCCAAACCTCAGGAATGAAGAGGAGAGGGATAAATCCCCTCTGCCACCTTCCACTTTATTTTTCTTTATTTATTCTTACATTGTACTTGTTTCTCCCTGAACTATTTTCACTTTACGGAAAAAGGAGTGCTACCTCATTGTATTTTAGGGGCCAGTTACTTTAAATAATTCAAAGGGCACCAACACTTGCCCCAGGAAAAGCTTTTCTATGTTCTGTGTCTTCAGAACCAGGGGTTTCCCACGAGGTCAGAACTGATCACTACAGTATCTCTAGGTCTTGAGCCTACAAGTGGACAGAATAACAACCTGCCTAAGGTGTTCATGTCATAGTCCCTTCAACCTGTGAACGTGTTAAATTCTCTGGCAAAGAGAAATTAAGGTTGCAAATGGATTAAGGTCACTAATTAGCTGAATTTCAGATGGGGACATTAACTCAGAGTATCCAGGTGGACTGAACATAATCACAAGGGTCCTTAAATGTGGAGAAGGTTGAGAGTGTCTCTCTATGTTTCTCAAAGTGAGGCCCGTGGATCATATGCATAAAAATCACTTGGAGAATTTTTTTCAAGGTTAATTCCTGTTCTTCTTCTCCTGCCCAAGATCAGTCTGAGTTAGACCCTCAGAAACTTCTTTTAAAAATAAGCATCCCAGGTGATTCCTTAAATATTCTCACCACTCACATGCTCATGCACAGCAATAACTGTATGGGTTGACAGGTTGAAAAAAATGTGGGAAAGGGAGGCAAAAGTGTCAGAAAGATGTGATGTGACAAAGAATGGGCTGCCCACTGCTGGCTTTGAAAATCAAAGGGGCCACAAGCCAGGGAATGTAAGCAGCCTCTAGAAACTGGAAAACTTAAGAGAAATGAACTCTCCACCAAAGCCTCCACAGGGAACACAGTCCTGCCAACACCTTGACTTTAGCCCAGTAAGACCAATTTTGGATTCTGACCTTTAAAATTGCAAGCTAATAAATTTGTGTTTTTAAAAGCCACTATGTTTTTAGTAATTTTTTACAGCAGCAATTTAAAAAAACTAATATAAGCCCCTAAATGCTTAGAACTTTCATAGAGGCATCAAAGAATCAGTGGATAAGAACTTGGGCTCTGGAAGGATGCTACCCACAGCTGAATCCCACTGCTCCCAATGATTCGCTGTGTGACTTTGGGATGAGCATTTACATTTTCTGAGCCATGACTTCTTCTTCTTTAAAATAGGGATAATAACAGTACTTCCATCACAGAGATTCTGGGAATATTAAATGTAAAGATCTAAAAAAATGTATTTATTACACTGCGTCTTTTAAGGACTGAATAAATTTTGGGTATCTGGAAAAATAAAGCCCTTTAGTCATGTATTGGGCTCCAAATCACATTTGGGGAACTTGTTAAATAAGTGACTAAAATTGATTGGCAAAATACTTTAAAAGAATTGGAACAATACCTGGAAATAGATAAAGAGTTATCGCCCATGGTTTTGGGTAGACTCACCCAAGCAAATGGAAGAAGTTTCTATGGAACTGTCTCACTTTACTGCACCTGAATAGAACACATTGAAAGTGCTACCCAACACTGTCCTGATTATTCTGTATCAGAGGATATACATCTTGTTAGAACATAACGAAGGGGGAGTGTTTTGAGGCTGTAGGCAGGTGACCATTGAGCTCTGAGAACTAGGTGGCAGTGGATCATCTCCTTTCCACAAGGAGGGCTGGGCATGGGGAACAGTCCATCATCATAATGACATCTTAGTCTTGAGCTCTCCCATCTCACTGCTGTCAAAGCCTAATTGGAGGCCTGGGGTTGCTATGGGAGAACAATCAGCTCTGCCTGGTAGTACAAAGTAGGAAGCAGAGGGATTCTCCTGAAGGTGATTGAAAGGACTAATGTCCTTAAGTGGACTCAAGTATGCATGAAAGTTCACTGTCCTCAGCCCCATCTTGTCTTCTTTTGGGTTGAGCTGTGTATTAGAGTCTGGAGAGTTTTATTTCCCCATTTGCAAAGTAGAAATAATAAAGACTGCTCTGACAAGGATCCTACTAGGCTCCATGTTTCCAACACCATTTACACTTATAAATACTTGTTTAACATCTGGCTGCCATTAGACTGGACACTCAATGAGATCAGAGACTACACTTGCTTTATTCATTGCTGAATCCTAGTCCGGAGCAGAGTACTTGGCATTCAAAAGGTACTCAATATATATATGACAAAAGTGAACACTAATAGATAATACATAATACAAGTAGAACAGGAGAAAATGCAAATAAAATGAAAACTTTATTGACCTTGACCCTGGGTTCAAAATAATAGAGAGTCCAAATGTTCACCAAAGAGAGTATCAGGAAATCTGTATTTTAATTTTAGCTTGGGCATTGACCAGAGTTAAAACTTTAGTTAATTATTACATTTCTCTGATCCTCAGATTTCTTACTGTAAATATGAGTAGCTGATTACTGAAATCCTGTATAGAACTAACCCCACAGACCCAAGGATGATGCCACCCCAAGCTATTATCATTTCACAGATCAAAATTCTGATACATGATGATTGCTCTAGAGTTATAGAACATGCTTATAAATCCTGACACTTGACTGTTCATTTCCCACCACCTTCCCTTCTTTTCTTTCTATTCTTTCATGTATTTATACAGTTATTAAATGCTTGCTCTGTGTGTACTTACCCTAGGGAAGTTCAAAAATATGCCATACATACCCGTCTTGAATTAAGCACCCATATTCTGGCTGAAGTCTCTATTTTTGATGAGATTCAAATTCTAGCCATGTGTTTGTTTCACTAAGTGGTTTAGAAAGTTATTTTCTGACCTTGATGCATTAATGGAAATGACAGAGGCTAATTTGTCTTGAAGAATAATCTTCTGGAAACAGAACTCTGATCTCAGTGATGTGGCCAAACACATACTGGAGAGGGGCTTGCCCCACATGCTCATTTCTTTGAGTCTTTTGCCCTTCAAGAAGGGTTAATGTGCTTGTGTTTACTTTCCTGACAAGTTTCTTTGCCTTCAACTATAGATCAATAGTTTCTATATCAGATTGACTTCCATGATGTAAAACAGTATCCAACCACATATTTCGTCTCCCTCCTCACTATTTGTATGTATCATAGCTTATTCATTGGTTCACAGTTATTAACACAACAGTGATCAAATAGAAAGACCCCAGGCAGAGATCTGACAAGATCAAGAAAATAGATGATTGTTGGAACTCATTTGAAATATTATAGTATTCCAGCATACAGTACGTTTTTGACCTTAAGCAAGGGAAAGCTGATGACTTTAATAGAGTTTTCTTTATAAACCTTTTTATTTCTGCTTCAAAAATGCTGACTTTTTTTAAACTTTCTTTCCTACAACTGCTTTCAAAAGCATATTTCTAAGTTTCCAAGCCAGAGTTGACTTCAATAATGCTCGGTTAATTGTAGGGTACTTACACTTGATGGGAAGCCAAAGGCTCTCCTTGACAGGATAAAATATAACCCTGGAATGCTTGCCCCCTCTCTCTTCCACAGAAGGCACTCACTCTAATTATGAGAAAGTACTTCTTTGGTTCCAATTGTCTCAAAAGTAGCCCAATAATAACAAGATCTTATTTATACAGCCCAAGAAGTAGAGATACAGATGTAGAGAACAAATGTATGGATACCAAGGGTGGGAAGGGGGGGTGGGATGAACTGGGAGATTGGGATTGACATATATACACTACTATGTATAAAATAGGTAACTAATGAGAACCTACTGTATAGCACAGGGAACTCTACTCAATGTTCTGTGGTGACCTAAATGGGAAAGATATCCAAAAAAGAGGGTATATATGTATATGTATAGCTTATTCACTTTGTTGTACAGCAGAAACTAACATGACATTGTAAAGCAACTATACTCCAATAAAAATAAGGAGTAAGACAGTTCTGTTAATATAGATCTGGATTCAAACACTGCCACTAATAGACATTTGTGGTTAAATTCTAAGGCTCAGTTTCCTTTCTTTCAACTAGACTGATAATAGTACCATGGTAATCATGATAGGATCACAGGTTCATGATCCTATCAATATATAGGATCATAGTGAGGGTTAAATCATGTGCTTATAAAGTAATTTATAGAAATCCTGAGATCCTGGCACTTACCATGTACTTAGTAAACAATGGCAGTGGATATGTATGTTCTTGTTGAACAGCTACCTGTTACTGCTGAGGGAACAAGGAAATGTCTTTGGTCTTTGACTGAAGGCAGTTACCAAATCAATGGCAGAAGAAATTCTGCAGTTTGAGATATGATAAGGGCTGCTATCTTGGGCACCCTCCCCCATTTCCTTGTCAATCTGACTTCTTATATTCCTGGTGTCTCTTCTTTTTACAACTCCTGCATTTGCTTTCAAACTCCCTTTCCTTCATATCTATCATTATTCAGTGATCTCTCTTACTTCTCTCTCTCTCTCTTTCACTTATCTATTGTAATCTCCAGCAGGGTGAAATATGAAATATGGCTTTCTCCCTCATGGACTGGGGTAGAAATAGAAGCCCCAGCTACATCACTCTAAAAGAACCCTAGATATCATCTGTTACTCAAAGGGCTTAGCTATTAGAAATCCTGCTTCCCCAGGAAAGCTATTCTGGTGATATCAAATGAAAAGAAATGAATATGGACATGCAGGTGCTAAATTAAAAAGTCAACCCTGACCTTTGGGGGTCAGAGCCTTCAAAGGTCTTTCAGGCCTCACAGGTAAAGAAAACATTTTTATAAATTGAAGCCTCACGGAATGGAGGAAGGTGTGTGGATGGGTGCAGGGCAGGATGTCAAAGACATTCAGGTCCAACTCTCCACCTTCCTCTTCAAGCTAGCATCACATAATTATGCCAGTTTAAAATACTGATTAGAATGTGGTTTGGTTATTTATTCATAAGCTTTTTAGCAAATTAAATTTACATGACAGATTTTTTTTTAATGCATTAGTGGCTAGAAATCTTCCAGGAAGTTTCAGAAAAAAGCTAGGCAAACATACAAAGTATCCCAGCATACTCTTCCTGTTTTCACCTGAAGACATTATATGATTTTCTGCCAGTCCCTAAAGCACATTCAACACAGATGAAGACTTTCACCTCAAGCACCTTCACTTGCCTAAACTGCCCCATAGAGTAACAGAAACTTCAAAGTCTTTTCTTGTTATGTGAGGTATGAAATCAAAGAGAAAACGCCAAAGCTACCATTTATTGATTATTTTACTCCGAGTATCTCCCAGGTTTTAGGAGGGATCCCCATATTCAGCGTCATAACCCACCTCCATTCACCACATGCTGATAAAATTCAAGGTTAGAAGCTCCTAAGGGCAAGGGAATTGATTTCCTACAGCAGGAATAATGACTGCTTCTTAAATGCTTCATGAATAAACTAAAACTGTGTTAATACCCTTATCTGGCTACTTGGTTAATTTTTCTGAAGCAGAGATTATGTTACCTTCCACCTCTTCAAACTTTTAATGGTTCCCTACTACCTGGAAATTCTGAGGAAATGCCATTGTTAATTTAATGCCGATGTACCTTTCCAAATTCACTTCTCCTTGCTCCCAGTTAAACTAGACTTCACCCTGTGTGGGAACAGTTTTCTGATGACTCCACCTTTTTATTATTTTTCCCCAGATTTTTGTATCCTAGAATGACCTTTATATAGGACCTCCCAACCTACTAGGAACCACCTCAAATATTCCTCTTTTCATGAATCCTTTCCTGCCTAACTCTCTCACAAACATATGAGATCATTCCTTCTTTTGTACTCCCATAACATTAGCACTCTGTGTATTACTGAGAAAAATATTTTCTCTTGATTTTATTATAAGTATTGACATACTATTTTATCTCTATGCTTGTCTCTAAGTTCCTTGAAGGCTGCGGTTGGTGTTAAATATTTTTGTATGTCATACAATGTCAAGCAGAGCTCATAGTAGATATAGATATTCTTGTAGAATTGACTGAATTTAAAAGTAGGAATAAATAGCTGCATTCCAAACAGAGTTTAATGAATACGGAAATCACTGAAGTACAATAACATTCAATATGTTCCAGTGTCCAATAAATACTAAATTTTATTAAATGATGGATTAAAATCAACATGACAAGCCCAAGAAGCAAGAGTTCAGAAGGCTTCTAAATATATCCAGTTTGTTCTAGATTCCCTCCGATTCTAGGTAGAACTATAAATTAGGAAAGTATAGTGGCCAGAATTTCAGAAAGAAGAATTCTATACGGATCCAAATCAATCATAATATTTAAGTAAAGACTGAGCTATAGCGTAGGGAGGATTTTCTTTTAATAGTGAACTGGGGTTGGAGTAACTGGATGCCTATTTAAAATCAAATAAATCTGGATTTATGTGTCATACCAGAATGAATCCTCAAGTGATCCAAGGTTTAAATAAACAATGAAGCCTAGTTATTACTAGTAAAAAAAAGATGAGAGGATAATTAAAATTATTTTTTAATCTCAGATTTATAAAAAAATTTTGGACTTCTGAATTTTCTGTCACATTTAGAAAAGTCTGTTTAATTCTAACGTAAAAATAATAATAAGTTTGAATGTCAGAAACTACCATAGACAAAGAAAAGGATGAATGACAAATTGGAAACAAAATTAAAACTCATATTTCAAGCAAACAGCCAATTTCCCCAACATGGAAAGAAACTTTATAAGAAAAATATCAAACATTTTATTAAAAATAAAAAATATATTTAAAATATTTCAATTAAATATTATAATTAAAGTTCATCAGAATAGGAATTGGAAAGACTAAACGTGAAAAATACTTAATTTCACACAATATAAAATACATGCAAAATAAAATTATACTATAACTATTGTTCACATATAAGATTGTCAAACTTAAAAAAAAGTCATGCTGTATTGTCAAGGCTCAGGTGAAATGGATAATCTTTTACATTGCTGGTAGAAGTATATATCTGTATAATTCTATACAGTATATTATATAACCAAACATGCAACAAAATTAAAATGCACATACTATTTTAGGTAGCAAATTCACTTCTGTGAGTTTAGCCTAGAGACTCCTTCTAAATGATATCAGCGGAAGACTATTTACTGCATTGCCATTTGTAAAAAAGCTTGACTAAAATCAAATGTCAATCCATAGTGGACTGATTAAACAAATGATGTTAAATTTAAAAATAGAAAAGGCGTAAGAAGAATGGGTAATCACTCCATGAACTGATATGGAATAATCTCCAAGATTTACTGTTAAATGAAAAAGAAGTGCAAAGCAATGTTTACTTGTGCAAAAAGAGAGAAAATAATATATGTCTAGTTTTGGTTTATTTACAAAATGTTTCTGAAAAGATACAAAAGAAACCGATAATAGTTGTTGCCTCTGGGAAAAAAACTGGTTGTTGAAAGATCACAAGTGGGAAAAAGAATTTTCAAAAATAAACAAACAAAAAATAAATAATGGAGAAAGGACAGTGTGTCTTTATAATCGAATGCCAAATAAAAATATGTATCCCATGGCCATGAAAAGAATAAGAACAACTCAATGCCCACAAATTTGATAACAGATGAAATAAATTTGTTCCTTGAAAGAAAAAAAATAAAACTCAACAAAAGGAAAAACTGATAATCTGAATAAGTCTCCAACTATTAAATAAACTTAATTGATAAATAATAATCTCTCATAAAAGAAAGTACCAGGCACAAATGATTTCACTGGTGAATTCTACCAAACGTTAAATAAGAAACATTTAAGAAATTCTAATATTGGAGGAACCAAGATGGCGGAGTAGAAGGATGTGCTTTCACTCCCTCTTGCAAGAACACCAGAATCACAACTAGCTGCTGGACAATCATCGACAGGAAGACACTGGAACTCACCAAAAAAGATACCCCACATCCAAAGACAAAGGAGAATCCACAATGAGACAGTAGGAGGGGTGCAATCACAGTAAAATCAAATCCCCTAACTGGTGGGTGGGTGACTCACAGACTGGCGAACACTTATATCACAGAAGTCTACCCACTGGAGTGAAAGTTCTGAGCCCCACGTCAGGCTTCCGAACCTGGGGGTCTGGCAATGGGAGGAGGAATTGCTAGAGAATCAGACTCTGAAGCCTAGTGGGAATTGACTGCAGGACTTCGACAGGACTGGGGGAAACAGAGACTCCACTCTTGGAGGGCACACACAAAGTAGTGTGCGAATCGGGACCCAGGGGAAGGAGCAGTGAGCCCAGGGGAGACTGAACCAGACCTACTGGCTGGTGTTGAAGGGTCTCCTGCGGAGGCAGGAGGTGGCTCTGTTTCACCGTGGGGACAGGGACGCTGGCGGTGGAGGTTCTAGGAGGTGCTTCTTGGCATGAGCCCTCCCAGAGTCTGTCACTGGCCCCACCAAAGAGCCCAGGCAGGCTCCAGTGTTGGGTTGCCTCAGGCCAAACAACCAACAGGGAGGGAACCCAGCCCCAACAATCAACAGTCAAGTGGATTAAAGTTTTACTGAGCTCTGCCCACCACAGCAACAGTCAGCTCTACCCACCACCAGTTCCTCCCATCAAGCCTCATAGATAGCCTCATCCACCAGAGGGCAGACAGCAGAAGCAAGAAGAACTACAGTCCTGCAGCCTGTGGAACAACAGCCACATTCACAGAAACACAGACAAGATGAAAAGGCAAAGGGCTATGTACCAGATGGAGGAACAAGATAAAACCCCAGAAAAACAACTAAATGAAGTGGAGATAGGCAACCTTCCAGAAAAAGAATTCAGAATAACAATAGTGAAGATGATCCAGGACCTCGGAAAATGAATGGAGGCAAAGATCGAGAAGATGCAAGAAATGTTTAACAAAGACTTAGAAGAATTAAAGAACAAACAATCAGAGATGAACAATAAAATAACTGAAATGAAAACTACAGTAGAAGGAATCAATAGCAGAATAACTGAGGCAGAAGAACGGATAAGTGACCTGGAAGACAGAATGGTAGAATTCACTGCTGAGGAACAGACTAAAGAAAAAAGAATGAAAAGAAATGAAGACAGCCTAAGAGACCTCTGGGACAATATTAAATGCAACAATATTTTCATTATAGGGGTCCCAGAAGGAGAAGAGAGAGAGAAAGGACCAGAGAAAATATTTGAAGAGATTATAGTCAAAAACTTCCCTAACATGGGAAAGGAAATAGCCACCCAAGTCCAGGAAATGCAGCGAGTCCCATACAGGATAAATCCAAGGAGAAACACGCCGAGACACATAGTAATCAAATTGGCAAAAATTAAAGACAAAGAAAAATTATTGAAAGCAGCAAGGGAAAAATGACAAATAACATACAAGGGAACTCCCATAAGGTTAACAGCTGATTTCTCAGCAGAAACTCTACAAGCCAGAAGGGAGTGGCATGATATACTTAAAGTGATGAAAGGGAAGAACCTACAACAAAGATTACTCTACCTGGCTAGGATCTCATTCAGATTCGACAGAGAAATCAAAAGCTTTACAGACAGGAAAAAGCTATGAGAATTCAGCACCACCAAACCAGCTCTACAACAAATGCTAAAGGATCTTCTCTAAGTGGGAAACACAAGAGAAGAAAAGGACCTACAAAAACAAACCCAAAACAATTCAGAAAATGGTCATAGGGACATACATATCGATAATTACCTTAAACATGAAAGGATTAAATGTTCCAACCAAAAGACAGGCTTGCTAAATGGATACAAAAACAAGACCCATATATATGCTGTCTACAAGAGACTCACTTCAGACCTAGGGACACATACAGACTGAAAGAGAGGGGATGGAAAAAGATATTCCATGCAAATGGAAATCAAAAGAAAGCTGGAGTAGCTATACTCATATCAGATAAAATAGACTTTAAAATAAAGAATGTTGCAAGAGACAAGGAAGGACACTACATAATGATCAAGGGATCAATCCAAGAAGATATAACAATTATAAATATATATGCACCCAACATAGGAGCACCTCAATACATAAGGCAACTGCTAACAGCTATAAAAGAGGAAATCGACAATAACACAATAATAGTGGCGGACTTTAACACCTCACTTATACCAATGGACAGATCATCCAAAATGAAAATAAATAAGGAAAGAGAAGCTTTAAATGACACAGCAGACCAGATAGATTTAATTGATATTTATAGGACATTCCATCCAAAAACAGCAGATTACACTTTCTTCTCAAGTGCATATGGAACATTCTCCCGGATAGATCACATGCTGGGTCACAAATCAAGCCTCAGTAAATTTAACAAAATTGAAATCATACCAAGCATCTTTTCTGACCACAACGCTATGAGATTAGAAATGAATTACAGGGAAAAAAAAACGTAAAAAACACAAACACATGGAGGCTAAACAATACGTTACTAAATAACCAAGAGATCACTGAAGAAATCAAAGAGGAAATCAAAAAATACCTAGAGACAAATGACAAGGAAAACACGACGATCCAGAAACAGGAAAAATCTCAAGTAAACAATCTAAACTTACACCTAAAGGAACTAGAGAAAGAAGAACAAAGAAAACCCAAAGTTAGCAGAAGGAAAGAAATCAGAAAGATCAGAGTAGAAATAAATGAAATAGAAACAAAGAAAACAATAGCAAAGATTAATAAAACTATAGGCTGGTTTTTGAGAAGATAAACAAAATTGATAAACCATTAGCCAGACTCATCAAGAAAAAGAGGGAGCGGATCAAATCAATAAAATTAGAAATGAAAAAGGTCAAGTTACAACAGACACTGACAAAATACAAAGCATTGTAAGAGACTACTACAAGCAACTCTATGGCAATAAAATGGACAACCTGGAAGAAATGGACAAATTCTTAGAAAGGTATAACCTTCCAAGACTGAACCAGGAAGAAACAGAAAATATGAACAGACCAATCACAAGTAATGAAATTGAAACTGTGATTAAAAATCTTCCTACAAACAAAAGTCCAGGACCAGATGGCTTCACAGGTGAATTCTATCAAACATTTAGAGAGGAGCTAACACCCATCCTTCTCAAACTCTTCCAAAATATTGCAGAGGGAGGAACACTCCCAAACTCATTCCATGAGGCCACCATCACCCAGATACCAAAACCAGACAAAGATACTACAAAAAAAGAAAATTATACACCAATATCACTGATAAATATACATGCAAAAATCCTCAACAAAATACTAGCAAACAGAATTCAACAACACATTAAAAGGATCATATACCACGATCAAGTGGGATATATCCCAGGGATGTGAGGATTCTTCAATATTTGCAAATCTATCAATGTGATATACCATATTAACAAATTGAAGAATAAAAACCATATGATCATCTCAATAGATGAAGAAAAAGCTTTTGACAAAATTCAACACCCATTTATAATAAAAACTCCCCAGAAAGTGGGCATAGAGGGAACCTACCTCAACATAATAAAGGCCATATATGACACACCCACAGCAAACATCATTCTTAATGGTGAAAAACTGAAAACATTTGCTCTAAGATCAGGAACGAGACAGGGATGTCCACTCTCACCACTATGATTCAACATAGTTTTGGAAGTCCTAGCCATGGAAATCAGAGAAGAAAAAGAAATAAAAGGAATACACATTGGAAAAGAAGAAGTAAAACTGTCACTGTTTGCAGATGACATGATACTATACATAGAGAATCCTAAAAATGCCACCAGAAAACTACTAGAGCTAATCAATGCATTTGGAAAAGTTGCAGGATACAAAATTAATGCACAGAAATCTCTTGCATTCCTATACCCTAATGATGAAAAATCTGAAAGAGAAATTAAGGAAACACTCCCATTTACCATTGCAACAAAAAGAATAAAATATCTAGGAATAAACCTACCTAAGGAGACAAAAGACCTGTATGCAGAAAACTGTAAGACAGAGATGAAAGAAATTAAAGATGATACCAACAAATGGAGAGATATACCATGTTATTGGATTGGAAGAATCAATACTGTGAAAATGACTATACTACACAAAGCAATCTACAGATTCAATGCAATCCATATCAAATTACCAATGGCAGTTTTTACAGAACTAGAACAAATCGTCTTAAAATTTGTATGGAGACACAAAAGACCCCGAATAGCCAAAGCACTCTTGAGGGAAAAAAACGGAGCTGGAGGAATCAGACTCGCTCACTTCAGACTATACTACAAAGCTACAGTAATCAAGACAATATGGTACTGGCACAAAAACAGAAACATAGATCAATGGAACAACATTGAAAGCCCAGAGATAAACCCACGCACCTATGGTCAACTAATCTATGAGAAAGGAGGCAAGGACATACAATGGAGAAAAGACAGCCTCTTCAATAAGTGGTGCTGATCAGGAACAAGACAAGGTTGTCCACTCTCAGCACTATTATTCAACATAGTTTTGGAAGTTTTAGCCACAGCAATCAGAGAAGAAAAAGAAATAAAAGGAATCCAAATTGGAAAAGAAGAAGTAAAGCTGTCACTGTTTGAATTTGACATCATACTACACATACAGAATCCTAAAGATGCCACCAGAGAACTACGAGAGGTAATCAATGAATTTGGTAAAGTAGCAGGATACAAAATTAATGCACAGAAGTCTCTTGCATGCCTATACACTAATGATGAAAAATCTGAAAGTGAAATTAAGAAAACACTCCCATTTACTATTGAAACAAAAAGAATAAAATACCTAGGAATAAACCTACCTAAGGAGACAAAAGACCTGTATGCAGAAAACTATAAGACACTGATGAAAGAAATTAAAGATGATACAAACAGATGGAGAGATATACCACTTTCTTGGATTGGAAGAATCAACACTGTGAAAATGACTATACTACCCAAAGCAATCTACAGATTCAATGCAATCCCTATCAAACTACCATTGGCATTTTTCACAGAACTAGAACAAAAAATTTCACAGTTTGTATGGAAACACAAAAGATCCCGAATAGCCAAAGCAATCTTGAGAACGAAATATGGAGCTGGAGGAATCAGACTCCCTGACTTCAGACTATACTACAAAGCTACAGTAATCAAGACAGTATGGTACTGGCACAAAAACAGAAATACAGATCAATGGAACACGATAGAAAGCCCAAAGATAAACCCACGCACATATGGTCACCTTATCTTTGATAAAGTAGGCAAGAATATACAGTGGAGAAAAGACAGCCTCTTCAATAAGTGGTGCTGGGAAAACTGGACAGCTACATGTAAAAGAATGAAATTAGAACATTCCCTAACACCATACACAATAATAATCTCAAAATGGATTAAAAACCTAAATGTAAGGCCAGACACTATCATACTCTTAGAGGAAAACACAGGCAGAACACTCTATGACATAAATCACAGCATGATCCTTTTTGACCCACCTCCTAGAGATATGGGAATAAAAAAAAAAATAAACAAATGGGACCTAATGAAACTTCAAAGCTTTTGCACAGCAAAGGAAACCATAAACAAGACCAAAAGACAACCCTCAGAACGGGAGAAAATATTTGCAAATGAAGCAACGGACAAAGGATTAATCTTCAAAATTTACAAGCAGCTCATGCAGCTCAGTAACCAAAAAACAAACAACCCAATCCAAAAATGGGCAGAAGACCTAAAGAGACATTTCTCCAAAGAAGATATACAGATTGCCAACAAACACATGAAAGAATATTCAACATCATTAATCATTAGAGAAATGCAAATCAAAACTACAATGAGATATCATCTCACACCGGTCAGAATGGCTATCATCAAAGAATCTAGAAACAATAAATGCTGGAGAGGGTGTGGAGAAAAGGGAACACTCTTGAACTGTTGGTGGGAATGTAAATTCATACAGCCACTATGGAGAACAGTATGGTGGTTCCTAAAAAAACTAAAAATAGAACTACCATACGACCCAGCAATCCCACTACTGGGCATATACCCTGAGAAAACCATAATTCAAAAAGAGTCATGTACCACAATGTTCACTGCAGCTCTATTTACAATAGCCCGGACATGGAACCAACCTAAGTATCCATCAACAGATGAATGGATAAAGAAGATGTTGCACATATATACAATGGAATATACTCAGCCATAAAAAGAAATGAAATTGAGTTATTTGTAGCGAGGTTGATGGACCTAGAGTCTGTCATACAGAGTGAAGTAAGTCAGAAAGAGAAAATCAAATACCGTATGCTAACACATACATATGGAATCTAAGGGAAAAAAAAAAGGTCATGAAGAACCTACGGGTAAGACAGGAATAAAGACACAGACCTACTAGAGCATGGACTTGTGGATATGGGGAGGGGGAAGGGTAAGCTCTGACAAAGTGAGAGAGTGGCATGGACATATATACACTACCAAACGTAAAATAGATAGCTAGTGGGAAGTAGCTGCATAGCACAGGGAGATCAGCTCGGTGGTTTATGACCACCTAGAGAGGTGGGATAGGGAGGGTGGGAGGGAGGGAGATGCAAGAGGGAAGAGATGTGGGAACATATGTATATGTATAACTGATTCACTTTGTTATACAGCAGAAACTAACACACCATTGTAAAGCAATTATACTCTAATAAAGATGTTAAAAAAAAAAGTAGTGCTGGGAAAACTGTACAGCTGCATATAAAAGAATGAAATTAGAACACTCCCTAACACCATACACAAAATAAACTGAAAATGGATTCGAGACCTAAATGTAAGACTGGACACTATAAAACTCTTAGAGGAAAACATAGGAAGAACACTCTTTGACATAAATCACAGCAAGATCTTTTTTGATCCACCTTCTAGAGTAATGGAAATAAAAACAAAAATAAACAAATGGGACATAATGAAAGTTCAAAGCTTTTGCACAGCAAAGGAAAGCATAAACAAGACGAAGAGACAACCCTCACAATGGGCGAAAATACTTGCAAAGGAATCAATGGACAAAGGATTAATCTGCAAAATATATAAACACCTCATGCAGCTCAATATTAAAGAAACAAACAACCCAATCCAAAAATGGGCAGAAGACCTAAATAGACATTTCTCCAAAGAAGACATACAGATGGCCAAGAAGCACATGAAAAGCTGCTCAACATCACTAATTATTAGAGAAATGCAAATCAAAACTACAATGATGTATCACCTCATACCAGTTAAAATGGGCATCATCAGAAAATCTACAAACAACAAATGCTGGACAGGGTGCAGAGAAAAGGGAACCCTCTTGCACTGTTGGTGGGAATGTAAATTGATACAGCCACTATGGAGAACAGTATGGAGGTTCCTTAAAATCTAAAAATCGAATTACCATATGATCCAGCACCCACTACTGGGAATATACCCAGAGAAAACCATAATTCAAAAAGACACATGCCCCGCAATGTTCATTGCAGCACTATTTACAATAGCCAGGTCATGGAAGCAACCTAAATGCCCATCGACAGACGAATGGATAAAGAAGATGTGGTACATATATACAGTAGAATATTACTCAGCCATAAAAGGGAACGAAATTGAGTCATTTGTTGAGACGTGGACAGATCTAGAGACTGTCATACAGAGTGAAGTAAGTCGGAAAGAGAAAAACAAATATCGTATATTAACGCATGTATGTGGAACCTAGAAGAATGGTACAGATGAGCTGGTTTGCAGGGCAGAACTTAAGACACAGATGTAGAGATTAGACATATGGACACCAAGGGGGAAAACCGTGGTGGGGTGGGGATGGTGGTGTGCTGAATTGGGCGATTGGGATTGACATGTATACACTGATGTGTATAAAATTGATGAGTACTAAGAACCTGCAATATAAACAAACAAATGAAACAATTGATACTAAACTTTCTTTGGGTTATTTGTATGGAAATATGTTAATATAAATGTTTCAGACATTACATGAAATTTCTAAAAATCTTATATGTTCTGGTATTATGTTATAAATCATAATTCTAGTTATTAATTTAAAATGTATATCTCAGAAATAACTAAATTTCCCTTGTCAATTGCATTATTATGAACTTTCATCAAACCTTTAGCCGTGGTCATTTTAAAGTCTTTTGTCATTTACAGACAGTTCCGGGTGTACTCTGATGCTTCTGAAAATATGTTCCTATAAAAGGGTTTCATCTTCAAGGAATTCTTGGAAAAGACTCTGACAAGTACAGGTTTCTGGTAACTGACTATACTGCTGAACTGAATGAATAAGCCTTTTCAGAACTCTAATGGAAAACTGATGAACTCATAAAAGTGCTAGTAAAAGATCAAGATGAAAAAAAAATTAATTACATGGGACTGAGTGAACTGATGAGGATGATTATAATTTTTTGTGACTTTCTGTTTGTATAAAAACAAAAATCCCACAAGGACGCAGAAGCAAAAAATATACAAATCAATTTTCACTGCAAAGTAAAGGAGCTGTTATAGTGGAGGATTACTGGACTGAATGTCAATATTATGACATAGTATGAGTGTGTTTCGTGTTTAATTGCAATCATTGTTGCTTTTGTTGTGGTCATCCATTTACAATGCTTGGTGTCAGTCTATTTATCTCTTGTAAAAATAAAATACAGTGTGTGTGTGTGTGAAAAAAAACAAAGAAAGAAATTCTCTACAGTTTCTTCCAAAAAATATAAGCAGAAAGGAATATTTCCTAACTCATTCTATGATGCCAGCATTATTCTAATACCAAAACTGATAAAGGCATTATAAGAATAAAAAATTATATACCAATATCTCTTAAACATAGATGCCAAAATCTCAACAAAATATTGTTAAATTGCATCTAATAATGTATTATAATAATTACACATTATGATCAAGTGTGATTTATTCCAGGTATACAAGACTGGTTCAAAATCTAACACTTCAACAGGCTGAAGAAGAAAAAATGGTACTGATGTTATGTGATGCAGGAAAATAGTTTGACAAAGTCCAACACCCATTCATGATAAAAACTCTCAACAAAGTAGCAATAGAGGGGAATCTCCTCAGTTTCTAAGTAACATCTATAGAAACATTCAGCTAATATTATGCTTAATGGTGATAAACTGAATGCTTTCTCCCTAAGACCAGGGACAAGGTAAGAATGTACTCTTTTATGACTTGTGACGAACATTGTAGGTGAAAGTCCTAGCTATTTCACTAAGAAAAGAAAAGGAAATAAACAATATACAAATTGCAAATGAACAAATTCAAATGTTTTTTGTTTGCAGATGGCATGATTGTCTATGTTGAAAATCCCAGAGAATCAAGGAATAATTCCTGAAATTAATTAAAGTTTATAGCAAGGCTACAGGACACACAATTACTATCAAAAAGTCTATTGCTTTTTATCAGCAAACACTAATTGGAACTTGAAATTAAAACACACAATATCATTTACATTAGTATCCAAAATGAAATATTTAGGTATAAATTTAACACACTTATGTTTAGGATCAGTATGTAGGAAACCATAAAACTCTGGTGAAGAAATCAAAGAAGAGCTAAATAAATGGAGAGATATTCCATATTCATTGATTGTAACACTCAATGTCGTCAAGATTTCAATTATTCCCACCTTGCTCTATGGCTTCAATTCAATCACAATGAACATCCCATCAAGGTCTTTTGTAGATGTCAACAAACTGTTACTAAAATTTGTATGGAAAGGAAAAAAAACAAAGTAAACTAACAAACAAAATACCTGGAAGAAGAATAACAATGTTGAAGGACAGACATTACTCAATTTCAAGATTTACTATAAACCTAAAGCAATCATAGAGTGTGGTATTAGTGAAAGAATAAACACAAAGACTAATGGAAGAGAATAGATAGTCTAGAAATAGATCCATACACATCCTCAAATGAAAAACCCCCTCCTCCAACAGAATAAAAAGTGATGATTGAGAGAAACTGAATTAAGATGGAAAACTGAGCTGATATGTCCTTCTCATCCATGAAATTACATTAATTTATGCAATTATAGAAAACATGCAAGACAAACAATGAAAATCATGGCTGCCAAAAGCGTAAAAAAATTAAGGCGATTCTGAAAGTAAGACAGCATAAGAAATGAGATCTACAGAAAAACAACTAAAGAAATTATGCAAGAGACTACTCTGGAAGTGATTTTAAAAACAAAACAAATGAACAAACGAACAAAAAGCACTAAGAATTACCAAGCAATAAGGAAAATACAAATCGCGAAACTGAAATATCAAACTCGATAAATAGAAAAATAAATTTCTAAAAAAAGAGACTTGATAGAATATATTGAAATGGAACATAGAATAAAAATATAATACTCATAACTAGTTCAAAGACAGTGACTATGTACAATAAGATAAGACATCTTGGGATTTACATTTCTAATTTTCGTAAGTAACACTAAAGGATATTAGATGTTTAAAACAAACAAACATAAATATAGGAAACTAAATCCAAGTCCAAGTTAAGGGTGGTGGTAAATATTCAAAAGATAGGTGAAAAATCATGCTCAAATACTAGATGGGCTACAACTTGACTTTAAATTTGCCTAATAACCAAAGAAAAGAGAAAATATGATTAGCTTGTGAATTATAGAATTCACAAGTTGAACAACATTTAAGAGATTTAGAAGTAGGTCTCATAAGGGAAGCTGCAAGAAAATTTCCCAATGAGTTTTTACAAAGTGGATGTGCTCATCACTATTTCTTAAATTAATGTAACAAATTTATTAACAGAAAGGTTTGTTATAATGTTCCTCAGTGGCAGGAATTATAATAATTTTTAAAGTGCTTTACTTTTTCTTCTTTAATTTTCAGGGAGACTAATGAATTTTAATTTCAAGGGTTGGGTTAGAAGGAGATCCCAGTGGTTTTTACAGAAACACAGAATAAAATATTGCTTAATGCAGCATTTCAGAGGTAAGCAAAACATGGTTCCTCAATACCTGGAGTTCAATTAGGAGACAAACAAAGGTTCTGTCTTTATCAAAGAGGATTATTTTTATTATTTTGTCTTCATCAGAAGGAGAGAGACGCGGGAAGGGGTTATGGGTTTGATTGAAAACACTCACTATTTTGAAATAAAGAGTAGTAATAAAATATAACTACTGATTGGGACTTCCCTGGGGGTCCAGCAGTTAAGACTTTGCCTTCCAATGCAGGGGGTGTAGGTTTGATCCCTGGTCAGGGAGCTAAGATCCCACATGCCTCGTGGCCAAAAAACCAAAACATAAAACAGAAGCAATATTGTAACAAATTCAATAAAGCCTTTAAAAATGGTCCACATCAAAAAAAATTAAAAATATATATATAACCACTGATTATTATGTCTATTTTGAAATATGTCTGTGCATATTTGACTACTGAATTCAACATAATGGTATTTCTGGTATGGCAATGTGGTGTAATTACATATCCTTCAAAGTACTATGAAGATAGAAGAACTTTAATTTTATTATGTATTCCCTTTGCATTATATTTCTAGCAAATCAAGATTTGATGAATTATTTAGTAAGAGTTGGCAAAATGATCCAGCAGTCTCTGCACATAAAGTAATTCTGGTTCCAATAAATGTATTTTTGACAAATGAATTCTGCTCACATGATTTATCAACTTAATGTGAAATGGGACTAAAACAGCAGAGTAGTAGGCTTCTTTTGCACTTGGTCCTGTCTTTGTAGACAAAGAGGAGAAAGGTAGAAAATAAAACATACCTAAGAAGCGGTTGAAAAAGTATTATGTTTGTGTTCAGTTGGCAGCATATGGATCAGACAACAGAAGCAATAAAGACACACAAAGTTCACCTTTATCTTCAATCATGGAAGTTCTTTATGTCTACTGAAGAAAGAAAAAAGCACCACTAGGGTTAACAAAGTGACATCTCACGTCATAAACTTAGTTCCAAGTGGTTCTGGTCAGTTTAGATTCAGAGGCCACAACGGCAGCATGGTTTAACTAGGAGCAGTTTGGATGAAAAATGCTAGAGCTGAAAAATGTATGGAGTCAGTCACTTCCTTGTCCAACATTCTCAGATTTACAGTGATCAAATTGTGGAGGTTTATATGCTTTGAGATCCTTCATCAGCTGACAGTTCTCTATAGAATCTGAAATTGTATGATTGACTGAAAGCATCTGTTCAATTGTTCACTGATGTATAATGTGACAAAAATTTCAGTCCACCCCAGGAAGTAACCTAAAAGGGTCTGTCACTGTAGCAACCCAAAATCCATATGGAGGCAAACACTACATGATAACGCAATAAATTAAAAGAGCAGGCTATATATTCTCATTCACTCAGTCAATTAAGGATACACTGAACACATTACTAATGACAGGTATTCTACCAGGCACAGGATGGGAATATTTTCTGCCCCTGTGGAATATACAATACATGGAAAAATAGCCTAGGGTAACGGTTGCAGAAATCAATGAAAATTGAGCTCACAAAAAAGGTAAAACAAAATAATGTACCTCCTGATGAAGGCACATGAGACCACCTAGGCCACAGTTTTCCCAAAATATCAAAAACAAAGAGAGAGAAATATGTTAAGTGTCATCATAAGGGTACAATAAAAAAAAAAAAAAATCCACAGAGCAGAGAAATTAACAGGGCAAATAACTCATGATTTTTCAAAAAATAAACGGCAAAACAAATAACAAAATAAAAGAATCATGTATAAAAACATATTTAAGGGCTTCCCTGGTGACGCAGTGGTTGAGGGTCCGCCTGCCGATGCAGGGACACGGGTTCGTGCCCCGGTCCGGGAAGATCCCACATGCCGCGGAGCGGCTGGGCCCGTGAGCCATGGCCGCTGAGCCTGCGCGTCTGGAGCCTGTGCTGCGCAACGGGAGAGGCCACAACAGTGAGAGGCCCGCGTACCGCAAAAAAAAAAAACATATTTAAGAGAGACACCAATCCGTTGTAATGTGTTCTTATTCTCTGGTTCATGATTTGAATTCTGATTCAAATAAACAAACTGGTATAAGTGAGAGAGAGAGGCCAGAGACATAGAAATAATGACTAGGTATTTCATAATGCTATGAAAATACTGGGAAATACTGTAGATTTTTATATGTGATCAATGACATAAGGTAAGGATCTTTTAAAGATACATATTGCAATGTTTGTAGAATTTATTTCAAAATAATCAAAGTGAGGTGGGGGGGGGATATAGGTATAGATGAAACAAAATTGGCCATGAGTTGGCAATTTTTGAATCTGGATGATGAGTATATGGGGGTATATTATACTACAGTATTTCCTCTTTTATTTATATTGGGAATTTCCTTTTTTAAAAAAGAAACCCTTTCTTGATAGTGCAATAGAGGAGTAAAGGGGAGTGTAATATGTATGAGAGAGAAATATTAACCTTAGAATGGAGACTCATGAAGGTGACATTTACATTTAAAACTAAAAAATAAGTAGGAGTTATCCACATGCCATATAGGGTAGAGAAAAGTGTTTAAGTCAGGGTACAACATATATGAAAATCTTTGAAGTGGAGAGAAGTTAAGTGGATTATCAACAAAAAAAAAATCCCAAAACACTCAAACTGAAACTGAAAAAAGCATGGTTCTAATTCAGGTTTATTTGCTAGTATTCTGTAAATACACTAAAGTAAGTAATAGGAAGTGCTCTCAGGAAGTGTACTCACGGAAGGGGGCAGCAGATGTGGGCATAAAATATCAGTAATCCTGCTCTCCTGGGAGCGTTTAAGAAGACACTTTCTGAGGCTTACAGATTTCAAAATACTGTGACCAAGATGGTGAGTGGTCTGGAAACTGCTGAAAGAAGAGTATTGGAGGAAGAGGGCTCTTCAGGGACAAGAGAGGGATGACAGGACATTAACAAGACAGTAATTAAATATATATAGGGTGCTATAGGGACGAAGAAGCTGGCTTGTTTGCTATTGCTAAAAGCAAAAGGGCAGAAGGTATATGCTGGTACATATGGTCAGCCTAAGTGGACAGCTGGTGTTATCCTCAAATGCACAGAGATGTAAGAAACTCCCAGAGAGAATTTCAGCCAAGGTTACAGGGCCATTCACTTGTGATATCATAAGTGATATCAATACATTTAATTGGACCAAATCACCTTGGAATCCTTTTTCCAACACTAAAGCACTGTTTTGAAACCAAGATGTGCTTTAGCACATGTACAAAATCTCTCTTCTATTACTCCTAAAGACTTCTCCTCTTCTGTTCATCTCCTCTTTATCTTCTTAGAAATATCTAAAATCCAGGAAACTCTTTAATTGGCACTATTTGAGATTTTTTTTTCAAAGTATGTTCTTAGATCCCCTACAGAAAAATCACAGAAATAGCTTATTAAAAATATACATTTCTATGCCCCATTGTAGACATACTGAATCAAGGTCCTTGGGGAAGGTGCCCAGTACTACGCATTATAACAATTCCTCCAGATGATTCTTATACCCATCTAAGTTTAAAACCATTGTCCAGCCTTCTTCTCTCCAGCATTGTCTGTACTTGTTAATTTTATAGGTAAGCAGTGCTCAATTCTCTCAACTTAGAGTGAGGAACTGAGATTCAGAAAGATAAAGTCCTGGTTTCTAAATATATTTGGCCAGTTTTAGCCCCCTTCCCTCCTTCTGCCAAATGGGTAGCTTTGTGCAGATGCAAGGAACAAGGGGGTATTGAACCTAGTGTTCTATCATGATGAATCCCAAAGTTTGAATATAAAAAAGAATATATATACACTACCAAATGTAAAATAGATAGCTAGTGGGAAGCAGCCGCATAGCACAGGGAGATCAGCTCGGTGCTTTGTGACCACCTAGAGGGGTGGGATAGGGAGGGTGGGAGGGAGACGTTAAGAGGGAGGGGATATGGGGATCTATGTACATGTATAGCTGATTCACTTTGTTACACAGCAGAAACTAACACACCATTGTAAAGCAATTATACTCCAATAAAGATGTTAAAAAAATTTTTTTTTCCATTGCCTTTTCTCTGGGAGAGATCTTAAAGCTCCTACTGCCAAGAGCAAGGAAGCTCAGCAAGACATATCCTGTTGGGTGGTGGTTCCCAATCTTGGCTGCACATAGAATCATTGAAACTTCAAAACAAATACCTAAGCTGGGCCTCACAACAGGACAGTTAAATTAAATGCTCTAGGGCTGAGGGCACCGCATTTCCTTTCTTGGAAGGACCAATTTGGCACCACAACTTTTGTAACTCCACAGCACTTTGTATAGAACATTATTATTTTTGTACTGATCACATTTTTGTAATTATTTATGTTTTAGTGTCTTTGCCCCAGCTCCCCATGGATACCTAGAGTAAGAACTGCAACTTCAGTGCAGACAGTAGGCCCCCAGGACATATGCATATTTAAATGTAAGTGAAATATTGTAGAAAAGCCTAGAAATTGCACATGCTCTAAAATAATTTGTGGAATATCAAAGTTTACTTCATGCTTCCTGGGAGGAAATTTTTGAGCATATTTTGAAAGTCTTTCTCCATTTCTGAAGTTAAAGAATCACTCTAGCATATTTTAGCTACAACTCAGAAGTAGCCTTTTGACTAAACATTAATAAAGTTTCTAAGTCATAAACACACTAAGATTTATCACTTGTCCTAAGGTTGACACTGCCATTATTCTAATTACTCCTTCACTTTCACACATTATTCACGGTGTCCCCAGAGAAGGGAAATGAGCAGAGAGTTCTGCTTTAAGAAAGAATAAATTCATTCTGAGGTTACGTCTTGTATACTCAAAATACCCCCCACATTTGTAAATGGATTATGTTGATCTGCTTTTTGGGGTCACTGAACAGGCACAAAGGGTGTAATCAAATATACACACACATGCACATCGGTACACACACGCTAAAGTGCCTGACACTGGCAAAACAGGAACTGAAAGTCAAGATCTGTGGGCCTTACTTTTAAAAATCTTTTAAAACCATTTAGATGCCAATGTCTCATAGACAAAACCTTGACACCCGGCAATGCACATGCAAGTCTAAAGCCACAGAGGAAAATATCAGACTTTCATCTTCAAAATAAAGTAGAAACTCTTAAGTGCAGAACCTGGTGTCTTCTCTACATCTTACTGGAGGCTCAGCAGAGCGAGGGAACTTGGATGAATGGACTTTTGCTCATACTAGACTGAAGGCTCCTTGGGAGCAAGAATCCCATCAGTTTTGTGGGCTATTGCATGCCTAGGACTTAACACAGTGCCTGCTGCATAAATGTTGTTCAGTGTTTATTAGTGACTGGATGAAAGTCACGCTCACAAAATATTGCACTGATAATGGATAAATCAGAAGTCTGTAAAATAAGAATATGGAAAAGGTCTTTCTAGGTCCTAAAGCTGAATGTTTCTTAGAGGTTGTTGAAAGTTGCTTTAGAGTTTACTTCACAAATAAAATATAACCCAAAAGCTTACAATAAAGAATGACCACGAACTCCAGACAAAAAAAATGTAGGTTGTTCTTTCACATCCTATAATGAATGTAGAAGGAAAGATGCTTCTTAAAAAAATCTTAAAAGCCCTACAGCAGAACTGGAGAAAAAATTGTTAGAAAATAATTTTTGATGGATGAGAGTTACCAATTTTCTAGAAATCAGAAAGGAGATACAGAATTAGTTCCATAATATCTGCTGTTCAAATATTTCAGCCTAATATTCCTAACAGAAAAATACATATCAGGCACAAGAGGTGATTCTTCCTACATTTTATATCTCTAAGACATTGACCTTGGCCACAATTCTCACATGTAGTACAGCAGAACAGATTACAGTTTGCAAGGATGGGTGCCTAGACCTCAAAAGAGAAAGGACATTTCTGCAGCTGAAAATTGTGTGAAATGGGAAAAATCCATCTCTAATTGCAACTTTTTTTTTTTTTTGCGGTACGCAGGCCTCTCACTGTTGTGGCCTCTCCCGTTGCGGAGCACAGGCTCCGGACGCGCAGGCTCAGCGGCCATGGCTCAGGGGCCCAGCCACTCTGCGGCATGTGGGATCTTCCCGGACCGGGGCACGAACCCGTGTTCCCTGCATCGGCAGACGGACTCTCAACGACTGCGCCACCAGGGAAGCCCAAATTGCAACTTTTAACATGACTTACATGACCTAAAACATAGTTATAAAAGCCAGATGGCACTTTCATGTCTTTGATTTGGGGTAATTATTTTTATAGCTGAAAGATTTCTAGTGTCTCTCACATTACTTTTGGCCATAAACAGAAGACTTTTGATTTTCAGCTTCCTCCCTGCTAAAGAAAAAAGAAAAGAAGAGGTATTCTCCCAAAAATCATTTTCACAGGGAAAAATGATTGCCCCAACTTAATTAGGCAAGAGGATGGTTAATTAACACAGCTTGAGGAAGTAACCCCATATCTGACATACCCATGGGTCAGAGTCATTTAGACCCACTAGTTCCAACCACAATTATCTCCCAGTTGTTGGCTGGGTGCATGTAGCTACAGCTACATGACTAGTCTCTGTGCTTCCATTCATGTTAATGAAATCCATTCTCCACACAACAGCCAAAGTGATCTTTTACAAAAAATCCCTTCCAATGACTTCCCCTGACATTTAGAATGAAACCAATATTTTATCCCATATTCCACGTGGTCCTCATGATCTAGTTAGGCTTGCTTTGGCCATTAAAACTTAGGAAATTGTTGAGAGAGAAAGAATGTAAGCTCTGGATAAACGTAGTTTAACAGGTTTGACCTGGAGATGTGACCTGCAGGATTCCCAGCATCCACTATACCAACAGTTTCTTTCAGCCCATTTTTTCCCTCTGTCCTTGTATTTAGACTATTCAGTCCTAAAAATCTCTAATAAACCTTATTTTCCCCTCCTAACTAGAAATGTCCCAAGTATCTGCAGCAGAAACACAGATTCTGCTACTGAAACTTATTCAGATCTGAGGAATCTAAAAGAAGTATCATTTTCACTTAGATTATTTTTCCTTTGGATACTTTTGCTTTTTTATCTCAATATTAAAAATTAACAGCTTGGGCCAACATTATGAAACCAGTCTGACTCTTAGAGGTATATCAACAGCAAGAAAACGACAACTATCTATGGATATAAGCAATCAGCCTGGAGTGGAAGGAAGAGTCCAGAAATGGACACCTCAGAGCTAATCCCTACCTGCTTGCCCATCACCTGGCACCCAAGAGGCTCCTCTCATAACCTCTCTCTCTGTCTCCTTTTCAGTTTTACCTTGGATTCATCATATTATTAGCCTTGTTAAGAAACAAACTTTGGGATTTTTGATAATTATTGATTCTTTCATTTGTCAATTTCTGCTTCTATTATTATTATTTCCTTCCTTCTACTCTTTTGGGAGCATTTATTTCATGTCACTTTCTAAAATTTTTAGAATGAATACTTAATTTATTCTCAGGCTTATTTACTTTCTAATGTAGGTGTTTAAGACTATAAACTTCCTCTATTCACAGCATTACCTGCATTCCTTAATTACTGAATATGTTTTCGGCTCTAATGATAATATTCATTGTCTTCAATTAAAAGTAACTTTTAATTTGATTGTGATATCTTGTTTGACCTAAGAGTTATTTAGACACATATTGCTTAATTTCTAAATTTTTGGCAATTACATGTTATTGCCTTCTAGCTTAATTCTAAAATAGTCCTAGAACTTACTCGTTTGTATCTCAACTATCTGACATTTGTTAAGAATTGAACAATAGCTTAACGCAGTCCATTTTGTTAAAAATACTATGTGCATTTGAAAACAGTATGTGTTTTTAAATTCTTGGGTTCAGTATCATCAAGTTTGTCCAGGTATATCAAGTAGACTCATTCATTTTTCACATTTTCCATATTTCACTAAATTTACTGGACTATTCTATCACTTAAAGAGAAAGCTATGTTACAGTTTTCTAACGGAATCATCGAGATATCTATTTTGCTATTCATTTCTGTATACTTTTGCTTTGTAAATTTTTATACAGTATCATTAGATACATTTGTATTTAGAATTATTATATTTTCCTAGTGAATGAACTCTTTGATCATTATGAAGTTACCACTGTTTATCTTTAATAATAATTCTTATCTTAAAATCTGAATTCTCTGATATAAATTTGCTATAGCTTTTTTCTGCTTAGTGTTTGTATGATATTATTATTTTAAATTCCTTTTCTGTCAACTTTACACTTAAGATGAATCTACTGTAAGCAACATATACGTGAGGTTTTTCCCTGAATCTGGTTGATGATTGCAGTAGGTTGAACAGTGGTCCCCCAAAACATATTGAGTCATCCCCTTTGCCCTACTCCTTTATGCTGCCTAGTACATAGGCAAGATTTCCACAGTTCAAGAAATCATTTTGAAACATAAGGCACCTTAAAGATAGATGGTATGTGATATGAATTGAAGGAAAGAAAATCATAAGAAGACTGGATTTCCAATGAATGTGAGTCTATGTTTCTGGCTCTTCTCTTCCATATTCTTAAGGTTACTATTATTTCCATACACTGCTATGAACAGTTGAGTGAAAGTTATATCTGAATACAATTTCAAAGAACTATTAATACTTAACTAAACATTTTATTCTTATTCTGATATAAAGAGACTTTTGTACATCAGCCAACAACTGATAATACTGAAACTCAGGACATGTTTTTCCACCAAAACATCTGACCAAGTATAAATGAACTTCCAGGCATCAACACATTAGTTGATTGGAAGAATGCTTTTGCAAAATCAGTTTGAATATTATTATATTTCATCTACTGTATTACTTGCTACTTCTACTAATATTTCTATCCATGCCTTTGCTCTTTTCCTTTCTTCCTTTTTCTGTCATATTAGGTTTGCTTAGCATTCTATAAATATTCCTTCTACTAATGATATGAGTTGTGTGACAGCTAACAGCTTACATTATTTACAGTCTTTGTTTTTTAGAGTGAAATAGGAAACCATCAAATGCAATGATTTACTCAGCTGCAGTACACAAGGTACTCCAGTCCTACTGAAGAAGAATAATTGTTATGGTAATTTAATGATATATGCAATGCCTGCTATTAGCTATTTATTAATATATGAATACTTGAGATCTGCTGCTACTAGTGCAAGTGAGAACAACTTATTTTTCAATCAAACCTAATTGCCAATGTTGTTACATGGAAAGAAATTTAACTCTTCTCATCAGATTTATTGGATTGCACAATTCTTGCCAGATTTCATAGTGACATATAATTTATATTAATGTCAGGATGTTATATTTAGAGTTGAGATAAATCCTAACCTCTAACATGCCAATCTACAGGAGCAAGAAAATAGCAGGAAAGGATAGATGTTGAAAACAGTAATTTACATATTATTTTGGAATCCCACTTTGCAGGAATCAGTAACCTGAGGAGTGCTGCTTCTTGGCAGTTTATCCCCTGTGGTCTTGAAGGAACAGCGACCACAAATAAGGTGTAAAACTTATAACTTCTCTCAGTGCCTGCATTCAGTCTTTACTGCAGGATTATCAAATGAGAGAGTGAAAAAATGGAACGAGGTAGTTCAGCAGAGTGTCTAAGCCATCCAACCTTGATTACTGGGATTTAGATACATATCTAATCTAGTTGAAAGAGAACAGAATCCTTTAACCACCAACATCCTTTTGTAATTAGTGAGAATTACATTCTATACTGAATGGTAAAGGATACCAAGAAGAAAAATCAGAATTAGTCAGGTTCTAGCATTATAATCTTAGATACTGGGATTCCAGAAAACTCCATCCCTTTGTTAGGGATGTCTTCTAAAAGAGATTCACTGGGAAGATCTGTGCTACTCTGGGGGGAAAAACCCTACAGAAATGCACAAGGCTTGTTGGTGCTATTTTCTTCCACAGAATCTCAGCTATTTCAATTTAGAGCTGTGTTTTGGTTTCATCACTACTAAGTCTTCCTTGATATCTATCAGCTCTGTGAATTAAGAAAAAATATTTAACATTTATTTGGCTTCTTTTTATTTCTGTAAAATATGGGATAATAACAGTATTTATTTCAAAGTGTTACTGTGACGATTAAATGAGTTATATGCCATTTACTTAAAACAGAGTCTGAGAGACAGAAAATAAAATCTGAATATTAATGATCACTCCCATTACCATTATCATGCTGATTACCATCACAGTCATCACAGCAGTATTATCTATCGACTGATTGGTCAGCATCCTCATCATTGATCCTCAGTCTTCAGTTCTGAGTTTTATACAGTTTATATACAAAAGTGGAGGACTTGTTGTATGAGAAAAGCATCCTTGACATGTTTATTCCTGACTAGGTGGTTGAGACTTATTATTTCTGCATGTACTGAGTGAATGAAACTAACCCTGCTGCTCTATTCACAAATAGCTGGACTAGGTTGAGTTGAAGGTTGAAAGAAACCATAAATACTGTAAATAGATATACACACATACACACAGTGAGAGAAAGAGAGAAAGAGAGAGAGAGAGAAAGAGAAGCCCAGCTTCAGTAACCCCTTACTTCATTTCCCTTTTTCCTTAACAAGACTTTATTCTAATCCTGCTCTTGTTAGGATTAGAATCTTTGAACTCAGGGATCTTTGAACCCTGATGTAATAAAGACAATTAATACAATCATATCTCCTGGCTCCTACAAGAAGCCCTGCATTTATAGGCTTCTCAGTCCCACCTACTTAGGGTGGTAGTCAAATCTTATTTCTTGGAACAACAAAGCTGTCTCATTTTGCCAATTTGTTATCTCCTCCTTGGGACAGTTTATTTCCTGCATTAGTGAAGACAAAACACAGCCTCTGTTACAACACAAATTTTTAACCCCTGGCCTCAAAATTCAATTCAGATATCTTCAGCCAGACCTCACTGACTCAACATAGAACATACATATTTTACATATATATATATATATATTTTTTAACCAGAAGCCTAAATATGCAATTCTTTGAAGGGTAGAACACTGTGAACCAAAGTATTTTGAACTTTAGAGAAAACATGTTTCAGATTAAGAGTTAGTTTATGTAAATTATTTTCTCACATACAGAGAACCATTTATCTCCATAACCATTTACTTTAAAATACAAATTTAATATGTATTAGAAACTTATTTTTAAAGGTTGCTTCTTGGAGACACCCCAGTTGGACCTGAATTGGGCTTTACACGATATGTCATTTCTATTTCTTTGCTTATTTAATCTCCTCACTTGGCAGAGGCATTCCCAGGAAGCACTTACACTTCCCCCAAATGCCTTAGAACATGAAAGAGAGAAGGCACTAGAATTTTAAGCCAAGCTTGGATACCCACACAAGCTGACATGGTACCCAACCTTCAAATATGGCAGAAGAGTGAAAGAATAATATATCAGAGAACACCGTATTCAACAGAATATGGGTTACTGGTGGTTGCATAAACAAGGCAAGGTAGGAAGTATCCATCATTTACTAATGGCCAGCTGTGCCCCATATCTCACAAGATGGATTGCAGGAACCAAGACGGGCCCACGACTCAAAATGTCACAACTTAGCTTTTTGTTCATTCACTGTCCAGTAGAGGAAAAAAAAAAAAAAAAGAAAAACTAGATAGATAGATAGATAGGATTTGGGGATTATGTTGTTGCCTGTGTACAGACAGTAAAAAAGAATTGTTGTGCCAGATATCTACAAAAATATCTAGTGAAGGAGAGATAAAGAAGTGTTTTTACAACAACTATTGTGCTTTCTGCACTGTGCTTAGAACACGGAATACTCTATTTTCAAGTGGAGTATAGTCAGGTTGAGGAGGCAAGACTAGACTGGATGAAAACAAATGGGAGTCAGAACTGGTGCAATAGGTTGAAATTGTCAGAAAACACTGCCATCATCTTAAGATCATCTTATGTGGAATATAGTAGTTTGGAAAAAAAAGAGTGAATTCAGATATAAAGAATCTATTTATCTGACAACCAGGTTCAGTAAAGTCAATCTCAATCTGCAATCAGCAATATGCTTAGTTCTATGTCAAAAAGGTTCTCTAGAAAGAAGGATGCCTGCATTAATTGCTACATGATTGTAGTGACCATGTGCTGTGTCTGTTGCTGGATTTATTTGCATTGAGTCTGGGGCTTTTGCACCTGACAGCTCTCTAATAGGAACTGTTCCTGTTGAGTCTTCCTCCACACCTTTGGGTGTGTCAGTCACCTCACCTGGAATAACTTAACCTTTTTTCCAACCATCCAACTTTTTCTCATCCTTCAGGGCACATTCAAGTTCTTCTTTAGTGGAGTTTCCTCCAATGGTAAGCATCTTTATTTGTCAAGTGTTTGAGAGTTAACCTTGCCTCCCCCCAAACAGATTTTTAAAATTTCCTGTTTGTGTTTAATTACACTAATGATCACAAAGGAAGCTGGAGTTTTTTTTTTTTTTTTCATTACGGTATAATCATGTTGTAAGTTTGGCCAACAGAATGACAGAATGGGCATGAAAGTAATAGGCACATTTCTAGACATGTTCCTAATTAAAAGATAAAACAAAATCCTATTTATGATTCTTTTATCTATTCCATTCCACGGTGACACTGGAAGCCCTTGTAAAGAATATGTAGTACCAAATTCAAAGACTGGAGCCCTCATCAGTACTTTTAGAAGTGCTGCCTAGGAGACCTCTCCAACCAGCAACATCAAAGTTAAATTTTGCGTCAATGAAAAATAAACTCTCTCACTTTGTCACAGCTTTCCCTTTCCCTCCCCATATCCTCAAGTCCATTCTCTAGTAGGTCTGTGTAGTGGCATGGACATATATACACTACCAAACGTAAAATAGATAGCTAGTGGGAAGCAGCCGCATAGCACAGGGAGATCAGCTCAGTGGTTTGTGACCACCTAGAGGGGTGGGATAGGGAGGGTGAGAGGGAAGGAGACGCAAGAGGGAAGAGATATGGGAACATATGTATATGTATAACTGATTCACTTTGTTATAAAACAGAAACTAACACAACGTTGTAAAGCAATTATACTCCAAAAAAGATGTTAAAAAAATAAATAAACTCACATTTTAAAATAACTGGTTTTTTTTTTATTACAATAGCAAGTTAATTACCCTGAGTGATATACTGCTTTCTCTATTTATTCATTATACAAGTTAATACACGCTCAACACTTAGAACCATGCTTGGCACATAATAAATGCTTAATAATGCTAGTTGTCATTATAATTACTACTACTAGTATATTTCTACTAATGTAATCCTTTCAACTAGAATTTAATGAGTACTCACTAGGTACTAAGCATGTTCTTGAGCACTGTAGAAAAATTCAGTTAATAAGCACTGCCTTTGTTCTTGAAGAGTTCACAGTCTATTAAAAATAAAATAATAATTATAGTAATAAAATAACTAACATCTATTGAACTTTGCCTGAAGTGTGCCACTGTTGTATGATATCTTTATATATTAATTCCTTTGTTTTTTAAAATAACTTTATATCAACCCATTTTACAGTTGTGGAAGCTGAGGCACAAAGAGATGAAACGCAGTGCCCAATGCTGCAAAGCTGATAACTGGAAGGGCCAGCATTTACATCTAAGTTAGGGAGTCTAACTTCAGTGCCTGTGCTTTTATCTTCCATGCTGTGCTGCCAATGAGAATTATGTGAATTGATGGAGCTGTGTACAGAATGTGATGAAGACACTTCATTGAGCAGGTGACACTAGAACAAAGTTTGATAGATGAGTAGAAGTTTGCCAGGTGCACTATAGTGTTAAGGATACAATTTTTAATTAATAAATTATTTACTGTGGATTTTGATTGACTGAGTAATTGATTAATGAGGCCAATTTTAGGAAGCATTGGGCTAGACAGTCTAAAAGCTTTTAATTAGTGATGACTCTTGATTGTAAGAAGGAGAAGTCCAGCTTAAAGTATACTTAGAAAAAAGGAGGGGAACACTTATGAAGTCACATGCAAACGCTCAAAAGATGTAATCAGGACAACGCCTGTCTGCTTTCATTCTTATGAAGACTTTTTTTCCATATTGGGTAAAAAAGTGGACACCATTACTCAGGGCTCATATGTTATGGACCCATTAGCCTCTACAAAAAGAGCACTGAGATGGATACCAAGTTACCATGCCAATTCTTCCTCCTAGGCACACAGGAGGACCCATTGTCTAGCCTCATCTCCACATTGCTGGAGCCATGTGACTGAGCTCTTGCCAGTGAGTTGTAGGAGGAAAAGGTCTAAGTCCTTTCAGGTTTGGCTCTTAGACATATTTTTTCTGTGTCGTCCAGCCTCATTTCTCTGGTGCAGTGACCTTGACAGCCACATGTTTTATATGGTGAAGTCACAAGCAAGAGTATGGCCCAAACCAAACTGGATTTTCCTTGACCTATAAATATATCTTTATTTTGTTAAGTTGCTGAAATGCCAGGGTTAATTTGTTACTGCAGCATACCCTAACCTATCCTGATTAATACAATACCTGATTTATGCAAGTCTCAGAGATAAATCTTGGTGGACTAAATTGTCTTACATGCTAATCTCTGAAATAAGTACTATGCAAGAGTTCAGAATAATCCAAATGGTCATGCAAAGGAACAGAGATGGGAAAAAAACTATGTCCACTATGTATTCTACAGTCTTTGTCTTATGGTAGGTAACTCATAATAAACATAGTTGCTAATTAACTAGACCATTAGTAATCACATCAATATCTACCAGTATCTGAAAAGACAATCTTTCTGAGAATAAAGCTGTGTGGCCTATTTCCATATATAATCTGTTCAACATTTTAGCTTGATAACCAAACATTTCTTTCTGCCTGAAATTTTTCTTCTCACTCACATCTTATTTCATGTCTAGGGGTTAATGCTGCTTAATTCAGTCATCTTATTCAGATATAGAAAAGCTTTATGTGCATTTCTTATTTTTTGCTAACACTGTCATCTGACTTTGTTTTTATTAAATATTAATACATTTGTCTTCAGGAATAATTAAATTTCTTCCCTTGCAAAGCCCATGGAAGTAGAAAGTGAAATTGAAGGGATCACTGTTGGTATGGTGCTTGAGGGAGTCTCATCTAAATTAATCCTATTCGGGGGCCAATTTTTATTACAGATAATATCTGTGCATTTAGGAAATAAAAAGGGAATGCTAGAATTCCGAGTCCACAGAATAATCTAGTCCTTCTTTGTACTGCAGCTTGTATAATGCAATCATGGGAATCTTTAAAGAAATACAATTTTTCTCACTTTAAATTTCAGACTTTTTAGGAAAACTACTTCTACAATTGGGCATAATCTTAAACACCAACTCCTGCCATAGGATAAATTATTCCTTTTATCTTAAACTATATTTTTTATGCTCTAAAACTGTATTTGGATTCATACTACAAATTGGTACTATACTGAATTCTGTGAAGTATTTTAGAGTAGTCAGAGGCAGGGAAAATAAGAGGTGCACATCTAAATGCCCAGAGCAGTAATATAAACAATAAGTTAATTTGTAATTAAGAAAAAAAAAGATAATCACAACTGAAAAGAATGCTCTTGATAAACATGAAAGAAAAGGTATTTAAAATGACATGAAGAATGGGTTTGTGCAAGAATAAAATTTTTTAAATAGTAAGGTACTTTTATTTGAGGTATTCAAGCATGAATGGAGAAACCATGTGACAAGGTTACTTTAGAAAGAGATAGGCATCGCATGAGGATTGGGCTAAATTATTATTAATATCATCATACCATCATTATGATGATTCATTAGAAAGTGTATTCTCAGTATTCTTATACCAAAGTTCTCTGTGACTTAATATTAACTAACATGGATTAAATAGTAATAATTTATCAAACATAGTAATAACTCCTTTACATTGACTAGCACATTTAGTGCTAATAAAAAGCCTATGATGTAGAAACTACTATTATCCTTATGGTCATATGCATGTTTGCAAGCATATATTCAGAAATTTTTCAGACCAATTTAAAAAAAAAGTTAGAAAATAATTACAGTAAACACTCCCACCTTCACTAACTGCTTCATTCTCTCCCCACACACAGGCTCAGGATGCCAAACCATTTGAAGATAGGGTGCATCCGTAGCAACTTCCACATGTGTATCTCAAGAACAAGAACAGTGAAGAATCCATTTCTCAGTGTCAAAGACGTTCCCCTACACAACCACAACACTACTATCATACAACATTAATTCAACTATATCCTACAATATTCCTTCCATTTTCAATCTCCAGTTGTCTGAAAAGCATACTTATGATTTCCTTTTAAAGGCAGGATCTAGTAAAAATTCATGCAATTATTTTGGCTGATATGTCCTTTTAGTCTTCACAATTTAAACTAGATCCTCCAACAACCTATATTTCTCAAAATATTGAATCCTTTGTGACTCCAGGTCAGTTCTCCTAAAAATTATTCCACATACTTGATTTGCTGACAATTTCATAATTTTGAGATTCAGATAATCACACATTATATGTGTTTGGGGGAATGCTCTAAACATTCTAGAAAAGCAGTTCAAAGGCCACTTCTGAAAATAAACTTTCTACTATTCCCTCATTAGCTCAAATACTGTTCTTTCTCTCCCTCTTCTATGATTATTCTTCAGCTCACCCTGTGGAAACATGTCTTCTTTATCTTGTACAACAGAAATATGCATAGCCACTAATTGCCATGCACTGTTGAAGGCCTGGAGATGTGTGCCTTTCTAACATACAGGAAAATACAAATGATATTTTTGGAGTAATGAAAGTATGAACATAAGATACACTGGCCAACTTCATTACCTATTAAGTTCTGCTTCATTATCTAGCAAGTTTTAAACTTAATAACGAGAATGAAAAGGTAGATTCCTTCACAGTAAGGCTTAGGACACCAAAATAAATTTGAGGTGGATTAAATTTTGAGCATAAAAAACTGTAAGACACTCACAAACATATAGTGAATAGTTTTCATAAATGTGAAAAGAGATTTTCTAAAAATACATGCAATTAAATAAACCAGAAAGGAACTGAAAAACTTAAATGCAAATCAAGTTCTTTATATATCAAAACATGTAAACCAAATTAAAAGGCAAACAAAGCCAAGGAGAATATCTGTGAAATATTACAGAAAAAAATTAGTATTATTCTCTGAAGAGCTTACATGTTAACAGGAATTATACTAAAATCCCAAAAGGTAAGTAGGAAAAGGGAATAATGTGATTTATAGAAAAAGGTATTTACAAATAAAATTTATTTAAAATGTTTAATTTTATGAATGTTTAAAGAAATTAAAATTAACAAAACAATAAAATACTTATCTAGCAAATGTTCAAAGATTTTTTAAAAATCCAGTATTTGCAAGTATGCAAGCAAATGACATTTTCATTCATCCATCCTGTGAATTTAAATATTCCTATCGGTCTATAAGAAACAAACTAGGAATATAATATCAATAGCCTTATGAAAGTCTCTACCATTTGACTCATTATTTCATCTTATAGGATGTACCCAAAGAATGAGAAAATCTACCAAAGAAATAAATAGGTTTTATGCAAATCAAAACAAGTAATGGCTAAACAAATTCAAGTGAAGCTACAGGATGGCTTTACTATAAAAAAAATTTTAAAAGTATAACTTGAATGGGAACATGATAACATACTAATACAAATAAATAACATTTATATTTGATAAATACTACATTGTATATGATTTATATAAATATTTATTTTATATGATAAATATATAGTATGATACTAATTATGAATTATAAAAACATACTTTTATTAAGTAAATATTCTGGGATTAACTCTGAAAGTAGGCTCCTGAGGTGTTTTTGTTTTCTTTTTTGCATCTTCCAAATTATTTCCAATAATCATGTATGCATTAAAGTTGAATTGTTTTAAGTGTGTAAATAAACTTAAAAAATATTTAGGTTAAAGCAATTATACTCCAATAAAGATGTTAAAAAAATATTTAGGTGCTGCTGTCAGATGATCTTACTGGTTGGAGAGTGACTTCATGTTGAGGTGAATAGTCACAAGTAGGCTACAATGATTTGGTACAGTGATTTGGGTTTTGAAAGAAGCAGTAGGTGCATCATATTTTCCTTTCCATTCTCTGTTGTTTAACTATGCTGATACTTGACTGGGTCTCAACAATATGGATGTGCGTTTGTCAGCCTCAGCTAAAGCCTCAACAGACAGCTTGGATGCTTCTTGACAATCATATCGAGGTTGGTCCAAAGTAGGCAGCCTGTCAATGACTGATTACCTCTGGGAACCCTGGGGAGTTTTACATTTTATATATACTTCTCTACCCTCGGGAAATTTGGCATTATCTGTGTTCACCTCTATCTGGCACAATAAAGACTCTCTAAATACATCTCAAAGTTGTCTTCATTTGCAAAATGCACAAATTTTGTTCATCTCAAAATTGAGGGGTTTTTTTTGTTAACTGTAAAGTTTTGAAAAACTCAGTTATACTCTCTATGCCTTAATTTCAAAACTGACAAAAACACAATCTGAATAGCTTAATACTTATTAAAGAAATCGAGTTTGTATTCAAAAGCTTCCCACAATTATAATTTCCTGCTTGGATGGCTTCACCAGAATTTTGTATTAAACTTTTAAAGAAGAAATAATACCAATTAAATATAAACTATTTCAGAAGATAGAGGCAGCATTTCTAACTTATTTTATGAGGCCAGAATAATCAAATAATTCTGATACCACAACCAGAACCAAGAACATTACAAAAAATAAAATTACAAACCAATATTCATTGTGAATTTAAATGAAGAATACTTAACAAAATAGTAGCAAATCAAATTAACATTATATAAAAATGAAAAAAAAAACAGGTAAAGTTCAAACCAGGAATGCAAAGTTGAGTTAATATTTATAATTAGATAAATATAGTTCACCATATTAATAGAATAAAGGCTACATAAAAATATAACCAGCTCAGTAGAAGTAGAAAAAGACTTGACAATGTCAACACATATTTATAATTTTATTTCATTTATTTTTTTAAACATAACAGCTTTATTGAAATATAACTCATATAACACAAAATTCACCCATTTAAAATATCCAACTCAGTGGTTTTTAATATATTCATTGAATTGTGCACACCATTACCACAATCAATTTTAGAACATTTTCATCACCCCTGCCCCCAGAAGAAACAGTGTATAGATTAGCAGTCACTTCCCATTTCCCTCAATCCCTCCCACCAGCCCTGGGCAACCACTAATCTACTTCCTATCTCTACAGATTTGTCTATTTCAGACATTTCATATAAATGGAATCTCATAATATGTGGTCTTTTGTGACTGGCTTCTTTCATTTAGCATGTTTTCAAAGGTCATTCAGACTGAAGTATGTATCAGTACATCCTTCCTTCTTATTGCCAAATAATATTCTGTTGTATGGACTAGACAACACTTTATTTACCCATTCATCATTTGATGGACTGATGAATGAATAAATAAATTTGGGTTATTTCCCCTTTGGGCTATTACAAATAATGCTGTTATGAACATTTGTCTGTAAGTTTTGTGTGGATGTAGGTTTTCATTTCTCTTGGATATATATTTAGGAGTGGAATTGCTGGTTTATATGGTAACACCTATGTTTAATCTTTTGAAGAACTGCTAGATTGTTTTCCAAAGCAATTGGATCATTTTTTGAGGATTCCAATTTCTCTACATCCTCACCAACACGTATTATTTTTTGTCTTGAGGATTCCAGTTTCTCTACATTCTCAACAACACATAGTATTTTAATTTTTAAAAAATCTGCAAACTGGAATAAAAAGAAACTTCCTCCATATAATATAGCACACATATGCAAGACCTAAAGCCACCATCATGCTTAATGGTAAAAAAAAATGATTGGGGACCCAGCAAGTATGTTCACTTTCATCATGTCTTTGAACGCTGTACAAAAGGTTTATCTATAACAAGATAAGTAAATATAAAGCATACAGATTGCAAAAACACAAGTAAAATGTATTTTTTTCAAATACAGTTATGTATGTGTAAAATCTTACGGAAAGTACAAAAAAATCCTCAACTTAATAAGTGAATTTAGTAAAGGAACAAGAAACAAAATCATTAATCGATATAAATTTATCTTTATAGATTAGTAGACTAGTAAATAATTGGGATATTAAATCAAAATACATGATTTGTCATCATTTAGAAAAAATTAAATACTTAGGGATAATTGTAGTAAAAATGTGCAGGTATTATGCACTGGAGAAAAAAGAAAACACTGATGAACAAAACTAAAGTAGACAGAATAAAAGGAAAGATAATCCATATTAATGCAATGGAAGATTCTATTTGTTAAGACATCAATTCTTTCCCTTAACATTTCTTTTAAGGCTAGTCTATCTCTCCTTCAATTATGAATGATAACTTTACTAGGCAGTGTATTCTTCGTGGTAAGGTTGTTTGGGTTTGTTTGTTTCTTGTTGTTGTTTTTCCCCTTTCAGCACTTTGAATATTTGGTGCCAGTCCCTTCCAGCCTGTAAAGTTTCTGTTGAAAATTAGATGATAGTCTTATGGGGGCTCCCTTATATGTAACTAGTTGTTTGTCTCTTGACACTTTTAAAATTCTCTTTAACTTTTGACTTTTTTTTTTTTTTGGCGGTACGCGGGCCTCTCACTGTTGTGGCCTCTCCCGTTGCAGAGCACAGGCTCCGGACGCGCAGGCTCAGCGGCCATGGCTCATGGGCCTAGCCACTCCGCGGCATGTGGGATCTTCCTGGACCGGGGCACGAACCCGTGTCCCCTGCATCGGCAGGCGGACTCTCAACCACTGTGCCATCAGGGAAGCCCTAACTTCTGACATTTTAATTATAATGTCTCTTGGTGTGGGTCTCATTGGGTTCATCTTGTTTGAGATACTGTGATTCCTGGGTTTGATGCTGTTTCCTTCACCAGGTTAGGGAAGTTTTCAGCCATTATTTCTTCAAATCCATTTTCTCTCCCATTCTCTTTCTCTTCTCCTTCTGGGACCCCTATAATGTGAATATTAGTATGCTTGATTTTGTACCAGAGGTCCCTTAAACTACCTTCAATTTAAAATTAATTTGTTTTCTTTTTACTCTTCTATTTCCACTTCTCAGTGTCTTCCAGATCACTGATCCATTATTTTGTATCCTCTAATCTGCTGTTGATTCATTTCAGTTTTTTATTCTTCAGATATATTTTTTAAACATCTTTTTTATCTTTTCATTGAAGTTCTCACTGTGTTCATTCATACTTCTCCTGAGTTTGGTGACCATATTTATGACTATTACTTTGAACTCTTCTTCTAGTAAATTTCTTATCTCCAATTTTTCAGTTCTTTTTCTGAGGTTTTCTCTTGTTCTTTTCATGGAAGGTATTCTTTCTCTTCTCATTTTGCCTAACTCTCTGTGTTTGTTTCTATGTATTAGGTATTCAGCTATATATCCTGGTCCTAGAAGAGTGGCCTTAGGTAGAAGGTGTCCTGTGGGGTCCAGTGGCACAACCTCCCCTGGTTACCAAAGCCAGGTGCTCTAGGGGTATCCCCTGTGTGAACACTTTCCTGTTGTAGTTTGGTCACGATTGCTTCAGATATCCTGATGGGTAGGGCTGGTCCCTGGCCTGGCTGTTTATAAGACCTGGCTGTAACTGCTGTGGGTGCCCTGATGTACAGGGCTGGCCCCTGGTGCATCTGGCTGTGAGATACGGCCATGACTATTATGGGAATGATGGTGTACAGGACTGACCCCTTGAAGCAAGAGCCACTTTGAAAGGGCACTGGTACCAGCTGTGGCTTCCTGTGGGGTGGGGTGGGAACCACTTTAGAGGGGTGCACAGTGTTAGCTAGGTTGATTAAGAGTGAAAGAAATGGTGCCCATGAGTGCCAGTCTAGCTGGGTGGATGGAGAGTAAAAAACAAATGGCACCCACCAGTGCTTTCGTCCCTGAAGAAAGTTTCACCAGATCACTGCTCCTCTAGAACATGCCCTAATAAATGTCAGTAAATCTCCTCCTATGACCCAGTTGTTTTCAAGCTGCTGTCTCTGTGCTGGGACTGGAATTAAGTGAGTTTGTGTGTGTGTCTTTCAAGAGTGGAGTCTCTGCTTCCTATGGTCCTCCAGATATAAGCCTTGATGGTTTTCAAAGCCACACATTATGGGGACTCATCTTCCTGCTGCAGGTATCCTGGGCAGGGGGTCCCAATGTTCAGACCCCTTGCTCCTCAGAGGGGTTCCTCTGTGGTTGTGGTATCTCTTCCATTCTAGGTCATCCCCTCCGGGGTGTGGGTCTGACTGGACTGCATCTCTGCCTATATTCCCTCTCAATGTGACCTTTTCTTTATATCCTGAGTTGTAGGAAATCTGTTTTACTAGTCTTCAAGTTTGTTCTCAGAGATAGTTGTTCTATATGTAGTTGTAGTTTTGGTGTGTCTGTGGGAGGATGTGAGCTCAGAATCTTCCTACTCTGCCATCTTGATCCCAGCAGGCATTTTTTTGTCAAAAACTGACAAGTTTGTTCTTATATATATATATATATATATATATATATAGAGAGAGAGAGAGAGAGAGAGAGAGAGAGAGAGAGAGAGAGGGGGAGAGAGAGAGAGAGAGAGAGAGAAATATAAAGGACCTAGAACTCCCAAATTAACCTTGAAAAAGCAGCACAAAGTTGGAGAAGTTACAGTATATAAGATTCTTGTAATGCTACAGTAATCAAAATAATTTGTTAGTATTGCAAGTATTTTTGCAAGTATTGCAAAAATCGATCAGTGGAACACTGGGAATAAACCCACTGTCATCTGATTTTTAAAAAGATGCCAAACAATTGTCGGTTGGCAAACTGGCTCCCATACAGCAAGGGCAAGGGTAGACCAAAGAAAGAGACAGGCTACTCCAGATTGGTAGGTGGCAGATTTATAAGCAAGGGAACTTAACTTGCAAGGTTTGTCTTGGGTGGTCGCAAGAGAAGATCTCTGCCCCTGCCCACAAGAATCTTAAAAGTTTATACATTTGTCCCTCGGTATCCACAGGGGATTGGTTCCAGGACCTCTTGCAGACACCAAAATCTGAGGATGCTTAAGTCCCTTACGTAAAATGGCACGGTATTGTCACATAACCTATGCATAACCTCCTGTACACTTTGAATCATCTCTACATTGCCTATAACATGTAATATAATGTAAATACTATGTAAATAGTTGTAAATACAATGTAAATACTGTGTAAATGGTTATCAACACGCAGCAATTGAAGTTTTGCTTTCTGAAACTTTCTGGAATTTTTAAAAAAGTGTTTACAACCAGCAGTTTGTTGAATCCAAGGATGCTATAGAGGCCTCACCTGGGTTCAGTCAAGTATTCAGAGGGTTGCAACAACACCTTACTCTCTCAAGGCTAAGTCCTTAAAAATGGCTCCCATTGTGAGAAGAGTAGTCAGAATGTACATTACAAGGACAGGGGAGGGCGTGAGGGGCCTCCAGTTGCCTGGGTCAAGCTCTTGGTTCAACCGGTGGTCACTTCGATCTCTTCCAACAACAATTCAGAGGAAAGTATTTTTAACATGTGGTTCCAGAATAACTGAGTAAACCTCAACCACTACCTCACATTTCATACAAAATTAACATGTGGTGCATCACTGGACTTCCCTGGTGACGCAGTGGTTAAGAATCCACCTGCCAATGCAGGGGACACGGGTTCAAGCCCTGGTCCGGGAAGATCCCACATGCCACAGAGCAGCTAAGCCCATGCACCACAACCACTGAGCCTACGCTCTAGAGCCCATGAGCCACAACTACTGAAGCCCGCGTGCCACCACTACTGAAGCCCACGTGCCACCACTACTGAAGCCCGCGTGCCCTAGAGCCCATGCTCTGCAACAAAGAGAAGCCACTGCAATGAGAAGCCCGCGCACCGCAACGACGAGTAGCCCCCACTTGCTGTAACTAGAGGATGTCCACATGCAGCAACAAAGACCCAACACAGCCAAAAATAAAAACAAACAAAAAAACAACATTGGCATGTATTTTAAAAAAACATGTGGTGCATAATAGACGTAAATATAAATGCTAACGTTTTCAAACATCCAGAAAATAATATAGGAAGCTAATTTTACAACACTGAGATGGGATACGTTTATTTAATAAGACACTGTCAGAACCATCATAAATTTAAATAAAATAAATTGGACTTCAAAATTAAAACATCAGCCTTTCAAATAACACTATTAAATATGAATAGGCAAGGCACTAGAAAGGAAGATATACATCTGTCAAAAAGCTGTCATGCAAGACATATGTAAAGCACTTCTATACATCAATAAAGAAAAACAAACCACAGAATTAAAGATGGAAGAAAACGCGAAAAGACAATTTAAAGAGGAATATTTATATATTCCTACATAAAATTGGCAAGGAAGTGCATGAAAGGGTACTCAACATCATTAGTCATCAGTGGAAACACAGTGATTCTGCTGCACACACACTAGAATGATTACAGTTAAATGTCTAATACCAAGTATTCAAAAGGATGTAAATTATCTAGCTATCTTAGCTGGAATTATCGAGTAGATACAAAAAGGAGCCAAAGGAGAAAAGGCTTATGGAGTTGGCATCGGGAAGGAAGCCACAACAATGAGACAGAAAAGTGGTCAGAGAAGGAGAAGCATAGAGCAAAATGGTAGCATAGAGCAAATCTCAAGAAAACCAGGGGCAGAGACCAATCAATATGTACCCCGATAAAAAAAAGTCTTGGAAGTTTCTCGTTAGGCACATAGTGTGACCTTCAAGATATGAATTATCACAGAGGAGTGGGGAGAAAAGCTAAAGTGAAAGTAACTAAGAGATTAATGTTAATGTTAAAAGGACAATGAGAGGAAAATAGCTTAGAAACTCTCCTGAAAAATATACATTGCAGGAAAGAAGAAAGCTAAAAGTACAGCTTGAAATTATATGAAATTGAAGAAAATCTCTTATAGGAGAAAAAAAGACAAATTTGTTTCTAGTTGTGGGGAAATAGCTAATAAAATGGAGTTATGAAGATATAGGACATGATATTGACAAATGCTAGAAAAAGGTTTCAAAGAAGTCAGAAATAAACAAGACTAGGATCATATATGAGAAAGTTTAGCAGGTAGTTAATGACGCAGAAGCAGCATTTTGAGGCACAAGAAAAGGAAGAAGAGCTTCATGTTGTTTGAACTTGATCCCAGAAGAGAAGGAATTGGGGTTATTTTGTGCGAATAAAGGGTTCAAAAGTGGAACTGATGACTGCAGAATAGTGGGAAACATTTGTAATAGCAATTATAAAGAAATGGAAGGTTAAGAAGGGATGAACAAAAGGATGGCAGAGCAGCAATGAGAGGCCAAATAAAGTGAATTAATAAGAACTCACAAGTAGGTATCAAAAAAGATTTATGATTTCATGTAGCAAGATAGTAGTTTAGGTATGCTTTTAGTTATTTTGCCCCTTGGGAATATATATTTGTATTAATATCCATATCTATATCCAAATCCCTATATCTATCTCTCTATCCTTCCACATTTATGTATGTTTTCTAGTTTAGCCTAGTGATATGTAATTATCTATCCGTCTGTACTGAACTAATGAACTTATCATATGTTTATAATAAACATGAGTGGGGTGGGGATAAAAGGATGTAAGGACACATATCAAGGAGTTAAGAGTTCAGAAGACACGAGAAACAAATCAAATGTCAATTCCAACGTGACGACTTCCTCCAAATCTGTGCATGGTTAATCACTTATAGCGAATACAGTGCTGTAGGTGGCTTATACCCACTTATGAGAGCAAAAGATATATATCTCTTTCCAACTTCACATTCAGTGATGTGATTTTGGGATCCTGATGTCTTCCAGAGTGGGGGTGTTCACAACCTGGAAATTGGTAAACATCACATATTGTTTTTCTTTTTTTTCCTCTGAGATCTGGTTCACCAAGATTCCACTGCTTCTACCTTTTCTGAGCTTCCGTTGCACAGTTTCTATGCTTTACTCTAATAATGGATCTCCACATTGATCTTTTCCTATTATGTTGTCAGATGCAAAATATCTATTTCTTTTTATGAAAATCCCAGTTTCTGGCACATATTTTCCTTTCAGAAGGAAGGGAGTAAGAAAGGATGAAAGGAAGTATGTGGAGAGGGAATGAGGCAGAAAGGGAAGAAAGTTGCATATGGGTGAGTCTGCATTTGAGATTGTGATGAAAAAACTTAAGTAAGTTGTTCCTAAGGTAGAATTGTAGTTTAGTTCACCAAACTAATATGGCTGCTAGATTCTCAAAAATAATGACGGCTGGTAATGTGAGGGTGGGAGAAGATTATGATGGTCATTGAGGAAGTAAGAGATTTTCCTTCAAATTGGTGAATAATAACAGGATGGGAAAGACCATTTTTAAAAACCGGGATACTGATCTTCATTGTGAAGATGAAAGGGGTTGATATCCTGCCCCAAACAGAAAGCATCCTAGTTTTGCAGTTATATGGAAGTATGTGTTTGATCATTTTGCAAATTGAGACAAACTGTTTTTGACTGATCACTGTTTTTTCTCACTTGAAGCAAGTCCACGAACAGCTCGGCTACAACTCTCTTTGAGAGACAGCAGAATCCCTTATTTAGGCAAATATAAAACAAGAAGGCTGAATTCCACCATTAATAAGGTAGTTTCTGTGGTCAGACTACCTGAGATCAGATCCTTGCTCTGCCACTTATCATATCTGTGAACTTGTACATGTTACTTATTTGCAATTTTCTCATCTGAAAAGTGGGATTAAAAATACTTTATTCACTGGGTTGTTTAGAGACTCAAATAAATGAATAAACAGATCAGTTATTATAGTGCCTGGCACATGCTAAGTACTCAATTAAATGTTCATGACACTAATGATCATGAAAACGCTATTATGATTATGGTTGGCTAAATAGAAGCCAGGCTTCTAGATCTCTCAGTCGGCATTTTCTGCCCAGAGGTATTATGGAAAGAGATGGTTGCCTTTAAGAAGTCATGATCATGCAGGCTTCCTAGGAGCATCTATAAGAGTTCATTCATATCTCTGTTCGTTTCTTTCCAGTGTCTGCTCAAAATAAATTCTGTTCCTCCTAAAAATCTTAGAGTTTAATCTCCGAGTATAATGGGAAATTTACCAAAATTCTGTATCTGGTCTAAAATTTCACACTTAAAAAGCAAGAGTATTTTCCATAAGTACTTACATTCTTTAGTTTCACTCTCCTTCTTTGTCCAAAAGATGTTTGCCTTACTAAATGTAAAAAAAAAAAAAAAAAGTCCCACTATATTTATCACACACCCCAAAATGATTGTCTGAGTACTATAAATGTTTAAAATAATCAGGATTGACATATACACACTACTATATATAAAGTAGATAACTAATAAGGACTTACTGTATAGCACAGGGAACTCTTCTCAATACTCTGTAATGACCTATATGGGAAAAGAATCTAAAAAAGAGTGGATATATGTATAACTGATTCACTTTTTTGTACAGCAGAAGCTAACACAACATTGTAAATCAACTATACTCCAATAAAAATTAAAAATGAAATAAAATAACTGTCTAAGAATTATTATGTCATTTTAATGACTGCTGGCATATCTGGAAGATTGTTAATTTCTATAATAAGAGCCTGAGTTAATCAAGTTCTTACTGACTTCATACTCAAAAGTTATAAATAACTATACTTCAGAGAAGAGTTTTATATCATTTATTCTGATTCTTTTTCTAAAGTTTGAAAGATTTGCCCGAAATTGAAAATTATTCATGCTTTAATAGACTGTGGTATCTGTGGAATTACAGTAATAATAATAAAGCAACTTTCATTGACTGATTTCTAATCCTCCAGAAAGTCCTTTCCCCTCCCCAGACAAACATATCTGGTATCTCCAAGGAGATGAAAAACTTGTATTCACAAACAAGCCATTTTCTGCTGGCTCCCACTGCTACTGCTCCATGGAATTCCTAAGTGCCTATAGGACCCTGGTGAGTTAGCACTTGCCCACCAGGTGCTGCTGTTTCCCCTAAGAAGACCCAAATCTGTCTCTTGCACAGCTGAAACTGTAGGGCGTATTACCCTGAGAAGGGAAATATTTCCTCTCTCCTCTTGGGCCATATTTTGTGAGATGGGCTCTCAAGAAATGCTGCTTATGCCCCAAAGTGTTTCAGAGATTTCAGTACAATAATGCCTTCTGCTTTGTTTTATTTTGTTTTTGCTATTGTTGTTTTTAACTTGAAAACCTTTGTTTCACATTCAATTTAGAGATAAGCTGTGTGGGGGGTAGACCAGGAACACAGCCAAGTGATGGGCACCGTACTCTACATAGAATTATCCCCCCTTTCCTGCAGATCTCTCCAAGGAACCTCTGAAGCCTTCATGGTAACAGATGTTGGCAGTCCCTGCCATAGGTTGGGAGGCACATATGACTCTAACCCAGAGGTAATTCTCACTTGCTCTTCCCTCCAATCTCTCACCCACGCCACCGCCCACCATCTTCCAGCACACCTGCTTCCCTACTACCTACTCACCAAGTGCTACATTTCCCTTATCATTGTTTCCTATGTAAACCCTAACTTTGTTATTTTAAACCTAAGGCTAGTTAACTTGGTTACTATGTGGGGCACCAATGAAGCAAACATCTTCAGTTCAGCAGCCTGGTCTGACCATGGCCCACAGACTGGGTCACATTTCTTATTCAGATACCATTTATAGAAAATAGAGTGTTCTTCAAACCTTCCAATGATTCCTGATCTTCAATTGAGGCCAGGTTTACTCATCATGTGACATGGCTTTCTCTGCTGCTGAGCAGTTTTCAGTTTACTTTTGTAAAGTAAAGTTTTCAGTTTGTTACCATGAGATTTCAAGCAAGAACTGTGGTTAACACAAAACCAAAGACTTAATTTGTTAGAACAGAGTGTACCATAGAAATTCACTGGGAATGAGAATAGCCATGGGAAAAATTCACAAGGGTAAGCAATAGAGCTGACTCTTAAAATACTAACAGAAATTGCTTAGAGGGAGAGGTGGTTGTTCCAAGGGAGGAAATGACAGTTTCATATTACAAATAATTTTCACTGATCCTGATTCTACTGGTGGGTTCTCATCACCAGTGATAAATTTCATCTAATGTGAAAAGCAGCTTTAAATGGGAATCCCATGAGTATTAAGAGAATGGTTCCCAGGCAAATGATGCAAACATTACCTGCCATTTAGAAGCCAGGGGTATATAAAAGAAACTCACCACTTTCTATTCCATGTTGGCAGTAGATGATTTCCCTAAATTCCCTGTCTTTTCACCCCAGTTCAAGACAAAATTTCTTATCGAAGTGTGAACTTCCGGCATAAAGTGCATGATTTTGCTAAGAATGCCAAGTGTGAAGCTAAAGCTCTTCTAGTATTAAATGAAATTAGTTTGACTTCAGCTAGAAACACAAGCTTATGATCTTCTATTTAACATTTTATACCCTTATGTACTTTCCTTTATAACACTGATGCTTTGGCAAAACTAAGGAAAACACAGATTATTTTAATAAATTCTTGACTTAGCAAGCCTTAAACACACTAGTAACTTGCACAAATAAGTCATTGTTGGACGGAAACCAACAATGTAATTAGTCTCCTGTAATCCTGGCTTCTTTATCATAGAATAGTCACTTCATAAGGCTTGAGAGAATTTAACATTTCAACAACCATAAGAGACTTTCTGTGGAGAAACAAACAATTTTTTTCATTTAATTGTCTCTACTTTTATAAACAATATAAACTTTTGAATAAGTGCACTATATGCCATCCTGAGCTTAAAACAATTTTGGTACAGTTTTGCTCTTATTACTAATTCCATTTTGTGCTCTCACTGTTTTATCACAAGCTGAAGATGGCATAAAGCATTGGAGAATTTAATCTCTTCCCATTATAAAGTCACATCTATCTATCATCTATATATGTATTTATCTATATATTTATTATTTATTATATGACAAAAATTGAATCATTGAAAAAACAAAAAGTCCTTATCTTTAGAATTTGTTTCAATTAAAGAATCAAAATGAAAGGAAAGGAAAGAAAGAAAACAGATTTGAGCTGTAAAAGCCAGTGATCCTTAATAGAGGTAGTTGCTTCATGAAATTTGTTAAATAGGGAACCATCAACAATCTGGACACTTAATGAGACTCATCCTACAAGTACCTGGACACTGTGCTGTATGATTTTAAGATCCCCTTTGGGAAGGGGGAAAAACACCCTTAAAAGTCCCTAACCTATTCAGTTTGTGTTCTAATTGCTTTCATTTATGAGAGCCTATTATTTGTCAGCACTGTGCTAGATACTAGATGTGGTACATCACCTCATAATAACCTTAGGTGGAGGTGCTATGATCATCTTCATTGCACTGATGAGGAAACCTAGGTTAAGAGCAGTAAATTACCTACACCAAACAGCTTATAAATGGCAGAGCAGGGATCTAAGAAAACAGATAGATTTTTAAACCCCATCCCTTAACACTAATTCACAGTTGAGTCATGAGGAGGGTAAATAATTTCATACTACACATTTATCCTCATCTAGCTTTTCCCTCTTTCTTCATTGCGTTCTTTTAATTTATGAGTCTACCTGACCCACTTGAAGCATCTTGAAATCAGATACCACATCTTAGAGGGAAGGAATCTCACAATGGATATAGGACTCTCCTGATTGTCTGGCCAATGGAGTTGTTGGGTAAGTGGCAGAATCCTTCATTTACTTAGCAGACAAAGCTCTCCATGAAGGCAGGCATTCTGAAAGTGCCTAGATAGCTAGGAGGATCTCTCGGCCCAAGATACCCAGTGCTGGTCTCACCAGTGAGACCCTTTAGGACTCAGATGCTTGTCACCAGAGGAAGGTCCTACAGGTGGGACCTAGCAAGGAGGAGCTCATTCTACAGAGTAGCATTTTTGATCCTGGATTCTGTCCCATATAACAAACAAAGACCAGATGCATGTACTTTATAATCCAGCACTTAGTATAGTGCCTGACACAGAGTTAACACTTGTTGAAACAATAATATCAATATAATGACATTGGACAACATATGAACATTAATCATACTTTTCTAAGTGCTTTATGTTCATTATTTATACTCACTGCATTCTGCTAGCATACTATTCTTACTCACGTTTTTAAGTAAGAAAAATGAGATACAGAAAATACAATAATTTGTTCATATTCACTACTCTTCTTAGTGACTTAGGTGTTTTAAAAGGTTTGCCTGTTTCCAGAGCTCTTAAACACTAGATTGATTTGTTTTCTCCTATAATCCCAAGACATAGCACAACTCCTGGCACAAAATCAGGTCTCATTAATTTTTGGAGAGTGGTCAAAACAACGGATGTCAGAAACTGTAATTATAGCCAAGCATATAGCCACCAGAATCTAGCTTCTACTACTTTGGGAGTTTTGGCTCAGTCTTATTTGAGAGATGATGATGGCAAAGATGGAGATGTTTTCTTTTCTTGAGCTACAACTACAACAGCATTCCTCCTTTTACCACACCCTTTTCCTTACCTATTTACAAAGATTGAAATCCAGATAACAAGTCTCAGGGTGCCTCAGCAGTAAAGTCCTACAATGATGTGTTCAAGTAAGAAGGATGGCAAAAGGTGCCCCACCCATTCTGTGTCCTAGAACTATATCTCCATATTTTATTAGTAATTAATGGGGCACTTCATATTCTCCAATTTCTCTATACTAATTGGAAACCTCAGGGTTAATCTCAGGGTTATCATAGACAATTAGAAAGAACCACAAAGTCAGCAGAACTCTCTCCTCTTATCATCCTGTGCATCATCAGGGAAATTCAATTCCATCCTTAGCAAGAAACTTCAGGTGACAGTACAGTCTTACAGAATCTGAAAGTCTATGTCTTATTTTCATTAATTTTATTCTTATCTTACAGGGTGACAGACATGCATTCCCAGGTCACCAATTCTGGGAAGTCCAACAAGAGGCTTAATTCTTGCTGCCATGAAATTCAGGTGTCATAAAATATTTGTGAAACAAGAAATGACGAAGAATCAAATCTTTAAACCGTCACCTTCATCCATCATGCATTGGTCCCAAAAGAATTTTGCTTTTAATATTGCTAGAATAATTGTATATCATCCTGTAAGACTCACTGTTTCCTCTGTTTTTATTTAAAGCAATATTATTTTGCATGCAATGGAAAATCTCCCCTTTTGCTACCAACTAACATCTGACATTTATCCATTAAGCATCGTTTATTATGCTTACCAGTACTACTATAGATTTTGGAACATGAGGCAGTCAGTAGAAATAAGTGAGGTAAACACTACATGCATACTTAACTTTGAAATAAATTATTTACTCAGGGCTACAAAGTAAGTGGCCCTTTATGCTCCTTTATATTTAACCAGAAATCCAAAATGTTTAAGATTGGATGTTCTGGTAGGTCCTCATGTTTAATTCCTGTCTAATCCTTTAAACACTCCTGAACATTCTCTTTTTTTGAAAAACATTTTGTCTCAGCCTACCTGTCTTAACCCATTTTATTGGCCCATTCCCTAAACTTTATGTTAGGAAGGAGCTGGTTTTGAGTTCATACTAGGTTTTGGACACTGAGACATCCCACAAAATGCATTCAAGAATACTACTAACTAGTTATACAACTAGGCACATGAATATTAAATAACAGAAGGGCAATAATAAAACCACTGTAAACAATTTAAAACAAGACACTACAATTCAAATATATCAGTGTGCTCTTAATTACATCTTACGTAGTCTTTGTGATTTTGTCCTACCCCATGCTAGCTAGCTCATCCAAAATGTACAGAAAATTTCAAGGAGAGTAGCTAAATATAACTTGTATCAAAAACACATGTGACTTTTATGAATAATGAGAGCTTCATTATCTATTTGTACAGCAGGTGATCATTAAAATTAAGCCCTTGATAAAATGAAACTGAAAGTCATTCATCTTGGGCTACATCTCAAATAGAGGGGAAATGACTCATGAATAGTTATATTGTGCAGGCTTTTGGGATAAAAAAATGTATTAATGGGAAGATGATAATAATTAAGTGGAAGCCAATCCTTGGATATCAATAGCCACTCACAGACTCATTGGCAAAGGTAATGAAGGAATTATAACTATCATGAATATTCCATATTAGTCTTTAATTACCATGGCAGAAGCCTGAGCATTGATGATTTTTTAATGAAAGGTAGGATGATTTCCTAATTTAGCATTTTTCATTTTAAAAGCTCATTATCCCACAAAAAAAGTACGTGATGAGATGTATATGTTAATTAGCTTGACTGTAGTAATCATTTCATGTGTATGTATATCAAAACACCATATTGTACACCTCCATATACACTATTTTTATTTACAAATTTTAAAAATAAATTAATAAATATTAAAAACCGGGAAATATTTTTTAAATAAAAAAATTTATTTTTTCCATTATAGCAATAATATTCCGCAATGCAACAAGACTTGACCAAAAAAAAAAAAAAAAAAAAAAAGCCGGTGGAGGTATTCAAGCTACATTTTAAAGAGTAGACCTCTTCAAGATTTACTTTTTTGTTGTTACCCAATAAATGGTTCTTTGCCAATTTTCCCTGTCCTCACTGTGCTATAAAATATTAACCCTTAATTTCCTTCCAAAGAGAGAGAACTCTGTGTTGCTTAGTACTAGGGGCAATTTGGATGTTGCAAACTCTGCAAGACCAAGTTCAGGTGAGAAAGAGAAAAAGCTAGGTCTATTGCCTTGAGGACCTCAGATAATCCAATACTTAGCCTAACACATCACTACATCACTGGAGCTTTGAAATAGTCACCCACAGAGGCAGAGTGAAGGCTGTCTTCAAAATTGGGTCCCACAAACCCATCAATGGTCTCGGCTGGTTGACAACTAGCACACAAGAACAAACACAAACCTTACTGGTTTTACAGCAATATTTTATATTGGATTCAACAAAGGAGAAGAAGCATGCATTACCGGCAAGAGAAAAAAAAATGTATAGCAGGAGCTGATAATCTAGTCTGTATATTTGGGAAAAGCACTGCCCTGGGTCTCTAGTACACAAGCTTTTGCTCTTTTTAATCCTTCCTCTGAAATCTGCAGGCAACACTAGATTTTAAAATTACGTTAGTGTGGACTTTCATTCTTTGGTGAATACATTAAAGGCAGCCACTATTAAGGTTTCTTTTCATATATATTGAAAAATAAATGAATTAGCACCCTATTAGACCTGTTTTAATGTTCTCTAAGCATATTATTTGCACATTTAATTGTAAGCCATCAATAAGCAACTTCTGGATTGATTTTTTCAGCATGAATAAGAGAGGTAGGGGTGTGTTTTTAATTATGGTGACATGCACCCTCTACCTTAAACACCCAAAAGAAGCATAATTTCATAAATCCATATGATAAGGGGAATGTGGGAATAATGCCTTTTTCTTATTAATAATTTCTATTTCTAAAAGGAAGATAGATTGAGAATCTTATCTGGAGGTTATAATACTTTTAAATAGTCAGATTAAAAGAAGTTGTGAAATAGCTTTTGAAGTTTGAATGCAACTGGAATTCATTCGCATCCCATTTCTGTCATAATAGGATCTTAGGAGTGAGCACAGGGGAAAAAGGATTGATTCAGCCCTTGACGTAATGTGGAACTGTTCTCTTCAGTAATATCTGTAAGACATTGCCCCGACTGGTAAGACTCCCAGATCTCACGGCCTTATTATTTTTAACTTGAAAATCTGTTTCCTAATAGTACCATAGCCTCCCACCCCTACCCCTTAATTCATGGGGGGATACGTTCCAAGACACCCAGTGGATGCCTGAAGCTATAGATAGTACTGAACCTTATATATACTGTTTTTATTAATATACAGACGTATACCTCTACGATAAAGTTTAATTTATAAATCAGCACAGTAAGAGATAAAAACAACTCAAAATAAAATAGAAAACTTATAACAGTATACTGTAATAAAATTTATGTGAAGGTGCTTTCTCTCTCTATTAAATTATCTTATTGTACAAATTTAATGCCTTTTCCATCTTAACTAAGCACTTACCACAGTGTGGCCATAATTTTGCAGTTTGAGGGGTGATAGCAAAACTAGCACCGATTTATTTTTCCTTCTTCACAATTTCACGGATAAAAGATTTGTTCTAAACTGTAGATCTTAGCAACCTCAGCATGTGATTTTTTTTCTCTTATTAAGTGGAGAACTTTCACCTCTTCACTTAAAGGAAGCACTTTATGACTTCTCTTTGGCATATCCGAATTGCCAGTGTTACTACTCTTGTACTTTATTAAGTAAAACAAGTGTTACTTGAGCACAAGGACTGTGACACCATGACAGTAGATCAAATAACCACCACCTTCACCGCTGTCCAAGGCAGAAGGGAGAAGTTCAGTGAGAGAGTTCGTCATGATACTCAGAAGAGCAGGCAGCTTAAAATGTATTATTTGCTTGTTTCTGTAATTTTGTATTTAATATTTTTGGACCACAGTTGACTGTGGGTAACGAACTGTGGAAAGCAAAACCATGGGTAAGGGGGAACTACTGTAATAATGACTACTGTACCAAACCTTTCTCTCTCACTAAAAAGTGAAAGGAAAGCAGTATTTTAGGAAACTAAGAATGAAGGAAAAATGGTGCGCAGGTCCTAGCTATAGTATGGCAATACCTGAGGTAGCACAAATGCTTTTGTTATTCCATCTTAGTGCTGTCCAGTGGAACAGGCATTTAAAAGTGGAGGTGAGACAATAAGGGGAAACCTGAGGAACCTGAGAAGTGGCTTGTATGGTCTGTGTGAAAGGTCCTTGACATTAAAGTGATGCCAAGTGATGTGTACCTGTCCATGAGGCTTACCTGTGGAAAAGACCACTTCTCTTTGAGAAGGAAATGGAATTGCTATCAAGTTCTCCACTGTGGCTTCCACATATTGTGACTTAGATTCACTGCCATAAGTTAGTCATAATTACTCTGCCTTGGAAATTAAATCATTGGGAAAATAAAAACCCAGAAAGTACTATGGAAAAATATCAGAGCTTGACATAATGTCTTCTAGCAAGACTTTTTAAATGCCAGTCATGGTCACGGCACCTTCTGTGAATATTTCCTTACCTCATTTAGTACTTGCTGGCACTACTTCCAGAACAGAATAACTTAGTTCAATTGTTTCCATAAACTTCAGCTGATTTTAAACTCCCACTTTCTCACAACCCCAGTGAACATCACCAGATAAGCTGAGAGATCTTTGGCCTCCACTGTGTGGAAGAGGACACAGAGGAAGGGAGGAAAAAAGGGGATGAGAGAAATCTGTGTAGAGGCATCAGGAATCACTGATCTTCTCGTACAAGCAATGTAGACAACATCCACCATGAGAAGAAATCACCATTTACAAGTTTCATTTTGAAATTCTGAACTTAAAATCTTTTGAATACATCCTTTAAAGTGTTTGAATTGTGCTACGATTTAGTGGAGAGTGTATATAGAAATATTTTAATGGCACATGTGATGAACACTGACAAGGGTTTCTAAAATTAATCAAGGTGATTTTTAAGCAAGAGAGCCTCTAGTATGACTAGAAAGTTGGTGGGGGCTGGCCATCACTGAAATTTCAAGATAAAATATTAATATGATATTTTTTGTCTTCGAAGTTTGCCGTACTGGGAACATACAAATATACATCTTTGTTACTAGACAGTAAGCTCTTTGACAGCAAAGATCCTGCCATCTTTCTTAGTATCCCCATACCAACCATAGTAATTAGTGCAAAGTTAGAATTCTACATTAGGTATTAATGGATGAATGAGAGATTAAATGTTAAATGTATATCAGATGTGTACACATCCCTACAATGAGATTCAGCCACAGAAACTAGAGTAATTGTTTCCATTTGCTAACAGCTATTTGGGTAAAAATCACCAACTCAGTAATGTTTATGGCATTCAGGCTAAAAACTGCGTATCTGAAAGAACAGAAGAATCTCTTGAAATCAAAGAAAAGAACAACAAAATAATAATTCAATAAATGTGATTTGTCATCAATATAGATATCTTGAGGTTGAAGTCAGTCATAAAAACAAAGCCAGGCAGTTTTCCGAAGTATTTGTATGTAAGGGCCTTTATATTACCTGGGTGTTAAAAATATCATTAAAAGGCAACAAAGTAAATAAAACTGATTTTATTTTATTTATTTACTTATTTATTTAGCTCAAGGAGAGGACTGGGAATAGTTTAAAAAATATACGTAGAGACCTTTTTTAAGTTCATTGAATTTTCAGGTGAGGCCTGAGATTCCCAGGAAGCCTACTCATGTTAACAACAGAGAGCCACTCAACTGCCATCTACAGAGGGTATGTCTGCAGGACTGCTGTTGTGGTTGTTTGTTTGTTTGTTTGTTTTTTCTCTTACTGAGAAGGTAATGCACATTTGGGACAGAGCTGAACTGTTCAGAATAATGGAGAGGGGTGGCTGATCCCTAGGTTACATCCTCATTCTACATGCTTGCCCACACAGCACTCCATCTCTCTCCATAAAACGTAGCTGAACAGACATATGAAGAATGTGATATCACAAATTACTGATCCATATATTTCAGTTCTACTTTGCCTAGAGGTGCATAAATTATAGCTAAATGAATGAGGCTACTGAATGAATTGATGGCCACCCAGTCACAAATTCTGATAGACTTACAGCCTGAAAAAAGTAATCATGGGTGACTTGTGCTATGCGGTTCTAATCTGAAGCACAGTTAGTAAAAATGAAGCTCCTCCCGCCCCCCGCACCTCCCACACACCCACTCCCTGGTTCAGCCCAGGCCTGCTTCATTGTCTCCTCCTTCTCTCTTCAACAAAAGTTCCCAAATCAAAATAAGTCTTGGTATTCTCTGCTTTTGTTCCCAGGACAATCAAGAAAAGAATAATGATAAATATAGAAACACATTCATTAATTTCCCTTTGTTATTGTATCTGTGGAAGGAATAAGCTTAGGGATATAGGCTGGTAGAAGCTGCTGCTTCATAACCAAGAGTGACAGATGAAGTGTTTTAGCAGAGAATTTTGTGTGTGTGTTGAGGATGAAGGTGGCAGTTAGGTATAACTGAAAATAGCTGTTAGAAGTTGAAAGGCTGCAGATGACTTTACCAAGTGATGAGGGTTTCAGTTATATTTAAGCATGGCCCAGGAAAATGAGTCATTCTGATGATGAGGTAGCAGCAGGATTTTTTTTTAATGAGTTTAAAATATAAGAAAAATGTACCAAATGGTAATTAGTATTTGTGATTTATCTTCAGAATGTTGAAAATTTTATTTTTCCCATTCCAGAGAAAATAATCAGGAATAAGAGTTAAAGTATTTAACAGCCGAAGGGTTTGGACACCACTCACTCAAAAAGGATACTAGCCCACAAGGTTTGAGTGTAATCATAGGGGATTTTTAGGTAAACAGCTGACAGTGCTGTCCCCTCAAAGAGTAAGCAGCTTAGTCAACAACAAATATTTTATTGTATGACTCCTCTGTGCTAAGAACTTTTCTAGCAGAAGAGAAAACAAAACAAAAATATACCTGTCCTCATAGAGCTCAAATTGTCATAGGAAAGCGAATAAATAAAATAAGAAAAATACATAGTATATTGAAGTGCAGATACAGGAAAATTCTATTTCCAGAGATGTCAAAATAACTGAATCTGAACTTGCTTTCTTGTTATAAATAAAACAGGACAAAATATGCAAAACAACTCATATAGCTATCACACAACAGGAACCTCAGGAACGATCCCCTGAGGGTAACAAATGAGGGGCAAATGAGCTGAATCCTGCAATTATCCCTAACGTTTTTCTAGAAGTTACTTTTCTGACTGCACACAGGACAATTTCTGGAAAAAGAACAACAAGGAACCTGTGCACTTAAGAAGATATAACAAGGATCTGGGAGAACTTCAAGGTCCTACCTGCCAGGTCGGAAACAACCCATAAAACTCCCATGAGTTTCAGAAGAGACTCCAGAAGTTTCAAACATTTTTAGCGTAGATAAATTAACCTTAGAGTAAAGGTTAGTCCAGACAAAAAGTTTTAAGAGCTTTTAAAAATCACACTGATTAGCATGAAATTTAACTGCTAGCCAAAAGAACTAACACTCTTTAAAGAAAGACAATAAAATCCATTTAAAAACAGTAGTCACAATATCCAGCATGCAATTAAAAAAACCCTATGACTAGTAGAAAAAAAGTTTTAAAGGACAGAACAGAAATAATGGCGCTAGCAAACAAAGAACCATTTTAAATGAGGCTCCATTTTTAAAGGAGCCATTATTAATATGTGCAAGAAATTAAAGGAAAACATGATTAAATAAAGACATGGTAGATATACAAATGAAATTTTGAAGCTGAAAAATACAAACATACACAGGATGGGCTTTAAAGCAAATTCAGCACTCCTGTAAGAACAGATTAGTGAACTTATAGACACAGAAAGAGAAAATGTCCAAACTAAGTCACAGAGAGAATAAAGTGCTAAATGATGACCAAGAACCTATGAGATAATTTCAAAGTAAAATGTATGAAAGAGTACACGTTAATAATTTTTCTTTAAGTACATTCAGTTAATGTAAGAATCACCTGTTGAGAATCCTCCTGCACTGTGTTGGTGGTAATGTAAATTGGTGCAGATACTATAGGAAACAGTATAAGGAGCTTCCTTAAAAAACTAATAATAGGGCTTCCCTGGTGGCGCAGTGGTTGGGGGTCCGCCTGCCGGTGCTGGGGACACGGGTTCGTGCCCCGGTCCGGGAGGATCCCACATGCCACAGAGCGGCTGGGCCCGTGAGCCATGGTCGCTGAGCCTCTGCGTCCAGAGCCTGTGCTCCGCAACAGGAGAGGCCACAGCAGTGAAAGGCCCGCATACCGCAAAAAAAAAACAAAACTAAAAATAGAGTTACCATATGATCCAGCAATCCCACTCCTGGGCATATACCCAGAAAAGATGAAAACTCTAATATGAAAAGGTACATGTGCACCAATGTTCATAGCAGCACTATTTATAACAGCCAAGATATGGAAGAACCTAAGTGTCCATCAACAAATAAATGGACATGAAACAATAAGCTTCTTTTGGAAAATTCAAAAAATTGACACACTTCTAGGAAGACTTAACAAAGGAAAGAAAATGAGAGAAGACAAAATCAACAATATCAGGAATAAAATGAACAACAAAAGTGAAATCAATATCAGATGGGTACATGAAACTGTACTCAACATCACTAATTATTAGGGAAATGCAGATCAAAACCACAATGAAATATCACCTTACAGCTCTTAGAAAGGTTATCAACAAAAATACAAGCAATAACAAATGTTGGTTAGGATATGGAGAAAAGGGAATCCTTGTGCACTTTGGTGGGAATGTAAATTGGTACAAGAACTATGGGAAGTAGTTTGGAATGTCTCCAAAAAAATTTAAAAAAGAACTATCAGATAATCCAGCAACTCCACTTCTTGATGTATATCCAAAGATGAAATCACTATCTCGAAGAAATATCTGTACTCTCATGTTTATTGCAGCATTATTTATAATAGATAAGACATGGAAACAACCTAAGTGTCCATCAATAGATGAGTGGATAGATATGACGGGATATATATATATACAGATATACATAAAATTCAGCCATAAAAAAGGAAATTCTGTCATCTGCCACAACATGGATGTACCTTTAGGGCATTAACCTAAGTGAAATAAGTCAGACGTTGTAAACGATATATTGTACAAACTCTGGATTTTATTATAACCCTCTAGAGGATGTTGATGTTTTTGTCTTAGAAGACAATCAAATCAGTTAGGTTCAGACAGGGCAGAGTGGTATAAATCTCACTTCAGTTTTCAAAGCCTTTGACGTACTGATTTGAGGCTACCTTTATTTGCAAGTTTCAGTGATTAGACTGAAATTGTATAGATCCACACATAGAATTAGGTGTCATCTTCTCTGGCTCCCCCCACCTGCAGTTTCTCCTCACCCTATGGCTTATATCATCTTCTTTGTATGCTTGTTTTGGCCATAAAGATGGCTTGGTTGCTAATGGAGTTTTAGCCATACTGCTCTGCTCCATTATTGGGGAATACCCTTGTAATGAAGTTACAAGTAGGGGAAAGTAATAAACTCGATTTGACACCATGCTGATTACTTCTCCACATTTTAAATTCCCTCTAACAATCTGCCTAGTTTTGTTTGCTGTACTTAGTTTTCAGGTAGTTACTTTTTCTTTTGAATTTTGTCCAGAGTTACACTTGTAACTAGCTGGAGGGCTCGTCTTTAAGGGGATTACACTGAAGTATTAGAACTGGAACTGTATTAGTATATTTTGATAATAAAGGTAAAGAGATTATATTATATACCAGATATTGATTGTTAAAGAGAAAGGGGTCAGAGATGAATGTGTGCATTTTGGCCTGACAACTGGGCTAACACTATTGCTATTAGATTAAAAATGAAATATTTTGTAGAGAAAAGATTTATAGTGCGGGTGTAAAGAGTTCAGTTTGAACAAGATTGAAATACCTATTATGCATACAACTGGAAATTTTAAGTAAGAAATTCATTATACAAGTCTTTATTTCAGTGGAGATGTCAAAACTGGAGATAATTTGGTGAATCATCAGCATATAGATGATATAAAAAGGCATGGAAGTGAATGATATCACCAAGGGAGTGGGTGTAGATAGAAAGAGAACAGACCAAAAGAGACCCAAAGGCTTAGACCTGACTCACTTAAGAAGCAATCAATAAAATGTGAAAATGTGCTCAAAGCAATATATAAAATGGAATTATGAAAAGGAATAACTAACCCGGTTTGAGGTGTCAAGGAAGTTCCATACAGATATCTCTTTAAGTGAGTCTAAATATATTCCTAAAAGTTAACCAAGGAAAGGAAAGGATGAAGGTCATTCCCAGATGACAGAAGTACAATGAGCAAACTCAGTGGTGATACAGGAAGAGTACAGCAGGAGTGGTAAATGTGCTGGAGAGGAAAGAATAAACCACCGCAGAGGTATTTGTCATGTTAAGAAAACATCCTTTCTCAGGAGAGTTTGTGGTTTTAAACTATTTCTAAAGGTAGACTATTTTATTTGTATAACCTGAGGAAGAATTTTAATTCACAAAGCAAATACAAAAGGAGTTTCTCTGTTGAAATTAGTGCATTTAGAAAAAGGGAGGGACCACTATTCACCTTATGCTCACTCTAAGTGGCAGCCCCTAAGACACCTTGAGAAAATCCTCAAAATGCATACTTTGGAATACAGGGAGCTAGTGAGGTGCTTTCAATGACACAACCAGGCTTTAAATATTTTACTGTTTTAAATATTTTAAATATTATACTATCATTTACATGGGATAGATTTAAAGGAGCTAGCATTGAGAGATGCAAGGAAGGAAGAGGTCATGTAATAGTCCATCCAAGAAGTGACAAAGATCCAGCAGGAACAGCTCAGGGAAAATTACCTGAAAACTCTCTGAACCTTTAAGGGTAGTAAGATCCAGGAACTATACGGTAAGCTGTTTTCTTTCTTATAAAAAAGAATCTAGTACATAACAGTATACTCTGCCATTCAAGTTAACTATTTTTTAAGAACTCTAATTCATAAAACAGATGCAAAGGGAGTTTCTCTTTGAAATTGAAGTTGAATTAAGATGTATTTAAGGTGAATGGTGGGACCCTTCACAATTTCCTCACTCACAGGGTCAGCCCTTATGTCCTTTTCAGGGACTCTCTAGAATACAACATAGCATTGACAGATAGTAGAGTTTACTGATAAATAGTTTTTATGAGTTGTAAAAAACCATTAATCAACATAATCACTGTCACAATAAAGATATGGAACAGTTCCACTACTGCCCAAATGTTCTCCTTAGTGCTTTGTAGTTAACCTTTCCCCAAAACCCAGCCCTTGGCAATCATTGATATGCCAACAGTCCCTAGAGTGTTGTCTTTTCAAGATGTTATATAAATGGAATCATACAGTATATATAATTTTTTAAACTGGCATCCTTCATTTTAGCATACAGCATTTGAGATGCATCCATGCAGTTGCACATAACAGCCATTCGTTCCTTTGTGGAGCTGAGTACTCTTCCATTGTGCGATGTACCACAGTTTGTTAACCTGTTCTCTAGTTGTGGGACATTTGGATTGTTTCCAGGTTTTGGTGATTATAAATAAAGCCAGTAAAACATCTGAGTACAGATTTGTGTATGAACATACATTTTTATTTCACATGGGTAAATATCTAGAGAGGAGCGAGATTACTGCGATGAATAGTAAGTGTATGTTTGACTTCATAAAAAATTATCAAGCTCTTTCTGTATTGTTTAGAGGTGCTTTCACATGACAACAGCAAAGATGAGTTGTGGTGAGAGAGACTATATGGCTCACAAAGGCTAAAATATTTATTATTTTGCTCTTTATAGGAAAAGGTTGCTGACTGCTGGCTCAGAATATGGTGCATCTTGGTGAATGTTCCATGTGCACTTGAAAAAAAAATGGGTAGTTTTCTGTTACTGGATGAAGTGTTTTATAAATATCAATTAGTTCACATGCACTGATGGTGACATTTAAGTCTTCTATATTCTACTAATTTTCTATTTACTGGTTCTATTAATTACTGAATATGTAGGGCTGAAGGGTGTAAAAGATTCCAACTATAATTTTGTATCTGCCTCTTTTTCCTTTCCATTTTATCTACTTTTGCTTT